>NC_138050.1:105375719-106636583 GCF_964194185.1 Rhinolophus hipposideros
GCATTACTGTGGTAATGCCTACACCTGGAAAGGAAAAGAGTCAAGCACAGAGTCCACATTTAATAAAGGCAAAGGGAGTGAGTGAGTTAGGAAATGTGGACGGAGGAATGCACACTTAGATGGGATGTAGGGGTAGATTGGACTCCGGTCTGGAAGTGATGGACATGCGATCTCCCTGAAGCCAATAACATGAGCACAGAGGAATGTGGAAACCTTGGTGTGTGTACAGAAGAGCAGTGGTGCAGTTGGAATCGAGACAAACTGTAGATGACAATAGAAAGGTAGATGGTGCCCAAATTTGAAGGGTTGTTAGGCCATTTAAGAGTGTAAACTTGAAATCTCTGGACTTCATCTACAATGATGAGATGATGATGTTTGCCTAAAATAGCTCACAAGGACACTAAGATATACAGATGAGAAAGTGATATGAATGCACTTTGGGGGAAATGTCCACATGCTGGAGGAATTCAAGCTGGTGTTATAAATAAGAACAAATCATGACAAATTTCACATCATTCTAAAACAGAATCGCTTGACACTCTATGTTCCCTGGTTACCGCTATCTAAAATATGTCAATTTGAAAAAAAATACAGACATACAAATTTACTTGTGCCTGAGCACCAACTTCTCTTCCTTATTCTCCTCTTAAATGGGTGTGTTAAGACAAATGTTTCCCACCAAGAATTGGTGTTTATAGGAACAATTTGAGAATGGACCCTTGAGATTACTGTGGAGTAACCATATTCCCTCTTTATCTTCGCTCAGATTGTAGAGTTCACATCTACTTAATAGCATTTCTCATTCTCTTCATAAAGATAAGGAGGGGTCTCTAAATCTATAAAAGAAGTGATGTATTTTAATATTTTAAATTCAAGGCTTAGAGAAATACCATTTTCTCAGGTTGCATTTAAATGCTATTTATCATAAATTGTCTGAATATGCTGACGTGTATGCATTAAGAGAGAATGGGTTTCTTCTTATGTAATTGAAATACAAATTGCACAGGGTTAAGTCAAGGTAAGAGTGAAAAAAGCAGAGATGACATCTAATATGGAGACAAGCAGATGAAAACTGGAAGCTCTTTGCTGTCCCCAACAAGGAGGTTTTGGTGACTTTGGCAAGAGAAGCTCCTTGTGGGAGAAGATTACCAGTTATGTTAAACATTAGGACAAGTGGAATGAGGATTGAGATTGGTCATTCCATAAGCAATACTAACGTTATCAGTCACTTTGACCAAAGCAAATGCAGAGTGGTGAGAGGACAGAGACCCCAGAGCAAGTGATTTAAGAGAATATGAAAGGGTAGATTAGGGCTTTGTTGTAAAGAAAGGAAGAGAATTGGAACTTTGAGGAGGAAGTGAGGTCACATTTGTTCAGTATTTTTGCTTTGGAGATGGGAGTAATAGCAGCTTTAAAGACACAAATCAAACAAGCATGGGAGTGGCACACTAGAGAAGATGTCTGTGGTGTGCTCATGATAGTGACCTTTGTATATCTACAAAATCCTTTCCCTGTTGCTGTTCTGATCTGCCCATCACGTTCTTGGTATGTAATTTATTTTAAACCAGTCTTATATTGGAAGCCCTTTTTAATTATTTTTACTATATAACTACTTAGAATACGTTACTTTGCAAAATGTTACATAAATTAAAATAAAAATAACACTCTACATTGTGATTGGTCCTTAGAATCAAGATTATTCATTATTTTAAGCTGGTCAGATAACCTAATATATTTTTCTTTAGCCAATCTTCACCTTCTAAGCAGTTTAATGACCTCTGTCCTCATATAACGCTTTTTCTTCCATTCACTTACCTTTATGTAGTACAATATTTGCTGTTAATTTCTGTAGAAAACAGGCTTTTATATAAGTCAGAGGTATCTAATAAGTCTTGGAGATGTTTAAGGGCTTGTTTTTCTTAATACAGTGTCTCAGTCACATTTTTTTTTATTCCAGCATTTTCTTAACATTAATCGTTTGACATGTAACACTTTAAGGTAATTTAATTCTTATTTAACTTAAAGAGTTACATGGCAACCTTTACTAAGACTTATTTAGATACCCCTCACCTATATAAAAGGTTGTTTTCTGCAGAAACTAACTGTTAAGGTCTAGAATCGACCGCCCCTCAATTGGACAGAGGACACACGCGATAATGCAAGTCACACAGCGAGGTTTATTTCCAGCTAGCTGGGGTCCAAGTATCTGCCCGACGCAGCGGGTTTCAACAAGGACCCCGAGCACTCAAAGCCAAGGGTTTATATAGCATCTTTAAAGCATCCAGTAATTTTCCATAGCTTCAAAGAGTATACATATCATGGGCTTGTTCCACATTCTGGGGATTTGACAAGATATGCTGGCTTGTACCCCACCCAGTCGGCAGTTAACAAGATAAGCTCTTTTCAAACAGGACATCTGGTCCACACCCTGTTAAGGTCATTCAGAAAATGGCTTCCTTTCTTATGCTAACCTACTCTTACACTAACAAGGTATGTAAAGTGATTTATGGTCACAAGTTTTCCAACTGCCACGGAATCCCAACTTTCTCCCATTCAAAGAAAATCTTTTCTAAAAATCATAGATTTAGCAATTCAAAATACAGGTCCTCTGAAAAAATCTCTCCCCTCCTCTACTTCAGAATTAGATACAAGAGCAAATGCTACATGAGTAACATCTTGGGATCTTAATGTGAACTTAAGTGTTTGACATTTATATATAGCTATTTTAAGAGTGACTTCTTCTTTCTCCTTTATTGCAGTTTTCTAATAGTCACTTACTTTTTATGATGGACACACACACACAAGTTGCACAGATGCTAACTTATGCAAATAGATGAGACTTCTCCCAGCCGTGCCTGGTCCACTCTGGTAGCCAGTAGGCACCTATGGCAAGTGGACACTTGAAATGAGACTCCTGTAACTAAGGAACTACATGTTAAATTGTGTTTAATTTTAATTAAAATGAATTTAAATTTAAAAAGAAAAACAACGTAAAATATTTTATCCTTAAACACAGTTTATCATCTTGGTAGGACTACATTTCACTGTAATGGTTGAAAATTTAGCACCCAAGTAAGCTGCACGGTACACGTATGTTACATATGGAATTTTAAAGACTTATGAGAACACAAATGTAAAACATCTCACTGATAACTTTATGTTATGATATATTGAAATGATAATATGTTGGGTATAATTGATTAAAGAAAATATATTGTTAACATTAACTTTCCATTTTTGCATTCACTTTTCAATGAGACAACTACAAATTTAAAGTAATATATGGGGCGCCATTATATTTCCAATAGACATCACTGCTCTCTGACTTCACCATTTGGTGTGTAATTAATAACAGATTTGGTATGCAGTTAGAGAAATATATGCAAATTAGTAAGAGGCAATCTTCACCTTCTAATAATATATAATATATATATATAATATATATATATATATTATATATATATATTTTATATATTATATATAAAATATATATATATATTTTATATATTATATATATGTGGTGATAGAATTTGTTTCAATGATCAATATTAATATTCCCAAGTTGCAGAAGAGATCATAACTGTAGTTTACACATTTAGTAAACACTGTTATGTGTATGTACACATTCCAGCTTACCTCCAGTTTTAGCGTGGGGCCATTGCAGAGATTAGTGGGGTTTGCAGATGACTCGGTTAATGGTTCCTTTCTTAGACTCACTCTTTCGGATAGGGCTGCCTTATCAGAGGTCACATGCTGCCGTCATGCATCTTAGAATCAACCACCTGAAGGTGTATGTGTTCTCAGCCCACCATGTGGGCTTTAAGATTAATGTGATTTTATGTATATATTTTTGCATGTTGTATCCCTATCATTTTTATTTTATCCTTATCATTTTGGGAATTAATGAATATTCGTTTTGCTCAAAACTGTTGTTTTTCTAACTGCTCTTAACATCAAATACTTTGGTTATTTCTTAACATTTTTTTCCCATCTAAAAATACTATATTAATTCCTTAAAGTCATATAATAACTTTTAGTATTTATATTTTAAAATGTAACTTATGGTATAATAAAATTGAAAAATGATTTTGTTTAGTTGACTTAAATATTTAATTTTTTGTTTTATGCATATTATAAAATTTGTTGGGTTGACATTGGTTAATTACATTATATTAATTTCAGATATACAGCTCTATAACACAGCCTCTGTATACTCCATCGTATGTTCACCACCCAAAGTCTACTCTCCCATCATCATATATTTGACCCCTTTTACACTCTTATGGCAGTTTTCTTAGATTTGGAGAAACAAAACTATCGTACTGTTTTAAAAATTTTTGTAAGTCTTGAATTCACTTTTCATCTCATTTATTAATGTCTTATCAATTATACTACATTCTCAAAGACTGACTGCTAAGATAGCACTGAAAACATTTGCAGATCAAGATTTATTTGAGAAAAATAAGAAATAAAAGTTATTTTGTAGAGTAATATATATCCATGAAACTCTTGTGAGTTTTATTTAGCAAACTTTATTATTGGAAAATCTCCTACAGTTAATTGTGGGGCATTTCTTAGATGAGTATTGGTAAAGTAACAATTAAAAAACACATATGGAATTTTGGACAGAAAATTTACTCAAAGCAGGCACTGAAACTAATTATGATGTGTTCGCTGGCTTAGTTTCTTTAGATTCATTTAACCATGCATTACTGGAGTGTTTCAACGTTGCCTAATGCTTACTTGTTCATCAAGGTTGACGTTAAAGGAAATTGCTTAGTTGAGCAAAGTCATATGCGGACGTATAATGAGTAGTCAGAATGCACAGTGCCACCATAAAGAAATTACTTTCAGAGGCACATCCCTTGCCATAGTTACTGAATATTTAAAAGCAAGGAATATAAACCGATGAAGTCTTGACTTAGTGAACCATTGGAAAATCTTCTAAAGTAAAGGTCAAAGGTAAAATTCTATAGTAAAATATGCACTGATCTATCTAATAAGACATGAGTAGAAACAAGCAAAGCTTCTCTGACACAGCTCAGAACTGTCTAATTTGATTACTTGATACTAAATACAGAATCCATAAAAATCATATCAGCAGCATTTTCCTTATAGTACACAGCAGATTTTATTGGCTCAGTTGTAATGATTTTTATCGCCGTTGTTCCAGTTGGAAGGGACATATTACACTTGTTGGCATTTTAAAGTTATGTGTGTATCACAAGGTGTCATTTGGTGATCAATCCCTTCAGGAGAACATGTTGGGTGGTAGGAAGCACACTGACGTGATTATTTGGCTTGGATTTTGTCCTTTTTCTTTGAGTTCAACAATTGCATGACTTGGAGCAAACCATTTTACATTTTATCCGTTTCCACTTTCTCTTCTTCAAAATTTGGAGGAACGACAAGTTTATCTCTAAGATTCCTTCCAATTCTGTGTCAGAGGCCTGTATGTAAGTCCTAATTCTGTCACTTACCAGTTATGTGTAATCGGAAAGTTATGTAATGCTGAGAAGTCCTCTTACTGGTGCAGATAGCCATAGTGCCCAGCTTACACGGCTGTGGATGGGGTTAAATGCGATGTGTGAAGAAGCCCACTGCAAGGTTCCTCAGCCTTCACGCTTATCATAGCATCACCTTGGAACCTGGGAATACTCAGATTCCCAGGTATCCTGGGAATACCACAAGCAGAGCTGTGGTTTATTGAAGATGGAAAGAAGAAAGAAAAATGACTGAAGTTTTCTAAGGAATGGCACATACTTTAATTGTCTTGATAATTGCACAGGATGGTTTCCAATAGCTTTTAAATGCATCTGGTGATTTATACAACAACACCAAGTAATACAACACTCATTTCTTCTGATATTTCTGGAGCTGCTATTTAACATAGTACTTGAAACTAGAGGCCCAAATCATTCTTCTTTTCCAATGTTGAGACTATACCTCCAGCAGTGGTAAAATAATACTTTTATTAAAATAAGATAGAATTAATTCAGTGTCATGTTATAGAAAATAATTGCAAGTCCCCAGGAGAGGGGGAGAGGTCAAGAGACTGAGTAGGTTCGGCTGTGCGAATAGGTATCTGTATATATGCTCCTGTGAATAATTTTACAGTGGCTGAAACTAAGCTAATGTGGCACGGTGGGTTTGCCCTCATGCAAAGTGAGACACGTGTGTATTTAAATCAGTCAAAATGGTATTTCACCTTGCATAGACCAAGTGCTTTTCTTATTTCCAACTAATGATTTGAGCCTTGTGAAGACACACGGCTATCACTTATTTTCATGTATAAAGACACTCTTCAGTCTTTTAAAAAATATATTCTTCATTCTACATGTTTATCCTAAAATTCAACAGTTTTGTTTGCTACTTAGATTAATTTACCATAAGCCCAAATTGTCAAAGTTGGCTCCATTTTTTTTTTTAAAGTCCACAATTTTAATTACTGTTCCATTTGTATATTTGTTGATGGGGTATTTTCTAAATTCACTACCTTCTAAAAGTCAGAACATTTCCTGTTATTTGTCAAAATTCCTAAAATTTGACTGGAGGAAAACATTTGTTCCAAATCTGTGCTACAAATTTATTTTCTGAAGACATAGTTTTAATTAAATCATCATCTTGAAAGTTTAACACTTAGCATTACTGAATTCAATGAAAAATAGCTTCTCCCTTACAATAGGAATGCTGGACGTTGATTTAATATTTAAAATGTTGAAGATACAACTGAGGTATGTGCTAAATGCTAGTCCAGTGCTGAGTACCCCTGAGCTCTGTCCACCATTGAGGAGGTGCCTGAAGATCCGTGTTTCCTGTGACTACCTTCCCCTGGCTGAGAGGTGGGATAGCAAGGGCTTCAGGACCAGGCTCCAGAACACGGTGGCACCTGCTGAGACGCTGGGTCCACCATCTGCGACAATCATCCTTAAATTCTAAAACTCCCCATTCCTCAGTTTCTCCTCTGTAAATGAGGATAATGCCAGTAGTCCCTTGGCTGTGATGAGGATGGAATGGGGTGACCCAGTTAAAACCCACAGAGCAGGGGCTGTCCCAATGTACATACCAATTATCGCTGGGAGGGCGGCTCTGTTCCTACAACCAACACCATTACTATTATTCTCTCTGAGCTGAAACACAGGAAGAGGAAAAGGCCTCTCCTGCTATGTCTAGGACAGAGCTCCGGGTCGGATTGTAATAGTTTGAGGGGGATTCAGTCTCCCTGTGTAATGTAAACACTGCATGCTTCCCCCAGAGCTGGACCCGGGCCTTGGGCCTCTGAGCTTGGGTCCTGCCCTTCTATGCGGATAGCTGCAGGGTGGCCTCCCGTGTGACCCGACGTCTGTCCCCCACCAGCTCTGACAGTGCTTGAATGCATGCACACACAGAAAGACGTAGGCTGGCGTCAGCCTTGTGTAAACTGAGCTGAGCGCTAATGCTGTGAAAAGCAAAGTGAGTCCAGACTTAGGGCCAGAGAGACTTTGCTGGAAAAGATGCTGGTAACAGAACCGATGCTGTGACCTCAGGGTTTGTGAGTATCTCAAGCTCAAACAGCAAAATAAAGGCTTTTCTTGTGTGGTGGGGGGAGCAGGGCTCGCGGGGGATTCGGGGGGAATTAAGCCGGTACTGGGGGCAAGCAGACAGTGGGATGGCAGCTTATTGGGACCAGCTGTCTCTGTGGAAGCAGTGGATCTCAGAAAGAGTGGGGGTGTACTCTGTTCCTTAGTGCTTGTTTGAACTTGATGGGTAGCCAGGATCCTGTAGGGGGATGGGCGAGCCTGACCGACGTTTGGCCAAGCCAAGGCCTGTCAGCCCAGGTAGTGACTCAGTGCAGGACGGCAGGAGGGCAACGGGGCCACCCAGGTAACGGGGCTCCGAGCTGCTTGGAAAATGCAGTTGCAGGAAGGCTTGGCATTTCTTATAGGGACTTCAGGAGAATGAGAACAGGTCACTGAGTACAGGAAGCGAGGGCTGCTCTGAACCATCCTTTGAGCTCCTTCAGTCCCCCTCCTCCCCCTGTAAAACAAACAAACAAAAAAAAAAAAAAAAAAAAAAAAAAAAAAAACAGAGTCTCTGGATAAGAACACCGGGTTATGGTCTCCTCCCGGAAATATTTCCTTTCAAGTTTGGAGTTGGATTCAGCAAACGTTTTCTGGGAATGTCTCATGGTAGCGCTTCGGACTTTGGCAGCACGTGGTCCTGCCTCGCTCTCGGCTGTACGGTGTGACAGGACAGGAGCAGGTGACATTGGTGGGCTCCAATCCAACTATAGTTACTTCTTGCCTTTACATCCATCCAGTCTTATCATAATCGGACAGCATAAGCTTTGCAAAGCCACTAGGGGCCTGCAGTGGAAAGAAGCGAGCGTTTTCAGTGGACTCCAGCTTTCTGGTTATAATTAAAATGCTAGGAGAAACAAAGATTTTGCTGTCTCTGCATGGATACCACTGGGCTCCCGGGACAGACAGGAAGCATGGCCTCTCCCTGCCCTCCCCCTCCTCCGCCCCTCAGTGACCTGCCTCTGGGGGTCTGAGTGCTGGTATCAGGGTCTGGTGATCACCACGCTCTGATAAACTTGAGCCAGCCGGGTTCCAACCGCATGTGCGCAGGAACCTCTGGAGCTCATCTGAGGAACTGGGCCACTCACCAGGCGTCGCTGGTGAATGCCAGCAGCTGCACTGGCTGGAGCAACAAAACGTGATTTCAGATCCCCGAGGGGGCACATTCCTCACCAGCTTACCCCACAGTCACTGGGGACACAGAAGGTTATAGAAGGCCCTTGTCTTGCCCTAGTTTCAAAGCCCCCACTTAGTGTGCAGCCTTGTATGTTACATTCATCTTCAGACACAATTGAGTATAAAAATCTGGGCGATCACTGGCAAGCCCACACAAAGGGCCGTGTCCGCGACTTGATAAAGTCGCACTCTCCTGATTAGAAATTAGCTTCAAATCCCTTGCACTGTTTTGAATGTGTGTTATCCAAGTGCCTGCCAAGAGTGTTAAAATGTCAAATCTTGTCTTTATCAGTAAACTGCCTGATATTACAAAGATAAGGGCACTCATTAGGAGACGCGGCTTTATTAAGAGACACGACTTAAGATTTATTTATTTTTTTATCCATGTACACTTTGTTTTTAAGATGTGTTCTCCTCCCATTAACCAGAAGAAAATAGTTAATCATATTTTCATTTCCCCACCGAGTTTCCTGCCAAACAGAGGCCGACTCTAATTGAAAAAATGAAACAATCCCATTTGTGGCAGAACATTAGAGGCGGTGCAACCATGCGACCAAGTGGCCATGGGGTCAGGCTGACGGACTCCTGGGCAGGGTTTAACTGTGACTCTGGCTGCTGGAATCCACAGCAGCCCCGCTGTCGTCCCCTGTCATCACTCAGTGTCCTATGCGTTACCCAAGCACTGATTTCACACGTTCCAGAAAGGATACAGTTGGGCAAATTATTTAAACAGTGCCTCTGTCACTTCATCTGTAAATGTGGGGACAACCATGAATGCATCTCAGGCGGCTGAGTGAGCCAGTGCCTGCAAAGTAGTGGGAAGAAGGCCTGGAAGGGGCAAGTAGGGGGTGACAGGTGACTGATGCTTAGGGGAAGTCCTTAGCACAGAAAACTTCAAGTACGCTTGTACAATAGCCTTAGGACAGCCCACTTAATTTCCAGTGTAAGAATCTATAGAATCTTGAATAGACTTGGGATTTAGAATAATATGTTGCTTCAACAAATACGGATTTAATATACCACATCTGACTGATCAGTAAATCGGAAACCTTCCATTATCTGCAGTGGTCTCTCTCTTTACCGACCTGTCAAGCTCCCTTTATTTTCTCTATGAAAACAGTGTTGAAGCCGTGTGTGTCTTTATGCTTCAGGTTACATTATGTTGGTACAAAAGTAATTCTGGTTTAAAAGGTTAAAAATTGCAAAAACCGCAATTACTTTTGCACCAACGTAATATAAGGCAGATCTACAGACATGATCCTTTTCATCCTTTGCAAAATGGGGGCCCTCTGGTCATCACTTTTGAAGTGACAGACAAAACATACGGCCATATTGCCAAAGACGCATCCATCGTAGGACAGCTAAGAGCTCAGAGGCTTTGTATCTTTTCTTCCTGGCTTTTACCCTCATCTGCACATGCGTTTGCACTTCTGGTAAACCATTTCCCCTCATAGATCCCCCTTTAATTTGGGCTCTTTGAGGGAATAAGCAGGTATCTTCTAAATGCATCTGTCATAAGTTTATGCAATTGATTTCTGTAAAAGTCACATAACATGGACCACCCCGTGTTTTATCCTTTCTACTTAACTATGGAGCTGTCAGAAAAAGCGGGCCATTCTTTGGTTGTGCACCATTGTTTCCCAGAGTCTGTTGTATTCAGTATCTCGTCCATGCCCACACTCACCTGGATGGTATTCCCCTCGGGACACGCCGGCCCTAAGGTGACAGACGGCATCTCACTGGTGGGAAAGGATTTACCTCCCCCAAGCAGCAAACGGAGAAGCCAGGCTCCCACCCTTTGCTGTATTTCCAGAGTTTGTTTCCACTTATGTATCATCTGCTCAGCAGTGGAAGAACCCACAGCAAGCTGAATAAACCGTAGCGAGCCAGGATGGAAACCTACCACGGAGTGCCACCGTCTCTGAAACCTGTCAGGTGACACGCAGAACACTCAGACAGCAGTGTGGATGTATCTGCTTTGCTGGGGTAGATGGTGGTGACTAACATGGCTGGGCGCCCCTACCACTCAGGAAACCTACCTAGCTGCGGCTTGTAACTGGCATCTCACAGTCACCTGTAGCTTCAGAGGGGAAGATGTTAAAGCTGAGAATCCCTGGACGAAGGTTTAGCAGTACCGGGGCGTCTCATATCTCAGTGCAGAGTACCTCCCACCTGTGACACTACTGGGTTGGTGGCAGCAGGAATTCTAGACAGTGGCTTCAGGACAAAATAAAGGGCGACCACCGTCTTGTGGAGTGAGACAGGCACACTGGGAGGAGACATGGTGTCGCCCGTGGTGGCTTACAGGTGGCTGCTATGGAGAGGCCAGCTGGTGCTGAGCAATTCAACAGTTTTGAGGAAAACTATGAGGGGACAAAGAAAAGGGGCTGCAGAGTATGGCCACTGGTGAGGCTTCGAGCACCAGTCTCAAATGACAGGTTGGAGAGTTTGGGGACCTGAAGCCTTGTGGCCATGCGGCAGCACCGGATGTCTGCTTCCACAATGGAGACAGAGCGAGAGGTTCACAGAGTGAGCGATGCTAGAGGCGAGGGCAGCCCAGAGGCCACTGGGTAACCAGTCACGTACGAGTGGACAGGGGTGAGGGCGAGGTGACCCTGGGAAGCTGTGTGACTGCTCAGGTGACGTGGTGTGCTAGTGCCCAAAACAGGAACCAGCTCTGCTGCTTCTGATTCTCGTCATGTGTATCCCAGGGCAGATTTAATATGATGCTGTCATCCTCCTTTAGGCCATTTGTTTTTTAATTACAAATTGGAAAGGAAATCATCACCCCTTCCAAAATAATAGTGAGATGGTGACAAGTCATTTTAAAATCATCATGGCTAGTAATGTGTTTGCTAGCAACATGTTTATTCACTTTATCGTATCAGGAAAATGGAGAAACATCATTTCTGGTATTTTAAGAATAGGATACAAATAATTTTTTCATGAAGGTTTTGAGGATAATCTTAAAACTAATTTAATATTAACCTCTCTTTTTCTCTCTTTTTCTCCACACATACACACGTACTTTCTATACTCTCACTATATGTGAATATATGTATATACATACATATGTGAAGGATTTAAAAAAGATTATAAACATGCTTATTTCTGTGTCCACATAATTTCTGTAAATATTCAGTCCAGAAGCTGCTTTATAACTGAGAGTGGACATTTTTCTTTACTATTTGCTTAGTGATACCCTATATTGTTCTTCCTTTAACGTGGAAATAATCTTGAGAACATATAGCTTATTCCTCAAAGACATAAAAGCTTTTTTAGCTGCCACTTTGTAAGGTAACCAATTACAAACAATTATTGCTGACATTTTTCTATGAAACTTTCAATATGTTGACCACATGGAACATATTGGTCATATTTGGAAGTAAAGCTGATCAGTGTTACATTTAAATACATCGTTATCATTTTACATAATTTGCATGGAAAAATAAGCATTTTGGCTAAAGTGTGGTATGGGGCAGATCCCAAGTCCAGAAAGTAAAAAAAAAAAAAAATATGGATTTTTTAATACAATTGTACTGCTGCTTCTTCTGTGTGTGCTTGAGCAAATCACTTCGATTTTCTTCACCTATAAAGTGCAGATAGTGTGGTGCCACAAGGTCATGGTAACAAGTAAGTGAAGCTACATGTCAGACTACTTTGGGAACAGGGAAACGCACTCAAGAGTATAAAATCCCATCTCATCACGGTGATTTAATGACAAAGGGGAACTACTAAGATCATCTGTTTGGCAATACTCCGAATAGTATGGTGTTTGCCAAACTAGATATAGAAAGATTCGATACCTTCTCACTATTATAAATGTCTGAAATGTGTCTATCTATATATTTTATCTTCCTGAGTATGTTTCTTAGCCACCAGGATCTAGCAATCTAATTGCAGGAAATTTGTCAGTGTAACAAGGAAAATTTTCTCCCAGCATTGATTATAGGCTCTACACAGGACCAGTTCTTTAAACATGCATGTGGTCTCAAGGATTTGGGATGTTTCAGTCTGTCCAGTATATTTCATAGTTCCATGTTTCCCCAAAAATAAGACCCAGCTGGACCATGAATTCTAATGCGTCTTTTGGAGCAAAAATTAATATAAGACCTGGTCTTACTTTAATATAAAGTAAGATCGGGTGTGATATAATACCGGGTATAATATAATACCAGGTATAATATAATATAATATAATATAATATAATATAATATAATATAATATAACATAACATAACATAATATAATATAATACTGGGTCTTATATTAATTTTTGTGCCAAAAGACTCATCAGAACTGATGGTCTGGACAGGTCTTATTTTTAGGGAAACACGATATTTACCCTGAGTATTATAAGAAGAGGTGAAGGTAACAGGAAGCAATGATTCTTCATTAAACCTGTTTTTACACATCAACTTCCCGTACCTTTGGACAAACAGGGTTCCTGATACCTGCTGTTGATTTCCCCACACTGACACCCCCAATCTTAGCTGCCCTGCCCTCTACATTTTATTGCTCCCCATACAGGATGCAGTTTCTCTTCTATTTTTTTCTCAAGAACAACCTCTGACTTAAGGTATTTGTGCCTGAAAGCCTTTACTGAGAGTTTGCAAGGCACAGAGTGTAATGAAAGGAGAGAAACGTGGTAAGCATCATTTGTGTAATTCGTCGGCATTTCTCATGGCATGGGAATTTTCACCATTTACAAGCCATTTCGTTCAAATTATTCTGTCTCTCCCTTTCTTTTCCCAACCCCCTGTTTGTGCACAGTGCACATTTATGTTATGGTGTCAGGTGAGGCGGGTTGATTTGCCCATCTTCTCCTTAATCGTGGTCCTGGCCTTACTTTGCAGACCCTGACACTGCTCATCCTCCACAGGGTGGCCTGCTGTCCATCCTTACCCTAACAGTTCAAAAAACTAGAGGAAACTGGCATCATAGTTCAGGCTTGTCATTTTACTTGTTTGCTTGTTTTAACTGTACCCCAGTTTCAAATTCTTCAGCGAGACAATGTTTACCATCATTATACTTACAGGAACAGAAAGAAATGTTCACCTTCAAGAATATCCCTTCTTTGTGAACAGTTGTATGAGCTGGAGCTCCAAGCCCTGGTGAAAGGCACTGCAGTTGTTCCATGCTTGTCACACAGAGATTAGTGTCCACGTTACTTCCAAAGGCAGCCAGTCAGGGATGACTGCCAAATGGTAGCCACAGACAGAGTGAGAAAGTGACTGGTTCTTCGTAGCAGGACAGCGAGGCGGGCGATGAGTCCCACAGTAAACACGAGGGTGTCCAGGCAGGGATGGCGTCACTTGGTAGAGAGTGAGGACAGAAAAGGCCCTATTTAGAAGGAACAGGTCCTGTTACCAAAGAACAGATGCCTCAGGACAAGTTCAGTGTATTCTCCATCCCCAAGGTATCATAGCCTCTTCCCTGTGATGAATAATGTTGAAAATATATTTCCCTGAACAAAAGTAATTTTACATAACTTTTCCAGTCATAACAACACGTATCTTTTGAATAGAAGTAGGATATTTTGCACCAATCCATTAGTCTTTCTGACTTCTCTCCCAGGAATCTGAACTGTGTTTAACTGATGGCACAATTTCCTGTTGTTTGCAACTTAGAGTCTGAACAAAACAGAGGTAGATTGTCTGTCATTAGAGTGGACCTAGGTCAGCTTACAAAGCAATCATTACACTTTAATTGATAAAGAGAGTGATACCCATTATTAAAATGGGCATTTTAATAGCCAATTCTCAGATGACCTTGTCTTAACTAGTTGCCAGGTGTTCAGCAAGCCTAGCTGGGATCTCTGGGTTCTCTAGCTGTGAACTCTATGGGTTCTCTGGCTGAAGGCAACTGGGAAAACATCTCTGTCGAAACTCAACATCACTGACAGTTGCTTCCCTTCAGTGCCAGGCTTTTCAGCCCCGTCCTCGTGGGTGACTCTGTAGCCAGAGGGACCTGCTGTTACCTTCCCTCTCGGTTCTAATTGGGATTTGGATTTGGATATGGGGAGATTTAAAAAAAAAAAAAAAAAAAAAAAAAGAACGTTGGGTACTAGCAGAATGGTAGCAGAATGGTAGCTCCCTGTGTATTTTCAGCCAAGATTTCATAGTCATTCCATCGAGTCACCATTTTAAATATATTTGATTTTTTTTCCTTTGTAATTGTATAGAAATAACATTTTAACCTTTGCTGAAAGTTAATGAAGTTATTACACAACCTGCGTGCTGAGTGGTTGTGAGGACTAGCTGTGACCACAGTGGAGGAACTGTGATGCAGGGGCTGATCCTACAGAGCAGAGTTCACTTTAGATGGGCTCTGGTGCCCGCTCAGTCTGCCCTTTGGGTGTGTTGTGCTTGGAACAGGCTGGATGATAGACTGGCTGGATCTGAAGTTGGTCAGCAAGCATGCCAGTCCTGGGGCCTCCTGGGAGACGACCCCTTGCAGGCCAAGTTTAGCCATAGTCGTGTTCTGCCAAGGGCCACCTGGAATGAGCCACAAAGCAATCCACAGATGGCCACCACCTCCACTGGACTTGGAGGTGTCTTGAGAAGCCAAGACAAGCCTGGTGGCCCCTTGTGCTAGACTTAGAGCTGCTCAGCAAGAGCTACATGACACACTGAAGACAGGCGCTGCTTGTTTAGGTTTTGTAAACCTGTGAGAGATTTTAGGAAAGTCTGCAGCATGAGGCAAGGCAGGCCAACTATATGGAAAAGGCACTGGAAGTGGCTTGGGTGTGCTGGAAAGTTGGGTGGGGTGTGATCTCAGGGAATCACTAGGGGCAGAGGAAAGGTTATAGCCAGGTTGATGGAGACAGATATGGGGTCTGCTTGCCTGCACACAGGGAGGGAGAAGGCTCAGCAAAGAAACAATGGCTTCTTCCAGGTGCTCCATACAGGAGAAAGGTGCCCCTCTAAAACTCGCCCTGAAGCCAGACAGCTCAGTTCCTCCCCGTATGTCCCTGTCACTTCCCCAGCTGCTGCTCCAGTGTTGGAGCTCAGAGCAAGTGAGTCTGTGAGTAAGTCCATGCATGGTCCCTGTAAGAGGAGCACCTGAGGCTCCACCTGCCTCATCTCACTCAGCCACAGTCTCTGCTGGTCTTCAGAGCCAGAAGGTATGGGGACTTCTGTCCCCAGCACTGGAACCCTGCTTTGGGGAGCCTGATGTGGGGCTGGGCTCCCTTGCTCTTCTGGGGGGACCTCCACAGCCCAGATATCCCTCCTGATTTTTAATGGTCACACGCAGGTGTGAGACCATCCTGTTCCAAGTTTCTGCCCCTTCTACTAGTCTTGTGTGGCTTGTTCTCTTTGCCCTTATTTGTAGGGCATTTGTTCAGTTAGACTTCAGGTGATTCTCAATGATGGTTGTTCTGTGGTTTAGTTGTAATTGGTGTGATCCTGAGAGGAAGCAAGCACGGAGTTCACATCCTCCTTCATCTTGACCAGAAATCTATGCAAGCTCTTTGAAACAGCCTCTGAATTCACCAACGGCTCTCATTATATGGGTGCTGGGGGGATACAGGCCAACATGACAAAAGGCTGCCACCAGTGTGTGCCAACTTACGGGGTGCTCACTCACCCATCTAACATGTATTGAATACCGACGTAGGGCTGACAGGGCACTGATCAAGACAGGTATGCAACCTGCCTCGAGGAAGGAAGCTCTAGCACCAAGGAGACATGTAAGTCCGACAAGGAATGGGGCAAATGCGCACGGAAGGATTTATAGAGAGCATGAGATTATCGTGAGGGTCAACTAATAAACTTAAAGCTGTTTGAACTGTTCTGCAGCCTTGACGTTGTAAAAACTTCATACAGGAAAATGTTCCATGATGAGAGCTGCTACAGCAACCTACAGATAAACAACACTGAATTTGTTTCCATTGGTCAGACTGAATCCCGTTCTTCATTTTAAATCATTGAGTGGGACTTAAGATGAGATTGTCCGAGGAAGCTCTGGTCCAGGAGGGATCCAGTGGACTACTTGTATTTCAGTATGCAAGGTATTTCGTCGTTTCTGCTTTATATCACTTAATATTTCCCAAAGAAAACTTGATATAGAATCTTTGGAAGGTTCTTCCTAATCTCTTCTTAATACCTGTAGCAGTTCCTTCCAAAAAAAGTGAGAAACCAGAAAGTTCTCACTAAGAGAACATTGGCAGTCTCTCTCTCTAGGACGCAGTTAGAGCGATTCAAGCCATGGATGTCCAGCATAGCGCAAAACTACCTGTCCTCAATACCCACACTTGACAGTGAATTAGTAATTGTTAAATGGGCAGACTATTTTTTCTATGGAATGCACCTGCACTCCTATGGAAGTTATTAATAGCCCTAGAATTTTCTATTTCTAAGATACTTAATGTTCTTTCTAAAAGGAAAAGTAGAGGATATTTTTTCTAGAATTTTCTATTTCTCAGATATTTATTTTTATTTATTTATTTGTTCGTTTATTTATTATAAAATGAAAAGTAGGGAGATAAGGGTATTTTTCTTTAGAGAACCTATTACCAAATAACAAATGCCACCATATCTCTTGTTTTGGTTTTAGAAATGGTTTTGGAGGCTTCCTGACTCACTCACTCACTGACAGAGTCTGAACACCTGTTCTTTCATTCCTATTTAAACTTTACCCGGTGACACAGACACCCCTCACCTGAGCATTCTTGAGCATAGCTCTCTGCTTATGCAGATGTGGCTTGGGTGATGCTCTTCTTGCTGCCGATTGGCCATACCCACCCTCTTTATCCCCCCCGTACTCACCTGAGGAGGGTCAAGAACAGTTAGGAAAGCTCAGTGAGCAGACCTGTGGCTCGTCTCTACTAGGTATAAAACCAGGGGGCCAGGGCACACAGCTACCTGGACTGTCTCATGACAGAAGCCCCAGAAGAGCATGTCAAAGCTATCCTTCACCTTTTATCACTCCATAAATCATGGAAAATAATGCAGACAACAATTTGGTGGACCTAACCCGACTCTTGTGAGAGAACTAGAGTCCTTGGTAAATAAAATTTCAAAGCTATAAACTCATGGGTCAATTGAAATTAGAGGAATCTCATTTATAGCTTGACATTTTTATTGGCAAATTAAAAAACAGTAATTAAGTGATAAATTTCATGAACTTAAGTTATAAATGCACAAGATTATCAAAAAGTGGCAGAACAAGAAGACAGAATAATAAAAAAAGGAGGCATATCTTTCAAGGTGGCGGATAACCTCCGAATCTCATCAGCATTTCCAACTAGTAAAGAGTGTTGAGAGCTAGAGGTTACAGCCAAACTATAAAATGTGGACCTGATATAAACATAATATCAAATTCTTGATCAATTTAACCATTTTTAACTCTGAGACACATTTCCTCTCTTAGGATAAAACACATTTTCCAAAGATTCTCTATCTGGTCTCTACCTGACTAACCTAGATTATAGCAAATAGGTATGAGACTATTTCTTTTCAGCGGATCATGAAGCAAATTGGAAAAATTAGAACTACTTTAAAGTACTACCAAGTGAAGCTGCCGCTCTAACCGACAGGAAACACGTCAGGTGGCCAAGGGGAATCAGAAAGGCTCCGCACACAGCAGTGGTTTCAACCCCACCATTTACAGAGAGAGGGAGGGAGGGAGGAAGAAGGGGGGGAGAGAGAGAAAGAGAGAGAGGGAGACAGAGAGAAGGAGGAGAGAGAGAGGTGGGGGGAGAAGATCTCAGCATCAGCACTGGAAACATGCAAGGCTCCTTAACCCAACCTTCTGGTTGCTTTCCCCATGGCCGCCCCACGAGAGAGAGGAGGGTGTTAGAGCACTAAACTTGCTTTAATGTCTTCATTTTATTTGTAATTGAAGTGCAATTTACCCCTAGTTCTTGATTTGAAAACTCTTTTCAATTGCTTTAAAAATACTTAACGCTTCTGACTTTTTTCTGTTTATGATGAAAATACTCAGCATCTGACCTCAAAATCATTTTTCTTATTCATTTTTATGTTTCATCAGCTACTAATCATATTAACAAATTATCATATTAGGAAGATCATAGCAATTTTTAAAATAACTCATCCTCCTCTGCTAGACATTGTATGATCAATGTAAGGCTTTGTGTAAACCTCTTTTGCATTGATCCGGTGGTTAGCAAGGTGAGTGTCTTGTCCACAGCAGGTCTGACCACTGGGCAGACGCTGAACTTCAGCTCTCCAATTAAATGCAGGAGAGACATAGCTAGCCCAGCAACTGTGTCCTCCCCATTGGAAGTAACTGCAAAGCAGTCCTACTAGGAGAGCTATTTGAAAAACATCCTTTGGTCCCTTCTAATGAAAATGGTAATTTTACTGTCTGAAAACCTTGCTAAACTTGGAATCCATCTAGCTCTTTTGCACAAACTTGTGGATTTAGCAAACAAGGTAAATTAACCTCAGAGAAGTAAAGAGGAACCAGTTCTGTCATGGAAGGAGACAGAAATACTGACCCACAGAGAATTGTTCTCTCACGGAGACCTCCAGTACGTAGTTAGTGGTCTACAGATGGTATCAGAAGCTCCTCGGGTTGATACCAAGGGAGCCAAGATAGTAGCATGAAACTGGCTTCGTAGGAATAAAAACACTGCTTCATTAGTAAATCAGGCATCAGTGTAACCTGAGTAATTATGAAAAATAATTGTTTTAATTGGGTAATTACCATGACTCATTAGGATGGCGTTGTCTCTATCCTTTTTTACGTGTTTACCTTTGTGGGTATCTGCTAAGAAATGTTGCTCGAGTCCTGAGGGGATGCTTCAGGTGGGAGCTATTTTTGTTTTCTGCACTGTAAATCATTGGTATTTCCAGTGGAGAAAAGTTTAATGTCCTGAATTACAAACGAATTAGCACCTGGCTGTTATTTTGGGTAGTGCACCAAATATCCCACTCTGGAAAGTTCTCATTACCGTTTCATTCTTCTGTGTTGGGTTGGTACTGCCTGGATCTAAATGGCTTCGTGAATTGTGATAAATACTGAATTATGTTTTCAGTTAGGCATTGTGCAATGGAGATTATAATAAGTTTCACTCATGCTCATTGTCAACAGTGTGGGCTGAAGTGCTTCACGTGTTTTTAATTGGAGAGGCATAAAATCAGAATCGCCTATTAAATTTACTTTTAAGCAATTTCTGAAGAAGGTTAGACATTTGAGAGATTTAAAAGAACTCTTGAAAGAAGGTAAGAAAACAGAGTGGAGGAATCATTTCAGCCCTATCCACTGCTAGAATTGCTCATGCTACAAAGTTTGTACGAGTCTCTTAACTGCTTCATTTGCACAGCTGTGCAAATGTGTAGCCCAGGATCATGATAAAAAGTGAATGACATAGTGTGAACAAAAGCACTTTTGAAACTGTGAGATGCTATGGAAATGAGGGTATCATTGTGCTTTCCCAGTTTAGTGGAGTCTTTCTTTAGCTTCTCGTATGCTTCTCATATTCTTGTAGGATATGAGTTTTATACGCGTGTGACTTTCTAAAAAAGTAATTTCATTTCCCCGCTTAGTTTCCAACTTTCAGTTTGTGGGTTGCCCACTCCTTGGAGACCTCAGAAATTTGGGGATTTGGCTTATTCTTTAGCATCTTATAAACGTGAGGTGCCCCAGCCCTCTCTGATTAGACTACAAGTCTGGAAGTAATTTTTAAAACCGTGAGAAACATGTCAGGTCACACCTTGGCGCTCGGCTGAAGGAAACGTAGCTAAGTGATATATTTGAAGTCGATGCCAAGTTTCTCACAGACTGAATACATTAATATTTGGCAATTGGTTAGAACTAAATGGATGAAAGGCAATTTCTGTAAGAATATACGATATATCTTTCTTCTTTCTTTTTAAAGCTGTTAATTTTTCCCCATTTATTTAGACACCAGAATTTTTTTTTTCTCTAGTAAGGCTTTGCTAACAACTAGTCAGGGCTACTGAGCATGTGCATGCGGCCACCTACAAGCCCCCAAAGCCCTTGGACATGGATGGAACAGGAAACAGGTGAGGGGGCTCAGCGCCCCTTCCAGGCAGAAGAGAACAAAACCAAAGCAAGGAGCGGTCTTCCCAGAGTGTGGAAAGGAAATAAAGGTGCCCCGAGGGCAGAGGAGTCACCCTCCAGAAGGAAATTCTTCTACTCTAGCCCAGGACTCCCTCTGTATTTTAAAAGTGTAATTTCCTACGAGTGTCATCCTTCCTCCAGCTTTCTTTTCCCCATTTATTTCTTAAATTTGCTCCTATTCTGCTTTCTAACTACCTAGTTTTCTCTTCCCTGCTTTCTCTCCCCTTTTTCTTCCATTCAACAAATGTTAATTAAGATCTTACTCTACCAGATGAAAAGCCATGGGCTAAAAAAAGAGTATGCAAAGTCCCCACTCTCAGTGAAGTCAGTGTATTGAGGGGAAAGCCACATTTCCCCCAAATGCCCGTTTATATGATAAGTACAGTCATATGACAGGGGACACAGTTGGGAGTGGGTGCAGGATAGAGGGGACAATTCTAGTGTTAGACCCCAGATGTGTGCAAGTGCCAGGGGCTCCAGGGGCTGGTGAGGAGACTGGTGGCCCGAGCGTGAGGTCCAGGGGATGGTAGTGACATCCTTCAGTCTTCATGTTACTTGACTGAATGGCTGGCAACATTTGACAGTCTTGATTTCTTTCTCTCTCATCTATTGACAAGTAGAAGTTTTAGGGATCTGACCAAAGAAAGCAGGTGAAATGGAAATAAAAACAAACTGTCGATCATCTCAAATAAAACACGCAAACAGATTCCACAGCTAGGACCTCCTTGTGTGGCGATCAGCCCCACTCATTTTCAGCCACACCCCCATCCAGAGAGGTTCCATTTCAGAAAGGCAGACTGCACATCGCGGACACCAGAGCTACCTACCTCCAAGGCTTCCCTGCTTCCTCACGCTCTGCCAGCCTCCCTCTGAGCCGTAACTTTCCTGGTCCCTCCATCTTCTCCCAGGGATGGACCCTCTCCTCCCAACTTTCCTCCCTCCTACGGGAACCTATGTGGTAGCTCATTTGGACAGATGTCTTGTCACCCTTCCTCTCTCAACCTTCTCTGTCCTTTCCTTGCACGTATCTGGAAAAACTCACATTCTGGGTCCATTCTGTAGTGTTCTTCCTTTGCTCTAATTCACAAACTGTTTATGATGATGGAGGGTGAGGGGGCACACAGTCCTTGAGTATGAAATCACTGTCACGATTGTCCCCAACTTCAGCCTAGTGCTCCGTGAGGCCAACATGCTTTTACTCCTCATTCAAAGTTTAAAAAAAAAAAAAGAAAAAAAAAAGATCAGTAAATAATGTAAGACACCAAAGGTAAACTTGTCAAATTAAATATTTGCTACACAATGTGAAGAAGGAAGGTACTTTGGTTATAGGACATAGAGTCTCATTGGGAAATTTATAACACTTCTATAGAAAGTACAAAACCACACATGACAGCATTTTTATCAGTGTAATCAATAACCTTATTGATCTATAAGAAGTTACTTTATCATCAGGATGAACTAAATTTAGGCAATTTATAAAAACGTGGTTTCTTAATCTTTGTGTCTTTAGTTTTTATTCCTTGTAATCTAATCAATATCGGTGTCACCCAATCTCACATCCACAAAGAGACAATGATCCAAATGAAATATACTCTAAAACATCTTTAAAGGAGAATAGTTGTATTCTTTCTTGATAATTATATTTTTCATCTTTATTTTGGCAACATATTTAATTTCATTGTTAAACACAACAAATAACTTTTGGTCTCTTTTCCTCCTGAATCTCTCTCGTGTAAGAACCAGCCAGTGTCTTTTCAACATGTCTGAGTTAGCTTGAAAGATTAGTTTAAGTGTCAGCAACTTGTCTTATTTTCTTTAGAATTAGGGTTGTGTATCTTTTACAATTTCTCATAGCTAGATAGGAAAGAGGCACCCCTGATAATTAATAAAAAGGGCTCTACCAAGACAAGATTAGACTGAAACTATTAGTAGGAGGAAATGCATCTGCTATTAAGGCAGCTGTTATGGATAGACTGTTTTCTGCTTCATTTTTTCAAAATTCTCACAAAATCAGTGGACAACTGTGAGTAATAGTGTGGCATGTCAAAGCCCGGAAGGACATCTAATTACAGTCATAGCCTGGTATAAAAATAGCATAGCTGATGGTTTATCATTATAGTCTTGTTAATCCCTGGCTTATTGAAATAGTTCGAGTGCTGCTTTTGATCTATGTTCTAATCCAGTATTTAGGGAAAAAGAGTGGCTTGAACTGGGCTCTTTGTTCAGTCTCTCTTCCAAGAAATAGATAACTAATTACAAACCAAGGCCAGTGTTTATTAAGCTTTCAGGTGTAAGAGTCCCATTGCAATCTTAAAAATTGCAAACTGATAATAATGTACAAGTAGCCGTCTGAGTGGCACAGGTGTTATGTCGCCTCTGAAAGCGCCCCTGAACATTTGACAGACAATGAGCGTGAAGAAAACAAAGTGCTGTCTTTTGATTTTTATGGAAATATGTTTGACTTGGCACACCCCTCTGCAACTGACATCTTCTGAAACGTAAATTAAAGACATTTTATGTTATTTTGTTGAGTCCTTTAAGACCAGGTTTATTTTGCCTCAGTGGACACTTTTATGATAGCATCTACTTATTTGATTTGCTAATATACAGAGGTGCTGTTCCAGGGGGATTCTCCATGGGAACCAATTTTATGCTATTTATGTCAAGTGGTGATCCAGTCAGTTTATAGATAGGCAGTTCCATTCCTCTTCAGCAGTGAACTTTCTATAATCACTGCTGTTTGACCAATGGACTGATGAGATCTGGGAGCTAAAATAATCATCTCTATGTATCTCTAAATTTTTCCAAACAGTTATTTAACAAGTATGGTTTAAAAGCTCATCTCTGTATGTTTCACCAATGTTTGCATTACATAGCTTTTTTGGTGCACGTTGTATCTTTTCTAAGATAACAGTAGAGTTGCAGGCTCTCTGAGGGGCCCTTTGACAAGATTTATTACATATTTGCTGAGACAATTCAGTGTTTCCCCAAAGTGCTGTTTAAAATCTGCTTTAGTTTTGACTAAGAATTTAAAAAGATATGGATTGAATATTTGACAAAAATGACTATGATTCACAAAATATTTCACTTAGAACCATTAGCTTAAAAAGTCTAATGCAGTGGAAACAAATATATTTTAAAATTCCTCTTCCAAAACACAAAAATAGTTTTAATTTCTATGACTACTTTCCTTATCAAATAAAAGCTATTCTGAGCTCTTGTTATGGGCATAGACATAAAATCGTTTATTGACTATATTTTCATTACTAGCATTAACTGGGTCCTCTTTCTAGTATGAGCAGCTACTGTTTACATCATAACCTGATGAGTAAAACTTACTTATTATTCTGTCTAAGAAGCAAAATATTTGGATTTCTTCTTCATGTAGCAGTAAGATCTCCAAACTATTACCAGTGCAAACTGATTTTATCCTTGAACATCTCAATCCTCAAAATTCATGTCTTCACATGTAAAATTTATTTCTAATCTCCAGAATATTAACTGGTTTTACTTGGCCTTTTCTAAATTTTTGGTTTTACATTGTTGCAAATTTTTGGTTAAGCCATGTTTATTTTGTCCTGATAACTTCATCCTTTCTGTCCCTCCCTCCCCCTTTCCCTTAGTCCTTCCCTTCTTCCCTCCCTTTTTCCCATTTCTTTGTTTTTAAGTCATAAACCCTAATAGTTGTTAAGTAAGACATTGACTCTTCCCATGGGGCAGCATAATTCTCACTACCGTTGGCCCCAATGGGATAAACAGGCATGGGTATCTTGAGCGTTTCTTTCCCTCTATGTCTGGTCAAAGTTTTCGCGTCATTGTACCTTCATGTTTTGTGTGGCTCAAAAACACTCATGTGGTTATTCCTTACAAAAGCATTATTTTGGGGTGAATACTATGGGAAGGCACAACACTGACAATTTGAGAAATGTCCTGCCCTCCCAGAAAATAGTCCTTGCAAATCTCCTGGCAAGAGACAACATGGGCATGGTGCTTTTGCAGACTCCAAGCTAAGCACGTCTGGACTAAAATGTGTAATGTTTGTGTTGAGGAATAAGATGGAAGAGTAAACAGGCGCCAGATGATTAAAAGACTTCCAAGGTATTGGAGTAATTTTATCCTAGGAGCAATTGGGAGCTACCAAAGGATTTTAAACAGTCTAGTTCAAGGATAAAATGTATGTTAAAGTAAATCACACTGACCGCCACGTGGAGAAAGAAGCATAAACCAGAGGCATGGTGGTCGGTGAGGAAGCTCTTGACCAACCTAGGGGAGAAGTAACAGTGGAGCAGAGAAGTTAAAGGCAACGGGGTGAAAAGTTGACTATTTTTACATATGTTTTAAAGGCAGAATCAGAGAATCAGGTGACAAGTGTGTAGGTTTATTTGTTGGGAGGTGCATTAGTTTGTTATGGCTGCCATAACGAAATGCCACAGATTAGAGAAATATATGATTTCACTGATATTTGGTATATAAAACTGAAAACAACAAAAGAACAAGACAAATGAAGAAACAAAAACTCATAGGCATAGGCAGTAGTTTAGGGGTTACCAGAGGGTCAGGGGAGAGGGGGGCTCTAGAAGAGGGTAAATGGGATCTAATATATGGTAATGGAAAGAGAACTGATTCTGCGTGGTGAACACACAATGTGAGATATAGATGATGTAATACAGAATTGTACACCTGACACCTATGTAACTTTACTAACCATTGTCACCTCAATAAACTTTAATTAAAAGAAAAAAGAAAGAAATGCCACAGAGTGGGTAGGTAAATAACAGAAATGTTTTGTCACGTGGTGTTGGAAGCCAGAAATCCAAGATCAAGGTGTTGGGAGGGTAGTTTCTTCTCAGGCCTCTCTCCTTGGCTTGTATGAGTAGATGTCTGTCGTCTTGCTGTGTCTTCACATGTCTTTTCCTCTTTGTGTGTGTACATCTGTCCAAATTTCCTCTTTTATAGACACCGGTCATATTGGATCATAGCCTACCCTAAAAACTTCATTTTAACATAATTACCTTTTAGAAATTCCCATTTCAAAACAGAGTTAGGTTCTGAGGTACTAGAGATTAGGACTTACTATGGGGGAACAATTCAGCCCATAACAGTGATGACCTTCTTTAAATGATATGGAAAAAATATGAAAGTAATATGCATATAATGTGCTTATAAATTAATTAAATCATAAATGAACATTTGATACTGTAACATCAATAGAAACGATAATAGAAGTAAGCTTTATTATAATAATAGCAATTATCCTTTATTAATAGATAATCTCATTGTATTTTAAAAATTATGCTTCACTATTATATCCTTATTATTTTATTATTTTTATTTTAATTAAAGTTTATTGGGTGACAATTGGTAGTAAAGTTACATAGGTTTTAAGTGTGCAATTCTGTGATACATAATCTATATATCATATTATGTATTTACCACCCAGAGTCACTTCTCCTTCCATCACCATATATCTGACCCCGTTTATCATCAGAGAAATGCAAATATATCCTTATTTTTAGAAGATCACTGAAGCTTTAAAATGTTAGGTAACTTGGTCATGGCTGAGTAGAAAGTGGGAAGGTCAAAATTGCATCCCGTTCCCCTGGAGAATTACTTTGATAAGGTGTCTTATAAAAATTTAGCTATCCTTGTGTGTAATACTGATCATAAGTGTGGTATATACAGAGGGTGCCCCCAAAATGTATAATGTATACACATTTTAAGAAAGAAAAACTGTATTAAAATTGTAATACTCATAGACACAGACAATAGTTTAGTGGTTACCAGAGGGTAAGGGGGGTGCGGGGAGGGAGATGAGGGTAAGGGGGATCAAACATATGGTGATGGAAGGAGAACTGACTCTGGGTGGTGAACACACAATGGGATTTATGGATGATGTAATGCAGAATTGTACACCTGAAATCTATGTTATTTTACTAACAATTGTCACCCCAATAAATAAATTAAAAACAAAATTGTAATACTCAAGATATACTGATAACAAAAGATGAATACAAGTCACAGTTGACTTTTGTAATTATGAAGTGCTCAAAGTGGTTCCCATCTGCGTCCAGATACTTCTGATTATGACGAACTACTGCTTGAGCAACATTGACCAAAGTGCCCACTTGTATCACTGTGCATGCCATTTTAATTTCTTCACACAGTAACATGCGTCTCAAACTTATCACGAATGTGTGCAATTGTTAGGCATGTTGGAGGTTCTCCAACCTCCATTGTCATCCTCTATTGTCATCATACTTCCACGACATTCTCGAATTTTAAATACCCTTTCAAAATGGTCTTGCGCTCCTCAAATGAGAACCATGCTTCCGCAGTTTTCTTTAACTGTCTTGCCTTAATGCCATCATTTGAGCGAACGTCATACTAAACATTGCTACCATAATTCAATTCAAATCAAAAACTAATGTGTAGATTACATCTCTTAAATTGTGTTTACATTTTTGACACCCCAGGTATTTCAATGATGTTTCAAAAGAGATACCCTTAAGTGTTACAAAATAGCCTGAGCTATTAAACGGTATTGGATATTGTCCTTAATGTATTGTGATGTAACAACCTTTTCACACTTCCCTGGGGACTTTACAACATCCTTCTTTGCATTCCTAGCACAGTACTAGCCACAGACAATGCATTTATTACACATGTGGCCACTCGTCCATGGCTTCTTTCACCATGATGAGCAGAAGATGGAGGAAGAGACAAATGATACTAGCGGGGTTGGCGCTCTCGCTGATTTGGTGTCAAAACACACAGTTTGTGAAATAGAACACTTACATAAAATCACATTAGGAGCATGCCACAAAGGCGAGGGTTATATATGCTGTAAAGTGTTACTCTGAGTTACAGGAAGTGCCACTGTTTGTTCTCATTGCATCGTAAGCGTAATATTCGAAGCAAATGATTTCTATCAAAAATCTCTTCTAAATAGTACTGTTTGACATTCATTTTGTTGGGCAGTTTTAGTGACCAAGGTGTAATCTTTGTAGAAATAGAACATATGTCCCATTATTCCATGTATTTCAATTACATACCTATAGATTTTATATCTATATATTTTATCATCTATCAATGTATCATTCATTGATCTATTGTCCATCTATGATCTATCAATCATCTATCTATTGGTCTATCATCTATCTATAAATTACCTTTTTGCACTCATGCACATCTATTGTGCGCCTTTCTTAGCCAGTTATACAGAGCATCAACATTTGTCTCTGTTAACATTTTGATTCAAAATTGACGACACATGACTATGAAAAGTCCAAGTCTACTTGGAATGCTCATTGGGTTTTCTTGACTTGTAAAAGTGAAATATTTATTTAGTTGAGGGATATATACCAACACCTCTGCTGGAATGAATTATAAGCCATTGGTAATATATGCTACAGCACAAAGGCTCTTACTTATTTCCTTTGCATTTTTAAGTATACCCAGATACGAAGGAATACATAATAAAATGTATTAAACCACGCATATTCCTGTTACAAGTGAAAATCAGTCAGTGGCGTTTTGCTTTTGCAAATAATAGTTTCTATGGATAAACATCATTTCCAGATACCGTACTGGAGAATAAGCATGTAGAATAGATTTATTTTACAAGAAATACAAAAAAGGTCGTATATATTCTCCTTAGTATCTTACACAATCTTATTTTACCTTCCAAGAATAAACATTGCCTTGGATGAAATTTTCATAATCTAGTAGTTGTAAATGTCAGAAAAGAGTACTACTGCCTTGTGAAAGAAATCCACAACCAATTTTAGCTACATCAACAAACAGGAAATTGACAGTTTGTGGGAATGTTATTGAGTGTCATCACAGCCTTTAAGGACACATAGTGACATATGTGCCTCACGAGTTTGTGATGTGCGGCCTTTCTGTGTGTGTGTGTGTGTGTGTGTGTGTGTGTGTGTGTCTTCTATCTATATAGGTAGGTGGATTGATAGTCCCCGTTTGAATGAAAAAAATATATATATATATAAAATTATAATATATAATAATAAAGATATTTACATATATCTATCTTTGTAAACTTAGGCAGATTTGATTCTCAGAAGATTCTCGACACATAATACATTCCCATTTAACTCTCCCTACCTCCCACTTCCTCCCCAAAATCCCACTAAAAGTACAATGGTGACTATGAAGCATCATTTATCTAAAAGTCCCAAATCCACAAGGACAAATACAAGGGAAAGGGAAAGGAGCATGATATGGTTTTGCAGGCTGGAAGGAAAGGTCAAAGGCCATCAATTCAGAAGACACAGGAAAATGGAGTCCTGTCCCACTAGCTGACAAAGCCAAGAGGCAAACTGATTTGCCACAGGTGCCTCTCAAAAGACTCAGGAACTGGCACAATCAGACACTTCTGAAGATGAGGCTAAAGGGAAGGCCAAATGAAAGAGCTGATCTTAAAAACAGCAGCAGAGCACAACAGCAACAAAAACATCGTATGAGGAATTAGAATCTGATCCCCATGGCCGCTCCAAGCAGCCAGACAACGGACTCTACTGCATCTTAGAGAAGGCTGCAGGTCGATTCTTTGGTGAATGTAAGACAGAGGGTCTTTGGAGAAGAAGATCCCAGGCCCGTGGGAGGTATTAACCAGTAACAGTATCTGTGAAATGTTTATTCATTTTCTATATTCTAAAAGCTACAAATCTCTCAAAGATTTGCCACCTGCTTTTGAGAATAGCACTGCACTCTAAGGCATACATTTTGACATGTTGGAAGTAAGGAAAGTGTCTCAACCTGGACTGTTTCCATATTCTGTCTCTATTTTTCCATTTTGTATACTGATTTTTCATTTTTTTTTCCAATATTACTGGCGTTATTAGTGAATCAGGACTTTTCATAACTAAATGCATACCATTTCAATCTCCGCACTCATAAGGCACCAGCCAGTCTTCATTAATTATAATGCTAGAGCACTAGCCACAGTGTGGGTGTCTGTAATGCTGGGTTTTCACACAGATGCGTCTTCTTAGTAGGGTGGACAGCTCTCAATTGCTTCAGGAATCGCCTTTCTTTATTTGCCCCACGTTTGCATTTTCTGTGACACCTGTATGGAAGTTGGAGAAGCTGAAATTACATGGCTTTCTGATGGGGGAAAGCGAGTTCACGTACAACAACCAGAAGTATCCCTGTTTCTCAGAAAGTGTCACTTTCATGACAGTTCCTGGGTTACCTCCCAGCCTCCTCTGGCCTCAGCCATAAGCATTTCACTGTTCACTGCTTCGCCTCAGCTGGATCTGAAAATGCAAGGCTCAGAAGCCACGCCTGTCAGATGAGCCCTAAACTTTGTGACAAGCTGTGTCATCAGAACGTTTGACCAGAACAGGACTGCTGACAGGTGTTCTACACCTGACTGGTGGTTTCAGCCTCTGTTTTACACAGTTTATTTAATCTATCTATGCCTGAGTTTCTTTAGTTCTACATTGAAACTGTTGGCAACTATATGGTTATTTTGAGTATTCGATACTGTAACTCAGTTACTAGGCCTGGTGAATTGTATGAACTTAATGAATGTAATTGCCCCCCTTTTCTTCTTGGCTTAAAAACAAACACACAAAAATACCTGTAGTGCTTGATTATTAAAGCTGTCTTATGACCAGTAAATCTGTAAATAAGCAGATCTCAACCAACTTAAGTCAGCTCAACACATGCTCCTTACAAAGTAGATGGGATAGAATCAGACAAATTCTGAAGTCACCACAAATTTGATCAAGTCTGTCTTTCAGGGAAATGACTGAATTAGAAAAATTATGTAGCAGATATTCCTGATATTCTATATTATAAAACATTGTATCTCTAGACACCATTTATTTATCTACCTTTATAAAATTATTTAAAAGGAACATTGAGACCCACAATGAAGTGGAAAGTCATACATTGTAGATTGTCCTTAGTGATTAAAAATCACTATTGTTGGTAATTCAATATATATTGGCATTATGAAATGACCTTTTAAAGTCACTAATCCTTTAATATAAAATCAGACAATGTGATTCACAATTTTCTAATTGGAGGAAGGCCCTCTTAACAGCTTAACTTCCTTGGGAAGCAAGAATACTGCAGAAAAAATAAAGTTGTTCTTTCTTCAAAGCTAAAGTTAATTTTATTCAAAAAATAAATTAAAAATAGAAAATGACTGAAGTATAGTTTTGTCACCACCATTTTATTCAAACTGATGCTGAGTTCATGTGCTGCCAGTTAATTCTCAACCGATGTGTGTCAGAATGACAAAAATAGTCTTCCAAGATTTTCAGTGGAAAATCTTGTCTTAGATTTCTTCAGAATCCCCACTTCTACTATTTTTTACTAGATATTTATATACATAATTTAGTTCTGTTATAGAAAAGATAAAGGATGGATTATATTTTAGGTGACTGCCTCATTTTTATTAACAAGTCTGCCATGGTTGGAATTACTAATTATAATGTGAGAACTAGGAGAGTAACTGGAACCAAAGGTAGTACAGAAACCTTTGGCCTGTGTGGCGAGCATGCGGATTTTGTAATTAACACACTGACACACAAACCTGAGTAAAGCATGAAACACTGCTCTGTTACTGGACAATTAAGCTAATGCTTTAAGAAATAAACAAATGAAAAAGTTCACATTCCACTTACACTTTGCCTGTGACAGCTCCTGAAAACTGTTATTCCTATATACCATTTTGGACAATAAACAGTAAATAAAGAATGGAAAGCCCTAATGAAACTGCAGGCTTCACATTCACTGGCATTGGGTTCCTGTGTGGCCGAAAAACGCTGAGGCGGCTCCCGAAAGATGTAGGTCCTCCCCTCTGCCTCCTCTTCCGTCTGTGTGACAGGTAATGGGCAATGACGAAAATTACCGAGGGAGGAAAATGAGAGGAAAAAGCCTGGATGTGCAACTGGACAGGCATTAGGTCAATGCATTTGCAGTAGTTCAGTGGAGAATCCATGTAGTTTGTAAATAATTAAGTACTAATTAAAATGAAAATAACACAGAAGTATATAAAGTAGAAGTGAAAGCCCCTTTATCTCAAACCCTGTCTATTTGTACCAATTGCCAACTATTGCTTTTGTGAATCCTTCCAGGCCTTTCTCAGCACACCCACATGCACCAACGTGAAGGGATTTTTGAAATCATAACTTGCATTAGAGGCTGGCATCTTAGCTCAGGCTGCTCTAACAGAACGCCATAGACGGGGCTTTACCGCCAGATGTTCATATCTCTGCTCTAGGGGCTGGGAGAACAAGGTCAGGTGCCAGCAGGGGTGGTTGCTGGGGAGACCCTCTTCCTGCTTGCAGACAGCCAGCTTCTTCCCAAGTCTTCACAGGGCAGAGAGTTCTGGTCTCTTCCTCTTCTTACAAGGGCACTAATCCCCTCATGGGGGCCCCATCACCATGATGTCATCTAAACCTAATTATCTCCCAATGCCCCATCTCCAAGCACCATCACGTTGTGGTTAGGGCTTCAATATATGAGGTTTTGGGGGACATGAACATTCAGTCCAAAGCCAATTTTATATTACCTAAAACATGCATATTTCATGTTTTAATGTATAATAGTCTGACCTCTTTAAAAAAAAAAAAAGGAAAAGAAAAATACTAATCACTTAATATTCCCTGATGTAAATGTACCAACATTTAACTAAAAATGTCCCTTTTGACATCTAGATTCATGATATTTCCAGTTTCTTGCTATTATAAGAATGCTGTAGGGAACACTTATCCATACATACTCATGGACCCTTCTTCATGTGGAAGAATTTTTAAGGGTATTTTCTAAACTTTGGCTTCTGGCATTAACGTTTGTACTGAAATTCTAATTTTGCAATTTTTATCAATGGTCAGTATCAATGCCTCTCACAGCACTCTACAGTCACCGCAAGGGGCTGCGAAGGGCGGTTTGCCCATGACCCTGCACTCAAAAACACATCAGCTTTATTTATGAGTCGGCCAATCATATGGCCCAGTCACACCACTGTTTTAACTTGTTTTCCCTGAATACTAATGGATATGGAACAAAACTGCTTTACCCACCACATTTCACCTGTATCTGTTTCTATTCTTTGCCAATTTGTTTTGTTTTTCCCCATTAGGTTTTGATGTCCTGACTCTGGGACATTTTTTTTTTTTTGGTGTAATTTGAAATAATCTGCCTGTTTTCTTTTGTGATTTTTTTTGGCCATGTCCCTGAGCCTCTGTCTTGTATCTAGAAAGTGAGGTGTTTTCACTTGCTGCTCTCTAAGATACATGCTGAGTCTGATATTCTACAGTCAGCCCGGCCTGGCTCTAAATCAATGTCTTGCATGTGTACTTTGTCCTCAACGATATGCTCTAGAGTTACGTGATGATCTGTATGGACGACATGTGTTTGCCCCACCCCCACCCCACTCATGTGTTGAAATCATAACCCTCCCATGGGATGGTGTTAGGAGATGAGGCCTTCAGAGATGATTAGCTCCTAAAAGTGGTTTCCTCGGGAATGGGATTAGAGCCTTTCTCTGTGCAAGGGAGCCCAGAGAGAGTCTAGCCCTTCCACCATGTGAAGACACAGAGAGAAGACACCCGACCCTCACCCTCACCTGACCCTACCACACTGGCACCCTGACCTCACACTTCCAAACACGTGTGGTTTTAGCGCCCTCATCTCTGTGGTACTTTGTGACAGCATCCTGAGCTGACTGAGACACTGAGGAAAGCAGACCTGAGAGAGAGGTATTGGGGAACACTTTCTCTTTGGTACCCAGAAAAGTAGGAGGCCTACAGCATTTCAACATCCCTGTTCCCAAACTGGAAGTACTTTCACTGTCATCATTTACTGCCACTGCTATTAGCTGTCACCATCACTGACTATTATAATAGGCCACCAAGGAAGTTGGTTGGCGGAGGTGATTTATAACCCAGCAAGTGCATCATTTACTGATTATCATCACACTGAAATTCCAACGTGTGGCCCCACTTTCATTTACCTGTGGCAAACAGAGGTTCAGCTCGTGCCCTCCTGGTTTAGGTTTCTGGTGCTTTGAAAGATGAGACAGACACGGTTGTTATAGACAGACAGTGGTGTGTAAGGGAGGGTCACAGCAGCCAACTAGCCACAAGAGTGAAATGAAACCTGGCAGGACCACCACATGACCGAAGGGTCTTCTGGAACCCCCCATGTAACAGTGTAAATGACCACCATTCAGATAAACACAGGGGGTTTCTGTCTTCTCAGTGTGGGTTTGTGGCAAAAGAAACAAGTCTTGGTGGTAGGAAGGTGGTTGGAAAATGCTCAGATTATATTCTGATAATGGCCTGCGATTTCCAAATTACAAATAGAAAAAATTTCAATTTCAGTATGTTTTACTAAACAGTCACTGGATATATAATAGTATTAGACTTTCCCCCAGATTTCTTAGAAGAAACTAAGGATATTACATATTCATAGTAATTCAGGTTTGTTTTTTTTTTAAATGTGGAGATTTATTTATATAGATAAGATTATTCCATATGAATTGTTCTTTAAAATACTCTTTAATTTAACAATGTGTATTAATTTTTTTCTTTTTATTAGTTTCAGGTGTACAAAACAATGTAATAGACATTTACACCCCTCACAAAGTGATAACCCTCCTCCCCCAAGCTACTACCCCTCTGACATCGTATACAGCTGTTACAATTCCATTGACTCTATTCCCTATGCTGTACTCCACATCGTACAGCACAGGTTCTATTTCTGAATTACGTGTTTCTGGTAAATCATGCTGTAGGTCTGCGTTTTTATATTGCACTCATTTACCCAACAATGTGTGCTCAGATGGGTACCCTATAAGCCAGATGTAAATTTTGCATTAACGAGCAAAATGGAAGGTTTATACATTTTCTTAAGATAATTTTAATTGTAAAAAAATATGTTTGAAATAATAAAATATATGAAAATATATATCAAATTCTAACTCAGAGAGCCACGTCTCTAAATCAGGAGTCTTTAGAGCAGTATTGTTCAGTGTTTCATGTAAGGAAGTCTGATACCACTTTCAGGCCCTGGTATTTGAAGCAGCTCTTGTGTGGGGTTGGCGGGTTTCTGGGCAGAGTCCCTTTGCAGGGGGCCCTTCTGGCTTAGACCCGTAGCACAGACACACGCAGACGTCCAATGCATCTCTGTGGCAAAGGGGGCAGAGGAGGCAGGAAGCCCACTCCTGAGCGAGTCGCGTCGTCCTCCTGCCTCCATACCTCAGACGGCAGCAATCACTCCGTTCCAAGGGAAAGCAGCAAGTCCTCTCTTCGCTGTAGGTTTTAACCAGGAAGCTTCGTCCATCCAGAACGTCTTCTCTGATGGATCCTCTGCAGTGTAGCCTCACAGGGGCCCATGGCCACGTGCAAGAACAGGCAAAAAGGGGCTCTCCGGGCATATTTGTATGCATTTATTAAAAATATGGAGGTTGTAAGCGTCCTACAAAAGGATCCATCGCCGCCTCTTGGTCATTATGGCTGCACAATTCAACAGCTCTGGCTGCCCAGAACTTCGGGGACAACATTTAACTCGTGCACCCATGCAATTTCTTCTTGTTTTTCTATTTTAAGACTCTCAGACTAAATTGTGAATCTTGGTCTAAAGTAGATTTTTATAAATTTTGTCATAATTCCAAAGATTTGGTATAGATGGAACAATACAATAAACATATAAAATTAAAGAGACTTGTGCCGTACTTATTTACAATACTGTGTTTAAATATGGAGGCATCGATAAACTGTTTTCAAAGTCAAGTCTTTTTTTCCCCAGAACTAAATGCTTTCTTCAGCCATCACAATCTTCTGTTACCAAAAAAAATTTTTCTTCAATCTGTTCTAAAAACAAACCAACTAATGGAGAAATGCGACGAAACAAATAGTAACATCAGCAACTGTGAAATCTGTCTGGAATCATTAGCATGTACAGTCGAAACCAGAGCCAAGCAACCATGTTTGAAAGAGTCTTTGACAGACTTGACGTGTGTGGGTTACTGTCACAGGTCATCAAACGGGTTGGATAGTAGATTCCTGTGGCACTGCTGCAAGGGATCCAAGGTCTGTTGAGGACAGGTGCGCCATGCTGCAGTGAGGCCCTGGGGCGCTGCCATGTCTTGGGGAGCCCATAGCACCTCCAGAAACATTTCAGGAAGGAGCAGCAATGCTGTGTCATCGGTCAACTCAGGGTTTTTACAAGTGTGTTGCCTCTCGTGGCATCTTCGTAGTGTAACAAAATAAGTAAACAAGACATCAGTACTCCTTAAGAAAATACATGTCTCTGATGTCTTAAAGAAAGATTAACTCAGAAGCAAACATAATAATAATCTTTCTTGAAAGTACCTCATAGATCCAAGTTTCTAACACTGAATTCGTGAACCACAAGATGGGGGAGGGAGCAGGAAAGGAGAATGAAACACCTGAAATATTTAACCAAAATTTTTGTATAACTCTATACATATTTTTTTTAGGGAGAAAGTATAAAGCTTTATTACAATTTACACAGAGTTTTGTGACAAAAAAAAAAAAAGAAAGAAAAAAACGTTTAAAAAGCAGTCATCAATCAAGAGCATTAAATCACAAAAGCTGGAGAGCAAGGACAGATCTTCGAAAAATTAAGATTTCTTAGAATACATGTGAGAAAAATTGACTTAAAGAGAAGCGATGACAGTGAGTCTCCAAAGCGTTCCTGATGCTGCAGGGGAAAGAGCTCTCCTACAGATGACAGTGAAATCATGATTTACTGCGTCCGGAATTAGAGATTGGAAATCAACCAATGCCTCATCATCATAAGTGCGAATTCACAGATTTCCAAGAGATAATCCAATAGCATTTGAAGCAGCCGAATTCCCCCACAAGTTTTGGGGACATGTTAGATAAATCAATTAAAAATATGTTTGGTTACCCAATTTTGTCTTATTCTCCTTTGTTTTATTTTTATCCCCTTTGGATTCTGAGTTGCATTCTTTAGCTAAGTGACCCAGAAGAAACTGCAGGTTTGCTTATTTAAATACTTATTTTTCTAAAATACTTCTCCTACTCTGTCGTCATTGGAGGGAAATTGTTCTGTGTGACAAGTTCAAGTTTCAGCATAACCTACGTTAATCATTCACCGGTCTTAACCATTCACTTAACACTCCTTGTTGGGCTTCCCTATCAAGTATTACTTCCAAAATTGTTTTCTTGATTACTTTTCATTTGTTGTAATATATTGCCTGGAAAAGGATGTCAAAATGATAACCACCGGGTAACTTTCTCTGCTCTCCTCCCTTCTTTTGTTAGTCTACTCTGTTTTACATACCGGTAATTCTATTAAAACCTCTGTGGTTTAGTGCATGGGTCCAGGAACACAGAAATCAACCGGTCTTATGTTACATTGTGCTTTAAAGGTAACAAACACAAATAGCTTCAACTTCACAGCACTGGTGCTTGGGAATATCTTGAAAAATATCTTATGAAAACGGAAAACATATCCTTACAGGTCTGATGACACTGTTGTTGAGAGCTTATAATACTAACAACTCCAACAACAGATGGAACTGGACAGGCCCTGGTGGTGACGGGAAAACCTGGGTGAGCGTCACTGGGGACCAAACAGAGTGGCCACGGGCAACCTATTTACTTAGTAGTAATGTGCGTGCACCATGCATGGTATTGAAAAGTAGTGTTGCCTGTTTAGTGCTGCAACACTACATTCTCAAGAAGATGTAAGTTTGATCATAACTGGGATTATCTTCTGATAGGTCATTATATGACATTTACATAACATCCCCAGTGAAACTATAAAGTAACCTTTCATTCATGAACATGATAGCTTAGTGGGTGGAATTTATAGAAAATGGTTTCTAAATTATACGTAAAAGGGCAATTTCTAAAGGTGATGTAATTTCTTTAGTCACAATATCTTGAGATTTCAGGCCATTTTCATTAAAGTGACAGATTCTTACCAATAAGCTGGAGTTATGGACTATTCAGACATGGACATCTGCTGGTTTTCCCATGTCATTTAAAGGCTTTATGCTTTGCAACCCAGATCTCAGAACGTCTTAACTAGCTGCCTAGAAACCAAGTAGCAAAAGTTTACGCACACAGTTCATTTATGCATTCTCTACTTAACATCTCTATAGGGGAAACGCAGAATTTGGCAAAAACACATCAGGCGACATTTCAAAGGGCTCCTATGAGACTCCCAGGCTGGATTCCTGAGCTGTCGCCCTGGTAGGAATCTAGAGAGACCACTCAGAGCTGATGAGGAGCTGTGGGAAAAAGAGTTGAGGTCCAAAACGGATTCTCCGATGAAAACTGCATTCCTAACAGCATTTACTTGTGCTACTTCAGAGGCGTTTGGTTAGAAGATGGACGTGGCACCGGTCACTGTGGGCCCATCAGCAGCAGTGCTGGATAAGGAGAGCCTAACGGTACATCTTCCCTGACATCTGTCAACACCTCGTTGTCATAAACGTGAATTCACAATTTCCCAGAGATAATTCAATAGCATTTGAAGCAACTGAATATACAGCAGTAGAACCTTTTGTCTGTCCTGGGGATTTTAAATGTGTTTGACTTATTTCCCCGAGAGTATATAACTTACCCTGTTTCCCCGAAAATAAGGCTTAGCTCTAATACATCGTCTTTTGGAGCAAAAATTAATGTAAGACCCGGTCTCATGACCCCGTCTTAAATTAATTTTTACTCCAAAAGACGCGTTAGAGCTGATTGTCTGGCTAGGTCTTATTTTCCGGGAACATGATTGTAGAAAAAGGATTGCTCTCCTCCCCCCTCTCCTTCCCTCCCTTCCTCCCACCCTCTTCTTCTCCATGCCCCTGGTCAGTGCTATTTGTACTGCAGCTTTCAATCCCTCGGTGTAGAAATTTGATGAGAATGCTATTCTGTAAAGTTAGGATTTCGGAAGAGCAGTGAATAATTACTTTTATTTCCATCCGAGGGTGTGTCGACCAGTGCCCTCATCCCTATAAACCACTATCAGATTGCATGTCAGTCACTCCCTGCAGGCAGCAGAGAGCAGTGTGCACTCACGTGACACAGCCGAGTGTCATATCTGATGGCAGCGTCCCGCACTGGGCGTGTTTGCTGCGCGGTGTCGCTGTCATGCTGGACACCGATGATGGATTGCTGCTTCAAATGAGCTTTGGGCGGCTGCCCATGGTGTGTGTGGTTTGAGTCTTCGGTGCGCTCAGCTATTCATGAAAGAGTTGCTTATAATTAGAAGTCAGCAGGGGCTGCTTCATGGTTTAGAAATTAGCCCAGATATCGATCAGTTCTGCCACAGGGGACTTTGAGGGGCCTGGCATATCCATTTCACTTGTAATCATTAGCCAGTGCTTTAAACAAAGTCTTAACAGGAAGATTCCTATCAAGGCATCTTCCACTGTGTGGGAGAGATTTGTACAGAGAGGACTCCATCCAATCCAGGTGGTTTCAGGAGGAGCTTCATTCCTCGATGGAAATCCCCCGAGGGGAAGAAGTTTTGGGTGCAGTGGGGGCATACTGAAATATCAGGTACTCAGAGTGGGCAGAGCTATGTAACTCTAGCTGTGGACTGAGCCCTCGCTACGTACCCCCGTTGCTGTGTTTCTTTTCTGGGAGTGGAGGCTAATCCTAGGGCAATTGTGAGAACTAAGTGAAATGTCGTGTGAACTGCCTGGCACCAAGCTTGCTCATTAGCCATCACTGTCATTATCCTTAACACTGTGTTCCTGCTTAGTGGACACGAGGGGCCGTTGCCAGACGAGCAGGGAAGGTGGCGGCTCTAACAAAGTTGCTGCCATCGTGATGGGCAGACAAAGCCGCTCAGTTGGGTCCCAGAACGAGAACTGCAGGCCTGATCTCTACCCTCTCTGACTACTCTGGAGCACCAGACCTATTAACACACCTACACTATCCTACTGACTTTGTTTCTTTCTGTGTCTGTCTGCTCCCCCTGGAAGTAAGCTTCATGAGGGCTACACCCCTCCCTGCCCATAAGTAGTCAGTAAGTAGTCACTGAATGGGTGGATTCTTAAATAATGGGTTTAACCAAATAGCCATGCCCTTTGCACAAAATGTTTTTCTGTACAACAGTTTCTTATACATAGTTTTAATGTACATATAAATGCACTATTAGAAAGCATTTCAAAAGTATTATAGAATTAACTTAAAGTCATAAAAGCAATGAAATGGGGTGAAAATTAAAATCCCAAACTTGTAATTGAATGTTGTCCTCAATCAATAGAGAGGGTTCCCCTTGGTGCTACTGGGAGCCTTTCCTGCACCTGGCATGTAACTTAGGACGTATACCTGAACCATCGCAATGGACGTCTGATTGTCAGTCTGACTTTATTGGGGATTGTGTATTACATCTAACTAAGAGCACAGGAAAATACACACTGCTGTCTTTACTGAAAATTTCATTGCCATCCTGAGTTGAAATTAGTCACTTATCATTTCTACAGTGCAGTTTTTAATTGAATTGCTTTTTTCCCCCACATGAAACTATCCTATTATGCTAGAATTGGCAGGAACATAGCAGCTCTTAGTAAACATGTTTAAACTACTGTTCTGTAATTCCTTCACTGTGGGATTGATCTTAAAGGAGGCAAAATAAATGACAGATAAAAATGTGTTGCTAAGTACCCAGAGGCTTTGATCTGAAAGGAACACTGGGAGACAGTCTCTGTAAATCTCATCGAACACCCACAGTCCCAGGAACCTGGAGCAGGATGGTGTGTTTCTGGGCTGTTACCCAGTTACTCCCAGACAGGACTGGCTACTGGGTAAAACACACTGCTTGTTTTCCTGCTCTTTGGCTCAACTCTTTCCTACACATGAAAACCTGTCAAGTCCCATGCACTCTGACTCTGAGCGTTCTCATGCAGTTATTTGATTAATTTATATATTAGTGACTCAATAGAAAAGTAGCTTCTTAGAAAAGTTACAAATTCAGGGTATGGGATGGTGGAGGTTCAACCTATAAAAGAAGCAGAATTGAGTAGAATCAAGTACATTCAATGGTGTGTGTGCGCACGCGCCACAGGAGAGATCCACTGAAAATATGGTTTGGATATGGACACTAATGATGCTTCCCAAGGTGGTAGCAAATGTTTGTTGTTCAGATAATTGAGGTCTTTGAAGAGAAAAGGGCAGGCGTCATAAGAAGGTCCAAAAATGGTTTGAGAGGACCCAGAAAGGGGACTGTTTTCAGGATTGTGCTCAGGAGATGGGGATCCTGAGAGAACTCCCCTGTGACTTCAACGGCTTCTTTTGGATGAAACTTCTGCTTTTCACCAAAGGGATGAGCTCCCAGGATTTCTTATCAAGTTTTCCTGATACAAGCAGAAGGTGAAGATTGGGAGTGAAGGATCAAAGCTGTCATCAGTCAAACATCAAAAATGGAGTCAGGCTCCATTACTTGTGAGTGTGTGTGTGTGTGTGTGTGTGTAGAGCAACCGCATACATTCAGGAGTTCACTGTAAGAAACAGTAATGTATCAGGAGTTAAGTCTAAGAAACAGAAATTAATGAAAATCAGCCCTCACACATGGGTGCTTAGAACCCAAGAGATGAATTGGATATGTGAAAAACAAAATAGTAATAGTAATAAGCTATGGCTCTAGAGAATTAATTAAACATTACATAAAATCAGGGGTTAGTAATTGCTGAACAACTGAATCAGTGGATTCTGACTGTAAGGGTCAGGTCAGTCTTTATTAAGAAGACGACTTTTCAATTCACGTGCCTTGAGCGCCGATCGCGTTACAGTAGTTGGAGAATGGAGACAAGGCTGGGTCCAGGACGGGCGCGTGCACATGCCCAGAGAGAGCATGGGTTTTCCGGAATGTTCCATGTGGGGCTGCAGCAGAGCATTCCACTGTGACCATTACATGTGAGGTGGCAAGGCCGTCTAGTGTTGGAACATGGGGACAATGAAGTTAATTACAAAGATCCAGCAGCAGACAACATTGATCCTTCGGGTCATTCTCTTTTGAAGTAACTTCTGTAACATGGAAGCGCTGGCTTTCCTCGCCTTCATTCCTGGGATTAAGGAACTCTCACCATGGGTTCTCATCTAATATTCACTTCAGTTTCTGCTCATGTTCTAGGAATCTGAGGTATCACAGGTCTAAGGAAATTGAAAGATTATTAATATCATATAAATGTTTAAATTAAAACGTCTACTATGTGGATCAAAGAATAAATGTATTTACCCACTGTATCAAGCTCTTACTGACACAATCCATTTTATAATGTTTAACCTTTTAATAACTTTAAACAGCTGTATTGGGTATGGTTGACATGTGTGATTCTGCACACATTTAATGTGTACAACTTGATGAGTGTGGGATAAGCATACACTGCCAAGGCCATAAACACCGCCATGACCTTCCAAAGTCTTCTCCTGCCCCGTTATTATTTTTCTTAACAATGGTTTAATAGGTGTTATGATACCACTTTTCATGTAATAGGTGTTATGATACCACTTTTTACAGAAAAAGTAGTATATTTTCCTTCTTTAGAAGAAGAAAGTAATTTGACTAATGGTACCCAGAGAGTAATTGAAGAGCTGCAATTTAAGACTAAGTCTGAACTAGTCTAGAGGGAAAAAAAATTACACACACACACACACACACACACACACACACACACACACCCTGTGGGTGCCAAAACATGTATACAGCGGACACGTTGGTCAACGTATCTCAAGCAGTAGTTCGCCGTAATCTGGACGCTGATTAAGTAAGTGTCTGGACACTGATGGTAACCACTTTGAGCTCCTCTTGTAATTGCAGAAGTCAAACGTGACTTGTAGTCATCTTTTGTTATCAGTACATATTGAGTATTACAATTTTAACAGTTTTTTTTTATTTCTTAAAATATGTAGATATATTTTTAGCACCCTCCGTATATATAACTTCTAAATTATTTTTTTAAATTTGCAAAGGTCATTGTCACTGTCACTGTCTTTGTGATCTACCCACAGTCTTGCCCACTCTACAAAATGATTGTTGTCTCACATTCAGAGGCAGAAACCACTTACTAGACCCAAGTGGAGCTCACAACCCAAGGGCATGACCTCATGCCCTCATGTTTCCAGCCAGCTGGGTCAATTGACAAATTGACAGTGCCAAAAAGTAAAGAATACACATATTTTATTTTCTGACTATATACTTGTTAAAATTGTCTGGAGATTTATTATCTATTTTTAAAGTAAATTAGTAATTCTGGCAGTTGGAACTTTGCTGTAACCTTCAAAATGCTGCCTTAAGGACACTGACTCTTGAGTAGGATTCCTTCTTGTTATCATGCAGGGCACAGGGAGGAAGCGTGCAGATGCTGAGAGGGAAACTCGCTCTTCCCTCGTTGTTGCTGTGGACTAGTTAGAATTAGTCTGCTTCACAGCAGCTTGTCTGAGAGCTGTTGGACAGTGCAGAAGACCAGCATTAGGGAACCTCCTAAATATGGATTATGTAAATTGGGTAGGCTAAGAAAGGGGAGCATTTGAGTGGATATGAGTTAAATTGGAGGCAATTCTCTCAGGCCCAGGAGTCATTCTCACATGAGAAACTGACATTTCAGTGGTCAAAATCATCCCTGGTCTCACTGAGTTTTCAAAGAATTTTGTCCTGCAACTGACAGATTTGATATCTGCCTGAAATTGACCAAGGCCTTTCTTATTGTATTATGACAGAATCAGGGAGGATGTTCTCCAGATGCGTTAACCTCATGAAATTACCTATGTCAAGTTACTGTTGTAGGAGCAAAGGTAAAAAACAAATAAACAAAACAAAACAAACAGAAAACATAAATATTTGTCTTTAAAATGCATAGGAAAAGCTAAAGCTATGATTTTGCTAATCTTGCTTATAATGTGTAAATTATCACATATCTAAAAATGTAAGATTACAGAAGGGCAAGGAACATTAGTCTTAACATTCACAGAGAAATAAGTCATTCAATAGAGAAAAAGAAAACCAAGATGCCATTTATGTGATCTGAGTTTGTTTGTTTTGAGAGCATTCATTTAGGGAAAAATACAATGTGGGTGAGACTCTGAGATCAGAAGGCTCCCTTGGAATTTCTGCATATCTGAAAACAGTAATCAGCCAGCCATTGCCAGAGAAACTCATGACAAAGGTCGTTCTCCAGCTTCCCACAGGATGAGCTCATGAGCTCCAGCAACCCTGGCCATATTAAGCATGCTGATAGTGGGCTCACTAGGGAAATGGTGCCCAGTGTTAGGGAAGATAGTGGCTGTTGAAAACATGATGGGTAATAACAGCTGGGCTCTTTAGATTCAATGCAGAAGGTGCACAGAGCGATCTACTTCTTCCTGACTTTGAACTTGCAGAGGGCTGTGCTGGGCAGGTGCTGTCCTAAGTCAGAGTTTTCAGTTGACTTTAGCTCAGGTTTCTTATTTACTCTGGGCTTTGGTTTCATGACTCCATCACTGGGTTCCCATCACTTTCAAATATTCAAAATCATATTGAGAAAGATTTTTAAATGACCCAACACACTATTGCAGGTCTCCCTATCTACTGGGCTGGGATATTTTCAAACGTACTTTTATATAAATCAAGGATCTGTTTACTTGACAATACACTTGTTTATGTAGTCTGGTACATCTCCCCAGGACAGTGAAGTGGGGTTCTGTTGGTTAGAGACACAGTCTTCCGGCCTGAATGGCAATTCCAGATGTCATTTTCCACCACCAAGTCGTGACTATCCTTATCACCACCACCATTGCTGAAACTGGGTATTTTGAGCTTTTATTAGTATCTGCCAGACTATGCTAGTCCCACCCTATATTTTCTCATTTTATCACTCAACAGTTCTATGAGATCAACAGTTTTAATCCATTTCACAGTTGATGAGAAGGAAGCTAGTGGAGGTTAATTGACGTTCTGAAAGCTCAGTGACTCAATAGTGTCCTTGATCCGTTTCTGTGAGAGCCACACAGTGGATGGCTGAGCAAGGGCTAGGAAAGGTAGAAGGTGGTGGTAGATGAGTGACCCTATCACAGAGGCATCGTTAGGCTTCCCTTTGGTAAAAGGTCCTAAGAAGATGCAGAGAAGATACAAGAACAACGATTTGTAGCTCGGCCCTAAGTTCCAACAGTCTGCTGGGCACAAGTGGGTATCAGCTCGGTGAGCCTCACGTTCACCAAAGCACATTACTGTGCCTCTTCTTACACCAGGGACTAAACCAAAGACATCATTTTCTCAGAGTGGGGAGGAGTCTGGACACACCTAGATCTTGGGTTCTAAGATGTGTGCTCACTTTATTACATGCGATCTATTTTTTTTCTCTCTCTTTTTTTTTTTGTCATTTATTGAAAAAGGCTTTACCAATAACATTGGTTATGGACCAAAAACAAATCCCTCTAAATTTATTCAAATTTTATTTTGTTTTGTTTTGTTCTTGTGGTAAAAACACTTAACATGAGATCTATCCACTTCCCACATGTTTAGGTGTAAATGCAGTATTGTTGCCTAAGGTGCTGTGTTGGGTGGACCTTGAACACATTATGCCGAATGAAATAAGCCAGTGGCAGAGGACAAGGGCAGCATGATCTCACTTCCGGGAGGTCCCCGAAATAGACAAGTTCCTAGAAGCAAAGACTGGAGTGGTGGTTGCCGGGGGCTCGGGGGACAGGGCTTGCCAAGTAACAGACACACAGTCTCAGTGCTTCGTCACATTGTGCCTGAAGACAGCGGCACTGCATGGGTACCAAAAAGTTTGTAAGAGGGTCACTCTCCTGTGCAGGGTCCTTGCCTCATTCTGTCCTCTAAAGTAACAAATGCAGAATGAAAATACACAGATGACACAGTTTACATAAATGTTTAAAGAATTTGAAGGAGGAAATATCCTTCTGCTCTGGTTGTGTCTGGACTCGCATCGTGGCTGAGCTGGTTCTTGAAGTCTGAGTGGAACTTGAATAGATGGTAAGGAGGGTTTTCTCACAGAGTCAGATGTTGTGACAGGCAGGCTCTGGGAATAATCCTCACAGAAGCACGTGGCAAGGAGAAGGTTGAGGGGACAACTCTGAAAGAGCTGCTCCTTTTAGGCAATGAAGACAACAAATAGATCTGGGAAGGAAATAAGACAGGGATTGGGTTGTTCTACTTTGTGTTTTCAATAAGTAGATACAGTGCTTTATTCAAGACTCATGGAACTGAGTATTTCAAAAAATGCTTGGGAATGAGCCTGAGGATAAAAAAATAAAATGAAATAAAGTTGGTAGGTGAGTGGTTGACATATGCGGTACCTTATTCCAAAATGTACTTAAAGTCGTTCACACAGATGCTCCCAGTGCCACAAAGTGTGGTGAATGGCACTGCAGGCTCAAGGGTAACGCAGAAGAATGCCTGGTCTGGAGACAGAGACCAGGTGGTTCTTGAGGTGAAGCTTAGGTTTAATGAGTAAATAGGTGTTGAAGGAGATGGAATGAGTCCAGATTCTTCAGGTAATCTGCTAAAGATTATAAGGAAGAGGTAGAAGTAACAGAACTAAGAGGGAAGTAGAAAGGGGGAAAGATTTTGAGATGGTGTGTGTGTGCGTGCACATGCGCCTGTGTGTGTGTTTGTGTGTGTGTGTGTGTGTGTGTGTGTGTGTGTGTGTGTGTAGATAAATAAAAATTGAGGATTAAAGAAAGAAGCCAGTGGTATCAGAGATTGAGAGAGGAGAAACTCAGTGAGATGATGGCGGGGATGAACTGGAAGTGGTCTTTATCGTTGTGTGTATGGTTACGTTTGTGAAGCTAGCCCTTCTTCACCTTGATGACCTGGACCTCTTTCCTCACCACTATTGCCCAGGTTTGGGGTCACTCTTGAGGAACCTTCCCCAGGCTCCCAAAGCAATGTTATTTACTCCCCTGATATTGGACCTGCTTCTTATTTTGCACTCACGTTATTGTAATCAGTCTCAAGGACCTGTCTCTTCCACCTGGTGTCCCCCACCCTGAGATGCAGACTTTGTTTATCTTTGCCTGCTAGCTCTTGATATAAATCATGTACTCATTAACTATTTACTGTGTGGAATAAAGTTCATTTGTATTCCCAGCTCTTTGAAAACTGTAAAGCAGGTTCGACTTTATTTTCTACGTTATATTTCTACATTTTCAGCTCCTAATACAAGGTCTGTGTTTTACTTGGTTCTCAATGAATTCTTGGATATGAATACATGAATGGATGAATGGGACCGACAATGTGGCCTTAAAAATGGGAAGAGTTTCTTTTCCATGCCATTGTCTTCCTATTAGTAATGGTGCCTGAAAATGGAGACCATTAAAGGTCAGGTTGCTGAATGGAGAGAATGGAGGGGGCTGACTACAGGGAGGGACACTGATAACCACCAATAGGGACGCTGAGAATGTCACTGTGCCCTCACTTCTGTGAAACTTTCTCACAGACCGTGTGGCAGTCCCAGTCTTTAAGCCCTAATCAGCTGATTTCTGAGTCTGCTTTCTCAGGCAAATGACTTCATGGCTGAGAATGTGCTTAAAAAATCCAGCACAGGATCTAGAAACTTTTGCAGCGTAACAGGCTGTGATGTGTTTCCCACATGTCACAGTACATGACCCTGAGTAAGGGACGTACTTCACAAAAAACAAAATTGTGTAGGAGAAAAAGGAGTTAAGATTAAGAGGATTGTGAGTTACAGCATGTCTTGGTATATTTCTTTTTATAAAAAAGCTTTGTTGATTCAGAATTTCTTGCATTTTGTTCTGAAATGCCATTACATCTGAAATACATTGTATTTATTTGAATATGATTAGATTGTATTCAAAGTGTGTGTATGGGATTGTGTTGAAATTAGCTTCATTCAGAAGCTGTAAAACACATTATTCTAATTTGTAAGCGTTTTAGATGAAATCTGATCAGTGAAAGAGTAGCTTAATTCCGCCTTTGTTGTTGAGATCTCTTATTTAAACAACAACTTTCAGAGGGTATTATGTGACCCTGGACAAAAACTACGTGGCCACATAAGAATCACTGTTGTATGGAGTGTGGTTCCATATGATTCACAGCCTGTTAGAAAAAGAGCTCCTCATGTTTGAACAGCAGTTAAATTTTACCTTCAAGTCATGCTTCTTTCTTTCAAAATTTCAATGGATGAACACCCATGGATAGAGATAAAGTTACATACCCTTGTAAAAACATCATGTAAAAATCAATTCACATGGCACATGGGGTCTGCCCACAAGATTTTCAGCCATGCTGACACTAATGTTTGGATTTACCCAGAATTTGAAAACTAGTTTGAATATTTTTCCAAGTGCTGACCTCTTTCTAAGGACCCGAGTTCCCAGCATTGAACACTCCATGTTTTTGCTACTTGAGTCCCCGTGTTCAGGATTAGCTTTGCCCTCAGATAAGTTAATATATTGTGTGTGGATCATATTCTACTGAATATTCTTCTAGTTTACTCTGTGGGTTTGCATTGAACTCACCTGGAGTAATAATTATTGCAAGGGAATTTTAATCTTTTCTAACTGGCATGGGTTGTTACAGCTACTTCTGATGAGAACTGCTACGTCTAGCATTCATTCATGCCTCTTTTCATGTGTGCTATGTTTAGTTCTCGCAGCAGCACTGTGAAGTAAGCATCAATCCTTGTCCCATTATGCAAATGATGTAACTGAGGCAAACATAAAGAAGGGGCCCAGACTCACCCAATTTTACGAAATAAGCGAGACTGCCGTCCAGTGTTCTGGCCCCAAGTTCTGTCACCACAGATGCACAGAAAATGGATATGCTATGCACTAAACATTTCTTACGATAGTTGATTCATTCACCAGCCATCATTTATTGAGCATATACTGTGTGCTGGGATACAGTGAGAAACACAGTGGAAAGAAATGAGTGAACTGGCCATTGCAGTGTAGGGCTCAGAGAGGGGACGGTATAGCCTCGCTTCTTTGTCTTTTTTAATATATTTAAAAGACTTCAGTTTGTATATCAGTTTTAGGTTCACAGCAAGACTGCGAGGGAGGTACAGAGATTTCCCACACACCCTGACCCCTCATGCACAGCCTCCCCCATTATCAACATCTCCACCGCTGGGACATTTTTTATAAGTGATGAAGCTCTATGGGGACACCCTAACAGCCCAAAGTCTGTAGTTTACATCAGGGTTCAGTCTTGCCATTATGTGTTCTGTAGGTGTGGAGACTATAAGTGGTATGTATCCATCATGGTACTGTGTTTCCCCAAAAATAAGGCCGGGTCTTATATTAACTTTTGCTCCAAAAGATGCATTAGGGAGTATTTTCAGGGGATGTCTTAGTATTTTTTCATGTACAACAATCTACATTTAGTCAAATACATTTATGTCATCTTTTCTGGAACATCATCATAACGTACGAAATGTGTCTGTCTGGCTGACGATCTTAACTGGGACTTATTTTCGGGGAAACACAGTAGTGATAGCGTGTTTCCACTGCCCTAAACATCTGTGCTCTGCCTGAGTCCTTCCCCACCCACCCCTCAGAAACCACTGATCTTTATACTGTTTTCATAGTTGTGCCTTTTCCAGAATGTCATAGAGTTGGAATTGTACAGCATACAGCCTCTTCAGATTGGCTTCTTCCACTTAGCTACATGGATTTAAGGTTCCCCCGTGTCTTTTCATGGCTTCATGGCTCATTTCTTTTTAGCTGAATAATAATCTATTGTCTGGATGGACCACCGTTCATTTATCATTCACCTACTGAAGGATGTCTAAGTTGCCTCCAAGGTTTGTCAATTCGGAATACAGCTGGTATCAACCTCCGCGTGCAGCTTTTTGTGTAGACTTGAGTTTTCGACTCCTTTACGTAAATAGCAAGAATTGGAATTAATGATAGTATCGCTTCTTTATGTGGTAATTAGGAAGCATGCATTCATGAATAATGAATTCATGATTTTAATTTCTCAATTAATTAAGAAAAAGGTGGGGGATGAAAAAAATCATCATCAGATATTTCATGTCTGTCCATCCCTTTGAATTGATATATTCGCTTTTGCATCTCACTTGGTTTTCTTAAATTTGGAGACTGTCTCTGTTGCCCCTGAGGTCCTTGTTATTTACAGTGAGCTCATCTGCTGTGCATTTTCCCCCTTCTGTTGCCTGAGGTGTTTGGTCTAGAGTCATCAGCCAGCCCTAGGCCAGTCTGGGAGCTCCACAGGGAGATCTGACCCATCCATCATATGCGTGGGTGACCCACTCTGAAAGCTAACCTGGTGACCCGGGTACAATGCAGTCTCCAAAGCTCTGTTCTCTGTTACTCCTGCTACCCAAAGAGCTCTCAGGGAAAGTCCAGGACATGCTTAACTAGGGTTTCATCTCAGTGACTTCATTTCCAACAGAGAAAATTTGTCCTTGAGCCAGATTCCTCCACAGGACTCCGGACGTACTTGAAGAACCATCCAATTCTTTTATCATCACTTATTTTGCCTCTGACAGCCTTCAGTTTGGGTTTGAGAAATATTTCTTTTCTTCTTTTTTTTTAATTTATTTTTTTTACTTAGATGTTTATCATTCATATCCCTCACCCTGTCTTTTCTTTTTTAATGCATGCCTTTTATAGCAATCGTAAATTGAAGGTCTTAAAGCAAAGAATGTGTGTTTAGAGTTTGGTTTCATTGTCTATAGCTTTGCTCTCACCAGCTTTTCCTTCTAGCTGGATTCTAAAATAGAGGCAAACATATGGGCCCATGTACACTGAGAAAAACCTCCCTTGGGAGTCAGCTTATAGGATTTCCTCTTTAAAGAAAGAACTGCATGGCTTGGAAAACTAAAGTGTGGAGACACCTCATTATAGCTTACCTTGAAGTTTAATTTCAAAAGAGTCTCTCAAGTGTTGAATGTGGGTGGTTTCCCTTTCTTAACTTAAACACTTTTGCATATGCATATTATTTTTGTTCCTGGGTTTTTTTTTTTTTTAACTCTCCCAAGTTAGGCTATTCTCAATACTTAAAAAAATGCATGTTTTCTTTTATACTCATAGACTTTACTTTTAAATTTCAGAAAATAGAAAGCAGATGATAGACAGACAGACAGACAGACAGACAGACAGGTTTCAATTCAAATTGAAAAGGAGGACAATAATCAGTAACCATGCTATTTCGGTATTTTGGTTTTTTTTTGTGACTTTCTCATATCAGCCACATACGACCAGGCAATGCAGGAGCAGCAAATGTGGTAAATATTCCAAGAGATTATAACAGAATTGATGTTGAAAACTTAGACATTTTAATTCTCTGGGAAGAAACTTGTGGGGGTTGGAATGATCAGCCTGTGTTAAGGGCCAGGGCATAGACTGTGCCAAGACCAGATGGGGTTACACGTGTGTCCTCTGTTGAATGAGTTCCTCAGCACATCCTGCCCCCCTTCTTTCCTAACATCACCACTTCTGCTGCTCTTGCCCCATTTCTCTGTCATTGTATCAATTCAAACTCTTGGTAAGTCATTTCTGAACAGTTAGAACGACTCTCTAAAGCTCTTATTCCTATCGAACATTAGAAAGCTCTCCTCTCTCCTCTTCTAGCCAATCTATATATTACTGTAATATTAAAGACTGTCATGTCACCCAAACTCAAAAGCTTTGCTGACTCCCCAGTGTCTGTACAATGTGCTCCCCACAAGTTTACTGTTCCCTGTAACATTGCATCTAAACACATTCCCAACGAGTCTTCACATTATTGCTCTACATGAGCCTTCACTATACCCTCATCTTGTTTATCCAGGGCTCATCATGCATTTTTAGGTCAGCCTCTCTCTTATCCCATCAGTCTTGCTGGAAAAATAGTCTTAACCCTGAACTCCCTTTCTAAGAGCTAACACCCCTCCCTGTGTCAGGAAACGCATCTGTATTATGGTGACAGTTTCCGCTGTGTGTCCAGCATAGACTGGCTTCCTAAACTGCATTTGCACCTTGTATTGTGGGTTGGTAGTTCCCCATGAGTGTCTCACAGGACAGCCACTCTGAAACAGTCAAACCTGACCTTTTGATTCCCTCTTGCATTTCGATGCACTCTTGCTCCATCTGGAATCCAGACACCAGCTTTGATTCTTCCTTTTGCCTGACTCCCCACAGCAAATCCATCAACCAATTTGTCCCTCTGACATGGGTTTCAAACCCATTACATCCATTCCTTGCCTTTGCCAGGTGGGCAGACTACAGCCAAGTCCAGCCTGGGTGGCTGCAGGAGGTTTTCTGATTCTTCTCCTGCCTTCCTCACGGCCACCTCCTCTATGTCACGCTGACCTCCTCCAATTGCAGAGAGCAGGTAGTGCGGAGGCCTGGACTGAACCCCAGGTCTGTGGTCAAGATGACAGCACCCCCCTGTGCGGAATGCCAGACCTCTGTAAACCCCCAGGGGTACACTCTCATCTCCCTCCAGCTTCCTTCCAGGCCAGCCTTGGGAGCGCTCTCATTGGCTGTGTGGCTTTTCTTACAAAACTTCATGTTTTCCTTTCAATCATAACCAGCTAAAATTCAATTTTCGAATAGAAAAGAAGAACACTCATATCTGCTTTTATATATATATATATATATATATATATATATATATATATATATTTTTTTTTTTTAAATTTGGTCTTTTTATATGAAATAGTAAACTCTAGTAACATGAAAAATTTTACTGTGTAATACTCTGAATTATTAGCCATCATGTAAATCTATGTAACTTCTATTTAATTTTGCAATGCAAATTCAAGTGGATTGCATAAAAATTATATGCGTCTGTCAGCTTTAAATAACTAATTTGTCTTTCTAAACAGCATGTTAAATACAAAACTTAACTTTCACTATCTATAACATTTGTATTTACCTCATGGAAATTAAAAGCTGATTAATTTAAATTGTGTAAAATAAATAAGGTTTTCATGTAAATGAGGTTTTAATTTAATTAGCAAAATGTCATGTAAATATATGTAAATGATGCTTCAAATATTTACGTAATGTGAAATTTAAATTTTTCTGTTTACTTGTGAATATAAACCTGGCAACAGTCATTATGGCTTGCATAATTGATGAGTAGGGGTTTTAGGCACAAGGGCATTTGAGTTATTATATGGTTAAAATATTCAAAGCAGAACTTTTCAAACTATGCAATATTGGGCAAGTAACATAAATGTGAAACTGTTCACAGCATTTCTGAGTGGTCTTTTCTGTGGGTAAATCTCATCCTGTCTATGAATTACTCCCCACGCAGAAAAATGAAAAGGAGGGAGAGACAAGAATGAGAGAAAAATATGTATAGAGAAAACTCATGTTTTTGAAAGTCAGAAACATTACGTAAAGTACACTTAAAAGGTGATCCAACCTCCAAAATACTTCGATCAAAGCAAATCGAAAAGAATGATCTATTTGGGAAAAAAAAAAAAAAAAAAAAAAAAAAAAAAAAAAAAAACGAAGGGAAGGGAAGGAAAGGGAAGGGAAGGAAAGGAAAAAAAAAAGAAAAGAAAGGAAGGAAAGAAAAGAAAGGAAAAGAAAAGAATTCCTTGTTAACACAATGAAAGGACAAGGGAGTTGGCTGAGGGAAACTATGGACGCTCAAAAATTTGTCAAAATTAATTTTAGAAATGGGATTAAGGTGAAATAGTCCCTGGAAAAAGTATCAAGGGCATTATTTTGTGATTTCAAGAATTGATTGTATATGGTCTCTATCCAACTCATTCTGCTTATAATTCCTTAAGATATCATGCTAATTATTAGTGGTGATGAGAAAGATAATCACATTTCTTTAAAATGATTTTCCAAAATCCTCTTATTCATGTATTCAGTATACTTACTAAAACTTAAAGACTTGTGTGTCTAATTATTATTTTCCCAAACTTAAGGGTTGGTGGAAAATATGAGATTTAATTCTCTTCTCTGTAATAATCTGGTGAAGACATGGGAATGTCAGTGAGCATGGAAATTGCAAACGTCACCTGGTGATTGCCGGGTACATCCAGACACATGGCAGGAGGACAAGGAAAGGGGTCCCCTGCATTTGGCACACTGTCCAATCATTAGAACCAATTGATGAACTTTCTGTGTGTTTCTCCCCCTTTCTCTAGAATGACTTTAAACAGTTATCAGGAAATGTCTACTCCTTTGTCATGGCACTTGAAATCTCCTCTGTGGTAACATTTACATTGAGCTCTCCTAAGGAAAAAGTTTTTCTCTCAGGATAATCAGAATCATGTCAATCTTAAGCTTGTAAATATGACAAGCAATGGGAAAACAACAACAACAACAACAACAACAACAAAAACAACAATCCCCTGCCCTGAGAAATACATGGAATATTAGTCTATAAAAGTAGCTTAGCTCTTTGGATGCATGAAAGTCTGGCAGAGTTTACATGAATCCCTGTTCCTGGGTGGCATCTTTAAATGGAGAGCTGGGGGCATGGGAATGTTTTAAAACCAATAGTTTTCACAGTAGTACTAAGTCTAATTATGTTATGTCTGTTATCCATTTCTTCATTAACAAATGCTCCATTTGGAGAATAAGTCCCCTTCCAGTATTTTTGCCCATTTTGTAACTGCAAGTTGCAGTACCAGATATTAAATACAGGATTCATCTACACACACCAGCACACCAGGAAAACAAAATAAAACAACTCTGTGTTTTTATCAGCTTTTATAAGAATGTGCAGATGTCAGTGAGTATTAATTCTTTAAAAAAAAAAAAAAAGCTGCCATGGGCACATTTTCGTAATTGTTTTCTTACCATTCTGTGTGTCCTGTGTACATGTCACCAAGTGATGGGAACAGCGGTTGCTCACACTTAGAATTCTTAGTGACAGTTTTATGACATCGCCCTCTTCCAGCATTACAGAATGAGAACATGTTTTTAGAAACATCTATTTGTTTGTTTGGCTTTTGCAATATGGAGCAAACTTGCAAATAATGAGTGAAAATAAAAAAATTTAGAAGTGCATTAGAATTTAATTTGTTTTATATTTATGAACTCTTCCTCCATGAACACTTTTCAGAATTCAATGATGGATATATTCCAACTACACCTAAACCTTTATTGAATAAGAAATGGATTGCAAACTTGGTTAAATCCTAATTCTTTTTTGTTTTGTGTTGTTTTTGCTTTCATTCTAATTGCACCCTCAATATTATCCCTCATTCCAAGGGATAATGTAAATAGTACCTGTTCTCATAATAGTTATGGCAACCTTTTCTGCAACTATTCCTATTTCATCATCTTACTGAAGGAACAGTCATTTAATCAGCCAGCACATAGCAATGAATATATCATCCACCACTTCATGCTCTTTTACATGCATTGGTTTCATTTCTGAAGAAAAGTCACTTAAAGCTCTGCTAGAAACTCTGAGGAAACTACCAGATGAGGAAGCCAACATGCTCTCCTCTTACTCCAGTTGCTAATAACAACGTCAAGTTAAGGGACCTTCTTCAAGGTTTTGGCCATTTATGAGTTGGACATGAAGTTCAGTTGTACGCCCTAAGGGTTCTTAGTGTGTATTATAAAGGAATGTACTGCAGGAACTGAAGAGGTCTCTGAAGCAGTCCATGATGCAATGAGTTCTTTCTAGCCCTGGTTTTGGTTTATTTGTTTGTTTGTTTCTTTGTTTTGCATCGTTTTATATTTCAAGCCTTCCCATTTTTGTCCATAAGAAATTAAGCGGATCTCATCAAGACTCAGGTGTTAATTAAAGAGGAAAAAGGGTGGAAAACCTGACTTAGTAATTTATTTTTACTGCATAGTGGGTAATGACTCATGTTTAATTTTTTCCTTTAAAAACAACATTGCCCAGTTGCTTTAAGTTTCCTTGATGAAAATGTGACCTACTGGACAACGGGGCTTAAATGATAACTTTTCAAAACAAGTTTAATATTTTTGAATGGAATCAGTTACTTGGCATGTAATTCAGTCAAAAGTAGGAGTTCCATTCGAACAGTGTCAAACCTGTTGTGTGAGGTATTAGTGTTGAGTTTCTGGAGTTCACATGAAATAGCAACAGATATGTACAAATTTCTGTTTAGCTTTGCTCATTAAAATATTTTTGTCCTCTAAATCCGTGTCACATATCACTCGTCCTCATTGAGTAGGCTACTTGAGTAAGTCAGTGTCACAGACATTGTGTGTGTGAAATTTAGCAAGTACTAAGCAGTATGCATGTGACATTCTTCTAATAAAAGCATGTAAAAGCAGACAGGGTGGCATGACTGCCTAACAATTTCCCCAGTGAGTGAATGTCCCAGTACCAATGACAGCCACACCCACCAGTCACTGAGGCAGCTTCTTCTGAGGAGCATTTCTTTTCTGCAGGGCGCTTTCCTGACCCCCTTGAAAAACATTTTGTCATGAATTCCTAGGACTAATATGTAAAGTAAGTTTCATGACCCCATTTAACCTTGGGAGAGCAGGTATAATAATTAATGAAAGTCAGAATCCAGACTGTATTCAGTAAGTAGGCACTGAGCCTTGGATATCTGAAAGGTATCACAAGTTTCTGTGGTTTGTCACATAGTTTTTAAAAAAGTTTAATGGAAGTGGAGGAGATGTAAAAATGACAGGCCACAAAGTAACGGCAGTGCATGCCAGGTGTGTGCACTTTCTCCTTGGTGTCTCATGGAAGCTCAGAAAGGGCTTCTCACTGGAATCCCATCTTCCCCACACCAAGCTCTCTTCCTTCTTTAATCCATTCACTGACCTTCCCAGGAACACCTATTGTTTGGCAGGCTACCCACTACTTCCTGGAAGAAATGTTCTGGCAACACAGACATAACCCATGGAGTTTATATAGAATAGAAAAGGCAGGTGGCCAAACCAATTGTCATTACACAGTGAGAAAGGTTATGCAAAACTGTGTTTCTTCAGGTGAGGTCTGAAGACTTATTGCCTTGGCACCACCTGGGAGCTTGAGCCAAGAGAAAACTTCCTGGACCCCACCATACCATCTAATCAGCTGCTCTGGTGGCAAGACGATGGAGTCTGCATTCTAACAAGAGTTCCAGGCATCCTGATACATTTATATTTGAGAACCTCAGCAGAGGGACTGGAAAGTTCCAAGGGAACACATGCAAGGGAGACAGAATCCCATCATGGAAATCAGGAAATCCTTTTGGGGCAAAATAGTTTTCAGTGAACATAGGCATGAGTAGGTGGGAGCCCAGTTTGGGTAAAACAGTGTGTTGCTATGGGATCCAGGAAGATAGTGATGCCAGAGGAGGGGCGGGATGAATCACACAGGGGGGCAGCTGAACCCGTTTATGGGATTTAATGGTGGTGTGCTCTCACCTTGGTGACAGCAGTCCGCGTGGAGTGGTGGGGGGTAGAGCACATTGCAGCAGAGTGAGGAAGGAGCTGAAGGTCAGAAAATGGGGTGTTAGGTATTTCGTTCAACATGGTGGTCTGCAAAGGGTGGCAGAGCGTTAGAGGAATAGGTGTGGAAGGCATGAGACCAGAGAGAAATATTGTTTTTCAGGTTTGAGATATTTAATTTTGCTTCTTAGCTGGTAGACATTAAAAATAGAGATGGAGAGGAAGATGGATAGTGAAGTGGGGAATGAAGATGATGATGATGATGATAGAGAGAGAGAGAGAGAAAGAGAGAGGACGATGAACTGAGAGCAAAAGTGAGATGAGGGAATATTGAAATAAATCCAAGGGACTGTCCGAGAGAGAATATAGGAAAAGAATGACTATGAAAGACAGTAACAGAGACAGATGAGAGGATGATATAATTGAGAGCAGGGTAGATAGTCAGGTATGGATAAGAGAGGTGGAAAGAGTGGACAAAGGACAGCAAGACATGACAGCAGGAGGTAGAACATGAGAAGGAGTGAGAATATGAGTGTGGGAGAATGACAATGAGGAAACGAGAAAGAGAAAATGAGGGCGAGGATGGAACCCAGGGCATAGGTACAGAGATTGTGTCCAGAGAGAGACATACCTTGCTTTTCTGTCAGTGGAGACGGGCAAATAATGGCTTTGGATTAGAAAGACAAGGGAAAGACATAAGACTTTGTCCTTTCTCTGTCAACTATCGGGCAAGATCCTATACTCCAAATGGCCAGAAACCATGTCTGGGGTTGTGTTCTTTGACAAGCACATCTAGACCTGGAGAGTTACCTGGGGCTGGGGTAGTGTGAGTTCTTCCTGGGAAATCCATCCGGTGAAGAGAAGGGAGCTGGAGGGGTGAGGCGCTGAACCGAGGTCCAGTCACAATGGGAGCCTTGGGATCCTGGGGAGCTTGGGACTGGGGTCCCCGCCATGTATGTGCTGGGGTGCCCTCAGGGGAGGCCAGGGGTAGGGCTTCCCACCATCTCTGGCAAGCAGAACTTGAATGCAGGCTGCTCCAAGGAGAGGGGCACCTTGGATGACGCAGCTCTCGTGGGCCAGCCAAGATTGCTGGAAGGCTCCATTCTATTACATAAAGGGGACAGAAGCCAGTTTCCTGCACAAACTACGTAGCTGGTAAGCAGATTTAAAAAGCTTCCACCCCTAGTCCAATGGCCGCCAACACTCGCTTTCATTTGACTCCCTTATGCTGTGAGAGATATGCTGGACTTCACAAGGAGCACAGAATTTTGAATTTTAGGTTAAGAAATCTGTTACATGAATTCAGCATCTCAATTGGAAAAGATCATAGGAATTAATTGACCGTAAACTTAGTATGACGTGACAGTGTGTCATACCTGGGTTGAAGAATTTTAGGTGGCTCTAAGCATTTAGATGTTTGGTAAATATTTGTAGAACGGATGAAGGAGAGAGAGTTCAGTCTCCTGGTACATTAAGAAAAGCCTCGAGTCTGTAGCATACTTACTCAAGGGTAAGCGGCACAGAGAGAGGATTTTAAATTTAACACCAAGGCCACATTTTAAGAGCCTGACAAATTTGAAGATGACCAGTCAGGTTGGTGATGAGTCTGAATTCCAGTGGCGCGCTGCTAGTGGCCTGAGCAAATGGGATTTCCACAGGGATTTAGAGAGAGCTGCTGGTACTGAGGTTTTCTTTTGCCTTAGGTTTTAGGTTTAAGCCTTTGAGAAGTACGGCTTGCTAAAAAAGGCACCGGAATCCTGGTTTATGAATGTGCGCGTGACCTGGCTCGAGTCCCACCCTCCAGGGGACTTGTCACAGCACCTGTGTAAGGAGGATGTGAGAGGTGTTCCAGGGTTGGATAAACCACTTAACCGTTTATAGTCATTTTTCATAGGCATCTTAAAGATAGTAACAGCACCTGGCTCATAGGATAATAATTAAGAAAGAATAAATGAGATTAAGTATGGAAAACACTGTTTCCTGACACAGGTTGGCAGTAGAGGCTTGTTCCTGTTTTAGTGAAAAACTGAATAAACACTTTATTAGGCCCTGCTTCATTTTTTTTTATCTGTTTCAGGTGTACAAAACAATATAATAGTTAGACCTTTACACCCCTCACGAAGTGATAACCCCCCAATCTACTACCCCTCTGACATCGCATACAGCTGTTACAATTCCATTGGCTCTATTCCCTGTGTTGTATACTCCACATCCCGTGACTGTGTGTGTGTGTATACACACATATATACATATATATATATTTATATATATATATATATACATTCAATCATAGTTGACATTCCATATTGTTCAGCTTCAGGTGCACAGTGCAGTGGTCAGGCATCTACACCATCCATGAAGTGGTCTCCCTAATAAGACAAGTGCCCATGTGACACCCCACGTAATCTTTAAACATTATTGATTGTATTCCCCCAATTGTCTTTCATATCCCCATGGCAATATTGCGAATACCAATCTGTGCTTACAAATCCCCTCACTTTCTCCCTCATCTCTACCCCCGGCAACTAGCAACCATCAGCTTTTCCCCTATATCTCTGAAACTATTTCTGTTTAGTGTGCTCATTTATTCAGTTCTTTAGATTCCACATATAAGTGAGCTCATATGGTATTTGTCTTTCTCTGTCTGACTTATTTCACTTAGCATAATGTTCTCTAGGCCCATCCACACTAACCTTTTTATTCTGAGATAGTTGTAGATCCACACGCAGTTGTAAGAAACCACCTAGAGAGATAACACGGGGTAACATCTTGTAGAACTGGAGTAGGAAACTCCAGCCAGGACTGGGACCCTGATTTGGGAAAGCTCTGGACCATTGCTGTCACCACCAGGACGCCTCCTGTTACACACACCTGTCCCACTTCTGTTCATTGGCCCTTCACTCCAGGAAACCACGAATCGGTTCTCCATTCTTATAATTTTGTCATTTCCAGAATGTCATATTGAAGTTAGGGGGTTCTATTGAAATGCCATACTGGGATTGCACACAGTGTAAATTCGAGCTGACTTTTTCACGCTGTATAACCCCCTTGTGAGTCACCCCAACTGCTGGTGTCACTAGTTCGGGCTTCTCAGCTTATTGAGGCTAAGAAGAATGAATTGGATGAAAGTTATATAAGAAAAGAGTTGGAGTGTCCAGTGGGTTTCAAACTACCAGCAAACACGATTTCAGCCATGAAAATGCATTGTCTAACTTGTCAAAATATATAATATCAAAGAACTTGGAGTTCCTTCAATTTGGCCTTTTTGTTTTCAGACTTGAGATTGCATTCAGTTTGCCTGTTTCAGAAGCTTCACTAAAATTCCAACTAGACCAGGAGTTTCTTATTCAGCATCCTCATGGGTAGCGATTCTTATCCCCCCACACAGGGGATTTGGGCATAAGCTCTACCAGTTCTGTAAACTGACTAGATGACCCTTTCCCGTGGGCTGTGCAGCTGGGTTTCAGGGCCACTCTGCTGCCCCCCAGCCTGGACAGGAGTGCTGGGGTCAGTGTCTTCAGTGCCATAGCAGCCAACCCCAGGGCTGCTCCAATCACTGCTCTGGTGGGTGACAACTTTCACTTTCCTCTGAAATATACTGCTTACAGAATTTCACATGATCTGCGTAGTTTCCGTGCTGACAACCTAAGTTCCCTCTGGGCCGATGGCCTGAGCTCCACACCCTCTCTGCAGTCTATTTCCTTCAAGTACAGAGCTGTCGCATTGTTGTTACTGAACTGGGTTTAGGTCATGATCTGTTTTCTTCTCCTTCTAGTCATAGCAGCTGCTTTGAGGACTGGAGTTCTTGCTCAGCACGAGTTGAGCAGAAAAGCTCCATCAAAGGCACAAGCCTGGGGAAGTAAGATGGCAGGCTGGCTGCTTGGCTGTCGTTGTTGATGATGTCACTTTACTAGTGTTAACACTGCGGGTCTTGCTAATGCTTGAAATATGTTTACAAAATAGCAATGGGAAACATGCTGTTGGTCCATTGTTACAGTACCTCTCCCTTCCCACTATGGAGGAGCTGGGTCCCTCAGTGTCTTCATTCGTCATTCGTCTCAGGCTAAAATCCTGCAGGTCTAATGAAAGCTGTTGAAGATCATTTGCAAGCTTGAGCTGAAAATTTTGTTAAAACTTAGGGACTTAAAATTTTAAATCTTATATTGACTAAAAGTTATTGATTTATTATCTATGGTGTTTATGGTCTACCATGGAATGTTTTCGTTTTTGATGAATTGTAGTGATTTTTGTTTATTGTTTTTCCATACACGCTCAAAATGTTCTAATTTCTGGCCTTTTTTTTTAATTTCCATTTACTCTTGTAGTCAGCATCGAGTATAAAACTGAAGAGTTGGGGAAAAAAGCTGCAACAAAATTTTCAGATTTTTTTTTCTCTTTAATTACTTTTTCCTTTTGTTCTTATAAAAAATAATGGGGATATATATATAATATGTATATTATATGTAGTGTACATTTATAGTTCAAAGACAAATATTGCTCACTGATTCTCATATATTAATGAATTTGACTTGCTAATTTTTAAAGGTCTTTTGTTTTTGCTTCTGTGTTCATAAGACATAACAGTCTACAATTTTGTTTTTTTGTTTGTTTCTTTTAATTTTGTTGGTAATGTCTTTGGCAAGTTTTATTATCAAAATGATGTCATCCTCAAAACATAACTTGAGAAAGCTTTGTCCCTGCTCTGTTTTCTAAAACATTTTGGATAAGATTAGTGTTGTTTCATTCTTAACTCTTTGACAGAATTTGTCAGTGAAATGATTGGGGCCTATCAATTTCTTTGTAGAAAGGTTTTTAGTAACAAAAATGAAATTTCTATCATAAATATACATCCCCTTAGATTTCTGTTTTGTCTTTTGTAGGTTTTAGTAGTTTGTGCTTTCCTAAGATTTAGTTCATTTTGTCTAACGTGGCATAATTTTTGTCAAAAAGTTGTTCACAGTATTTTCTTACTGTTTTAAACATGGTAGGTTTCGTGCAGTTCTCTCTTTTGTTGCTAATATTGTCCATTCCCTTTTTTATTGATCTGTCTAGCTAAGGCATTATCGATTTTCTTTATCTCCCACTCAAAACATCTTTTAGCTTTGCTATTTTTTTTTTTCATTTGCCTTTTGTTTCACTTCTGGCCTTAATGTTTATTTTTTTCTTCCTTCTCCTTATTTTGGGCTTAATTTTCTCTTTTTTTCCTTTAGCTTTCTGAGGTAGAATCTTAGGTAATTGATTTTACATATTACTGCTTTTATAATACAGCAGTTAAAGCTACACATTTCTCTCTAAACACTACTTTAAATAAATTCTAGAGATTTTGATATATTTTAATTTATAATAATTTGAATTTTTTTTCCTTGTAATTGTTCCTTTGATCCATGGTGTATTTAGTAGTGTTCTGTTTAACTTCTAAAAATTGGGGTCTTTCTAAATATACTATTGTTCTTGATTCCTAATTGTGATCAGAGAAGATGCTGTTTACAGTTCATTGATTCCACCGGTTATGTTGACAAAACCCCGCGTGTATTTGCTGTGCCCATTGGATGAGCCTGGACAACGCGAAGGCCGTGAAACGGCCGCCCCATCACGGCGACAAACACCTCGTGGCCTCTGATCCTTTCTCTGCGCCGCCGCGTGTTCCGCTGTGGACGCTTCACGCGGGAACGCAGCGCCGTGGTCACCGCAGGCCGCGCCCCGGGCCCGGGTCCCTTTGCGAACGTGTCCATCCGTCCTCGCGCGGGGCGTGGGGGCGGCCGCTGCTCTGCGGTGTGAGTGGGCCCCGGGGGCTGCGTGTTTTCTCAGCGGCCTTGGTGCCCCCGCAGCAGCCGCGAGCATCGGTCCCCTCTCGGAGATTCTGCCAGGCCTGAGGCGGGACGCGCTCCTCGGGTGCCGTGATCCCGCGTGGGGGGTCGCGGGGGTGTGCTCGGGTGCAAACAGCTCGGGGCGGGGCGGGGGCTGAGGGACCCACCGCCCAGGTGGCTGGGGGGGGCAGTGTGACAAGAGGCGACCCCCGTGCTGGCTCCCCGCAGGAGGCCGCAGCAGGCTGCCACGTGGCGTGGGGTTCGTCCCCCACACACGGTGCCTGGCTCCGCAGTGAGTGCCCCCCCCCCGACCCCCCCAGAGCCTGGAGCGCCGGCGTGTCCTCCCCGCGGCACCCCGCGCTTTCACAGGGGCAGCCGGTGTCGCGCGGCGCGTGGGGACAGCGCGGGGCTCTTCAGAGCTGGCCCCCAGTGTCTCCCCGGGAGCTTCCGCTGCTCTTCTGTCAAATGCTGAGAGAGAAGGTGTAACTCGCTTTGAAATGCGCTGCATCACAGCCCAGGGACCGCGTTTCGTGCGGAAATGGATGGCTGTGCGTCTCCCACGCAGAAGCGCATCGACACCCCGTCGTGTACGACGTGTCCAGTGTCCGGCTCCGTCCCCACGCGCTGCAGACGCCCCGAAACACGCCCTGAGCACCGGTCAGCGCCCTGGGACCTCCCAGGAGGAAGGGGCCGACACGGGCTCGTTCTCGCAACTGCCCGGGGCTGCACGCGTGGGTCTCCCCAAGACACACGCAAGGCGGCATCGCAAAATTCAGTGCGTGTTCACATAAAAAAATACATATATATTACAGTAAAAGATATATTACCAGTAATCCCCCTCAAAACACTCCCCCTCGCTTCCAACACACTCATCCCATCGTTCTGGCCACTTTCTGAAGCAGCTCAGGAAGTCCTCTTTTGTGTCTTTACTTCATCATGACAACGCTCCATGTCACACATCACTTCTGGTATACTGCAATTTCTGTCAAATAAAAACATGATGGTGTATCCTCATCCACCTTATTCACCAGATCTGGCACCACGTGGCTTCTGGCTCTTCCCCAAAGTCAAAATGATTCAGGACATTGAGGCAGCCACGACAGCACAAGTAAAGACACTCAGGAAAGAGGACGTCCAGAACTGCTTCAGAAAGTGGCAAGAGTGATGGGATACATGTGTTCAAAGCAGAAGGGAGTATTCTGAGGGGGATTAATGGCAATGTCGCTTTTACTGTAATTTTTTTTTATTTAAACATTCACCGTATTTTGTGATCATACCTCATATGTATGAGAACAAACCAGTTTTTATCATTTTCTTCTTTCACAGATGAGATGTTTAAAGGCAGAGTACATAAAACAGGTGAAGTTATGGAATTAATACGTAGCAGTGCAGAAACCCGAGGCCCAGTTCTCACTGACCCAAACATACTGTAAGCCACAGTCAAATACACAGAAGAAAAGGATAAAAAATGAACAATGGATATGCTGGTGTATTTACAAGGTTGTCCACACTACTGGGAAGATCTACCAACTGGGAGAGAGTGGAGTGTCATTGTCATAAAGAGCAATAATTATTTTTAACTTTTTTCCCTTTTTGACATCATTTTCAACAGGAATGAATATGATTGGGCAACTGGGACATAAGAAAGCAGCTATATTTAAAAGTTATAAATTATATTTAATGGTCAGAATGGACTACTTGGCGTTTTCCTGTACGTTTCTGAATTCAGAAATTCAAAGGTGTTTTTGTAGAGAGCACCCTGAAACTGAGAATAGTTCCCTTCTAGATTGTGTCAGTAGTTAGACTTTTTTTCTGGTTTTGAACAAATAAACAGAAGACAGCAGTATTCCAAAATTATGAATTCTGGAGGGAAAAACCAAGTATTTAATAGATCGCTGCATGTTTATTTAGGGGCTGTAGGTGCACTGCACTCAGAGCTCTACACCGGTCAGAAGTCAGCCTGAAATGGGGTACAGAGACCCCTTTGTGGAAGCTGAAGGGACATTAAGGTTTGAAAGGGTTTACTGGGGCCTCCAGGGGGCAAGCCTAAGACATCCTCTAACATTTTCTTCCATTCCTTGCCTGACCTCGAAACTGCTTTGAATAGCCAGTGAACACCTCTCTCCAGAGATGGCCCTCTTCACCTAGTTGAGGTCCTTTATAAATGAAAAGCCTGCACTGCAGTAAATAGCAGCTGTGATGACCAAGGACAAAAACCTTCTCTTGTTGTCTGTCACGTAACTGGGCAGACTGAGGATCACTCGTGTCTGATTTATTTTATATTATTTGTGTTATTTTATTATTATTATTTTTAGCCAGTTGGCTTTTTCAGACAGCTGTGCCAGAAAGCTCTTTAGAAAGAGAATCTATACATGGAATCAGGTTGTTTAGACAAATGGAGGGAAAGTGTGCTCTGCTCCTTAAACAGGAGACGCCATGCTCACTCTATGAAATATTCACCCCAAAGTTCCTAATAGGTGGGGGAAATCGTGTGCCAGATTGGCTGTGTTTTCAGGCTGTGAAATAAATGTCTATTTCTTGCACTTCAAATTACCAGCACTTTCCATATTATGCCATACACTTAGCTCAGTTGTTAAAAACACAAACCAAATTCTGGCTTACTTTAAAAAATAATAATTAGTAATTAATAATAATGATAACTTCAGACTCCATCAAATTTCTGTTCACTCAAAGTACTTTGAATACAGTCAGGCTCTCGTGGGAAGCAGACCATGAAAGGAGTCTGTGCGTCTGAAGCAGACAGACCACGTCCTAAGGGGTACAGAGCTGACGAATGCTAACTTTGTCCTGAGTAGCTGCACCTGTATAAGCAAGACCCTTCACTGTTCAAAACCTTGAGTTTGCAGCCATGACCTCTTAGGTTATTGTGCACGAAACACACAGTGATGTATGTGCAGAATGTTTAGGCGATTTCCCAATGTCACTCAGGTGGCCCACGGCGCAGCCAGGATGGTGCTGTTTCAGGCACCGTGCATATTGCCACAGGGCCCGTTATCAGCACTGTCAATTACTTCCAAAGGGCTTTCCTCACAGCCGGCTCCGTCATATCAGCATGGTTGTCTCTGGGGTTCCGTTGTTTGCACTTTGTTCTGTGAGTGCATTCACGTACTTTGCAATGATCTTTAAATTATGCATGGAAAGACAATTGTGCAATTCAAAGGGACTAAATGTGTATACATCCGTGAAACCCCTGAGGATCCGTGAGGATTTCTGAATTTTTATAGGGCCGTTAGTTCTAGGGGAAGCAAACGCTGGTGGCAAAGAAATGCTTTGTCAAGATTTGTTAGTCACGTTCTCCATGTCATATATAAGACACTACAGTTTGCTTACCTGATCACATTATTCTAAACCCTGCCTATCAAGTGAAAACAGTGCCTAAAACCAATCAATGACAGTGGGAGTCAGGGCAGTCGCCATCTTTTAATTTAGCAGGTAAAACAAACAAGGATCAAGAGAACACTTGAGAACTCAGATGCTGTAGAACCCTAGTCTGGTAACCACTGGTTAGTGCCTCACTGCTGAGGGTGGTGAGGTTCAGGGGGAGGGAAGATGGCCATCACGTTAGTCCTTTTGTTTCCCTTCCTGTGGACAAAGTATAGGTATAATAATCCCCACATTCTTATAATACAAGAAATAGATTTAAAAACAATTGTTCTCAGTGATGCCAGTGATTTATATTATTAAAAATGTTAATGCTGTCATTTTGAATAATAGACATGGATGTCTAGTTTCATAGTAGCCACCGAGTGAAGAGTGGGGAGACAACAGAAATTCCTTTACCTAGAATAAAGGCCATAAATTATACGATTTAAATGTTCACTTTGATGGAAAGATTTTTTCACCACTGCTACCTGTAAGTTTTCTTATTCCATTTCTACTGATGGTGGACCTTACACTCCCACAGTTTCAATTCTCCTGGGGGTGTTCGACTCGCAAATATTATATGTGAGCTTCAGTTTAGAGTTTTGACTTTGGAGGAAATGTTATTTCTACTACAGGAAAGCACAGAACATCTATAGTCACTGAATTATTAACCATGTTGGATATCATTTAAATTTTGAAGGGAAAAACTTTGAAGATGCGCTATTTCCTTTGAAAAGAATCTAAGCTGCTCTCAGTGAATACTGGCTCTCTTAGGACAGAGGGTGTTCAATCATTGTTTATTGAACTGAGTTGAACCCACTTCACTCAAGGTCAGGGTCAAAGCAATTTCTTACACCAAACTCCTTTATGAATACTTCAAACAGAGAACATCTATCCTTAGAGCAAAAAAGTGTCCAGCTTTTGGCATATACAAAACACTTAGCATTTGTAGAAAATAAGGCACTGGTGTAGGCTTCTGGTTCCTTGTGAAATAACTGAGGAACTAAACAAGGAACATAACCAATTCTGACGAAAAAGTTAATCTTCCAAATTATGATTTCTGCAATGGAATATGCCCACAGCATATGGCTAGGTAAAGTGGAGAGGCAGCATCGAGAGAGGTGAGGGTACATGCAAAGGGGAGACGTTACAGCAGAGACTAAGAGACAAATGTAATCACACTAATCCTGATAAGGACCCATGATGGTGACCCATCATTGGGAAAGGTTCAGGCTTTTAGACATGTTGTGAAAGAACCTTCATGAGGTGACACCGCTCTTCCAGGCTCAGTCACTCACTGATTTCCCACATGACTGCAGCTGGGAGCAGCATGACTGCCTGCTACCCCTTTAGAAAGAGCCACAGTCAGTGTCATATCTAAACAAACACTCTCTTCTGCCTTAACTACCCTCATTTCCCCGTTCTTACTCGTAATTGTCCATTTCTTCTTTTATGCTATCGAACAGTCTATCACCTTCCCTTAGAAACTTCCCTTAAGTTCCCAAGGCAAATTGGGTGGTTTCTCCTCTGAGATGCTTTGTCCATTCGCATATATGAAGAATGACCATTCATTTGCGTTCTTTTGGATTTGGATAACAACTTTTCATGGAAAGAGTATAAGCTTTGAGCAGTCATTGATTTGGATTTGAGGTCATCGACTCCCTTTCCACCTGGCATTAATGACTGGCTTCTCTCCATTTTGTACTTCACTTGCTGTCTTAGTCCATTGGGCTGCTGTAACGAAGCACCAGCACCGGTCATATGCTGGGACTTAAAACAACAGCAATGTAGTTCCCATAGTTCTGGTGGCAGGAAGTCTGACATCAGGTACCAGCGTGGTCAGGTAGTGAGGCCTGTCATCTGGGTGTTGATAAGCCAGTCTTTTCACATGGTGGAAAGACAGATGGAGACCCCTCTTAAAGACTCTTTACAAGGGCCAATCCCATACAGAAGGGTTCCACCCTCGCAACCTAATCACTTCCCAAATTCCCCATGTAATGTTATATGCCAAGTTTACATCAATAAAAACAAATTTTAAAACCCAAAAGACAAAACAAAAAACTCTGATTTGGGCCTACCCTCCATTTACCCTCATGGTGTCCATGCTTACCACTGAACTGATGAAAAGAGAACACGGGTTTTTAATAGTGTTCGCTACTTTTCATCATTAAACATAAATCCGTTGTTTTATTTGTACTGTGGAAAGCAAGTAAGGATATTATAGGAATAAATTGATGGAAACCCACAAGATAGCTGAAGCAATTGCCTCTGAGTATCAATTCAGCTGATTCCCCATGATGCAATCTTTAACGTTTTCCCTAATAAAGTGTATTTAATTTTAAGTAAAATGCATCAATAAACATCTTCGGTATTGTGGCATCAGACTCACAGATGGCTCCATTGTTAGAGAGCCACAGTGCTAATTTGCCTATTATGATGAGAACCCAGAAGAATGGAACTGCCTCATGGTATTCTGTGTTCTGCTTAGAGCCCAAGTTGTGACATCACAAAGCTGAATGGCAGGCTTCATTACATCAATTATGGAAAATATGTTTTAATCCAAGGGATACAGGCACTGCCTGCTCACATTTTGTTTATCTGCTTAAGGTACGACATTTAATAAATTCCTATACTTCACTCCCCACAAGTCACATCTATTCAGTTGTTTCCCACCAATAAGGGAACATGTTCTGTAGCATAAAGTGTTTAAAGAATTAACACTTTGCCATTCTCCCTTTTGAAGATTCAGTAGCCGAGTATAAATTGCCTCCAACTCCACGTTGTTTGAACTAAGCCTGGAAACGGAGTGTGCTAGGTCTCCTCCTGCGGGACCTGACAACCGGAAATGAGATGTAGCAACACTGGACCCCACCTTCTGGGAGAAACTCAGCTCAAGCTTGTGCAATTTTCAAATTACTGAAATTTAAGCATTTGGGTTGCCCCAAAGCAACCAATCAAATACTGGAGTTGCCAAAAAAAATGTATGTACATGACTTGTATCCATCTTTTATTATTGGTATATTTTGAGTGTTACAATTTTAATGCAGTTTTTTTTTTCCTTTCTTAAAATGCGTATCCATTTTTTTGGCACTCTCTGTGTAAATCGTTTTAATATATTATCTCTAAGCAAGATGTGTGGCAACTTATTTTTCAAAAGGATAGTTAGAAAGAAATACACGTGAAATATAGAAAAACTAAATACTGTTTTTCACATGTGAGATTTTATGTTAAAATTTCAGATCAAACTCCTTACTATGACAGTTAGATACAGGTTATCAATTTATGGTCCAATTATACAATAAACGAAATTTTATAAGAAAAACATAGCAGGAATAATGAAGTAAAAATGCAGCTAGGGGTGAAAATACTAAACTAAATTGCCACTGGAAATCTATAAGCAGATTTTAAAATCATTATAGTATTTTCCATGTCAGTTGCTTGAATATTTCTCTTTATGGCATGCAGGCATTTCTTATAAATGTATAATTTCCTACTTCCTACTGGTGGATAGCATTTCTTGAAATAGCACTATTTTTTCCAACTGAGAGATGAAAGAGGAATCTGTGAGCCTAAGGCCACATATGCAGGGTGACAACGGCTATGGAAAAGATTTTATGATGATGGCAAGGTCTTTTAGAAGGGCACTGCTATATTAGGAGTCAATTAGCCATCAGAATGGGCAAGAAGCACATTCAGGCTCAGTTTGTTTTATGATTCTGAGAACTCCATGCAACAGAATGAGGGTAATGTTTGGCATGAGCTGAAAAGATTTTATACTAGGGTTGTAGTGTTGGGAACAGAGAATAAAGAACACATTTGAGAATGACAAGGAGCAAAATTAAACTGTGTGACTTAGAAAATGAACACATGACAACATCAGATGTACCCCCATTTCGTCACCCAGGTGTCCTAAATGCTCATTGGTTCAACACACAGAGATGAGGCATCAGATGGACCTGCAGTCGTGATTGCATGGGGGTGTTTGTTTCCTTTTGACCATGTTGACTTTGGTGTGATGGTGGAAAAGTGAAACTAAAAATCACTGTGACAAAGGAACAAAACAAACAAACAGGGACAGCAGTATGGTGGTTATCAGAGGGGAGGGAGGCTGAGGGAGGTATAAAAGGGAAAAGGGGGTCAAATATGTGGTGACAGAAGGAGACGGTAGTGAGCACACAATGCTATATACAGATGATGTATTATACAATTGTATACTTGAAATGTATATATTTTTAGTAACCAATGTCACCCTAATACATTTAATAAAATTAAAACAAAACTACAGTGCTGGTAGGAGGTCATCATAGTATATACATTTATCAATAATAATAGGTACTGGATACCAAAATTAATCTGTTAGATATTTCTGCTTATTATTAAGAATCAGGAACCTTAAAGGGCACCTCTGGTGAAAATAATATAAATTATGGTCGCTATGTATAGCAGATGCTAAATGGGGTTTTACACAGGAAAATGCCAGTAGCGTCCTGGAGTGACGAGATGAAAACCCTGAGCACCCTCATCTGGAGACTTTCCTCCAAGGACCAGTTCTGTCACCCGTTGTGTTCAGTCAGACATGTTGTCTAGCTTTCTGGATGTCATTGAACTTATTTTAAAGGAAGTGGCAAAGTAAAATACAGGTTGTTTTCTTTGACCAATTTATATACAGAGGAAGGGCTATTTGCTGCATAGTAAAGAATTGTCGTGAGCTGCCATTATGTGCCCTCAGGTTGGCTGGGCTCCGTTCTTCATGTGGTGGTGTAATTTGGGGGGACCATCAAGCATATGTGAGATGTTTCACCGAATGTAGCCAAAGAAGAAGGTAGCTCTGTGATGGTTTTCATACATCATATGGCATGTCACTGGGTCTCCAGGATCTGGTAACCGAAGGAGAGACGATGACACAGCGGCCCATCTTGAGTGAGCAGTCAGAGCACAGGCATCATGTGTTCCCCTGAGCCTTCTCTGCTGCATGGGATGCAGCCAGGTGGGTGCTCAGCCCCTGGGCTAGGGGTTGGGTGGGGGCGTGCCACATATGGCTGAATATTTTGCCCTGTTAGAAAATAGGGTCTTTACAATACAGACAACAGGAATCAGCAAATAATACGCGTGGGGCATGATTCACCTCTTCTCTTACTTTTTTTAGCTGTTTGTGCTTTGGGGGTTTCTTTTGACTCTGCTCATTCGTAACTACTTCTATTTCTAATAATTAATTTAAAAACCTGTATTTTGCCACTATTAAAACACAACATTGTCACTTGGGCTGCTAAAAAGCAACACATACACACACACACACACACACACACACACGCACACACACACAGATGGGGTGGCTTGTGAACAAGTATTTCTCAAGGTTCTGGGAAGCCCAGAAGAGGACTCCAAGAGGCTGGGATCCAAGGTCAGGTGATCCTCTGGGTCAGGTTCTGGTACAAACCTTCCTCCACGTTATAGACGCTGACTTCTTCTTTATTATTATTAAATATGCTGGGTGACAATGGTTAGGAAAATGACATAGGTTTCAAATGTGCAATTCTGTAATACATCGTTTATATACGATCACATTGTGCTCACCACCTAGAGTCAGTTCTTCTGTCACCATATATTGGATCCCATTTAACCTCATCTACCACCCCCTCCCCCCTTACCTTCTGGTGACCACTAAATTGTTGTCTGTGTCCATGAATTTTGTTTATTTCTTTGTCTTGTTCCTTTGTTGTTTGCAGTTTTATATCCCACATATCAATGAAATCACATGGTTCTCGACTTTTTCTGTCTGACATATTTCACTTAGCATTATACTCTCAAGATCCATCCATGTTGTCACAAATGTTCCTATATCATCTTTCCTTACCGCCAAGTAGTATTCCATTGTGTATATATGCCACAACTTCTTTATCCATTCATCTATCGAAGGACATTTTGGTTGTTTCCCTGTCTTGGCCACCGTAAACAAAGCTGCAATGAACGTTGGAGCACACGTGTCTTTATAGAGAAATGTTTTCAGATTTTTGGGTAGATACCCAGGAGAGGGATTGCTGGGTCATATGGTAATTCTATTCGTAATTTCTTGAGGAACCTCCACACTGCCTTCCATAGCGGCTGCACCAGTCTGCATTCCCACCAACAGTGTATAAGAGTTCCTTTTTCTCCACAGCCTCTCCAACACTTGTTACTATTTGTCTTGTTGATGATAGCCATTCGGACTGGGGTGAGGTGATATCTCAGTGGTTTTCATTTGCATTTCCCTAATAGCTAGCGAAGTTGAGCATTTTTTTTATATATCTGTTGGCTGTTTGCATCTCTTCTTGGGAGAAGTATCTGTTCAGGTCCTCTGACTATTTTTTAATTGGATTGATTTTTTTGTTCTTGGGTTGTATGAGTTCTTTACATATTTTGGATATTAGCCCCTTATTGGGGGCGTTGTTTGTAAACACCTTTTCGCATTCAGTTGGTTGTCTCTTTGTTTTGTTGATGGTTTCTTTTCTTGTACCCTCATATAGGGGTTGGGAGCAGAGGCAGGAGGTCTCGTGACCCTTCTAATCCCCCTCATAGGCTCCATCCTCATGACGTCATATGACTTCATCACCTCCCAAGGGTCCCAGTTCCCAGTACGATCGCACTGGGAAGCAGGGTTTCAACGTAAGTTTTTGGAAGGACACAAACATTCAGTTTATAACAACAGTGCTCAAGAAACCAGAGAAAATCTATGCCTATTTTGCCATGATATTATTGGACTTAAAATAACCCCCCCACACCCCCAAACAAGAAACAATGACACATTTTAGAGTGAAAGAATGCTGTCGCATTTTTTTCAAATACTATACATTGGAAAATAAATAATCCAAGTTTAAGTTTATGAGCTAAAGCAGGTAGGAACTGGATGGCTCTCTCTAGGTTATCTGGGAGCAGCCACCTTACTTATTCACCAAAGGAATAAAGGGCCCTAATTGTCAAAATTTCCAAAAAAAAAAAATGGACATACTGAAAACACTCGGGAAGTTATAGAAATACTGGAAACAAGGAAGCCATTTCTACACTAACCATTTTATATCTATTAAACAAACCTAATGCTTTACCATTTCTCACACATTGAGATAATTCCTCTAATACAGTGTTAGTTATGCTATAATAAGAGATTAAATTCACTCTAGATTGAGGAATAAATGGGAATAAATGAATCAATGTTTAATATTTTACCAATTACCTATGTTCTCTAAGGGGATACATGACATTTTTAGTTACCAATTCCTATGAAATTCTGGAGTTACTTCTTTTACTTATAACAGATTTTTGCACAAATCATTTACACTAGTAAATGTCAGTAGCTATGAAACTTATTTTAGCATTAGCAATAATAGAGATTTTACTTCTCATCTGTTTTTAGCACACACACACAAAAACACCATATTTCAGCACGCCGCTTGTTAAAGACTTGTATCTGTACTTCATACATACATGTTCATATCTATTAGTTATGTTCATTTTTGTGGTGTTATTGTAGCACTTTCTTTTCGTTAGATTATTCTAAATCCTAAAACTGTAAATATTAGAATAGCATATCATGTACATTTATTTACTGGGCTTCAATGAAGGATTTTCAGCTTAGCAAAATGTTATCCATGCTTATTTTCTCTTAACTCTTCAATACTTGTAATTTACAAATGACTCGCATGTCTAAGAATTCTGAAACCCTTTTCATCTCAGTGTAATGGCACTCAATTCACTCAGCATTTGTAGTGGGATTATTGTAATGAGTGAAAACAAGCATTGTTTCCTCTGGTAGGGTTTCTAGTCTATTAGGGAAGAAAGCTGCCAGTTGTCACACAAAAATATACATAATTAAAAAGTGTGATTAGTCTTGTAAAGAGAAACTGCTAATGCCTACAGAACGTTGAAGAGGAACGTTCAGCCTAGTGGCGAGAAACGGACGCTCAGAAAAATCTGCCTAGAACAGAGTCAGGCAGAGAGTCACACACCAGAATGATCACTGCAAACAACTACTTTGCAAACAATGCACTTTTTAAAAATCAATGAAATTAAATGATCTGGGTCTCGATGTCTCATTCTCTATAGAACCGTAACCCAGAAGCGGCCGATAGTATCATAGTAAGATTGAGTTCCTCTCGTATGTAGAAAAGTAGCTTGAAATTATTTTTAGCTGAAGAATTTGTATCAGATTCCTTAGCTTCCCAAAGGAATCTTTATGATATAACCTGTCCTCAGGTTTTATATCACGTTTTATAAAGCGTCCAGTTTTAGATTTATGTAATGGGACATAAACAGGTTTCTGGACAAATGACTTTTCAAAAGGTAAATAATCATGTGCCACATGTATTCAGTCTTGATGGGACAGCCGTGGGAAATTTCGCCGTGATTAAATACAGCATTTTCTGTTTGGAGGCTGAATTTCGTTATTCTGCGTTCTTGATTTTCTTTGCCAATTTGGAGGATTCAGTGGCATGGGTTTCTTTATAAAGGCACTTGGTTTTGCTTTCAATGGGTCAAAAATGTCGAATCACTTTATAATTTGGCATGATGAAATAAAGAAATTGAACTATGTAAGGTATGCATTAATTTATATACATGCAAGTACATGGTCGGTAAGATTAAGTTCAAATTCCTTGAAGCTGATTTAATAAACTGTACTATAGAATTGTTCTAGTACCTATCAATACTATAACAAAATTAAGTATACACGAGTAGGAACTATAAATGTGTCTTTCTTTTATGTCCTTAAAGCCGTCAAAGGCAACAGTAAACATTCTACTGTGGTGCATTATCAAAGGACACACTCATCAATAATACTTCTGATAGGTTAAGATTATTGCAAACTTTTGCATACATCTAGATTTCGCATTGACTGTATTACTGAATTTAGACAGTTTTAAAATACCAACTACTAACCAAGCAGTTGTAAACCAATTAATACTAACATAAATAATTTAGATTTTTTTTTAATTTGGGTTCCTTTCCAAGTTTATAAATTGCTGAAATAGAAAATGGGGAAGTTGTGTATACAAATCAATATTTGCAGGTCAGCAAGTTAATTTGAAATCATTAAATATAACTACACTTTAGAGAATTTTTTCCCAGAATCAATTTGTTAAAATTTAATCGTTTTCATTTTTACTATTTGCTTGAATACTGAAAAGTGAATATCTATATCCCTAATATTGTAGGATTAATAGTGTAGTCAGTTTTGTGCCATCTGGTGCTAAGATGCATAGCAAGGCCTCTGAAAGAATATTGGGTGAAGACAGCCAGAAAATGAGGAGAGAATAGAATCCTAGTAAGGCAGTCACACAGAATAACAAATAGCTCCCCAAGTTTCCCTCAGCTTTTTCTAAATTTACTTTTTTTAGCTTCATTAAGTGTGACCTTGCTCTGTTGTGACTAAAGACTGTCAATTTTCACAACACTCCATTTTGTATTACTTTAGTTAAATTTCCTTTTCCTCTCTCAAGTCTAATGTTGGCCTGTTTTCATTCTCATAATTTAATGTACCTATTATTTTATTTTAAATAAAATAATTTTGGTGAGTTTTATTTGAAGTGTTTGAGCTCAACTTTGTCTAGAATTGAAAGGACTGAAATGTTCTTATACTGGTTCCCATAATAACGATGAAACAGGAAAAAAAAAGACATAGTTGGTAATAAAGAGGAGAACTAGAGAATATTGACTTTATTTCTGCACAAGCTTACAGGTGATAATTTGTTTGGTATTTGGAGTACGTTGTGAAATTCAAGGCAGTACGTACTGCCCCAGATTACATGAATGGGGCTCTCCAAGGGCTATACTAGGTGACAGGTTGGCCACAATTCTATTGACTTGACTTGGTTCCACTGTTAAAGTTTGGGGATTTATTTTCAAGCTTATAGATTATTGTAGTGAAAACTTGGGGTCTCAGGCTGTCTGGAAGTGTGTGAGTTTCATATGCTGTTCATTTGCCTCCCTGCAAGATGCTGTGTCCAGAGGAAGTGCACAGGGAATTACAGAGAGCAAGGTGGGCACTGCAGACATGCGGTCTGTCCCTGCGTCCTCAGTTAGGTGTTGGGCTCCTTCTAGGAAATACACAGGAGCAATAAGCCCACCTCCTCATGGGGATGACTGCTTCTCAGGGGTACACATGCACATGTGTACACACACGCACACACAGACACACACACACAGACACACACACACACGTCTACACAGACTCACATTTCTTACACATAATAAAATAAGCCTGGTGCTTGAAATCAAACACTCTGAGTCCTGTTTATAGTTCTCAGCAGTTGTCTGCATTATGCTTCACTTGTCTTCACTACAAATTTGACATAAAACCTGTTTTCCAAAGTAATAAGAATTAAAATGGCAAAATTATGTAATATGATTGGCACACGGAATATGAATGTAAAAATAAAGGGACTATTCTTTAAAAAAATAATATTTGTGGAAAGTGCAAGCAAATATAACCTGAGAGCAAAGCAAAAATATTTTTTGTAAAAATGCAAATCAGGAAATTTCAAATAAACCATCTGACCCAACCCTCTGCAATTGCAACCATAGATGAATTATGAAAATAAATAAACTGGAAGAAAAGAACAAGTGGTAGCACTGGAGAGTACAACGATGCAGGCAGATTCTAGGGGCACTGAATTGGAAAATGTGAAGGAGAGAGCAGCCTGTGGTGAGCTATCCATTCTTTATGGCTTTATTCCATGGATGTGAGAAAGTCAGTGCTGGGCGGGGAGGAGGAAGGCTGGGATAAACACATTCCTTCTGAACTGAAGGGCCAGAGGACAGGGGTTGGGGCAACCCCAGACACTGGAGAAGAAAGGAAAAATTGCAGAGAGGAGAGATCCAGAACAGGAAGCCCGAATTGTGGTTCTAATTCTGCACAACACATCTGAATAGCGGATTCAAAACAGCACAACCAAAGCTATAACAAGTGTACTGAGATTTGACTTGCTTCCTGAGTGTTCAGTTGGAATCCAACCAAGTTAATTGCTTGCTTAAAAAAAAAATACAAACAAACAAAAATGCATCAATACTTTTTGGAAGAATATAATAAAATCCAGAGTTTTCAAAAAAACAAACATTCACAATTCAGGAGACAATAAAATATTACCCGAAATTAAGTTTTAAGGAAAAGGGGGCAGTTTTTAAGCCTATTTTAAGGAAAAAAGAGACAAACGACTTAGATCAAGCTTAATATGACCCAGACAATGGTATTAGCAGACCAGGATTTGAAAACAGCTATTATAATTAGACTTAAGGAAGTAAGGGGACAATGGTCTTGATGGAGAAAGCTGGAAATCTCAGCAGAGAAATGGAGATGCTAAAAGAAGGACCAAGTGAAAATTCAAGCATTGAAAAATACTTCTGAAATTTAAATAAATAAATAAATAAATAAATAAATAAATAAATAAATAAGTTTCCTGAAGGGTTTAACACGATGAAAATAACAGAAGTCAGTTACCTTGAAGTTAGACAAGAGAAATTACCTAATCTGTGGAAAAGAAGATTGACAACAACAAAAAACAATAAAACAAACATTCAAAAGACATGAACAGAGCATCTGGGTTTTAGGAAACAAACTAAGAATGTCAAACACAAGCTTCGTTGGAATTCCAGAAGTAAAGGACAGAGACAGAGGCAGAAAGTATCTTTGTAATAATAATGGCTGAGATTTTCCAAACTTGTAAAAATAAAATAAAATAAAGGAGATTCAAGATGCTCAGCGAACTGAAGAAGGATAACTACAAAGAACCAGACACATCAAACTGCTGAAAATGAGAGAGGGCAAATCTAGAAAGCAGCCAGTGGAAAATGACACATTACATCCATTTAATTCGCGACAACGTGAATTATTACTGTTTTTACATCCCAAACCATGGAGACCATCTGTGTGGAACAACATCCTCCACGTGCTGAAAGCTACGCAAAACAAAGCAAAGAATAACTGTGTACTGAGATTTTCATATCACGTGCAAATAGTCCTTCAGAACATACACAGAGAGAAGAAAAACTCAGAGGACTAATCATCTGCAGAGCTGCTCTCTATCAAATGCCAAAATAAGTTGGTCAGGCTGAAGGTACATGACATGGATTCAAATAATTGATTCTTCAGTAAAGAATGAAAACAACTATAAGTGGTAAATATCTTGGTTAAAAGAAGGCATTTTATTCTCTTACTTTCTTTAAATTACAGAATGCATTTTAATGCAAAAATTGCTCCAATTTGTTTTTTGGGGGGATTGCAAATACATGCATTTGTAATACACATGATAACCATAACAAAAAGAAGAAGAAGAAGTCTACATGACCTGTACAATTACATTCTTTATGCAGCTGAAATAAAGTAGTACAATACTAAATTCCAAGAAGACTGAAAAGAAAGGATGTTTCTTGTAATTCCTAAAGCAAATGCTCAAAAAACAAAACAAAACAAAAAAACTATTCATACACTCTCAAAGAAGGCAGGGAAGGAAGAACAGAGGAAAAAAATCATTACAAAAACAAAGCAAATGATACATTTCTGTACCGATGGTAGAAAGCATCACTATTGATGGTAGATTTTTTTTTTTCACAGATGTCTTCATTTCTACAGTCAGTTGGCAAATATTTCTTGAGTACTTACTCGTGTGTCAGACTCTGTAATAGGAACCAGGACTATGAAACTGCAAGTAAACTGTGTGCCTAACCTCAAGGAGTATAGCATTTAGTGAAGAGAAACATTAATAAGCAAAATATGACAATATAATAGAATGAGCCTGCTAGGTAGAGCAGTGTGGTATAATGTGGAAAGGCCCAGGTGGTCAGATAATGTTAATTAGACGGGGGTCACCTGTGTGAGTTATACCTACGCTGAAGCCCATGCATGGGCATTGGGAAGGGAAGGACCATGGGACAAGTAGTCAATCATTAGCAAGTACTAGCTTGTCTGTGCATTTCCTTGGTATTAGTGTTAAATTGGTATTGGTGTCAGGCTGTCTAGATATTAACTTATTTAGAAATAACTTCCTTTGAAAAACAAAACCTTACCTAGTCTTAAAGTATCATGGATGTCCATTATAAAAAACTCAGGAAACAAATTAAAGTATAAAATGAAAATCATCCGTGATCTTACCACTCAGAGACCGAGAAACTCATTCACAAAGAGTTGTTAATGGTTGCTAATATACTACCTTTCCCTTATGGGCATAATTACCTCAAAAAGACAATTACCACCTCATGTAATGAATGTTTAATGATAAAATTGGGGGCAGATAAGGTTAGGAGTACATCCAATATGTCGCTTGTGAAGTCAATGGATTAATTAATGTTCAAACCACTTTGACAAATATCATTGGGTAGCTCTCACATCCAAGTTACTTTTCTGCTCTGCGAAGGTACAGGAGTATGCCAGGCACTTCCTGCCCTCTGTGAGATTGGAAACACACACATGCAATGATAACCTGAGCTTGAAAACATACAGCCATTGAAGAGTCACTGAGAAACTAAGAATATGGAGAAACAAGAGATAATCCCGGGTGTGATGGGAGCAGAAGACAAAGGAGGAAGGAGGCTTTGCTCTCAATTGGAGCTGGAACCCATCTCTCAGGAGAGGTAATGTGTGAGGATGTAGAAGTAGTTGGGCTGGATTTGCGTCCCGAGAGACTGAAAGGCTCGGAGAATGAAAGGTGCAGCCTCTTCAAGGAGTGTGTTTGGAAGCCAGCCAGCTGTCCCTCTGCTCTCTCCATCACCCTGTTGGAATTCTTTCTGACTTGTCCCAAGGATACCCAGGCAGAAGTTCTCCAGCAGACAAAGAGGACACCCACTGTGGGAACCACGAAGGTCATGGAAAAGAAAGAGGCCTCTGGACTCCCTTATTCTTCACTGACGTTGAAGGGGCTCCGTGAACTGCCAATTCTGTCTGATCTCATCCACCCATGTCCTACAAGTATTTCATTCGTTTCTGGGTAGTTTATGGGGCACCATAAAGGAAGGTTTCTATGTTTAGAAATATATTTCTGAGAGCATAAACCCTCAATCAATCCAGTTTTTTCTGGGGCTCCTGTTTGCTCTGGATCCCCACGTCTTAGTATTTGTGTCTGGTGACAGAACCTGTCTTTCTTTCCTCAAATGGGAGTGAGATTGATCTGGGCAGAGTGAGCTCTGTTTAAATCATTTAGTCTCTAAATTAAATCATTATAGGGCTTCATTCCTGCAGCATTGCCCTTCCTGCTGTAGCTCGTAAATACTCCTAGGTGTGCTGTCATTCCTCTAGATAAACACGGGATAACACAGGTAACTGTCCTGAAACTCAGAACACAAAGACAAGGAACTCCTTTGGCCTCTTCTGTGAGGATATGGAGATGAGTACTTGACCACCTCTCTGTGTTAATTTACATTCTCCCACAAGTAAAGCAGCACCCCTATAACTCAGCATCAGTAAATGCCACCTTTACAGCATCGTAGCCAAAAGGAAATGTGTGGTATTGTTCCAGGAGCTTCACCCATTCATCTTATGTCACAAGTCCTTAAGCAGTTTATCTTTTAGCAGTGGAAAAAGAATACTAGCTACTTAATCAAGTTAGTACACTTTAGAGCAATGTTATAACCTTTCTATAGATAATGCACACTCAATAAAATGAAAGCAAAGTTTTCTATTATATTGATTCAATTATCCTGGAGTAGTTTTGCCAAACAAACAAAAAACTATGTAACAGTTTAGGGCCATAAACTCTTACTAACCATCCATGACTTGGATGGACACTAGCCATATTCTGCTTGAATGTAAAAGCTCAATGAGCTATTAAGGACCATGGGAAATTATTTCCAAAAAGAGTCAACCGTTGTTGAAACGTTAACTGCACTCTAGTTGTTTATGTGTTTTGGGTTATTGCTTTTTTATTGGTTTGTATCATTGGAGTGTTTTATGTAGTTAGTGTCAGTGTAATGGAATTTTACAAGAAAAAAATATGGAAACTTAAATGAGGGAATAGTGTTTTAAAATCTTCACGATGTTCGTATGTTGGGATATTGCAATTCCCTTTTTCTCCTAGTGTATTTTCATAACCATTCCAGAGGAGGTGTTGTTCACTGAACTGTGTATGTGGATTATTGCAAAGTGAGCACAAATGTGGGCACGCACTGCCTCAACCTGCAAGCCAGGCACAGAAAGAAGGAATTCCAGGCCCTGCGCTCAGTGGGGTTAACAACTTGTCAGGAAACCCCACAGCTTCAGTATCACGTAGATGTGAACGTGACGGGAGCTCGGTGGACAGCCAGCCAGGTCCCGGGAAGGCCGGGAATGATTCCCTGGGGAGGAACGTCCTGACCTGACTCCTCTGGTGGGGCGGCATCTTATTCAGTAGTAATGGGCTGGAAAGGCCGTGACATTGGTGTGGGCGTGGGCAGTGGCATAGAAAACCATGTGTGCAGAGGCCCTGGGCCTTGAGAAGCCGTTGTCCACAGAAACGCCGCTTGTCCAGTAGAGCAGACGTAGAAATGTGCATTGAGCTGGATGTGGAAGAAGACAGAAGTGGTCACAGGAACACAGCAGTAGTGACTGGCACTTCCTTGCGAGCTCTCTGATGATTTTGTTCTTTGCATGTCAGTGCAGGACAATGAACATGGGGCATTGCTACCATGTAATTGTCCCCGTGCTTCCACTGGAGCAGATCCCAGGATCCCGGTGTCAGATGGGCTCTTGCAGGCTCATCTGCCCTACAGTGCTGGATTCTTCGTCACAACAGTGAATGGAAAGGAAGGATTTTTTCAGGGAGACGAAGTTCGAGGAGATACGGACATTTCCTCGGCTACCTGGGTACCAGTGTTCTCCAGCCTTTGCCAAGATGTGTTCTTATTTCCATGGCATCCAGAAGAGGAACACAGCTTGTCGATATTTCATTTATTTTACTGAACACACTGATGATCTCCCGCTCATTGTTTGCTGTGCGGTCGCCAGACACCTCAGCACCTTTATTGCCTACTTGTGATGATTGGGACGTGGAGCTGCGCGCTACATCATGATCATGAGCAGCTTCCCGCATGTGGACAGAGGCCTTACTGAGCAGCTTGCTGTTGCAAGTGGGATCCAGGAGCCGACAGAAGGACTTCCGTAAGACCAAAATGCTCCCGGAATCAGAGAGCCCTCCTGCTTCCCCAACAGTCGTGAGCTGTCCTTCTTCGGTGATTAAAGAACATTTACCATAAGCCCTTTACAAAACCAGAGAAAAGGAGTCGTGAGCTGTCCTTCTTCGGTGATTAAAGAACATTTACCATAAGCCCTTTACAAAACCAGTCAGGAAGAGTCTTGGTGCCTAGAGAAGTCCGTCTGGTGTTATTCAGCTGCCAGGAGAGTTTGAAGTTGGTGAGTCTGCTTTGCAGGCACACGGTGTTTACCGCTGTAGTAAAATAAAAAGCGTTTGGACAAAAAGAGTTTATATTAAAATTATTCTTGCTGAAGTATGGTTGTGTAGTGATTATAGAAGCAGAGATGATTTTATTTCACCTTTCCTGGTTATAAGTCATTAGAATTATCCAACACTGATGTCATGCTTATAAATAGTGAGGGAATGTATTTGAACCTCCCATGACAAAATATCATTGTTTTAGACAATTTAATTCATTGTGTGACTTATTAATTCAGTGAATAAAATAAATAAAACACTGTTCCCAGGACCCGTTTCTGGTGTCCTCCACGGGCTTTTACTGTTCTTAGAGCTCAGCTCCCTTTTTCTAGGTGCCTCAGACACTTACAGAGGCGCTGAGTGTAAATCAGCGATTACATAGGCTTTGAGGGCTGAGCTCTGAGGACCTGATGTTTCCTTGGCGCCAGGTACCCGCCAGGTGGGGTCTCATGCTGTGTCAGGAGAGTGGGGACGGGGCCCTGGGCTGTGGCCTGCCACAAGAGTGGCTTCGCTTTGATGTCTGCACGGGCACAGATTTGCAGATGCAGTAACCTCCGGCCCATTAGGATTTTAACTTACCAAACTTTAAAACTTGGGTGAGACTCCCAAAGCTCATGTCTCGTTTTCAGTTCCTTATACAAATAAGCAGTGTGTGCCACCTTTCTCTGCACCATCCCTGAGGCTGGTGCTACAGCCACACAAGGACATTGATTTTCTACCTTCTTAATTTTCAGAAGACAGCCAAGAAAGTCCTGAGCACCAGCGTAATTCTTGGGAGAGGCAGGTGGTTGGCAAGCGTCTTGTGAGAGCCCAGGAACAGGACCAAGGGAGAGGCCAGGCAGGGCCTGACAGAAGGCGGGAACAGGTACACCACCAGGGCGTGGGGTCGGGGCGCAGAATGAGTGCAGCCGTCATGCACACTGTCTGTCTGCTTTCACTGTTGTGGTCAAATCGGTGAAGTTCATACCATGCAGAGACCAGTTTTCCACCCCCGTCAGCTGCCCCGGAATAGGGCGCACCATCAGCGGACATCCTTTGAGAAGTCGGCTGCTTTGTGAATCATCCATTTTTCCAAGGCACTCGCTCTTCTCACTTAGTTCTTTATGGTTTTATTAAATTTGGGGCAAAGATGATTTACCACCCACATCACGGTACATGATTTGGTCTTTTCCCTACTCGTGAAATGATGACGTGGCAGTGCTCTGTCCTGTTTCTGACTCATTCTGATCTCTCCGATAAGTCATGCCTTGAAAGGTTTAGGTCTAACTGGAGTTAAACAAATGTTACGAGTAGTCTAGAAATCAGTGCGGCTTACCGTTTCTAATCCACAGGACATTTACTTCTGTGTGACGTCCCCTTCTACATCTGGCTCTCGCCGGGAGAATGTTAGCGCAGGAGGGCAGCTTCTGTTATGCTCTCGGACTTACACAGGAGGCCCTGGAAAAACACGTGGCACACTGAAAGGGCCAGCGTGGGCTTGCTACATGAACGGCTGTGCCTTACTGAGTGCTTTGTTTGATATGAAGAGTATGGCACAAGCCACAGTCATACGTGGTATTTACTTAGTGGGCGCTTACATAGCACATAATATGTGTCCATTGTTGTTTTAAGGACTTGACATACTGTAATCTATGTGATTCTTTTGTTTGATATTGTTTGAGTTTTTAATCAATATGTATTGGCTCTGTATCGAATTTTTAATTATGTAATGCAATATCTCTTATTATGGGTGTGGCTTATCTATTACCTTGTTTCTTTATCTAGTGGAATACTGTTAATAGCTTTTACATAAAACTAACGGTTTTCATAGTGATCAATAATATTGCAATATTTTGCCCTTCAGTATTTTATAAAAAATGTCTCTATCTTGACCTCCATCTCCGTATATGCATACCTATACATACGTTTGTTCATGTCATGGCTGGTAGAATTCCCACACACAAAGTACCTGCAGAGACATATGTGTGACGCCTGCATATGCTCACAGTGCATGTTCTGATGTTCCAGGTCTTGCAAAAATAGCTTTGTTTCTTTTGGATGCGATCACACTGATGAAACTCAGGGGCGATCTCTGTGATCAGGCCATCATTGATCTCGCCCGGGAAAGCTACCCCCTGTGCTTGGCTCCGAAAGTCTTAGTCTAGAAAGTGTTCCTTCTAGAGCTTGAAGGTCAGGTCCAGGACACTTACCGTAACACTGAGCAGAAGATGTTCTGGGGGAGGGCCTTTTCAATGACATTTGTGTCATTGCAGCAGCTGACTTCAATCAAGTCCCCTACTTAGAATGGTTTGTCCCTGCTCGTTTGTTTGTAGTGTATGTGTTTTCATCGATACCTGACTGTTTTGGGGAAACTTGAAGAATATTTATTTAGAACTAGTTGGCCTCATTCTGCCCTTATTGCTTCAGAGAAAACCATTTGCAGATAAAAAGTTTGTGCTGCTCTCCACCCGGAGCCCACTGCCTGGAGGTGCCCAGGTGAGAGGCTTCCTCTCGCCAGCAGGGGTCTCCTTGCAGTGTTTCTGGGTGATTACGCTGAGGAAATCGGACTTGTGCAAACCTCTCCAGGGCCTGGAACGCTTTTCCCACTCCCTCAGTCTTTGGCAAGTCTCACATCCGTGGCTTCTCAGTGTGTCTCCTACACGTGGTTTTCTCCTGGCTCTAGATACCCTCCTGTGTTCTCATTCCCCACAGCTTCCGCCCCTCCAGACCTGCAGCTCCCAGCGGGGTTCTGTGTCCCCTGACTAAAATGATTAATGATGATTAAGACTCTGCTTTAGTCGTTAATGGGTCGTTTACTTATGCACGTGGCCACTACACTCAGAAGTTGTCAAATCCTGGACAAACTGACCTCCTAATGTACAGTACACTGTTCTTCTAAACTGAAATGTCATTTAAAATGCATTTGATTAGCAAGCAGATAAACAACTGCAAAACGGATTGTTCCTTTTCAGATACGAAGCTCCTCGAGAGGTATGTTGGCCTTGAGGATAATTTCTTTGGTAAGGAACAAAGGCTAAGATAATGGGAAATCTAGAAGGATATTTCACACTATCATGAAACAGCCCATCATACTAGTGAGACCCCACCTAAGAGTATGTTTGGTAAACAGGAGCTAATCTCAGGAAAAGCAGAATTCTTCCCCAAAGTTGCAGTACAGACACCCTTACTCCGTAGACTTTCTTTACTTCAGATGACCCACATTCCCTGCTTTTTGTTGTATTTTTCCATTTTATTCCAATCCCTTTGCAACCTCTTTGGTTTCTTAGATATTTTGCGTGAGGAGCTCTAAAAGCCTTACAAATTGGAAGCGTGCTGTAAAATGGATTTAGTCACGTCTGCACTTTTTTTCACTGTTCTTACATTCTCTCTCTTTTAAATCTGATTACTTCCAAGGTGAAGAATTCCTTGCCCTTTTCTAAAAGTACACCTCTCCGTGGAGTCACCAGTCCAGCCTGTGTATGACTTAATGTAACTGTTCTAGTCAGCAGTGCGAGGAGACCAGAGGTGCTTGTGTACGCGAATTGTGACTGAGGGCTCCCCAGCACTGAGGACCGAGGGGACCGCCAGGATGAGCCTACAAAGCCCGTCTTGTGCATGTACCGTCTCAGCAGTAAAGCATCAAAGATCCCACAATAAACAAAGCAGATGTAGGTGGCATTTGCACATCACAAATTAATCACAATGGCTATTGTGGAATTAAGTTTCATTTGTATTTTCCTTACTCAATAGAAGCTTGCCTTATCTCTTTCCTCCACACTACAGTGAGAAGCTTATATATCTTCTGTTATTGCAAATGTTACCCATCCGAAGCAACAGTGGTTGCTTTTTATTTCTTTCTGTGTAGTCACCAAAGTAAGTGATGCATGATCATGACTTTCTGATGTTTGTCATCGCCCCACATCCAACCACCTTCTTGATCTCAAGGCCTTGAGTGGTCCCAGGTGAATAGAACAATGTGAATGGTGGTGATGCTATGAATAGGTTTCGCTTGAATTTCCCTGTGGAAGGGAAAGTATTTCTGAAATTCCCTTTCTTATCACACCTGCTTACATGCCCTCCCCATGCTCGTGCAAAATGCCTGCTCTTCCTGTGTGGACCCACCTAGAGCCCCCCGATACAGCAATCACGTTCTGATGCTCTGTTGATGGTCCTCAAGTTTTCTTTCTCAGTTTACCTCAGCAGAAGCCCTTGCCCCTTCTCAGATACCTTCCTCGTTGGTAGTTTTCTTCCAAAGCCTCAGCATCTTCTTTTTCAATTAATAATAGAAGTAATTAGCAATTCTCTGATATCTGAACAGAGATCCCTGGTTGAGTACATGTAGAGCACATGCTTGCAATTCCAGACTGTTGCGTGAATCGCTTTTCTGCTCCTTCAAAATTGTGTTTTGTGCTAGGTCGCAGACATACAGAAGAACAACCATGGTGCATCCCCATTATGTCTGTACAGTGCTTTTAATTCTGTCTCAGCTTTTCAACCTGGCAGCTTCATTTCACAATTATGCTCTGGGATTTGATCAGCCTTCCAGTATCGTGCCAAGATTGAAGGAGCTGCCTCGTCTGACTTCCTCACACCTTTGATGCTCTGAAGTTAGATGAGTTTCTGTGCAGTCTTTGTGAAATGCTGAAGGGATCCAGGAAGGCAGGGATTGTTGGCACAGGGCTTTGTCCGTGGGAGGGCCGCAGCTCTCGGCGTGCCTCCCTGGATGGCTTCTGGTACCCTTTGTCCTTTTTCTGCTCTGCTTCCCTAGTTCTCCCTTTCAGGAAAGCTGCTGTACCTCAGGGCAGTGCACTGCAAAACAGAGGAAGAGAGCACGCCACCACCGTGGGGCGGCGAGGGCTGTAGGCCCTGGTGCTTTGGGCCACATGTCTCCCACAGCATCCACAGCCCTCCTTTCCCTGACCCAGCTGGTGAGAGCCGATGGTAGATTGTCTGAAGGTTTACAGAAAGGCAGGCTGCCATTTATTCTTGGAGGCTTAGACATTCTCTTCCAGGTGCAGGGCCTTTCCTAAAATGGGCTAAAATGTGGCTTATTAGATAACGACTCTGAATTCCACTTCTTGGTTGTTTGGAATGTCCTACCCAAAATCAATCTGCGCATTCATTCACTCATTCATACGTTCATTCATTAATTCAGTAAATAGCTATGGAGTGTCCGCTGTGTATTACGTCCTGTTGCAGGTGCTGCGGCAGGAAGGTGAATCAGAGCTCAGCCTGCTGCTCTCACCCAGCTGTGTTCTAGTGGGAGTAGATAGACAGCGTAAGCCAGCAAACAGGAGAGTTTAAAATAGTAACAGCGCCAGGAAGAAGTAAACCACGATGGCGTGGAAAGGACTAGATCGTGAGGAGTCATTTTAGGTAAGCAGACCACGAGAGACCTCTGTAAAGCAGTGGCCGTGGGCTGAGCCATGAGCAGTAGGAAGAATCTCATCAAGGTCGAGAGGAGGGGTGGGGGAGGGCCGTCACCAGAGCAGAGGTGACAGAGCTGGTGGAGGACGGAAGGGGAAAGAGCTCTGCCACCTAGGGGCACCATGGAGAAGGCCTATGTGGCGGAAAGAGTGAACTTTCTAGGGGTGACTTTCAGGGATGTGTGAGGTCACAGCACATGGGGCACTGCAGCCCTTGTAGGAGCCTGAGGTTTATTCCAGATGCAATAGGAGGACAGCTGAGTGTTCTCATGAGGGCAGTGCCAGTCCTCACTCGTGTTGTAAGATGTCCTCTTCATGCTCTGCAAAAATAAATGGTAACGTGCCTGGAAGAGAGAAGATGAGAAGAATATCATAGGGGCTCATCCTGTGACTTAGGAAAAGCCAGCTGGCATGAATTTAAGGTTATGGCCACAGAGATGGAGAGGAGGGGCTGGGAACAAGACGCCAGTCTGTGCAATTTTGGAAATTAGAGTCGTCTGTAAGACTCAAGGCAGTAGGCACTGTACTCTCCTTGAGGAGATGTGTGCCCCCCCGCCCCGCCCCTGCCCCCGTCTGGGCTCACAGTGCTGAGACTCCTATGCATGCACGCAGCAGGGGAAAGTGGAGGAAATGGTGACAAAGCAAGAGTCAGCTTTGTTACTGTGGGAGTGGGAGGTTACAGAGAAACAAGGAACCCCAGCAGTGATGTTTGGGTTGGAGACATCAGGAGCGCATGGCGAACTCATGTGTAGTTTAATATGCAGACGCACAGCTGTGCAGACACAGTGCACCCCTGCACACGAGTAGGATATACACGTGTTTTCTGGCTCTGTTATGTGTGACTCCTTAGACACAATAACTCCCAACAGCAGTGAGCACACACAGTGTTCAGATCTTGGTGACTAAGTTTGTTCTGTAATAAGAGGAGCCAGGGCTCCTTGGAGAAGCAGCTGGTTCCAGGGGGGCATGAGATATACACACAAGATGAGTCTGGAGTACCCTGGAGCACCAAAAAATAAGGCAGTGCTCAAGAAACAAAAATCAGGCAATTTCCAGTTGAGGGACAGTCTATTTTGAGGGACAAAATACCTGACTCGTAAGCCTCAAAACCATCAAGGTCTTGAAAACAAGGGAAGTTTGAGAAACTGCCACGGTCAAGAGATACCAAACGCAAAATACCAAATAATGTAATGTGCTATGGTCAATGCAATCCTGAGACAGAAAGGTGAAGTTGAGTAAACACTAAGAAAATTAAACTGGACTTTAGCTAGTAATAATGCATGAGTATTTTTCTCCAGGATGTTGCCTGAAATTCCAAGACTGTTTTAATTCCACCGACAGGACCGTTCCCAGAGGCTGTGGGTGGAGAGCCACACGCTGGTCAGAACACCCAGGCAAGCTCTCTCTGGCCCCTGGCCCCACGTCCATTCCCACACACAGGGTCACCGTTACGTTACCTCTGCTGAGCGCCAGTGACAGCCTGTAGTGTGAACAAGTTGCCACAGAGCCTCAAGCAGCAGGCAGGTCACCTGTGTCCTGAGAAGTGACCGTAGTACAGACACAGGCTACTCTGACAGGCACAGGATTCCAGTTCAGGTCCAGTGTCACACAGCCTTTCTCAAAATGCAATTGTTTCCAGATCAAAAGCATATTTAATTCTCTGTTTCTTTGGATCCTTGCACTTCCTCTATTTGTCAACTCTGAGGAGCCAACTAACCCCAGTCTGGGCGGTTTCTGGAATGAGCAAGCGGCCTGGTATCTGACTGAGACAAAAGTGGGGCTGGAAAGCTGCTTCCATCTTAGATTTTACACCTATTTCCTCATCTTTGTTACCGTCTCTGTAACACAGTTTAATAATTGTTAGCTCACCTCCTCTCCAGCCTGAGAATTAAGTGTACATATGCAGGGCGTGCCAAAAAAATGTACACATTGTAAGAGATGTTATCTCTGTATTACTTTTCAGAGTTGAATTGAATTATGGTAGCGATGTGTAGTATGACATTCGCTCAAAAGATGGTGTTAATAAAATGAATGCTGGCGTCATTCATTGTATTACAGTTTTAATACAGTTTTTTTTCCTTGCTTAAAATGTGTATACATTTTTTTGGCACCCTCTGTGTATATATATATGATACATTAATTTTATTCGTATACCAGTTCCTTCTTATAATGGAATTATTTAGAATCAACAATAGGTCTTCAAAAATTAGAAAAACTTTAGTCCACAAATTATCTATATGTGATAGTACATGACAAAGACGCATGCTTTACCTTTTCCAAAAGACTCTTTTTAATAAAGCTTGAGCTCTTTATGTGAATTCAATCATGGAAAAAGCTTTTAGGTTCAAATGAATATGAAAATCACAAATTAGTAATATACCAGCGCCTGATAAACTGAAGCAGCATGTGACCATAACTTTAATTCAGGACTATTTTTAGAAGGTAACTGCCAGCACATAGAAGAAAAATTAAATCATGTTAGACTGAGTGACGGCCAAAAATTCATTAATTAGAAGTAAAAATGCCACATGACTTTAATAAATTGCTAAATTCCTTTTATTGTTTTCTATGCAAATATGTCCTAAAATTAGAAGTGATTTTAAAGTTTAATCTTCATAAAACCTAAATTATATATGTGTATTTATAAATGAAGTTATAAAACCATTATGTTAAATTGTATCCACTTTCCTGTACAGGAATCTAATATACTTGATTTGAATTACTCAGATGTATATTTTTCTGTGCACTTGTGATACGTGTGTGTGTGTGTGTGTGTGTGTGTGTGTGTACGTGAGTCTAGGCATAAATACCCTAATTTAAAATAATCTATACAGCAACGCCCGTTGCCTAAAGGAGAAAGTGGGTGAGGAAGCCACATAACCCCCTTGTTACGTGGGTTATGCCTTACTGTGTGTGGAAACAACCTGCGTGCGTGCCATGCATTGTTTGTATTTTATAGGACACTGTGTTTCCAGGCTTTATTTTAGTCTATAGCCTGGTAGTTACTGCTTTCAGTCCTGGGAACCTTGAACCTGCCCCCGTCCTACACAGCTGATGCCTGCCTGGGACCCAGGATCCTCTTCCATCAGTGTTGCTGGGAAAACTACGGTTTCTTCTCATGCTTGCTGTAGGTGGGGTGTGCCCCAGCTGCTCCCCTCACTGGGCACCGCACTCTGGCCCAACCTGCCCCTCCATGTCAGGCAGACATGCTCCCTACTCTGTCTGCCACTCTTCTGTCACCTCCACACAAGACCCAGAACCACAGCTTTTTGTAACAGCTATTCTCGTGCACCTGAAGCTTGAAGTATAACTGAGTAATTATGCAGGAAATTACAACACACCTCGTGAACTAGATGTGACATGTGACGGTCTCAGACCCCATGGGGAAATACAAAAGACAGCGAAACCTTCCATGGGAGGGGTTTGGAGCATGGAAGCCTACGCCTGCGACCCTCTGCAGGAAGTGATCCTGGCAGAGCCATGCTGACACCAGTGTAGGGAGCAATGGCATCTAATAACTGGCCACTGCTGGAAATTCTCTGGCCAATCTATTTGGGAAACACTGAGCCCAAGCCAACACCAGAGTCCCTGGGGACAGGCCGAGGCCTCTGTTTCCACTGCACTGCTGCCCACTGTCTTTCTCTGCCCAGCCATGCTCCTGCCTGCCCCTGGCTGTCCCAGCAGCACTGCCACCTAAATGCCCTTCCCGCAAACCTCTGTGTCAACAGTCACTGCCCAGGAACCAAGATGTAGCGCTGGAGAGGACATTGAAACCTGGATTGAGTTATGTTTCCAGGGACTCCGCTCACCCATGGTGGCGTCACGGGGAATGTGACGTTCCGGACCCTCCACGCTGGTCCTCCCTCTGGACAGGCCGCTGGCCTGACAGATGTGGTTGTAGTTAGAGCAGCAGAGGCTCGATTACGGCCAGGAATCTCAGAGTTTGGAATATAAGACAGTTGGCTGGTGGAATTTTGGGGACTCTCATCTGTGTCCCATCCCCGCTTGGATGCCCCCTGGAGGTGGAGGGGCGGGATGGGCCAGAGTGGGGTGCCCAGTGAGGGGAGTGGGGTCATGTTTCCAGTACTGCCTGGTGCCCAGCGCTCTGACAGCAGTTTAGTCATAAATTTGATATATTTCTTTGAAAAACACTTTATCATCACAGGAAGGTAAATCCAATATCTAACACTGTACCTTGGCCTAAGATGAAGGATTATAGTGAGTTTTAATTTTAATGACTGAATTGGCCATGACTAAGAGTATAGAAATGTTTCTAAGTCTCAGGTGAATTCAGTGTGCTAACCACCCCTCGTGCTATGCCATGTGACAGTTAAGCTTTGGAGTGGGCGGTGTTATCCTTGTTACGCGGGTCTGATGCCTTAGGAAGCAAAGAGCAGAGACTGGCGCGCGGTCAGCTCTCCAGCTTTCACCAGCCTGCCTGCTCTCACTAAGCTGATACCTCAGGTGGTTTGTAGTCGTACCGTCTAAAAGTCCTCTTCCGATTTTAGAAATACTCTTACTTTATCTTTACATAAATATTGAGCCACGTGTCGTCAACCCCATATCCCTGCATTGAGCAAAAAGGTCATTTGTGAGAGGAAGGGAGAAAGATGGTCATAAAAAATTAGTATCTACCCTTAAATCATTAATGGCAGTGTCCGTGATGAGCGTGAGGCTGGAGTGTATGTACATTTACCTGGTAACATACATGCAAGTATGACTTTTTGGTCAGTCTATGAAAATTGAGAAGTTCACCTTCTGTTTTCCCCTGTTGCTGTGCTCTTTTCGTGTGGCAGTCACTTATGCTTAATTGTCTTCTGTTGATGTCACCAGCATCCATTCTTCTACTGTTATTTCTCAGCCCGATGCTTGGGCTCTCTATTTGGTCTTGCCTTTAACTTTCTGGTCATTTTTCCATTTTATTTCTTGATTGACTTCCCCTTCCCATTAATTACAGATACTCCAGGAGCTGTAAATATGGCTCTCAATTCCTTTCATTTTATATTCCCTCCATTGTCACTCTCAGTCACAGCAGACTCAGAAACGTTTCCAATCCTTCCCTCTTTTCTTGCTAAATCTAGGATTCACCCATGGAGAGGTTCAACAGATTTAAAAACAAAGAGCATAATAACATCCCCAACTAAACGTGCTACACGGCATCAGTGGCCAGTGGACATGGTCAAGGTCATTTGCAAGGCGTCGATGAGTTCTCACTTCTCATAAGCTGCTTCCAGTTGCCATTCAAAATCTTTTGAAATGACACTTTAAAGATGTCAAATCTGTTTGCCACCTGGTTTTCTGCGGTGTTAACTTTGTACACAGTCCCCCTTGACACCTTTCTTCCATCCTGCAAATTTACCTGGAAAGCCTGAAATACATTTTTTAAAAGCCATGCAATAATTTCCCACTTTTACAAGAGAAAATATCCTAACACTCCCAAATCCTTATGTCCTTTGTTTCTTATATGAAACAAAGTTCTATTGGGAGCACTACAGATTTGGTGCCATTTCATTGTTTCTTTTGATGTTGACAACATTTTCATAGGAAAATTTATTGTGCTAAAGAGCAGAAATTCTAGATTTACCATTTGCAAATCCTACCACCAATACTTACCAGCTGTGTGGCCATGGGAAAGTTACTTAACCACTCTGTGCTACAGTTCCCTCCTCTATAAAGGGACAAATAGTACTTCATATTGCCATTAATATGTATAAATCACTTAAAACACTGCCTAGTTCATAGCATGCTGTGTGTTACTAATTATTATTATAGATCAGGAACAGAGAAGTAGAATTAATACGGCTTAAAAAAGCACTGAGATATCCTTTTCCTTTGCTTTCCATTTTAATAACTGTGTTCCCATCTTAATGGTAATATTGACACTAAGAGACATTTTTTCTTTAGTTTTATTGTTTCTGAAATCGGTATGTATTAGAAACCCTCTATACTTTTAAACTTGTATTATTTCCTTTAGAAATGGGAAAATGCATTTATAAATGCTAATGTATATCGAGCACTTATTCTGCTCCATGTGTCCTGCTAACTCTTTAATCTGCATTATTTCATTTATGTTGCACATCAAAGCCACCAGTACACTTCGTTCTTCAATCCCTTTTTGAAAACATAAAAACTCAGATTTAAGTAATTTGTCCCGTATCATTCGGTTTGTTTCTGGAGTAGAAACTCTGTCTGCCCCCACATGTGACCTCTGTAACGCATTGTGCTATAGGCTTTACGGTAAACACTCGCCAAACCTAGTTCCCTCATTTAAAAAGCGTCCTCTTTCCATTCCCATTTGGTTCCTTGTTGCTTTCCTCCTTTAAATATCCTTAAGACTCACTTCCCCTTTGAGCTCTTCCCAGGCAGCCCTGTTCCTTGGCAAAGCACTGGCATCAGTACAGAATTTCTCCTTCACTGTGTCCCCTCCTGGAGAACAGTCTCTGCGAATGGAAGGCGCTGAGTAATTGCTGCCTGCAAAGAAACTCTCATTGCTTTTGTCACGTAACTGCTGTCTCAGCAGCTTGTTTCGCCAACTGGCCACGATTCAGAGTCAGGGCAGAAAATAAATGTCAGGTTTCAACATTTGAAAATCTGATTTGCACAGTGTTCCTGAAAATTACATAATCAGATTTTTCTAATCCTCCCCAAAGATCACGGGAAGGCGTGCAGGGCAAAGACCCGTGGACACACATGCTCGTGCAGTTGGTTCACGTCCCGGTACCTTATGCCATGGGGGTATTTGAAGTTCTATCTCCTTGAGCTGCAGGGAGACCTAAGAGGCAAAGTGTAAACAAATGTCTGCCAGGCACCCTCAGGGACCCACTTTCCCAATGGAGTCACCGGAAGAAACTTCACTGATCACACACACACACACACACACACACACACACACACACACGCTGTGAGAAGCGCTGCTGCCCCGCTGGTGGGATTCCAGCTTCTGCTGGCCCGCCTTGGGCTGTGGAGCAGCCATGAATATGAATGCTGCTTGTTATTTTCGTATGCTGTTTCCACTCTTCTTCTGGAGAGGGATCTGATAAGACATCCATTTCACCATCTGAACTGTGTGGTGGATGGTTGATGGGGTGGCCTACTTAAGTCACCGAGCTGGGACTATGAGCTCTTGCTAAATACAAGTGTCTGGAGGCACTTTCCCTGAGAGCCGGGGGAGCGGCGGCCATGTGTGCACAGACCTGGCTCTGTGAGGCCTGATGGAATCCTACCAGGAAAGGAGGGAACCCTGCCCAGAATTCTTTCAAGAAAGCCTTTCACGTGACCTAATGTCTGCCCTGGTGCAGAACTCCCCATACTCAAAGGATAATCGCTTTCTTGAAGCATCTATGGGAAAGAGGGCAAATTACTTCAAGGAAGGATTAGAGGGAATTCAGAGTGGAGTTCACGTCACTGCAGTGGACATTTACTAAATACTTAATGTGCACTCATTACTGTGGGAGACACAAAGGGACATTCACTGTCAACAGGGGATTGGGTTCAAATTAGTGAAAATGAAATTGGCAGAAATAACAATTGGGTTGAATTTATTTATTTTAAATTAGTTTTTCCCAGCCACTGGATATTCATATGTTGCTAATATTTACTTATGAGACTTAAATCTTCACGTAGACCTATAATCATTTTCATCTATTTTTCCCATTTCAGGGTATTTCGATAATTTTTTAATGAAATTGCTAATGCTTTTATAGTACAATGTGCATTTTTGCATTTTTGTTATTGTTTGTAACTGGAAGTATTTTAATTCTTCCTCAATTATTTCTATTTGCTTGTTGACATTGCTCACATTTAAAATTCTAATCTTTTTTCTACAATAAAATTGGTTAATAGTAAATTTTTTTATTCCCTAAATAATAAAGTTATCCTTCTGCTCTCAACCAGTGACTTTAAACTTTATGTTAGTTTTTAATCATTTTTCCCATTTCCTAATTTATTTTGCTTTTAAAATTCTTAAATCAAGTTTAAGTCTCTGAGGTCTATCTATATTTTTAGCCAAATGTGGGGGGGAAAATGTCACTTAAAATTATAATTTGTTATTTCCAAAATGTTATTTTGTACAATTGGTTTTTGAAAAACTTATTTGTTGTTCCTTGTTCCCACCATAGTGTAAACTATATAAATCTTAGTTATTGTACATATATCTAGAAGATTGTATGCTATATTTTACATTAATATTTATATTTTTCATTTAATTGAGCAAATATATATGTAGCAAGGCCTTGCTGAGGGCTCAAATTATTCTGTACACTGTGTAGGCAGAGATGAGAAAGATGGCAGCCGCCTTGAGTAGTTCAAGGTCCGAACTGGAGGCAGTTGGTTGCTGTCCAGCCTGATGACACAGAACGTGGGTATTTGGAGACCTGCTTTGTCACATTCAGTCCTCATACCGTGCCATGGGGAATAAATGCTGATGTGGACACATTTTTAGTAAGTAAACAGAGCTAACGAGGGTGAAATAAGAGACTTAAATGGAGTTCTCTCCATCCTATTCTGTCATCCATTGAAAATACGGCTGTTCAAAGTGCTGGCTAGGTACTTCCCCAATTCTAGTATAACTGTCAAGAGGTAAAGGCAGACATCTGTAGATAGGCACAAATAAGGAAATGGTGATACTGGTCTCAGAAGAAGGAAAGGCTGAGGTGGTCCCCGAAATAGCGGCTCTCATTTCTGCACAGGCTTTGGTGGGCAGGGCTGTCACCCTTGCCCATTGCTGCAACAGACGGAACTGGCAAGAGCCCCTGAGAAGCGTTTTCTTCGTCATCAACCACAGTTTGATGTAAATTGTCGGTACAGGAATGTTTTTCTTTGGCAATCACTATTTTTAACATCTACATTGTTTCCCGTTAGGATAGCTTTTCCAGCTCAATGATACAGACTGGCAGAAATGACTTTCTTTCTGAATTTTATCATTTGTCGGTGTTTCCAAATACTACGTTGGGCCGTGGAGCATTGGGCCTAATTACAACGTTCAAGTTGTAAGACACGGATGTGTTCTTTCCCAGAGGTCTCCTTGGGGAGACCCTTGTTTTCAGGAATCATTTTTTCCCTGCAGAACGTTTGAAGTGGGGACAATTCCACACTTTCTGGTAATGTCAGCACCGTCGAATTCTCCGTGTTGTTTCTCCTTCGCTTCTGTTTAAACGTATTAAATGGGCTGCAGATAACGTAGTGTGGAGTTTGTCCGTCCAGCACCAGGAACGTGTTAGCTAGTTCAAATTTTATTGTATTTTTGTAATGACACTCTCTCCGTATGTCAGTCTGTGCTAAAGACCCTTTTAAAAAGTGATTTCTTTCTATTTTCCATCAAAAAATGAGTAGGAAAGTTGGGCCAACCACGTTCATTTTTCAAAAGGGCTCATCTGCTTTGCCAGTTAGGAAGCGATTACTTGTGGTTCTCAATCGTAGGTGTTAAGACATCTGATAGGTCAACACTGATAATGCCTGTCTTTGGGGACCTTTATCTGGATACACTCTATAGCACTATGTACCTTCTCAGAAGAAGTATTACTAACAGTTAATGAAAATAATAAAAGGCCTTAAAAGGGGAAGGGTTTAGTAAATCTAAATATTATTGGACAAGGAAGGAAAACACCGAAGGCATATATGTCCACATATTCTCCCCCCACCTCATCTTTCTTTCTCTCCCTATCCACGACAGAAATGCAGCCACCTCGCATCTCAGGTTATAAGACCCCCAATCTATGCTGTGTTCTGAACTCACATGCTCCCGGAGATAGAACTGAAAGGTTTTTCTACCTTAGAAATCATAGGCAGTTAAATGCCAAAGCACATGCAAATGTTAAAAACAACATTTAAAAAAATAGACTTATTTTCTTAGAAATAGTGAATGCGGCATTGAGCAGAGCTTTTATATATATATATATATATATATATATATATATATATATATATATATATATATATATATATAAAACAAAGACGAATGTAGATGAAACTTAACTGTTTTCTATTGTGTTGTCAAACAGTTAAGTTTTTGCAGACTGTTTTCAGAAATTATGTTGTAAAAACTAGAACTGAACACACTTTCACTGATTTCACAAACATGCCAATTACATTAAATTTCTAAACGGTAGTATTTGTTTTCTAAGTTTTTCTACATAGCCTTGTTTGTACATATTTATTGTCAACATAAAATTATTTTAGAAATCACTGAGATCCCCTTCCTTTCAATGGGAAAGTTCTACCAATTTCACGCTTTATAAACAAAGAAAGAAAACAGAAAACTTGCACTATATATCAAACTATATGCCATACCCATGCAAAAAAGAAAAAATGGATACACACATAAAATAATTTTGTTCATTTAGAAATACTTTATTATTTGGAAATCATTCCTTTTTTAAACAGCAAAATCCTTAGTTTATTTGAATACCGTGCAATAGCCGCTAACTTACTGATGTCATGCAAAATATAATGCGGAAAGATGGAGATGATAGCTAACAGTCTCTAACTTTAACCATTCAAATTAATGACACAGTAATTAAGTTCAAAACTATGTCTTATGAGTATGGAATGACATTGTGTCAGTTAGGTTTCAAGGCAGTTGAATTAGGCAGAGAATCATATCAGCAAAAAAAATGTGAGGTGAAGAAAACAGAACCAAGGCTATCTTACTGGGATACCAGTGGACACAGTACGTACATTATTAAAACTGATCCTCAAAACTTTGTTGTGAATCAGACTATAAATGCATACACCCTTACAGACGGCTTGGGATAAAATAGTGGTACAATTTTTTAAAAGTCTGATGGATTCATGGATGGGGTCTGTGATTTGCGTCAGCTGTTTATCCATTAAACATTGATTGGTGATGATACTCAGGCCGCATTTATCCTTATTCCTACGGGGCTAACATCACTGTGAGATGCACGTTTCTGCTGGATTTCTGATCTCACTTTTTCACATAACCTGTACCCCACTACATTAGCTGATCACTAACTCCTCAGGCCTGTGCAATCTCATAATTAGAAAAATAAGCTAGGCAGCATTTAGAGCTCTGACTCTAAGCAAACTCTTTTTCTTTCTTAACCAAATGCCTTAATTTATCCTTTTAAAATAATCTTTACAAAAGTACTAAATTACAGATATAAAACATGAATGTATTTCTTTGTTTCATTGTTAGGCAAAATGAAAATACTTTTGTTGCCTGCTTTACTAATTGAATAGCTCAAAAGCAGTGCATGTTTTGTGATAAACAATGACCTGCATAGACAATTGTTTTAAACTTTTATTTCTTTCTTTCCTTTCCCAACAGTCCTACCGAGCCACACATGTGGAAATCCTGGGGAAATATTGAAAGGCGTCCTCCATGGGACAAGATTCAACATCGGGGACAAAATCCGGTATAGCTGCCTCGCTGGCTATGTGTTGGAAGGGCACACCGTGCTGACCTGCATCGTCAGCCCAGGGAACGGGGCGTCCTGGGACTTCCCGGCCCCTCTCTGCCGAGGTACGTACCGCACACGGGGCCTGGCTGTGAAGGGACACCTGGGCTCGGGCCCTGGCTTTGGAGCTGACACTGTAAGTCTCCACCTAAGGGACAGAGGACGCGTCGCGCGGGGTCTTCCCAGATGGGCTCCTTCTGTTCTCAAAAGTAACATTCCGTGTTACCTAAGAAGCCAGGGCCGGACCCTGTAAAGTCAGTTACAACCTTAGAGATGTCCTCAGTTACCCAAACTCGCCTTCATTCCATTTCTCACACTCTGTGGACTTCTGCATAGCTTCGTCACCTCTCCTGGTAGCGTTCTAAGATTTAATACACACCTTATGTCGTCGTGGTTTGATGGTGCCTTTTTGATCTTTTTCTCATTAAAAGTGGCAAACACTTCTTGACAATTAAATCACACCTTGGAAGGACTCTTTCAGCACTCTGAGGCTTTTGAAATAAGGTGCTCATAAAGCAATGTACTATTCCAAGTTCTCAGCATCCGGATTTGGCACAAGGTTAGAATTACTTTCCTTGAAACCCTGCGAGTTTAGCCTTTCCTGTAATGTTATTTTACTGATCCGATAACTAGGAAAGGGAGCACTTTGATTCCTAGTTTTCCACTTTACTAAGAAAAAAATTCATCATACTGCTTTCAAAAATAAAAGCATTGCTAACGTTTATTGAGGTCTTAATATAATGCTCCCAAAGGGCTGAGCACTTTACTTGGATGATAGCCTTTGATTCTCACAACAACCCACGGAAATAATAAATTATGGACAGTCATTTACAGATAGTGAAACACAATTTTAAGTTTTAAAAGGTTCCAGAGGTCGTGTAAAAGGAATTAAAGCTCAAACACATGTCTGACTTTTAATTCACGCTCGTGATGAGGCAAATTCCCAGCCTGAGCATAAGTCATTATAGAACACCATATTATTTTCATCAGTATGTTTTGGTTTTTATTTTAATTTCAGGCTTTGCTATTCAATGAGTGCTTTCCTATGTTTTTCTTTTTTTTTTTCTTTCTGTTAAACGTTGTCTCCTGAGCTCTCCTTCCTGTTAAATACCTTAGTAAGGACCTCTTGTCACCCTGCCTAGCTGGCAGGCATCCGTCACTTATCCTGGGCCAGACGTTACCTTTTCACATTTCATCTTCACTAGTAGGTATTTTATGAAAGGTTCGTTTTCTAGTCGAGGAATCGGAGGGTTAGCTAGGAATCCTGACTTGTTCAAGGTATTCCAGAATTCAGACATATTGTGTTCAAACTGTTCCTGTCGCTGAGGAAAACCCCTGTGACGGACATTGTCCACTTCAAATGCCAGTTGTTCCTGAAGCACGCACCTCTCCTGCACATCGCTGAGGTCTAGTATGTCTCTTTCTTCTTGTTTTTGTTGCTATTCATTATTTTCCATCTTTCTACTATCAAAAAGTGGTGTCCTCAAAATCCAGACATCTGTCCCGTGTCCCTTATCTTTCTGTGGTAACCCCTCAACTAATTGATCCCGTCTAAAGTCACTGCCACCTGGGTTCCAAAGTGTACCCTCTCTTTTGATCTCTCCCATCGTTTCCATGATATTCCCGTTAACTCTGGATAAGCATTGGAATCACTTTGGCTTTGTTCTCTCTATTATACCCTGAATGACAAGTGTTTACCATCAAACTGCTGCTTAGCTCCACTCCCACTCCCGCTGTCCTATTCTAGTTGTTTATTTTATTTTATTTTTTTACTTGCCACTCAGACCTACTTCAGGTTGGTTAAATGAGCTCCAGAGTCTCAGCTCTTATCCTACACTGCTCCCTCCTCACTGTCCCCCAGTACCTGTGTCACAGTGACCGCTCCTCTGTCCGGCAGGCCACCTCAGTGACTCACCACGGGTGAAACGTGTCCATGTGGCTACCAATACGCTCCCGAACCCCGTCAGTTACATTGTCCGATTTCATCTGCTGGTGCTCCCAGCACAGGTGTCATCCTGTCCTCTTGCACAGCAGCGTTTGGTGGGGCAGCTTGTACTTGCCATCCATGCTCTGCAGGCCTGACAACAAGCTGCCAGCGCGATAGCGCCATGGTGGGAACCGTGATATCACGAAGCCACAAGCACTCCAAGTGCTTTGATTTTGTTATTATTTTCCCCCCAAAGAGTTCCTTACCAACACACCACTCCGTGCCTAATTCCAAAATTGTGCTCATTTCATCCTGTGATGCACTTACCCTAAGTTTACCGTGTCACCTCCCTCATAGCCATAAATCTTACTTCTTTCTCAAATTCACACTTAAATCCAAATTTCAGTCATTTCTTACCATTGCAAACCCTTCTTAAATTTCATTAAGGAAAACAGAAAGGTCCTTTAGTTTATAACATTTATTGTGTTGTTATTTTATATTTTAACTCAATGTGCTAACATTTCCTCGACTAGTTTATAACCTCCCAGGAGATAATCTACAGTCATCAAAACTTTGTAAGTCTCTCCTTGATTCTTCTCTATGAGAAATTCACCTAATCTGTAGCTATTTCCCCTAACTGCTGAACCTAATCCCCCATTCATAAACTTAGTAGAAATATAGGCAAAGCTGAGTTTCAAATAACAAGTTACAGATTTAAAAATGTAAAGACAAACATTAATGGCAAGTATGAAAGCTTCTTATCTGCTCAGCCTTCCCCGAGGAGTTTTCTTCTTAATTGATGGAGCTTTACTAATTCCACGATGATAAACCTTATAAAGTCAAACTTTCTGTAACAGTTAGCTCATAATCTTTCCTATCCTGTCACCAATTTGTTAAATCCCAACTATATCAAGATGGTTTCATCATGATAAATGTTTTTATTTATTTTTTCCCTTCTGTGTTACAGATTATGCTTCAATTTTGCTTTCTCCAGTGCTTGGACTAGTGGCATTTCAAAGGACATTAAATTAGATATAATTATGTTATGAAACAAATTTGAAAGATACAACACAATGTATCATTGATTTGGATAGCTGGATCATAAAGAAAAAAATCAATTGCTCTAATTTTTATAAATGTGTAGATGTGGTATGTCTAGGAGAGATATAAAGGAATTTCAGCCGTATGGGCTTAGATAATTTACAAAACTAAAATGAGGATATTTTCTGCTTCTCCAGCATTCTAAGTATTTAGTTCCAGGAATTGCTTAGGGATTCCTCTGAATAGTCTCATGAACAGTAACACCACTCCCCTTTCACAATGACTTTTCACTAGCATTGAATTTTTTTTTAATTAAAAATTTATTGGGGTGACAATGGTTAGTAAAGTTACATAGGTTTCAGGTGTACAATTCTGTAATACATTATCTATATATATGTTGTGTGTTCACTACCCAGAGTTAGTTCTCCTTCTATCACCATATATTTGATCTGTTTACCCTCATCTACCACCCCCCTGTTATGCTAAGCAAAATAAGTCACACACAAAAGTTGAGAACCATATGATTTCACTGATATGTGGGATACAAAACAGAAAACGTTGACAAATGTGCATTTACCTTGTAGTGGTGGCATTACCCGGAGCACTGACACTGAGGTGTGTGGCTCACTGTTCAAGTCACGTGGTGCTCTTTGAAGAAAACTGATATAACCATGTATTTAATACAGTCAGTACATGCTCAAATGGGAGGTCAGCCAGCTCTACTTAAAACCAATTACCTTAAACAGGAGACCAGTATCACACTGACTTCTTTCAAGGATGAGAGTTAGATTTCCTTCTTCTGGGGGTATAATATTTCAGTCTTCCTCATTTACCCTTGAGTTTTCACCTTAATGTTGATATCTTCCTTGATTTTTCTTCATTATTGTATTTCATTCCCATCCTTCCCGCTAGCCTGTGCAAAGAGTGACGGTTTCTGTATGTGCAGGTATGGTGAGTATTCAGAGGAGAAATATAAAAGGGAAAAGAAGGTACTGGACAGATTTCAAGGACAGACGCTCTCAGCCCAGGGTTTAAGTGCCTTCTTCATTTGCTTTATGTTTCCCCTACTTCATCATTAAATCACACAGACTTTCATGTTATGGGCCAGGAAATACCGTAAATTACTTTGATCCCCAGCATACTGGAGTGCCACAGAGTACAAAATCCAGAAAAGGAGTTACCCCCTTTGAATGGAAAATATGAACAGCAGGCCATTGTCTCCGAATTTATCATCTCATCACAGGAAGGGGTGAAAAGGAAGTAGGTTAGGATCCGTATTCACAAAATACTCCTTTGTAGGAAAACCACCATCTGATCCAAAGAAATCCCCAGGACGAGGTCCTCTTCTGACATTAGTCCACCATGAGGTGGGTAAATTTTTCACCCATCATTTCCCTTTAGCCCTTTCAGAAAACGTTTCCACTCTAACCTTCTGATAGTGGATCTCATTTTACTATCAGTGGGATCTTCTATCAACCACAGTGTCCCATAGAAATATGCAGACGCTTGGGGGCTGGGGCTGTGGCTGGCCTGGAAAAGGTGTATGCTTTTCAGAGTGTATCCTCTGGAAAGACAATGGACAGTTGCAGTAGGCACATGCCATTCGAAATGAGCCAGCTGTAAGCAAACACGATTCCATCCACTGCCACCAGAGATCATCTTCAGCCCCACTTTCCAATAAGCATTCATTCTTCTGGTGTCGGAACACTTTGTGTTTGTAAAGTACACTTCAGAAAATAGCCCTGAGCAGCTATGGCAGAGTCAACACCCCCAAAGTCATAGCTTTGGACATTCCAATGACAAGCTGTTACTAAATGACTCCTCTTTGTAAGTTCTGCACTTCACAGATTAGCCTGTGTTCACATTATGTGCATGACTCATGAACCGGCATAGGCAGGCATCTGAATACCACTTTTATACCAGGTCCCTCTGTAAGTATGCAGATGTCCATAAGTGCATGATCCTGTTGTCCCCCAAGTCACCTTGAGACGTGGATGGGGGCAGCAGTGGTATTCTTGTAGGAAAGGTAATGAAGTAAAGCTTCAAATGTGTTCACATTGTTGTACATTTATGGCAGATATTATAACAAGACAGCTGTAATTGACACTGTATGATCCTGCTTTACTAAAGTTTATTTAAGTACCACAAGCACATGATTAAAACACTGAATAAAACTGAAGGGATTACTGTGTTCCTTTTGGAACATCCCATCAGTGTTCCCATATACTTATCTGCAGACATTTCAATACCATTTAACATTTGTGTAGGGTTTTCTTATCATTATTGTCTTATATCTGTTTACAGTGTTCTTTTTTGCTTTTTAGTTTTGAATTTTTTAATTGACATCTCACTGAGTATTAATGTACTTCTGTCACTCCCATTTGCCATGTCTTGTTTTTCCCAATTTAATTTAGATTTTTATATATTATCATTATAAATTTAAAAATACACTGGCCCTTTCTGCCCTGTTTCTTTCCCTTTATACCATTTCCCCTTTTTTGTCACAATGTCTCTTTCCTCCCCATGTCATAAGATGTGAATACCATCACCTCTACTCTCTCTTTCCAGTGTGTCTTCTAACCCATTTCTTCCTTTGTAGTCTCTTAGCTGTACTAGAACTTGTGCGATAACAAAGTTGCTAACATTTATGTTTTATTCTATAATCATAATTAAATCCTTCTAAATGTGTCTAAAGCTGCTCCTAAAAGCAGAAAAGCAGTCAAACACATCCCCAGTCCTGTCACTGTGGACGTCGTGTCCACCCCAGAGCCCGGAGTCACACCTGTAATTACCCATCCTCCCTGGGAGTCCAGCATCACAGGCCCTGTGCTGCCCAGAGTTCACACAGCTCTTTCGTAGCCTCAGTTCCTCCTAATGATGCCATGATTTGTTTCTTAAGAGCACGTTTATTGTGGAGAAGGAACATCAACCCACAAAGAGCAAACAAACAAGATTGCAGTGGGGATGTTTTGCCACTGTCTTTAAAGCATTTGTGAGTATATATCCTGTCCATTTTAGATTATTTATAATTACTTCTGTTTAACTTCGGGGCCAAAGCTTTTTTATTCTGCTTATTTATGCACTATTAATTAATAGTTAATCGCTAATGCACTATTAGCCGACTCTAATACAAGTGCATAGTTTCTCTCTCTCTCTCTCTCTCTCTCTCTCTCTCTCTCTCTATATATATATATATATATATATATATATATATATATATACATATATATATATGTAGATACATACATACATATGTACAGACAGACCGACAGACAGACTATAGGCAAGTGTGCCTTGAAATGTGTGACTGAAGATATTGGCCCAAGCTGGAAAAGAAGTTTTCCAGGCAAGCATCAAAAGACAAGAGAAACAGAACGGTTTCTAAGGTAGCAACCTGAGGTGACACATTATCTGAGGGAAGATACTATGTTCATAAACTCGGGCACAAGGACAACAGAAGGCATGATGACCTAGGTTTTAGCCCAGAATACCCACCTTCTGTGTGACAGAGCAGGGGGGTTGGCGGAGCAGTGTTGTGGGGGGACAGTGACAGTCGTCACCCAGGCGGGGGCTCAGGAGTTCAGCAGCCACATGCCTAACCAACAAGAGTCAGTTCCACAGTGTTTAGAACTGTGATGCCCCCTAGAAGTGTAATGTGATCCACAGGTGGGAGCCAACTCTGTAATTAGAATTTCCTAATAACAACATTGATCAAATAAAAAGAAGTAGGTAATTTATTATTTTTCCTTTAAATTAAAGTTTATTTGGTTGAAAATTGTTAGTACGGTTACATAGACTTCAGGTGTACAATTTAGTTAGACATCATCTATATCTCACATTGTGTGTTCACCACCCAGAGTCAGTTCTCCTTCCATCAACATATATTAAACCCCGTTTACCCTCCTCTAGAACCCCGCTCCCCCCCTTACCCTCTGGTAACCCCTCAACTATTGTCTGTGTCTATGAGTTTTTGTTTTTTCAGTTGTTTTTCTTGTTCTTCTGTTGTTTTCAGTTTATATACCACATATTAGTGAAATCATATGGTTCTCTACCTTTTCTGTCTTACTTATTTCACTTAGCATTATAATCTCAAGAAACAACCAAAATGTCCTTTGATAGATGAATGGATAAAGAAGTTGTGGTGTATATATATACACAATGGAACACTATTTGGCAATAAGAAAATATGAAATAGGACCATGTGTAACAACATGGGTGATTTAATTTTAATAATAAATTTATTAACCCAACATCGCCCCCAAATGATCATTTCAACTTATAATCAGCATAAAATATTAACGAAGTAGTTTGCATTTTTCCCCATACTAGACTTAACACCTGGCATGTGTTTTATAGCAACAGCGTGTCTTGGAGTGAAATGCCCACATGTCACATTGTAATTCACGAACATGCTCAGACTGAACAATAGAATGTGTGTTCTTTTTTCCTTCCACACCAGCTGTTAACCACATAGAGTCCTCATGCTGGGAGTGGGTCTCATCTTCACTTATACTGTAGGGTTCACTATACAGATGCACTTTTATGATAAGAACTGATAAGAAAATGAGTCTGAAATATACAAATCTGACTATGTCATGTTCTGATTGGAAGTCTTCCCTCTAACTTCTCAGCAATTGCCAAAGTAGATTTGGCAATTTCTGAGCTGAATAGAATCAGAAAGGAAAGGCTATTTTTAAAATTAGTTTAGGCAAAAGATAAGAGCGAGATAGCTCGCTTTGGCTAATCCAAAAGGGTTTCTCAAAGGAAATCTAATTTGAGGTGCTATCTTACTTTTGGAAGATATGACACCATTGCCTAATGAATGAAAATTCTGGAAATCTTTGAAGAGGATGCAGATTAGCTAGTGGAGGGAGCAAAGAATAAGAAACAGCTCAGTGCATGCGTGCCCCAGGAAGTACGAACGAATGAAAATAAGATTGTGTAAATATCCAACAACCATACTGCACACCTGAAATTAATATAAAATAACATCTAATGTCATCTGTAGTTGAAAAGTAAAAATTAAAACAAACTGGTACTGGGAGAAGAGTCAGGTTCAGTTCTGGGACCTGGCAATTAAGATTTATGTCACTGTACACAAAGTAGATACCTCCTTCAGACATCTGGTATACCCGAGAATGCATATATCCACTCCAGTATGATTGTCACTCAGCAGAAAACAGTAGGGGGGATGCTTGGACCCAGTAGCCTGGCTCCAGAGGCCACAAACCCAGTCTTTCCACAGTATTATCAATGAATGAAGTGAACATTTTGAAAAGATGTTATTCTAGCATTAGAGGATTAAATTAAAGGACCCGTGCTAAGCACGTTGCAAAGTCCTTCACACTTTAAGCAGGGGATGAAGTCCAGGTGATGGAGCATCAGGTGTGCAGGCTCCAAGGTGTTACCTAGGGCCAAATCTGGTGTCAGATCCTGCTCATCAATTGTGTGCTCCGTGTCTTTGTTCAAGCTGATTTTATCTCTCTGTGTAACAGTACCTACGTCATATGTCTGTTGTCAAGGCGAAATGAGATGATCCAGATAAAATGGTCAGGACAGAGCCTTTCCCGGTGAAATTCTGTAACAATCACTTCTCATCCCTTCCACTCCTCATCCAGTCTGGAAGGTGACTTCCTTCCGGTTTCAGAACTCCGTGAATGCAGCCAAGTGGCCAGCCATTGAGAGTCGACTCATGGAACTTACAGGATACCAATATGTGTGGCTCTTCACAAAGGGTCATTATGCATTATTGCTATTCTTTGGGGGGGGTGGGGATTACCAGGCTTATTTAAGGAGAGAAATTGAATGAGCGGAGGGTAAAACAAGCAGCTACTGAAGGGTAGGTCATTGCATTTTCACCACGTGGACTGCAGTAGTGAGACAGGAATGACACACACAACGGGCATGTGGGTGCATGGCATAGAGGTAGCAGGACGGTACAGACAGTTTAGCAAGAGCCCCGGTGTGAATTATTTCCAGATTCCTTTTCCTTAAAGTCATCAATCAAGTTTAAAGTATTTTAATAAACAGCAAGTGCAGTGGGATCAGTCAGCCAATTGTAGACATTTTAGCGTGGACACTAAAATTGTACGTTTTAAGAAAAAGACATTATAATAGTTAAACCTATAGCGATTACCAAGCCTCAGGGACAGCTTATATGCTTTACGTGTATCCATGTGTTTAATTTCTACAATGGCCCCACAAGTTGCATATTATCGTTGGTCCTGCCTTTAGAGGGAGACACTCAGGCATAGTCGTGAAGTGACTTTTCTGAGGTCACGCAGTATTGAGTGGGAGAGGCGGAGTCTGAACCCGGGCATTCCGCCACACCTGTCTCTCTCATGCCCTCCCACTCCCTTCTAATTTACAAGAAAAATAAACACCTTCCAAAGAACCTCATTTTGAATTGGAAAACAAGTATCTGAATTTAAACGTCGTCTTCTGAGGAGTCTGTGCTGCCCCCTGTGAGTGTAGGCAGGGGCAGCGAGAATGACCTTGTCTGGAGCTGAAGTGAGTGACTGGGCTTCCTCCTAGAGGGACGAGAATGGCTGGGTCCACATGCCCTTCACCTATGTGCCGTGCAGGTGATGACATCTGACAGACCCACAGGCCATTTAGAGACTGTGTGCCCAGAAACGAGAAGAATACAGGCAGTAAGATGGCAGGAGGGAAGAGTGACAGCTGGTCTCAGTATCTCCTGGGGACGCAAATGGTTACACCAAGCACGGAGCCAAACTGCTTTCTCTGGGCTTGGGGGCCATGACCATCAGTAGCCTCATGGATTCTAAATGAAACACTTCACCCATAAACAGCTCAAGAGAGGGTCAAGCCCAAAGAGGCTGTTTGCCCTGTACAGCCTTTCTCACATTTTTCTTTAAAGGCTAAATATGATTGGCTGAAGCTGTATCTTTACAGAATTATTAGCCTTGGAGAAAACAAAGTACACAGTGGTCTATTTCCCGGTTGAAACTTTCCTCCTCTGCAGAAAGGCTCTCTTTGGGTTTAGCTGATCCAAACTTCGTCCCTTTGTCTCCCTCCCAGGCCTGGATCTCTCACTACACCCCCCACCTCAGTGGTCTTCCCAGGAAGTCCCAACCTTGGGCAGAAGGGTGCAACCAGGGTTGGGTCCCAGGGTGGCTGCAGAGAGAAAGTCCTCTGGCCCCAGGCTAAGTCCCCCAGGAAGCTGCTGAGGCACGACACAAGACATCTGGGAGGTGGTCGGCCACAAGTTACTCTCTTCTCATTTTCTATTTCCAGCCAATGGAATCTTTTCAGGAAACTAGGACTTACTCAAGGAGGAAGGAATGGGGAAGTAGAGATATGGTGAGGAAGCATTTCGTTTAGGTGAATCTCTGTGCCAAGTGTCATATTATACACTTGACATACATTCTATATTATCCCGTCCAAAACAATTCAGGTTACTCTTGACCCTTAGACTGTGCAGACGAAGACTCCAATTCTGTGAGTTTTGAGGACTCATAAAAGGCCACAAAGATGGGGTGGTGACACCAGGATTCATTTAGTTGTCTTGACATCTACTTTCAATGGCCTCCTGGGGACGGTTGAAGGAAGATGTTTGCTTTCGTTGTCGAGAAGCATGAAGAGCAAACGATAGAAAAATAACAGCAAATGAGCTATTGTTGGAAAGTAAGGCTGTTTCGTCACTAAATCCCTAACCTTGTTTCTGTCTAAACACATGTATTTAAGATAAATAGTCACCCAAGTATGACAAAACACAGTGTCACTATTATGTGATGGTTTTAAAGAATATGGGATGTGGCAGATGTTTGGCTTTTTTTTTTTTAAGAGTTGGCTGATTGTATCCATTCAAGACAGTTGTATTTTCTTGGAAGAATGAATGATAGTTAGCAAGCAAAGAAATAAGCCGCAACATCAAGAATCAGTGGCATCTCAAGTAATACTTTTAATAAAACATGCTACATAATGGATGCCCATAGTGTCAATCACAGCTGTCTAAAGTTGCAGATTTCTCTAATTGATAAGCCATCCATAATGTGACTGAAAACGACAATGTCCCTTGCCAATGCTTTGTGAAATGTCACACAAGATTTTGGTGTTTTTCGTTTGTTTGTTTTTTGTTTTTGTTTGTGTTTTCAATTGCAGACATTCTGCAGCTAATGATGAAAGGGAAGAGAAAGACGAGGACAAGATATAGCTGGAGGGGAGGAGAAGGGGAGAAGTCGTGCTTTTATGGGTGCTTGGAAATTCTGCGATATTTAAAACACAGCTGTGTTTTCATCAGTTTTGTTACAGAAGGAACATTGTAAAATGAATCTTAAATGATCTGTCATGTCAGGACCGAGCCTTACAAAGTACCATTGAACAGGATCATCTTCATTTAAGGAATCTGGCTCTAAATTAAGTTTGAATGGCTTTAGACAATTTAGTTTTAAGCACTTTTCTTGCATACTGTGCAATAAACAATTCCAATGTAAATCTTACCAAAATTTAGAAGAAAAAAAGAGCTATTGAAACTGTATGTCGACATTAGATCCTACTCAGCCTGGTTCCCGTGCTTCGCATCCTCACTGCACTACAGGCTTCCTGCTAAGCACTTTAAAACAACAAAAACAATATCTCATTAAATACAATCATGTAACAAGTTTAAAGCGTAATCAAAAGTGCCTCTAGTTTTGCATGATTTTATTCCCTGCAGGCGCTGTATTCAGTTGCAGAGCTGTGTGTCTAGTGCCAAAATAAATCCGTACCAAGCAAATGCCACTCATGGTGACAGGCAGTAGTGGAAGTGTTTAACAGCAAGAATCTCTCCTTCAGGACCCTGCTTTATCTCTTAACTAGCTGTGACCTCTTGGGCACGCTATTTTCCTGCAAAGCTTCCAGTTCAGAAGCTATTAAATTGAATTAATGCTACTTTTAATCTCTCAGGACTGGTAGAGATTAAAGGAGATGCTCAAAGTTCTCAATTTCAAAGAGTGAGATTATTATTTTAATCATTGTCAGTGAAGAGCTAGAATGGAGTGAGAACAGAGACCGAGGCGGCCAACTCCACCCATACAAAGCTCTCAGAGGCTAAAGTCAGGAAGATATTACATTTATTTTTCCCTTATAAAATTAGTATTATATCATCTGCATTTCATTTTTTGTTTTATCCCCATTATTCTCAAAATTATACGAATTAATAGTATTTCTCTCCCCATAATTTAACATAATGAGTGAGTTCAATGTTTGCTTCTACACGTAATGCTATAATTAGTGCCTCTGTGCATAGAGTGTTGGTTTTCTCTCTTCTGTTTCATTATTTCCTAAGGATAGACTTCTAGGAGTGGTATTTATGCTTCACAGACTTGCTGGCATGTTCCATGCGGCATGGAACTTTCACCATGGTAACTCTCGGGTTTGATGATAGTATTTCCTCTTAATTTGTGAGAATGTAGTAGCACTAAAATCCACCCTAAAGTTGCTTTAATAGTCTGTTGATTTCCCATAGAATATGCCTGATTGCTATTTACATCCATTCATTGGTTCTCTAGGGAACCATATATCAGGGATCTACAAGATGTCAGATACGCTTATCGATCAGGTTAGTAAGCTTTGTATGTCAAGGGCCAGATAGTAAATATTTTATGTTTTTCAAGCCATATGATGTCTACTTCAGCTTCTGCAGCCAGTCATTATAAAGCAAAAGTCCCCATGGACACTACCTAAACAAATCGGTGTGGCTGTGTTTCAGTAAAACTCTTTACAAAACCAGACACAGGGCCATATGTGATTCATAAGCTGTAATTTACCTATATTAGTTCTTGATGCTGGGGCTACAAAGTGAACAAAACAAGGAAAATCCTAACTTCCATGGAAATAATATTTTAATGGGTGGAGACAGACAACATAAATAAATAAACAAATAAGTAAAAACCAATCAATGGAATATGTAATACCCAATTGTAATAAGTGTTCAGAGATGTTTTCATGAAGAAAATTGTATTTGATCCATCCAAGTTGTTGCAAGTGGCAGTATTTCATCTTTGCTTATGGCCGAGTAGTATTCCATTGTGTATATATACCACATCTTCTTTATCCATTCATCTATCAAAGGACAAGTGGTCGTTTCCATGTCTTGGCCACCGTGAATAATGCTTCAGTGAACATAGGTGTACATACATCTTTACAGATAAAAGATTTCAGATTTTTCAGGTAAATACCCAGAAGTGGATTTGCTGGGTCACATGGTAATTCTAGTATTAATTTTTTGAGGAATCCCTATACTGATTCCCTAGCGGTTGCACCAATCTACATTTCCACCACAGTGTATGAGGTTTTCTTTTTCTTCACAGCCTCTCCAATACTTGTTATTACTTATGTTGTTGATAATGGATCTTGAGATTATCATTCTAAGCTAAATAAGTTAGATAGAAAAAGTCAGGAACCACATGACTTCACTCATATGTGCGACATAAAACTGAAAGGAACAAAGGATCGAGACAAACAAACAAACAAAAACTCATAATCACAGACAGCAGTTCAGTAGATAGCAGAAGGTAAGCGTGATGGGGAATGGTAGATGAGGGTAAAGGGGGTCAAATATATGGTGATAGAAGGAAAACTGACTCAGGGTGGTGAGCACAGTGCAATATATAGATGATATATCATAAAATTGTACACTTGAGACCTACATAATTTTAATTTGATTAAGGGCTGTAGTGACCAGCTGTCCTGCTTTACCTCCTAAAGTACCATGTTCTGGGAAACCCGTCCTTGGCAAAACCAAGATTATTCGAATCCCTCATGAAGGTGAGAAAGTAAGCCATGTGAGAATATCAAGATGAAGGTCCCGATCAAACAGACAACCAGGGCTTTGTTCCTGAGCCTAAAGCACATGGTGGGGCCACCAGGATGGCCCGAGCAGAGTGGACAGTGGTGTGGGTCATAGGAGGGGAGGTCAGAGAAGATGGGTGGCAAAGGACGTGAAAAGGCCCTGTAGCCCATGATGTGAGCTTGAGCTTCTATCCTGAGCAATATGGGAAGATCTTGGAGGGTGTTGGGAAGGAGCATTGTCTCTTTTAGAACTGAAGAGCATTACCCTGGCTGCTCTTTCGAGGATAGACTATAAAGTGGGGAGGACGAACTAGGACAACCCACCAGGCAGCCATTGCAGCAATCAACATAAAAGGTGATGTTATTTGCAGAGATATTAGCAGTAAAGTTTGCAAGAAATGTTTGGATTCAGAATACAGTTTAAATAAAGGGCTACTAGGATTTTATGACACAGTGGCTATGGGATATAAGAGAAACAGAAGAGTCCTGGATGATGCTGTGGCATCTTTTTTTTTTTTTTTAGAACAATGGAGTTAACTTTCATTGAAATGGAGAAGACTGAAAATTTCAGATTTGGAAAGGGAAAGGTGTCAAAAGTTTGATCTGGGAGCTAATAAGTCTGAAACGCTATTTAGACATCCATGTGATTATGTCATGTAGGCAACTGAATACATACAACTATGATTCAGGAGAGAGGTGTGGAACTGAACCACAAACTTGGGCATTGTCAGCACAGAAGTGGAATTTAAGTCCATGAAACTGAACTGAAGGAGATCAACAAAGAAATGAGGTCCAAGGACTAAATCTTAACGCACTGCACTAAGGATTGGAGATGGAATGAAGCTGATAAGGGGGCCGAGAAGAAATGGCCAATAGGATTAGCAAAATCCATGAGAGGAAGGGAAAATATTAGTGAATTAAATCATAGGTACGCATTGCACCAGTGTCACATTTTTATTTTTGTGCTATTCTTCTGTAAGCTGAAAGCCTTGGTGGAAAATGGCAGGAGGGTACACAGGATTACTCTGTACTATGTTTGCATCTTCTTGTAAATTTGCTATTATTTCAAGATTTTTTAAAAAAGCTTTAAAAGTCTAGTGAAAAAAGTATTTTAAGGAAAAGGAAATGGATAACTGTCACATGTTGCTGAGAGCTGACGAAAGATGAGAATCTGTGAGGAGCTGCTGCAGGGAACTGGCAAGGACCAAAGCGTGGCCCAAGTGCATTCAAGAGGGGATGTGACAAAATCACAGATTGCACTTGCAGACACTTTTTGGAGGTGTGCTGCTGGAAAGGGGTTTTAAATAATAAGGCTAGAGTTGGATGTGGAGTCTGGAGTTTGATGTGTTTTAGTCTGTATTTTGAATTATGCCCTTAACATCCATCCCTAGCAATAATTCTAAACAAGCAAGGTTTATGATGTTAGCATTCCTTTTAAAATTATTTCAATGGGAGAAATGATAATGAGTTTGTATGCTAAGAACAATTCTCCAACCAAAAGGGAACGTGATCATTTTGAGACAGGAGAGAGGGGTGCAGCTTTGGCTTAGAAACTTGATAAGGGATAAAAGCAAGAACACACACTTCGGTGTTTACCCCAGAGAGGAAAACTTGCAGTTCACACAGGAAGGACATTTATGAGCAAAAGTTCAGACGGCTGACTGGATATGGTGGTTCTCAATTAGAAACTTTTTTCTTTTGGTGGTTTGTTTCCTGCTGCAATAGACAGAATCACCACGGGAACAGGATGAGCTAGGAGATGTGGGAAGGTTGAGGAAGGAGGTACGGAGTGGTTGTCCCCCAAAAGAGACTGAGAAGATGAGAGAAATGACTTAGGCCATCACGAAGGCCACTTTGGATTTGGCCATCTACTTCAGATTAGACTCACACGCGTGTTTTGTCCTCGGTTTTTCTCCAACTGCATTTACCTGCTTGGGAGGAAATGTGGATTTGTATCAGACCTGAATCTAGTATTGTCAGTGGAGTTAGGGCAAACCGCAAGGGAGTCATTTAAATGATGGCCATGAAATGTAAGGATGGCACGTGACAGATGAGGAAATGAGGGGCTGAGGGAATAGAAAGTGAAAGAGAGAACTGCAGATCTGATTGGGTCCCAGAATTGTTGGCAGAGAGGCATTTGGGACAGTGGCCTGGAAATATGCAAGGTGCAGCTCTGAGGATGTGACACCTCATTGGAGCTGTGGAAGACGATCACTTGTTGGTGGTGAGAAGATAAAGGGAGATGACGGGAATGGGGGTTGTGTTGGGGTTGGGTTGTTAGAAGAGAGGGGGCAGATGAACTCAGGAACCAAATACAAAGGATGTTCTCCTTTGTATTGTACAAAGGTGGACATTGAAATCAGCAGGAACGGAGAAAACTGTACGGCTGGAGAGTCGGACAGTGCGCCAAGAGACACAAGTCTCCAGTAGACCTGGGGGTGCGCCCGGGACCTCGTGAATGACTTTAAGGAAGATGGGGTTAGATTCTGAGGGCAAGGAGCACTTTAGGGAGGGAAGAACAAAAGTAGTCTGGAAGTAGCAATGACACGTGGTCCAGCTACATGGCCAGGGTTCTTGGCCTATAGAAGCAAAACCTGGACCAATGGGGGGGATTTCATGATGAATCATCATCAGAAGACATCAGGTTTCCACAGAGAAAGACACGGAATACCTCGGACAGTGGTTGAGATGTAGGACCTTATATTGATAGTTGACCTTGAGTTTCAGAGGAACTAGTGGCAGTTTCCAGAGCTTGGGAGGGGTAGAGGTCAGACACATGAGATGTGGATATCTGTCAGGCAGTGGGGGTGCCCTAGAAGAGCAAGGTTCCTTCCAGGGATGTTAGTACACGAGGAAAAGGATTTTATGTTGATATAAAAGGATACTCATGATGGTCTCATAACACAGCACACAACATGAATAGCAGCAGTAGGAATGGAGATGGGGGTGGTGTATATCTGGGCCCCTCTCATTCCAACCCCTGGAGGGGTGGGAGCCTGACCCCCTCCCCAGCTCTCTGGGACTTGCTGTTCCCTCCCGCAGCACCTTCACTCCTGGAGAAAGCCGAGAGTACATTTGCGAAGGGGAGTCTAATCCAAGGCAGTAAAACTTCTATAACTTACGAGGAAATGCTCAAAAGTAATTTAATTCAGTAAACTCCCATTGTGTGGCCATTGTATGCCAAGCTGGAGAAAATAATAACTATTATGCTCAAGTACTTGGTATTGGCTTGCCTTGTTCTAAGCACTCCACAGTTGTTAATTTGTTTAACCTTCACAACAACACTAAGCATCGATACCGTGCCTGCACTTACAGGGAACCAAACTCAGGCGCAAAGAAGAGGGGCCCTTGTTACACAAAAGTGGGAGAACTCTGATCCAAATGCAGTCTGACTGCCGAGTGTCCGCTGGTACCAATGTTCTCCACAGCCCCAGGGACAGGAAGGAAGAGAACATCTCCCCGGTGTAAGAGATGGAGCATTGTGTGTGCGTGTGTGTGCGCGTGTGTGTGCGCGTGTGTGTGCGTGTGTGTGTGCGTGTGTGTGCGTGTGTGTGTGTGTGTGTGTTGCATACCCTTCCCTGCATATCTTGTTATACAACTTTTAAAATCGAAAAGAGCTTTTACATTCAGCGGCATATTCTATGTTTGATAAATTTCATATTCTCACTCAGGACTTGACTGAAGTAATGTCACAGATACTTGGTACACGCTGGATGGTCGTAGGGCGCGGGTACATCATAGTTTATTTAATGATTTATCTGTTATTAAACATTTAGTTGGTTTCAGTTTTCTTCATGATAAAGATGGCAAAGCATGTCTCTAAATAATGTTTTATTCTGTATTTTCTATTATGCCCTTAAGATACATTTCTACCAACATCTATACCCAGGCAGGGTACGTAATAATTTTAAAATTTAGAATAAAACTTTTAAAAAGTTTTGAAATCCCTTAGGGGAGATGGTACACCATGATTTCTGCTTACATTGGAATTACTTCCCCCACTTACAGAAATCAGTAGATGGGAACACATCTTTTATTAAAAACTTATCTTCTTCTTGGATTAACTTGATGGCACTCGAACTTGTTTTACTTATAGAATATTTTTTCCAAATGCAAGATTTTGTGAAAACTCAATATATGAAACTGATTTAAAGAAATAATTGCTCTGATAGAAATTTGTTGTGGGAGCCAAAACCTGCCCGCTTGCTACATTTTGCTACTTGGAACCTCTAACTCCTTCAAACACATGTCCTAGGAGAACAATTTTTAAAATACTGAACAAAGTGACTCAGTAGTGATATGCGTCATTTCATTAAAAATATTTGTTGTGTGCTCATTTTTATAGTCAAGTATTTACCTGGCAGTTTTTAACCTAACTTAATTTTCTTTTTGCATAATATATAAAAACAAAGGGGAGAGAGGGAGAGGATGGAATTTGAAACATAATTTACTTACTTAGACCCCACCCCAGTTTTTGAGCTTCCAAACAAAATTCTTCTAGATAAAGTAAAGTTTTGATACATTTGATTGTATCAAAACTTTATTATTAAAGTTTTGATTATTTGATTGATAAGTTTTGATCACTTATTAGCATCAATGGATTAAAAGGAGCTTACATTGTATTAATATAACTATATTATTTAAATATTGACCAGAATTAGTTTAACGATTACTTATTCATTTTATTAATGATAGATTTTACTTTGTACACGTGATTTCTGGGTTTACATCAGATGATTAACCTTCAAACTTGACATAGTTCTTCCAGCTGCCAGGAAGCTTGCTCATTATCTCATTTTCTTAATATTTTGCTTTGATTATTTTGCTTCCTCTACCTGCCTTGACTTTATCTCTTCTTGAAACTGTCCTGCTGCTCTGCTGAGTATAAAAAAAAAAAAAAAAATTCTAGACTTCTGGCTTAGCTACATGCTGAAAATAAACAAAGCAAAACAAACATGCCAACTCTATGCCTAGTGGATTGCTACAATGATAAAACTTTATTCTTGGCAATTAACTTTTGCCTGAAATATTGCTCTACTCGGAGTCTTTCTGCAGTTTTTATAAATATTCTGGTTTTGAACATCGCATTTCAAAACACCACATAGTTTTCTAACTCTATTAACTTAATTTTGGACTTCTACTCTTGAAATAGTATAGTTTGATGCCATGTATAACCCCAGAAATGTATTTTGTTATAGCCCCACCTCTCGTACTAGAGATAACCAAATGCAGGCTCGTTGTAACTGATATAACTACAGGAAATGCTGGAGTCATTCACTCAATAAGAAGAAGAAAAAGAAAAAGAAAAAAAAAGGAAGGAAAGTTGACTGAGTTCCAGGCTGCCTCGTTGGAAAGAGAGACACAAGTGAAAAGAGGAGCTCCTTAAACTTGGTGGTCCAATGCTTTGCACATAGTGCAGTGCTAAGAAGCAAAGTAAAACAGGATGGGGAGCTAAGGAGTGATGGAAAGTGGATGGTAGTTGATCTGTGGTGGTCAGAGTAGCTGGACCCAGGAAGGTGACTTATGAAGAGACCCAAAAGAGAAGAAGAGGCATGTCTCACACAGGATGATGAGTGCAAAGGCCCTGGGGCAGAACATAACATTAGTAACTGAGTGAGGAAACAGGTGGGTGGAGAGAGTGGACACAGTGGGGTGGGGGCGTGCGTGAGACCCTGGGGAGGCAGCAGGTCAGATCACATATGGACCTCTCAGGTCCCAGTAAGGTTTGATTGTAGTCTGAGTGGTGATACGGGAAGTCGGACAGTTTGGGACAGAGAATTTTCAAATTCCAGTTAAATTTAAAAGCATCAATGTGGCTGATTTGAGTGCAACATATAATGGAGAATGGATGAAAGCAAGAGGGTCAGTTAGGTGGAAGTGTTCTCGTGTGCTCACGTGTGTGTACGTGTGTGTATACACAGTATTAAGATGATTGCCAAAAGTCTGTGGCCCAAATTTTCCTAAGTCTGACTAACGACGTTTAGTTTTGAAACACCTGTGTGTAGCTTTCCAGTAGAGTATTTCTTTTCAGTATTTTATTTATGAATGATTAGAATAGTGTTTAAGAATAATGTATTACATTTTTGCATTATTAGTGTTTATATGAGTAAAGCCTGCTTGTGAAAACACATCTCAGAGATTATAAACTTATGAATTTGAAAATATAATTTAGCATGTAAAAGTTACATATATCACATATATTTTCCATCAAAAAATGAATCCTAGGGTTAGAGAAATGGTATATGAAAATGACAAGAAAGGTTTATTTATTTTATTTATTTATTTAACAGTTCAGGCCTTTATTTGCTCAGAAAGATGTGCCTTTTTTGTTGTTGTTTGTTTGTTTTTTAAGAAGGGCGCAGCTTACAGTGGCCCATGCAGGAATCAAAGGAACATCTTTGGTGTTATTAGCACCGTGCTCTGAACAACTGAGCTAACCATAAGAAAAGTTTATTACATCTATACTGATTTTTAAGGTTCTTCTAAAGAGACACAGTATTTTAGGTTAGAAAATTTAATAGCTGTTTCCTAATTAACTTCACTTACGTGGACTTATTTTTATGGATAAACTGTGCAATGTGAATCAAAAATGAGACCTTTTTCACATACTATGGTAGTAACCCTGATACGTTTAGTTTATTTGACATAAACAGCTGATTTAAGGAAAAACACCATGTCTATGAATATAATCTTTCCTTTCTTCCTTCCAAACTACATTTCTTTTTAAGCTAATATTTATTACACTGGTTATTTATATCTTATATGTTTTTCATCTTTATTAACTTTTTAGTCACCACTTTTCCAAGATATTCCATTTTAAATTTTCACGCAACAATTTCCGACTTGGAAACTTTTTATGAATCAGTGTATCTTTTTTATGATATTAATCAAGAACTTATCCAAATCTCAAAATCAAATACACATTCCAAACTCCATGAAATAAAGATTCGGGTGACTACTTCTTTTAGCACCATGTTTTTTTTCAAAGCCATGTACCAGTGAATTAAGTAAGTCTTAAGTCTTAAAATGTTACCAATGTATCTCCATCTTCCAAGATTCAGAGAAAATCTTTGAAAATATTGTAAGCTGTTTATGAGTGTCAGATGTGCGGCATCTATAAATTCCGGATTTAGAAAAGCCACACTTTCGCTCTTTCTTGTGATGGCAATTCATTTACTAATGTGATGTTATCATTTGACTTTTGGAAGCCTTTCCATACAATGGAATTAAATCCAAAGAAACCTTTTGTCAGATTGAGTCTCAATTTTGGGTTAGGAAATATCTGTCACTGACCGAGAGTGACGCTCTGTAGATGTCTGTGTATGAGACCATCTTGAGAAAGGTTTCCTTTTGTTTCTGTCCCTTCCAGCTGAGGGCGCCTGTGGAGGGACCTTACGGGGGACAAGTAGCACTATTTCCAGCCCCCACTTCCCTTCAGAATATGAGAACAACGCTGACTGTACGTGGACCATTCTTGCCGAGCCCGGGGACACCATCGCTCTAGTCTTCACTGACTTCCAGCTGGAGGAAGGATACGACTTCCTGGAGATCAGTGGCACAGAAGCACCGTCCATATGGTAAGTGCTGGGGAAGACGTGCATCTCCCCACCTCCCATAGTCAGCTTGGTAAAACCGCGGTCTTGAAATCATCATTGGTAAACATGGATGTTGTTTCTTTGGCTTGCTATTTTGGTCATGAACACATCATCTACATTGTGACTGATTTGAAAGTTTCTAAGAGGTTTTCATGCTGCTGTTTGGAGCTGGGGGGTTCTCTGTGCCTGGGGCTTCACTGGAACTTACTGTGCCTCCACGCTGGACCCTTACAAAGCCACACAGAAGGTGGCAGCTAAGCAAGGTAAGTTTGGGATTTGCTCCAGAGCTGACGCAAAAGTGACCGGATGTCTTTAGACTGTGGACATTTTAAAATGAGATGCCAGCAACCTTTGCTCTAGCCTGTGTCATGTACATGGTTGGCTATCTCCTGCCCTCCGTGAAGATGCTGCGTGAGATCACATGGCCACCTAAGGGGTCCCAGGCAAACTGTAAACACTGGTCCACACACCCACACCGTCTGCCCCCCGGCGACCCATCAGTGCTCTGCTGTGCATGATAGTGGGGCCGGGAAAACAAGCAAACACACACACAAACAAAAAGAACTCATCAATTCCAGTCAATTTAGGTTCATCCTGTTGGTTTAAGAAGAGCTTTAGCTGTGTCTCTAAGTGCAATTGAAATGGGAGGATTCAAAGAATAGATGTTGAAAGGCTTAACGTCTGACTCGAATTAAGTCATTTGTTGTAGGTTGGACTGGTTTCTTTCGTGATTTAATTTCTTAGAGTTTTAAAAATTACGTTAGTTATCTATTTCCGATCTTGAACGATAAGCTAACTTTATTATATATATATATATATATATATATATATATATATATATATATATATATATATATAAATATGTATATGTGTGTATATATATTAAAATTAAAGTAGAATCCAGAGGACACACTGGCCATTTATGCATTGATAGAAGAGAATATGAAATAAGTGCTTGTGAATATTTTTGTAGGCTTAAGTTTGCATTTCAGTATAAAGACAAAGGTACCAAGCCTAAGACAAGTTATAAATCCGGCCACCTGTTTTAAACCAGTTATTGAAATTGAACTGTCTTTTTGTTTCCACAACTCAAGACTCAAAGCTGGGGGGTGGGGGTTCGTATTTATGCGTAAATTATCCCCTCTCTTAATTGTGCTATGCTTATGTACAGTGTTAGTTCAATTTAGAGAAAAATGGCCATTGCCTCTATAATCTCTGTTTTACGTTTTATGTTTCAATTGAACCAGTTTGCCTATGTATTTATTTGGTTGCACAGTTTTAACCTTAAACACTCAAGAACTGGTTGGTGTTAGTGTCTGCCTCTCTCTGTGAAGGTCAGTGAGGGCAAACAGGTTCTGAACTGAGAACTGGATGCCGAGACTCCACCCCACGTTCAGACAAACCTTGTAGCCTAGGACAGGTCATTTAACCGGTTACATACAATGGGGCTGTGCTGAGTGACTGTTAAATTGACTCACTAGCCATGTCCTGAGTTCCTCTTCTCTGTCACTCACTGTGGGAGACACGGTGAGTGAAGTGGCATTCTCCCAGCTTTAAATCACACTGTTTCGGTTTTCAGAAAATCACTGCAATACAAAAGCTCTGGTGCCTGATTCTCAGAAATTATATGACTGATGGTAAAAAAGGCCTTATTTATGAGCGATTGTAGGGAAAATCGGTATCGATTGAGCACCACCCTAGTAAGCTGTCAGGTTGGGAGAGAGAGAAAAAGAAGTGTTTTGATGATGATTGGATGATTTCAGAATCCACGATGAGGACAGCTTTTGTGCCCACACTTAATTTCTGTGAGAAAGGAAGCTGTAAGGTGCAGAAGTCCATGTTACAGTCTCCGGCGAAAATTAGGGATGGTGAACGGGCCAATCAGGTGGCAGCCTAGCCCTGCAAAAGGGCTTCCGGCTGCCACATGCCCGTCAGGACTCACTCCTGGGCAGGCGAGAGCCCCCGCCAGGCGGTAGGGCGGCGGGCAGGGTAGAGAGGGAGTGTGACTGAGCCTCGCCCACCCCTCTCTTCTTACCCTGATGGCATCTCTGGTACCGTCTCCTCTCTCTGCTTCACCTCTGCCCAGACTTTCCCCTGGTGCGTGCCTCACAGTGCTCTACTATCAGGCTCAGAGCGTGTGCATGGAAGGGGTCATGAGCAAGCTGAACTTGTGTTCTGTCTGAAATGTCACCTGTCACGTGCGGCCTGAGAGCAACAAGTCCTAATCTTCAACGTGCAGACAGTATTGGCCCGGTAGCCGGAGATACTGACCCATCTTCTTGGTGTCTGCATTCAGGCTTGAACACGTTCTCAGCTCACTGAGACCCGGTTGGGTCTTTGTCAGGGCACAAAAGAGACGATCTGGGAGCCAACTGCAGAAAACGGCAGTCCTTGGGAACTCCTGGGGGAACTTTGACCACATGCCTTCTGGTGTCATGACCTGGGCTGCCCTGACTCAGCATGCTTCCTCCCCACAGCAGTTAGTAGCCAGGAAGCAGTGTTACTCATTATATTCTTCTGACAACGTGCAGCTAGCGTCCTGTTTGCTCAGCACACAAGCCCCGCGTGTTGTTATTAGTGCCATCTGCCCGGTGTTGAGGCAGAAGCTAAGAGGTACCCAGGATAAGAGATGAGAGCTAGACCCACCTCAAGGTCTCTGACTCCAAGTGGGGTTTGCTTTTCACTCTCCTCCCGTCCCCACAGCAAGACCCTCCCTCCCAGCCTGAGCTGAACGCCCTGGACTCTGCTTCAGGAATTCTGGCTGGATCCTTAAGCCTTGAGCAGGGTCCTAGTACAGGGCAGGCAGGCAACTGAAAAGCTATTTTGCCCATCAGTAGACGATTAGGGAAGGCAGGTTTGGGGGCTGACTTTGAGAACTTACCCTAATTGAAAAACACTGACTCTACGCATGGCCATAGGATCACCTTGTAAATGGAACTCTCCTTGTTCATTTCCTCTTCAATGAAAGGAAAAGTTTTCCTAAATGACTATTCCAATGTACATGGGTGCATTTAAAATACAAAGCAGACTCCCTTGAAATGCCTTTTAAATTATCTACAAATGCATAGTACGGCTTATTTTATCAAGACTGTTATTTTACCATCCTTTTAGAGGGACAGTCTCTGAAGTGTTTACTGGTCCAAATTGGCATATTTAAAAGATTTACCCATTCCCTGAACTGCAAGAAAAGTATGAAGTAGCCGCGTAGGTGGCTGTGCCCTCCCCCAAAGCACTAGGTGACACAGCAGCCACAGGAGGACACGTCAATGGCCGTGAGCAGAGCGAGTACACATCACATATACTTTTCCAGTAATCTGTTTTTAAAAGACAGACTATACAAGCAAGGGCATTCTAAGAAGGAGCTACTGGGAAAACTGTTAAGAACAGTAATGGGATTAGCCTTATTTTCATTTAATTTGGAGTGAAAGTACCAACTCGGCTGTTTTATGGACTGGTTGCTGTGGCTACAGCCAAGGCAGTCTAAATGTGGGGAATGATGCAATGTGCCAAAATCATCCGTATATTAAATGCGGAGGGGTCCGTAAATGAAACCTAATTGACTATGTGTACATCAAATAAGGCTGATTTTTTTTTTTTTTTTACTAGTCAGATTCTAATAGTGCACAGACTGGCTTTGTGTCCATACCCTACTTGAAGAGAAAGCTGCCCTTCCTAGTTGTCTGTGCAGCACGGTCAGCTGATTCTGGTTCTCTTGCAATTAGCAACACTGTTAGAAGTGAAGCCACCCACCCTTCTCTCCTGCTGAAGTGATTTCATGGTGTCACCTATGACCCTGTTGCTGGAAATACCAAGAAGAAGGGAATTGATTTTACTTCGGAGTTCAGCTAATATGGTTTCTGAATGAAGACATGCTGGTTAAAGGGGTTAGGACTATCCACTTGTGCCAGGAAGCAACTAAGGCAGCAGTCACATTCTTTCAAATACGCACAATGGAGAGGAGAATCATTTACCTGCCCTCTCCTGTGACAGGGTGTGTAGGGTACAAAAGGAAAGGAAACAACAAACAACACGAGCCTATAAAATGTGTCCCCAAACACACTTCAGTGCATCAGTCCCTTAGAAAGCTCCAGTGACTGGGCCGTGGGGACACCCACACCCGAGCACTCTCTTCACGGCCCCTCCTGGCCGGGCTGGGCGCCCAGCCTGCCCGCCCTCTGGGAATGTGCCCTTCACCTTGGCCGCACTCAGTGACCTGGCCTTCCCTGCAGCACATGCTGATCCCTGCACGTCTGTCAGACCTACACCTGCACATGCAAATCCCTCACTGCCCAATGTAGCATGACTTACATTTAACTAATGCTGAGAGTGGCATACAGATGGCGGAACTCTAAAAGTAGCAGCACAAGTACAACGAAGAGATCGTACAATCTTCGTCCCTGGAGAACGTCCATGATGATGAATGGGGAAATGCACTTTGGCAAGTCAGGATTAGACCAGCCTTATCATTTCCCGTGAAAGTCTGTCACTGTCATTTCCATGGGGCTGATGTCCGTCATTCTCTAACCAACATAACTACCCCTTTGCCTCCGTGGACCCTGTAAGATCACATTTGATGACAATGTAAGTTGTGTAACTGCACTGTTTTGTTCCCATTAACCAGGCACAATGTCACTACTGAATTCATCTAATCAGGGGCGTGCTGAAGCCAAAAGAAAACTTCACAGAAGTCAGTTGGGGAAGCTGAGTGAGCTTTAAAGAACCCTCAAGGGTCAATTAACACCGATGGTGTTTATGCAACTTGTCACTTAATTGGTAATTGACTCGCTGTGTATTTAACTTCTAATGAGGAGTGATTATAGGGACTCAGGCTCAGTAACAGACCCTGGAATCAGTCCTTCTGCTGCCCCCTCCAGGAGAAAAGGCAGGAGGTGCCACCTCCTTCCCCAGTTTCTAACTGTTCGTTTTGAAATCCTTTTACAAACAAATCATTTAAATTTGCAAAACTAGCTCAGAGAGTGGCTGCGTACCCTGAATCCAGCTGCTCCTAACATTGACCATCTGTGTAGTTACGGAATCCAAGGAAGTAACTTTGATGAAAGGTGACGGACTGATGGGCAGACCTGATGGGGATTTCCCCGGCTGCCCACTGCTATAGATTCCCTGCTGTAGGCGTCGGCCCAGGGATGACAGGGCGCCGGTTAGGTCTCTTTCGCCTTCTCCAACCTGTGACTGCTGTCAGTCTTTCCTCCTTCCCCTGACCCACACCTCCCTCCTGTTCATAATCCAATCTGCTCACAGTATGTTGGAGAGACAGTGGCAGTGTCCAGGTACACAGGGGAGGCCGTGAGCGCTGCCCCCCGGCCACCAGCCAAAATGACCAGGGTTCTTTCTTTCGGGTTTTTGACTGTGAATGTAAATTTAGTCCTCATGCTGCACAAGCCTTGGTAATGGATGGACCGGCACGTTTTATGGGAGCAAACAGAAGAGACAAGTATTATGTGTGCATGACACATACACATATACGATTCGTACACACATACACGGGGGTGTCAACAATGTGTACCCGTGACTTGTAGTCATCTTTTGTTATCAGTGTATATTAAGTATTAACATTTTAATGCAGCATTTTTCTTTCTTAAAATGTGTGTACACTTTTTGGCACCCTCTGTGTGTGTGTGTATCTGCTTTGCTTCATCCCCTGCACACTAGCTAGAATTAACATGATATTATTTTAGCCCTTTTCCTAAACCCGTCTTTTAATCAAACTACCTGTTTCCAAAAATTACTTTGAATAATATATATTTTTAAAACCAGACTAAATAATAACAGTCACTGAGTATTTGTGATGTACCAGGCACATGTCAACAATGGCGGCTACTCCATTGTCCCATTTTATAGATGAGAAGAGCGAGGCTCAGAGAGCTGTTTCTTCCTACACAGATACGGGGTGGCAGAGCGGGAATGCAAACAGATGGCCCGAGCTGTGTTTCCTCCTTTGTTTAAACACTTCAGGATGATGTTTGTGTGTTAGCTTTAAACCAGGAAAAGAAAAGTAGCATACGTACTGTAATTTCATCTTAAACTCACCCCCGGACGTCTGGGCCGGTGGCCCGAGGAGCATGCGGCTGCTGCAGTCTAGATGCAGCCCCATTACCCTCGGGTGGTGTCACTATGAGCCTCCCGTTGGAAGTATTTCTGTTATCAGCCACAAAGTAAGGGAACCAACCTTGACACACTTATGTGTGGGAGTATAAATACGATAATGGGTACGAGCAGGATTCTGAAATGAGGCTTAAAGCACAGGTTTAAAGTTTGCATGGACAGAGTTCCTAACAGTGTAAATATGATAGAAAGGCTTCCATACACAACGCTGACCCTTTTAAGTTGTAGGTCGGTGGGGAAAACAGGGCCCAGCCCAGGTCATCCCAAACCCTGTCACCCCTACCCAAAGCTCAGTGGGGTGATAGCAACTCTGATAACAACTGATTCTACGGAACAGAGGCTCACGGACCGATCCGTGACTATTCCTCGCACATCAGTGAAATCCTATGTATGTGACCTGAGCCCACGAGGTGACCCCTCCACAATGCCACGTCACAGCGGGCTTCCCCTCCACCTACCTCAGGGGTACCTTTCCGAGGCTCGCATTTCCCTCCCCTTCCACCTGAGACGCACCATCCTTAGTAGGTGCTGAAGGAAGGCCCTTCGGCTGGAATTTACCTGGACCAGGAAAGCGGAGCCCAAGGGCAGGCAGAAGCCTTGGCTGCATTTTCAGGCTCACAGGCTGTCTACCCCCAACTCCCTCCCAGGCACTTACCTGCAAGGGGAGGGTCTAATGGCACTCAGACTCCTTCCTGATAAGAGTGAGGAGTTCACCGTGGCACCATTTCACTGCTAGGAATTAAGCCCCACTTTCATCATTGTGTCTGAAATCAATACCCAGAATTTCAAATGTGTAAGACTGATGATGATAAAAACTGTTTTAATTAATAAATATTTTGAATAGAGGAAATGTATATAATTTATTTAGTGGTGGCAGTGCTGGGTGCACTGTAATATTTTACATTTAGGACTGCGCGTGACGTGGCCAGACTAAGAGGTAACCCAAGAGAGAGAAATAAAACATTCCTGGCTTCTAACATGGAATCGAATCAATTGGGAAGGCAGTTAGCCCAGGGACAGTCCCAGGAAAAGCCAAGGTCCTGCTCCGAGCCCCAGTCAGGCAGACACCACATCGCAGAGACCACAGCTCCATTGTAGCATTTCTCTTATCATGTGATATACCCACCGCTCAACCTCATTTTATTGAAAAATGCATTTCCTGTGAATTATTTATATTGCTGGCAATGGGAAACATTTTCCCTTTGGGGATTTTAATTTACTTCACAAAATAGAAAATACCTGGTTTTGGGAGTCACACCGTTCTCTTTTTGTATTTGGTTTTTGTCCAGGGAACAAAAGGAAAAAAAAAATCACAATTAAATGTATACTTTAAATAACCTCACCTTTTCAAAATGCACTATGATTTAAAGAGGCCATTGTGCCAACTCTTTAGTTCTATTTTAATGGTTGAGGACTTTCATTTATTCCCCAGATGAACTAGTTTGCATGTTATTGTGTCTCAACTGTACATTTTGATATCTTCATTTAAAGTTTTGTTTCTTAGAACTCTGAATATCTACTCTTTCCCCTACTTCTTAAAGTTTGCAAAGTTTGGACTGGTTAGGAGAATGAGGTGACTTTGTGCATTCCGATACTTCTGCAGCAGATGAGACATTCTCTTGCTTGGGTTGGGTCCCAGTGGTACATGTCACACAAGCTTGAGGAGTCCTTCATGCAAGCAGTGGTCATGAACATTAGGATTCCATCTTCTGAGTTTAATAAATAAAAGTATCTAAGTTATTCTAATTTGGAACCCTTTAGAGAATTATAATGTCATTTCTTGGTAACTGTATGTTGGAGGTTTTGACTTCCGTGAATTATAAATTTTAGAATAGCTGGAACCTAAGAAGCCTCCTGATGGCCCCTTTATTATCTGGGTAGGAAAACTGCATCCTAAAAATACCCAGTGCCCAGCCCTAAGTCTGGAGCTCCTAAATGGAGCAGCTAAGTCTACGGGGGGTTGGCTAGAAGCGAAGCCAAGTGTTTCGTCTGGCCTCAGAGCTGGCCCCGCCGTACTGCACAGCTGTCTCTGTCGAGCTGTGGCCATGGGGACAGTACCCTCGTGTCACTCCCTTTTTCCATAAGCCAGCTGCACAGAGTGGTCGCTACACCACGACTCTCAACTCAGACCTCCGTGTCCATCGGGGTGAGGCTCTGGTGTTGGGTTTGCACTCTTCAACTTGATGACCTGGAGCAGACCCCTGTCTGTAAGCTGCAAAGGCCGCGGCAGGGCCTTGGAGGTTAGTGGTGAGGAGACATGAGGGGACGCAGTGAAGCCCTGAGCACTTTACAGGGCACATAGAGCGATTTCCTAACTATAGTAGCCAGGTGCTTTTCAGCTAAGAAACTGGGCCATCAAGAGCTCAGGTCTCCCTGGGAACACAACAATCTTCTGACACAAAAAACATGTTAAAAAAATTGTGATTTTAATGTGTATTTAGTTTTAAAAGGCTATTTTCAGCAAATGACCTTTAATTATTGTAATTATAAAAGTATCATTTCTTCTATGCTGGACATTTAAAACCCGCGTCTTATCTTTGCTATGGACCCCTGTGAAAATAAAAGCCACAGTAAAAATACTACTTTGAAAGAAAAGTTAGAGCCCAAATGCTGACACCTATGTGTTTCCGGAAACCTGTTTGACCAGAGTAAATCATTCCTCGTATTCAGGGGTGATGTACATACCATTCAATTTCCTAAAAATCCGAATTCTGGAAGTGCCCAGAACACGCTATGATAAAAAGGATGCATGTCATTAAACTGTAAGAACAGCAGAATGTACACTGACGTGCACAGGTATCCACTTAGCAGAGGTTTTTGAATGCATAACGCATGCCAGAAACTGTGAAAGGTGCTGGTCCAGCGCTTCTCACACGTTAGGTGTGGAGGAATCACCTGGGGTCTTCTCAACAGGCTCGGGGAGGAGAGGCAGGCTGAGGGTCTGCATTGCCGGCAGTGCCCAGGAGATGTGAGCCAGACCGACTGCTGTGGGTCTAGACAGTCAGTGGATGGTGGAGATCGTTGACAGGAAGAGAATTGAAGTCTTGAATTAAGTTTCGAGGGTACAATAGAGTATTATTAACTATTATTAACTATTAACTACAGCAGTTACCGTGCTGTACATTAGGGTCCCAGAACTTAGTCATCTTGTGACTGAAAATTTGTTCCGTTTGGCGCCAACCTCTCCCCATTTCTGCAACCCTCCAGTCTCTGGCAAATACCACTCTAACTCTGGTTCTGCAAGTTCAACGCTTTTTTTTAATTTAATTTAATTTAGATTCCAAATGTAAGTGACGCATACAGTGCTTGACTTTCTCTGTCTGCCTTATTTCATACACATAATGCCCTCAACATCCGTCCATGTTTTGAAAATGGCAGGGATTCCTTTTTTTTAAAAACTGAGTCACATTCCATCGTGCACGTATGTGTACATATATCAATCACAATAGTCTTTATGTCTCCATCCATTGATGGATGCCTCAGTTCTCTCCATGTCTTTGCTGTTAAGAATGATGTTTCAATGCATGTGAGATCTCTTTGTGATGGTGATTGTATTTCTTCAGCTGCACACCCAGAGTGAGAGTGTTGGATCACATGCGAGAGCTAGTTCTAGTTTTGGGAGGAACCGATACATTGCTTTCCTTACTAAGAGAATAGATCTTAAGAGTTCTACACACACACACACACACACACACACACACACACACAGTAACTGTGTAAGATGATAGATATGTTTACAAAGTTGATTGTGGTAACTATTTCACAATTTAGATGTATATCAAGTATATATAGTTTGACCCTTATACCTCAAAAAAGCTGGAAAAATAATAACATAATATTAATAATAACGAAGTTTTTCTTGAAAAGTGAACAACTTTTCAGTCGATGTGCTATTACATAATTTAATATGCGCTCTTTAAGCTTCATTGAAAACCACCTTCTAATTGTGTAATGAGTGGCCAGTGCACAGTGGGGCTGAACCAGAAAGACGGGGCTCATCACTGAGTTGCACATTTTGGCTTCACATTAGAAACATGGCCTCACTCCCCAGGTGTTCGGATTGAATGAGCTGAACCAGTTCAGGTGTGAGTGAGAAGTGAGATCAGAGAAGAAACATAAGCAGCCCATGTTTCAATGACTTCATACCTTTTCAGGATAATTAACATGTTTCCAGTTTATTAATAGCTGTGCATTGACGATAAAATTATTTTGATTTTTTAAGTCACGGTGGGTTCAAATATTAAATACATTTCTTTGCCACAGATTTCTCTGGGCTTTTAATATCTTACTGGTCAGTATGATACAAAGATGGGACCGGTGGTATGCCAGTCACCAAAGATATGACCATGAAGCCTTCTTTGTTGGCAGTACAGGCGAGCACCTGGGGCTACGGGTTTGGAGAAGACGGCATCCTGGTGGGGCAGACACTGGCCTGCCTGAGCCCTGGCACGATCTGCATCCCAAGTTGCTCTTTAGCTGATAGTGACTTGTTTCCTACTCGCTGTTTCTTGTGGCCATGCCTTCACTCCACTTTCTGTATCTGGAAAACTCCTGTCCTCTGCTGGCTCAGCCAAGTCCTGGTCATCCTTAACAGTTCAGCTTAGGTTGGTGAAAGAGAATCGGCCTGGGAGTAAGAGAGATGATGGACTAAAAATTGCGTTTTCCATGTCTGTGGCTGGATAATTTGCGTTACGTATTCAAATTCCCAGAGTTTTTGTGTCCTGACTATAAAATGAGGTTAATTATGCTTATCTCGCTCAGCAAAGATTAACATATAGTTCAGAAACCTGACATTGTACCCAGCACAGAGATGCCCAAAAAGTGACAAATCAGCAATAGGGGTAAAAAGATACTGTCAGAGTTTGAAGAGAGAGACATAATTCCCAAGTGAGGCCATCAAGGGATATTTCACAGGAAAGTTGGGATTTGACAGAGGCCCTGAGGATGGAAAGGATCTAGATAGAAAAATGTGTGTGGTTATTTTTGGCGTTAGATGTACAAGATAAAAAGTACAGATGTGAGAAAACACATCTGAAATCCTCAAGTAAGGATAGATAAATCAATCATTGTTGGGATAGAACAATAAGAAATAACTTAAAAATTTTTGACGAGAAGGCTTATTTTTGTCTTGATAAAATGCTCATTGCATTCCTAATATCTGTTGGCATAAGGAAAACAGTGCTTCAGGAAGGTTCAGAAATATTGGTATGCTGGGTGGACTGGGCGAAGAAGAAACGAGAAATAATAAACAATTATAAATTTCTGTGAGTAAGACATATAGATCGTATAAGGCTGATCACAGGACAAGAAAAAGGGAGGGAAGGATGGGGCTACTGATGGCTGGAGAACTTCATCATTAGACTTTGTGACTGGCTCTGCAGTGATATTTCAATTATCGACTTAAAGTAAGAGCTTGTTAAAAATTAAAATGTCTGGACTCATGGCTGAAAAGTTGACTGGGCATGTGTGGGTGTGTTCAGGGATCTCCATTTGCATCAGAAATCTAGAAGAGCTTTAACTGAACTTTTAGAAACACGGGGTGAATATGGAGCAACCTTGATGCTCTTGACTAGAACGTCTCAGGAAGTTACCAAGCTTTGCTGCCTTTCTAACTCTAGCCTCTCTTCCTCCCACAACCACCAAGCGCCTGGACGGTTTAAAGTAGAGAACCTCTTAGAGGGTCTCTTAAGGCATTGGCCCCAAATCAGCTGAGGGTCCCTCCTCATTTCAGCCTGTAGTTCTCAGCTGTGTGATTCTTGATTTAGGCTGGGCTCTTGGCATAAGGAAATAGGGAAAGAATCAGAACTCTGAGAAGCAGTTAATAGCCTTCTGGGGGAAGAGAGCTGTGCCTTAACCTGGAATAAGAAGATCACAGGGGAAACTGCTAGGCTAGAGCTAGTGAAACGAAGGCATCTTCTAGTTTGTGCAAAACAGTTCGAACTGTGCAAAGCAAGAGAGCATGGTGAACTGGAAAAGAAAAAGTACTTGGTGGCCAGGCAGACCCCGGGTGTAAAATCTCAGTGTGGAGGAATGGCTTAATCTCAGAGGCTGTGATAAGAATTGTAAGTCTACCTTGTGAGCTTTGGTGAGGCTAAGATAGGTTTACCGAAGCGCTTCCAATGCTGGAAGGTGGCCACCACTCAAATTAGGGAAATTGTTTTCATTGAATTGTGGTTTTTCACAAGGAGGGCAGACATGTAAGAAAAATTATGTGCACACTTAACTGTTGAAACCTTTTTAATGGGTAGATTTAAGCTGTGAATTCATTCAAAAGTGTGTGTGTGTGTGTGTGTGTGTGTGTGTGTGTGTTAGACTAGACAAGAAGGCAGGTATGCATTTATTTACTTTTCATTAGAAAAGAAAAATAAGTGTAATATGTAACCCTAATCAATGGAAATAGATATGTCTGCTTCAAAATCATTTATTCTCAGCAAATGTGCCTTGTACACAGTAGGGGAATATCCTAAAGCAGAAAACGGGACTTTAATTTATAACACATCAGTGCTTCTAATTCACCAGCAGCTGTGAGAAGGGACCAGGGCGCCTCCATTTCCATCCATCATGCCATGTCCCGAGGTCTGGAGGGACACAGGAGTGGTGGTGCAATTTGTCAAGACGAGCGACACCTAAGTAACATCAAAGCTGTGATGTCTGAATGCTGAGAACGTGAATATAGTCATAAAAAATGGGTCAGAGCTACCCTATGGGATCAGTTATTTCTATATATGGATAACCCACAGCTCACCCATTCAGACCAAATTCTAATGTGTGGTAGTTTTACAATTCCATTAACATGAACTGAACTAAAACCTAAACGAAAGTATCGATTTTTCTATTGATTGACCCATGTTCTCCCTTCCTTTCTGGAACACTGAGCCCTGAACCAAGTTAACAGGCTGATCTTTGGAGAAAAGATTGGCAGTTTATTCAAATCCTCCAACTCTAGCTACAATTTTTCTTACTTTGAGTAAAATATCAAAACATTATACTTGTCCATTTTCCTTAAAGTACCTAGATGAGAAATCTAAATATTATATTTATGTGTGCAATCATTCCCGGTGAGCAGTCATTACTCGCTGCCATATTCCATTACAGAAACTTATATTAGTGTGCCTCTTAATGTAGCTTCATCATCTTATACCCAAAGGCACTCACTGCTTTGAAATTAGACATTCTAACTTGGAAGACGACTACTCAGCTGCCATCTGTGGTTCCTCCTTGTCAATACATAGACTTTGTCTCAATGTGCCGGGTACCCGTGTGAGGTTTAAGGGAGAGCATCAGTCGGGCATCTGAACGTAAGCTCGCTCCTATGTTACTGGCTGTTTCAGGGTATAAGTCATGGTTTGCCTGAGCAGTTCAGTGCGTAGTTTCCTGAGCAGAATTTCCTGTGGCTGCTCGAGAGCTCCACTTGACTATCCCCTGAGGTGACTGAGATTGAAGGGAGAACATCTAACCAAGCCTTGATGGCCCAGAAGCATGGAGCTTGTAATAAAACTAACCCTGGGCATGATGGGTGGCATGCCACAGCACACATTGCTGTTTGACAAGTGTAGTCTGATGACTGCAGCGCATGAAAGGAAAAAGTTAAAAATAAGAATGGGTCTCACGTGACATGGTGATGGCGTGGCACCTACGGGCGGTTTTCTGTTCCAAGCTTCCGGCATGGAGTTCCGTACGTCCGTGTTCATGGATGGCCCAGTGCACCCTCAGGGAAAGGATTTATAGCAGTATGGGTCATTTTAAATGTGGGAGGACGTGGGAGATGTTTGAGACCATTTAAATGGCTGGACATTTCAAAAGAAAGAATCCAGCCGACCTGCTTTGAGTCCCGGACTCACCATTTATGAAGGTGAGCCTGGTTGGGCCGCGGACACTCCTCCCTGAGACCCATTTGTTTATCTGCAGAGTGGAACTTCTCAGGGCTGGTCTGAGGATGGGGCGTGGGGATGCTAATGGCTGAGCTCTGCCCTTGGCACTGGGACAGCTGGGATAACAAGTGTCACTGTCACGACTGCCAGCTTGACCGTCCACTGCATCTCCTTCCTCTTCCTATCTCTCTCCATTCTCTGTCATCAGCTTCGCCCATATGTGCCTGGCTGCCCTCTGTCCCCTGATCTTGTGGGACAGCCCAGTACTGTGTTCTGGGACTGGCCTCTCTGGGCAGCACGTTGCCCCACAGAATTTAATGTGGTCTTTTGGTAAAGTAGCGCTTCTCAATGGCGGGTGAACTTCTAAGTGCATCTACCAGGTCTAAATAATTTACAAATAACTTATGGAGAATCAGTGCTCTTCCTTACAGAGTCCTTAATAATAGTGATGATGATAATGATAGTTAAGATCTGTGCATTGCTCTACATCAAGTACATTGTAAGTACTTTCCATATGTTAGCTCTTTTAATTCTACCACCTGCCCTTGATGTCTGTGCATTTGTTCCCCCCATTTTTCCGATGAGAAAACTAAGGCCCAGATAGATTACATGAATTGCTCAATGCCATACAGCTCACAAATGCAGAGCCAGGATTTAGATCTGAGCGCTGTCACCTTAGCAGAGGGCATGGTTAAGTCTCACCAGTTTTATACTAAAGGGAGCCTCTCAGGTAAGACCAGCGTATTCCTGATGGTGAGCACACATGGCCCCTTGGGGCCATGGAGGAGTGAGGGGCCAACAATTCCTTCTCTTCTTGTCATTGCCAAGTGTCTGGCATGCACATCAGAGGTTCCCCATAGCACGGTTATTGAAAGTATGACTGAGTGAACTGCCAAATAGTCTTTCTCCAGGGACTCCCAGAATCAAAAAGAAAGGATGACAGGAGAGAGATCACGAAATGACAACTCCAGGGAGTGTGGTTGGTGTAATTTATCAAATTTAAGATATAAAATTTTAGTCATGTGTTGAGGAAAGTAGTTGTGGGAGATTTAGGAAACAGGGCCCTGTTGGGTCCACTGGGGAAAGCGTTGTGGACTCTGGATCCTTGCGGTACATTGAGCGGCAGCTAACTTTCACGGTCGCATTCTGTCCGGTGGCCTCCTGATATGTCAGCACACATTATCCAAACAGCAAGTACCTGGAATAAACTGGCGCTAGAGGCACTTGCAACCGGGGAAAGCTTGCACAGGAAAGCTGAGCATTGAGGGGCCCTGTGTGTGGTTGGCTGTGTGACCCGGAGTGGGAGGATGCCATCTTTTCTGTGAACCCAGTGAAAATTGCAAGGTGCATTAGGCCGGCTGTAGGTGTCTGAACCTGGAAAGAGCACTTTCACCTGAAAACGTGAGAGGGTTTGCAGAGGAGGTAACCACTGTCCAAAGCAGCCATGGGGACAGCAGCTGTGGGGACAGTAGCCATGGGGACAGCAGCTGTGGCAGCAGGATCTAGGAGCACATCTCCTTAGCCTGGGTAAGTAAGTCACCTACAACAGGAAGAGGGTTCAGTCATATGGTCCTTTGGGAGAAAAATCTAGGGAGAGTGGAAGACACTGAATTCCCCAAAGTTTGCAAAAGATAGGTAGAATTTTTATTTGAAAAGAAAAGGCTGCATAGTGTTGGCATAATTGAGCAGAAGTAAGGTATGCTTGGGAAGTAACTAACCAAATAAATTAGCCAAAAGAGGAGACTGTTTCAATCACAATGTCGAAGAGAAGAAAAGCCAAAGAGAACCCACGGCACCAAGTGGTAAAGCGATACGCCAGCAGAGAGAAGCAGTGTCTTGATGGAATGCTCAGCCAGACTGTTTCGGCAAATGGGTGAAAGGTGCAGACTTCCCTAACCAGGGACTCGGGGCAAGCTCATGGAAACCCACGCCAAACCTGAGGTCGGGCCTCCCCCACAGCCTCCTCTGATACGTGTCATGACAACCTGCGTGACACGGCGTCCAGATGTCCTGGGGTGCAGCGCCAGCTCACGTGTCCCCTAGCGATTCACTTCTCACGTGTGCCCGTGACAGATAACCTGACACATAGCTTAGACAGTCCTGAGAAGGGTGAACGTTAAATCAGATATTAGCAAATGCTTTATGAGCTGTAAAGCACCATATGACAAAGTCAATTTTATATTTTAAAAATGCAGGAAGGAGAAAACAGAGGAAAGTAACCAAATGGGAATGGAAGGTGCTATTTCGATGAGTGTGTGGGATAAGAGTTTAGGTATTTCTACACAAATAAACACTTCAAAACACCCGAGACTTATTCTCCTTAGTGTTGGCGCTGTAATTCTGGCAGTGTTGGCTGAGAGGACGGTTATGTTATTGAAGGCAAATAGTCTTTTTTGAGAATGCCTTTGTGTTTACCAGGTTTATTTGTCACTGCCTGCAATCTGAGAAACAGCCTGGGAAATTTAGACACTGTTCCACTGTCAGTCGGCTTGGGCCACTGTGACAAAACACCGTAGACCAGATCGCGTATGAACAATAGAAATGTATTTCTCACAGTTCTGGGGGCTGGAAGTCTGATGTCAAGGCCTAGGTGCTGGCCCATGGGGTTCCGGGCAAAGCCCTCTTCTCTGTCCTCTCACATGGGGTGGGGGGCGGCGCTCTAGTCTCCTCCTCTTCATATAAGGACACTGATCCCAGCCTGGGGCCTCTCCCCTCGTGGCTTCACCGGACCCTAAGCATTGCAGCTTTCCCCTCCTAATGTCATCACACTGGGCATTAAGGTGTCATCGTATGAATCTGGGGGGACACATTTCGTCCATGCCCCATCTCGTGTAAGTGAAATGTAAACTTGCTAACCACGCTTCCTGGTCTCTCTCCATGTAGCCTTTTCAGCTACGCTGACGCCTCCTGCATTTCACCGCTTCCTCTGTCACGTGTTATAGTGGCAATCTATGGAACAGCACCTGCCTGGCACCTCTGATACAATATACAGAGAAAATTAGAACACACTGCCATCTGCCCCCAGGAAAGAGGCTATCCTACATTCCCTGACCTAGAACATAAGATAAATTGTGTCATACCTGTGTCTACATGAGCTTATATCTGACCTGATTTATGAAGTTTGATCAGGGACAGAGGTTCCATATTGAATTGGGCCAGGTAGAACCATCAGTGTCACTGGTACCCGAATAATGCTGTGCACACCTGGAGGAGACATCCTGTGGCCCAGGTGTTGGCACGATGCCGTTTTTCTTTTTCTCATCTTCTAAATGTTGCAAAGTGCAAACTTCGAGGAGGCAGGTGAAAAACAGTGGAACTTGTGGTTAGCAGTCGAATGCATCTTACGACACATATTCCCTCTCCGCTCACTGTCCCCATATTGTGTTCCTTTCATTAAAGCTAACGGGTGCCCTGGGAAGGTATGGGGAGTACACCAGACCGCAGCAAATAGTGGTGCAAGCGGAGCTGCCGCCTTACAAGCATGAGCACATAATGCACTCGTGTAATATGCTGCGGACACAGCTCTTACACTAGCATTGCTGTGTTCAATTAGTGGTAATTAGAGCCCAGCTGGGCAGCAGTAATTTCTATAGCACTGCAAAGACAGTGAGTGCCGCAGGCACCACAGTCCATCCAAAGTGCTTCCCCACACCCAGGCCTACGCCTATTCACGAGGCCCTAGAAAGATCTCTATTGTTCAAACTCTTGGCCAAATTTGCATGAGCACGTTGCATGCTGCACTTTAGAGTGTCCTGGAATATTTAAAACTACAGACACATTCAAGGGTTTCTTGCCGTAATGGCAAGTAGCTTCCAAGAATATGAGTAGAAAGAATATGAGTTGAATAAATCTATGAACTATAAATATTTTATAAATAAGGGGTAAAAACATATTTGGGCTTAGGAAGAAAAGACTGGAGTAAAGAGGGAAATGTGTAAACAGTTGGCACCATGAGGGGCGCGAGATTATAGGGTGGTGAAGCTTTCCCACGTTCGGCGAGTCCCACTTGGGAGTCCTCGCTTTGTCCCACTGATCATAAGAGTTAGGCTGTGGATGAGCAGTTTATTCACAGGAGAGGAAGACTTTCCTGGGGCCAGACTTGCTATTCGTTTCGTCATCCCCATAGGAGTGCTCAGGGAACCGCTAGGTGATGATTGAGAATACAGGTGAAAAAAATTCAAATGCACAGCAAGTAGTTTAGCAGTTGTTTTGGTACAAAGTGTTTGGGAAGAAGCTATAACGTAGCTTGAACAAGCAGCAGACATCCACACAAGCTTTCCGTGCCATTAAGTGGGTGAAATGGATTCAGAGATCAGTTCTCTAGTAGATTTGTTCTCAACCTGTGTTTACAAATTACTTTCAGGGAAATTTTTAAATAAAACATACAGAATAATAGAATGACATACAAAATGAAAGCCAGGAGGAGCGAATTAATTAACTATAAATGGGATTAATAGAATTGCAGAGACCAAAATTAATATTTAATTTTTAATTTCCAGACATCTGTGGCTAAAGGAGGAAGGTGGTCATTTACCACACTCTCGTTAGCAAAAAAGGGAAGTTTCCAAATTTCTCTCAAGAGTGGCTTGTTTGTTTTTTTTTCATGCTAAATTTGAAAAATAAAATTTAACCTGGGACTTCATGCTCATTCCCAGTAACATAATATTTGCTGTTCTGAGAAGAAGAATGTAGAATTCAACAGCAAATTATCTGTGAGTTTCTCTCAATGTAATTTTTTTTCAGTCAAGTCCGTGCCATTCCCAAAAATTCAGAGAAGACACGGGCACATGCATGCACGCACACACATGCACACATGTGCACATACATGCACACACATGCACACGCATGCACACGTGTGCGCACACACGTGCACACACACAATGCCTTCCTTCTGCAAACTTCATTTTGTATATCCCATTCTGGGTTGCTGTGCTGGATACAGCAGGATGGTTGAAAGGAAGGAGACGAGTTTTCTTTAGGGTCTCCATAGTCTAGTGAAATTATCTTGTAGGAATTACTTACCCCTAGGTAGACGGTGATAATTATATAAGTATACAATTCACTCATGGACCTTTAGTCTGGGTGGTATGTAATATACTGGCCGACTAATATGATGATTATGTTGCTATTAAAATAGCAAAACATGTGAACAATTTAATTTTAATGTTGTAGACATTCTGTGTTAAAGAGCCCTATTTAAATCCAGCTGTGGTAGGAATCACTCATGCAGAACATGAAGTGTTTTATATGTATAAAATACATATATATATATATATATATGTGTGTGTGTGTGTGTGTACATATATATATACATACACACACATATCTATCGATCTATCCATCTATATTATATACATGAGTGTATACATATATATATACACATATATATGTATATATATATATATATATATATATTATATAGATGGATAGATACTTTACATACTTGGGAAACTAACCATGCTTTTGTGTGTTGCTTTCCTTGAAAGGATATAGATTTAAAATTAGTATAGCATTTCTAAAGCAGGTAATTAAAGCAAAACTATCAATTAATAAAATTTTAATATTTGTTATATAATCAGAAACATAATCCATATACTTGGCAATTGTTCTTTCCTAATAATATTTGGCTTAAACATAAATCTAGACTCTAAAAATACTTTTAACTATAGTGTAAAATTAGAACTATTTCTTGCCATGATGAAACAAGCAAGGGCTTTGAACTCAGATCCCAATTCACCTACTTAGGCAAGGTGTTTAATGTAGCTGAAATGAATTTTATTTTCTCCTCTATCTGGGGAGCTCATCTACTTAGACCAAGTTTGTTTATTAATTATTTTAATTGTACTTACTTTTTCTAGGTGGTGTGCAGTGTTCTTGCATTCATAAGGTGTGCAATCTATAAACACATAAAGAAACAAATATCTACAATGATGGTAAAAGCCTTGAATGAAATAGAGTGAAACCAAAGATAGCAGTAAAGATAACAGCCTGGTAAGACAGTGTTGTAGCAGGGAAAGCATGAGATTTGAAGGGATATAAATGAAGCAGGAAAGAATTAAAAGAAGACCCATTGAAATAAGTCATATCAATCCTTGAAAGCTATTAGTCTCAGATTTCCACACAAAAGCTGAAGGAGCTCATTACCACTAGACTGGCCTTATAAGAAATGTTAAAGGGAGTTCTTTAAGATGAAATAAAAGGCTAATTAGTAACAGGGGAACATATGACACCATAAAACTAACTTTTAAAGTCAATTATATCTCAATAAAGCTCAGAAAAAAAGGAAAGCGATTAATCTAAAAATGTTTGCCTGTATATCCCCTCTAAATTGGAAAAAGAAGATAAACTGTTAAAAATTTAAGAAGATCCTAAATAAATATACCAACTATTGAATAATTAGTCTAGAATATCGGTTCTGAGTAGTGATCCGTTCTATTAGATGTTGGTTCACGTCTTATTCCTGCCAAATACTAGCTATGAAATCATGGCCAGTTTACTGAGCATTCCTCACTCATACTTTTTTGTCTATTAGATGGAGCAAATTCCAGTAGGCCCCGGCACTGGACACCTATCAGCATACAAACCCAGCCGACACTGCCACCCTTTTCTGGGGTCTACATTCTCCCTACATCCCATGGTTTACACTTTGGGACTCTAACACTGAGTATGCAATCTGGCCATATTTAATGTCCCATGGCTATGCACATGAGAAAAGTAAACTCACGTAACATGACGGGGAGGGAAATCTGCAGATGCCACTGAGTAAGTGTCCCAAGGGTTTAAATAAACCAGCCACCCAAAATAGAGTAAATACATATCTATCTTATCTATTATATGTATATATATATATATATATATATATATATATATATGTACATTTATATACGTGTTATATATAAACTATATATAAACTGAAATTTATATTTATATATGGTAATTTCAGTTCATACTATGCAATATATACAAATAACAAACAATAACTTCACTACTTAACAACACATTTAGGAAAATATTGTCGTAATTAGGTTTTTTATAAGACTACAGAAGGCTAAAAATATGATGAAATAGAGAACCCCCTCTTTTAGGAGTTAAATGTTTCACTTTAGAGAGTAATTTGGCAACAACCTGGAAATGGTGTATCTTATCCTGAGTCTTAGGACTAGAAATTATCATCACACACTAGTTCAAAACACTGAAAAACAACTTAGGGGCCAAATCATCTATTTTAAAGTTATAAATAATTACAACAAATGCATTGCAAACCTGTGGGCTATAGAAAATGGGCTATAGAAGTTAGAGATGTGGGTGTCTTAGAAACAGCAGAGGCACACACATATGCTGCCTTGAAGCCTTTCTTCTGCCAGAGCAGGTAATCCTGACCCTTCCCAACAGGCTGCGGACACAGGGGGTCCCTCTCTCATCTCACATGCAGGGTTCTCCTGAGTCCGGGAGGATGCTGGGAAAGGGACTTCACTGCAGTGAGAGATCACAGACGCCACTCACTGGGGGGGTGAGCTTCAACACCATCCTTGTGCTTTGGGGGGCTCATTTGCATCGTTGGGAAAACAGCCCTAGACATATGGACAGTGTCCGGTTCTCATGGAGAGTAAATGCGTTGGCTCAGTAGGAGCGCCAGGGCGGTGCTGACAGCTCATGAGTCCTGCCACGCAGACCCCTCCTCCTGTCGCCTGCTCTTAGTTGATAAGACTGATAAGATGGACTGCAGCTTGTAACAGTGTGTCATGACTTTATTCAACAAACAGATATTAGCTATTATGTGTGAGTCTTTTAGACCCTGGAAACAGAAGCATTAATCAACAAAAGGGGGGAGAAATCTTTGCCCTGATGTGTTTCACACTAATATATAATATACAATTTGAAAATAACGTAAACACCTTCATCTGCCTTGTAATATTTACCTTTGTGGTTTAGTAATGAAAGAGGCATTGACCATATGAGAAAACTGTCTGAGTTACTCTGATAGGTAAGGATAACCTAAAAGGATACATTTTTAATAATTTTTAAAAGTCATATTTAATGTCTTCACAAAACCAGGGCTTGAGTGATTAAAAAACACAGTCATTTCTTATTTAAAATCTTACTTATCATTGCTGCACATTTTCTGATCTATAGTTAATGAATTTTCTCTATAAGTTTCTTACTAGTTTCAGGCAATCAATCAATCAATCAATCAATCAATAAATCTAGCATCTGAAGTGTAGATTTCTGTCATACATATTAAGTAAATCCCCCTTTATTTCTCATAATATTGTAAATTTAGTGACTGATAAAACATTCTGCAAATAACTTGTGTGGCCTGCATATTCACTCATATTGCAACTAATGAAAACACAACATTGTATTATGTAAATGACAAAAGGCAATAACTAGCAATTATACAGAAACAATGTTTTTGAATAAAACATTTGCAAGCACTTTTTAAAAGTAGTTTATAAGAGAGTATTTCTTCCCAACCAGGCTTTCTGCTCTCTCTTTAGTTTGCGTGTAATGAAGTTGGTGCCGCCCAGGCCTCTAAATCAGTCATCTCAGGGACATTTCCTAATGAGCACACAAAGTGCCGCTGGGAAGACAGGGCTTCCGCGTGTCTTGGGAGATGAGCAGCCTCTCTGATAAAGGGCTGGCCGGTATCCCAAGGTGGGAGACGCCATCGCCGCAGCCGCCTGAGGGTGAAACATCTCCATCCTACGTCCTGCCACGACCACTATTCCACTGTGATTTACTAGTGTGTTTTATAGTTGAGTTTTTGTAAAGGGGAAGAATGGGTTCTACCCAATGGTCAGGCAAACAAGAGTCCAATCTGTCGAGATCACTAAAAGGCACAGAGCCCCGTTTTTATCATTGATGGACATAAACTGTCCCAAAATTGCACTGTGTAACCAAGACAAAAGGGACTCGGTGACAGCCCTTCCCACCGTGCAGCTGTTTTTATATCATGATCCTAATCAACAGAGCGGCAGGGGATGGCAGGCACTAAGTGCTCAGTTAGTGTGAAGAAAATACTTGTGATCAAGTAACACTTAGCTATGACCTTACTGGAAAACGCTCTTAAGAGAGAGAAAGAAAACATTAAATCATATGGTAAATAACGTTGTTAACCTACTTTTCCACTCCAGCTTGTGAATAATTTTTGTTTTTGTTTTTCAGTTGTTAATTTCTCTTTACTAATTCTCTATTTTGGTCATTTAGCTGTTTTCTTTTCCTTTTTTTTCCCTTTTTTCTTTTTTTACTTCTCATTCCGGTAGGATTTTTGTTTTTCTCTTCTATTTTTCATATTAATGATAAATGTAAAAGTATATGTGTAAATGTGCATTATTCCCATGAGATAGATTCCTGACATTTGCTCAAGTTTGCATATATACTTTTTTTAAATGATTTTAACCGCACTGTGTGTTTCCTCCTACAAGAAGTGTTTAAAAGAACCTGTTGGCAATATCCATGCCAATACTGGTTATAATCAATTGCTGTCTTTACTATCAAATGTGAAATACTTTAAATAAATATCTTAGTAACACATTAAAAATGTCATCTTATGAATATGAATAATGTAAGAGAGCCCTATGAGCCAGGTGTGGTCACACTTCCTTTGAGACCCTTTTGCCAAAGAAGTAACAGAGAAAAAAATTCATTCCCGGGAAGAAATGACAGCAGGACCCAGGGAGGAGACACGTGTTAGGTAGATCGAGTGTTGTATAAACACCACTATATCGTACGACTTACTGATACACTCTGTGTTTATAGTAAGTGAACATTTAGAGAAAGGCAACAATATTGTAAATTAGAATTGTAAAGTTGTGCTAGTAACTTTGTAACCAGTGTTGTTATTTGTTTTTTAAAGGTCAATGCGATTTAAATGATTTGTTTTTCCTTTCAAGGAAGTGACTTAAAAATCACAACTGTGGGAATTTAGGCAGTGGGTACAGGCAAACTGAAAATTTCAAGTAATTCATACACCAGTCAGAGAAAATAATTCAACATTTTATTCTACTCCCAACTTTGATGATTTCCTTTTTATTGAATGTAAGGTAATATATTTGCTTTGGTGCCATGTTGAAAGCCCAGTAATTTATTTAGTCATGAGAATTTTCTTCAAAAATAACATAGTATTAGGTTCTTTTTACTTCCCTGGCCTCCGTTCTTCATTTTTTAAAGTGGAATAGGATTGTCTTAAGGCTCATGTGAGAAAAATGGAAGCAAAAGTACTCTAAGAAGTAACTCTATCATGTGAAATTGCCATATTCCAATATTTTAAATCTCCGTTGAGTTTGATTCCCTCCTATTTAAAATTCAGCCATACGACTAGAAATTTTGAGTTACTAAATAGGTTATCTAAAGTTCTAAATTTCTAATTTGACTCATCAAATCCCAAAGCACATAAAAAGGGCAAAGAAAAAAAATCATGAGGAAGATCTAATGCAAAAGTAAGGGGCAGAGGCACCCTGTGTGTTTTCAGCATGTTGCTAGAAACAGAAGGCCTCTGAACAGATAGCTGGGGATGTTGGGACTCGTGGGGGCCCTGCCAGAGGTGAGAGGAGCCTCAGTCACCACCTGTGACAGACGACGGGTAGAAGCACGGGCCCCTAAGGACTCACCGGGGGCCCCCGGGCGTGACCAGGAGACTCAGAGATTCTGTCCACTACGTGTGCAGGTGGCAGCCACAGAGGGTTTACCAAGACTTGGTTTCAGAGACACTCAGGTGACCCAGATCAAGCCATCTGAGAATTGCCCCAGAGGTGGACACACAAACATATGTTTTATTAGAAATTGCAAATGCTAATTGAGGAGCCCATGCAGGGCTATCTGATGTTGAGCTTACCAGCATTTCCTCGAAATGACCCCACATGTTCCCTCGCCCCCCTTTGCTCATAGTTCTGTGGTGCCCATGTCAACTACAAAACACTAAAACCGAGCTTCAGGGCCGTTGACTGTAGTTCTGGAGGCCGGAATATAACGAACTTTCTTGTAGTTGCTACTTTTTTTTATTATTTGCAGAATGACTATATTCAAAAGTAGACTTAGAAGTTCATATAAAAATAAAGTTCATAAGAAAGAAATGAAACAAAACTAAGAATAGTATATCTGTACAAAAATTAACACAATGAAAGGTCGAACGCTTATGTTGAGTAAAAGTATTATTTCTATTGAAAACAATCTGAGGTGAAAAGTAGATCCCAATATTAACATTTTCCTAAACAACCATGTCTTACTTCTGTGTAGATTAATTCTGTGTGCAAATATTAAGCAAACACAGACAAGTGTTTCTGTGACCTCATCCTCGCGGCAGTAACGTCCAGAATGAGCCCAACTGGGCACCTTGGGCCAGGTGTCCTGCTCGGTCGCACGGGAGCTGTCCGTGACCTTCTGCTAGTTCTGGGTCCTTTGTCATAACTGCAGGGCCTCCACTTACACAGAACCTTCCGAAGCTTTAGGACACTCTTCTGAACTAATCACATTTTTAGGTGGTACTCTGGGCATGTGTCGATTTGGTAAAAGAAAACCCACAACGTGACAGATTCCCATTTGAATACTGTAGATCACCAGGAAGTCATTGTAGAGCATTTCAAACAGTTCAGGCCCTCCCATACAAACATGTATTTCATTTCAGGGCTGCCCCGAACACAACTACTTCGTAGTTTAGTAACTCCGTAGGAGTCATACAGTGAACATAAAATAAGGGTTTTTTTTTCATTTTGCTTTTTTTGTTGTTGTTTATTTAATTACCTAGATAGCAGCACTCTAAATTGACAGCTTCCCAGAAATTCTCTCACAGATGAACACTTCATTTAAAATTCCTCCTTTCTCTTGCTGGGATGTTACATTTCTGCCTCAGTGAATTAAAATAATAATATACAGGTTCTCCGCAGCATTCAGTTGGTTATTTTATTGTCAGATCACCATGTGCTATATCAATGATACCTTCTAGTGTCACCACACCAGAAACACTTCAGATGGAGCGTGTAGCAGTGACTTGGTGATGTAATTGTCGGCTACGTTAGGTAGGAGTGCAGTTTCCGTTTCCCATTGCCCGTTGGCAGGTCCTGCTATGCAGCTGCTGTGTTCTTACGTCTTCTTCAAATACCCAGTGACCTTTTGAATCCATTTGGGGTCATAAGTCACACGCAGTCACCTCCAGCCATGCAGCAGTAACAGGCCATACCTGGACCCGGAAGGGGCAGTCTGCCCTGCAGAACCGTTATCACACATGTCGTGAGGACACAGGTGGGGAGGAAGTGGGAAGCATGACTCTGCATTTGAGGGAGAGACAAGCAGTTGCCACCAACCTTACCAGATTTTTTAAAGGAAGACTGTCCTGAGGTTGGGAATGCCTTAGGGTACACAGCCATACGAAATAAAGAGGTACCGTGTTTCCCCGAAAATAAGACCTAGCCGAACCATCAGCTCTAATGGGTCTTTAGGAGCAAAAATTAATACAAGACCCGGTCTTATTTTACTATAAGACTGGGTCTTTAAATAATGTAATGTAATGTAATGTATTGTAATGTAATGTAATGTAGGACTGGGTATAATGTAATCTAAGAATGGGTCGTATATTACTTTTTACCCCAAAAGACGCATTAGAGCTGATGGTCTGGCTGGGTCTTATTTCCCGGGAAGCACGGTGTAGATGGTTGTGTTTCTGCCAATGATGCAATGTAGACTTCCCTGGGCTCCGTGCCCAGGTTCATAGTCTGAAGTCAGGGTCCGGCATGCAGAGCGTCGGCTGCACGCAGTGGAGGGCAGGCGAAGCGAATGAGCTGCAAAACTGACTCTTGGTCTCTAAGAAGCTTCAAGGACATTTGAGATGAGCAGATATCAACACATCAAATTTAAAAATTAGGACAGCTTTTAAGGACATAATCACATTGTATAAGTGTGTTCTTTAAAGGATAACGGGAAGTGGTTTAGGACGAGTGTAACGGTTTGCTGCCTCTGCCCGGGGTGAAAAGCACGGCGGTGGTTTGTGGCTGTCCCTGTCTTTTGGCCCTGCCTCTCTAGGATGGGCAGTGTCAGCCCACAGAGCACACAAAGGAGTCATGTCCGCCGCAGACATCTGAGACGCGTGTAGCAAAGCCCGTAGGTGAAGTCAGGGCTGCGAGGACAGTGGGTGTGCTGACAGTTGTGGGAGCAAGCAAAGGACCTGAGTTGGGTCCACATAGTGACAGGTGTAGGTTCAATTTCTCTCTGACCCCCACCCTTTGGCCCCAACTGCCCTACCGGTGTGTCCCCATCCCATTTCTTCTTCTTTGCTCTTACCTGGGGAATAACTGTGAGCTTCCATGAGACTCCTCCTTTGTGGCACAGAGAAAGCTTCTGAGAAATGATTTTCCTGTGGATATTCACTTCTTTCCTCACACTGTTTACATTTTAATAGAGGACCTGAGAAAGTGGATCTTACTTCACCAAAAGAAAATGAATCTCTGAAATAGGAGCACTAAAGCTTCAAGAGAAAGGGTTCTGGAAAAACATTCAGGGGCAGAGATTTTTAGTGTGACTCTAGCAACGTGTTTCAGATGTAGCTTCTTCCTGGAGCGATCCCAGTCCAGCGAGGCTGGCTTGGGTTTCCTGTGGAATTAACATCCAAGAGGAGCTTTGCTTTATTCCTCAGCAGTGGTCCATTCCTTAGTCTCCACTGACCTCGCACAAAGTTTTGTCATGATTTTTTATGTCCTAAAGCACCTGGAGAGAGTGCCTTCATGGCATCTCTGTTATAATGAGAGACAGAGAACTGGCCGCTTCACACCCTGCGGTTGCCCAGCTGCAGGACCTCTTCCACTCCCAAAATGGGTTTGTTTGCCGTTTTTGAAGTTGTCTTTCTTTTTACAGACTTCCAATATTCGTTGTTGTAAAAATTCCTTCCCTTCCTCTTTGTCAGTCGCTCGGCGGCGAGGTACTAGATTGCATGACTGCTTTGAAGCCAGCATGTGAATCTACAGAAACTTAGGATATAGCAGGTTCCGTCTCCTGGGTCATTATCATGGTTACGATTCTGACTGTTTTGTACAGGATGAAATTAAGGCACTTTCTGTTCCTTCTAGTATTATTTCCCTGCTGCAAAGACCCACATCAAAGCTGGGTAGTGCCACAGAACTTTGTACTCCATCCGAAGTCTGGATAAGTCCTGTTAAAGATGGTCGACAGATAGTTCTGGAACAAGGAAGCAAAATACACTGGAAGCACGAAATTGGCTTTTTTTTTTTTTTTAACCTTGTCGCCTGATAAATTTGGTCAGTCATCCCGAAGTAAATAGGGTCAACAAACTATGCAGTTATCTCCATGACACGTTTAGGGACACAGATTTTTTTTTTTTTAAGTTCCCTGCGATTTCCATGTGAAAAATGCTGCAAATAAAAATAATTGTGTTGTAACTACAGGCACATCTCAGAGATACTGTGGGTTCGGTTCAGACCACCGTGATAAAGTGAGTCACAGGAATTGCTGGTTTCCAGCACGTATGACAGTTATGTTTCCACTGTAGTCTGTTATATGTGCAATAGCATTATATCAAGAAGACATTATGCCTTAATTAAAAAACACTTTATTACTAAAAAATGCAACACAGATACAGGAAGTACACAAATACGAGTGACAAAAAAGTGGAGCCGGTAGACTTGTTTAAGGCAGAATTGCCACAAACTTTCAATTTGTAAAAGAAACAATATCTGCAATGGATAATGAAATGACACGTGTGTCTGTGTGTGCGCACACACACACACATTGTATCATATATATACACCGAGGGTGCCAAAAATGTATACGAGTGGACACTTTGGTCACCGTTGCTCAAGCAGTAGTCCGCCGTCATCAGAAGTGTCTGGACGCTGATGGCAACCCCTCTGAGCACCTCTTGTAATTGCAGAAGTCACACGTGACTTGTATTCATCTTTTGTTATCAGTATATATTGAGTATTACCATTTTCATACAGTTTTCTTTTCTTAAATTGTGTATACATTTTTCTGGCACCCCCGGTGTATATGCATTCACAAGAAGTAGGGAATTACGTCTAATTCTCAGTCAATGAGTACTTGTGTGAAGTAGGTAGGAAGGACCAGTAATTACTACGTGCTCTAAGTGTTCTCCCGTTTCTTTTTTCTTTTTCTTTCTCACCGCATGCCTGCAGCATGCTATCTTATTTGAGTTCGATGACACCACAGTGAAGCAGATACAGTACTCCCCCCTTATATGTGGTTTCATTACCTGTAGTTAACCGCAGTCCAAAAATATTAAACAGTAAATTCCAGAAATCAACTACTTATAAGTTTTAAATTGTGCACTGCTTGGAGTAACATGATGAAATCTCACGGCGTCCCACTCTGTTCCCCCGGGTTGTGACTCATCCGTTTGCCCAACGTCTCCACAGTGTACAAGTTCCCATGCTTAGTCACCTAGCAGCCGGGTTATCAGATCGAGTGGCATGGCATCACAGAGTCTGCACTCAAGACACCTTGTTTTGCTTATTGGCCCCAAAGCACAAGAGCAGTGATGCTGGCAATTCAGATACACCAGAGCAGTCGTGACATGCCTCCTTTAAGTGCAGAGTATGTGTGTAGGAAAAGCATAGTATACAGAGGATTCTGTACCACGCGTGGGTTTGCACATCCACTGGGGTCTTGGAACATATCCCCTGCAGATGAGGGGGATGATTGTGCTGTTATAATTCCCACTTTACAGTGACTTACCCAGACCAAATAATTTTTACTGGGGTAGAAAAAGGGGGGGGGGAGGCTAGCTTACAGACAGGGCTTTAAGCACCACCAGTTACGTTATCACCAATGTTGTTGCATGAAAGATATGCTGTGAGCTACAGCTTAGATGAATGCTTTTCAAATTCCAGGCACCCTGAAGGAACACCAGACAAGGTGAGGGAGCCGGGGATGTGGGAGGGACGTCCATTCTCCAGGGTGATGTGGGAGGGAGGCCCACTCTCCAGGGTGATGTGGGAGGGAGGTCCATTCTCCAGGGTGATGTGGGAGGGAGGCCCACTCTCCAGGGTGATGTGGGAGGGAGGTCCATTCTCCGTCCCACATCACCATGTTCCTCCAGACCTGTTCATTTTCATGTTTATTATTATTTATTCAGCCTTATCAAGGTGCAATTAATAAACAAAATTATAATGTATTTCAAGTATGCTACACATTTTAATATGCAAATATTATGAAAGCATTCCTACCATCGATTTCATTCAGCATTTCACATATTTAAATTTGTTTTCTTTTTCTTATGGTGAAAACAAGTTCTACTCTCCGAGCACATTTTAATGATACAAGACAGTGTTACCATCTGCAGCCATTGTGTTAGACATTAGATCCTCAGACCTTACTCATCTTACAGGAAAGTTTGTGCCCTTTGGTCAGCCTCCTCCTGTTTCCCCCATCCCAGGACCCCGGCAGCCACTATTCTAATCTGTTCCTATGAATTCAGCTTAATTTTTTTTTTCCAATTCCACACGTAAGTGAGATCATCTTGTATATGTGTCTTTCAATGTCTAGCTCATTTCCCAAAACATAACCCCTTGAGATCAATCTATGTTTTATCAAGTGATAGGATGTCCTTCTTTATTAAGGTTGAATAATATGCCATTGTGTGTGTGTGTGTGTGTGTGTGTGTGTTTGACATTTTTATCCATTTACCTGTTGAGGGACACTTAGGTCGGTTCCATCCCTTGACTATGGTAAACAATTCTACAGCCAAGTGAACACCACAGTGCAGATACTCCTTAGACATAATAATTGTTTCCTTTGGGTCAATACCCAGGAGAGGGATTGCTGGATCATAAAGTAATTCTATTTTTAAGTTTTTGAGGCACCTCCATACTGTTTGGGGCTGCACCAATTTATATCCTCATCAAAGTGCACAAAGGTTTTCTGTTCTCCACAGCCTGCCTCACCAACACTTGTTATCTCTTGTCATTTTGATGACAGCCATCTGACAGGTGTGAGGTAACACACTGTGGTTTTGATTTGCATTTCCCTGATGCTGAGTGATGTTGAGTATATTTTCATGTACTTGTTGGCCACATCAATGGCCTCTGTGGAAACATATCTATTCAGGAGCTTTGCCCATTTTTAATTGGTTATTTGTTTGTTTGTTTTGCTACCGAGTTGTACATATTCCTTGTATGTTTTGGCTCTTAACCCCTTATCACATCTGTGGTGTGTAAATATTTTCTCTCCTTTCACAGTCTTCCTTTGCATTTTCTCGATGATTTTCTTTGCCATGCAATTGCTATTTTTCTAATATGCATTTCTGCACTAGGTTCTGAGTAAAAAAGAGTAGTAGGTTGCAGCCCTTGACCAATTTTGAAATAAAACATTATACAGTATAATATTTTAGGAAGGAAATTTCTTAAAGTATGAGTCATATGAATCTTATTTGGAAGAAAAGACCGTGTGTGATTAAATATAACTAATGGCCAAAAATTGACACATACTGAATCAGTGCCTTTTGATTTCCTTCTCCTTGTGGTTCCAAACACCCTGCCCTGTCTTCACACTTTCAGGTGTTGAGTCTGTGAAAGGGCTAGATGCCATTAGATTGTGGATCTTGTGGTAAAGGCAAGCACTGTGGTTGATGCGAACGAAGCACTCATTTCTTCTGTGTTCTGTGTAGGGAAGAATTCTTCCTTAGCAAATGTTCTGACCTGTTCTGTCAATAGTTATTAAAACCATCTTATGATCTGAAAGATGGCCTTAAGAGTATGTTTGTCAATTAAATATGTTTTATATGCAAGGTGCATTTAACTGAAAAGATATTTTCAAGAGAAAAGAAAGGTTCCATTGGCTCAGGAGTGTGACCACATGCTGACAGATGAAGGAAGGAGAATGTCAGCCTCATTCAGCATTTGCACTGAGATGGGGCCGAGTGTCCAATTCCAGCATGGGGGAACCAAAGCCCTATGTCCAGGCAATACCTATTCTACCTACACCTGGGGAGTAAAAGTGATTATGGAAGAATTTTCTGGTAAATTCTTAGTCAAGAAAAAGGAATGTTTTCAGGACAAATTACTCTCTGCCCCTGTAAGGGTGTGTGTATAAACACGATAGTCCTATGAAAGGGTAATTGTCTAACATATGATACTAAATACTACCTTTCCTCCTTCCTCATCTTCTTTGGACTCACCTTTCACTCAGCTTCCCTTGTTCGCTTCCCATTGGTGGAGTGTAAGCCTTTATATTGATGAAGGACAACAGTAGGCTAGGAGTAGAGAGGGAAGTAAAAGGTGAGTGACACACCTAAAAGGAATTCATGTTAGTGAAAACCATCACATTCTAAACACAGAGATGCAGCAGTGATATCTGCCGAGCTCACACCTGCTTCACTTATTTTAATCCCCTTTCATTAATTTTCCATGCAAGTCAGCAACACGTCTGTCTCGGCAGTGTTTCTCTGTCCCTTCCTGTTCTCGGAGGAGCTGGGAAGAGGAGTTGGGAAGAGGAGCTGAAACAGTCAAGCCAAAGCAAGTCGGCTGCATAAGAGCCCAGCTGGAGAACAATGAGTCCATAATTCCACTTGTACAAGTTCTGCGTCTAAATGGAGATGACGTTGGCCATCTCATTCATACATGAGTAAAGGAACAAAGAGAACAAAGCAGAAAGAATTAGGTCACAAGAGGAAAATATCTGAGGTGGAAAAACCCAAAGCAATACAGAGACTCGAGTTAGAAGTTGAAAAGGGAAACATAAAAGTTTTAAAGAATAGGAAAATGCAAATAGCCAAAAAAATTTTTCATGTTCCTCTATGAAAGCCATAGCCTTCCTTTCTTTTCGTAATGACTTCCTCGTGTGTGATTTGGATCCCTGGATGACAGTCTAAAAGTGCCTTTGAGACAATTTCATCAGTTCTCTAGGTGACTCTGCAGTGTAGGCTTTATACTCGACTCTAGAATTGGATGGAGAACTTGGCTTTCCAGATCATTCTCTATCATACTGCTGACCTCTTGATTCAGTTCACTGGCATGTAATTCAGATCGCAAGCATGATACATCAAGTATGTTGTATGTAACATGAAGCAGCTTAAATTAGAATCTGTATAGACTTGATTCAAATAGAAGATACATTATTTCTTTGAGATCCATTCATAGAGCTACCAATCAGATTGTGTGTGTGTGTGTCTGTGTGTGTGTGTGTGAATGTAGCCTGCCAGGCACTGTATGAGCTGTCATCATAGATAACAAAAAGCTCACACATGGTCTTTGTCCTGAAGGCTAATTGGAAGAATAATTAATATGAGTACTGCATGCCAAAAACTGGAAGCCAGCATTTATAGAGGAGAAATCCACAATAAAATAAGCCTGAAAATAACAAAACCCATTCTTTTCCCCCTGGAACTAGCTCTTCTATTCTTCCTAGTATACTTGATAGCAGAAACGGGGTGGGGGGGGGAATCAAAATCATTTCAAAATGCCATTGCTTGTGTGTTTATCAGTTTGAGAGAATGAATGATGGAAATTTCATTTTCTTCTTCTTCTTTCTGACTCATCACTTAAGCTCCCCATGTCCCTTTGTCTCTGTACAATATTGATTAACTACGGGAGGAAATCATTTCGCCAATCAGCTGGAATCTGGCACACTTTACACTGTCACGTCGTAGACCTTTTTTCCTTTGCCACCTATTAACTGAGGTAATATAAGGAAATGGCATAGGGACCTGTTTAATAAATCTTCCATTTCTCCCCTCTTCTCATTACATTTAATTAGACCTTAATTGCTTTTATTCTAGAACAATTCTCTAATCGGTATCTCCTTCGTCTGTCTAAAATTGAATCCGTTATTTTATTAGCATTTTATTTTCCCTAAATTATGCCTTCTTAAGGTGACTCTAACAGCTCTTAGTTCTTATAAAAATAATAACAATTCACTCTAAGTCCTGGAATCAAAAGCTCTCTACTCCAAGAACAATTTTGTCAAGCCCTGTGATCCAGCCAAAGCACAATTTTTGTTAAGACTTAGATTTTTGGGGAGCAGTTTTGGTTCACATTGAAATTGAGAGAAAGATACAGAGATTTCCCGTAAGCCATCGACTCCTGCCCATGCACGGCTTCCCCATTCTCAGCACCCCTGATCAGTGGGACATTTGGGACAACTGACGAGCCTGAACTGAATTGCATAGTCTTTTAAAAGATGACTTTAACGTTTATTAGTGAAGGTGAAAATTAGTTGTCACCCCGTTCTGTGAATTTTAGGCACAACTGCTTTTCTGAAAGCAGGTCTTTTTGTTGTTATTGTTATTGTTGTTTACTATTGACAAAAACCTGATTCAAGCCAAAATCTCATGCTGTGCTATTAATGAAAAATAATTTATGCAAAGCAGGAAGGTTCTTTGCTTTTATGCTAATGTTCAAGTCATTCTATTTGACTAGATAGCTTTTATTTATTATTTGTTTATTTATTTATATTTATTTATTTTGTAAGGAGGGCACAGCTCACAGTGGCCCATGTGGGGATCAAACTGGCAATCTTGGTATTATCGGCACCATGCTCTAATCAACTGACCTAACCAGCCACCCCAACTAAATAGCTTTTAAATTCAACAAACTTCCTTTTCTAAGAGAGAAAAATTAAGGTTAGCATGAGTGAGAAATTTTTCCAGGAATAAATGAACACATTTAGTACATTTCTTAAACTAAAATTGTAAGTTTCCAATTAACTTTGTTTAAAAAGAGAAGTTTTACACAGCATTTACTTCAACGTATTAAGTTTTCATCTGGTTTAGGTTAGGCACTTTTGTGACAGGCATATAACTTTTGTATTTATATGACTGCATCATAATGACTGCATTTTGTCCAGGAAGGTACACATTTAGCAGTGATATTTTTAAAGGCAATAATACACCATATGTCTTATTAAATTTTAACCTCAAACGATTATTTTGTGGTAACTCACTATATTTTAATGTATTTAAATTGAAATATTGTGGATTTTACATTTGAAATAGAAAACGTTCTCCATTTTAAAACGCAAACACCAAATATTTCCAATATGCAATGTAAATTAAGAGATATACATGTTAGGCTGGGCTATGAGACTTGTGAGACATTTTCAGGCTAATTTGGCACCGTGGCCCATGGGACACGAGTGTGGTCCTGAACGTGTTACTGAGGAAACCCCATCATTCTCGCCAACACTCTCAGGTGGCTGGCTGCACAGCAGCCCGAGTGTGGTCCCTTCCCATCCAGGTGTCGGTCGGGAATGTTAAGCAAGCAAAGACACAGAAACAAACACAAATCTGTGAGATTTTATATCAAGCAGGGCTATTGCTTTGCTGCCTTGAGAGTGTCCTTCTGGCTACACACAGGACGTTATTATGTGTCAAGAGCCTGAGTCAGCCCGTGTGTCTGCGATGGGGATCATTCCCCATCCCCCAGCACTTGTCTCTGCTTCAGAAACCTGACAGTGCTGTATGTTGCTGTGAAAGCACGTGTTGGGACTGAACAAAAGATCTTCACTTGGTCTCTCAAGTATATCCCCGGGAATTCAGATTCATGAGCAATTGAGTGAAATTAGAAACCAGAATCTGATAGACTGCATGCATTTCAAGCTTTCTGAAATGCTTGCAAATCATCTGAAAGGCAGGCTTTGCTCTGTGGTTTTGGACACAAGAGCCCCTATGGACTGCCATGTTTAGATTTCCAACCCTGACATCAGATGCAGCTTTGCCCGGCGGTCACCTGCCTCAGTGCCCAGTACGTGGGAGACTATATGACCACTTGAATATACGAGGCGCCGATGGAACGAAAGCAACGACTGGAGAAATGTTTCAGGGGAGTGGGGGGCACACTTACCAGCCGTGCACTGAGACAGACGTCCAGAGGCCCTGAGGGCCCCTGCACATGCATGTTTGTCTTCTCCAGTGGGAAATGTTCTAGCTCACCCACTGGACAGGGGTGCAATGGCAGGGAACAGACAGCAGAGACAGACGAGGCGGAAAGTTCGAAGTAAGGAATGCAGGAGAGAGTTTCCTGAAGCACATGTGGGTCCCAGGGTTGCCTTTGTCCCCCTCCGAACAGCCTCCATCCAAGATGGGTCCCTCTTCTGCTTTCCACACACCTGCCTACTGCCTCATCTGGGGTGTCCATCCCCTCCTGCCACCTGAAGGCAGAAGCACTGCCCTGGCTTCCCTCTCCCGCAGGAAAGGCACGTTTCACAAGTGGAAGAGACTGGTGGTGCTACCAACAGAGCGGAAATGATGTCTTAGGGGCACCTCGTCCGGTGAAGCCACCTCCATTCCCCCATCCTCCCAGGCACATGGAATGACCCCCAGCCCCGGGCATGTTGGTAATAGGTGACAATCCTAAGCCTCGAGTGGCACTGAACCGATTTCCAACGTAGGTTCAGTTCCTCTCTTGATCTCCAGTGGTCCCGCCGGAAAAGGAAAGTAACAATGACCTCTTCTTTTTGTCATAAGAATTAAATAATTGTTTATGCAAAGTACACGACACAGGTTTCAATACATGTGAAGTACTCAGTAAAAAGCAGTCATTATTTTTACTGAGTTTTCACCTATCCTCTTCACTTTCATGTAATCTCTTTAGGCATGTGTGACGATGATGAAACACAGGCTGTAAAAGCCTTAAATCGATGTCACAGCATGGTAGTTACAAAGACAGGCCCTGGAGACAGACTTCTGAGGTTTGAATTCTATTTAAGTCACTTCTAGTGGTGACGTGTAGAGCAGGTGACTAACCTCTGAGACTCTGTTTTCTCATCTTAAAGTAGGGATGATAATAGTTTCAACTTCCTGTTGTGTTCTAAAGGTAGAAAAGCATTAATTTTTTAATGCGACACTTGTTTAAGGTGCATACTTTGCATCAGATGACCTGTTAGGTAGTTGATGTGTGCTACTCCGATTTTCTCCCTGTCTTTTTAGTAATAATATCTCTTTTTCTATCATAGTTGACTATTACAATATCCTTGATACAACTCGCTCTCCCATGTACTCCCACATATATATTTATTAATTATAGTTGACATATAATATTATTCTACTGGGATGGGATGGGGAGAAGGTGAAGGGATTAGAAAGAGTGATTTAGGGGTGCATATATTTTTTTCAAGTTAGTGTTTTTGTTTTCTTCGCTTACATACCCAGAAGTAGAATCGCTGGATCATGGGGTAGTTCCATTTTTTCTTTTTTCTTTTTTTCTTCTTTTTGAGGAACCTCCATACTGTTTTCCATAGTGGCTGCACTAATTTACATTCCCTCCAACAGTACACAAGGGTCCCCCTTTCTCCTTCCACATTCTCACTAACACTGTTACTCCTTATCTTTTTGATAATAGCCATCTAAAAGGTTTGGAATTTTAGTGGTTTGGTTTGTATTTCCCTGATGATCAGTGGTACTGGACATCTTTTTATATAGCTATTGGCCATATTCCTTGGAAAAATATCTATTCAGATACTCTGCCCATTTTTTTAAGTGGATTTTTTTCCTTGTTTGCAACTGAATGGTATGAGTTTTTTTTTTTTTTTTTTTTTTTACATATTTTGGATATTAACCCATATCAGGTGCGTGATTCGCAAATATGTTTTCCATTCAGTAGGTCATTTTTCTTTTTTTTTTTTTAATGGCTTCCTTTGCAGTGCAGAGCTTTTTAGTTTGATGCCATCCCACTGGTTTATTTTTGCTTTAATTGCCTTTGCTTTTCATGTCAAATCCCCCAAAATCATGACTAAGATGGAGGCCCAGGAGCTTACCAACTGTGTTTTCTTCTAGTTATGTGGTTTCAGGTCTTACATTTAAATCTTTAATACATTTTGAGTTAATTTTTTGTGTATGATATAAGATAATGGTTTAGTTTCATTCCTTTGTGTGTGGATGTCCAGTTTTCCAAACACCATTTGTTCAAGAGACTGTCTTTCCCCATTGTACATTCTTGTCTCTTTTGTCCTAAATTAATTGACCATATAGCTGTGGGTTTATTTCTGGGCTGTCTATTCTGTTCCACTGATTGAAGTGTCTGTTTCGATGCCAGTACCATACTGTTTTGGTTACTATAGTTTTGTGATATATCTTGATATCAGGGAGCATGAAGCCTGCAGCTTTGTTCCTTTTTCTCCAGATTGCTTTGACTATTCAGGATCTTACGTGGTTCTATACAAATTGAGGATTGTTTGTTCTGTTTCTATGAAAAATGCCATTGGAATTTTGATAGGTATTGCATTGAATCTTAAATTGCTTTGTGTAGTATGGATATTTTAACAATATTAAAATCTTCTCATTCAATCAAACATGGACACTCTTCATTTCTGTAGGACACTGATCAGCTGGGTGTCTATATACATATATATACACATATATATGTGTGTGTGTATATATGTGTGTATATAATTTTTAATTAATTGTTAACAGCTTTATTGAGATGTGACTGATTTCAAATAACTTCAAATTTTGTGGGTTTGAACATATGTATACACTGCAATTTCCATACTCTATTTTTTCCTTGTTTTTTGTAAGTTCTTAAAGATTTTGACGTCTCTGCCTCCCCACCCCCATCCTGTCTGTGACACTATTAGTATCAGCAGGAGAGAAGACTGTAAAATATTTATAGATGTTCATATTGAACAGCGTGCGGTAGCACAGTGGTAATTGTCATGTGTAATGTCAAACACTTTGTTCAAGGCTCAGTTCCTCTATTGAGCCTTTTAATGTAATTAGAGATCCTGACATACTAGATAAGAGCCGACTTCTATTTTTGTTGTTGTGGATGTGTGTCCCACATGGAACCTAAGGGTCAACTTTAGAGAGTCTGTGAACAAGTGAGATGGGAGTTTGTTTTTATTTCAACAGATTAAGGTAGAGGACACTGAACATTCTAATGTGAAGACTTCACTCTGCAGGATTGGTTCAGTTCAGTGAAGTCTCTCTTCCCCTCCCTTAAATGGGATACTCCATGATTTTCAAATACTAAGCAATCCCCATTACCCTGGAAATGGTTTGATTTAAATATTTCTTACACAGTCTTTAAAAATAGGAGAGAGTGTAAAATTCACGCCTCCTAAGTGGCAACGTTGAGATATGGGCAGGTGAAATGTTCCTCATGCCTCTCTCTACGTGACCATGGAGATGAACAGAAGCCTGTGATAATGTGTGTCTGGTGCTGTTGCTTTTTGTTTGTCTTCTTTTGCATTTATGTGAAATTGAAAAGCCTCAGAATGAGAGCTGTGTTTTTTCCAATAAAAATAGTGCCATGAATAAGCTGGGTAATATGCCTGTATCTGTTTTACAAAAAGGAGAAATGGAGAGGTTAAGAAGCTTGCCCAAAGTTACATAGCATGAATCCAAAGAATGGTCTTGGGTTCTTACCTGCCCTTTTCCAAATAGGAAAATGCTACCCAATTCTCCTCCAAAATGTGTAGCCCTCGATAGGTGTAAATTTTTAGTTATGCCAAATAAATGAGCCCTAGCAATCCACTGTGCAGCATTTAACTGTAGTTAATAATACTGCATTGTACTCTTCAAATTATATTAAAAGGATGCATCTCGTTAAGTGTTCTTACCACACACGCAAAAAATGTGCCATTCTAATTCATTATTTTAGCTTCATATAGGCTACATTTTCTTTTTAACTGTTCTGTGTATGGGTGCTCCCTTTGTTTCAATTTTTTTGGCATTTGAACTAATATTGCAACAAACAAATATTTGTACATTCCCCATGAGAGACAAACCCCACAAATGGGATCACCTCACTTCAGTATATATATTTTTTTCAATTTTAATAGTTAGTGCCAGAATGTTTCACGATTTTTATGCCAGCCTACCAAATTTCCGTGTGTGTGTGTGTGTGTGTGTATGTGTGTGTGTGTGTGTGTATATATATATATATATATATATATATATATATATGAGGGGGGGAATCTTCATTTACTTTGCATTCCCCTCTATTTTCATGTTTAAATGTGCTCCGCCATTAGACATCTATGTCTCTTTATGTGTTTGGCTCATTTTCTCTAAAGATGCATTCCATTTTCCTTGTAGTTAAGTGATCTTTTGAATGTACATACGGGTATTCTTTGTCACTTTATGTGGACGCCCCTTGGTGTTCGCTCAGCATTAATATTCTTGAATCTACCAACATTTGTGGACGTTGTTAGTGGTACCTGTGGGGGCTTCCTATGGCAGATGGAGGCCATTCAAGGTGCCCGCACCAAGTGGTGACAGGTAAGGGGACCACTCTTCCCGGGAGCCTGCATAGCTTTCCGGAGGACAGACTCCTGTGATGGGTGCCAACAGTAAGAATGGGGGGACTTGCCCCAGCTGAGAGGAACCCCTCAGAGCAGAAGCTGAGGCCGCCAGGAGGTGCTGGCCTCACGAAGGAGCAGGGTCCCTGGCCTCTAAAGCCTTCAGGCTGGGCCCAAACCACTCAAGGGCCATTGTGCACTGGTGTCCCGAGGGGGTGGCCAAGAGGCAGGGGCCGGGAAGTTCTTCTGTTAATTGATTATTAGCTTTATTGCATTAAAATTGCAGAGGATAATATTTTTAAACGTATTGACAATTGCTCTAAGTTTTAACGTGGAAATGCTCAGTATTCTACATGCACTTGAGGAAAATGTGTATTCCGCTGCTGGTGGGTAGAGCGTCTTTTCGGTCCAGGCCCATTACAGTGTTTCAAGTCCTCCATTTCCTGACCGATCTTCCTTCTAGATGTTCTAGCTACTATTTACGGTGTGGCATTGAATCTACAGCTATTTTCATACAGGTGTCTGTCGCGTTCTCCACTCACATCTGAGTTAACTTCATATATCTTGGAGCTGTACTTTTTGGTGTGTGTAGGCTTAAAATTGTTTTATTGTATGATGAATTGAGCCTTTGATCAATAAATAATGCCCTTATCAAAATTTTTGACTGAAAGTTTCTGTTATCTGATATTAGTTTAGTAATGCCCATTCTTTTGATTGCTAGTTGTATGGCGTATCTTTTTTTCCATGCTTTTGTTTTCATTCTATATGTGTGTGTCTTCCAAGATGTCTCTTGTAAACAGCATCTCATTAGATAATTTTTTCCCCACCTGCCATCCCCCTTTAGTTGGTGACTTAAATCCATTCGCCTAGTGTTACTGATGACTCAGTACTTACCTCTGCCTTTCTGCATTCATTTTCTCTACATCTTCTCGGTTTTGTCTCCCTCAATTCCTTCACTATCGCATCTTTTGCTTGGTAGATTTTTCTAAGTGCACAATTCCATCCCAATTTCCTGCCCTGTATGTTCCTTAGTCACTTTCTTAGTGGTTACTATGGGAAGTAAGTAACATCCTGAATTGTACCAATCTTCTTTAAACAGATACCAATTTATCTCGATAAGACATAGACTCTGCACTTTTAAAGCTTTGTCTGTCCCTTCCTTTTGTTGTTACTGTTACAGAACACACATCTATATATTCTGTGTCCACTAACATTGATTTATAATAAATATTTTACACATTTACATTTTAAAATCATATAGAAAAAAGAGGGGTTGTAAAATAAATTGTAATAAATCTAGCTTTTTGATTACCTATGTAATTGTGTTTACCAGAGATCTTTATTTTCTGTATGGCTTTGTGTTAATGTCGGGTGTCTTTTTGTTTCAACACGCAGGAGTTCCTTTAGCATTTCTACTCATTTTTCTTTGTTCCTTATTTCTTTCCGCTACTCAGACTTGATAATTTCAATTGCCCTATATTCATATTTGCTGATTTTGTCTTCTGCTTGTTTCAGATCTGCTATTGAACACTTCTAGGTAGTTTTCATGTCAGCTATTGTATTTCTCAGGTCCAGAATTTCTATTTGGTTTCATTTTATAATTTCTATCTTTTGATATTCCCTACTGCATCTCCTAATTGAATCTTTTTATTAAATCTATTTAACATATAGTACTGGGTAAATGTAAGGTGTTTTTAAAGTATTCACTTTGATACATTTATATATCGAATTATGATTGCTACCATAGTAGTATTTATCGCATTACATAATTATAATACAACATTGCTGTTTCTATTCATAATACTGTGCATTAGATCGTTATGGCTTAATTACTACTCTTTGTAAGTTTGTACCCTCATGCCACGTCAGTCTCCTCCCCCTACACCCCACCCCTTGATAACTTTATAAAATAAATCTCCTCACTAGATGTCTGAAATAAGGCTTAATTGAATTATGTTCTTGGTATGATTGTTATATGATCAAAAGAAGAAATCCTGTTTTTTGGCTATTAGTTCGGCATCTATTGTGAACATTAGGTGGCCTCAGTTTTTATTAAGTGTTTTTTTAAACGAGATATACAATGAAAATGGACCTTTGCAAAGGAATATTCTTTTAAGGTAGTACTCTAACATTATTAAACCTCTTATGATTGAACATTTTTTTATACTACATACTGTTTGTTAGTGCTGAGTAAAAACTACAAACTATTGAGCTGTTAATGACCTATACAGGAGGACATTTTACAGCGTTTTCAGTAATGCCTTATGAAAGTTGTGGAGAAACATTACTTCTTTGACCATGACCAAGAAAATGATCAGACACCTCCCTGTAGAGCCAGAGCCTAAGGGTGGTTTCCTGCTTTATGCAGTGTTGCTACAGGTTAGGGGATACGTGACCGAGCCCAGCCATTGGAGGAAGCTGACACTGGGGGCGCAGAGCGTAGCCCGAAAGGCACGCACACATCTGTACTGCCCTCTAATGCCTGGGCCAGAGAGAACAGCTCCCTGCTTCTCACACTGACCCTCGGGCATCTTGGAACTCTACCAGAGAGTTCCCTGTTCTTTGCTGGAGTTATTAGTCTTTATACAGACGAGCTAAAGCCAAATGGCTCCTCTCATTGGAAATTAATTCTTTTATTTTTCTAGTTTTTGCTTAAATGGCAAGCTCCAAAAAAATGTACCAACCTAATTCTTCCACTGCGTGATGAGAAACTTTATAGTCAGTATTCTGTTGTGACCTCAAGGGACTTCCAGAGTTTCTCTCTCTGCTGTAAGTAGACCTATGTATAGATGAAGGTCAATAGGTCTCTAGTTATCACTATTGTGATTACCACTGAGGAAGCTTCCTTTTCATTTTCTAGCAACTCAGTTGTCTTTAGCATGAAAGCAAATGACTAGAATGCCTCCACAACATCCCCCAGGTCCCTGGCAATTGCACTGGGCAGCACCACACAAGCTCAGAACCACCTCCCCACCTGAAGCTGATGGTGCCCCAGCCTCTGGAGCTCACCAGGCTCAGAGGGATCTACAGGCTGGGTGAGGAGGTTGTGACCGCAAGAAAACCCTCAGTCTATGGAGGATGGAAGCCAGTAGCGAAGTAAATGCCTTGACTGTCCACCTGTTGGGGGCACAGTTTTGGAGGTCGTTTTGTGCCCCTCAAGAATCCCTCATGGAACCTACCCCATTGCTTATACCATGGACCATGACAGTCTCTTATATTATCTTCTCCTCCTCTCTCTCCTTCTCCTTGTGCCCTCAACTTTGTGTCTGCCAAGCCAACCACCCACCCTCAGGTTCTTGAATCAAGTTCTTAGCACCAGGGAACCCCAAAATCTCAGACCCACCCACTATGGGCAGCTTCTCTCTTTGTTCATAATAGTAATGTTAATGTTTTAATTTGTAGAATATTGATGGACGTTTAACATGTATCACCTCCTCTAAATTTTGAGAGCACCTATAGACCTTGCTGATGTACTAATTTATAAATTAATACTATTAAATTTGTTTTACAAATTGGGACATTCTAGATCAAGTTCAACTAATGTTAATTATTATACACACGCAATTTCTCACCCTGGTGATGAATAGTTTCCAATACCGCCTCATCAATATTCTACTGCTTCTTTTTATTCCAGTCACTTCTCTAGGAAATTCCTCTTTGTGTTTTTGTCTAGACAGTGAAAACACTGAAAACTGAAACACTCCATGCAAAGAGAAATGTCTCATAAAAATGACAACTGGATACTAAAATTCTGCCTCTGATTGTACAACTCATATTGAAGAAACTCCACCTGTGCTCTACTTAATTCAGTAACCGTATCATCGCTCATGCTTTTTATTCATTATTAAGTTGACAGGAGAGAAGCTATTGCTATTTCTATAGGAATATTGTAGTTTTAAAGTATTCAGCAATAAACACATAAAACCAGTAAGACAGACCTGCTTCATCATCCATCCTAAAGCAGGTTCACAGTCAAAAACATTTCGGCCCAGCACCCAAATATAATTAAAAATCAATTACAATGTTTAAAATAATTTATTGAGAAAACCCACCCCACAATAAAAAAGGCCATGGTCAACGATATGCAGCAAAACCTAACATCCCTCCCCCATTTCCCTCGTCCTCTTTTTCACGTGGGGACTGCTCCCTGAATAAAGCCTCCCAAATCCTAAACCCACAAAAACTGTTGAAATGCAGACTGCATATGCCTTTTGGTTTTTACTTTTAACTGGTACACACTGTTAAGCACTCTCCATACATTAATTCAATAAGTTAATAAGAATCCTCTGAGGAGGCTATGACCATTTTTCCCATTTTTACAGGACTCCAGTGCAAATTTTCCTTTGCTGACTGAATATCTACGTTCTCAGTAACTGTAACTCACTCTGTCCTGCTGTTTGCTTTCCTACCTCTGGCTTCCCCGCCCTTTCCATTTAGTCCTTGTTGCTTAGTTCATGCCTGGGACCATTTTCGCCATCATGCTTAGGACACTCTCTCCCAAAATTCTACTGTTCCCAATAATTCTGCCCCTTACCCAGCAGTCACCTCCCACCTCTTCCCAGTTTTCTGGCCGTGAAGCTCAGAGAAAAGGGGAGGGGGGATGATAATAACAGAGCATTTTTTGACCTGTGGGACAAAATCAAGTGATGTCATAATACATGTAACACAAATGCATAGAGGTGTTGGAAGGTACAGGGAAAAAATGACAACTATTGGCTGTACAATTTCAGGTTTGAGGCAAAGTGTAAACGTACAGATGCAAGAAGCATAACGAACACCAAATGAATAAACATAAAGAAAACCATACCGAGTCACTCTAAACTCACATTCCGGAACACCACACATAAAAAGAAATCTTGTAAACATCCAGAGACAAAAGACATATTACGTGCAGAGGCACAAACGTAAAATGATAGCAGATTGATTCTCAGAAGTTCAGCTGCATGATCCAGATACAATAGATGGGCACATTGTAATAGAAAGGGCATAGAATATTTGTGCCTTAGAATTTTACACCCAGTGAAAACATTCTACAAAAAAAGTTGAAAAAATTCATTGCCAGCAGATGTACAGTATTAAAAAATATCTGAAAGTGTTGTCCTTGCAGAAGGAAAATAACACCAACTGCCATATAGAAGTGATGAAGAGCTCTTGAAATGGAAAACATGTGACTAAATGTATGTTCTCATTTTAACCTCTTTGAGAGATAATTGACTACAAAATAATTGACTGCTTAAAGCAAAAAAATAAAAATAGTGTATTTTTGTGTTTGCAACGTATGCACAAGAGGCCATGTGACAATAAACGCGCTGGAAATGCAGAGGGGCTGGATGTATGTGGTTGTACCGCCCCTGCATTGGGATACATGAAGCTGCAGTAAGATCGAAACGCTGTATGTGACAACCCTAAAGCAATCAATAAATACAATGACAAAAAAAAAGAGTAAGATTTAGCTAATACGTTAATGATGGAGATAAAATGAAATATTTAAAAATTAATTAATCCATAAGGTGGCAAAAATGGGGAACAAAAACAGTGAACAAAAGTAGATAGAGAAAAAAATTGGAAACAAATGGTAAGCTGGTCTATTCAAATCTACTTGTATTGATACATATACTAGATTAACAATCTAAAATCCCCAAATAAAATAAAAGGAAGAAATATGACTTATAAGCAAGCCCAACTATCTGCAATCTATTAGGAATTTACATTAATATAAAGGCACGGAAAAGTTAAAAATAAAAAGGCAGAAAAGGATATGTAATGCAAACCCTAATCAAAGAAAGCTGAGCTGTTATATTAATATCAGACAAATATTTTAAAACAAAGGATATTCCAGAAACAAAGGTAGACAATGCATAATGACAAAGGAGTCGATTGATCAAAAGGATATAATAGTCCTAAATGTATATTCACTTAATAACAGAGCCTCCAGATAATGGAAGCAAAATCTGATAGATTTGAAAGAGTGAAATAGACAAATCTACAATTATAGCTGGAAATTTCATTAATTCTTTCTCAATACTTGATACAATAAGTAGACATAAATTAATAAGGATATGGAAATTTGATTGACCCTTTTAATGAAATTGTCCTTACAGCTATTTTTAAAACACTCATCCAACAACAGCAGAACACACATTCTTTTCAAGTGCACATGGAACATTTACTAAGATAAACTATCTTCTGAGTAATTAAAAAAAATGACTTAATAAATTTAAAATGTTTGAAATTATATGAAATCTATTATCTGTCAACAGAATTAGACTAGAAATTAATAAAAGAGTATCTTGAAAATCTCTAAATATTTGGAAATTAAACAATACTTCTAAATAACCCATGGGTCAAAGAAGATATCCCAAGGAAAATAAAAGATTTTGCATTAGATGAAAATGGAAACACAAAACATGTAACAAAATTTCAGCACATCAGTTTCAGCAATTTGTAAAAATTGTAGCATACCATAACCGATTAGGGTCCATCTCAAGAAGAGAAGATTGTTTTAACATTTGAAAATCAATGTAATACACAATGTTAACAGACTAAAAATGAAAAACCATATGATCATATCAATAGAGGCAGGTAAGTTTTTATCCTTTAGATACTAAAGGAAAACTTAAACTCAGGTACCTACAGAAATCTTATAGCTAATTTCTTACTTGATGAAAGACAATATGTTCCTCATAAGATCAAGAACATGGCAAAAATGCCTATTTTTACAACTTTTATTCAAATGGTAGTACAGTTCTCCACAGCACTATGAGGCAAGAAAATGAAAGAAAAAGTGTAGAGATAAATGGAGCAGGAAAAATGCCTTTATTTATATGATGTCATCACCATTGTGGAATTTCTTTTAAAATCTATAAAAAGCTACTAGAACAGGTGGCATAACAATGTTGCCTGGTAACAAGGCCAAAATTTAAATTAATACCAGTAATGAACCACTGGAACATGAAATTTTAAAAATTGTACTATTTATAATAGCATCAAAATATAAATGCTTAGGAATAAATTTACCAAAATGCACACAGAAATATGCTAAAATTATAAAACATAAATGAGAGGGATTATAAAAAATCTAATTAAAAGGAGTATAGATATAGAGACACTGTCTCAGAAAATATTTTTATGATGTAATTTTATCCATCTGTAGATGGTCTGTAGGATCAACACCGATTCAGTCAAGAGTCTAAAGTACTCCGCCCGCGCTCTCTCTCTCTCTCTCTCTCTCTCTCTCTCTCTCTCTCTCTCTCTCTCTATCTCTCTCTCTGTTTTCCTCTCTCTCCCCTCTCCCTTCCATCCTCCCTGTCTCTCTCTCTTTCCTTATTGGTGTGTATAGAAATTAACACACTGATTCTAAAATTTATATGTAATTTCAGAGGCTCTAGAATAGCCAAAATGACTTAAAAAATAAGAACAAAGATGGAGGGCTCCTACATGATTTGAAAACTTAGTAAGTAATCAATGTGGTGTGGAATTGGTGAGCAGATAGACAGACTGCTCAGTAGGACAGAAGAGAGGAGTCCAGAGACAGGCCAATATAACGTAGTAAAAGGATCTCCAACAAAAGCGTATAATGTAATTCAATAAGAAAGAGATGATCTTTTCAATGTGTGCACTCAAAAGATGGATCTGGGAAATGGACGCGTGCTAAAGCTCTGGACTCATTCTCTAGCGGTTCTGTTGCAGGGTGGGTTGGGATGAGCTGAGAAGATGTGCACCTGAGTGCTTATCCAGGCCCCTGGGAGCCCTCTCCAGATCGTAAGTTTTGTTTTCATTAGTTCTGAAACGAGGATAAAAGCGATACCTACATCATAGGTGCCTAATTGGTAGCCACAGAGATGATGGCTCAAACAATACTTTTCAAGTGCTTCCAGTGGTGTCTGAACAGAGTCTCTGAATAAATTTGCTCTATAATAAAAATGATCATCATAGCAGCAGTAGTAGGTGCTAAAACGTGTATGAATAGTCAGGACATTCGTATGCCTAGCAACATAATTTCCAGAATCATCACTGACTGACACCAATACTTACCTCTTATCACACACTTCACATGTTACGTGAGTGGTGCAGGTCAACACGGCTTCCTACCTATGCCCAAGTCCCATTCCGGACCGTTTCTTGTTTCCCCATCCCCAGAAACCAAGGGAAGGAAATGAGCAGTCAAGGCTGAGCTATGCTGTGGCCACTCACCTGAGTCAAATAACAGATGGAGCCTCTTAAATACTGGGGGACAACCAGTGCGTTAGTTTGCCTAATGGTGATACTCATTTGGAATTGTTTCAATGCTTGTTCTTTAACTTGACTTGTTTTTTTAACCTTCTCTGAGTCAGTGGCTTTCACGATTGTCAATTACAGCTTGAACTACAGACAGCACATAGAGAATATCGACTAACTACAAAAATAATTGAAAAGATTCAGCACGTAGACTGTTGAAGTCATTCAGAATATATCATTTCTGCAAACATGCATCTTTAATTTACACTGTATGGATTGTTATTTTTGTAAAACTGTTATCATTTCCTTGCGTATAGTGTTTTAAAATATAGTTAATTGCTTATGAATCTAGCGATCAATTCAATTCACCTACATCATACAGAAGTTATCTTTCATCTTACATCTATAAAAACAATTTTCCATGGCAAGTAGTTAGCTTTTGCCTTTTTATCGTGGTCAGGTTAGTAAAGATTGCTCTTCAAATCGAGTGTCACTTAGTTTCCTAAGTAGTTTGGACAGGCCACGTCACATTGCCTGGGTGTCGAGTTAGACATTTATATAACGAGGTATTCTGGAGTTCTTAGAGCTCCTGGAAATCTAACCCTTTATGTTTGATTTGGGGGTGAATAACATGAGTCCAGGAAGTATCAAGTTTCTTTGTTATCATTATGGTGTTGAGAAATGAGACACTGAGAGTCGGGGTGTGGGGACACTGGCTGTGGGGGGTTACCTAGAAACTCAATCCAGAGGACGGGTGGTCAAAGATAGGGCCAATTTGGAGAAATAGGGTTTTTTTAATGAATTTTGAGAAAAAATACACAAACAGAATAGATCATCTTGGTATCTGTAAGAAAATAGGTCAGGTTATATTCCAGGAAAGGAACATATTTTGAAGTTTTGACCAGAGACAAATGGACGCAGTCATCTTTAAAAACAGATCTTTTATTTTCTACCCCTTCAGGACCCACTGATGTTGTAGAATGTGTCTGAGAATTCACACACAAAATGTGAAACATTTGTAAGTAGTTTCCCTTTGCTTGAATATATGTGTTGTGATTAAAATTCAGATTCTGCTTAATATAAAGGTTGAGGTGACGAGAAAACATCAACACTTACAGGAAAAACAACAAAAACTGAAAGGCTTTTCCATCAGTTGAATAAAAAGAAGGATCACCCACTCACTCACGGTCAGCATTCAGGCGTTAATGGAGTCATCTAATTCTGTCACTGAAACTACGCAAAAATAAATGTCATTACAACAATTAATCATCCAGAGCACAGAGTTGAGTTTTTTCCAGTGCCCTCTCTTTCAAAGAGAAAAATAACAACAATAATTTAATGTAAGAAAAGTTTTAAAAACTTTTTTACAAATCATTTAGGCTTGTAAAGGTGTTGCATAAAGAGTCCAAAAATTCCATGTGCCGTTCACCAAGACTCCCCAAATGTTGCTATTTTATCACATGCTTACATAACCTTTTGCTCTACATATATTCCTAAAATGTTTAAGAACAAAAGCAAGGGTCTATCTTTCATGATGACCATATGATTTTTTCTTTAAATCAAGATACTAGCAATGAATCAATTCCATTACCTAATTGATAGCCTATTTCAAATTTGACCAATTACCTAACAGATTTATTTTCTCCCAAATCCAGGGCAGCCTTTCACATTCCATGAAGTGGTCATCACTCTGTTGTCTTCCTTAATATGAAAGTATTTCTGTGTCTTTCTGGTCCTGATGCTTTTCAGGGGTACAGGTCCTTTACTTTGTAGACTGTCCCTTACTTGGGTTTGTTTCCTCATGATTAGGTTTAGAAATTTTTATGGGGGGTGGCGCGTGCAGAAATTGCATTGTGTCCTTCTCAGTTAATTATTTCAGGAGGCACGTGTTGTGAATTTGTCCCATTACCATTGATATTAAATGTGAGTTTAGGTTAAGTGACATCTGGCAGGCATTTCAACTGAATTTTTTTTTCTTTTCATAAGTAGTATTTTATTGAGAGATTTGGGGAGTCTATGTAAATATTCTATTTTTCATAATATTTTCACCTACTATATTTTCTGAGCAACCACTTATAATTTTGCCAAAAACAATTATTGGGGAACTTCCAAGTCGCATTCTGATATAATTTAGTTAAATATCTAACATTTTTCAAAAATGTAAATTGTCAAGCCCCAATGGAAAACAGTATGGAGCTTCCTCAGAAAATTAAGAATTGAATTGCCATATGACCCAGCACTCCCTCTTCTGGCTATCTACCCCAAATTTGAAAACAATTATCAATAAAAATGTATGTACGCCTATGTTCACTGCAGCATTACTTACGGTGGCCAAGACATGGATAAAACCAAAGCGTCCTTTGATAGATGATTGAATAAAGAAGATGTGTTACATATATAGAATACACTATTACTCGGCCAGAAGAAAAGATGAAACACCTTCCATTTGCATCAACGTGATGGATCTTGAGGTCATCACACTAAGTGAAATAAGTCAGACAGAAAAAGTCAAGAACCACATGATTTCACTCATATGTGGGATATAAAACTGGAAGCAACAAACAAACAAGACAAAAAAAACCAAAGAAACAAAAACTCATAGACACCGACAACAGTTCAGTAAGGGTAATGGGGGAAAAGGGGTAATAGAAAACGGTAAAGGGGGGTCAAATATATGGTGATGGAAGGAGAACTGACTCTGGGTGGTGAGCACACAATGTGATAGATAGATAGATAGATAGATAGATAGATAGATAGATAGATAGATAGATGATATATTACAGAATTGTCCATTTGAAACCTATGTAATTTTATTAACCAATGTTGTCCCAACAAATTTAATTTTAAAAATGTGACATCTTTCAAAAATAGAGTATGTTGAAACCTAGAGTACTGTATCCGCTTCTAGTTCTGCAGTTATTAGGACAAAAATAATTGTCTTCCATATGCTTTATATAATATAATATACCGTATTTGCCGGCGTATAAGACGACTGGGCGTATAAGACGACCCCCTAACATTTCCACTCAAAATACAGTGTTTGTTATATACTCGCCGTATAAGACTACCCCCTCTTCCGCACACCTTCCACACACCAAATAAAAGGTAAAACAATATCAGATTTGATTTCAACATTTTAATTTATATTCAAATGCTTATGACATGCAGGAAAACTGTCACAAGGCTGTATGTAATCAAACATATACATAAAACAGTGCAAGTTTATTACCGGTAAACATACCGGTAATTCACTAAAGAAAACACACTCTATAGACTGGTACCGTAGATGCTTCTCAGGAACATAGGCAAGCAGCCCACAACCTAGAGGGACTGTCAATGATAGAAGTAAGATAACAAATAGAGGGAGAGAGCAAGTGCCGGGCAAGTCCCTAGCAAGTATGCTGGCGTGACAGTTTCCCCTTAAAAGCCTTCAAACTCCTCTTCATCATCTGATATTAAAAGTTCATCAACGACATCTTGGGATACAGTTGCAAGGCAGTCATCGTATGGATCTACCAATTCTGCGTCAGATGATGTGGCCTCAGCTTCAGCTTCCTCTTCATCTTGCCACAAGTACTCGTCCTCCATACCATCTAATGAATTTGATATGCCACACTTCTTGAAAGACTTGATTACCGTTTACTCATCAATATCATTCCAGGCTTTTATGACAAATTGGCACAAAACATCCAACTGTGGAGCACGCATGTTTCCTCCTTTTGTGTATGACTTTTCGCCGCTAACCATCCATTCATTCCACTGTTCTCGAATGCGATCTTTAAATGGCTTGTTTAGGCACACATCCAGGGGCTGTACCAATGATGTCAATCCTGCAGGAATAACTGCTGCATCTGTTTTTATTCTCGCAAGCCTTTTCTTGGTGCTGGGAGTTAAATGAGCCCAGAACATATCCCACACAAGTAGACTACATTTTTGAAGTAGACCACCTGGTCGTCTGCTCCATACATTATCCAGCCATAGCTTCACACCCTCCTCATCCATCCAACCTTTTTCATGCACATGCACAAAACAACCAGCAGGGAACTTGAGTTTTGGCATTGTTTTCCTTTTAAAAATAATCATAGGTTTCAGTTTGTTGCCATCCGCTGTACATGCGAGTACCACTGTAAAACTTGACTTCTCATGACCTGTTGTTTTTATCAAAATAGTTTTTTCACCTTTTTGATGGATAGTTTTATTTCCAATCATACCAAAATTCATTGGAGTTTCATCCATATTTCCAATATGATTTAGCGCATAGCCATGTTTAGTGCGCTGTTGTATTACGTATCGATGGAAACTACCCACTTTGTTATCCAGATCTGAGGGTAATTTTTGGGCCATTTTTGTCTTTTGCCTTAGTACCAGATCATGCCTTGCCATGAATCTACTGCACCAGGATATAGTGGCCTTAAAATTGTTGCTGTGATCTGGGTTAGATTTGGCCCACTGAAGTGCAAACAAGCGTATTGTATTTCGTGTCACCACATAACCGTTTTGGCGATGTTGAGCCATCATGTCTGCTACATGTTTTTCGAGTTCTGGCCAGTGTGGGGTGCCTCTTCTTAATGCGCACTTACCCCTTGGCATACTCTTTAATGCTTTCTCATTTGATTTCCAGTCCCGAACCATCTTTTCTGTTACTCCATATTGTCTTGCAGCAGCACAATTATTATTTTCCTTAGCAAAGTTTATAACTTTCAGTTTAAAATTTGCATCATACTTCTTTCTTTTGGCTGGTGCCATGATAGGGATGACAGGGGTTTGACTGGTGGACATTTTCTATGCTGTACTGTACAATGGTGCAGTATTGTGGTTGGCTGTTGGCTGTATACAAAGCCTGACTTGATTGGTCCCTGCTCCCTGTTTGCCCGCCCTGTCACTATAGCAGTCTGGTCCACCCTTGCATCAGCATCTCCCTGGGACCTCAGTAGTGCGCAAGTGCGAGCTCTTCAACATTCTAACAGGCACCATGATAGCACAAAATCGCGAATCTTCAATGCATATGTAAAGAAATATACGGTAACCCGAATTTACCACACTCGCAAAATCGCACACAGCCGACCATACACCCAGTATGGTATCGCGATTTGCGATTTTGCGCTATCATACTGGGTGTATGCTCGGCTGTGTGCGATTTTGCGAATGTGGTAAAATCGCATAACAGCAAAATCGCATAACAGCCGAGCATACACCCAGCAGCGCTGCTGATGCCTGAACGGTATGTGGAATGAAGTGGGCGGGCATCGGGAGGCCACTATGGCACGGGGCAAGCACTATGGGCAGTCTATCTGAAGTGTACCTGGCGTATAAGACGACCCCCCCCCACTTGGAGGCATATTTTTCGGGGCCAAAAAATCGTCTTATACACCGGCAAATATGGTACTCAAAATGTACAAAGATTAAACCAAAACAAACAAAATATGTTAGTGGTTTTTAACTTTGTTTTTATGCATTTAGTACCAATTTTCTTTTTAATGCATTCCTGTTCCAATGCAAAAGGAGCAGGTGTGTTTCAGAGGAATCCAGAGCAGACAGAAGACGTCCGCCAAGAGACGTACCCTGCCTACCTGTAGACAACAGAACAATGTTTGCAAAAATACTATAGGGTTTCTTGTAGTTCAATTTGAGAACCACTGCTCAAAGGGAAACAGTCCATGAAAAAATATTCCTACAGTGTCTAGTTATCCAGAATTTTGCTACTTGTATGCAGATCTTGTGACTACTAATCTTCTATTAAAAACATAACCCTTCAACTCTGGGGGACACCAGTGTGTGTGTGTGTGTGTGTGTGTGTGTGTGTGTGTGTGTGTGTGAGACTGTGTGTGTGTGTGTGTACGTACCTGTACACAGATACACTCCCAAACTTAAAACCAAGGCCAATTCAGTCTAAAGGTGAGGTGATGTATTTGTCACTCCAAATACAATCTGGGCCATCCTGCTTACTGCTTAGTCTCCATTTAACTTTTTCTACTGTATGTAAGCTGCACGTCCCTTTTTAATTCACAGAGCTTTAATAAAATGCATACTCTAAAGGTCAATGCATTTGTGACATCCTGTGTTTGTTATTTGTTATTCAAACACTAAGTGAGATGAGAGACGTTTTGAGAATGTGTGACAGTAAAGGCAGCCATTCAGTTACAGTAATTGCCCACAAATTGATGTGATAGTCTAATAAAACAAATGAAGATATCTTTATGGCACATTCTTGATCTTTTAATTAGAAATACCATGATCAGTGACACAAGAAAGTCAATATGTTAGCGTATTTCTACTGGTATTTTACTAAGGCGAGGTCTAAATTATCATTTTATTTTGGCACGCAGCAAAGTCACAGTTTTAAGAGGCTAGAGTAAGGCAAATGTAATAAAATCCTCTATTACTCTAAATTGTGGATGATTTCACTCAGGATTTTGTGTGTCTCCTAAACAACTTGAATGCATTGCTTAGAATGCCTTATGATAATTAAGTAAATGCCACGTGTGAGGATGTTGGGGCTATCCTTTCATCATCAGCTGCTGCTCTTTCCATTAGCTGTATCGTTCTCTGAAAAAAAATGTGGTTTGATTAAGGGGTTGGGTTAAATTTACACTTTTCCATGTTTATGAGGAAAGGGGGAGATTTCAATGAGAGAATTGTGTACATCTATACTTCTGTACACAGATTTAGCTATGTCAAAAAAAGGAGACATAAATAGCATTTGAAAAATATCACTGATGTTTAGTCAGAATTTTCATGGGTTTACAGTTTAAAGGTATATGATTTCTTTTTTTCCCCTCTTTTTTTTCCTCATTAAGTCTTCATGAGTCATCCAATAGTTATTAATAGAACTGGGTAGGGAGTAAAATATCCATGGAAACCCACTGCTGACAAAAAAGCATATTAAAATTATATACATTTATATCACAACTTCTTTCAGTCACATACCTTGGATATGCATTTGATAGAAAACCAGTGTTTCAGGGTCTCAAATAATTTTTACAGTTTGATGGACAGAAATATTTAGAATTTCAAAACCTTTGAAAAATCACAAAATTACTTGAAAATAATTATCAATATTCATTACACAATATAGAAGAAAATTTTAGTTGGAATAAGACATTTTCATAGAATCTAATTAAAATAATATTTTGGGGACAGTAATTCAGCAAGATAAATTCAAGCTCAAATTTTAAGATATATGTTTAAAAGTATGTTAATGATATTCTATTATGAAAGTAAGAGAGATATATTATAAAAATTCCTTATTTAACAGGAGACACATAGAAGAAAATTAAAATTGCTTATGGATTGGCAATAATGTGATATATGTATTTTTTCATTGCATACATGTACGAGTATACACACAAACAAGCATATACTCACACAACCCTTCACCCTCTCCCCCACCCTGACATACACAAAACAGGGCATTTTGGGGGGCACAAAATAGGAATTTTCCTGAATATACTGAATATTTTGTTTTAAAATGTACTTTTTTCCCTCTTAGCCATCTACATATCATAAACATTTTCTTGTCATCTATTTTTCTGCATGTTTTTTCAAAATATATTTTTCTTGCACAATTGCTAGCATAATTGCTCACATAGAAACAAAGAGTTTCAAAAATATTACAGTTATATCCGTATGTATCTATGTATCTACATGTATTTATATCTGTATCTATCTGTATCTGTATCTCTAGCTCTATATCTACATCTATCTCCATCATCCTGAAATGGTCACCATTAATATTCTGGAGTCTGTTTTCTGTGTTTGGTTAATATGTAAAATTATATTCATTTTCTTTTCTTCTTAAACGATTGGTGGTAGAACTTCAAAACTCATTCTCATAAGACGTTTCATGGTTAAACACAATAGAAAATTTAAATAACATTTAAAATGTCATCATTTTATAAAACAAACCGGGTATAACTTATCTATTTTTATATGTTATTTATAAATCTCTGGTTTTTATATTTGAAACAAAGATTTTAAGAGTTTTTTCAAGGTCAACTATTTCAAATTAAAAAGATACTTTCTGTTGGGGTACTATGAATAGTCAGTCTCACAATGTAAATTGGATTGTTTTAGTCTCCAAATGATAAAAAATATATTTTTTAGTAAATCAGTAAACTGTCAACAATTTATGCATCATAGGAGATTAACTTATTGGGTCAGACTGTCCACCCAGCGTTTACTACATCAGAATAAAAATCATTTCATCGTTAATGCAAAATTCCATTCCACACCCTCATACCCCTGGACATGAATGTTATTTTTAAGAAGCAAAAAATACATGACTGCATTAGAGAATGGTAGAATATTGAACATGTTGTCATACAGTTGTCACATTGAATGATTCACCTGTCCTCTAAACAATTTTACTTTGTGTACAAAGAGCGATCTATTAGCTAGTGAGCTAAGGACAATATTTGGATTCAGTCTGAAGTGTCATGCTAATAACAAAAGCACTTTGTTTCCAAACTCTGTGTTCCACGTAGATTATTGAGATAACTATTTCATGTTTAGGTCTCTAATTGTTGGAGAGTAAGAGCTCATGCTGTTAAGTATAAGGCAAGCTCATCCTGGGCTCTGCCATTCCAAATACTGAAAGTAAACCACCCGCCAGGACACCTACAGGGACACCCTGCTTGTCCCATCCATGGTTATCCAGGGGCCCACACGGATTTCCAAGTAATGATGAAAAGAACAGAGACAGCTCATTAGCATCAACCATCTCTAATCCTTCCCCAGCAGAAGCTCCCCACCTGGGCCAGACAAATCCGCTTCTGTCCCCTGCACACCCAGCCCTCTTATTCCCAACCCTGAGCTTTGCACAGGCCTGTGAGCAACTCCATCCTTTCAGAGCTCAAATTAAAACTACCTCCTGCCATTCGCACTTAACATGCTCCTTTATATAAAACTGTACATAAACATGTGTGCTTTCCCCCAAACATAAATCATTTAAGGAACTTTAGCATGTGGATATATTTTTTTCTTGAGCGAGGGAAAAAAGTTATGTGTTCTGTAATTTTAATTTCCCCATCTAGTGCGGCTTTGTAAACATGAGCCCACTGACTGGAGAGCAAAACTGTATTGCACTGAAGTGAGGGGCAGATTCTGTGCCTTGCTTTTCTAAAGCAGTCTTACCCGGAATTAGTACTCACTTTCATTTAACGTTTCATGTGATTTATACTTTCAAAAAATTGTACAATGTTATCTTATGGCATTTTCAGTATTTGGGGGTGTTAATGAGAGAAGCATTTGTATCAACTGTTTCGTAATAATTAGGGGCTGGATTTACAGCTGACAGTTTTGAAATTGGGACTCTGTGATATACAACGTCAGTCTAAATTAGCAAATGACTAGTCACCAGGACTGATATTTTATAGTCTCACAACCCTTTAACCATAGATCACAGTTTTCTGTGAAGGTAGAATTCAAGTTATTTTCTTTGTGAGGCTCTCACGACATAGAATAAATCACATCCTAATTAATAATGTTTTGCATGATGTTTTTAAAAAATAGGAGAATATATATATATATATATATATATATATATATATATATATATATATATATATATATAAATGAAATGACTCTACTGATTAGTGTACATAAAAATCTATCAACTAACCAGTGGTAAGTAATAAATGTAGCTTATGTTTTGTATTGATTTGGAATATAACAACATAAAATACCCTGAGAACTTGCCATATAATAATTCTGTTACTCTGCATAGTCTAACAGTGTCCATGTCTTTCATTTGAGCGTTTATGTCCTATTCAGAACTTTCTTAGAGAAAAATAAGGATCATATTCTTGCTTTGAAGATTCTTCATTCTGACATACTTGTATATCGGAAATGTGTGAATAGGGGCATTATTTTACATGTTAGATACAAGCACATTATAATTCCGAAGTCAGTGCAGTGGAAAGCGAATGAGGCTCAGTTTGGAGTTCAGGTTCGTTTCCACCGGTTCACGTGTATCACTGTGATCAAAAGTGAGTGCCTGGTAATTTGCTAGTAACTGTTACTTCCATCTGCCTTCCCTTGTCCTGATAATACTATTGTTCCCAGAAACCCAGACCAATGCACTGACCCGAGTCAGGTACTGAATAGCAAGCGTGGAAATGGCCATGCCGGAGGGTGGCAGACTGCGGGCGTGGCACCAGCCTGGGTGACGACTTTTTGCCACTGTCATAAGGTCACCATGAAGGTAGCCCTGATCCAGCATTGGTATCATTAGCACCCCTTCAGTTTTAAAAAAGAAATATTTGAAAGAAAAGATCATCAACATTGAAAGTTGTGGAAATCGTCCCTCAATAATGACTCTTTCTGAACATTACTGATTTCAACGGACATGAGATGAAAATCAGTACAAGATGAGATGCGTATCTATTTCCCTCTCTTTATTTATGTGAATTCTTCTAGCAACTGTACACAGACAGGCACAATTATAGGCCCTCGGGAGCAGAGTAAATCGTGGGCAACAGAGGATTGATAATGTGGAGTGTGTTTGTCAATCAAGTATTCTTCATTTATTACCTTTGATTCTGATGGACTGAGATCCTAGCTTAGCCAGGATTCTGTTCCGTTACCTCAGTAACAATATAAGTCCATCTCCATTGTGAAGTCGGGAATCATTTTAAATCTGGATTTTCACTTGTCCAAATTCCTTAAAAAGCCAAGCTCACTGTGAACATACTGTGTGTTTACACCATGCTGAGAGCACAGTAGGCTCCTGTTCTCCGTGGGTTTCTGTATCATGAATATTGGCCTCTAATGGTATTTCCCACACACACCTTATTTTTCTTTACGTTTTTAACCTGCACTCACTCACCAGGTGGCCTAGCAAACTTGGTGACTAAAGCTTTGTTGAATGAGATAAACTGGGTTAGAACACAGCAGCGTATCCATTTTGGACTAATTGGTTCTAAGTGCAAGATCTAAATTATAAAAATAAACCTAATAAAAACAAGCGTAACACCTGAATAAAGCTGACCTTCTTTCTCCTTACTTTAGAACTCGTTAAGCATTCTGACACCTACAAAAGAAATGCAGGTTGGGTGCCAAAATTTTCAACTAGAATTAACTTCTTTGCTGGAATCCCTCGAATACAGGAAATACCAGTGTATTACCAATAGCAAAACTTTCTAAAAATCCAGCACCCCCATACATTTTCCCAAAGTATTATATACTGTGCCGAGAGTCTCCTGTCATTTTTTTCTCAAAGGACGCCAGAACTTTTCTCCCTCAGGAAGGTATTGGTGGGAGTGTGGCGAGTGGACAAGGCGAGTGTAGATTCCACTGAAAATAAATGAATAAGGTTGTTAGACATGTATTTGGCAGACTTTTGGGGGATTCCTTAACAAGGTGCAGAATGGCAATGTGATTGTTTGGAGAAATATGATATTGTTTGCGGGCTTTTAGGTATCCACAAACTTCAATCAGTTGAACTTTCAATGTGAGGCTTGGTTATTTAATAAGGTTAACATCTGTCGCTCTCCCTAGACTTGGTATTGAGACCCTACCTATGGAGGTCTTACCGCCCACTTATGCTGGGATGTGAGAACTGCCTCCTGTTAGAAATGGCAGCACTGGTGGCATCTGCTGCAGACACAGCGGAACAACCCATGTGTCTGCATTCACTCGCCAGGTAGTAAAACATCTGGGGAAGCTGCATCATCCCGGACAGTGTGCAGGTGCTTCACTGAGCATCCAAGCTTCTTGGGAATTCTGAGTAAGCTGTTCCTCCTGGAGGGTTGTGCTGCCCTGCTTTGGGTCCTTTGCTGTAAAACAGTGGGAGAACGAGTCATGGCTAAAACTATCTGTGCGACTGTCTATTTCAGTTTCCCTCCAGGAGTGTCCTCAGTCTCCCAGCCATAAAATTACGTTACTTGAAAAATGCAATTCTGGATTTGTGTAACGCCAACAGACCTTTTGTATTGAATCCCACTCTCTGATGACTGAAGTAATGACATTATAGTCTTCTCACTGCCCCACTTCTAGCTGGATCCACCTTATTTCTATCTTTGAAAATTTTATTTTTAAATTCTACAACTATAGCTGGATTGTACGGTTTTCCCTTTCCCCCTTTTCTTTTCCCTAAGAGCCTTGAAAACCCACACCCTATCTTCTTCCACGTCTCTGCAGTAAAAAGACCCCCGTCTTTGGATCCTCACAGTGTCCATTCACTGTTGCTGACGGGCTCGTGGCCTCTCCTTGCCGACCTCATTCGCTCCCCTGTGGGTCCTGATTAAAGCCTTCTAATGCCTTCACTCTCTCATGCTGCAGTCTTAGTTTAAAAAACAAAACAAAACAAAGCAAAACAAAAAGCAGCTACACTAGAAACAGAAAGTCAACTGTACAAGACATCCTGTACCCCCTTTTCAGTCGCCAGTTCTTACATGGGAGATAAAGGGTTAAGCCAATTAATTGCACGGCTGCTCTTGACCTTCCTCCAAAAGAAGTCTATTAAACTAGTTAAATCTAATTTAATAAGAATGAGAGAACATGGGCAGCCATCATTTTTAAAAGAACCACAACCTGGTGAGTTGCCAGTTTTAAAAACCATGGATGTAAACATTTTTCCAGAACGCCTTCAGTGAGTAACATGGTAAGACTGCCATTGAAGCGGGAGCCATAGTAATGGGGGCGGTGGGGGGTTCTCCCCTGTTTACTCCTGTGTCTTATCTCTTTTATCTGAAAGTTTAAGAAAACCATTTATGTAAAACCTGAACTGTAGATTGTAGCCAGAGCCTAACACAATTGATCGTGAAACTCTCACATTTGTTAGTGTCTTCTTAAATAAATGTGAGTGGGTGACACTTTGAAAGACACAGATATTTTGCTAAAATTATCTGCAGTAAACCTACCATAAGTGTTTAGGCCTTAGTGATATGTATCTAAGGAAAGCTGGCAGATATTGAAAAGTTTATGCTAGCAGTCATACGGCAGTTAAGATTCTCCCTGTGGTAATTACCACTGTGATTAGTAAGCACCCGTTCATAATGCAGTATTCTACTGGACATTTTATTTTACAAAAGGAAATAATTCAGTAGTTCTTTGTTTTTAAAAAAGTTCAAACTGCTTCTGCAGATGCCAGATCCTCTTTGCAAGAGGGTAGAAATCATTTGTTTACAACTAGACCCTGGAAATTAAGAGAAAAAGCAGTAAATGTGTGGGGATATCACGCTGGCCCTGGTACAACGGCATATATAACTACCCGGTTTTATTTATATCTGCTATTTTGATTTTCTTTTCCATTTTACTAAATTAACATTGTTATCATCTTGTCTCAGCAGCTTAAGTGAAATGTAAATTTATAAGAGGCAATTCAATCTACAGACGTTATATTTGCCTTTCTTTTTATATCTATTATACTCTTCTAACCAAAAACCACCCATGAACTGAGTGAATTTAAGAAAAATTGGATGTTGTAATTCTTCATCAATCAAAAAGGTAATATTTAAACATCTGTTGATCAGATTTTTAAAATTATGCTAAACTAAAGAAAATCCAGCATATTTAATAAGTGTTTATAGCTATGAAATTATTTTTAAACCTTTTTTGTTGTCAACCACACTTGTACTCGTTGTTTAGAAACATGCTAATTGGTAACTACATTTTAAACACACATGCACACACAGTGTTATGCACACACATGCACCCATATAAAACAAATATCAGAAACATCACACCTAATATGTATATAATGGTTTTAAGATACAGTTTTCTTTCTGGTAAGTAATGGTGAGTTTTTAGTGTTTTAAATTTAAAGTATTGGGCAATTTCGATACTGTTCTTGCTGTTCTGATCATACAGGATTGAATGAGAATCTTCTGGCTTTTCTGGTTAATTAAGAGAGAGGAATACATTGATGGTACTCATTGTGCAGTGATGCCCTTTCCTTTTCCTAGAATATCTGAAGTACTTTGTCCTCAGTATGACCAGAACAATTTGCTTACTCTCTGATGTTTTACTAAGTACTAACTTACTTTCCCCATGCACTTGCACTTGGTGAACTCGAATACAAAGAAGAGTCAGCATTTATCTGTTAGAGATTGATAGAAATAAAGCCCCAACTGAGTTACAGCTTCACAAGTTTGTAATAACCTTATCTTTTACAGTCATGCATAATTTCAGGACAAGAATGTGTTTTGAGAATTGCATGGTTTGGTGATCCCATCATTGCACGTACATCACAGAGGCATTTACACAAACCTACATGGTGCAACAACCTACTACACACCCAGACTCCACTGTAATCTTGTGGGGCCCCCCGTGGTCCACGTGGTCTGTCATTGCCTGAGATGTCGTGCCACGCAGGAATGTACTCATGAGGATTTCCATTGCTCTCAAACAATTTAAAAGTGAACACACAACACAATATATAGATGCTGTATTATAGAATTGTACACTTTAAACCTTTGTAATTGTACTAACCAATGTCTCCCCCATAAATTTCATAAAAATTAGAAAATGAGTAACTAAATTGAAAGACTTGGAAGGAATAGATACCATAAAACATAAATATAAATAAATAAATACTGAAACAAAGTGGCAACAGATGCTAGAGTCTATCTTATAAAAATGAAGCAAAATGAATCAAAAATATAAAGTAGTTTAAAAGATGTTAATTTAAATTTATCTTTTTTGCATTTATTTCTTTTTTTAATGAATTTCACATAAAATTACAGGCCAATTAATTCTTTCTAAAAGTTTATATTATATAAAGTCAAATGATTTAAGTAATTAATGAAATTATTTAAAAATCATAATGTTATAATATGCATCATAATATTAAATTAGTAGAAAAACCAAATGAATATAAAATATAATCAATATAATGCAACATGTTTATTCACTCACTCAACAAATATTTATACCAGACATTGTAATAGCTGAATGAAAATAAGCAGAAGAACTCCCTAGCTTCATGGAACTTGATTTTATTGAAGGAACAGAAAACAAAATAAATAAGTCAAATGGACAGTATACATAGTGATAAGTGATAAGGAGACATATAGCAAGAGAGAAGATAGAGGCATTTGGCAATGAGACAGGGATTGCAAATTTACTCTTAAAGCATAAAAACGGGAGTATGTTACTGAGTATAATTTGTGTTTAAAGGCATGTGTTCATAGAATAGACAGGAGAATGACACCCTCCTGCACACACACACGCACAAAATATACAGACATCATTGCTTTCTTGGGGAGACAAATTGGCCAGTCAAGGGGTCAGAGATAGGAGAAAAGTTCTCATAGTACATGTTGTCTACCTTTGAAATTCTCTAGGTTGTGCAGATAATACATATTTCAAACAAATAAAATTTAAAATGAAAATCAATGAATAAAGATACCCAGATGTCCTGCATTGTGTTAGCACCGCCATGTGGACCGTCGTCTCCTGAATTATATTACGAGTTTAAATGAATAGTTTGAATATTAGTTCCTTTATCACATATTTAAATATTTTATGCATATGTCTCATATCAGATTGTCATTTGAATTTTTCTAATTAAAATAAAATAGCGTATATAATATATAAGAGTATATAATACATAATGTACAGATTCAGAGGTACTTCGTTCTGTAACTTCACCTTTTTGGTCATTGTAGCAAAGGCTGAATTGACTTTCCCAATTGTATTCCTTATCTAGTATGTCTGGGTAACAAAGTACTCCAAATGTAGCAGAATCAAACCACAGAAACTCTGAGAGAATAAGATTGTGTGGTTTGCTTTGCTACATTTGGAGTATTTTTATTCTTTGTGAGTTAGCAAGTCCAGCCCACACTTAAAGGGAGGTGATGACACATGGTGTCCCTACCAGGAGGTGGGATTAACGGCCGTGATCCCCACGGCTGCCTGAGACGTCAGTTACTCTGCCTTCTTCTCTGGAATTGCTGTCTGCCCTGTCCCTTTAGGTAATTTGATTTCTCAGCCTTCAACCTTGGTCTTATTCTTGCATTGATGCTCCATCTTACTTCACCCTCCTTGTTTGCTGATTAAAGAAGCAATGCTTTTTTATTATTGAAAAACAAAGGCAAGCGAAACTTGATATTAAATATTTTCAAATTTTTCTGAAGTTAAAATAAAAGCATTGGATGTAGTAGAACATTAAATTATGTTAGTCTGTTTCTCCTTCAGTGTTCATTGTTCAACATGATTTCAGCAATAGTGGCAATAAAACACACATACATACTTTGTGTTAGAAGGAAGACCTTTGGAGACAAGCGCTGTGATTGGTGGTGACGTGCGTGGGCTCTGTGCCTGCACAGCCCGGGTTTGAACCCTGGCTCTACCGCTTATAACGGCATCACTTGATTCTGAATAACTGCCCAGTTTCTAGGGAAACATGGCATAGCGTTAGAAGACAGGGAGGAAATACAAGTATTTTTCATTAGTAACATTGGTTCATAGGACAGTGGGTTTTTACAATTTTGTCTCAGGAAATAATGAAAAGGAAGAGAAGAAGCAGTGTTTAGTCTGCATTATTATAATTATTTATTATGTTTCAGTTGTATTTCATGACAGGCTATGGGTGGGCTTTTCATTAGTGTAGGGTTAGTGTTTTCATCCGCCGACCCCACAAAAGTGTATAATACTCCGAGAATCCCTCTTCACCCTCCCTTTAAAATTGAGACAGCCCAAGTTTGTGGGGTGGGCGAGTGAAAACAAAAACCCTGCACTAATGAAAAGCTCACACACAGCCTGTCATGAGATAGAACTGAAACATAATAAGTAATTATAATAATGCAGACTAAACACTGCTCTTCTCTTCCTTTTCATTATTTCCTGAGGCAAAATTTTGGGGTCCTCGTGATGACTCCAGAAGAAGTCTACACTGACTACATCAAGGAATAAAAATAGCAGATCCAGGTGTCTAGGTGCCTATGTATAACCCATTGTTTACTCATCTACTCATGATGTTAATTTCCACACTTGATATTTCATATATAATTGCATTTGGAATATTTTAACCTCAGCCGATCCCTGGGAACTTAATCCCCATCAATAGGATATTTGGAGAAAACAAGGCTTTATATGTGAGTAAATATTGTAGTTAATAGTACATTGTTAAAATAATTTTAGACACAGTAATATATAAGTATATATAAGTGAATAATTATGATGAATTAATATATAAAAGAATAAAATAATGTTACCATGTTTCCCCCAAAATAAGACCTAGCCAGACCATCAGCTCTAATGCATCCTTTGGAGCAAAAATTAATATAAGACCCAGAATTACATATTATATTATTTTATATTATATTATATTATATTAATTACATTATATTATACCCAGTCTTATATTAAAATAAGACCAGGTCTTATATTAATTTTTGCTCCAAAAGACACAAGCAGATGGTCCAGCTAGGTCTTATTTTTGGGAAACATGGTATGTCCACACAAAAACCATGGTATGTCCACACACAGATGCTCATGAAACCTTTATTGATAATCGCCAAAACTTGGAATGAACCAAAATGTCCTTTAGCCAGTAAGTGGATACACAGTGGTCCATCCAGACAGTGGAATAGCATTCAGCACTAACGGAAACAAGCTATCAAGCCATGAAAAGACACTGGGGAAACTACCTGGATACTTTTTCAGCAGTTGTTTTTTGAGGTACAAAAGTGTCTCTAATGAATGGGTGTGTCAAAACTGTTAGGTGATGAGAGTGACGGATAACACCTGTCATTTAACTCACCAGAAAGATGATCAAATACATCTCTCAACTATAAATGGAGCACCATGCCTTCAGGTTATAAAGCTCTTCTAAACCAGGATCACTTCTGATATGATTCTTCACTACTTAGAAATCAATTTCATAAAATGTGTTTGATAGCAATCATTGTAACTTTGAAATATGGGGTTTATGACAAACATATTCTCCTAAAATGTAACTTCTGTTTTAGGCATATTTATATATGTTGGTGGAGAAAGTAAAGCAACAACAACAACAACAAAAATGGTTTCATAGGTCTACAGTTGTCTCCACAGTGTATACTATAAACTAGCTATACTAATGAACATGAATTTATATACTTGAATTTAAGTAAAATTGCATACGAGAATGTCCACCAAAATGTGTAAAGCAATGGTAAAGTTCCTCCAAAGTTCCTTGAGTGTGGAGCTCTTATATTCCCATGTGTTCCCACAGCATCCTGTCTCCATGCTGGTGGGGAGCAGGCCTTCATTATACATACATTTTAACTGAGTAACCTAAAAATCTTCTCTACAGTTATGAAATGGAGAATTTTAAAAATCAACTTTTCAAAATCCTTTTTAGCTTATTGTCTTTCAAACACCACTTTCTTATTCTTCTCTGGTTCCTAACTCCTTTGTATATTTCTAATTTTCTGAAATCGACCAGCTTACACAATTTTCAAAAAAAATGAACCTAAGCTATCTGATTTCCTTCTTCAAGAATGACTTCCTGGGGAAGAAAGCCCACCTTATTTCTTAACAATGACTGATATCTATTTGATTACCAAAAGAAAAACAAACGAAAGAAACAAGTTTAGAACAGAAGGCTTTATGTTTTCCTGAAAAGCCTAAGCATTTTTGCAAATTGCTGCTTATTGTTAATTACATTACCATTTATCTTTGTTGTTTTTCTGTGTGTGTTTTTCCCGGATTAGTAACTTTTGAATAGTGTCCCCTTCTCTTAGCTCTTGCATTTTGAACAACGATCATCACAGATGTAACAGCTAATAGGTTAGTTATCAATTGCCACTTGATAGAGAAGAAAATTGACACCAGCAATCACTGCACCTTTCCAGAAATTGGCACAGCTCCATTACTGGGGAGATGTGACCAGAGTCCATGTTTTCTGACTTTTAAGCAGGCACTTTTTCATGTTACCTCTCAACACTCATGACAAGTTTTGACAAACAGAAGGAAACAATACCCCTATTTATTTGATCTGAGTGTGGGGTTAAATTTCAAATCTCATCAAATTGTTGCCTGGACAACTTCTAAAATACCTGAAACTTTCTTCTCCCATTGGTGCTTTCAGACTTGAGATGGTCACTCTGCAGGTGGCCTTGGAACCTTCTCTTCCACAGCAGGGGGGAGTCAGACTCTCTCTCTTGGCTAACTGAAATGAAGCCTTGAGGATAAGAGAGCTGGAAATGGAAAGCACCCTGAAAGAGTGGAAGGGGACACTTGAAATGACCTTTATAATCCATCACTCTGTCTGGGGCCTGATGGCTTTTGGTGTGTCCTGTTGAGCGGCATTTCTCCCAACCTCTCAGGTCTGAGTCCCTTTCCAGGCCTTCACTGTTATCAGTCTCCAGTGACTGCGACAGTCTCTGAAGCTATTTTTATATTTTCAGACTTTTCATTCCAATCTATTTCATCCAGCCTGAGTGTCCAGGATTGTCATTTAAATCATATCATTTTTTTTTGTTCAGAAACCAATACATTTCTTACATATCAACTTTCAAGAATTTTGCCACTGTCTCTGTAATAACTTTCATTTCTAATCACACCCACCACGCTGAAGCTTCAGTCCAGACGGCTCGCACGTGTCCCTCCTCTCTAATTGGGTTTCTTGGCTTCCCTTTCTGGACTACCACACGTGACCTCTCTCCTGTACAGCTCAGTAGCCTCTTCTCCACTATTTAAGATGCAGCTGCTGCGTTAAACCTTCTCGGATGTCACCGGCCATTCACCTCCGTTGCTCTGGTGATCTCTTTCTCAGCATTTGTAAACCATGTGTGAGTCATGACTCAGGGCAGGTTCATATGTTTGTTTTTTATTAGTGTTCACGTACATCTTTTGTTGTTGTCAGATCATCGCTCCGGAAGTAGAATTAGTGATGTGAGGACAGAGACCTTGACTTTGACCTCCTTTGATATTCCCCAGGACTCTACGTGTCAGGGTCTGTTACAGGAACCCTCACTAAATAGTGACTGAGCGATGGGATGGGCTGAGTCTCCAACTGCAAATCATCTGCCCTTTGGATGAGCTGTGACCCTGATACCCCCTAGGCCTGGAGAAATGGTCCCTGTGGAACAGCAGCCCTCTTCACTCCTCTTAGCCCCTCTCACACACGATTGCCTTGTGACATCATCAGCTTCCACTGGTGGCTTGTTACAAAACACAGCAAGCCCAGCCCCATCACACCTAACAAACTTTCCAGATGTCTTCACATTACCCCCACCAGATGAATGTATACAACTACACATTATAGCTTGAAAACACTGTTTAAGGGAAGGAATTTCCTTCTCTGCAAAATCCTATTCTATGTGATTGGGCTATTCATAGCCTGTGGCTGCTTCCTTTTGTCTCCCGAGATTTAGAGAGAAAATGTTGTACCTGGTCAAAGTTTAAACTGAATAAATATATGACTACCAAATAAAAGTCGCCATGATCATGAAATTCCACCCATGATAGGCTATGAGTGTGTTATAATAGTGATCACTGAATCAGTGCCGGTAATCATGAAGTTGGCAGCGAGCTTTTCATCAGCTACTCTACATCACACTTTATTGTGTATTGTGGTATTAAAATAAGGATTCAACATGCCTCCCCGTCTTCATAGAGCTTGCAACCAATTGGTTCCTTTACTTGTGTTATTCTGATATAATAGGAAACACTTTTTTTTTTAATTTATAGAACAAGAGGGTAAAAATTCCATAATTATTTGTCCTACAGGGAAAGTTTAGCTGCTTGGATATAAACCTAGCAAAGCCCCACTGATCTCTGATGTTTGTAACTCCCAGGTCATGGTCATCACCCCAGAATCAAAGTAATAAATCCCTACAGATATAATCAATCTGTCAATAAACTTTAATTCTAAAGGTGAACTTTTCAAGGAAGCCCATACTTTTCTCTTTTTGAGCCCATTCTTGCCTTATCCTTCTTCAGCCTAGCTTCTCTCCCATTGATATCCTGAGTCAGTTTACCAAAGATCTATTTCTTGCCTTTTATAGTGGTCCTGTACCTGTTCTCATCTTTCCTAGTCTTCTGCAGAAATGAAATGTTGTTATAAGTGGTTACGATATGAAACTTCCTGGTCATCATCATCTTGCAATTTCTTTCCACTTACTTTCATGATATCAATGAAACAAGGTAGCTTAAATCCTACAGATTTGGCAACATTCTATTGATTTTGACACACAAAAATGACAATTTTATAGTATTCAACCTAATACCTATTATTACGTCCTTTCAGAAGTTAAAAATAAAGCTTTGTTATGGCTAATATGTAAAGAAGATGAGCTATAATTAATTTGCCACAGCTAAAAATGTTGCTCATTCAAGCTAAAATTGGGTGCACATTACAAAGTATGTAAATATTTGTTATGAATCAGCCTGTGTGTCACAACAATTTGTCACTAATTAAAATAGTCTTTCACTTTATAAGAGACAATGTGGAAAAAAATGAGTAAAAAGTTAGTGAAATGTACTAATAAAATGCAGTTAAATATTATTGGAATCCAAGGATCCAATCTAAAATGTCCGTGGACCTTAGTCTTCTCCACTTTCTGAGCCCAAGTTTCCATAAAATAGTTATTTTTCAAAATTGAGGTAAAATGTGCTCAGTGAAATGTACATAACTTAATTGTACAATTCAATGAATTTTGAGAAAATGTTCTCCCCAACAAGTGGAGTCAACACTCCAGAGGAAAGCAGAGACTATTTCCATACCACGGAAAATTCTTTTTTAAATCTTACATTCAATCCCTAACCTCTTCTTCAAAAAACAACTTTTCCAACTTTTAATACGGTAAATTCACTTCATCTGGTTTTGATCTTACCATGTTTCCCTGAAAATATGACTGGTACTTATATTTAGGTTTGCTCCAAAACACACATTAGGGTTTATGTTTAGGGGTTGTCATCCTGAAAAATCATGCTAGGGCTTATTTTCTGGTTAGGTCTTCTTTTGGGGGAAATACTGTATTATACACAGAACTAGACATTAGGCACATGCTCACAGGTTTCAGGTCAGGCACAAATCTCGAGGCCAACTACCAAACGGCTCTCAGGGAACATAGGCCAGGGGACCCCTTTCTGGTGCTCTCCCTCTGCCTTGCTACAGGTTGCCAGCACCTCCCAGATAGGAGCTTGTGTAGTAATCTGGAGCCATGACTTTTTGACTGCTGCCCAGGTCACACTTCCATATCACACACTAAATGAATCAGAAGAAATGATCAGTGACCTCAAATGCAAGGCAGTGGAGCGCAGAACAGGAAAATAAAGAAGAGTGAGGGTGGCTACAGGAACTGATGGGAAAACATAAGGTGGATTAACAGACACATTATGTGGGTCCCAGAAGGAGAAGAGAGGGAAGGTGGCAGAAAACATATTTGAAGAAATAATGACTGATCTGGGGAAGAAAACAGACATCTAAATCCAGGAAGCCCATAGAGTTCCAAAGAAGAAGAACCAAGGAGAGCTGTAGCAAAACAATTTATAATTAAATATCAAAAGTTAAAGGCAGGGAGAGCATTTTAAAAACAGCAAGAGAAAAACAATTTGTTATATACAAGGCAACCCACACACAACTATAAGCATATTTTTCAGCAGAAACTTTGCAGGCCAGAAAGGAGTGGTACAGTATATACAAAGTGCTGGAAGAAAATACTGCCAACCATGAATACTCCACCCAGCAAAATTGTCATTCAGAATTGAAAGAGATAACAAGTTTTCCAGACAGACAAAAGCTAATGGAGTTCACCACTAAAATGTCCTTACAAGAAATATTAAAGGGACTTCTTTAAGCTGAAAAAAATAGGGTGCTAATTAATAACAAGAACATATGAAAGAAAAAAATCTCACTGGTAAAGATAATGACAGCAGTAGACTAAACACTTATGAAGCCAGTGTGAAGGTTAAAAGACAAAAGTAGTAAAAACAATGATAACTACAATAACTGATTAATGCATACACAAGATAAAAAGATGTAAAATGTGATATCAAAAACATAACACATGAGGGGGGAGAGAGTAAAAGTGTAGAGCTGTAGAATGCACTGAAACTTGTTGTTATGACCTTGCAATAGACTATTAAAGATAAAATTTATTATATGAAAGCCTCATTGTAACCACAATGCAAAAAGAAAAATAAAAGAAAAAAAAGCTATAGTAAATATACAAAAGATAAAGTAGAAGGAATGTAAGCATACCACTAACAAAATTATGAAACCACAAAAAAAGAGAGCAAGAGAATAAGAAAGGAATGAAGATGAATTACAAAACAGAAAGCAATCAACAAAATGGCAATATCTACATACTTATTAATTGCTTTAAATGTAAGTGGACTAAATTCTCAAATCAAAAGGCCAGGTTGACTGAATGGATAAAAATACAAGACCCATGTATATGTTGCATACAACGGACTCACTTCAGATATAAGGATACACATAGATTGAAAGACAACAAAAGAACAAGACAAACAAATAAGAAACAAAAACTCATAGACACAGACAATAGTTTAGTGGTTACCAGAGGATAAGGAGGGGTGTGGGGAGGAAGATGAGGGTAAGCGGGGATCAAATATATGGTGATGGAAGGAGAACTGACTCTGGGTGGTGAACACACAATGGGATTTATAGATGATGTAATACAGAATTGTACACCTGAAATCTATGTAATTTCATTGACAATTGTCACCCCAATAAATTTTTAAAAAGTAAATATTCATTCCAATAGCTTAATAAAATTTATAAACCAATATTTTAATAAAAATTCAAGGACAGCAAAAAAAAAAAAAAGATATTCCATCAAATGTAATCTACTCAAAAGCCAGGTTAGCTATATTTATATGACAAAATAGACTTTAAAAATCAAAAATGTAAGAAGAGACAAAAAAAGATGGCGCATAACAATAAAGGCATCAATCAACAATTGTAAATACATATGCATTTAACATACAGGCATTTATATATATAAAACAAATATTTTGGAGAATTAAAAGAAGAAATAGACAGCAATACAATAATAGTAGGAGACTTTACACTAATGGATAGATCACCCAAACAGAAAATTAATAAGGAAACATTGGCCTTGAATGACATGTTAAATCAGATTAACTTAATAGATATATACAGAACATCCTATCCTAAAGTAACATAATATGCATTCTTCTCAAGTGCACATGGAACATTCTCCTGGATGGGTTATATATTAGGTGACAGGACAAGTACTAGTTTTTATATGTACATGTTTTCAGTTCTGTTGAGTAGAAGACCTAGAAGTAGAATTTTTGGATCATACAATAACACTTTTTTAACCACTTGAGGAACTGCAAAACTATTTTCCAAAGCATTTGTACCATTTAACACCCTACCAGCAATCTATGATGAGGGAACTGATTTCTCTACATCCCTCAACACTTGTTATTATCTGGTATTAGGTATGGCCCTAATAGTGGGTATGGAGTGATATCTCATTGTGGTTTTAAATTACTTTCCCTAATGACTAATGATGTTGAGCAATTTCTATGTGCTTATTGACCATTTGTATATTTTCTTAGGAAAAGTGTCTATTCACATCCTTTGCTCTAAAACAGTGCACGAGGGTTCCCTTTTCTCCACATCCTCACCAGCACTTGTTGTTAGTGGATATACTGATGATGGTCATTCTGAGAGGTGTGAGGTGATATCTCAGTGTGGTTTTTATTTGCATTTCCCTGATGATTAGTGATGTTGAGAATTTTTCTGTGTACATTCTTGCCATCTGTATGTCTTTCATGTGTAAATGTCTACTCAGATCATCTGCCCATTTTTAAGTCAGTTTGTTTGTTTTTTTGCTATTGAGTTGCATGAGTTTTTATATATTGTGGACAGCAACCTTTTATTGGGTATATGATTTACAAATCTTTTCTCTCATTCAGTAGGTTGCCTTTTCATTTTGTTGATTGTTTCCTTTGTTGTGCAGAAGCTTTAGTTTGATGGAGTCCCTAATGCACAAATAATTATAGCAGCATATTCATAATACATGAAATGTGGAAACAACTAGTGTCTGTCAACTGATGATTCGATCAACTAAATGGGGCCTATATCCCCAATGGAATATTATTTGGCAATGAAAAGGAGGGCGTACTGATATGTGCTGGAATATTGATGGACCTCCAAATCATTATGATGAGTGAAAGCAGCCAGCAACAAAAGACTGCATACCAAATGATCTCCTCCAATAATGATGCTAAAGGCAGGGGGAGAGGAGAAGAAGGAGTGACTGATATTGGGTACACATTTCATTTGGGGTGATAAACATATTCTAAAATCGGACTATGATGATGGGTGTACAGTGCTGTAGATATATTAACGTCCATTGATTTGTACACTTTAAGTGGGTGAAATTTAAGTAAATTATCTTTCAATAAGGCTGTTTTAAAAAAGGGCAAAATGAAAACATACTTTGATGATGCAGTGGTCCAAAAAGTCACTGTCATAATAAAGGAAGTTATTAAGGCTGACATGTACTAACCTCACATCACCTTGTAAGTCCTTAAAGATGCACAGTGTGGAGACATAAAATAAGCTGGGGAAATTTATATAACAAGACTCCTACCATCCCTTTCCACTTTAAAAGTGAGTGCCATTTTTTATAATAGTTCTCATTATGTTACGTATCTGTATGCTTGTGAGTTTGTAGATATAGTTAATGAACAGGTGTAAAGTTGCATTTTCAAAAAGTCTTCATATGATTTTATTTTACATGCATTTTCTCTATTAAAATTGCCAGCATTATACACAAGCATCCACTTTATCCACGTGAAATTGATGAGCAGGCACATGGTCGGCTCAAAGGGGAATAGACTTGGCGGAGTAAGTTTGCTGCCTGCTCAGTTAAGGAGTGAAATACAGATTCACTGCAGGATGTATTCACCAGCTATTTATATGATTTTATACCTCAGTAATAAAGCAATTACGAGTTTGTCGTTTTACTAGTCTAACCATGATGCTTCAAAACTCAATGAAATCCAGCTCTTGAAGATTTTCTGTAATTTATCTTAATTACAAGACATCCAAAGAGGGTAATAGAAAGGCTTGAAAGTTTAAAGCTTTGTTCCCTTTGCCACAGCTGAAGAAGAGTTCTCTTTCTTCTCTATCAAGTGAAGTGCACTTCTGAGACCCGCACAGCCACTTACGTGATGCAGCCTTTCAAAAGAAGAGTTTGATATGACCAAGGCAAACAGGAATTTGGGAAGGACTTACCAAAGAATTGAAAATAGAAAAAAAAGTATTCATGATATTTCCTAGTGTGAAGTATTTTTATCATTTTGTGTGTGTGTAATGATGAGGAAAACAAAATCCAGAAAAGTTAAATTTCACTCCTAGGTGGAATTTAAAACAGAAAGCAACAAATGAAAAAACAAACTCATACATATAGACAACAGAAGGGTGGTTACCAGAGGGGACGGGGGATCGGGGGAAGGTTCAGCGGTTCAAGGGGCTCAAATTTGTGGGGACGGAAGGAGATTAGACTCTGGGTGGTGAACACATAATGCAATACACAGATGTCGTATTATAGAAGTGTACACCCAAAACTTCCATAGCGTTATTAACCAATGTCACCCCAATAAACTCAGAGAAGAGACTATTCAGATTAAAAGAAAGGTAGAAAAACCACGTGATTCCATTTCTATGACAGTACAGAGCTCATTCCAACATACTGCCTCCTGATAGAACGTCATTGTCCATCCTTACGATGCAGGCATGCCTAACGCAATGTAAAGTCACCTGTTCTTTAGAATGGACTTCGAGTGCCTGCTACGTACCCACTGCTGTTCTGAGTGTCCGGTGTCCAGTGGGGGGTGTGGACTTCCATTTGTTTAAAGCTTACAGTTTAGGAGGCTTTGATGGGGACACTTATGTAAGCAGATACTTGAATAGACAGAGTTCCAGGCTAAGCTTGTAATGAGAACTCAGCTGCAGAGAGAGGAGGCAGCTAAGAGAGCGGGGTGGTCCAGGAGACCACACTCAGGACATGAAGTAGAGCCCAGGTGATTACTTCAAAGGCTGGGCAAGGAGAAAGTCAGGAGCACAGGAAACCCAGGCTGGCCCGAGGATGGATGGGCTGGTGTGGGCACTCTGAGTGGGGACGTTCAAACTTGACCAGGTGAGGTTAGAGAGAGGGTGGTCCGAAATCACTTCCAGTTTGGGAAGGGTCAAGGGCCCGGAGTTTGTTCAACTAGAGACTTGAAGCCCCTGATGAGTGGGGATCAGGGGTGTGACATAATCCAGTTTACTGTTGAAAAGCGTCCCTCTGCTGACGAGGATGAGAACAGAGCACAGCAATCACAGGGTAACTGGTTAGGAGGCTGGGGGAGGGGGGCAGGGGCAGGGCCTGAGAAGTAACTGCACAGGAAGGAAAGGAAGTCAAAACATTTAGGTGACAGGTACAAAGTGCTCAAGAAGTTGTTTTGTGTTCTGAACCCAACCGCAATTCTGACGTGTCATAACAGAAGCTGGGTGCAGAATACACAGTGTGAAGCTAGTGGCCATGACAAAAGAAGAAAAAAGACAGAAATTAAGGGTCTTTTCCCAGAAAAATGAAAGTAGCTTTTTGCTAAGTTTATGTGACTAAATATAATGAACTATGGAATAATGCGTTTGATCACTTTATTAACTTAAATGGCTGTAATTAATTACCACTTGCCTATGAATGAGGTGAGCAAATGCAGCCAGAGCCCAGGTGGTCTCTTTTATGCCCAGTTCATTTTCTTTTGTCATGCAAACATCACTTTACAATAAAACGTACCCGTTGATCAAAATATAAACTTTAAAAAATGTGATTAGAACAGGAAGTATATTCAAACATTTCTGTAAAACACTTACTGCTATTGACCATGAATTGACCTCTGGATCTCAGCTAAGAAACAAAGGAAATATGTTTGGTCACATAATGCTTTATACTGGTAAGAGCATCACGTTATAAAGAATGGGCGCATTTGTGTTTCTGGTATGTGATTGCGCGAGGTGGCAGGGGTGAGTGACAGGTGACCAGCTTGGCATTTCAGGTCTCTGGAGCTGAGGCAAATAAATCCCCCAGCTCTGAGGTACTTTTCCCCACCGGCCTCCTTCTCCTGGCTCCTACCACAGTGGAGCACGGCCCCACTTGGCAGCTGGCATTAGCAACATGGATGCCATGGAGACTGCATGGCCACTGTCAGGGGTGGGGAAGTGCTGGGATCATCAGTCTCCCCTGGAATGCCAGCATGTCCAGGACTGTCCCCCAGCACACCATCATCACAAGGGAAAGACACAGTTGTCTCTGGAACACTGTCACCACAGGGAGGAAACCACCTGAGGACACCATCATCACGAGGATTACCAGCCAGTTCCACCAGCACACCTTCGTGTCAGGAGACGCACCTTACCGCAGTTCTGAGTGCAGCCATGTGACCCCACTCGCTCCCTCCACCTGGCCGCCCCCCCCCCCCCCAGTTCCCCATCCCTGGGAATGAGTTCTGAGTGTCAGAACACTCTGCTGTCTGCAGCGCAAGGACTTCCTGTTTGTAAGAAACAGGAGACACATTTCTGAATCTGTTTCCCAGGTGAGAGAAAGGCCTTTAGCATCTCCATGGGCTTGGGGTGGAGCATGATGGCGAAGTCAGGCATTTGCACCAGGTGCCGTCCTGTGTGTTTTCTTATTTTTTTTAATTGTAAGAGTCACATTCATTTGTGCTGCTGTTTGAATCTCCTCCACGCAGCATCTGTGGGTGGTCTCACTCACTGTCAGGATTGGCTCGCTCAGCATCCCTCCTGACCTGACTTCTCTGTGCCTCAGTGTCCTGCTGGCTCCTTGGGGACAGACCCAAGCCTCCTTGCAGGTGGACATGGCAGAGGTCCCCTGCAGAAACCTCCACTCTGCCCCCATGCTGCTGGGGGCACGCAGGTTGCATGGTGACCAGCAGCACTGTGGGACATTGGTTGGTCCACAGACATTCATTTGACTTGGAAAACAATAGTCCTTTGACTGGATAGTCTTTGATAAGTATTAGGTCTGGGAGAGATCTAATATAAATGTGTTAAAACAACACAGTTTTTACCTAAGTGAATAAATGATGGAAGAAGCGTTGGGCTTACCCTTCAAAACACAGTGCTTTGGATTTCTATTTTGTTTGGCTTTTTTAGATCCCTGAGTAAATGCAGGTTGTGTGAATAGTGGGTGACAGGGGCCAGTTTCCATCCTCTCTTACTTACCAGTCACTGTCATTCTTGGGGTAATAGCTTTTCTGTAGCCACGTTTGAAAATAAAAATGCTTACCGGTTTGTCCCTGAGGCTGTGTGACACCAAAGCCTTGTGTGAAACGCATGTGAATAGAGCCCTGACATCACAGTGACCACGTTAAAGACGTCACCTTCATAACTGACCACCCCAAGGTAGCCAGGACAAGACCTGGGTTCTGTGTTCACACACGCACACACGCGTACACACATGCAGACACACATGCACGTGCCCACACGCACACACATGCTCACACATGCCCATACATGCTCACACACACATGATCACACGCACATATGTGCTCACACATGCATATGCACACATACATGCTCACACGTACACATACATGTACATGCCCACAGACGTGCCCACATGCACACACATGCACACATGCTCACATGCACACATGCACATACATGTGCGGACATACATGCTCACACATGCACACATGTGCGGACATACATGCTTGCACATGCACGTACATGTGCACAGACGTGCCCACATGTATGCACATGTACACGTGCACACACATGCACACATGTGTATACCTGCACAGCCCACAGAAACGCAAGCATGTGCAGAGATCCTTGTGACAGTGGTGGCAGCAATAACAAAATAATACCTAGAACTCCTTTCCACTTCACACGTGTCAGGCAGCAGCAGGCTGATCATTGTCCTAATCCGATTTGGTGTCTGGAGCAGTCCGGTGAGACAGGTAATGTGATCACTGGCATCTTAGAGATGGGGAATTGATGCCTCATTATGAGGTTAAGTACCTGCAAAATGTCAGTGCTTTTACTTCTAAACGTTAGATTAAAAATATATTAGAGAGTTATTTTATCTAACTACTTAATCTAACTACGAAAAACAACAATCAGTAGCAGGTTGATAATAGCTGTCACTTAGTCTAACTTAATCTGTAGGAGTTACATACTTCACATGATTGCCAGAAAGGAGATCATGTGACTTGTACCCCATCCAGTGAGTCATCTACTTGCTAGATGCCTGGTGCAGGAGACTCGCAGGGACTGGGGCATTCGTCACCAGGCAGCCTGAGTGCAGGGTCCTGTAGCTTCCACGGCGCTTTCCCTCTGTGTCCATTGTGCCCCTGTCCTGGGGCAGGGTAATTCACTGGAATAGGGCGTAACCCCTCAGGAAGTCTTCTGCTTTATTCACAGGCTTTCATTTTCTCCTGTGACGTCCCACAGTGGAAATTTTAATCAAAAAGCGGGATACTGATAAACCCACATCTTAATGCTCTGGTAAATTTCCTTCTTCGATCAACAGAAATTTAAGCAATTTATACAGCGTGCCAGTAAAATATTCAATTTTGTACTTGACAAAAAGCAAAGTAATAGAAAGTGATGAAGCCGGGAATGTTACCAAGCCCTTTAGAGTAATTCAATAATGTGTTTAGCAGAGGATGTTTTCTTGTTATTTGTTTTCCATACATGTAATGAGAGCCAAAGATCATTAAGCCAGAAATGTCAACTTATCTTTGCAACAGGAAGGCAGTGTTAGTAGTGCAGAGCTGAAATAGATACAGATGACATGTTAATTGGTTAATTGTACATTTTAATAACAGACTTACAGATTCACGGTTTCTTTATGTTTAAATAGCATAATTGTGTGTCAGTTGTGTTTTCAGGAAACATCGGGATATTTTCATTCACCTACACATCTCTATATAATTGAGTTTTGGCTTTTTCTCCTCAAGCTATAATTGATTCTAATGTCTATATAGGACAGGAATCGTCGTGAGTAATCTACTTTTAGTCCCCTCTCTGAGATATCAAGCTTGTCAGTCGGGCTTCTAGAAAGGTGGACAGACCCTTGCTGAGATGTCGGTGCTTTTACAAATGGAATTACACTCCTCCCTTGGGTATTGCAAAGTCCAAAAGCAATCCTTCTCTAGGCAAGTAATCACATAGAGAAAAAGAAATTATAATTCTTTGAGGCTATGTGGCTTGCATAACTTGTCCAACAAGATATGCAGCCCGATTCCCATGTCATTTAAAATGCTTTAAAGCCACCCCAAACTCGAGTTCTATTTTTAAATTGCCTTTTCTTAAGAAGTTACAGCAGTTGTTGGAGAAAATGGTTTGATTATAGGAGACTTGTTAGCCTTCAGCCATGTCACTCAAGAGTGTTTCTCTTTGAAATCATCTAAAAAAGAAAAGGCTATTAAAAACTGGTTTTGCAAGACATATTTACCAGGAAATATACCAAGAGATGTGTGATACACAATAAAAGCTTTTGTAGTCAACATACTAAGGGAGGTAAAAGTGTTTTCTTTTTTTTGTTCCAATGTTAACTGGAACCTCTTTTAAGTAAAGACAAATTTTGCAAATCTTGGGAATTTTAGTAACATTGGAGGGTTGACTGATATATAAAACTATTATCAAAAGCAAGTTTTTTATCTGGTAAACACAAATGTACTGGGATGATTCTTCAAAGTCTGTGTTTCTCCCATGAAACGTTTACAATGATGAGTTTTCTCCACTCTGAGCAAAGGTTAATAATGTGTTACACTGGTTAATTTGCACACTGGGTGCATCTCAGCTTAATGGCAGAGTCAGGAGCGTTGTGTGCGGCAATAATCGTGCCACCCTCTCACTATTCTCACATCGAATTCCGTTACATCAGAGATGATCCCTAAGCCAAGGTGGTTTACTTCTAACCATAGCATCTTCCTCCCCAGTGGTTTCCTCTGTGTACTTCTTCAACCTTTCCAAGAATGTGATAGCAATGACTTGAGTTGGTGTTATCTAGTTTACAATTTGTCCTGGGGTGGGAATTTGGGGGTAGGGTGCTGTTTGCAGCAGAGCAAAGCTCTTTGTGTCCAAAGCAAAAAGCCAGCCCTGATACCCTGATGGGAATTCTGAAGTAATAGCATGGATGACAGGCTTCCAGCTGTCAGCACACATCCATGAATGTGCTGTGGAATAGCTCACCCTCTGTACAGTGATCATTGGCAAAAACAGATGGTTCAGTGTCTAAGCACAAAGGCTCAAGGAGACGTGGATGGTCACAAGACACGGGAAAGGACAATGGGATATGATTGGCCTTCCAACAGCCCATGCAATGTATGGCAGCCTGCCCCCTGGCCTTGCTGAGTCCTTTGGTTGATAAGCTGGACTCAGTGCATCTTTGTTTGACTCATGCTGATGGTTGTGGAGATCCTAGGAAAGGGAAATGGCTAATCAGAAAAAGGTCCAGGAATCAAACTCATCGTCATATCCACAGTTGCAGCACCCAAAACATCATATGCGCCATTAAGATCGCATTCTGCGGATATGCTCGAAGGTCAAAGGGCCTACGTGAGGAAGGTGAGGGCCTCTCCCACCTGAATGGGATGAAAGGCAATATGGTGGCATGCAAAGGGGTTGGCCATGTAACCACTGAATGGGAGAAAGAAACGAAAAACCCATCATCCTCCCCTCTCTGGATCCAGGACGTTCAGCCAGGGAGCTCCTTCTGTGCTAAGGGAAGCACCAGGGCTGAAGGAGTGTAACCTTGGAAATACTTGCCTTTTGCCAGTTAGTGGTTGTCATACGCAGTTCACAGAAAGGTTCTGGAGCTCAGCTGACTTATCTGTGTTACGGAGAATAGCCAACCAAGTTTGATCTTGAGTGCCCTGTAAGACAGGACTTACCAAGCATTTGTTCACATGATAACACCCAAAAGGAAATGGTGATTATACAGCAAGCTAGAAGAAACAGAGAAGCCTCTCTGAGGCTGCGGGCAAGGAGAGCAGGGGCTGCTCAGCAGGTCATGGGTACAGTCTCTTAGATTTCACGTCAAACAATGAACTGTCCTCCAAAATACCATGGTTCACCCATGCACATGTATGCACAGATATAAATGAAGACACATGGTATGTAGCTCTTGTTCAAAATTGTCATTGATAAATATTTGCAAAATGATTTGTTTATCTCCACCTTATTCACTAGACTTTATTTTGTGGAATTAGGGACTGTGCCTCTTTGTCCATCTCTACACTGAAAGTAATTAATACAAACTACTTGATTATTTATTTAAACAATGATGGTACTAGGCTACATGATCTTTAAGGGCCCTTTCAAGTACATCATCCCAGGAAGAGAGACTCTCAAACTTTTGCCTGCGTCGGATCACAGGGTGGGCTTGCTTAAACATGGAATGGGGGCCCACCTCCAGAATGTCTGGTTGAGTCTGTCTCCGGCGGTACCCAAGAATTACCTTTCTCACATGTTACCGGGTGACATGATGCTGCCAGTATGGGGACCACACTTTGAAAATCACCACCTGTGGGCTATATGTAGCAGGGTTTTATTAGAGGATTGTCGGGACAACAGGAACGGATTGGGACTATGTGGTGCAGATCATGGTGACAAAGTGCTCTGTTCCCAAATGGAAAGGGCAACTCACTGAGCTCTAGGGAAACTGGTCAGAGAGCCTGTGATACTATCCTTACTGTGTTGTTTGCATTTCCCTCCCTCTCACCCCATTATGATTTGTTTAGCATGTTTAATTTTCACCTGTGTGGGGACCTCCCAGCATATCTGATACTAGCCTAAGTTATGCCCGAGTTTACACCGGCTTGAATTCCACCACGCAGAATCTGTGCCTCTGCGTCACTGACTCCATATCTCAGTTATCGTATTTGGGATATTTAGGTGTTCGCTTAGTTGTCTTTCTCCTTGGTCTGTTACGACAGTGTCTCCAAGTGACAATGATAGGTTCAGTGCTCCAATATACCAGGTGACTCGGGGAGGTATCTGGTCTCTGCCAGTGCAGAGAAGTTTTCATCATTAATAGGAATTCTGTTTCCATATGTGTCTGGTATTTCATAGAAGACAAGCCAAAACCACACAACCCAAAACATCACTAAATCAATATTGTGTCTCATTCTCAAACATCAAAATGGGATTTGGGAATATTCTGACTGAGGAGGATGAGCCCAGTCAGGGCTGCTCCATCCAGTAGGGCAGTCAGGACGGGAGGAGGCAGAAGCCGCCCGACAGAGCCCCTCCACGTGTGTCCTTTATGGCCGAGCGGTGTGGACAGAGGTATTTTCCAAGGAAGCTGTAATGACAGTGATTAAAGCATCTCACTGGCTCGGCCCCCGTGGTATTGGGGGGTTGGGGGCATTGGTTTGGACACTGAATTTGCTGTCAGAAATCCTTGATTCTGTCCCTGGCTGTGGCACTTGCTGGAGTGGCACCTGCTGGGCCAGGCTCCTCATCTGGCTGTGCTCACTATTCTTAACCCCCAATACAGGAGTTGGTACAGGATGGTCAGGGTCCTTTTTGGCTTTGAACAAAAGTTATTCTCGCCCCAATGTGTAGGGAGACGTGCTCCGCCTTATGTCCCTCTGCTTGTCTGTGAAATGGGGGTAGGCACGCTCGTCCTCCATTAGTACAGATCAAAGTGCTCTGAAGCTGTGAAGTCACGTCAGTACCATGTTTCCCCCAAAATAAGACCTAAGCGACTGGTTGGTGTTGTTTTATCAGCTTCTTATCCTTAGTGGGGGAAGAGTTTCCATGAAACATTTCAAGGTTTTGTCAGTAACTGGGGTCAATTAGTGAACCTTGACACAATACTTTCCTTAAGGGAATACAACAGACCTACTTCCCACAGTATTTGTTTATGTTTATGTTCATATTTATGTTTCTTTGATATTTATAAACATTTAAGAAATCAACTGTTCTGATAAAAAGTGAAAAAATATGTTTTTTTGTATACATAGGAGACATAGAACAGGGCAGTACATAGAAGAAATAAAACAAATTCATGCCTTTGGAGGCATTATAATATCACAATGTAATGTTATGTACAATATCACAATATCACATTATAACATAAACTTTTGAACTTTACCCGTAATGAGCAATGCATGTGTCAGTTTGCTTTCTGAAAGCAGGATGTATGCCATATGGTAAGATGCTTAAACGAAGGAAAGAGTCAGAAGTTGTCACACTTAAATATGAATTAAAATGCTTCACAACGATGTGACTAGATTACAGTTAGACATATTCTTTTCATCGCGGTTCATGTGATTTCAGAACACTAAAAACCAAGATGTGGAACATAGTTCAAAAGTTAAGCATAAATTTCACTATACTTGAAATTTTGCTTTAACAAAATAGATACTGACTCGATAAAGGATCTGAATGAAAAATGCATAAGCCAACCGGTCTGTGTAGAAAAGCAGTAAGCAGGCAGGGCAGAATCTGCACGTGGCAATATGAGTTGTCGGTGTCCGGGTGGACCCTGGGACACTCTGTGCCTCCTAATAGTTGCCTGTTTTCATTAACCAAAGGTCAAACAGTAGTAGCCATTGAATTAAGTGTCTTTCCTTTGAGGTTGCAAAGAATTTTGCAACCTTTATTTAATCAGTTTCCAAATTGACCAGCCAGGACCGTTTTGATGACATGTCAGTTCTTTTGTGGTCACGATAATGTGTTTTGTCCTTTTTGATAACGTCAGATATCTATCACAGTAAAGGGAAGGGGCAGTGCAATTCCTCAGGAGGAAATTTGGAAGAAACCCTGAGAGGTTACTAACAGAGTATGATGATAACACTTAAAATCGAGTGTTGTACAAAAGGCTAGTATAGAAATATGATTCTATTTTAAGCTGGGTTTATTTCATTCACTGGGCACTTCCACGTATGTTCCCACTAAAGCCATAACACAATTCCATCTCAAAGGGATTCAGCTTAATGCCCTTACTAATTAAAAAGAGAGAGAGAAACTGTGTTGTCATCATTAATATAGGAGATCAAATTTTAAGTGTGTGCAAATATGCAAAAACATTTCATTGTGCAAGAGTTTAATGTCTTTGATAAGACAATGCAGGAACAGATTACGGAGATGCATTGTTCTGCAAATGATTTGAAGTAAACAAGTGATATAAGCAGCAGAAGTAGACTACATTTTCCTTATAGTCCCATGTCAGATTTATTTCTCTGAGCACCATGTCCAGTCAACCTCATATGCTTTGGGACTTCGTCTGAGTTCAAAAGGTAGCCATGTGAATATGGAGAAGGGTTCCTCCACTTTAAGTGTGGGTAAGGGTTTGTCAATGTGTGAGGTTGAGAAAACATTCCCAATATAACAGTTGTCTCTGTCTCACTTTAACAGTTTCATACAACATAATGAAAATACCTATAAAATCAAACTGCTAATTGTCGTTCTGTTCAATGTATTTGCAAAAGCTTGGAAGAAAGGGCTACAGGTCAGAACTCATTCCCCTTCATAGTCACCGTCTCAGGCTCCAGATTCAGTGATGGCCAGACATATGGTGACATGGAAGCTATAGGACACTGGAGACGTGCTTCTCGGCTCATCCTTTCAGTGCATTCTGAATAGAAATGAGATTTTGCTTCAACTAAGTTCTGACATTCTGCATCTGAATCAGGATCCATTAGTTCTTCTGACCCTGTCATTCTTGCAAACCTGTTGTCTGATCAAGGATGCCTTATATTCCGAATTGTAATTCCATTTATGCACCTTAATAAAGAGCAAACTTTCATGGAAACACATCAAATTGCCAGAGGGTGACAGAACTGGCCTGACACAATGGCTCTGCATGCTGAGCACAGTCCCACAGCCTCCTGGTTTTCTCTGTGCGCTGTCCACAGCTCCTCCTCCAGAGTACATTTGGCATAGTCTGAAGAGAGATCTGGCTGTGTGTCTGTGGGAATGCCAGTGGCACTTGGTGACAGAAGCCACACATGCAGCTTGGTGTCCTACAATACACAGGAGAGCCCCCGTGGCCAGAGAATTCTGCAACCCAATATGTCAGTAGGGCCCAGGTTGGGATACCCTATGAAACACTGTGGTTGCTGGTGATTTCAGGGTGCTGGTCGGATACCCATGTGCATTTCCACTTACCTTTCCAGTTTAGTATTCTGCTACTCTTTTCTATTTGTGTGTAATTTCGTTATTATTTCACACCAATTCTAACACCGTAAAGAAGCGTAGAAGACTAGATAGAGCCATTGTGTCAATCATTCAAATTTATAGCAAAAAACAAACAAACAAACAAACAAAAAAACCTTTCATTACTTCTGAATCCAGTTGTCAAAAACCATCTTTGAAAACGCAATGGTCTGCACAAGTAAAAAAATGAAAATAAAATAAAACTGGTTACCTAACATCTTGGACTAAACTAAGCTGTGCTAGAAAGTACAAGCAAAAATATTTAAGAAAAAGATGAAATGCCCCCCAATATTTGAGCAAGACATTTTCTAGAAAATAATTTAAAATGGAATGTCTTGCTTAGTATTTCTCCCAGATATGACGGGGCTGGCTCTTGCTTCTGTTGTAAGATGTCAGCCTAGTTCCTATTTACTCTCTTATTCAGGTTTACAAGGACATACAACAATGTAACATTTAGGGAAAGTGTCTGAAGATGTATGAAGAGAAAGAATAATGAACAAAGTTCTCTATTAGTCACCTTCTGGTTGTAGCCCTGCATTTCTGCACCCACCAGGGGTCCGAGAAGACCATTAAAACTCACAAATGGTCAATTGAAGTTTGTTCAGATTAATTTTGTTTAGGGTATGTATAGCTGACATTGACAGATATTTTGCCAATTCCTTGTTTTCTATATAAAAATGAAGGGTAAACTCTAAAATATGTGTATGCTCATATTTAAACATGGCATCACATGAAATGAAAGAAAAAATTCATGTTTTGGAAAAACTAATAGTGCTTTGAAATTGTAAAAGAATTAGTATGATTCTAAAGGTCTAGAGCTGATAGATAATTTAGAAATAATGTCTTAACAAAAAATAAAATAACTACATAAATAAATCAATAGACCTAAGATACACTCCCAGGCTCTCATTACTGATCATGGCTTTCCCATATTCTGAATTTATCTAACACTGTCTCTGTTTCTTTGAACTTCGAGATTCTCACAAGCAGATTACAGAAGGTCATAAAAACACATTGTTCCTTTGATCTATATTAGTACGTCAGTGAAAGTGTCTCAAGGGGCTAAATTCCAGCCTTTGAATCACAGTATGTGGAAGTGAAATGAAAGCCAGCTTCACTCCACACTTATTAAACTGAATTATCATCAAAAGTAAATGGAAAGAGGAAAAATAATTGATTGGACTAGAAATATCATTGATTCCTCCAATAGGTTTGCCAAATAAAAGCATCATAGAATCAAACTTGAAAACTTCAATAAGATAGTGTCTGCATTATTGGTCTCCCAGGGTCATCTCTCTTCATGAAAATTCTTGCCTTCTTGATCAATTTTCATGCTGTATTCTTCCCACTCTGCCTCTGAATTAAATTTAAATAGTAACAATTATACTTTAGGTCTGTATTCATGAAGAAATGGCATAGCAGCTAATAGAGTTACATAGAACTGTGTCAGAAATCCTACCCCTTTTCTCCAAGTCATAAATAGTGGTGAATTAGATGACTAAATATGGGTTTTTCAAAATGAAAAAAAAAAAAGGAGCCCATTACTGTAATAAGTAGCAGATAATTTATGTTGTCAAATAATATTTGTTCAAAAAATCTATTATATTAACAAAAGTGTGTACTACCACCCTTTCTAAAAAAAGAATGGTATTAAATGCAGGTTCTAGCCCTACTAAACTGCTCTTTGTATAATAAAACTCCCCAACCTTGAAGTTTTCTTAATATGAAACGACCAGGCTCAAAATCTAAGAAACCACAATTTTAAAAACCTTCCTGTCTCATATCAGATCAAGAAGAATCACAACTTCTTGCATACAAATGATAGACTTGACCCTAGTTATTGTATTTATTTCCCCTAAACTAAGCTGTCTTTTACTTCCCCTACGTCCTCTCTCATCTCTACATGGATTTTCTCTTTCTAGACAGTGACCTAAGAAAAAAGATAAACCAACAAATAAGTATATGCATAAATAGATTTAAACCATGGTTCTTTGCATTGTGTAAGAAAAGGCTAGGAAATCTTACATGATACCACTAAAAGTTAAATTGTCACTTTTTACAGACACACGGTTTTTTATATGCAAAACTCCAAAGACTCCACCAAAAATTATTTAAAACAATAAACAAATACAGTAAATTTTTATGGTACAAAATCAGTGTACAAAAGTCCACTGCATTCCTATATACTAAAAATAAAATTTCAGAAAAAGAAGTGGAAAAATGTTTTCTTTTGCAATTGCAACAAAAAAGAATAAAATACCTAGGAATAAAGTTAACAAATGATGTGAAGGATCTATGCACTGAAAACTATAAGACATTATTGAAGGAAATTGAAGAAGACGCAAGAAAAGGGAAAGATATTCCATGTTCATGGATTGGAAGAATCTACACAGTTAAAATGGCCATATTATATAGATTTAATGCAATATACAGATTTAATGCAATCCCCATCAAAATTCTAATGACACTTTTTTTAATAAATATAATAAAAATATCATCAGATTTGTAGGAAATCACAACTGACCATGAATAGCCAAAGAGATCCTAAGGAGGGGAGGGGGGGAACATGGCTGAAGGTATCACACTCCCTGACTTCAATTTGTAGTACAAACAGACAATAATTATAAAGCATGATATTGGCAGAGAAACAGACACACAGATCAATGGAGCACAATTGAGAACTCAGAAATAACCCACAGGTAGGTAGGTACATACATACATACATACATACATACATACATACATACATACATGTCGATAGATGATATAGATACAGATACATAGGTAGACAATTTTCAACAAAGGAGCCAAATACACACAACGGAGAAAAGAAAGCCTCTTAATATATGGTGCTGGGAGAATTGGATAGCCATGTGGAAAAGAGTGAAGCTAGACTGCTATCTGTCACCATGTACCAAAACTAACTCAAAATGGATCAAAGACGAAAACATAAAACCTGAAACAATAACTTGCATAGATGAAAGCCTAAGTACAAAACCTATGGACCTTGGGTTCAGAGAGGACTTTGTGAATTTGACCTCAACAGCAAAGGAAGTAAAAGCAAAAATTAATGAATGGGACATAGGGATACATCAAACTAAAACACCTGCGCAGCAAAAGAAACTGTCAACAAAACAAAGGCAACCAGCTGAATGGGAGAAGATATTTGCAAACAATGCCTCCGATGAGGGGCTAATATCAAAAATAATAAGGAACTCATAAATCAACAACAACAAAACAAACAATCCAATTAAAAAATTGGCAGAGGACCTGTTCAGACATTTCTCCCAAGAAGACAAACAAATAGCCAACAAGTATGTATGGAAAGATGCTGAAAATTCATGAGCTATTAGGAAAATGAAAATCAAAACTACAATGAGATCTACCTTACACGTATGAGAATTGCTATTATCAATAAGTGTTGGAGAGGCTGTGGAGAAAAGGGAATCCTCATACACTGCTGTGAGAATGTAAATTGGTACAGCGACTATGGAAAACAGTACAAAGATTTCTCAAAAAAATTAAAAATAGAATTACTTTAAAACCTAGTAATCCCTCTCCTGGGTATCTACCCCAAAACTCTGTAAACATTTATCTGTAAAGATATATGCACTCCTATGTGCATTGCAGCATTATTCACGGTGGCCAAGACATATGAAAAATTAAAGTGTCCTTCAGTAGATTACTGGATAAAGAAGATGGGGTATATATACACAATGGAATACTACTCTGCCATAAGAAAAGATGACATACTGCCATTTGCGACAACATGGGTGGATCTTGAAACTATCATGCTAAGCGAAATAAGTCAGATGGAAAAACTCAAGAACCATATGACTTTACTCATATGTGGGATATAAAACTGAAAAAAAAAACAAACAAACAAAAACTCACAGACAGCGGTTTACAGGTTACCAGAAGTTAGTGGGGGAAGGGGGTAGAAGAGGGAAAATGGAGTAAAGTATATGCTGATGGAAGGAGCACTGACTCTGGGTGGCGAGCACACAGTGCAGTATACATGTGAAGTATTATAGAACTGTACACCTGAAACGTATGTAATTATACTAACCTATGTCACCCCAGTAAATTTAATTTAAAAAACAAGAATTGAAAGAATAGCAGGCAATCAGTGGATGATACTTAAACCTAGTACAGCACAAAAGAGGAGCATTCCATGCTGGTGACAACTGAACGCCATAACCGCAGTTGAGTCATCCACGAAGTCCTGCTCCCTCTGAACCACTTTGTTTTCTTTCTCTTCAAGCTTCCCAAGGGAAGAGAACCTTGGCCGCCATCTTTAAGCCACATGCTAAGTGACAGGCACAGGTCTGGAACATTCTGAGTCAGAAAGACTGAGCGTCAGCTGAGGACAATGTGGCTTGTGTCTGTGAGAAGCTGTCCCACAGCACCATGAGGCCTACCCGGGCGACTCTTCCATTGTGTTTTGTTAAATTAATGTTCACGTTCTTCTCCAATAGATGGAAAAAAAACTGTCATCGCTTAAGGAATGTCTAGAAAAAGGAGCTTCTTCATTGAAAATAATTATGGCTACGGAAAAGAGTTTGTTAAAGTAGAAATGTAAGGTTCTTATATTTCTACAGGAGAAATATAAGAAACATATTACTATTAAAAATATGAATAGTAATATGTATGATACAAAATTATAAGATAAAATATAAAAAGGCGTTGAACACAATAAATTATTTTACATGCCAATGAAATGGTCTTCTATGAGGTTGGTGCAAAATGAATTATGGTTTTTGCAATTATTTTTAACCTTTTAAACCGCAATTACTTTTGCACCAACCTAATACATAAAATTTCCCAGATACCTAGGATAATATATTTACGTAGAAAAATTAGAAACAAGAAATAAATGGAAATTAGTGTTGTAATGACAAAAGGAAGATATGAACAACATGTATAACTAAAATTGAATGCCAGTAAACACAAAATTAACAAACATTGACGAATATTTTCTGATAAACTACTTTGATTATATACTTTTCTGAAAAGTTAAGGAAGATAGGATTTGATACTCTCCCTTTAGTGGGAAGTTGCTTTTCAAAATGTCAGAAGTTAAATATCAAATTGAAAGTTCTCAACAGTTGCACTATTGATTTGGGGGTTGATAGTTTCACGTAAATGTAAAACATGGATGGCCTAAGCTGTCTGATCACTGAGACCCACTCACTATGATGCATAATGATTTCTTTGAAGGAATAAATACTTAAATCTTATTTGGGTTGTTCATAAAACGCTGGCTTTCTTCTTCTCCAACTCTATGTTTCTGCTTTCATCTGTAACGGTACAAATTGATTTTTATGTTATGTTTAAAGAAGGAACAGTGTCTCTAATCTGGGTCAGATGGAAAATTAAAAACAGGATCTTATCCCAGATCACAGACGCCTCTCAATGTTTAAGTCCCATTTCTTCCCCCTTGAAGCATAGTCATAAATCTGTAGTGTTCCAGATCCTTGAATCTCAATTTCCATGCAAGTACCTGAAATCTTTGACTCTTTCAAATACCCACAATGTTGCAGTGGCTTTTACAATTTTTTCCATCTTAGAATGATTGTTTTTCAGAGATATAAAATAACAAGAAGTAGATATAAAAAAGTAACACTATATTAGAGAGAAACATGGTTACGTATTTAGAATGAGAAAAAAAAAACTAATGTTTTTTTTTGTAAGTGATTTATAGTTAAGCTCAGAAAAGAAGTACTTTAAAATGATTCAGTTGAGAAAATGTAAATAAAAGAGGCCAAATAAGCACTTTAAAGAGGAGCTTTACAGTAAACATTTGGAATGAGCAGCACCAGTTTGCTGTCACATGAAGAGGAAAATCCTCTAGTGGGCCCAGAGACAAGGGAGCCAGAAAGGGGACGCGCAGAGGGAACAGTGGGGTCTGACCTGAGGACAGCCCCTTTGGTCCCATTCAAGTTATTGGAGCTGTATTTGCATTTCTTTAATTTTCCAACACTGGCTTGTAAATAACCATCCAGGCCCACTGCTTTCCTAGCTTCACAAACACGAGGTTCTGCACAGACACACTTGCTCCTGGTCAGGAGGTGCTGTGTCACCGGTTCGCGTGGGAGCTGTCAGCACACATGGAAGACACCCAATAACTGCGAACTCATCACAGCTGGACAGTGGGAAGTTCTTCAGTGTGTCAGCATTTCTGGATGACTGACTGTGCCTCTCGTTGTGAAGAAGCTATGATACACTGGGACCAAAAGGAGCAGCCACTCAGAAACTTAACAGGCGGCATTCCACGTCCTCCTTGGGAGTGAAAAGGTCCTGAGTGGTCACGGGTTGTGCTATCAGTCCAAGAAAAGCCCTTTGAAAGCTCTGTCAGTTGTAAATCATTGTCACCCTGTCTTTGGCCAGCAGAGATTTTAATTTGTCATCGACTCATTTTGAAGGGAACCCATGAGCAATGCAACAGAAAGGATACAATAATAGAGGAAGGTGGGGAAGGCTCCATTTCTGTAGTGAGCACAGAGCAGATTAAAATGACACTCCCTCCTGCCTTCCTCTCTCTTCCAGACTTCCAGTCTGCATTGCGCGTTTCAGTACCTGAAGAACGTGTTTGTAAGGAACCCCTTGGATCTATCTTATGGAATTCTTGGGCTTGGTTAGGGCAGGTCCAAGAATCATTTGTCTGTGTCATGAGCACCAGCTTACAAAGGCTGTTCATAATTCCGGAAGGAGACAGATGGAGCCGAGCAGAAGGCCGCATGCCACACGCCCCAGGGTCAGCTCCCCAAGGAGCAGAAATAACTAATGACAGTATTCTCTCAGAACTTTTTCTTTTTTTTTTTAATTTAAGTTTTCACATGCTTTCGTCAAAAACCTATCATGCATCATTAGGCCGTCTCCAGAGAAACTGTTTTTCTTGTGCATTGTGAGAGCACGTGTGCGACCATGTTTAACTTTTACTTCTAAGATTTCAGTAGTCAATGGCTTTCTTCTCGATGCCCCATCACCCGTTCTCGATCACACACCAAGGTCCTTCAGAGCACACAGGCAGAAATGATTTGTGAGACAAATGCTGCCTGCATGTCAATGGTTCTGATATAAAGTCTGCCCCAGAAACAGCCTTCACCACAAATAATTTTATGGAGAAAGAAAGAATATATAGATTCCCTTAACACAGAGAAGCTCAATGAAGACCCCACTCACATCGTCATTAGGTGTTTATGAAAGGAGGGCTTACCAGCCTCCGAGTGTTTTATTTCAACAAGCATTGGTCCTAGTGTATACATCTGTTCATCGTGAGACTCCCTGCTCTAAAACAGTGATTATATTTGGATAAACACAAGATTGAGCAGAATAGGGAGGGTTTTCCATTTTCTTATTGACCTCACTCTGGTCTGTATACGAGTCGTATGCTCTTTGACACTCGCCACAGTAAAGAGTTAAAGTGTTATTTTTCAACAGAATTTTTTGCAGACTTTTGTTCCGCAACAGGTGCTCATAGAGTGCCCTCCTGGCCAGGGACTCTGAAGTACTAGGATGCAATGGTCTTTAGAACACTATGGTGCTCGTTTGCACAGAACTCAGAACAGAGAGAAGGGCCCTAATGTGAAAACCATCACAGAAGTCAGCACTGGAAAGCAGTGCAAAGGAGGGCACTTAGGAAGGTGCGATCCAACGTGAGGGGACAGGTGAGCCATGCTCGGGGCACACGGCCTCTGGGCTGAGGCCTGAGGACTAGCGGAGGTCGGTCAGCAGGCATGCAGGGACGAGGTTCCCTCACGAAGGGCACAGGGGCTCTCTCCGGTGCACAGTGCTCGTCCTTCTTCTCCCACTAGTTGTCATTTTTGTCTCATCACTTGACCTCAAAGCACCCCTGCCCACTTTACCATTCAGCCTGATGGAAGTGAAGCTCCACACATGAGGAATTAAGTGGGGGCATCGCAATGACCCACACCCCTCACATTAAAATCCAGGAAATGGGCATAGACAGCTCAAGTGATGTACTGGAAATTAATACATAAATTAGGAGAATTATACCTGGGTCCAATTGTCCTGGTGAAAAGGAAACTAAATAAATTAATCAAAAATGAGCTAATTTATTTTTTTCATTTCACAGGGCTTTTTTTTTTTTCCAGTGGGTGGGGGGGACTTGAACGTTCTCGATAGGTCTGTGTAGATACACGTGCTCGTGTCAGTGTCTCGTTAGTTGATTACTCTTCATCAGCAAGTCAGAGCTGTTTCTGAAGTATAAATTATCCGGAGGTCACATAAGTTTTGGGGGCCACTCATTCAGCATTCCTGTCTTGGAGGTATTATAAAGCTGTATTACATTAAAAATTCTGAAGAATGCTAAAGAAAGAAACATGGGTGTTTTTGGCCTAATATTTCTCCAGACTACTTGCTCTCACATGACGTATTTCACAGAACACCTTTCATTCCTCATTCCTTCCACACGTACGTATCCCGCGTGTGTTATGTGTCAGTTACTCCTCGAAACACTTGCGCTTACAGCACAGAAAGTACTGCAGTGACACCACCTGGTGCAATCATGGTCTGATGCAGGCTGGGGACACAGAAGACAAACACAGAAGGGTTGTGAAGGACACCGATTCCTAAATGATACGGGGACTGACCTACCTCATCTGGCTGTGATATCCATGGCCTTGGAAGGCTTCTCGGAAGAGGTGACATTTAGACGAAGTTCTCAGGAACAAGAAGGACCTGGCCAGGCAAAGGTCATGGCAGAAAGAGGGATTTCCTAGAATATAAACTCTAAAGTAATGGCTTTGTCATACATGAGAAACAGAGGGAGGACAGATGAGGGGAAGCAATGGGTGAGCTGGCGGCTACTGCTTCCTGCAGGCCAGGAGGTTACAGACGTGAAATGGGGTCAGACACAAGACAAACTCTCAGGGCGTGTTGGACTCAGGAGCAAGGGATTTGGTTTCACCCTGAGGAACAATAGGAAGCTGTGAAGCACACTCAGGAGGGAAGTGGTGTGACCTCATTTATGTTGAACAAGATCATCTGGCTAATGTGGAGAGAGGGTGGCAGGAGAAGGAGAACAGGAGTGGGGAGACCAGTAGCAAACTCGGCACAAAGGTTCACAGAACGAGGATGGCTGTTCCAGCTCGGGGTGCGGCAGAGCATGTGGAGACAGCATGAGAGACGGAGCGGGAGGGATGGGTGTATGCTTCACATGGGGCATAGCAAGGCCTGTCACACAAGCTAGGAGAGGGGAAGGGCAGAAATCAACGGTAGCTGGGGTCTGGGAATCACAGCTAAGGACTGTGGGATTCATTTTTATTTTTACTTATTTATTTTTTTTTAATCTTTTTGTATTCCAAGTCAGAGACTGTTGGAATCTGACAATATGGTAACCTGATTTTCTCAAAATCCAAAATTCTGTGAAAATCCTAACAGGTTCTTAATTATAGATGCCTCATAATTAAGCGGAAACTGTGACAGGTGTTCAGAACTGAAAATGAGCACATTGAGAAGAGCTGTGAGAACTTCCATCGCATCGTAATTTGGTTTTCATGAGTGCAATGGTGTCATTTCTAGCCAGGAAAGTGAAGGGTTGTAGACTGGTTAAACTTGGGTCGTTTTTGTAAATGTTAAGTGACTTTCAATTAGGACATTCCCAAGGACTGCCGGATGGGCTGTTATCACACCATGCGGTATGCCGTTAAGGTCTGTGTGGCGTGAGTTTATGCTCATGGAGGGAGCGTACATCACCCCCAGATATATACAGTTGTACAGTCTTGCCAAGCTTAGGACATTACTCTGTAAGCTAGAATGCCCATTTGTGTACCAACGTCAAGATGGCTGCTTTGTATTGTTTTGAAATCGTGCGTTGTACGTTTCACTTTGAGTGCTGCTGAGGGTGGGTCTTCCCCAGAAGTCCTGGCCTGTACCGCGTGGCAAGCAGTGGCAGGCCACCTTTTACAGCCACATATTTGTGTAACTGGCAGCCATTCGTAGGACAGTCTTTTCCCATTCACCTCCTTGTTATTGTATATATGGCTAATCTCTATGCTGACAAAATGCACAACCAAGTCAGTAACGTCGTTTACCTGCCTCTCAAAAATGGTGTTTCTTAAGATGTTTTTATAGAAAAATCAGTTCCATGTGAATATGGTTTCATTGATGGAATTGAAATTTTGTCTTGGGCTTTGATCTAGCAGAAAACATTTCAGGAAAATGACAGTGCCTTGGGGAAATCGAGATGTCACAGAGGAATTGCCAGTTAAAAATCACATCCTCAAAGACCAGACGTGTTTGAACCGCTAAAATAATAGTTGACAAAATGTGATTCTTTTTCCGACAAGATACATGATTTCCAAATACAGGTGCTACCGAAACAGGTTGTCTTTTAAATTATTACATCCTAATTATTCGTGATTAATTATTTCTATTTACATAGAACTTTTGATTCCAATCACCTGCGGTTCAAATATAACTTTGCAAAGGCATGTGCATTGCGTTTTAGCTATTGACAGAAGAGTCGGGATTACCTTAGTCTGCTTGGGCTCATGTAACAAAGAGTCATCGTCGGTGGCTTATAAAACCCAAAATGTATTTCCCACGGTTCTGGAGGCAGGAGTCTGAGGTCAGGGTTCTGGCACGGTCGTGCTCTGGTGAGGACCCTTTTCCTGGTTGCAGGAGGCCGACTCCTCCCTGTGCCCTCACAGGGCGGGACCGGGAAGCTCTGTGGGATCCTTCACAAGGGCACTGATCCCATCATGAGGCCCCACCCTCATGACCTGATCACCTCCCAAACACACTTCCTGACACCATCACATTAGGGAGTAGTTTCAACACGTGAATTCTGGGGGGACACATACATCCTGTCCATAGCTAGAATGAAAGGCAAGTTTGTACCTACTCTGAAGAAACATGTACTATTTCAAGAAGAAAAGAGCGTGATCATATTACAGACCAAAACAATGTGACCAGATACAGGCTTTCTTTTGTGATTGGCACCTCCAATGTAGAGAATATGCTGTTTAAAAATATGGTTACATCCATAATTAGGTGTTCCTAATAGTACATCCTAACTTGTTTTTTTTTTAAATAAATAGATGATTAAGGAGCAAGTGACAGAATACTCACCAAAACCCCAGCGCTGGGGGATATAGGACTCAGATGTAAATGCCCAAGAAGAAACAATAGGAAAGGCTTGAAGGAGCCCCCTTAACTGGGGAGCGAACCCATCCAGCCCCAAGGAGGCTTTGTAAGCCCACGTTAGATTGTGAAAGACAAAATGTCTGAAATGTTGACTCTGAAGTCGCTCTGCGGTCCCTGGCCTCTAAGACTTAAAAAGACTGACGTAGGGACAGAGCGAAGCAGCCCACCATCAGGAAGGGCCGTCTTCCAGTTCAGTTGTGACTCGTGGCTTTAGTCTTTCAGCAGCAATCCGTTCCCTTGGGAACTTTCTCAGAATTGGCCTACTAGGCTAATATCAAGTGGGAACATTCTTGTAACTCATTGAAAGCTCCATATTCAGACCATGTCAACCTCCGCTGTGACCTGAGGTACTATCTCGGTGTGATACTTGGCTGGGCTGACCACCTCTCTAGTGACCACGTCCACTACTACCAGCCTGCAAAGGGCTTGCACGTAAGTCCTTGCATCGTCATATTAACACATTTCCTCTCAGTACAAGTTCACTGCCAGCGGCACACTTTCCGCTGCAGAGTCCAAGGTGTGTGTAGCTTGTGTGTTACAAAGGGTGACCATGTGGGCCTACAGTGGAGACACAATATGCTGATCTTAAAAAAAAAAGAAAAGAGGGATAAAGACATAAAAATAGTATCATGCTGAAGTTCTAGTAAAAACGTTGGATTTAATCTTACTCAGAATTCCTCGAAATGAATTCCTGTGTGTGTGATTTTTGTCACTTCTTGCCCTAGTATACAATGAGTCTATAATTACGGAAGTCCATTTCATATCAAAATTGTATTTAAAGTCTACAAATTCTGTGCAATCTGGATTAGGCCTGAAAGTGGTGTCTGTGTCAACAGTTCATGGGCTCTCACTGCCCCCAGTTGTGCTTCAGAGTTGATTTTCCATAAGCAGCTTTTGTGTGGTTGAGCGGGCTGCCGACTCAGGAGAGCACACGTTTGCTGCCAGCTAGTAGGACCCTGTGTTTCTCTCCAGGTACCAACTGTATACTCCTCTCCTTGGACGGTTGCCTCCCCTGCGCACATAAGAAACCCTGCCATCATGCCCACAGCCCCACCCACCCTGGCGCCCCTCAGGGGTTCCCTTCTCAAGTGCACTCCATGTCCATGTCACTTTGTGTCCATTTATTTTTATCGCTCCCTCAGTGACTAAACACTCTTTACAACGAGAGAGGAGGACTGGTCAGCGCCAGTGTGTTTGCTGCTGAAAGCCCTTCCCTAGAAGTGCTTGGCCTGGAGGAATGAAACACACCCCTGGGCCCTGGCACAGTGAAGCCTCAGGAAAGATGATACAATAGGGCCTTTGGGGACAATATTTCACATTTCCTTAAAAGAATCTCATGAGTATTAAGTAATGGTTTTTAAAAAAACAGATCCATCACGGTTGTTGTTTTGATGGTACTAGGCTAACAGTACCAAAATCTTCAGTGTAGTTATTTGATTAAACACCTGTATTGGGGGGCACAGTTTATTCAGTTGGCTTGTCCAATGTTTGGGCCTGAGAGTAATGCCCAATATATGGTGAGTCTCATATATCTTTTCAGTTTCTCTAGGAGCCAAATTAAAAATAGTAAAACTCAGGTGAAATTAATTTCAATGTAGATGTTATTAACTCAATATATGACAAAGGTTATTTAAACACATGATCGATATAAAAATATATTACTGAAATATCTCACATTCTTTTTTCCTACTTAAGTCATCCAAGTTCATTCTGTATTACACTTGCAGGGTATCTCTGTTCAGACTCACCACATTTCAAGTGTCAATGGCTACATGTGGTTAGCGGCCGGGTTACTGCAGCTCTAGTGGTACAAAATATACGTGAGATTAGAATGTCTACTTTTCTATTGGAGGTTTCACAGCTCGGAGCTTTGTGCGGGGATTTGCTTGCTGTCATTTGAAAAGCATTGTACAGAGTACCTGGACATAACTCAGGTTTCAAAGACTTTGGTTGTGTCAGTTTGCTAAAATGTAATTAAGAAAAAGAGTTGGCAGTTTTTAAAAATTCCTTTTTCAGGTAAATCAACAACTACCGTGTTTCCCAAAAAATAAGACCTAGACAGACAATCAGCTCTAATGCGTCTTTTGGAGCAAAAATTAATATAAGACCTGGTATTATAGTTATATTATATTATATTATATTGTATTGTATTGTATTGTATTGTATTGTATTGTATTATATTATATTATATTATATTATATTATATTATATTATATTATATTATATTATATTATATTATATTATATTATATTACATTATACCTGGTCTTAAAGTAAAATAAGAAAATAAGACCGGGTCTTACATTAATTTTTGCTCCAAAAGACACATTAGAGCTGATTGTTCGACTAGATCTTATTTTCGGGGAAACACAGTATGCCTAAATAAATTAGTCATGGTCTCCCAATCTACCGATATTCCAATTGGAGTACTTTATTCCGCTGGTGAAGGAGGTATTTCTTTAGAAACATAGCATGTGAGAGGACTAGTTTCATAGTTAGACTTTTGTTCCCAGACCCCACAAACCATCTGATATCAAACTTTTAGTTAAGGCAAGGCAGACGGGACCTTGGGACAGAGGGCAAGCTCAGTGACACTGGGGTGGGGGGCACAAGAATTATTGGAATTAAAAATGAGACCACTGAGGTGTTTTTACAAAATTAGTAGAAATTGACATGTAGATATAAAAACCAAATATTTAATACTCCACATTAATAAAACAGGATTACAGTGGTAAGCTATCTAAATTAAATAAATTTCAAACGTACAGAAATACCATCTTTATGATTAACATCATCTTTAGCACATGTTTATGTTTAACTGACCAAGACTGACAAAATATTTTAGAGGAACAAACTTATAAGTATAAGCTCTTCCATTACCAAAGAATTTATGGAATATTGATGCTGAATTATTTCTTCAGCTGACTCAGCCCTCATAACCAATGGGGACCTAGACAACATAATAAAAAAGTTGGTGCATATGTTGCTTAGCAAAGTAATAGAATCATCAACAGGGCTTTATTTATTAGCCCTCTACCATGAGTTACTTTAGTTCAAACTGAGATATGTCAAATCTGAAATACTACAGGTGTAGCTTATTTTTATGTGATCAGCCCAAAACAAGCCCATAGTCCTATTTTGGGAATCAATCTGTTCTTTGTTCTCAACAAACTCATATTCAAAGTTTGATATCATCCCAAATCCAAAATATTTTAAGATGTCACTGTGCTTTCAAGGTGACAAGACGTAAATGTTGGTGCAGCATAGGAAAGCAGTGAGGGGTGGCAGGTGAAGCGAAGGTAGGTACCCACAGAAGACAGTGACTAATTAATCAATATGAACCAACTGAGGGGGAGGCAAAGGGTCACCTATTGGAAGGTGGAAGGTGGGAGGACACCAATTATCTTGAATGTTTATGGGTACCTAGCAGGTCTTTCCTGAAATGTGTATTTTTAATTAAATTTAGGAATACCTATATGACTTTTGTTCTTTCTCCAGATATTCAAACTATAGTTAATCTAGGAACTCATATTCTTTCCACTTCTTCCAAAATACAAGGAGATTAATTACTTTTAATAATCTTGGTGTTAAGATTTCACAGATATTTAAGACCAGTGTCCTTCGCTGTAGGAGTGTATCTTTATAGGGTGTGCGTACACACAATCCATGCATTTAATGTGTTAATAATCAAGGCAGACGCATAGCACAGCGTCTGTTCAAGGAATGACATGATTAACTGTGTTTAAACAATTCAAGGAATGTTTCTGAAAGGAGAGATTTGACCTTAGTTCTTAAAGGTCAAGAAATGTACCAATAAAAAAGAGGGAGAGAGAGAGAGAGAAAGAGAGAACATGGAGACAACATAGGACATTTTAGGAAGAGTGAATAGCATGGAGCACGGGCCAAGTGCAGAGAAGAGGTGAAGCAGCAGACGTTCTGAAGAACTGTGGAGAACGCAGCTGGACAGGTCTAAAGAGGAGCGTGTAAAGGGAAACAATAAGCGATGAACCTGGACAGTTGGGAAAACCACCTACTGGTTGTCTCCACATTTTGCAAAAGGCTGCTGGCTTCGGGGGGCACCTCTCATGACTTCCCATTTCTTGGTACACCTTTGTCATCTCCCTCATTATGGCTGACTCCTAGTCTTCCTTTAGGCCTCAGTTCAAATACTATCTATCCTAGGAACTCTCGTCGGATGAATATTCCCTCTTGTGAGCTCTCACTATACAGTACACACATGTCCACCTCCTCCTGAATTTCCTTGTGTCGTGTGTGTGTGTGTGTGTGTGTGTGTGTGTGTTAAAAACACTTAACATGAGATTGTTAAGTGCACAGTCCAGCACTGTTAATACTGGTGCTATGTTGTACAGCAAATCTCTGGAATCTGTTCATCTCATAGAACTGACACTTTACATCAAATGAACAACAGCTCTCTGTCCCCGCCACCCCCAGCCCCTGGCCACCGCCATTCTACTCTCTGCTTCTGTATGAATGACTGTTTTAAAGACGTCACAGTAGAATTATGCAGTATTTGTCCTTCTGTGAGTGGCTTCTTTCACTTAATGTATGATGTGAACCTGTATGACGTCCTACAGGTTCATTTACATTGTCACAAATGGCAGGATTTCCTTCTTTTCTTCAGGTTGAGTAATCTTCAATTGTATGTACCTAACATGTTTTCTATAGTCATTCATTTATTGATGGACATTGGGATTGTTTCCATGTCTTGGCTATTATGAATAATGCTGCAGTGAACATGGGGGTGCGGGTATCTCTTTGGGGTTCTGATTTCAATTCCTTTGGATGAATACCCAGGTGTGGGTTGGCTGGCTGGATCACATGCCAGTGCTATTGTGAATGTTTTGAGGAATCTCCATGCTGATTGGCACAGTGACTGCACCATTGTGTATTCCCACCGACAGAGTATCAGGGTTCCAGTGTCTCCACATTCTCACCCACATTTAGCTGCTGCTTCGTTTGTCTTTTTCTTTGTGAAATAGCCATTCTAACATGTATGAGGCAACATCCTTTCTGGTTTCAATTTGCATCCCCTTTCACTCTAAAACAGTCTGTCTCTAAGACTGGACATGAGGAAGTTCTGTTAGGAAAGGGCTTCCGTCGATCATGTAAGGGACTGTTTGGGACATGTGTGCATGAGCCCGTCCTCTGTCACTCCTTACCACTGTGAGTAGGGAGTGTAAGGAAAGGCATCTTTGCTGCTTGGACCCAGTGGGCAGCATGCAGGGTGGGCTCACATCCCCACAGATCCTATCTGGGGGGGGTGGGCAGCTGGGGTAGCGTGAGAGGCAAAGGAACTATTGCCCTCGCTGGAAACTCCATTTTTTTTTTTTAAGTTTAAAATTGATTTGTTTATTTTTTTCATCTCCAATGGGAAAAAAAAAAAAGGATGACATACAATGTTTGTGGGGATCTCTAGGAGTCAGAAGATGGACAGAAGGAAGTGGACATCAGGATAGGGGGTTCGAAGGCCATGAAGGAGAGAGGTCCCCTAACAATGTGTTCTAGGCTGTTTTGCACACACTTCCTCCTGCCATCTCCACAATGACCTTTAAGGTAGGCATTATAATCTATGTTTTAGAGGTGAGGATGGGGAAGCTGGGAAATAAAACTGGTTTTATTACGGTGCTATCAGGAGTCCACAGATTCCACTGGTTTGCCTCAGAGAATAAAATGGAGCCCAAAGGTCTCAGGCTGGACCTCCATTCCTGTTTCAAACACAGTAAATTGGTGGTTGCACTTTGGACTTCATTGGAAAACTTTGAAATAAAAATGTTTTTTTTCTTTAAACATGATTAAGAAGACAGCAGAAAAACGCAGTTATCTAATTCCAGCTCTTGTCTTCCCGCTCAATGGCTGATGCCTGAGAAGTTAGCTTTGCCACCCTGAGTGTGAGGCTGTCAGGTGTGTGGTCAATGCACACGCTGAGAACTGGGTTTGGAATGGCAGTGGAAATGTTCTTATTAACCACTCTGCACTCTTGCCTACCCTTTCTTCTGGAAGGTTCTGCCACCTAACTCTGTATTCTGAAACACAGGACACCTTCGAAGAATAGATGAGTGGCAGTCCGCATTAGTCTTTAACATGGAATGAGTACCTAAAATGCCAGATGAATCTCACCTCTGCCGTAGTTTGTGACTCTCAATACAGAAGATTTGACAGCTTTGATGCATGGATCCTGCGGGCCACTTATCTCTTCATATCTGAAAACTTTACTGAAGGCCATCTTTTCAGGACACCTGAACGCTATAGATTTTCTCTCCTCACTCACCTGCCTCACCCTTTTTCTCTTGTAGCTCCCTAGTCATTTTTAATTAAATTTACTGGGTTAACATTGATTAGTAAAATTATATAGGTTTCAAGTGAACAATTCTATAATGCATCATCTATATATTGCATTCCGTGTTCACAACCCAGAATCAGTTCTCCTTCCATCACCATATGTTTGACCCCATTCACCCTCATCTGCCTCCCATCTTTCCCTTTACCCTCCGGTAACCACTAACCTATTGTCTGTGTCTGTGAGTTTTTGTTTGTTTGTTTGTCTTGTTCCTTTGTTGCTTTCAGTTTTATATCTCACATACAAATGAAGTCATATGGTTCTTGACTTTTTCTGTCTGACTTATTTCGTTTAACATGATAATCTCAAGATCCATCCGTGTCACAAATGGCACTTTCATTTTATGGCTGAGTAGTATTCCATTGTGTGTGTGTGTGTGTGTGTGTGTGTGTGTGTGTGTGTGTGTGTATATATATATATATATATATATATATATATATATATATATGTATATATATCTTTTTTATCTTTTAATCTATCGAAGGACATTTTGGTTGTTTCCATGTCTTGACCACCATGAATAATGTTGCAGTGAGCATAGGGGTACCTGTATCTTTATGGATAAATTTTTTCAGAGTTTTAGGGTAAACACCCAGAAGAGGGATTGCTGGGTCATATGGTAATTCTATTCTTAATTTTTTGAGGAACCTCCACACTACCTTCCATAGAGGCTGCACCAATTTACATTCCCACCAGCAGTGTATGAGGGTTCCTTTTATTCCACAGTCTCTCTAACACTTAATATCACTTGCTTTGTTAATAATAGGCATTCTAATATGTGTGAGGTGATATCTCATTGTGGTTTTGACTTGCATTTATCTAATAGCTAATGAATTTGAGCATTTTTTCATATATCTGTTGGCCATATGTTTGTCCTCTTGGGAGAAGTGTCTGTTGAGGTGATTGCATTGAATTTGTATATTGCTTTGGGTAATATGGTCAAAACTTAACATAGGATTTGAAGGACCTATACACTGAAAACTATAAGACATTATTAAAAGAAATTGAAAACACAAAGAAATGGAAAGCTATTCTGTGTTCATGGATTGAAAGAATTTACTCTTTCAATTCTTTCTTCCTGTATGTAGTTAAAAAACCTATTTGTGGGTTTTGAGGTTTTACTTATGGGAGATCTCTGGGGAACCAGCCATACACTTGTGGGTCCCTAATACCTAAATGTAAAGATATTTTCTTATGGGACACACTGTTTCTCCATAGCAGAAGCCCTCAATCCCTGGGTAGGGGGCAGGGCGACGTGGAGAAGAGTGCTGCTATGGATATAATTGTATGTCCTTTCTCATCCCTCGGGAAGCACTTGCCTGAGGTGACTCAGCAGGTGGTGATCCCAGAGCTGGTCTTAGAAGCACAGTTAAGCAGTGCACATGTACTGACGATGTTTGACCTAACCCAGTGACACAGTCGCTACACTGCGTAGTCACTACATGGCACTTTGATTCAGCTACGATTACAATGGAGAAATTAGGCAGATTAGTAGACTGCCAAGAGGGAGTGAAATATGGTGGGGAAAAAAGTAAAATGTATTTTATGCTGAAACATAAGCATTTTATTCTTCCTTCTTACCATTTTCAGGAGTTTCATCAACAACATTTAAGATGGTAATATTTAAATTTTAAGCACTTTATACAATTTGACTAAAGTGATGCTTTAAGTTTCCTTCCTGAGATATCTCCCTGCTTAAGTCTCAGTCTGCTAATGTCAGCACAAATAAAAAAGTTCTGTAAGAGAACACGTAACTAACATAAGTCCTTAATCAGGTACTTTAAATGAAGTCATTCCCTCCGCATAACTAGGTTGGGTGGATTTATGTCCATGGGCATTTTTGTAACAGACACAGATAGGAAGTTAGCTAGCATTTAGCACATTTCCATTCTGTACTAGACGCGTATATTGAAGACACGATCTCTAATGGAGCCCGTGTCACATCAGTTTTGGGGTCTGTGGCCACAGAAATCATTGGCCAGTTATCCCAGGACAGGTGCACAGACATAAAATGCATTTAAGCCTTAGATATAGCCTTTCATCATATAGACAAATCAACAGCAGAAGAAAGTTCACTTGCAACCAGCATCTATTCCTACATCAGTGAGCGAGGCTGGAGCTTATTCAGTCACTGAGGGTCTGAGACATACTGAAGCAGCATGAACTTTGATCCCAAATGACTGTCTGTGTCCCAACTGCCATACATTTCTGAGGGCGGAAAATGTGCCCTTGAGATCCACTGGTGAGAGGGACAGATGGGAATTGAGGTGCTGAGGACATAGAAGAAATTTAAAAATAACATTGTGAGCCCCCCCAGAGAATGGGCCAAAAACTGATATTTGAAATGATTGACACAATGATTTAAAACTGTTAACAGGGATGCTGGGATTTGTGGGATTTTCCGTGTACTGTGAGAAAATGGAGGCACGCAGACGCCCGTCTTCAGTTAGAAGAAGAATGTGTGTTGAACACACATACCTTCTCCTTAAAATCCCGCATGGTTTGCTTCAGTTTGTCAGCTCTGTCTTTCCTCTTTCAGATTGCCACCTTCATAGGCAAAAGGCACCCATCGCTCCCTTCACCATTGGTTTAGGGAATTCTATGCCATGGGCTTTGTTCTAACCTCACGTAACTAGCTGTTGGTTTTTCTGCCACTTGGAAAATGATCGGGTGGATAAACAAATTTTTTCAAATGTGTATGCCATACCAGGGATATTAGGTGTTTTTATTGATCCTTTCATAAAGTTTCCTTTCAGAGCTATTGCCCTCCTTCTCCCCTCACCCTTCTCTCCTCCTCAAAACATCTCTGTCCCTTCTGTCTCCAGCTTTCGGACCTGCTCTGCAGATTTTGGACTTACCAAGCCTCCACAATCATGGGAGCCAAATCCTTAAAACAAATCTCTTTCTAATATGTACACACATCATATTGACTCTTTTCCTGAAGAGCTCTGATACACGCAGCACAGGTTTAGGTCAGCCCTGCTTCGAACAGACCAGCTTAGATTTGACTGTTTTATCTTTTAATACTTGAGCTTCCAGATGTGAACTGCCAGAGACAAGCTTCTACTAATTATGGGGGGAGAATATATATATATATATATATATATATATATATATATATATATATATATGTCAACAGTCTAAAGTGTTCTGGGATATGTATTTGGCATTAGGCACTGGGACTTAAAAATATAAATAAATGAATAAATACAATTACAATTACAATCATGAACAAAAAGAGAAAATAAGTAACCCCACTACATAACAAGATAAGGAATGAACACTGTGCATTTCAAACATACACCATGCTTCACCAAGCTAGAATGCAGTGTGATAACATCACTAGTAACAATGCTACTAGTTGTATTGGATAGAGCTATAGGAAGTCCCCTGGCATAGTTCTTACTGACATGTACAATAGTTCACTAGGACTGCCATGATAACGAATTGGGTGGCTTAAACAACAGAATTTTATTTTCTCATAGTTTTGGGAAAAAGATCAAGGTGTCAGATAAGTTGGTCTCTTCTGAGACCTCTGGCCTTGATTTGTCTGCAAACTTAAGTTTATAAGGCTTTCGGGTAGAACTATGACTGATCTGAGATGTGACAGATGATTGACGTTTAACTGGATGATGAGGATGGACAGTATTTCAGGTAGAGATACTGGTCACACGCACAGGTGACCAGTTGTGGGAAGTGCAGATAACTGACAGGAAATTAAAGGAAGTCAGGGTGGCTGAAGCACAAAATTGAAGCGATCCTGGTGTAAAATGTGGCCAGAGAAGCGGGTCATACCTATTTCACTCAGGACTGTATAAGTCATACTATTGATTGTTGCCTTTATATTGGCAGCAATGGAGTGATTTCAAACAGGCAGGATGGGAGGAGCACATGGCCATTTTTACATTTGCAAGAGATTGTTGGCTGCAAAGTAAATAATTCGGGCTATAATATAGATTGTGTATTTGAACTGATTGAAATGGTTATCATAATTCAGGTGTGACAGTGTGATTGTTTGAACTAAGATATAAAAGGAAATAGGCTGATTGAAGATATATTAATATGTAATGGGTATGAATTGTTGATGGAGGGTATATGAGATGTGAAGGAAGTTTTCACTGCAAGATAGATGGTGATGCCATTCTCCGAGCTGCAGAATCTTGGGGAAGAAAAGAGTGTTCAGAACAAAGTCTTTGAGATTATCTATCTTTATGCACATGCATACACATAGATACATATCTGTATGTATATAATCTATATGTGTGTATATTCTCTATGTACATGTGCATACTGTATATTATATATGTGTATGCACATATGGTTAAGATGCCTTGGAAAGATGGATAGGCTATTTCAAATATACAGATTAATCAGTCTAGAATTTATAGGTGTGATCTGAGGTAGAGATATTAATTTATGGCATAGGGATTTATAGTTCATCACTACTCATATGGGAATGTTTGTGATCACATAGGGAAAGAAAGTGAGAGGACCTAGAAAGTAGCCATCAGGGATGACAACATTTAAAATAATATGTTTGTTTAAAAAGATCATGTACCAGCATGAAGTGGGATTTATTCCAGGAATGCAAGGATGGTTCAACATTCACAAAGCAATCTGTTTTTTTCTATATACTAATAACAAACTATCAGAAAGAGAAACTTTTAAAAAATACATTTTTTACAATTGCATCAAAAATAATAAAGTACCTGGGAATAAATTAAACCTCAGAGGTGAAAGATCTGTACGATGAAAACTATAAGACATGGATGAAACAAATAAAAAAAAAAATGCAAATATATGGAAAGATATCCCATGGTCATGGATGGCAAGAATCAATATTGTTAAAATGTCCATATGACCCAAGACAATCTACAGAACCAGTTCAATCCCTATCAAAATTCCAAAGGCATTTATCACAGAAATAAAACAAACAATGCTAAAATTTATATGGAACCATAAAAAGTCCCAAGTAGCCAAAGTAATCTTGAGAAAGGAGAACAAAGCTGGAGGTGTCATTCTCCCTGATTTTAAACTCTTATAAAGATATAGTAGTCAAAACTGTATTTTCTTGGCATAAACACACACACACGGATGAATGGAACAGAACAGAGAGCCCAGAAGTGAACCCCTGCACATATGGTAAAGTGATTTCTGACAAAGGAGCCAAGACTGTACAATGGGGAAAAGACCATCAATTTGATAAATGATTTTGGGGAAACTGGACAGCCACATGCAAAAAAAAAATGAAACTGAACTCTTACCTTACACCTTACATAAAAATTAACTAAAAAAAAAAAAAAATGATTAAAGGCTTGAACTTAAGCCTGAAACCATAAAGCTTCTAGAAGAAAACATAGGCATCAAGTTCCTTGATATCAGTCCTGGTAATGATTTTTTTTTTTTAGCTTTGATACCAGAAGCAAAGAAAATTAATGCAAAAATAAACAATTGTGACTGCATCAACCTAAAAAACCTTCTGCACTGCAAAGAAAACCATCAACAAAATAAAAAGGTGACCTACTGAGTGGGAGAACATACCTGCAAATCATATATCTGATAAGGAGTTAATATCCAAAGTATATAAATAACTCATGCAACTCAGTAGCAAAAAACAAACATTCCAATTTAAAAATGGTCATAAATAGACATTGTACCAAATAGGACATACAGATGGTCAACAGCCACCTGAGAAGATGCTCAACATCACTAATCATCAGAGAAATGCAAATCAGAACCACAATGAGATATCATCATACCTGTCAGAATAGCTGTCATCAAAGAGACAAGAAATAACAAGGGTTGGCAAGGATGTGGGGAAAAGGGAGCCATCCTGCACTGTTGGCAGGGATGTAAGTGGGTGCAGACACTACGGAAAACAGTATGAAGTTTCCTCAAAAAATAAAGTAGAACACCATATTATCCAGCAATTCCACTTCTGGGCATTTACCTGAAGAAAACTAAAACACTGCCATGATTGTATATCTGTACCCCCCATGTTCATTTTCGCATCATGTACAATAGCCAAGACATAGAAACCACCTAAGTGTCCATGCACAGGTAAATGGGTAAATAAAATGTCACACACACACACAGAGGGATATTTATTTAGTCATAAAAAGTAATAAAAATCCTGCCATTTGCAACAAAATGGATGGACCTCGAGAGCATTATATTAAATGAAACAGACAGAAAATGACAAAGAATGTATGATCTTACTTACTTGGGAGCTAAAACAAAGAACCCCCCCCCACACACACACACACATATTAAAAACAAAACAAAAGAAACAAATAAAGCAAGCAAACAAACAAACAAACAAAAACAACAAGCTCGTAGGTACAGAGAAAAGATGGGGGTTGCCAAAGGCCAGGGTGGGGGTGGGCAAAATAGGTGAAGGGAGTCAAATGGTACAAACTTCCAGTTTTAAAATGAACAACCATGAGGTGGTAATGTACAGCATGGTGACTGTAACTAATAACACTGTATTGTGTATTTAAAGGTTGCTAAGATAATAAACCTTAAAAGTTACTGTCATAAGACAAAACATTTCTATGCACAGTGACAGGTGTTAACTTGACTTATTGCAGTGATCGTTTCACAGTATATACAAATATAATGTATGTCAATCATACATCAGTGATCAATAAATAAATACAGGTAATATTTTTTTTTTAAAAAGATAACTTGTTTTGTGAGAAAAAAGTAACTTCATTGAGCATCTTATTTCTCCACCCCCACACCCAGGAAGGATAAATTATTGTATGTAAAGCTCATTGAGGAAAACATTTTGAGAAACTATTGAGATGGAGGAAGAAACTGAGGAAAGAGTTTTGGGAGGGATGGGCTACTTCAGAGCTTCCTGTTCCATTCTGGCAGCTGGGTAGAGCCTGGGCCGGTGGGCGTGCTCATGTGGCCTGTGGGACCATCCTGCACTCTCAGGGCCACAGGACCTAGGACAGGTGACTAGATGATGAGGGAACAGAGCACCAGGAGCTGTGTCCCTTTGTGGATTCTTGGAAGTGGTACGTGAGAGCACCAGCAATGAGCAAGAGTGAATTCCCTGCCATCTTGGTAGGAAGAAAACTTGAAACACGATTTAGGATTGTTATGGAATTAATCCTTCCACTGGTGAAATTGAAAAAAAAAAAAAACAAACAAACAAACAAAAAACTCCTACCTGAGATCTCTGTGGGACCATTAACAGTATCCAGATTTTGTATTTTATGTAAAACTCTGTACATCCACTCAAACTCCCTATGGACTCAATTGTTAACATAATCTGGAAAACTGGTTTGTAGTTTTGAATAATAGACTGCCTGACTTTGTGACCGTACATAATTCACTTAATGTCTCTAGGGGATTGTTCCTATAGCAGATGAGGGAACTAGGAAAACTGTCTAGAAGCATTAGATACTCTTGTCTTTACTTGTATTTCCAACCTATCTTTCCTACCACCTCTTCCAATCCTGACAGTATTCATGCTCCACACACATCCCAACCAAACTAGGACTGACGGACACAGGCAGTGGTATGGTGCTTTCCCGTGTACGAGTATTTTCAGTCGGCTTCTTCTTGACAATCAGGCTACAACTCCAACACATCACCTCAGAGACTGCCTTTCCTCATGGTGGTTTCCCACAACCACACATTCACTCTCTCCTATTGCCATATCTGTTTACTTCATTTTCCTCCTAATCCTCCCTCCGAATTTCACTTCTCTGAGGACTACAACCTCACTATTTTATCCCCCATACTCAAAAACTTGAATGACACAGAGAAATTGCTTATTTTTGAATTAATAGTTTTGAAGAAATGGATCTAGTTTGGTTTTACAATTCCATAGCCTCAGGTGAAGACGCCAGTGGTACGTTATGAAACCACAGAGCGTACTGTTAAGATTGATTTATACAGTCTCACGCCCCTGAATCACAGTCTATGAGCTGTGCTTATAGCAGTGCCACAGCTCTGCTTCTGAGTCTCTTACTCTCCTTGCCTGGGAACTGGGAACTGAGGGACGAAATCAAGTAGCTGTGAAGTGCTTTGCTTGCTTTGAAGCACACGGGTTCTCCCATCCTAAGAAAATTTAGATTTGTTCCAAGAGAACTTGGTGGCAAATTTGGAATGAGGGCAAGTGAAAGGAAGGAATGTCTTGAGGTATCTATGGGAAGAAGGTTTAAGGACCAGAGAGCCTTTTAAGGTAGTGCCTTCCTAGAATCTGTAAGTACAAACCCACTGATTATCTTCTATGGCTATTTAGAGATTGAAACATTGCATGAGACATCGAAAGAGGTGCATTTAAGGGTCATTCTCAACTTAGCCCCCAGGGATCCTGTTTCTTTGATATTATAGTGGTACATGCATTTTTAATAGCATTTTCCTCACTGGTAAAAAGACTCATTATGAACAGCTTGCTTCTCCTTTACTTAATGCTTTCTCAACATGCCTAAGCTATCAGAGAGGCTTCATGAAGTAACCGAATGCTTCTGTAACGTTAAATGTTAAAGAAAAAAAAGGCGTAACATATATTAGCCAAATGGCGAGACAGATGCTCTAGAAGAGTGATGATCAAAGAGGTGATTACAACGCCAATTGGCATCTTATTGCCCCTTTCACTGAAATATCCTTGAAAGCATAGTGCACCAACATTTGAGGGGCAATAATAGTGTGTGATAAGCAAAATAGATAAAGTTGGATTTTATTATCTGAATAGCAAGAATGTCTATTTCCCTGAACATAGTAGACATTCAACAAATTATTGATTGAATGAAAAAGAAATGCACATATGCAGAACGAAATGGTGGTGAGGTATCCCTGTAACTCACTCAAAGTGCAAATGGACCTCATGTTTCTGGAGAGAGAGAGAGAGAGAGAGAGAGAGAGAGAGAGAGAGAGAGAGAGAGAGAGAGAGAGAGAGAGAATTTGGGAAATGGTTACCTCTGTTCTTCAGTTCATGAGACTTAGATTATAATTTCAGGACAAATTGTAAGTTTTACAGGTAGATGTGAAACCAGGTATAAAAAGGGACTGTCCTGGGTAACTTTTTACTGTTGGTCACCCTGAGAGAATGCATCAACAGAATGGTTGAACTTGTGTTTATATCTATGTAATGGAAACAAATACAATAGAATTTTAATTGAAACTGTTGCATGTAAAAGTTTTTTATTGCTAAGTTTCAAATATTTCATGAGTTTGATTTTGAATTATCCTCAAAATCAAATTTAAAATACATCAATTGGCAAAGTAAACCATCATCAAATGTGCTTTTTGAGTGATTTAATCATACTTTCATTTTGGGCTTCCCAACCTAAAGCCACCATTTTTGATTAATTGTATAGGGGGAGGGGTGTTCCGACATTCTTTCACAGTAAAAACCAAATACCATATTGGCCATTACTTTTCATTATTCTCCTGTGGTTTACAGGCGTCTCTATGCTCTTATGAATTTCCACATAGTACATATATCAAATCAGTTGCTTATCACAAAAGTCACCAAACCTTATTATTAGAAAGGATATTAGGGTTGTTACCCGATGTTTCAGGTCTCCCTCTTTTAGAGCATTTTTACAAAAACACGTAATCATAATTCTAATTTAGGTATTCATGATGCCTAGCTATCCAAATCCACTATCAGCCTTCAGTGAGTTGTATTAATAAAACATGCACATAACATACTAAATTAGTAAACAGGTGCAACTCAGCCCCTGGTGTGCATTCAAAGCTCTGTGACCTTGTAAGGTCTGTAGGTCCTCCTGGGCTGTGAGCCCTTGGATGGGCAATCACTGGCCGTGGCTGAGCCTTTCCACATGGGTTCTGTTGGTCCTGTTGCATTGTACTCCCGAGGGAAGGGGAATGCCACTCTTTACCAAAACAGTCCTTTCCATTTTTCTATTTGTAGCATTAATTTTCTATTGAACTAGACACTATCTCCCACTTATAGCTCTTATTCCTAGTTCACATTTGGTGAAACGGAATAAATATAACTAGAAAAAACACAGTCCCTTGCCCTCAACTATCTCACCTGACATTGCCCAATTCAACCCAAATCTTCTGCTTGAACAGTTACAGGTGTCTTTAAACTTTTCTTGAGGGTATGATTCTAAGCGTCACCCTTATTCAGTCCTCTGTTATAGATTCATGCTGGCTTGTCAATGTTTTCATTAAAGAGTCAAAACTAATTCCAAGTCTTCTCAGGAAACTCTTCTCATTCTAGAACATTCTGCCAGTGTACCCCAAGTTAGATTTTGAACAACCACGTCAGCACTACTAGTAGTTCATACTTAAACTAAAATTCCTCTGATTGTTTGGGTCTGTGCCATTGATATTTGCATCGCTCTCTGTTTGGAACCGATATTAACCCACCTCATCCTCTTTGAGCACTGGCTGTGCAGCAGGTTCTTCTGTGATGTCATCTTGTTCATAATATTGATGAGATGCCCTAGGAACTCTCTCTCTCGTTTATATCAATTAGCCTGTGGCGCAGTTGGTTTCATTATACATTGTTTCACTTGAAGTCGCAGAACCTGATGGCTACTTCAAGTGAGGGCTGTTTTAACTATTTTTTAACTTCAGCTCTAAGAACTGGGTTCTAATCTTAGATCTGTCAGAGATTGGGGGAGACCCTGGGGACACAGTAGTAAAAATAACACGTGCACCTCTTGCCTGCGTGGAACTTACAGAAAGACGGTGTTGACAGCTATCGTTTCTCTTACTTGGGACACTCGTAAGTTATACGAGATTTCAAAGAGAATTTGAAAGTAAAACCAAACTAATGATAAGCTGGCAAAAATAAAAGTGTCAGAGCAGTTAATGTTCAGTTTCAGAATTGTCTTTTACAAAGTGAAAAAAATGTGTCAGGTCTCAAAAATACAGTCCCAGATGGCTGCTAGCATAAATGGGAATATAATATTTATGACATTTATTTCACGAACTTGATGTTAAAAGTGAAAATATAAAATTTCGTGAATGAAATAAAGGCATTCCAAGACTTGGAAGACACTACCAATAGTAAACATTAGTTTAGCCCATTTGATTTCTAAAACAAGCCTCCGACATAAAGATGATCACATTTTACAGAAGGTAGATGTTAGAGTGATTTTTCATTTCAGCATCTTTTTCTCTCTTTAATTAGAACACTTGAATAAGTGACAAAGCTGGCATTTTTGAGGGAGTCATCTCTCAATTTTTTGCTCTGTGGCTTGTAAATTTCTAGTTGAAAGTCTGCCTCCCCTTTTTGAAATTAACACAAAATTGTGTGTTTCACTGACAACACTTTCCTCACTTGTTAAAGATTTTCTCTTTTTACGCTATTTTTGCTTAACAGAAGGGAAATTCTTTGAAGACTTCATTTATTTAATATTTATTGAGTGCCTGCTATGTGCACTTGTAAGCAAAGAGATTTAAAGAAATTTAAAGGCAGGATTTTTTTTTTCATTCAGGGTAATTGAAAACGAATGGCCACCCAAGGATAAACAGGACAAATTATAACTCGACTCTGTACACATAAAACATATAACAGATATGAAAAACATGAAAAATTAAAACCAGTAAATTATATTTATAGCAAAAAATGAATTACTTTTAGTTTATTGATTTAGAATTAAAAATAGAACAACTGCAAATCAATAATGCTTCTGTGCCAACACATCAAGTTAGAACCCAAATGTTTGAAGAGTTAAAAAAAAGAAAGAAATTATAATAGGATAGCATGGAATGCTATATTTAAAAACATGGCAAGCAGCAGAGTTCTTGAAAATAGCCCACAGTGGGTGGTAATAAAAATAAAGTAGTAAGAATGCGGCCTGCATTCTGGGACAGGGGGCTGGATCTCAGGGACAGGCCTTCATCCTGGAATCTCAGATCCGTTTTTGTAAAGTGGAAATAACAATAACACTCCCTGAGAAGAGCTGTTTTAGAAATCCAATAGAATGTGCCTTGAGAACCACAAATAGGGCAAATATTGTGAGTATAAGTTAGAGCAATTTAATTTACACTGAACTTTGCAGTGCATCTCAACAAAGGTACGTGAGAGCGACAGAGGTGACAGAGAAAACGTCCTCCAGGCCAAATCCCTGGCACCCTGTCAGTACTGGGTGAGGGACTCAGTTCTTGTTACAGGGGCATGATTTTAACATAAATTCCCATCTCGTCAAACAAGGCTGCCTAAACTCCCCCCACCCCCACACAGCTTTATGATTACATATCCTTTTGGGGATATATGTACATATACATAAATATATATATTTATGTATATGTACATATATACACACATACACACATATACGTGTGTGTGTGTGTGTGTGTGTATATATATATATATATATATATATATATAGAGAGAGAGAGAGAGAGAGAGAGAGAGAAATTTAAGAAAGGTCAGTTTTTATTGCTTCTCTTTAAGAAGCAGGTTAAGTGTGGGTGGACCTGGCGGGTGGCTCGAATCTCAGGCAAGGCTTTCATCACGACTTGCGAACTGGTGATTGTCAATGGATCGGGAAAAATTAATATAGTTTGGTGGATCAAGTCGAGTCCCTGGGTGAAAAGAGATGGCAGATACTTGCAGAAATCCTCAGAAGCTCCCTTGGTAGATACATACGCAAGCTCACTTTCCAGGCAAATTATGAAGAGAGTGATTTCTGGACTCAAGTGTATGACCCATAGTGGGAGCACCGAGAGGTGATTTATGTGCTCAGAGAGTGCAGTCGGTTTGGTTATGTGACTACCTGGAACTTTATCATTTCTTAGCAGAATTGTCACAGGAAAAAATTGGATTTTTAAGAAAGTAATAAGTAGAGACCAATGTCATTTAAAAAGGCACAGGAGGAGACCTCATCTCTGCAGGTGGAGGAGCCCTCTGAGCAAGCATCTGGGAACTCAGCATTTGAATTCATCACTGTCAGGGACTGACGCCTTACGAGCTTTATTTCCAATAGACAGAAATACAGGTGTTCATTGGCAATGAGCTTGTTTGACCTTAGTGACTTCTAAGTGAAATATCCTGCCTTCTGCAATAATCAGAACAGATTTTTTTGGGGGGAGAGGAAGGGAAAATGTTTCTTTAAGGTTAAAGCTGATGAAAGTGGTAATTCCTCCTGAAATTCTTGTCAATATTTGTATATACATTTAAGCAGTGAGATCCTAATGCTCCATTTTTATTTTTAATTGTAATTTCCAGTAAGTAACAAATAAGCACAAACTTCAACAGTAAAAGGAAACGGGTTCTCAATATAAAGCCAAGTGTCTTAAGGTCTGCTCTCTCCCTTCCCACGTTGCAAAACTAGGATAACAGTAAGACCTACTTCCTAGCACCCTGGGTGCTGCGATTCGGTTAGTGCAAGGCCAGCACTCACTCCACTTGACACTAACTTGACAGTTAAGATAAATGTCCACAAATAGTAGCTATTGTTGTTAACTTCTCTGTTTCTTCAGAAGGACCAAATAGCTTAGCCAAAGAACTTATATTTAAATACATTTTCCCACTGCCACAAAAGATCCCGTGACTTCTCCTAGCAATATAATCTCAGGGTCAGAAATGCTGTCAGAAAGTTGGTGGGCAGAATTGTGTGATGACACCCTGCCTCCTGGAATCCCCTTCCCAGGAGTGTTGGCTGCCTTTGAAACTGGCTTCTACTCAATGGTGACAGTGGCATGTCACACCCTTGATGATGCTGTATTATGTAATGATGGGGCTTTGCATGTGTAATGAAGGCCCCTAATCACTTGACTTGAAGTTATCACAAGTAAGGAAATAGCAATTAAACTTTGTGTTATACTTAATAAAGTGACATTACAGAGAAGATAGGACAGCGTGAACTATATCTGGATTTTTGAAGTTTACTAGTTGCTTTTATATGTGCTTTGAATGTAATGTGTGGTCATTTTGATGACTAATTTTTAATACCTACTTCAGCTCAAATGCTTTTCATCACAATTTTGATATGGCCAAAATGAAGGTAGGTAAAATATAGTCTGAAAGTGAGAACAGTATTGGATGATGCACATCGAGCCGGAAGCCTTTTGAGCATCAGCCATTCTGACCGGGGGTCACAGTCACATGACTAGGTCTTTGAGGGTCACCTCCCTGCACGTACTGCCTGGTCACCTGACTTGGTTGCCAAATGCCAGAATTCTTCAGAAAGTTCTCTGCTCAGGCTTATACAAACAGCAGAGTGAAGATGGCAGTTTGGTGACCTCTGCAGGAAGGGCTTATTTGGCATTTGTTTTGTTTCTTCAAAGATTATGGATTGAACGCGGGCCTGTCCTTGTGCCCCGTCTGGCTTACTCCGGTCCACTTAGTCATTGCCATGAAGTCTGACTTCAAAAATCCCTGAGGGCCAGTATTCACCATTCAATTTCACTTTTGGAACTTCATCTTCTAGTGTCTCAGGAGCTTCATTAACCTGCCACCTATTAGAAGACCTACTAAGTGAAATTCACGGATGGTTTTTTACTGATACAAATCATAGTAACAAACAATGCCAATTTCCCTTTTCATGTCTCTGTCTTCTGCTTTTTGATATGCATTGCAATTTAAAATTCACCTTGAATGAAACAAATTCTGGAAAATTTACACCTCCACCTGGAATTTTCCCTTTACTCATACTAGACTTTGTGCCTATGTTATGCACTACAACTTTTTTTTCAGTTTGAAGATAATTTTGTTTTTCCTCTTTCCCATTCCGATGATTTGGCATACTGATACGCTCTAATAGTTCTCTGGATCTTCATTTTAACAGGAAGTAGGAGTCCTAGCCAATTTTATGATAATGAACTTCAATGACAAAGATTCTCTCATATAATCACCTTAAGATAAACTTGGTCATATGTCGTTTTACCCCTAAACACAGAAAATTAAATTTACTAGCTGAATGCAGTGTATACCTGGGGGCTACATGTGGGTCAGGGAAACCTAGATTAATAAAGAGAGATTTCTTAAGAAATTAGAGATTAAATTAGTGTGAAGGAAGATTCAGCCTGGGAATGGTCAGTGAGAAAAAAAGATGGGAAAGAAGAATAACGCAACATAAGCATGGCAATGGGAATATATATGGAAGTGCAGGGACAAAGAGGAGACAAGGCAAACGGAGGATGAAGATTCTGCGAGAGGCTGTGGGAGATAGAGTGGAAAGAGGTGGACTATGTTAGATGCAAAGACAGGATGTACAGAAGCTATAGTTGTGCTTAAATACCAGAGGCAACCACGCTGGTCATGGCGATCGGTGCTTTAACTGACACCTACATTGTAACACATAAAATAAGTACACAAATAACTCGGAGGTTAGAAGGATGTTCTGGGTAGATATTTCTATCTGTGATGCAATGAGTTTGTTGACTGCTCCATGTGGCAAAAGAACCGTGATTTCTGAGATCTCTGTGGGCAGTCTGTCTGGTGTAACAGGTGTGATCTCCAGTAGGAGATCAGTGTTCATGAAGTTGTGAAATGGTGACAGGAGGGCGTGGATAGGAAACAGAGGACTTCAAATCAAATTCAAAGTTTCTGAAACCCTGGTAAAAATATGAATGAGGAATAATATTTTTTAAGGCAATGTAATGAAAGAGATAACATCCCACACAACAGTATTGATAAATTTGGGATTCTTGCCATTCTGAGGTCATCTGTCTCATGAATGTCAAAGCCATGTTGTCTAGGCAAAGCATGTGAACATTTATAGTTTTCATGACATGAAGCGTTCCATACAGAAGAATGAACGACTCATGCTAGAATCAGTTTGGCACTCAAGGTACTCCGTTGTGGGTTGCATAACTTTATTTTCCACAGGATGGCGTACCCTCTCGTTTGTCAGTTTTAACCATACTGTATTTCTCTCTCCATCCCTCTAAGCATTGTCATTAAGGTTGACTATTTAAAATTCACATTCATATACATCGCAAGAGTATGATTTAATAGTTTGTAAAAGACCAACCAAATAGATATCCGAAAACTTATTAAAGACTCAAACCTTATATTATAAACTTGATTTTAAAGTTACTCCATAGATTTACAGAAATAATATTTTCTTTTTTTACCATTTATGTTGTTTTCAAAGGAAACCGAGTTAAAGGTTTGTAATCTAAAAGAAATAGAAATTACTTCTTTTAAGTATTCTGAAATAAATTATGAATTAACATACTAAAGGGGTTGTGTTTCAATTTAAATATCAATATATTTTCTGCCTTAGTATTAATACAATAACTATGATTTGTAGAAATTAATGAGGAGAAATTCTTTTAAGTATTGAGGTACAAATATGGATTGTATTAAAGATTAATACATTTCCATTTACAATAAGATTTCTGAGGAGTCAATTCATTACAGGATGTATTATGATACGAATTTTCAAAAAATAAACCTGGTCATTATTTTACAAGGCAGAACATTTGAGATGACAATTCTGTTTGTTGACAATGGTGTGTATTGTTGCGTCCCGCGCGACAAGAGTTATGGGGAGCGAGGAGGGCAGCGCAGGGTTAAGAAAATACAGTAGCCATGAATAGAGTTTAAGCAGACCAAGAGACCCCCAATCTCAAAGACTGGAAGCCCCAAATAGGGCCTTGCATCAGCATTTATTAGTGTGGTGGGGAAGTAAGGGGATAAAGCTTGTCAGTCTCAAGATCTGTGAATCCTAAGCATCATAATAGAAAACCAAATCGAGTCAATCACCCTTGCCTGCAGGCAGCTGGACCCTAAGTCTCAACTTCTGGAAGGGACAAAACATATATGCATATGAATAGATGGAGAGCACCTCATTGAATCACTTCCCTTGCAGGTTTTGGGGAAGAATGCAGCCACAGAGGCTGAGGCTTTCCTTAGCCTGGGGACAGTGGGGGGCTGTGCCCACTTCTGTGAACCCCGTGGGTTGTTCTGTTGGTCCCCACTCAACTGCGCCAGGTTTGAGTTGGTCCTTCCGTGAGGATTCTTACTCGTCATTGACTGTCCAGTCATCTTTCTGGGACCAAACAGGGAGGCATAAGGCGCAAACATGAAGGTTTAGCAAAGTCGCTGAAAGGATCCGTCTTACAGACTCTCCTTTCTTTGGGGGCAGGTAGAAGGAAACAAACAGGCTGCTGCATGGCAATAGTGTATCAGAGCCCTGAACTCTCTTTAAGGACTGGTCTCCTCACACTGATACTACAGACATAAAAAGTAGGCATAATTTGTATTTATATTATTTATATTTATATGTGTGTATGTGTATATTGCCATCTGAACAATACTATCGACTATGTATTCTATTACCAAGAAAGAAAAGGTGGTGCAACCCAGCATGTGCAGACTGGGCAAGCCACGTGCCCATTCGGGCTTGTGTGCTAAAATGGAGGGTATTTAAAGCAGGGAGATGGCAGTTAGAACCATAGACTTGAAGGAAAAGGGAGTTAGGACTATAGAGTTCTGCTAGGGGGAGCTCATGCACTTCCATGAGCTCAGCTCCCCTCACAGAACCCCAAGCAGGGTCAGTTTCTTTAAAGTTCTCTCTCTCTCTCTCTCTCTCTCTCTCTCTCTCTCTCTCTCTCTCTCTCTCCTCTCTCTCTCTCTAATATATATGTATGTATACACATTTTAAGGTAGGAAAAAACTGTATTAAAATTGTAATATATATTGATAACAAAAGATGAATACAAGTCACATTTTACTTCTGCAATTACAAGAGGTTCTCAAAGTGGTTCCCATCAGTATAATTTTAATACAGTTTTCTCCTTTCTTAAAATGTGTATACATCTTTTGGCACCCTCTGTGTATGTACGTATATAGATATTCTATATAGAAAGATATTCTATATATAGTGACAATGTTTATATATAGAATATATATCTATATAAATATATGCAAATACATATATATGTATACTTTTACTTAGAGAAAGAAATACAGTTAAATCCACTAGTATGGAAAACAAAACAAAAACAACACAAAAACAACGCAAAAGGTGTACACTATAAAGAATGAAAAGTTTAAATCTGTTTTCATGGATCTATGCACTAGTTATGAAGTTCTAGTCTCATGTATTGAGAAACTTATTGTTTAATTGCCGTTATTTTTCCTCTGTAGCCATTAATGCTTTCAACAGAAATAGTGATTAGTGGACTTCTGGTTGGCACAATGGTAGAAGTATGGCATGACTTCTGGTTGGCACACAGCTGATATGCTATGATAGTTACTGCTTTAACCATGAATTTAATTTTCCTGATTTCATTAATTACAACTGTTGTGTACCATATAATAATGTAACGATTTTCTCCTCCCAAATTTCATTCTAATGGATCCTGCAGTATTAAATTCTAGGCCACTGAGTTTCTCAGTAACATCACGTTCTCTGCGGAATTCTCCCTGTAGGGTTTAACGCAGTCTCCCCGACTTAGCATTCAATGGCATTTATTACCGTAGTTGGGGAACCCTATCTTGTTTGCTTTCTTTTTTACTTGCACCGCCAAATATCTACAGGTTAGCTAAAGACCGAATCTCAGATGTATCTTCTTACTGAATAGTTGCATAATGCCAGTATATATCAATCTAATCTTCCCTGTCGTCTCTGGGAAGCTATAGAAACATTCTCAAACATTTACATGATTCTCGTCTTCCTACTATTGACATGCTGCCCTGTTAGCCCCCAGTGACCTACAGTGGACACAAACCAAGGAATACTCGTAAGCTATGAGACATGGAAGCCATTTGTTACCGCAGCATAAGCTAGTTATACTGGCGGTTATGAAGGATCAGATTGTATTTGGAAAATGTTCATTTGCACAGAGTAAAGTTTATTGCAAAGGCATGCTAACAATAGAAATGTGTATTAAAAGCCACCTATGTTTCCTTTGCTTTGCGCAGGAAAATAAAAAATGACTAATACATAGTTTCTCCCTCAAGATTGTCTACTGAGTATAAATGATGGGATTATCATTTAAGCTTCATGGACATAATGCCAAAAGTGTACGGGAGGGTGTAATTGATTCAACTTGGGGATAGAATGGGAGGACACCTTCGCAAATGGAATAATAATTAAACTAGGCCTTTAACATCAGGAGGATATTTCAATCAGGGAGATGAGGAGGACATGGGAATTTAAACAAAAGAAAATAAGCAAAAGCATAAATGTTTTAAAGAAATCAGCCCATATTTGGAAGAGCAGGTCCATAAGAGCATAACAGCAAGTCAGAGGTCCTAAGGACCTTGCAGATCCTATAGCAAATATCCCACTTCTACATACAAGGAAAGCCAGGTATGGGAGGGGCATGTGACCTTCCCCCTAGACTATGCCCCTGGGACATACAGACACACAGTCTACAGCTGACACCCTGCTCCCCTGTCTGGCACATCTCGGTGGAGACAGCGGTGATAATGTGGAAGAGTGGTATCTACATGGTGATAAGCCTGAATGGAATTTTAATATGTTTCTTAGATTATGTATAATCTGATAATATCTTGCGTGATGATTGTTTTACAAAGATAGTTTTCAACCTAGATTCTAAGGATAAAAATGTTGAGAGAGATGGTATGAGAAAATAATTCAGGATTAGTCCCAAATTGAAATTAGAGCTCAAGAAAAAAGAGCATTTTCTTTTATGAAATATCTAATCACCTTCATTAAATGAGAGGTTTTATGGTATAAAACAGAGATTTCTTCAATTTTTATAAATGGTCATCCTCTGGCACATAGCCAGTCAACTAAAGCCTAAGTTACATTTTAAAGCATACTGGGTTATCTGTATGAAATTGTTCTGCATTTGTTTTTGGAGAAATGGATGATTATATTTTGATATGTACAATATAAAGAATATATACTTGCCTCTGTGAAGAGATTTATGACCGTCAGATTGAACTGTAATAACATACATCACTTTGATTGTAGCTAACATTCTTTCATTAAAGATAGATACAGAAGGTTTTGCCAATGGAATTATTTTTTTGAGCACCCTAAACATCCCTATTCCCTAAAATCATAATTCAAAGTAAAAGTCAGACAATGTTTTTCTCTAATGCAGTACTCAAAACTCAGGGTGGGCTTTATCAAACCCTTAGGATTTCATTAATAGGAATAAAAACTTCAAAGTTTCTTCTCCATTGAAGAATGCTTAGAATATTTCATGCTTGACCTTGATTTTGCACCAGTAATTTAAAATGCACTCTATGTTATCTCCTACCTTTTTCATCAGTTTGATCTTTTGCTTCATTTAGCAGAATATAAATACTGCTTTATCTTTACATAACAATAATTCTAACCATTGGTAGGAATAGAAGGCCCACTTAATTATGAAGAAAAGTTCATGGACTGAGTCATTAAATATGTATAAATGAACTATACATATTGTTACATTATTAATTTTTGCTAAATGCCCATACATTTGTTTTCAAAAAAATTACCTTGTTCTATACATTCACTGACATCTTTGTTGTCTTAAAAAGAACTTGTTTGTTATCCCCGAAATAAAACAGTCCATAAATTACATCACATTTTCAGTGTAACTTTGTATGTCATAACCCTGCACAAATTATGTAAGCAATCAAAATGATGGAAGTGTTTTCCTTATGTTATTAGGAAATAATGTCACTTATGTGGCATGCTTTCTCTTCAGTAGAGCATTCCAGAAGGATCAGGTTCACCTTGACTAGGGAAATTTGTACATTTTACAAGTGTGTCTGGAGTTGGTTGTGGTCAGTTCAGGTAGAGGAAGGAGAAATAAGGACCGACTGTCAATTCTACCCAACACCTTCAGAGGGTTGAGGTTTTACTTACAGCCCTTATCGTAAGTGAACTTTCACATAATTGGTGTGTTGTGTAATGCATAGCAACCCCCTCATTTGCATACACTGAACCACAGCTCGATAATTACAGCAATCACACCTGTCTTCTTCAGTGAACACAAGCACAGCACTTGTGACAAAACCACCTCTCAAACTATTTGTTGAATTCACCAGTGAACAAGCAAAAACTGCCATTCAGCTTCTTGGGTGAATAGCATTCATTCAGATATGCATTTGAATCTTTCTCTTTTTCCTCCACTATCTACCCATGGTATCCTGTCTTCACTCTGTCCATACCATTGATTTCTTTCCTCTATAAAATTTTAGGTAGGCCCAGAAATAAGATAATTTGTAAATATCTTTTGAAATAATACCATATTTTATGTAAAGTGTGTAATAAGAACTCTGGCCTTTCCCTTGGTTTCGGGGAGGTGACTTTCATCATAGCTGACAGAAATCTTTGTTTTGAATGGGGCTAGCCACACCTGACAATCTAAGGGTGGAGACGTGGCCGGCCGTGCCAGAAAGACCACACCGCGATTTATGGTGAGGGCTTTGGGTCACATGGTATCAGCTGACCTGGATCCTGAGTTCAGTCATTTGGGCAGTCGGTCCATCAGTCATGCCCATGAAACAAAACCCCAGTGAAAAGGTCAGTGGCGTGGGCAAGTTTTGTTGGCTTGAGTCCTGGCGCCCACGGTCATACATTCGTGCTGGGAGGATAAGGCGCCCTGAGTCCACAGAGAGGGAGCAGGAGAAACCCCATGTGGAACCCTCCAGGGTCCTGCCTCGTGTGTCCTTTCCTTCAATTTTAAATCTGTATTCTGCTCCTGTAATAAACTGTAACTGTGAGTATAACTGCTTTCAGTGAGTTCTACAAGTTCTTCTAGGGAACTGTCAAACCTGACGGTGCTTAGGGGGGCCCCCAACATGCAGTTGGTGTCAGAAGCGAGGGTGGGCTTGTGCAGGGCTGTGCCATTGGGTGCTGCAGTTTGTTTCATTCTGGGGAATAGATAAAGCTTTAAAACATAACTTCCACATGGGTCCCATTTGAATCATAGAACTCTATACGCATTGAAACTCTCCTTCGGCAAGTTACCTGGTGCGGCTAAGATTTTGACAAAGTACTGACAGCATCAGCATGCGGTCTCCAGACGCCTGCTTCCTGCTCTTGGCAGACCACTTTGATGGTAATTATTTATTCTGGGAACGCTATGCTCTGGAGAAATGTTAAGAAACACAAAGGTCGTTAAAAATTGCTCCATAGCCAGTAAGTAGAAGGTAATTGAATATACTGTATACTATAATATGAAAAGTTAATTTTATACTATGATATAATTTTATACTATGAATTCTCAAACTGAGGCAATGGATATATGGCATTAAATATATAAAACGTTTTTATTTGAATGCGGGTATTTGTTAATTTGAGGAAAATATATCTGAAAAGCTTTCATGTGCGTTTCCTTGTACATAAAATACTCCAGTGGTCCAGTGGTCCGGGTTCACCAATGATATCAGAAAATATACATACCTTTTCGTGTATGTCATTAACCATGTGAACGTCGTGATAATGACCATCATAATCAATGTGAAAGTCACGTTATTCATCTTGGATGAAAATAAGAGCAACTAGTTTATATCCCTTTAATTGTAATCATGAATATATGAAGGAGTTACTAATTATTCTTGTTTTATTTATTTTCTATAAAAGGGAGTGAAATTCGGCTCACTAAATTTTGTAAACTGGCCTTGATGCAATACTTTGTAATATCAAAGACCAAATTTGAATACCGGTCAACATGAAGGAGAGGGCTGGCCCATTGTGTACTACAACACTTAATATTTACTTATTAAGGTTAATAATCGTGTTCCTAATGAAAGGGCGAGCCATTGAAGTGGCAAGGTTTACACTGAGTCCAGGTAAGACCAGCAATCTACTCTCCATATGGCTGATTTTTTTGGACATGTATTTTTATTTGATGCAATCTGTGCAAAATGAAGGGAGATTTTGTTAATTTAAGGCAAATCCTGAAAGGCAAAGCAGGCATTTGAATTTTCCATGTATTAACTGGTACTCCTGCCTTGGTTTATGTCCTCCTTTCATGATATCACTCACAATGCAGACTTTATGTGTGCTACTAAAGAGAAAATGGCTTTTCATCGTCTGCCAGGCCACACACTTTGCCACATTGCCCTCGGTCCCTTTATGACTCTCCACCTCTTTCTTGACAAGGATGGTCAGGTTCTCACATTTGGTTGCAGGCACATAGAAGAATCCAGCAGTGCCTGTTGGACAGCCATAGCTTTGGACTTCTCTGAGGGCTGTGCCTTTGAACTTGGGCACACATCTTGTGAGGACTGTGGGACTTAATGCTTTGCAGGCGCTCTTATGGGGCATCAGTTTATAAGCCAGAGTGACCTCATGCCCACTTATGCCAAACCTTGGCTGTGTCCACGACCCTCCTGTCACTGGGAAGAGTAGGGAACAGTTCCCTGTGTGCTGCAAGAATTTAACCAAAGGAAATCTCCCAGACGTTCCCCTGCCCCATTGAGCATCTCGTGTCCTCATACTTCTCAGTGAATCTAATGGCACGTGTGACCTATGGAACCACGTGCGTCTAAGTGTCTAGTTCAGCCTAAAAACATTCATAACAGGAGTGTTAACACCTGGCATGCCCGCATTTCCCAGACTGCATGGCCCTTTGGAAGCCATTCTGTATGCTGTGGGTAACGACCTTTTCTGTGATGCAGGTGTCCCTGTCACGTGGTACATCCAAAGCCAATGCAGTTATGCCATGTGTCTGTCCTCACTTGCTAAATCTAGACCTTCTTTCCCGCAGACACTCTCTGGGGCATTAGTCAAAGTATACTATCATTAAAAAAAGCACACACATTTTAATTGGCCTGCTATGAATTTGATCTAATTCTTCCCCGCCTTGTACCTGTACCACATCGTACTGGGATTTCCCCTTTCCCGCAGAACACCATGTCGCTGCCTTGACCTACCTAATGCACGGCTTCATCTTCCAAGGCTCTGATGACCTCGTCTTGCCTTAGACCAGATTTACACACTGGTGGCTGCCCTTTGCCTCAGGGCTTCCACCAATTGGCCTCAGTTTGCTTCGACAGACTTATCCTTTCACGAGGCCCTTCCATTTCCTCCTCCTACGTTTTTCTTGCTTGTTTCATTATCCTCTCCTGGAAGAACTGTCACTTCTCATAAAACAAATGTTAGCCTTTCTCCAGGACTCAAAGCCTACCTTCCCCAGAGCTTACAACTTTTTGGTGTCCTGAAGTTCCCTCCCTGGTGAGATTTTCAGCACTGTATTTGTAGTATGTTCTTCTTAAGCAATGATTTGCTTCTGTGCTGCCTGGCAACTGCTCTCTCGTTGCTTCATGAAGCTAATCGCCCCACGCATTGTTCAGTTTTGTCCTGAATGCGCGGTCACGTGCAGGGCTGCATGTGATCTCCAGCGCCACTGAGCGTGGGGTATGAGGGGAGAATGTCATTTCCCTTTTACAAGTGAACAAGTTAAGGCTCCGAGAAATTGATTCTGCATTTCAGCAGCATCGCCGATGGCAGCAGCACAATTAGGATTACGGTGCAAATCTTTGGTCATGGGTTTGGTGTGTTTTTCTGTAACTTTTTTTGGGAGAATATTCTCTAAGGCCAATGCCAAACCCGGTGAATATATCTTACATTGAGGCACTGCAAACCATTCAACACACACCTCCTTGTGTATGCTGAATGAATAATTAAATAATTGCATAGTCTCTGATTAAGAAATATCTTTCCTCCGAAATGTAAAATATACTCAGGAGAGAATTTTCTACTAGTTTTCCACCTAAAAATCCTATAATCTTTCTATTATTAATGCAAAGTGTTCAAAATTTTTACAAAATAGCAATGCAGTCAATAATAACAATCATATATATATATATACATATATATATGTGTGTATATATATATATATATATATATATATATATATATATATATATATTCCCCATTGCTTCTAGTTTAGGAAACTAACATAATGATTGTGAAACATGCATATGTTCTTTAGGCAGGTAGTAGGTTCATAGGGAAGAAAAAAAATGGGTTTGCAAATCTTAGAATTACTCAATGAAGAGAAATGTGAAGATGGCTTCTATATAGTCTCTCGTTTTAAGTTAAACACATGCCATTTTCCACTTCACTTTTAAAGCTCTTGATTTTCTTTTTAATTTGAACAGTATATATGGATTGTCTTTTATATTTCAAGAAATATGCTAAACAATAAATATACAACAATGACTCAGAGGTAGTCATTGCCCGCAAGAGCTCATAATTGTTTCCGTTAAAAGCAAATCTCGTGAGAATCATAATTCAGTAATTCAACAAGTATTTGTTGAGCTCTTCCTCTGTCAAAGGGGTGCAGGTGTTGGGCAAAAGCAGTGCATTGAGAACTAGAGAAGGAGGCAGCTGCATAAATTTCCATTGAAAAAGGTGCAAGAGCTGAAGGTAGGGGAAAGAGGGAAGAAGGGGAGAAGAAGGAGGCAAAGAGGAAAGAGCAGAAGCACTCTTGGTTGGCTGTGTGGGCCCATCATTTGGGGGAAGGCACATCATAATTCAAGTTCATCTCCAGTACTAATAGAGAAAAGCATGTGGTTAGGGAGACGCTGTTACCACTCTTCAAAGTCTATAACATTATTGGTTATGCAGAAATGATCCTAGAAAAGATAGTCCTAGTGTCAGTCAGGCTAAAAATGGAGAGTGGCTGACTCAGCACACCTAGTGACACAAGGGTGCTGTCACGTCACCAGATTCCAGATTCCTGTTGTTTGAATAAGAAGCGTTGCTCCCAGTTTTGACAGCATGGTCTGTATACGTGGCATTGTCTTTAATTTGGCTCATTGAGGTGCTTGCTGGCTAGTTTTCTAATTTGCCAAGTAAGACATGCTCTGGTTCCTCTTTTTAGCATATTCGAAGCCTGTCATTTTGGGAAATACAGTTGACGTGATGTATCACCCCATATGCCACTCATTTGTTACATGTGATTTTAGACTTAGGTGCAGAACCACTTTTCTTTACTATCTTAGGAAATGAGAAAAAGCACTCATCTCTGGTCTTCAATTGCTTTGTCCATAAAATAGAGGCGATCAGTAGCTCGGCCAGGCATATTCCATAGGACAGTGGTGAAAAGTAACATCTGAGCACCATTTTAATCACTAAGCCTGAGATGTTTCTGCTGGTCTCTCCAGAGAGGAAGTGTGGGTGGACAGTGTCCAGCTCTGCATGCGAGCTGGACTGCGAGAGCTAAGACACAGCATCATAGATGCAGCCATGAGACCTGAGAGGTGGCCTGGGTGAGCGGGCAAGGGGGCCGGTGGTGTGAGAGGGAGTGGAGGGAAGGACAGACTCAGGTGCACAAAAAATGGCCAATGGGAAAGAGTTCAGTGCCACCCACTGGTACAGTGATACTGCCCCTCTCTTCCTTCGTTTCCTCACATCAGCAACCAACTACCATGCGGGTCTCCGATGTACCAGAGGCTCTCCAGCATCCTGGGAGCTTTAGATACAACAGAGAGTCTGCGTTCAGAGGGCTCAGGTGCTGCTGGGGGTCGCTGCTTTCTGGGCTTCCCTCTGAGTTCCTGCAAATGTCTCCACTTCTTTGTCTCACTACCCTTATGTGACTGCTAAATTTGAACTAGAAACACATATTGTAGTAAAACAAAATTGGAAATAGTAACCTTTACAAGGAATGTCAAAACTACATGGACACCTCATGTTCCTCTCACATCTGGAAATGTAATTAAAATGATGATAACAGAGGCATTTTACAGTCATCTGGAGATATATTAGTGACACAAATCTCCCTTGAACAACGTAGTCATACTTTTGAAAAACAAGAAATGTTTTTAAACATTTAATTCATGGGCTTCCTTCCAAATGAGGATTATACCGTTCCACACCTAAGTGCTTGTGAATACACCAAGATATTACATTAAGACTTCACAACTGCATGCCAATTTAAACCTAAATGACTAAGCCATTATTTGTAATTCAAATCTTTAGCCACAGTTTTGAACATCATTTGCAATTACCTACAAACAACATCTTTGATGACTACATTTTAAAAGGGAACTATTGAAAAAGGCTGGCTGAGCCCTGGGGATTGACATTTCCATCCTTTTAATGGAATCCAAAATGACACGTGTATTTCAATTCATCATTGCCAAGCTGGTATGGTTCTTTAGTAAATGGAGGCATTTTCAATTTGATGTAACTAACGTATTTAATCTGTGCATGTGTGTGTGTGTGCATGTGTGTGTGCATATGTGTGTGCGCATGTGTGTGTGCATGTGTGTATGCATGTGTGTGTGCATGTGTGTGTGTGCGCATGTGTGCATGTGTGTATGCATGCGTGTGCATGTGTGTGTGTGCACATGTGTGTATGCATGTGTGCGTGTGTGTGCATGTGTGTATGCATGTGTGTGCATGTGTGTGCATGTGTGTGTGCGTGTGTGTGTGCATATGTGTGTGTGCATGTGTGTGTGTGCATGTGTGTGTGTGCATGATATTAATAACGTGCGGTATCCTTCTGGGCGCCACGGCATGGCAGAGCAGCACTGCTGATGAGTAGCTTTCAGTCTTTGAACAGTTCCTTTAGTTCTTGGGAGGTCAGAGGAATGCGGATAGAGTTCTTCTCAAAGTTCTTCTTCCTTGGCTCTGTTACGTCAAACGGACCCCAGTGATGGCTGCAAACTCATCTGAAGTGAGGAGTCTTGGCCCTGGAAAGGGCCCCGAGTGCAGGAGGATGGGGCTTACCTGTTTACCATTAGGAATGTCTCCGTATTGGTAACATATTGCTTCAGCTTTAGGCGGCACTGATTTGGCACTGATGAATTAAAATGTCCGTGCTCTCAGAGACGTACCTGAGGACTCAGTCAGAGCTCTCTGTCCTGCAGCACGTGGCAGTGGTGTGATGCTCCCAGTGGACCCAGGCGTAGGTGCTCGGACTCAGCCACCTCTCCGATTGTATTAATACATTTGTACAACTGCTGTTTACTTTCCATTTACATTTAATTCCCACCCCTTTTTTTTCTAGTAAATGAATGCAAGCATTTTGATGTCATTCTTTTACAATTCTTTTTGTGACTTTTTTCCCCACTGAATAGTGGGGATGGATAGGATAATGGGTTGGACTTCTGTCTTGCTAATGGAAAATGGATGAAAGTGAAACAAATAAAGAACAAATTGACAAGCTGGCAGCTTGAGAACCAAGGCCATGTGGTGAGAGCTACAAGGCACACCTTAACTGTAAGAGAAACCAACTGTAAGTACTAATCACAGGTGGTAGGTAGTGTTGGCGCGTGCCCTGAAACGGGGTATTGCTTCTAGTGCGTTTCAAGTGCCCCAAGTTCCCTTTGTTCCTCTTTTCAAGATTCTTACACAGGAGTGGCTTACCTGTGTTCCTCCCTGAGCTAGAGTTTAAGCAGCAGAACAAAGGCACCTGCAGAAGATGGTGACAGAGAGAACACATGCATTGTAATCAATGTAAGGCTGGCACTATGCCTCTAATGAGATGTATGGGGAACTGAGACCCACACTGAGTCCTCTGTATACGTTATCTTGGTTAATCCTAAAGGTTGTACTGCACTTACCGCGTGTAGTTATTCATGATAAGACTTGCTTATATAGGAAAGGAACATGGAGCCCTCCTCCATCAAGGGCCAGGAAGGCCCTGTGTACAAGGAATACGGGCACCCCTCCCCCGAGCCGGGCTGTCATTTCCAGACGTGACTACTGGACTCCACCCTCTCTCCCCTGACCCACCGCCTGAACTCCCTGCCTCAGCACACTTTCTGCCTGGAGACTCTTGTACCGATCTCCTCATGCTCTGTATTGCTGTTTATGTCATGATGGAAACACTCATTCACAGGCCACTCCACGCCCGGACCTGGCACTGCAAGTTTTCTGTCCCCAATGCCACTGCCACATCACTCTATCAGTCGGTACCATGAATCCCCTGCAAACCCAGTAGCTCACTCATTTTGGTGCCTGCTTGTTTGGCAAAAGCACAACTCTGGTGAAATTCAAGTCTTTGCCCAATCACCTGAATACACCTGGGAAAGGACATACCGCCAGGATGAGGCGTTCAGTTTGATTTCCTGGCAATTCTTCTGAATTGGGCTCTTTATCATACTCCATTCCTGACTGTGTTTACTTCCCACCTCAGGAGCTCACCTGTGCCTTCCCTTCTCCAAGCTCAGATGCAGGCCCCAGGGCACTGCTGCTCAGACTCCCCCAAACAAGGACAGCGGAGGGCCACTTGGGATGTGCGGAGTACGGGGCGCTGTGCACAGACTGGTTACATACCGCCAACCTCCCGAAACATGGCTTCACTCATCCATCCACCTGAGCACCTGGCCTTAGTCTAAAAGGAAGCTCAGACTGCAATGCCTAGCCCACTCCTAGGATCTCTCCCTGAGACCTACTTCTTCAGTCTCCCCATCTTATTAACACCGCGCACGCTTCCTGTTGCTCAAGTGACAAGCTGTGGTGTCCTTCCTGACCCTCTTTCTCTCGCACCCATGCCCTGCCCTTGAGCAATCCCTGTTTCTCTACCTGGCACGTGTGGACTCCGATCCCCTCCCACTGCCCAGCAGAGAACGGCCAGGCCACCGTCTCTTCCAGTCGGGACTGTCACAGTAGCCTCTTCATTGGTCACCCTGAAAGCAGAGTGCAGCTCCCTCCGTCCCCTGCCCACACCCCCAGTATGACTGTGTCGAAGCGAATGTCAGCCATGCCACCCTTCCACGTGGGACCTTCTGATGACTTCCTGTCTTCCTCCAAGGAAAGACGTTGTGCTCACAGGGCCCCCATGGGCCTCACATGATCTGTCACCCCCATGTCACTCCAGAACAGTGTCTCCAGTATCCTGCCCAGCTCCATGGCGCCAGCCCCATTTGCCTCTTTTGCTTTTTCTCCAAAACACGTAAGCCTCACCTCAGGGTTTCTGCATGCGTGTTCCCCGAGCAGCCCTGTGACTCACAGGGTCCCTCCCACGACCATCTGACTCGGTGACCACTTCCTCAAATTGCAGCATACACTATGTCACCAGCTCGATTTGTCCCTCTGCCTGCATTTCCCACCTCGTAGCTACACAATGGACCATGCAGTCGACCTACACAGCAGAAGAAGACGTGCTCCAGGCAATGCGCTCCTTTGGTCTAGTCTTCTCCCACCCCTTTCTCGGTTCCCAGAACATGCCTCACATAGATTTTTAGTTGCATTTCCCTCCTTTGCTAGGGAGGTTAAGTGTCTGATGATTTTACCTTCAATACCTTCCCTCCCAGGAATGCCTGATTTTAAGTTGTTCACTGATCAATCTGATATCAGTCTATATCTGATCCACATGGTGAGAGAGGAACTGCTTGACCACTAAGCTGACCCGGGAAAGCTACGGTAGGCCTTCAGGTTACTAGTTGCTGCAAACAGGAAGGGTGTTTGGCTGAAAGCAGCAGGGCCCTCCCCACAAGAGGGACCCCAGCAGCATTTGCACACGGCTCCAAGCTAGGAATATTGATATGAAGGGAGGGAAAATGGAAATTTGCTGGATTTCTCTATTAACTGCTAGCTTCCCTACATTCCCATGTTTATTAATTAAGATTGTGAATATATTTTTGTGTCTGTAATGCTTGCAGGACCCTTATGTCCATCATCTAGTTTAAAGTAGATGTGGTCCCAGGGATAACACAAGCAAAACTAGTGGGCAGTCATGCTTTGTCATCCAGATATTATAAAGTTCCAAAACAATACAAAACTACAGGAAAAGTATGCAGATATGTATAGCATAAACAGTGGATGGTTATTACTCAACTATGAGCATGCTTCTTAGATATATTGACACTCAACACTTGTTTTTCTTCAAGATAACATACAATTTGTCAACAGATCTATTGAAAAAATAAGACTATACTTCTGTTTCTACAATTTGAATCTTGGTCAAAGACTGTTTTTCAGAAAGTCAAGATAGGTTTGTCATAGACATCTCTCAAGCAAAATATATGGGACTCTGAAAGTGAATTTATTTAATTTCATAAAACTATGTGTCAGTCATTTCATGTTTGCACACCCTCAGTTGTTTTACTGGCTCTGTGGTAATCCATAGCATGGAAATAGAAGAGTCCACCCCTTCCAGATGCCCCTTTATTCCCTAAGGGTACCCTGCACTGTAGGGAACAGTCACACACATCTTTGAGCGTTTGCACATATTTCTGCAAGATAGACTCTTAGAGTTGTAATGACTGGCCACATGTACAAGGAAAATTTAAATTTACTGGGCACTGCCAAATTCGCCTGCAGAAAGTTCCTATCAATTCTCACACACAACTTGTAAGAAGAGAGTCGCTTTCTCTAAACCTAATCCAACACTTATCTGGGAAAAATAGTTTTATATATATATATATATATATATATATATATATATATATATATATATATATATATATATATAACACATATATATTAACTTTAGTAATTAAAATAATTAAGCTAAAATAAATCAATACAAATTGTGTCTTCTTCAATTTCTTTTAAAAATGTCTTACAGTTTTCAGCATATAGGTCTTTCACATCCTTGGTTAAGTTTATTCCTTTGTTTGATTTCATTGGTAATAGATAGGAATGTAATGGATTTTGTACGTTGATTTTGTAGCCAGCAACTTATCTGTATTCGCTGATTGTTTCTAACAGCTTTTTTGTGGAGTCTTTAGGGTTTTTTACATATAGCATCAGGTCATCTGCAAAGAGTGACAATTTAACTTCTTTCTTCCCAATTTGGATGCCTTCTATTTCTTTCTCTTGCCTGATTGCTCTGGCAAGGACTTCCAACACTATGTTGAAAAGCAGAGGTGATAGGGGACAGCCCTGTCATGTTTCTGAATGTAGAGCAAAGGGCTTCAGTTTTTCACCATTAATTATGAGATTAGCTGAGGAAATTCTGAAATAGAAAACCTCAGTTCTTAAAAGCCAGCATCTAAGTGACCTGGCAGAGTATTACCTAGTTAAGGCACCAAGAAACACATTTTACTTGTTTCTTCACATAGCCTTTTATTTGCAAAATGAGTTGGGAATAATGCTTGTTAACTAGGCAATTCAGGGAAGGCTGTGATGAAGGTCATATATGGCCTTTATTATGTTTAAGGTATTTTCCTTCTGTACCTATTTTGTTAAGTGTTTTAATCATAAATGGATGTTGTATCTTGTCAAAAATTTTTTTGCACCAATTGATAGAATCATATGTTTTTTGTCCTTCATTTTGTTTATGTGATGCATCACATTGATGGATTTGCGAATGTTGAACCATCCTTGTGCTCCGGGGATGAACCCCACTTGGTCGTGGTGAATAATCTTTTTAATGCATTGTTGTATTCGATTTGCTAGAATTTTGTTTAGGATTTTTGCATCTGTATTCATCAGATATTGGTCTGTAGTTTTCTTGTTTTGTGTTACCCTTTGTTTTGTTTTCTTAATTCATATATATATATATATATATATATATATATATATATATATATACACACACACACAGCTTTATGTGGATCTACTAAATGAAAAATATTGCTTTGAATTTTAATCATATTTTTTGTGGTTAAACATAAATTTTCCATTTCAATGCATATGAATCTGTATTTTTCTTGGTATGAATGTGTTGTACTCCCTGATATAGATATAATAAGGCTTATTTAACAATTATCCTATTAATAGACATCTAGAATGTCCAGATTTTTATTATAACAAACAATGCTTCACTGAGCATTCTTATATTTGCCTTATTACAAACGGGCAAATCTTTTTCTAGAACAAATACCAAGGAACTAAATAAATGAAAAATAGGAACAAATATTTTAACACTTAATAAATAATAGCCCTCCAAAATTACCCTCCAACACAGACCCACCAATTTAAACTCCTACGAGTGATATTTGGAAAACACTTCTTCCAGTTGATATGATAAAATATTACTCCTTTTTCTGAAATAATGGGTCAAAAAAAAAAAAAGAGTCTCACCATTGTTTAACCTGCATTTTTCCTAAATTACGAGTGAGGTTGAATGCCTTTTGGTATGTATAAAAAAACTTTTTTAAAATGCACTTGCTATGAGTGATTGATTTTAATTTTTCTTAATCGCTTATCTTATTGATTTGTAGAAACTCTTTATATATTCAGACTATCAATCTTCGAATTCATTTTTGATATGATACAACATTTTTCTCATTTTATCATCTGTCTCTTTCATATAGAGGTCAATCACTTTCATGTGGCCAAAATTATCTTTTATGTTATTATTTCCAAAACCTACACATTAATATCTGAGAAGTTTTCTCCAACGGCAGATAGCATAGAGATTAATTCTAAGAGTTGTTGGTGTAAAGTGTGATGCTTATGATAATTTTTTGTGCAAAAACTATGAACCATGAACTTCCTTCTCAAAGAAAACAACAGCTGTACACTTTGTAATAAATTGTCATATGCCAATCTTCTAAAAAACACAGCCTAAGCTTTACTCTGTTCTATCTACATACCTGGCCTCTGTTGTATAAAATGTGGATGCAATCTCCCCAGGGTGATGAACACATTATCTTGGATTAAGTTATACATGAAACTTGCTAAAGGCCATATCCGTCTTTGTCTTTTTCATCTCTTTCCTTTCTTATTGGTTCCTTTCCTCATTTCACATTGTTCCAACCCATGGTGGGTGCACAGCTAAATTAGAATTGTTGGTGTAATTCTGAGATTACATATTCTACTCTACTTTTTTTTAGGTAAAAGAGTCCAGCTGTGAACTGAATGTGCAATGTCTTAGGTCACTCAGTAACTGCTTTTGTGTTCATTTTCCATTCTACCAGCATTCCCTCTGGCGAAAAGCCCGAGGCTGTGTTGGCAAGACTTTTCTGCTTCAGCTACTCCCACTCTATTCATCACAGCCTTCCCTGAATTGCCTAGTTAACAAGCATTATCCCCAACTCATTTTGCAAATAAAAGGCTATGTGAAAAGACAAGTAAAATGTGTTTCTTGGTGCCTTAACTAGGTAATACTCTGCCAGGTCACTTAGATGCTGGCTTTTAAGAACTGAGGTTTTCTATTTCAGAATTTCCTGATGGGCTCCAGTGGGAAGGCATCCGTTTCATAATTCAATTGCCTTCGTCTATTCATTTGCTCTTCATTTACTTGAATGATCATTCCTCCAGCTATGCGTTCATTCAGATCCTCTTACTGTATATGAAGCTTTATTCTCAGCCTCATGGATGCAGGAAAAAAACACGTCTCAGTCAAAGTATGCCCCAGTGTGGATGTGGTGGAGGGTTAGGGTGGGAGAAAGAACTCCGTGGATAGTGGTTGTCTGATGGCCTTCTAGGGACATGCGTGCCAGCCATTATGGCTACAGTCACCCCTTGTAGGCTCCTAACGTTAGGAAGACAGGGGAGTTCCTTTAAGCCAGAGTGACTGAGGGGGTGGGGGACACAACCATAGGTCTGAGTCTGAGTCAGGTCTGAGTCTGGCTCCTTGCAAGAAAAGAGCTATGGTCTTTACGACTATGTCGGTCTATTAGGTACGCCGCGCGTGGCTGAAGCAGGTTTCCCTTGTTTTGGCATCTGCATAGGTTTCTCTAGGTGTTCTGGATCCAGTTCCAGAGAGTGTGTGTGTGGTGTCTTTATGGTGTGTATATGTCCCCACACACATACATCATCAAGCAATTTTCCAACACCAGCTGGGTACCCTATAATTTAACTCAATTCTGATAAAATCTACCTGGAGATGACATCAGATTCCACAGGTTAAGGGCTCAATCCTAAAGGACTGTTCCCTCCCCTATTTCAGATGCCAGCCACAAGTCCACTTGTGCTGCTAATCAACTAGTTATAAATTGAAAACTCCCATGACCCCCTCCTCGGGTTCCCTTAATTTCTAGAGTGGCTCACGGAACTCAGGGAAACATCTTACTCACTACATCACTGGTTTTTCATCAAAGGATTGAATTGAGGAACAGCCAGATGGAAACAATGCATAGGGCAAGGTGTAGGGAAGGGTATGGGACATCCATCTGCTCTCAGAGGTCACCACTCTCCTGAATCTCTAGGTATTCGCCGCCCTGGAAGCTCTCAGAGCCTGTGCTTTGGGGTTTTCATGGTGGCTTCTTCATGACATAGCACAAGTGATTAAGTCATGGGACATTGGTGATTGATTCAACCTCCGTCCCTCTCCCCTTCTCAGAGGTCAAGGGTGGCACTGCAAGTTCCAACCCCCTAACCAGTTCCAGACCTTAGCTGGAGGCCCATGGTAACCCTGTTAATGTATCAAAGATACTTTTGTTGCTATCACAGCTCCATCGCAATGGAGTTTGGAGAAATCATACTTATGGGGACTGCTTGAAGATACCACATTCCTGCAGTTGCTCTAGGTGTTACCCAGGGGAACAGTCATAACCCGGAAAGCTCAGACCCCATGGCTCAGCCCCTGCAGATTTCCTTCCAGCTGCACTGGGGCACGTGCACTCGAGTTCCACTCGGACACACAGACAGCAGGAAATCCCCACTGCATCTGCTCCAGGGGTGTTGTTAGAAACATCCTTCTGTATATCCATTCCCACTTGTATGATTTCTTTAGCTCAGAAAAAAATGGGGCTTCCAGAAGGAAGCTTCTCCCTGTGGCTCAAGACCACGCTGCAATTTCTTCACACGACACGTTAGTCAGCCCCACCATGTGCCAGGCATGGCCATTGGCAATGGAGGCAAGCACACAATGTGTCTGTTTTTGTGAAGGCTGTTTTTGGTGGGAAGTGCTGACAATAAACAAGGAAACAAATCACAGAAAGGGACCCTTTTAGGGAATGAATGAAGCCATCATATAAAGGGAACAGGATACTATAATGGAGAATGATGGTCATGGCCAGGATTTAGCTAGGGCTTGGGGAGGACCAACCAGGGAGGTGACACTTGAGCTGAGAGCTTCCACCCCAAGGATCCAGGAAGAGGGAGGGCTGGCTACAGAGATTGCAGTGACAAGGACACATGCAAAGGCCCTGAGGCTCACAAGAGTGTGGGCCATTTGAGAAGCGAAGATGAGGAGAGGCCAGTTCATAGGGACGGAATGCAATAGTGACATCAAGACCACAGTGAGGAGTTTGGACGATATTCTCAGGGAATGGCAAATACTGGGAAAGGACTGTGAGAGCATAGGAAACGGGCGAAGCCCGGAAGCCACCTGGGGGCCACTGCACTCATCCAGTTGGTTTGGGTTAAGAGGACAGCCATAGAGGAGAAGGAGGAGGGGGAGATGTCAGTGCTGGATGTAGGATTCCCCATTCGACAGGTTGCACTTTATAGTGGGTGAAGGAGTGTGAGATAGTGAGGCTCAGGATGGCATTTGGGAGTCTTCAGAGGTGCAAGGGTAAGTTACAGGACTGGACGAGGCCATCAGGAGAGCAGGGGAGGAGGCTACGAGCTCAGAGGCTCAGACACTGCGAGGCAGAGTGGGACAGAAGCAGCCACTGAGGGAGGAAGGAGACCCTGACTTTCAGAGAGGGTGAGCCCAGCTGTGAGAGCAGCAATACGGCACATGTGTTGTGCTGTAGGATTCGGCACAAGGGGACCCACGAGAGCAGAACCCAGGATGGGAGCCTTAGAGTAGACTGAGGAGAGAATGGGGGCAAGGAAGTGAAAGCAACACACAGAGAGAATGTCTTTGAAAGTGCTCGTTCCAGGGCTGTAGAAAAGCAGCGGGCTGACATAAGGCCATTGGGGTTCCAGCAAGGATTGTCTGTGGGAACTGCTGAAGCATGTTTCAGTGCGGCTGGAGCGATCGAGCCAACATCGCCTTTGGGAGTGGTCGGAGAGAAACGTGGAGGCGAGAATGTGGCTGAATCATAGTGTGAGGGGCCACAGCCCTGTATTTCCTCCCAAACTACAGTTCTATACTCTGGTTTCTCTTCAGATCGCATAAATCTTTTACCAAACTACAGTTCTAATTCTACTTCTTACATCCTTTCCTCTTGCAGTTTAATTTAATATTTGGTACTTACTTTTCAGTCCTTTTTATACATTCACTTTGTTGCTTTAAACAATATTTTAGTAGTTCTAAAAAAAATTGAACCAGTGACAGAAATTTTGTTCCATGAAACCTACAGATATTTGAAGGTAGGGAAATCATCTCAAATCCCTGATATCATACCATGGAAGCCAACTTGTTTTAAATAAAATCCATCCTTTTATTGTTTTATTTCCTCTTTATGTTTTCTAAAGCAGGAAGGGAAATGGTGATGCTTATTTCAAAGCCCTGAAGGACAGCTATGTCAGTTTTTGTGTATTTCATTGTCCTAGGGTAGCCATTACATTTTTGTAGCAATAAGGAATTTTGCACTTAGAGGCTTGAAGACACCATTCTTTTTTATTATTATGTTTTATTGTCAGGTCCTAACAGAATTTATGGAGTAATTTATTTCATTTATTCCTGGGAAAATATTAATTCCAAAAAAGAGGCAATAAGTTTTTAATATGCTTGTTTTTTTATCATGAGTTATTAGAAGTATAACAAATAATTCATAGCTCATAACACAGTCTTAACCAATAGCATGCTTTTATGTGAAATGTGAGCATTCTTATTTAAAATGTTAATTAAAATAGCACTTTGTGCCTCTCCTAACCACAAAATCGTAGGGTTCTTCCAGGCTTCTCAGCCTCAAGGACTGGACTCCTGTGAGGAGGGAGTCACTTAATGCCCACCTCGCTCCATCTCTTCTTCCCTCTTTCCTACAGGAGGGAGAGTGGCATTGGGAGAGGCGCAGGGTGCTCGGCTCAGTGCCTGCCCCTGCCCTGCGGTCAGTTGGTGCCTTGGTTCTGCTGTGCATTGTGCTGTGTAGCCCAGGCATGTGCCCTGTGCCCAGTCCTGGGCGTGTCCCGCTGTGTCACAGAAGGGGTGAGGTGTCTGCCTCCTAGCCATGCATCAGACTGAGCTGCCACCTCACCTAAGTCTCAGAAGGGAGGGTGTTAAAGGGGAATAGTTCAGTCAAGTGGATACTGGGTCTCTCCGTTCGGTTCTCAGTGGCGGAGATGAGGGGGGTTCTTACAGATATGCCCAAGCCTCCATACTCCCCGTTTTTAAGGAAGCCCAGAGAGACCAAGTGAGTGCTCTAGGGTGACAGTCTTCTACCCGGGACCAGGGTTCAGGTCTTCTGCTCTTGTTCGTGTGCTCTTTGCAGGGGAGCTGCTTCTTTCCTTTGACTACGGCCCTAAGCACATGGCCTATTTATTAATATAATTTTCATAGTGAGTGACACAAATAATTAGCAAGTTTGACTATTAATAACTCAGTCTGCTACTTAGATTGAACATGGTGTATTAAAGCAGTTGAACACAGTGTTATAGAGATTGCGTAGTCATAGAAAATATTCCAGTTTTGTCTAACGACCATGAACTAACACTATGAAACCATTCATAAGGGAAGTATTATAGGAAAATCGCTTTATATACCCTGGATAGGGCCTAAAGCTTAAACTGCATTATAGCTCCCAAAAAAGTCTATTTTTTGTTTAATTAAAGTTTATTGGGGTGACAATTGTTAGTAAATTTACATAGATTTCAGGTGTACAATTCTGTATTACATCGTCTATAAATCCCATTGTGTGTTCACTACCCAGAGTCAGTTCTCCTTCCATCACCATATATTTGATCCCCTTTACCCTCATCACCCACCCCCCGCCCCCTTACCCTCTGGTAACCACTAAACTATTGTCTGTGTCTATGAGTTTTTGTTTCTCATTTGCTTGTCTTGTTCTTTTGTTATTTTCGGTTTATATCCCACATATCAGTGAAATCATAGGGTTCTCTGCTTTTTCTGTCTGACTTATTTCACTTAGCATTATACGCTCAAGATCCATCCATGTTGTCACAAATGTTCCTATATCATCTTTCCTTAACTCCGAATAGTATTCCATTGTGTATATGTACCACAACTTCTTTATCCATTCATCTATCGAAGGACATTTTGGTTGTTTCTATGTCTTGGCCACCGTAAATAAAGCTGCAAAAAAGTCTAAAATTTAAGCTGAATGTAAATGGTAAAAACTCTGTCAAAGATTGTGATTTGTCGTATCCATCTAACACCTAATTCACACCGTGCGGTCATGTGACAACTGTGTGTGATCATGTTCCATATCTTCTCCTTCCTTGGCCCTCACACCCTTTGTTCAGTTGTTCTTTGTATGGGGGTTTTGAATAAAGAATTCCAGATTGGTTAGTTCAAAAAGCAAACAAATATCAGGCATCGAGAAATAGAGGTGGGGATTTGTTAGGTTGTACACACAGTTTCTAGGAGTGAAACGAAGAGAAGAGCGTGGCCCTTTCCCCAATGTGTTCAATAGTCTGCACATTAGTTCTCCAGCTACTCCTGCATCTGACAGGCAGAGCAAAGCTTGGCGTGGCCTCTATAAGTGTCTGCACCAATGGTACTACCTATCAGCTTAATAGCAACAATAAGAATGCCAGTCTTCCCTTTCAATTAGAAAGACGAATAGAAATGTAAATGTTAGGTAAGAAAAGATGACTTACAACGTGTTTCTCCGTGGTTTATTAAAAGAACTGTGGAAATGATATCACAGGAAAACACCTAATCTATATGAATTCTTTCAAATATCTATAAATCTCTACCAATAATCTCTCTATTGAGCATAAACTTTAAAAGACCCCGATAAATAATCTTTCATCCATGTGTCTGAGTTGCTATTATGTCTGATCCTTTGGTGAGGCACCTTTTAATGCAACACGTGCTGTCGCTTCTATGTTATGTTGGTCACTATGCGTCCTGACTTTGAGCTAACTTAGTAACTGTGTTCACTATCACAAATCCCCCTTTTCATGTATCAGGTGTTCCAGGACACAAATGATAATAAATTGTTTGAGCTTAATTCTTCAGTGTCAGAAATGACATCAGATCAGAGAGTGTGGATGTAAAGGAAAGCGATTTAATCTCTGCCTTTGAAAATCATTACGCAGGTAGCTCCATAAAAAACATTATTAGTACAAATACTTGCATACCTTTTAGTTGTCCTTGGCATTTCCTGTGCTTGCACTCCGTTACTTTTCTAGAATATTACCCTTTGACAGTTCTCCAGGCATAGGGATGACACCTGTGTGATCGCTGAATATCTGAGCTCTTAGTCGTGTTCTTGACTCAGGTTCAAAAAAATCATTGTGTTTTATTACTGTTATCAGTTGCTAGTTAAGGCAGGCACAGGTCACATGCATACTACTAAATAAGTTACTGCTAATAAATAAAAATAATTATTAAATTATCCTGCATGGAAAAATACATATATTTGTATATGGACCCATACATGTTTGTTACATGTATATTATATAGAGTTCATCAATATGTCTAAAATGCTCCACACTCAATCTAAATCAAGATAAAATTTTCAGATTCATTAGGATAATCTAAGGATAGCTATAAACATAAAGCAGCCGTTCATTGTAGCATAAGCCCATAAATGTGGGAGAAATTTATCACAGCTTGTTGAGGACGATTTCCGAGGGGAGGCTCTGATTTGTGTGAAAATGTGACATTGAGCAAGTTATGTAAGAACCAGGGAGCTATATGGCCTTTTCCCATCTCCACTGATGGCACCTTAAAAATCACACAGGCACTAGCACTGTGTTTATTTCTATTCACTGGTTTCACAAGTGGTAAAGCTCTTTCTGTGTAGAGAGCCAATATTTCTAGATAGCTGATGGTTTGCAGAAAACTAGGAAAGGCTAGTTCCTACGCTACAGACAAAGAACGTCATCTGTGGGACAGAGCCCATGTAACATGAAATATCACTGCTTCATTTTAAGATATTTATGGTTGATTTCATTCAGGGTGTGTTTGCATGTATGTGTGTGTGTGTGTGTGTATGTGTGTGTGTGTTTAATTTTATGGTGTGGAGGATTCTAGTCACCCTTATATCCTTATCAGTGACATAATACTTGGTACATGGTAAAAACTTAACATATTTGTTCAACAAATACAGTTTTATTCAAGATGGACTCGTAGGGTGAATTTTATCCTAAAGTTACTGACTACAAAAAGTGTAAAAACCTGTAAGATTATACAAAATATGTTTTTAAACAGAGTTCCTAACCTAACAAGCATATTATCACTTGAATTCATTTCCTGCCATAACTTTTCAATTGCGACTCCTAATACATTCCATCACGGTCCATAGTAAATTGGATTCAAGAATAGCCAAGAGAAGCAGCTGGGGGGACAATGCAATTTTGAGTCAATTCCATATAAATTGCCTTCTCTTGGCATGCAGCACAAGTCACATTCCCGTTCTCTGTGTACTGGTATTAGGTTACATCTTCAAAATGCTTCCCAAAGTACCTAGTCTTAGTTCTTTATTAAATGCTATCTGAGTGAAAACAATACTGCAAATTGCCATATAAATGAACTACCATTTGACCCAAGTAGTTTAGTTTGAAGTATTCAAGTGTTTGTTCTACGTAAATTTTAATTCTCTAGGCATTTTGCTATTTAGCTTAATTTCCTTGTAGATACAAAGATGAAACTTAATTTTCTAAAGCTACACAAATCAAGTTGATTTCATTAAATGTTTTTGAGTAGGGCTATAGAGAGCCTGTTATCTCTCACCAAACAAATAATTATATTTTCAGATATTCTCTTTCAAGTCGGGTACGTACACTTCTTAACCTTTTGTATAAAATCTAACGAGAAAAAAATCTGTGCACACATTTCACAAATCCTCCATATCTTTATGTAAGTGGGAAAACAATATTTCCTGAAGGTAGTTATACAAGTGTTATCCTAAAATAAATCTCATGGAAAACAATACACTTTTCCTTTAGATAGCTGATTGTAAAGCAGAATAATTCTTCAGAATAAGTGAATGACTGGTACGCGTCCGCACCTATATGTTTTTGTTAGTTTTTAACATAAACTTCCCTATTCCTCCTTTATGTCCCATTGAATGTAAACTCAATATTATTTAGAAAATGTAATATTGGATACAAAGCCAATAAACAGAAAAGTAAATTGTATTTTTAAATACTAGCAACAGAAAAATGGAAAATAAATTTTAATAAGGTGCCACTTAGTGATATCAAGAACGCCTCAATTCCTTATGAGTAAATTTAAGGAATGACTTGTTAGAACTTAACAATGAGTAAAAGTAAAGAAGATCTAAAGAAATACAAATAAATCCCATGCTCAAGTACTAGAAGACACAATATGGCAAAGATAGCAGTTTCTCCACAGTTACTCAGTAGATTTAATCCAGTCCTAACGCAAACCCCTCCAGGTTTTTGGTTGTTGTGTTGTTTTGTTTTCCACAAGTTGGCAAGCTGATTCTAAAGTTGACCTGAAAATATAGAGGCCACATACTATATATAAAGGACATTTTTTTAAGGAAAGTAAAGCTTGTGGCCTTACACCACCAGCTCTCAAGACCTATTATAGTAATTAAGTAGGTAAGACATGAGTAGTTGACATGTCAGGACAAACAGCTGGCAGTGAACAGAACAGAGGTGAGCAGCTGACCTGCACATCCGGTGCAGTGGGGAAAGGTTTGGTGTTAGGAACGACTCAAATATCTATCAACAGTAGAAGAGATAAATGATGGCATAGTCACTAAATAGAATACACAGCAATGAAAATGAACACATTACAAAGGTACGCAACCCTTGGATGGGGCCGGGTGAATCTTATATCCATATGGAAAAAGTATCTGGACTCTACAGTTTCAGAGAGACTGAAGATCTAAAAGTAAAATGATAAATTTTCTAGAGCCAAATACCAGACAACATCGTCATGACCACAGAGAGGGGAAAGATTTTTCAAACACAAAAGGTATCAACAATTAAAAAAAAAAAAAGAAAGAAAGAAAAGAAGAAAAGAAAAACCAGATCAATAGCCTAGACCATGTTAAATTTGAGAAATTCAATTCATCAAAGGTACCATTAGCTAAAGAGTGAGAAAAGACCGTCATCATTGATACATCCAATTAAATACTTGCTTACAGAATGTATAAAGACGCCGTATAAATCAATAAGAAAAAGACAGACAATCCATAAGAGGGAAAAATGGCAATAGACGAACTGACACTGTAGTGAGAAAGGTATTCCAAGAGCCCTTCCAGTAATAGGACAGGTGTTCAACTTTACTGTCAGAGAAATGCAAATGAAACCTCCATAGTGTAATACCATTACACCTCCACCAGGATGGCTTAGGTGGAAACAGTGGAGCACAGCAAGTATAGGGGAGGGTGTGGAGGAGCTGGGACTCCCAGACACTGCCCAGCACTGTCAGTTAGCAGATCTATTTTGTAAGACTGTTCAGCTCTACGTTGAACACACACATTTATGCTCTGGCTCAACACCACTATTCCTAGGCATATACCCAATAGATATGTGTCCATTTATTTACCTAAGACATGTGCTAGAATGTTCAAAGCAGCACTCTTTGTAACCATCATAAACTAGAAATTACATAAATGCCCTTCAACAGTGCAGGAGAGAAAAGATGGGATGTTTACAAAATAGAATATTGCACAGCAACAAAAATGACCACACTGCAAAGGTACCCAACTCTTGTATGAATGTCAGAAACATAACTTTGAGTGGAAGAGGACAGAAACAAACAAACAAACAACTACAAATATCTATGTTTCCATTTATATAATGTGTCAAAATAGGCAAAGTTAACCAATGGTGTTATAGGGCATGAGAACAGTAACTCTTTTTTTTTTTTTTTTTTTTTTTTTTTTTTTTACATTTAAAATATGTATTGAAATTACAAATCACACTTATCCATATGATTCCAAAGTACAAAACACAACATTAAAAGGCATTCAAAACAGCTCTTCTATACATCACAGTGTTAGTGACATTTCAAAAACACAAATTTGTTTTTGTTTTTACCACCACTTGTCAAATACATCACATATACAAGTGCATGACTCATTCATGCATGCTTTTATGCAAGATTAAAATACACCCGTGGTAAAATGAGCAAAGAAGGAAGGAATAGGCAGGCGTGTGGCGGGCACCCAGCCCTACCTGAAGGCTCCTGGATTGTGGAAGACAGATTGCAGAGACCAGAGGAAGGAGGGAGACCGTGGCCTTCTGCACCCAGACAGCATGCTCCCCGAGTTCTGGTGCCCAGCTAATCCCTTTGTCCCATGTGGCATTTCTAACGCCAGTCAGAATCTCATTTTGTCTCTTTTCATAACAGCTTGGGTTCATTATAAGGGATAAACAAGCTTTGGTATTTTTTAATGAGAACTTCACGAAGCTTTACACATGCAAAATGTTTTCCCTTGATGGTTTCACTATGATGTGTGTATATATACTATATACAGAAAATCTTTACAACATTATAGAATACCTTCCCCAAATTAATTTTCAAAAGAAAAACCCTGAGGCCATCTTGTGGTTACCAGCTGCTTCCAAATCCCTTCACCTTTCCCCTTATCCCCAACCCCCTCCCACACACCCATCTAACCACTCTCGGTTTTTTCTCTGCGTCCCCAAAACTGACTCTGATTAGTTCATTCACATAGTCTTTTCTTTAGATTCCATATATAAGTGAGATCATATGGTACTTGTCTTTCTCTTTCTGACTTATTTCACTTAACATAATGTTCTCTAGATCCATCCATGTTGCTGCAAATGATAAGATTTCTTTCTTCTTTATGGCTGCGTAATACTCCATTGTATAAATGTACCACAGCTTCTTAATCCAGTCATCTACCGATGGGCATTTCGGTTGTTTCCATATCTTGGCTATTGTGTAAAGTGCTGCAATAAACATAGGAGTGCATACAGATTTTTGAATTGGAGTTTTGGATTTCTCCGGGTAGATGCCTAGGAGTGGAATTACTGGATCATAGGGTAGTTCCATTTTCAGATTCCTGAGATACCTCCATACTGTTTTCCATAGTGGCTGCACTAACTCTTGAGTTGGGATTTTTTAACTGAAGAAGAACAATGAGGGTCTTTGGAGAGAAATATTCTGCTACTTGACCTTGAATTGAAGTTTCACAAATTTTCAGTTTTTGAAAAATTTGAACTCTGAATCTTTGACATGTGCACATTTCTATATGCATACTTTAATTTTCTGAACTGATCAGAAGCCTGAAAACATCAGAGAACCACTGAAATAAGTGTCTGTTTGACTCTTTTATGTAAGAAATTCTCTGAAAATCCTTAATATAAATAATAAAGAATTGAAATTAATTTAGCAGCATGGTAAAAAGCAGATTGCCCCATATGAATCCAGGAAATGCAGCTAACTAGGGAAGTGGCCTTGAATGATTCATGTAACCTCTCTATTTTTTCTCATATTGAAACTAGAAATAAATTATTTTCTACCTCATAGATTTATTGTAAGCACTGAATAAATAATGTAAGATGCAAAATCCTGAAAACACTGTAGTTTTATATGAAGACTACACACACACACACACACACACACACACACACACACACACACACGCACACACACAGTGTTTCCACTGCTGCGGAATCCTGAGGATTTATACACCTTTTAATCAATAAAGTACATTGAACGATGCCTTCAAGGAACAGTCTGCACAAACTCCAAGTCACTGATAATATAAATTATCCACACAAACTTTTACCAATCACGTAGCACGAGTCATTGTATGGTTGACCTTTGTTGTGCTTTGGAAGTGCCTATTGTCAGCATTTATTGTAAATTTACATGGAAGTACTAGTACTTTTCAAATCATGTTACACAATTCCATTTATAAGTAGTGCTCTGAGGAAATACATTGATTTATTTACCAATTGGGGCAGAAAAGAAGAAAATAAATGGCTACATATAAATTTATTTTATATATAAATATATATTTATTATAAATTATAAAAATATAAATGTAATGTATACACACATTATGCATTTAGCATAGTGAAATAAACAGACACATTGAAGGTCAGAATTTACTAAATATTTCAGTACCTATACCAAAGATAACATTAGTTTCTAACATAAATTTTCCAAAGTATTTACTTTTCTAATAAAAGTAAATAGTAAAATGAAATAAATCCACCGAAATCAGTTTAATGTTCTTGAAGCTTTCATCATATCCTTAAGAAAATATTTATAGAACAACTCAGGTGGCTTTTTGAATACATAAGTTTATTGAGCACACCCCCCATTTTCCTTTTATATGCATTTTATAACAAGTCTAAATCCCCTTTTGTTTAACATGTTATGTCACCGTTTGCGTTTGTTACATAAACGACAACATGTCCATTGTGTAAACTGACATCAAAGAGTGGGAAAAAACATGAATTCCCTATAGACCTGATAGAAAAGCATCACTGTTGCCCAGCGTGGCATGTTCAAGGGACATGGGCTCAAGGGACATGAAAGAGTGGCAGCGGACAGAAAGCAGAGTTATCGGTACTAGGGGTGCCCAAGATGGTAGGACAAGTGCACATCAGGCCGTGTCTTCTCATTCACGGTACCCAAATATGCAGGATTCTAGGTGTGTGTGCTCAAGCACACACAAGACGAGTAAGAATCCATTTGTTCTGATTTGGGTTAAAAAGTGGTCTTTAATGTTGACCAGCAAATCGTGTATATTCTCCTCCTTTAAATTACAATTGAATTGCTAACTCCACTGGGAAATGTCTTCTGTGATTGGCCTTAACTTGTATAAAATCTGTAAATAACACTTCGGGTCCCATTGACATTCTTCTTTTTGTGTTTCTGTGTAGACCAAATACAAATAATCTCTACCTAGTCCTCATTTGTGTATCAGATTGCCGAGGCTGAGGAACGTGCTACCATACACATGATCGTTTTCATGTTCATTGCCTTCTGAATGTATGTGTGCATGATGAACTTTTAATGATCAACTCATTACTAATTGTAGGATGCTTAGATTTTAAAATGTCGGCTTACTGAAGTTATTTGTGTAACCGACAACAAAATTGACCTGGAGAATATTGTTTTGTTTTACGTGAATTTCATGAAGTCAAAAAAAAAAAAAAAAGAAAAAAAAAACACCGTGAAATCCCCCAAATGTACATACGTGGTCCAGTACTAGTTAAGTTAAAGAACAATGTGTTGAAAGGTCTGGGCAGTGGGATGTGTGCCCCGAACATTAGGGGCTGAAGGAGGCCCCCAGGTGCAGACATGGGGTCATGGTGTGGAGTGTCGTGTAAGAGGGATCCTCGCCCGTCTTGAGTTCCACGGATGCTGGCATTCGGTCAATGACTGACATCCAGTGTGTGCCAGTCACCACTTAGAGACCGAGAAGGAGGTAGACAATGCAAGAGTTGGACTTACCTTTCTAATGGATGGGGCAGATAAGAGAGCAGGCAATGCCAGCGCAGGGTGATGAAAGCCACTGCGGTGAGAGGAACGTGGCATTCCAGCTTGGGACATCGTAGAGGGCCTGTGGCTGAAGGACGGAGTCAGGACCTCAGGACTGGGGACATGTTGTGAGGGGCCTTGTGCAGCGCGAGTGTCTTCATGGCAGTCAAACGTAGTTCCCATTGGGTCTGATAAGCTTTCCACAACAGTATGTAACAGGAAATCAGCCTGGGGAAGAGGAAACAGAACATGTGTGGGAGGGCTTGGATGCCCGAGGGCAGCATTTGAACGTCAGTAACTAGAAAAGGGGGAGCAGTCGAAGGAGTTAGAGCAAAGTGGTGATGTGATCAGAGCTTTCCTGGAGGATTCCGTCTGGTCATAGAGGTCACGGAGAAATGAAGAGAGGGAGGAAGGGACAGCATCTGGGAAACCAGAACAGCCCAGACAGGAAACAGAGAACCCACAGTGAGCGGCAGGGCTGTCGGCGAGCAAGGAGCTGACTTTGTGACATTTGTAGTTTCAGACTGCGGCAGCAAACTGTAATGGGGGAAAGAAGAAAATTGTATTTCTGGTTAGGGTGATAGGGACACACACTAATGGGATGACCACTGTCTTTAGGAAAAGAGGTAATGGATTTGATGGTTGTTCAGGAAAAAGTACATAAGAAGTGACTGTAGATAAACTTACATCAATACATTATATAGGGCCTAACCCTAATATATTTTAAGGCAAGCTAAGAAATGTGTGGTTTTGCATGATTGTATCCTATTTCTAAAGCAAACAGTTTCTTGTTTGTGTACAGCTAGCATGCGCCAAATTTTCTTAGAGCCGCTACATGCAAGAAGAAATGGAAGACCCTTATGGGAGACTGTTTATTTTATCGTTGTCACAGAAGATCCTGCCAAGCCATTAGGATCAGACAGGTGTGTGAGTTATAGAATCAATCTGACCTTTTCAGGAGTTTGTCAGTATTTATTGGCATACTTAGTGACATTTATATCTTTAAATGAAAATATAAAAGCTTGGAGCTGCCAACGGAAGTGTTATAAGGACAATTGCGATCACAGGGTGGTATAAATTATTTGAACAATGCTGTATTACAAATTCTACTGTTCACCAACAAAAAAAATAAATTCCTGAAAAATATCTCCACACAGTCTGCTCTGTCCTCAGAGGATGATGGGAGAAAGGATTGTCACGCTACCTATTAATGTAATGGCACAGACTATTACCCAGCGTCTGCATTTACTATGATAATACTGGCTCTACAGTTATTCAGCATTTCACTCCTTGTTTTTTTCTTGTCCTCTAGTTGTCCTTGTCTCCTCTCCCACATTCATAGAAGTACATAAGTGAGTTCATGAATTTGCATGCACACACTAAATATTAGCTTATTTTTTGCCTAAAGATGACTTTCTGAAATCATCAACTATAGAATAAAAATATGTCTGATTTGGCCAGTGTTTCGATGGACAGAACAATTTGCCCTTTTGCTCAAGTTTTTCTATGAACGAGGTTTGTTGCTTTTCTATGAATCAGTATAAAATTATAAAATTCCTAACTTAAGCCATTTATTTAAATCACAATATGGCTGCATTAATATGAATCCTGGTGTTTTTTTTTTAAAAAAAAGCAAATGATCATGATCAATTACTTGTCTACAACATGCCATAGCAGTGATTTATAATGCCATCTGTTTGCCAGTTGTTTGTAAACAGGGCCAGATCGTAAACACGATGTGGATCATACTGTTTCTGTCACAACTCCTGAACCCTGTTGCTTTGGTGTGGAGCACGGACACCCACCACATTGCTGACAGATCAAGTTACTTACAGACCACGTTACTGACCAACCACATAACTGAACGGCCACGTTACTGACCAACCATGTTGCTGACTGAGCGTGGCCATGTTCCATCAAACTATGAAAACTAGCAGGGCCAGACTTGGGCCACAGGTCATAGTTTGCTGCCTCCTAAGCTATCTCTTCTAATAACTGATAGGGTTCTTTACGAGTCAATTTGTCCCTTAATCTGGTGACTTGAGGGGACCATAAAGGTCCCCATACCTTGAAGATGCTGAGATTTAGAAAGTTGAAGGGACCTTTCCAAGGTGACACAAATAGTGAGCGCAGAGTTGATATTTGCACCTTGTTCCATCGCCACACTTTCTGTCCTCAGGGGCTACCCTCTGACTTTCAGCTTGTACCGGTTCACTAAACAGAAACACAGACCATACTCGAGGTCACCATGTCATGTCTTCGTGTTCTACTGGCATCTGGACACATGGATGCTGTCGGTAGATCAACTGATACAAGATCCTCTCATTAACTCAGAAGCACTGAGCATACAATCCCTTTAGTGACCTTTTCAACTCTCCCTACGTAAATAGGGAGGGTTCTTTCTGGATGAGTCTGAGACCATGATATCTACTTTGTCTGACACAAACATGCCCATCAGGCAACGTATCTACAAAGCTGGATTAATGTTGCTCGAGACCTCTGGTTCTCACTGCTTGCTTCACATTTAAATCCCCTGGTGGCATCTTACCAACACCCATACCCAGACTTTCTCCTAAATCAACTAAATTGGAATCTCTATAGGGTTGAGCAAAGGAAAAATAGGAAAATAAATAAAGCAATAAGGCCCTCCAGGTTATTCTCACCTAATACAGAGTCGACACACCAGGATAGGCCTGGAGTTAAAATACAATATCTTTGCAGCAGAGGAATGTAGAGACTAAGGCTTTGGGAGGTAATAGCTTTATCTAGGGGTCAGCTGACTGGTGTGATTGTCACAAGTCAGCAAGTTAACTGGCTGTGTGGTTTCAAGAAAGACATTTTGCTTCTATATGCCTCAATGTCTTCATATGCGCAAAGAAGGAATTAGAAACATAAGGTCTCCTTCATGCATCTATGTGGGGTGACTGAACTAAAGAGGACCCACTTGCCCAAAATTATAGCTATGAAAACAGTGCTTTGAATGACAGGATATATTTAAAGAAGACAAAAAAAAAAGTGATTGTCAGGAATTGTATCTGATTATCCAAGGAGCCTAACTTCTGGCAGAGAAATGGACAAGATATTAGAAAATAAGGTACAGATATTATTCTGCAACATGGTACAATAAAAAACCAATTGTCCTTTGTCTCAATGGGGTAGTAAGGATAACACAATGTGCATAAAACATGTCTCACTCTGTTAAGGTTGTATCCTCCCTAACCTGAAAACTTCAAATCAAAGCCTAAGATTAAATTAGGGTAATATGAAAATGTGATGAGCCAAACACACCCACAGATGAGGTCTTTGCTAACAGATACCTGACAACCTGATCTTTAAGGCAAGAATTTGTATTCAAATTCCGAGAATGGTGATCACTCAGTTGGGTGAATTCAGCAAGCTTGATAGAGGGACTTACTTCATCTCATACTGAAATGGAAACCTTCCTTTTTTTTTTTTTTCTACCTTAATGCAAAGTTCATGTACAAAATGCATAATTGAAAAGAAGTGTCATTTAGGAGATGATTATCCACGAATCCCGTGAAACTCGCAGGTTGTACTGGCTACCCCTTCTGACCTTGCCATGACTTGTTGCATCAAGTGCCCAGCTGGAGAAAACTGAGCTGCTAATGGCCCAGCTGCATAATCTAGCAAGATCTTGAGATAGAAGCAAGGCCAAGTGCCCTCTCATGTCCAGTATTAATCTCATCGCGCGCTGAGAGAGAGAAGGAGGTTATGGGAGAGCGTATCCAGTTCCAGCCTGTGGGATGTGAGCACAACTTGGCAAGTTGAAATGAGTAGCACTTTTAAAGATGCTGAGAAAGATCATATTCTAGAAACAATGCCTATGTTTGTAAATGCATAACATTTCAGGATGTTTCAATACAAATACTTTCTGTCACATAATCAAATGCATCTTTATACCGTTTACTTTTTCCTAGAAATCAATGTTATTAATTGCATTTTATTTGATAGTTCTCTCTCTTGACTAAAAGTACTTGTGAACCCATCCAATGGCCATAATTAATATAATTCCATACAACAATTTTAAAAGGAGCTTAATATACCAACTGCACATGGTGTCTGCTCATCACCAGTTAATGGATTCTGTAGATTAGAAGTCTGACTCCTCATAATTCACAAGACAAAAATCAAGCCCCAGGAAATGAAATGAAGATCGTTGTTATGGTTGGAGATTTCCCCAAGACTGGTTTATAAAAAACAACAAGAATAAAACAACAGTAGTACAATAATAATTAAATTGAACAATAATAAATTGAAGAGGTTTCTTAAATGTGGATTTTACAGGAAAATGTCCTTAATTTCAGAGGTTAAAAAAAAAAAGATAACCCAACAAATTACAAGTTAATGAAATCGTTGATGAATTTTTGCAGAAATAATAATTAACATATCCTCAAATGTAGACATTAGGTGATATGCTCTTGATCTTATGATACCAAAATAGCACATTCAGCGCCTAGATGCACAGAGATGAAAGCCTGAGAAGGGAGGAGTTGCTTCTAGGGAGGCAGGACCACTAGCGTGTCTACGACCCCTCCCCGGGTTGGTGTGCAATGTTTCCTTATTTCCCGTAGTATCGCGTTGAGCATATGACGGGCATAGATAAAGGCATGGGTGTGTGATTAATAGCCTTCTGTTGGGAAATCTGTATTTCTCTGTCGACTGTTTTATACTCAAAGCTAAATCTCATCATAGGTCAAAGGCCCTGAAATTCCAGAAATTCTTTCTGAATCATGACATTATTATTGCCTTTTTACATGGTTTGGTTTCAGGGGGAATTGGATGACTTGATATAAGTTTCTAACCCACTGATATAAGGATCAAAGCTTCTCTAGGAGCATTTTGAGAACTAGAATACCACATTCCCCAAGAAGGATACTATTTTACTTTTAATAAAAGAGAAGTAATATTGTGATTCATCCCATTTGCAAAGAAACATCAGACGTTTTACTGGGTGTTATATTTAATCTACTTAGAAAATCTTAGTGATAGTGGAGAATGGCCCCCATTCATTCAGCAGACACCTCTGGTTTACTTCTTAGCAGAGCCTTAGCCAGACTGTGGGCAACAAAGATCCATGGATCATTTGCCTGTGCCTCAAGGAGCTCCTGGCATCTTGGAGCAGACATATGATTCCAGTGGACTGAGGGAGCTCTCAAAGGGGGTTACTGTGGGAGCACCTGTGTGCCTGATGCAGGGGGTCCCTCTGTGACGAGGGAAAGCTGGGAAGGTGGCACGACTACACAGGAGGTTGAGAGAGAGGGGGATACAGACGCAGGTCAGACAGAGGGGAAATTGGGCACTCGTTGGCATTTCGGGGTCTCAGCTCACTCAAGCAAGAGAGAAGCTCCTGAGGGGACCAAGCGTTGTCTGTGGGGTTGGGGGTGATCCTGGAAACTGCAACTAGAAAGACTTTTGGGGTAAGATGGAAAGTGGCTTTCTGTCGCATGTTAAATGTAACAGGGACTGTACCGGTCAGCTAGGGCCACCATAACAAATCATCACAGAATGGGCGGCAGAAACAATAGGAATTCATTTGCTCTCGGTTCTGGAGGCTGGAGATCATGCGCAAGCTGTCGGCAGGGCTGGCTTATCTGAACTCGCTCCTGGGCTGGCAGACGCTGCCTTCTGTGTCCTCACACACGTGTTCTCCAAGCACACGCAGCCCCTGGTGTGTCTTTCTCTTCTTATGAGGACAGCGACCCATTAGATCAGGGCCTCGTCCTGTGACCTCATTTAACCTGAATCACCTCCTTACAGGTGCTGTCTCCAAATACAGTCACACTGGGGTATGGCTTCAACACATGGATTTTGATGGGACATAATTCAGGGACTTTTGTGGGCGTCTGAGCAAGTGGCAATTTGAGGAGTGTGACTTTGGATGGAGTGTGGGAGGTGGAATGGAGAGAATGAGTATTATGCGTCACGTGGAAAAGTAGAAGCCCCTTTCCTGACAGTCAGAGGCAACAGCCTTGCATATTGTCTGTGATCACCTTTCCTTAGTCCTGTTTGCAGCCTGGCTCACAACCTTTCCTGGAGCTGAGCAGATTTATGCAAATGGGAAATACGCAAAACGTTTCATGGACTGGGGCTTTGTGTATATATATATATATATATATATATATATATATATATATATATAGATAGATAGATAGATAGATAGATAGATATATACTGCTCTACGCTAGAGGGAGAGGGAAGGCCACAGTGACCCTGACCACTCCTGGGCTTACTGGGGACTCCCTGGGCCCCTTAACACCGTCCCATGGGTGACCCAGAACACCCACACAGAGGCTGTCCACTTATTCCCTGCATGGGAAGCTACAGTGCAGGGGCTCGGGCTTAAATCCCCACAGAAAATGGAAATTACATGGAAAGACGTTTCTGGTGGGACCAGAACAGCTGGGACTAAGCTGGCGCCGCCGTGAGCACAGAGAATCCGTGCCCCGTGGGTCCTGGCAGTGAACCTGTGCACTGTCCCCGGGACATGAGGCTGCAGAGCTCCAGCAGGGAGCCCTTGCGTGCTACTCACAGGGACTGCGTGTGGGTGTTTGAATCCTGGCTCCTCCATCACTCACTGTGCCAAGACATGTAATCTCTCTGTGAAATAACTTTTCTCTCTCAAAGGGTAAAATAACAGCTACTTCATGAGAGTTTTAAAGGAAAGATTACATGTACAGGGGGCATGTTTCACCACCCCAGAAAAGGGAGCCCGTTCCCAACCCGGAAGTTCAGTACAACTGTCACTCCAGAGGAGTTGCCCCAGAGAGAATTTTAAGGAACACAGTGGGACCATTACACAAGTTAGCAGGAATGTGTAATACTCCTACTGATGCAAATTTTTGGTGTTCGGGTTCCCGGGGACTAAGCTACAGTAATACCTGGGTAATTTGTTAGGAGAAGCATGCTCATGTCCACAAGTGTATAGGTGGGAAGAGAAAGTAGCATCTCCTGAGTGTCCAGCAGGGGACTGATCTTCATGTGAAACATGATAAGAACGTCTTCTAGGTAAGGAAAGTGACGGCCGCGCAGCAGTCGGGCGGGTGTTGCAGCCAGGTCTCTGGTGGCTTCAGCTATTCGCTTCCCGTCGGCCGGCCGTCTCCCAAGACCACCCTCGGCCCTGCGTCTGAGCCCAGCTCTGACTTCCTAGCCCTGTGATTCGGGCACATGCATGACTCGTAGAAGCCTTACTCCTGCGACCCCATCAGGCGGTGCTCTAGAAAGGCCGGCTGTGGATAGATTCATCGTTTCTTTGTGTGACCTACCCAACTGTCAGAATGCAAACTTCCAAGAAAGACTTGACCATTTTTCCAACATGGTTCCCAAACCGCATTATGAATTACTTGGATGTCAGCACATGAGGTAATATTACTCATATGAGAGCAGCAAACAATACTAAGGTGGGTCACTTTGGTCAGTTTTTATTGTGTGTGTGCTGAAAAGTCTGTCTTCACATTAGGACAATGCAGATATATACACTTCACAGAGATATTAACAAGTGAAGGAGAACCCAGAATATACAGTGCATTTAGACTGCTTCGAATGTGCAGTCACACTTTACACGCTTTCAGCAAAGAATTGAGGTCAAGCATTTACTCAGATACCTGGACGTTGAATAATCCAGCACGCCAGCTGCTCATCACTCACCTGTAACTGCTAAAATGGGAACTGCCTTCCACCTGCCTCTTCAAGGAGATACGTGGGGGAAGCGTGTAGGCTTTTTCTATCTCAGCTTCTACCTGCACAGATCACCAGAGGGCTATTCCCCCAACGCTAATGACACTTAAGCTTGAGAACCCATCACTCCATAGGCCGCTCTGAGCCCTAGAAGACCTCCTCAGTATGTGCTAACATCCCAAGGTTGGGGACTACAAAAAGAAGGTAATTTACAACCGGTGAAGACTGCTCCCTCCCTGATGCAAATGTCCCTGGGGCACTTCGGGCATGGAGTGGGACCTTTGGGGTCAGACTACAGAGAAGTGGAGGGTCAGTTCCGTCGGTCTATTTGTGCCGTCGCCACCACTTCTGTGTATAACTAAGTTACTGCCCGTCATCCCAGGACAATTCGTATGGTCTCCTGTGTGAGCTCAGCTGGGGCCGTGGCCCCCAGAGCTGGGCTGGAGGTGGTGTGGAGCCCAGAGTGTTGTAAGTGCCAGGCCCAGAGAGAAGGCGGAGGAAGGAGAAGAGTCGCTAGGACACAGCCAGATGTCAGTCAGTGAAATTACCTGAGGGAGTTGTCTCAAGTTTGGCCACAATGTTAGAAATATACACGACATTATCAAAAGAAATCATCACACTGAAATGCAAACTTGTCAATAATAGGGTATCTTACTATGCTCTACACACACACACACAAAAAAAATAAAAAATAAAAATAAAAAAATCCCAAAATCATATGCTCACATGAAGAGGTGATCAGTCAGTAGGCAGCCAAAGCTTTAAGAGAACACAGGTGTGCCAGGAGTAAAATGAGTAGGCGATTGTTTTCAGATTTTTCCCCCAATACGTCTAGTGAGTATAGTATTTTTCAGATTTTCAAATGTGTGACTTGTGGTTTCTTATTGTAAAGAAAATATTAACTTTCAAACATAATATAATATGCATAATTTTGTATTTATTTTCTTGGAGGGTCCCCAAAAATTGTCTGATCTTTGGCCTGCTACAACGTAAATCAGGCTCTGAAAACTATTCTGACAGTTTGATATCTTGTTCCAAAGAATAAAGGAAAGGTAAAATCATCATATTTATTAAAATTCCTTCTATTACAAATAAAATTCAAGAATATTATAAAATCAAAGACAAACACCAGTCTCCTGCTTCCTGTGCATTCTGTCTTCTTACATCCTGTCTCCACCCATTGGAATCTTTTCCCTGGGTTTCCTCTACTCCTGGTGACGACTGAATATGACATTGTCATGGGAGAGAGATGGCTCATGATTTTGACATTCGTAAAGACCAGCATACATTCAAGTTTGTCCAGTGAAAACTGGTACTACCTTGAGCTCTCAATTGTAACACAGGCAAGTGCTTTAAAATTTACCTAATTTAAAAATAATAATAATAATTCTGAGGTATTTTCCTTAAAACTGTGCCCTTAAAATAGTTTTTTTACTTTCTATTGATGTGTTGTCTGCATTAGGCGATTTACAGGAAAATGAATGTTCAGTGCAAAGGTTGGATTAAGTGTTCAGTGCTAATGCAAACGAGAGTCTAATTGAAAAGTACACTGATCCCTTTTCCTGTCTCCAGCTATTGAATTACTTTCTTGATTAACTAGGCTTTCCCAGGCCATTCCTCCCGCTTCCATGTCAGTTAGAAGTGCTGTCAATATTCAGGTGCCCTGATTTAGACTCACTGACCATATTTTGCTCTGGCTCCGTTAAAAAGAGCATTATTTTCACACTATCTTATAAACATGAAAAAATTATAGCAGGTTAGTAGTATTCAAAACAGCACTGTATAGATGACAATGTCCAGTAATTAGACAAGTCAATCACGACACATTTGGCTTGAAATCAGCTTGACAGGCCATTTTGAGGCACTCACTAGCTGAGTGGTGTTCAGGTGAAACAAAACCGGTGGTCGTCATGGCTAAATACTGAACGGATTACACGCATGTTGATTCAATGGAATTAATGAATCGCCTAGACTGAAATCACAAAGTCATAGACAACAATAAACATTTGCTATATATAAAGAGTTTTATTTATAAGAATTGAATTTTTAAATTGTAATTGTGTCTCACCACATACAGAATATCTGTTGCGTGCTATTTAAGTTATGGTTTATCAAGTAAACTTTTGGAGTATTTTGTTAATATACATTCATGTTTTAAATCTTAATTTGAGAAGATTTATAAGCTAGGAGAATGTCTTGCTTTATATAGTAAATGGAATCCTTCATAACAGTGTTTATTTTTGTCCCTGTTATAATAGTTTTATAAATCCACAAAATTTAGGTCTTAGCAGACAGAAAGTCGAAAATCAATATTATTAGGCCTGTAACCAATGTAAGTGCACCTGTCGTTGTGAAATATACATGTTCCTAAGAGATCATGTACATTTTTAATTTGTATACATGGACTTATATTTCTAATGCCCAAACATGTCCCTTTAAGAGATCGTTCTGATAAATTCCCAAAAAGGGAAGAATCTATGTTAAATTTAACCATCACTATATGGTATACGCACATATTTATAGTTTAAGACTTTGCATTTTGTTCCTAAGTTGTCCATTTGTTTGTTCTTTTATTTACTCACTACTAATTCACTCCAGCAAGTACCTACTATGGTCTTGATTTTAACCAGCGGCCGCCCATCAGGGACTCCTAGACATGTGGACCCACACATGGTACCCCACTAGCTTTGCATCAGAGTTAGTAGTGTAACAGTGTCCCCAAGTGGTCCGCATGCAAGTTTGAGCTAGAGAAGGGCGGCTCTGCATCAGATGCTTTGGGTCACAGCTGTCTCAGAGGGTCCCTCCCATGTTCTCTCCTATTCTTACACCACATTTAGTGCAGTACAGCTGTTTCTAGGAAAAGAAAGGCACAACTAACCAGACTAACTTGTGATTTCTAGTTGGACCTGTTCCAATTAATAACTTCCTAATATCCCCAGTGCCACTACAGTAGAGCCTGGCTTGTGGGCTTGATTTAATCCAATTTGATGTAATTAAAGTTATGCTTAAGAAATAACTAAGAGATCACCTTGAAACTCAAAAGAAAAATGTTCCAGTTCTACAGCCCCCTTGATGTTGACAAAAGTTCTTGACTCAGTTATTCTGGAACACGTATCTATCTGTGAGTGAGATTATCCTGGGGGAAACTTGCCAAATTAACAATGTATGAAGAACAAATAGTCCAAAGAAATATGGAAGATAACGATTGCTTCACACATGGGAAGTCCTAAAGATGAGGATCCTGGAACACTGAACACATACGATGGAAAGCAAAATTTAAAAAAATGAAAAATTGCTAGCCAATGATATATTTAAAAATTCTAGATTCTAGATCCAAATTCTAGAATCTGGATCCTCTAGTTCTGTTAAAAAACAAAAAATCTAGAAACTACTTCTAAAAGTATAAAACAGAGAAGTAGTAGGTGGTCTGAGAGCCTGGAGGAATGCTGTCATTGCAAATCAAGTCTGAACCAAACATTTTTTTTTTTAAAGATTTTATTGGGGAAGGGGAACAGTACTTTTATTGAGGAACAGTGTGTACTTCCAGGATTTTTTCCAAGTCAAGCTGTTGTCCTTTGGATCTTAGTTGTGGAGGGTGCCGTTCAGTTCCAGGTCCAGTTGCTGTCACTAGTTGCAGGGAGCGCAGCCCATCATCCCTTGCGGGACTTGAGGAGTTGAACTGACAACCTTGTAGTTGAGAGCCCACTGGCCCATGTGGGAATCGAACCGGCAGCCTTTGGAGTCAGGAGCACGGAGCTCTAACCACCTGAGCCACCGGGCCGGCCCTGAATCAAGAACACTTTACCTGCCTGCCACCTCCTCATTTTGGCATTTGGTTCTCTAATCATATAACCGCTATCTCCTAAGTGGCGTCGTCAACAGCATCCCCAGTGAAGCCTGCCTGAAGCCACGTCCTGAGCAGCCGTGCAAGTCGGCCAACTGACCTTGAGCAGCTGATCTGTCTCTGAATCTGTTTCCTCATTTGCTAAATGGAATTATTGCCCTGAAGTAGTCTTCCTATGCTGTATGTATTCAGAAGAGCAGGAAATCCTGGGGATCCTGAAGGGCAGCCAATACGTTTAAAGTGGCAGTCTAAATTTCAGTGAGGTGAGGACTCCTAGAAGAATGATGGCGGGAAGTTATGAAAACCAAGTTCAATGGCACAGCTGGCCATTTATATGAAGGAAAAGGTCATGGCATGACTAGCAATTTTAATTCTCCATACGTAACGAGAGAGATGCAGAAGGGTGAGCCAGTACTTGGGTCAGGTTTCACTTGTAACCAATGACCTCTAACTCGGCTTCCTAAACTTGAGTACTGTATGGCCTCTTATAAAGGAAAGCATTCCTCAAAAGTCCCTGTGACAATTAGTTTTCTGTTCAAATCATGATCTGAAACTCATGCAAACATAAAACTAGTAATTCTTATAGCTTGTTTATAACTATAAATACGTAAACAAATGCATTTAAAACGATATTAATAAAAATATTTAGAAACAGTAATTAGCGTGATGCATTTTAAGTAACATTAAATTGCCACTCAAAATTGATGTCTCTAGCACAAATCGTCATGAATACTATTATTATTACTATCAATATCCTTTAACAGGCCTATACTACTCTGATGAAGTTCTGTTAAAATTACAGCAAAATGTCTTTTATATGAAACACTCTGATATAATCTGCCTTCCATGGCCCACCTGAGTCATTCACCTGGCACGTTCACGGCTACCTTCTCTCATTAGCCTGAGGATATTAAAGTTGTGCTACGTATAGCCTGTGGCACCTTGAACATCACACACATGAGCTGGCACTGCTGCTAATATGGTAGGTGGTTACACAGAGTTATATAATCATCCAATGGAAACGAGAAACTAAAACCCAGGCACGGAGGGAGGGCGGGGGCACTGCTAGGCGTTCCACAGATTCCTGGTTTGAAGACGCTGCCCTCGGGGGGAATGGCACCTACAAGCACCGTGTATAGAACAGAGCAGTACTGGCCCGTCGACGCCCAGTTTCCCACAGTGGAGTCTAGTTTCTATCAGCTGGGACAGAGCTGAGCCACCGTAAGTCACAACTCTGCCCAGCCATCCAGCTGTCAGCTTGTGAACATGGGAAAAGTCTCCCACATGTTGAGGAAATAAAGATAGTTCCAATGAAACTGAGCAGTGGCCTGAGGACAGATAGTAGTCCATCATTTGAAGAAGAGAAGTGCAAACAATCCCACATTGTTTAATACACATGGAGGCAATTATTTGCCACGTGGCGGAGTCGGTTAGAGTAAGAGATGTCACTAATTAAAGGTCAGTACGATGAGTTAAAATACAGGTGACACGTTATCAAAGGCTTTGAGTGGCATGTAGCTTAGCATTGTAATGTACGACCGTAATGTTCCAGAGACACCGCAGGGCGATAATGTCTCTAGTTAGCATGGTACACGTGCCTTACTTCCATGAAACATGAAGACACAGAAAAGCATAAGGCTGAATGTTCATTAGTTCAAAGGTTCACATCAGTTTGAATTCATGTGTTCTCTTGGTAATTATCCACCTGTCTCCTGCTCAGAGTTCAGAATGGGCAGGTGTGTGAATTCTTGGGCAGAACAGCCTGAATGTTTTGCTGCAATCTAACCAGTATGTAAAAATCAAACAGCAGGAGCTCACATCCCAGCACCAACTTCACACTGTCCCTCAATTCCATCAATAGGCCACCAAGTGTTTACAGGCTGTGGAGGAAAGAGCAGAGAGACCCAGTCTTTCGGCCACCATCAGGGAAGCAGAGAGAGAAACTGTGTGGATTCTATTCAAGGACTTCGTCCCTGAAATCTCTCACAAGGAAAACCAAAGCAAACAGGACCACAGAGTATACCCTGCAGTGCTAAAGCGTGTGCCGGAAGCCACGGCAGCTGTAGAAGTAGGAGAAGAAAGTGATGGAGATCAGGCAAACCGGGGGGGGGGGGGGGGGGGGCACAGACAGAGAAGCATTCATCATTCGTCAGAATGCTGCCTGGTGCATCGTTATGTATTGGGGTACAGAGATCCCCGTTCTGTCAGAGGTTTAAAGACTGGGTGGGACACAGGTGAGCAAGAAGCAGAGAGTATAAATGTGCAGTGACAGGGGGCACTGGGTGTGACACGGCCTAGAGAAGCTCCGCTGAGTGTACGAAGGCAGGGGGACTTCAGAGGAGCCTTTCCAGGAGAGAAGCGAAGTCAGAGGGAGTAGCTTCCGGCTGGGCAGATTCAGACAATAGCCGTGTACTGCCACAAGGGGGGGTCTCTCTGAGGATGACATGTAGCCAGCTTGTCACACATGTGTGGTGTGGCGGGAATGGTGTGACCTGCTTGATGGCAAAGGTGCACGGAAGCCAGCCCCTGAAGGGCAGCAAGTTTGGACACCATCCTAAGGAGACGGAGAGAAACACAAGGATTAAAATCAGGGTCCATATAGTGAGGCTTCTGGTTCATAAGCAGGCAATATGGCATCAACATAAGTCCATGCTGAAAGGAAGCGGTTTTGGAGGCTGAGAAATGAGACGGGGAGGTGGCTTCCGTGTCAGCACAATTGCGCTGGCACGGGTGAGGTAAGGGGAGGGGTGGGGCTGTATTAGAGCTGCCAAAGGAACAGAGTCTTGAACTGGTCTGAACGGAGCAGTGGGTACTCTCCCCCAAGGACCCCCGCCTGTGGCTAACAGAAGTCCCTGCGTGTCCCAGGACAACTCTGCTTCATGCTTTTCATCCTGCTATTTCCAGTTCTAACTTCAGAGCCCTAATCCAAAACCTGTGCCAAGCACTTACTCAAAATGTGGTTTTCAAGCATGAGATCTTATCAGCGTGGTTCCCATGGGAGGAACAGCTGTCCTCCCCTGAGGGAGCGTGTCAGTTGCAGCCTAAGACTGAGTGGTGCTGCCACTCTCTGCCCTTGAACTCACCCTTCACATGTCCAGGCCGTAACCTTGGCAGAAAGCTGCCTGCTCTGCCCAGGTGTCTGCTCGCTTCCTTTTGCAAACGATTACCGGATAGTTCAATAAGGTCATGTCTGTGAAGCAGAGCAGAGACTGGAGCATGGTGAGTTTTCCGTATTAGTGGCTGTTGTTAGTATGACTGTGATTATCATGATACTTTGGTAATGGGAAGAATTTCAAGAACCGCTTTGGGGGAAAAAGGATACTTCCTAATCCGGGGTCCAAGCTTAAAGCAGACAGACTCTTGTGGGGAGTCATGAAGATGCTGACAGCCCGTGAGAAATGTCCATCCTCCCCCTGCAGAAGCAGCGGAACTATTACCCACTTCGTGCCCAGCGACATCGTCATTTCAAATGATTAATAGTGTCCTTTTCCAGTATTGATAAGATTCCTTGGCTTACCCTCTTTCTTTCTACATCAGTGACATCATGTGTTACTTCAACTCAATCTCACTTTCTCAAAGTTTCTCGATTCCCCGAGAAGGTGAACACCTTTCAAGAATCCTTCATCACTTCGAGACTGTGTTTATGCCTTTTTGTGTGTGTGTCTTATTCTGAAAACTTTGACTTGTTTTTTATTAAGTTCATCTTCCAATGCACTGTCAATTCTAAACCAAGAATGTCAGGCTATGGAAAATGTACAGAATCCTGAGAAATGCATTTGCTCACACAATATGGTGTCTTCTCCGTGAGCAGTGACGCAGACACCCTTTGACGGTTTCTCAGGACGACGGAAGTAAAACAGCGCCTGGTTCCTGTGTCAGCCAGCTGCTCAGAATCGGCTGCTGGTCAGCCATGTCAGTAAGTTGGTTTCAAAAGCATTCTGGTCTTTGCAGTTATTTTTAACCTTTTAAATCGCAATTACTTTTGTACCAACCTAATAGTAGGTTTTCAAATGGCAAGTACTTGTACAAGTGCCTGTACCCAGCTCAAAGTTCTCTGGCGTGGAGAAGACAGCATTGCCCTTGGCAGCAGGCTGAGCTACCAGGCTCCCGAGATGCTCACGAATGTTCACGGTCGCACCCCACTGTTGCCATGGCTTCTGAGTACTCTTCTCTGGTGCTTCTTCCGTCACTTGTCGGAGATGCCGTGTGATGATATGTGACTATACGGATAGGAAAATACACATAGTATTTCAATGCCTGGTGTGGTTTGGAAAGGCTGCTTCTCTTATTTTTTACCTCTTTTCCCCTCCACTCTATTGCATTTATTATACTTTGTGCTTCTCTCCCAGCGGTTTGTACAAGGTATGGTGTCATACTCCCAGCTCTCTGGGTCTCTAAACCCAGCCAGACCTTATTGTTGAAACGTTAATATGACAGAAGTCACAGAACAATGCTCCACCAAGGTAGCAGCACCACTATTGATAAAATGAAGGGTCATAATTTCGTACTTTGGCTTTTCCTGTGTGTTTCAGGTTCACTGACAACCTCCTCTACTCTTGCCCAGCAACCAGGGTTCAAGTGGCTTTTTGTCCCCTGCTTTAATCCTTTTCCCCTCCCCCCTTACTATCAATTCCCATCACTCAAACCACTACCCAGAGAGGCGTTTCAGGGTTGTAACTGGGCTTTGCCATTTGCAAGGGGGGGGGGGGAAAGTGTGATTTACAGTAAATTAGTCAATCTCTAAGGCACTATTTTCTTATCAGACAAAGTGAAGCTATCTGTTTCACAAGGTTTTATGAGTATGAAATTACAGGACGCACTGCCTGCACTGTTTCGGATAATAAGCAGATGGTAGCCACGTCTGACCCGCCTTCCGTCCATCTATCCATCGACCGATCAATCTTTTCTCAAACCTCTTATCTTTACCGTTTTCCACCTGGAGCTGAAAGCCAGCCCTGGCCGTTCACCACGTCACCCGCACTTGTCCTACCCTTAATGTCGCTTTCTCTTCTTAGTGCGGCGTTTCACTCACCGCCTGGATCTGAGCCTTGCAGCGGCTGCTTAGCTACCTCAGGAGCTTCTTTCTGGTATTTTTGGGGAACTGTTAGCGGTCCCCATGCCCCCTGGGGATGGCACACTGGCCATCTGCTTACCCTTCAGTGTGGCTGGGGTCTATGAGATTCACTTCCAGGTCCCCATTATGTCTGGTCAGTAATGGTTTTCCTGCTTTGACAGGAAAATAACCTGCCTTCAGATAAAAATAACCTGCCAAGCTTAGAAATAATTGCTCACCCTACAGGGTTTAACAAAATCATCATTATATAATTATAAACTTTCCTAGGCCAGATTATTAATATTAATGAACTATCACCGTGAAAATGATGTGGACCATTGTGATGAGGAAGGCCGGAAGTGGTCCAGTCGGTGACAGGGAAGTGTGCTTTCACACACAGAGTCAGTCGTGGCCGGTGTTTCCCGCTGGTTCTGAGCCCCGACTTCAGGTTGGTATCACTCCCTCCAAATGCCTTTCCTTTGTGTGTGGTTCACGCCTGTGTTTGGCAAGTCTGGGAAATGGGTCGGGCAACAGAGGTCTTCCTATCTGGGACGTAGCCCGCCTACCTCAATGACAAGGAGATCCCTCAGTTACAACATCCTGCGTGAAAGCCAAGAGGATAGTGGCTTCTTTCAGATTATGGGCTTGGCCACCTCCCAGTCCACATGGGAGCCGCTCAGTTTATTGTTCCTTTTTCTCTTCAATCTCTGGAAGCTACTGGAACACCTTGGGGGTCTTGCTGATTGCATACGGGTTGATCCAATTTAAAATAGTTATATCTCTTACTGTGTATTCCCTCCTTTGCACATGGGCCGATTTATATATATAGTTGGTGTGCCCCAGACATGCCCTTTGATTTTTTCCAAACCTGTTCCTTCACTAGCTGACTCTATGTCTGAAATGCTCTTGTTTCTGTCTGCCTCCCCAAACGACAAATGCTGAGAGGAGGTGAGGAGACTCAGATCCCCTCCGTTTCCTCACTAGGGTGCCCAGGTCAGAGCTGCGGGAGCCCCTCCATGCCCCTCGGCCAGGCCAGACCATCAGGTCTGCAGGCCATGGCCATGTGGGTTATTCCAAGTAAACTGTACATAAATAATTTTCTTGACTTGGACAGCAAAGGGCCAAGGCATGGCCTTGGCATGCAAAGTGGATTTGCTCCAAGTAAAATCAACTACTATAGGGAAAAAGTATGAAGCATCAATTTGGCACACTAACCAGTTCCCAATGCCACCATGCACCGGAGTCACCCACTGTACCGGCCAGAGATGTCACTCAGGACATTTAATGAACTTTCACCAAATGTGAGCCAGCGATGCCCAATACTAGAAAGCTTGTTGTAATTTCTAGAAATAAACTATCAGCAAATTGTATCCAATGTCAGGCAGATAAAAACAAAGCTGTGCTCAGTCTAAGAGGTTAAAGAAATGGATGTTTAGGCAAGAATATAAGCTGTGATACTATGGCATGGCCTCAGAAATCTTCTCATTATAAAGTCATAATCCAGTATCAAATGAACCCATTTTTTTTTCAAATTCTCAAGATACTATTTCCACAGATAAGTGAAAATAATTGTCTTATATTTAAAAAATGGCAATTAATTCAGTTGCTGGTAGTTCTTTCCCAGTTTTGGGAATATAAAAAGCCTCTAAGAAGAAAAATTACATATATATATATATATATATATATATATGTATATATATATATATATAATATCCAACATGCTTATGTATATAATGCATATTTTCTATATAACATAGTCGTATATGCAGATATAATGTTCACATATGTATAATATATGTGCATACGTGAAGAACGCTATCATTCTCATTTTGTTAGTGACATAAAAGTGTTAGGATTCAGTCCCCGTATAGCCCAACATGATTTTGGACCGTTAGGTGGACATTCTCCATCAGTTTGCTGTGTGCCGCTAGGTACTAGGTGCTGTGGGCACCAGACAGTTGAAACTCCCCCAAACACTTGTAAATAGGTCTTATGCTGCCACGTCATAGATGAGGAAAATGGTTAAAAGAGGTTTAAAAAGTTCTCAAATGACCTCTCCTAGTAAACATCCAAAACAGTCTTCAAATTACGGTCTCTCTGACCCCGCTGATTCTCACGCCCCCAGCCGAGCCCGGGAATTCCTTTGTGTATTGCTCTGTATAACTTTGCGTTACTGTGTCACTTTGTGTTTCCCTGTACCACTCGCTGTTTCTCGGTTACTTTGTGGATTACTTTGCATTACTTTGAACAGCAGAAATACACACGACCTGAGGCCAGAGACCTGATCTCAGAGCGTGCAGTAAATACAAAGCTGACCGTTTGTGTTGGAAAAGTGGGGGAAAAGGTTTCGTTTTATCATGTCTTTAAAAGAAAATGCATTCAGTCAGCATATTTTATGTGCATTTTTAGGACCACAATAAGACATTAAGTGGTGTAAAGTACATATTTAGTGTGTAATAAAAATTATGATTAGAAAAATATCAAAGTTCAATCTTCTGTGAATTATCTAAATGCGGTGGTTTAGATTTGTCTTTCTTTATCCCCTATATAATGGCATACTATTAGAGATACTGCCAAGCTCTCCTAACACACTCTAAGATAATACTATGATAAAATGCTGCCGTCGCCTGTTTAAGTAGTTATCATATAATCATTTGCTTTATTTATAGGAAATGTCCCCAGCCAAGGGTGAGGTACTCATGGCTGTGGCTGGTGCCAGGTATGGGTCAATGTCATGAAGAAATACCCCAAGCTGAGGCTAGCCAGTGAAAGTGCCCCCCTTTCCATTGTATTTGGGAGGACGGAGAGAAGCTTATTGTGAGCAGTGTGCAGCTCTGTCAGTTGCTGCCATGAGGGACATGTACGTGGGACCCAGACCCTTTGGCTGGTCAGCGTCGGTCAGTCTTAGAGTTCCTTCCCTGCTCCTGTTGCTAAGCAGACAGCCCAGCAGTCCCTTACACAGCCCTTCAGTCATGGACTCTGTGATCTGCAGTCCAGGCAGGGAACCTTGCCTCTTCCTGAGGTTTCCTGCTCTGAAAACATTTGAGAGTGGGCATGGGTGAGGGCAGAAGGCCTGGTAAGTCGCTTTGCTGGCAAAGACCCGGGTTGTGTGCCTGGTCTGCATGTACCATGAGGGGAATGCACAGGAATTTTAACTTGTGATAGGAGATAAAGCCCGGCCCTGAGTTTGGGACTCATGAGGATCGGGGCCCTGAGTGTCTGCTGACTTGTGGAACCCGTCTGAGAACAACAAATGAAAGAATCGCTCCATTTCTGGATCACTGACCTGAGGCAGCCTCGGTGTGGAGCACATAACACTCACTAATTTACTTTTCACAGGACATGGAGGAGATGGGACAAAGCTGAGTTTCAGTTAAGAAACATGCCCGGGGTCACGTGACTTGTGAGTGGCAATCCAGAAAGGAAGGTGACTTCACAGCCGGTGCTTTAACCACCGTGGCAGGCGGTCTCCCCTTGGGAAAGCGATGGGTGCTGCAGTCACCTCTCCCTAGGAACATGAGCAGGAGAGTTTGCAGGATTGTGTGATTCTAGACGCCTGAGCCTTCCGGGGTCTGACCTGCGTCTGCAGATGTGACACCCACCTCTCTCCGTTCTGAGCAATGCTAATGGTTTAAACAAGTCTTTAAAAAAAGACAGGAAGGAAGGAAGGAATGAAAGGAGGAAAGAAAGAAAGAGAGAAAGAGAGAGAGAGAGAGAGAGAGAGAGAGAGAGAGAGAGAGAGAGAGAGAGAGAGAAAGAGAAAGAAGGAAAGAAAGAAAGAAAGAAAAATTGTGTTTTAGGATTGTTCAGCCAGGCCCACTCTAGCAGCATGAAACAAGCCAGCTGAAGACATAACTGAATGGCAGCCCAAAGGTCTCAGAGATATGATGGATGTAACTTCCCAAGGTGCCTCACTCGCTCTTAGGCATCGGGAGATGTGCTGGTTCTCAGCTATTACGTGAAAACAGAATTCGTAGGTGAGGCCTAGCAGCACTTAGACTTTCCAAACATCCACCACAGAAGTGATACAATAACTGATGTCCCCTAAAAGACAGGTCACTCTCATCACATTGGTGTCACTCTTGAAGCCTGGTAGGGAACCCTGTGCTTACTTGACGATGCCCCAGAAGGACTCTCCTTCATCCTTCTCTTCGTGAGATGAAAGAGAGGAAACGTTCTAGTGAGCCTGCATGCCGGGCGAGAAGGAGCAAAGCAGTGGCCTTGGAGAGGCTGGAGGTGCCGATGGCTGGCTTGTCAGAGTCCCGTCAGGCCGTGGCTAAGGTCAGGTGACGAGGCAGGCTAAGGGATGTGTTCTCCCACCCATGTTCCTGCGCCGAAATTCCTGCCGAGCTTGACAAATAGCAGCAGGTGTGCTGGCAGGCTCCTAATGACCATCGGCACTTTCTGCTTTTGGGGAGTCCCTCTTCCTCAGGATTCCCTTTCCTAAATTCTCAGGGGGCAGGAGCAACCAATCTGGGTTCCTCTCGCCAGAGGAGCAGAGGTCATGGGGGGTGCTCTTGATTCTGGGGCTGATATGGACGCTATGGGTGTGAAAGGTCATTACACGGTTTCACAACCATTTTTTATCATGTTTGTGAAGAATCACTACATATAAAAGTGGATAAAAGTTGGAGGAATGGGTGCAAAATAATGACAAGACAGACCCCTGTGTCAGAGCTGCACAGTCTGTAACAAGATAAGGAGGACGAATGGCTGTTGAGTTGTGGGCAGGCAAAGTGGGAGCCTGATGGGAATGTTTTTTCCAGTAAGTACCTGCATTTTGCTCTCAAATCGAGGCCAGGCTAGAGTAAAGAATGGTCAGGTACTAGCACGATGCTGGGAAGGAGAACTGAACATAAAATGAAGATAGTACCTCTGTGAGTTGCAAAGCACACTGTACACACTAGTCATGCTGGGAGAGAAGGATTTTGTAATGCCGTCCAAATGCTTGTTTTGAAGTCCTGCACATTTTTGTGTGGATGGAAAAAGCATGTCAGATGGCAGCCTGAGTCCTGGTGCCCAGATATCTCACAGCTATGTGAGAAAAATGATGGAATCAGGTCTCGGCCCTCCCTGCAAGCTGGACGCAGAGGCACTGAGGGGACCACGGGGTCCACAATGGAACTGCTCTGCCGGCGTTTTCTTGATGGCTGTGTGTGGACTGTTAAGTCCCTTTACAAAGTCAGGGACTGTACGTTTACTGTTTTTTAATATATTATGCATTTCGGATGTGAGCAAAATAAACGTGATTCTAATTTTACCAAGAAGACAGATTTGGTTGATGCATTCAAAATAACTGGAGCAGACATCCTTCTGGATGTTATCGTCAGGGTTCCAATACAGCAAAAGACAGATGATTTTAATATAAAGCTATTACGGTTAATAAGCAAGCAGACCAATATTGCTGTTATATAATTTATTTTCTCCTTTGTTATGTGGATCTACTTTTCCAAACCATGAGGCGTGTAAAAACACTAGGACAAATGCAGTGCTGCCGTATGAGGCTGCGTCCCTTCCCCCCGGCCACTATTTAGAATATAAGGTGTTATTGGACAGTGCATGTAACAAGGTAAATCCCACTCTACTTTCTCCCTTTCTCGGATGAAATGAATTTCAAGAGAAATGGAAAACTGCACGTTTCCCACACACGCTGCTCAGCGCTGCTGTCAGCTTGACTGACAGAGATCGCCATCACTCACTTGGGCCTACTTCTGTAGCTGTTTCCAGGCACACACAGCTAAGTCCTACTTATTCAGGGCTGCCCAGCTGGTCCTGTGGGACGTCCCAGTGCTTTAGAAATGTGAGATGACCAGGACACTCTTTCAGATTGCCGTGGCAACAGTGGTTTCCTGGACAGGATGCCAATCGCAGGGCTCCAAAGGCTCCCAGAAAGATCACACCGTGCAGGCGGCTGCTTCCAGGCGGGTCTCTGGGGACCCAGATGTCAGAGTCTCGCTTGAAAGCATATTCTAGAATTAAATCACATTATTCTTAAGGTCTTTTTTCTTATGTTAAATGAAATCACTGTTATTGTAGGCTGTTTTTTTCTCTTTTCCTTTTCCCTTTTCCTTTCCCTTTTCCACGTAATGCCAGCTTATCTTATTTCCAATTTATTTCCTGTCCAATCCAATTAATGACTAGATGTGTCTTTCCTAATCGCCGCTGTAACGTGGCTTTGCTTGTCTGAGTGGCCACACGCACTCCCTGGGACCCCCACAGGGACCTCCACCACCTGCATCTCAGCCCTAAGTGTGTTCCCACCAAACGGCCCCTCCTCTCACCACCGCGGTTCTCAACACTGGAAATTACTTCCTCTGCCTCTCACACACACAGAACGCTGTGTCTCACCTCTGACTTTCCCGTGGCTTTCGCTGGAAGAGAAGCCCCACCTTCTCGCCTCTGTCCCCTTCCCTCATCTCCTTTTCCAAATGAGCCTCCTCCCTGGAGTGTCCCCGACGTGCCCCTCTACACCTGAAAATATATCTTCACAAGCGTATTAGTTTGATCAAAACTTTTTAAAGGATCACTTACCATATTTTTTCAGCATATTTTCTTTCACCACCTTTTATACTTGGTTGCCACTTTTCAGATTCTAAAATAATAAAAACAATAGCCTGCCCCATTGTGGAAATGATTTCGTATTCGTACTTACTCAGAGAAATGTGAGTTTTACATGTCTAGTGAATTGGTGCTCACTTTGGAGATGACCCGTTCTAATTCTATGAGCTGACACACTTCTACAGGATTGTGAGTACGAGTATATTGGGAATTGTCACTAATTATGGAAAAAGCAATGGACTGAGAGTGAAGATTCCATATTGTGGAAAATTAGATGCAAACTAAGTCTTCAAATACTTCCTAATGTTGACTACATTCAAGACCATCTTCTAGCCACTAAGGGGACAATGCAAACAGGACATCATGGCTCCTGTTCCTGTCTCCAGGGGGAAGACACATTTAAAAAAAAAAAGTACATGTGTTCCTGCTCCACAATGTGAAACTAGAAACTATGGACATGTTTCCAGGGGACGTGGTTGAGTCTAACTTCTCTCCAAACTTTGTTTTGGAGACAAGAGTTGAAGCATGAATAGGAAAGCATGTGGGGAGGTGGGAGGAGAAATGGAGTCATAAAGTGAAGAAAGAGTGAGCTGTAGGCAGTGTTTACAAGGGCACTCAGATGGGGAGAAGTAGAGTATGTTTGAGAAACTGAAAAAACAAATGCAGACCAGCAGAAACTGGGAGGAGAGGTCCAAACTAAGGCTGGAGAGGGGACAGGTGCCTGCTTGTTGGTTAAGGACAAGAAGGCATTAAGTGCTACTTGGTGGAAAGTGGTACAAGTTGATTTTAAATGACCGGCCCTTGGCAGTGTGTGGTGTAGGCCATGGGGAGGATGTCTTCCAGAGGGAATGCAGACTGGCCAGTGGCAGCTGTGGTGGTCACACTGCTGACAGGACACAGTGGGCTTGGAACAGGCAGAACCCGTGGGGATATAGAGAAGCAACCATATAGGAGGAAGAGCTAGGAAGCCTTATTTATTGGTGGTTATAAAATGGATGAGGGGGAGAGCATGACGTGAGCAGTTAGGTCAATGGTAATGATGTTTTAGAAGTCACGAAGTACTGGAAAGGGGGCCTTTTGAGTGTGTGTGGTGCCATGATGAACTGGGTTTGGGCATGTTGACTGTGAAGTGGCCACACTAGTCTGTGTGGAGAGATTGTGCTGAGTGTTAATTATATTTGTTGGAGCGCAGAACAGATATTAAGGTTGGAATGAACACATGGGGATTCCCGGCTCACTGATGGTAACTGGAACCATGGGGCTGGCTTTCTCAAGGATGGTCTCAGCACCCACCATCTTCCTACTCAGTAGCGAAGATCCAAGGCCAGTCAGGACAGAAGGGACAACCAACCAAGGGAAATAAGGAGTGGAAGAAAGAAAACCATGAACTGTGCCCCAGCAGTGAGGGAAAAATGGGTGGAGTGACAGTAAGATGACAAAGAACGTGACAACCAAACTCTAATGTGTTTGGCAGCACAGAGGTCGGAGACATTCTCAGTGGAGTCGTGGACTCACCCACCAATGAACACGGGAAGTGGGACGCGAAAAAAGCAAGGACATGCAAATTCAAGTTTAGATGCAAGATTCAGGCAAGGCAGTAGCTCGTGAAAGAATTTTGGTCGAAAGATGAGTTGTTAACAATAAAAGCAACGTGAGTTCACAGAAAAGTTGTAGAGTAGAACACAGAGTGGGTTAGTAGAGGAGCCGAGGTATCCTGATGGGAACGGATGGCAGCTGATGCAGCTTTGTCGAGAATGTGGCTGAGAATAAGACACGGAGGATGAGTGGAGGCCCTAGGGACCCACACGGTGTAACGACAGGTGTACAGACGGACATCTCGGGGGAAGGGAGCGGAGGAGGCTCCATTCGAAATCTCCTGTTTCTACTGTGAGTCACTAGCTGGGCTCATGTCTTGAGAAAGGAGTGGACATGTGTTACAAGTAAAAAGTATATCTGTAGCTTCTGACTAAACATTATGGTAAAATGGAAAGTTCCTCTTTACGGGAAATTAACAATATAGTACCGTTTGCCCTGAAGTCAGTTCTCTTCTCCCAAATATCCAACGAGTGCACATGAGTGTACATGAAGTCAATTTAGTTGTCAAGCTGATAGATGTCTTTATTTTCTTATATGGCTTTTTATTTTCAGTTCCCCTGATACTGCTGCTGTGCCATTGGTTCATTTTTCATTCCTTTCCGATTTATTTCCTCGACAAATGTTTATTGAACATGTACTCTACCATGTGACCTTCTGTTAGATTTTAAATCTTGAAAGCACAGACCATAGAGTCTTCCATTTTCTGCTGCTTAAATCTTACGGGGTAACCAATAACTAAGTGTTGAACTGGAAACAGCAGCAGCATACCCATCTCACCATTCGATGAGAGCTGAAGGAGAAAAGGCTTCATAAATGCACTTGGGCACCAAGGGAGGCATAGTGAAACTGGCCATTGACCTGGTCGTCAGAAAACCCATGTAAAGAAAGAGAGAGGAATTTTAGTAGTGTAGTGGGTTCAGAGATCAAGTTCAAGAACTTAAGGAAAGGGGTAAATGACAGAAGACCAGATGTGCATATGCCTTATCTATCACTCAGTCAAATTCTGAAACAGGCATTATGTGTGATGAGTACTCGTATAATTCTCAGAGTATGCAATAGAATTCTAACGAAAACATCTGAAAAGTTTACCATATGATTATATTTAATTTCAATATAAATAGTGTGGTTATTAACATATTATCATTACCGATTGTGTCAAACCCCATCTCTGTTATAATTTATAACATGAACATTAATGTAGTGAACAGCTCAAATAAGGAGCTCTCGCCATTTCCATTACACCTGTTGCTAAGACTGGAACATTAATTTTATTATGTTTATGTAGTTTTCCTTTCGAGGTTTAACATTTCAAATATCCACCCAATTATATGCTTTCATTTGTTTTGGAATCACAATGAAATTAAATACCATGTGAAGTGTCTAGTTGAGTTATTTGAGGTAGAAGTTTGTGAACTGGCTTCAGAATTGAGGTGAACATGCTGAGAGTATCATTGTGAGGTCCGTAAGATTGATACAATGCAATAAGCTAGAAAGTGTCACTGCAGACAGAAGACAGATGGGCAACATAATACTTTGCCTTTCAAATTATCTGCTCAGGAAATGTCTTTGACTCAATGATTCTGTCAGGCAAGGTAAGATGCCAGTAAATTTCAAAGAAAACAGAGTACTAAATGCTCTTACTATAAAAAATGAAGACAACAATACAATGATGAAGTAACGGCTTCCAGATATTGCCAACAAACGCCTTCACGTTAGGCAAGGAAACCATGTACCCAAGAGCCCAACAGACTCTCTGTAGAAAACGGTCCTTAGTTGAACTACCTGGGTATTTATGTCATGAATACCGTAGTTGAATACCACTCCTCTATTCATATACTTAATCTCATGATAAAGAAACTCTCAATTCCCAAAGCTATTTTTTAAGATTTTATTTTTTTAGAGCAGTTTTAGGTTTACAACAAAATTGCAAGGAAAGTACAGAGATTTTCCCGTATACCTCCTGTCCCCATACCCACAGCCTCCCTCCATCAACATCCCTCATCACAGTGGGACAGTTGTGACACCTGATGAGGTCACTCCTGGTGTCGCTCCTTCTGTGGGTCTGGACAGATGTGTGATGACCTGTACCCACCATCACAGCGTCACACAGAGGAGTCTCACTGCCCTGAACGTGCCCTGTGCTCCCCGTTCACCCCTCCCCCAAGCCCTGGAAATAACTGCTCTGTCACTGTCCCCATAGTTGTGCCTTTCCCAGCATGTCATAGAGTTGGGATCAGGTAGCCTTTTTAACTGACTTCTTTCACTTTGCCATATCATTCAGGGCTTTGACACCTCCGGGTCAACTCATGTTTCCAAAACCCCAAACTCACTTTATTCCGTAGTTATTTCTAATGGCTATGCTTCTTGAAATGAACAGATTTGGGTGTTTTCTATGAAAGATATCCAGATATCAGACGATTACAACAACTTAAAAACTGACCCAAAAATTCACAACTATAACCTCTCTCTATTTTATGGGCTCAGAGAAACCTAGGATAGGTTATTACTATCATATTTATAGGGTGGTATTACAATGTGTCACTATATTGTGAGCCAAACAATTGAAAAAACACACTTTATGCTGGGTCCTAATCGTCATCGCCATTGTCAGCACCACACAAGTAAAGCTAAACCCAGTGGCTGCATGTGATCTGTTTCCTTTTGTTTCCAGATGTTTCTTTTTAGTCACGTAGATGTGCATTTCCTCCCCAAAAGGGTTCTGTGTGAGCAGCACTGATTGACAAGGCCCATCAGAGTTCTGACCTTAGATCTGTCACAAGGCAATTTAAATTTTATATTTAAAAAAATTTTAAAAAGTAGGTAATTCTCTGATACTTTCACTTAATATACTAACAATAGGCATTCAACAGTATTCTATAAATGCTTACTTGCTATTATTCATGACCATTTTTACATTTTTGATAAATATTAAAAGGACAGTCATACATGCCTTACTAGGCAATTTTGAGTTTTCACCATTTTATTCTTTAGAAAATTTAGTCAAAGACTAATAGAATTATTTAGCATCTCCAGTTAGTTGTGCTTTACTTAGCAAGTAAGTGAAAATATTACATACAATTTAGAGCATTAAAGTATATGCATAAAATTGAACGGTAGTCTTTTATAGTCTGTATAATATTTTCTATTAAATGTTCATACATTGCTTTAAAAAATAGTAGCACAGTAGCAGATATATGTCACATTATTTCCCTACTTCAGGAATGCTGTATTATATATAGTAAAAATAACTTGAGGTTTGGAATCAGATGATGTGGGTTTGAGTTATAAAATGATGTCTCTGAGCTGTTTCCAGATTCTAGCCACTTGCCCTCTCTGAGCCTCTGTTCTCTCATGTGTAAAACGGGCATGCTAATGTCTATCACAGAGTGCTATTTTAAAGGTTACATGAAATAAAATTGTAAGTGCATTTGTTGTATGTATTTATCGAGCATTCCTTTATGCTGATATTTAGAAGTGCAATTAATCCATGTCTGTGAAAGTGCTTTATAAGCTCTGAATTGCCACTGAGATCCATAAGCATATCTACGTCTGTAGAGGGAGTGACATCTGGATTTATATCCACCTACTTCAGAGGGCTTCGGTGGGAGGCAATTCATCTTTGCAGGCCCCTTGGTAGAATGGAATGGATAAATGAATGGATGAATGAAGAATGAATGAGTGGTTGACTATCAAGGGTGAGATAAAGCAAATAGCTGATCCCAAGGCTCTAAGTTGGGATGGAAATCATTCCGACATTCTATTTCCATCGCTGCCTCCAGTCTCAGCTATTTCCTCTGAAAGGAGCCCCCAAACCAAGAGCCCCTGCGTGGGTCTCTCCCCCCAGCTGGGGTTGCTAAGGTGCCCAGGGGCTCAAGCACTGCTCAGAGAATCTTAAGTAGCATTCCTTGGTCTCTTGTTTTTGTGTTTTTTTTCAGCAAGTGCTAACATAAAATGTATCAAGAAGGACAAGTGCTAAAGTCAGTCTTGTTTAAATGCAAGATAATCTGTTTATCTATAAACAATTGATCCAGCTGTTTGTAATTCATAATTCTGTAATAACACAAGTCCTTCTTACACATAACTTCATATTTCGTATCCAGCTCTCAGTAATAGAGTTAAGAAACTTTTACAGCTACATTCTAGAAGGGATCTAAGAATCCACCCAAGGAAAACGCTCAGTCTGTTTGGCTCGGGGTGTGAAGTTAGGACTTTGGCCAAGGACCCACTGTCTCTCTTCTTGGGCTAAAAATCAGAGTTATCAGTTCATGGTGCAAGAACATTAGAATTCCCTGCGGGACCTCACTTCCCCCTTTCTCACAGCTCTGATTTGTGTAAAACAGAATGATGCGATCACGTCCCAGCAGTGCCACTTTGTGTGAAGCAGGCCACTTGAACTACCAACACGTTCCTGTTCCACACTCGTATGAAAGAGTCCATAACTTGCCTAACAGGGCCCGAGCTTACCTAAAAAATATAATAAAGATTTCTAGTTGTCTGAAAACGTATCATAATGTGTAAGCAATATTAAATTGGAACCGTCAGGCTGCCTTATTTCTCCTTGGAATCAACATAATTATCCAGCTTTGATTTCTGCAACAATCATATCTTTAATTAAAGTACCTCAAAAGTCTGCATTTTTCTCATATACTCATGGATAGTCATGTTATCTTAATTGCTATTAACCTCTTCGGACAATCTACCCTTCCACTTGATTAATCATTATTTTGTTTTCACCTGAACACTTATAAATCATTCTGAAAAATAATTCAAGTTTGTGGGTGCCCACATGTGAGAATCCTGGTTTTCTGCTTATTTAATTGATTTTGAAGTAAAATCGTATCAACATGGGGCTTCCTCCCCTACAGCTTCCAGTTTCAAACATCACAAAACGTGTGCATCTTACAAACATGTGTGTAGCCCTTTTTACAACCCATAGCCTTCTTCAATTAAAAAAAGAAAAAGAAAAATTCTTCAACGGAAGAATGCCAAACTGTGGACGTTTATCCTCTTTGTAGGAGTTCAGCGGTATGGGATTACATGCCCAGTGTATTTCTTCCGGCTACCTTTTCTCTTGAGCTCATCGTTATTACGTATGCTTTAATATTCTGTAACAAATGTTGGACGCAGACTGAATATCATGATTGGCATATAGCAGGCGCTTAATACATGTGTGTGGGATAAAACCAGGCTCTGGTTCTGATCCTAACGCCCATGCCTTCCTCTGATCTACCTAGACACATCGTGAGGCCAGGCTAGCTCAGCAGCGTTCAGCTGTCACTCCGTTCCACAGCCCTGTTACGTCCTAGGTCTGTGGCCCCTGGAGATTTGGCACCTCTTGCTGACTGTCTCCTTCATCCTGGCCTCTGGGCAGACTCTTTCCCAGGCCTTCCCCTCCGTCGTTTCCTTATAAGTGCCGTCTCCTGTGCCTTCCTGCTCCCCACATCAGCCTCGGACGCTCTGCCTCTTTGGCTTCCGTGTCTCTGTCTGACGCGCCGAGGCCCGTGGCTTCAGTGTCCTCTGTGCAGTGACTGCAGAATGTCTGTGTCCAGCCCCAGCTCTCCTCCGAGCTCCAGGCCGTGTCCACTCTTGGTTTTGCACCTTCCATCAAACGACTCAGACACATCCTGACCTCACCATGGCCCGATAATACCTACTCCTTAGTCTCTCCCATGCAATCCTTTCCTTCCTCTCCGCGTGCAGCTCCACCATCCACCTGGTCTGCAAACCAAGAGCTCAGAGCTACTGGTTGACTGGGCCCTCATATTTAGCCAGTGCAGCACTGGTACCTGCGGGCTTTACCGGCTCATCATCACGCCGATCCCCCTGCTCGCCTCCACCGCTGTCACCACCCCCACAGCACATCTCAGGGGAAAGCTACAACAGCCTCCAACCCCCACTGCCTGCTTCCCTCTCCTGCTCCCGAGGGAGCTCCATGTGAGCATGAGCTGCTCCTCCTACCTGCTTCTGATATTGCCCCAAACCCTCCGCAATGAGAAAAAACTTTCTTGACATGGTCCACGAGGCATTCCAGAGACTGGCCCCACCTATTTTTCCAAGTCCTTAAAACATCACACACTGTTTAAGCGATTGGTACTCAGCACCCTTGGCGGGGCTTCCAGCTGTGCCAGGGGACCCTGCACCATGGGCCGTGGGGGTAAAGGTCTGGCTGCATCTAGCGCCTGAGTCCCGTGCTAACGCGAGGCCAGCCCAGCCAGCCTGTTGCTTTGCACATGACACCTGTGGTGTCAGCCTGCAGACACCGGGATCTGCCTGTGTGCGTCGTCCACCAAATCGCCCCAGTGTCATTCGCTAGTCCTCTGCTTACCAAGTCGCACAGGATTTGTGTAACTCTCCATCAGCCCCATTTTCCCCACCAGCCCGGTTGTTCTCAGTGTGCAGTTTGCAGAGCATAAGGCTTTCGGGAGCGTGTGTTCTGCTGCTTCCACAGGACAGCTCCACCACGAGCCCCGTAGAGGACACTGGGGCACCACCCATGGACAAAAGAGAGCAAGTGGACCAAAAATAATCCCCCTGGATAAATACAAAGAAAGTGAACGGTGGTTGCCTGGCGCTGGAGGAGGGGAGCTGAGCTCACTGGGTAGGAAGGTGTCGTCTCAGGAGATGGAAGGTTCTGGAGACCTCTGTCCGGCATGTGCCTGTAGGTAGCCATGCTGTCCTGGACATTTAGAACACGATGAAGCGTGCAACTTTTGTGCCATGTGTTCTTTTTTTACCCGTTAGGAAAAGTAACCCCCTGCTTCCACTGGGCCTCTCTTTGCATTACAGAAAGGCTCCTGTACGTGCTGTGGGTCATTACTGCTGCCCTGAATTTTCCTTTTCGGGCATTTCCTTCCCTTAGGGCAACAGTTTCATTAAAGCAGAGTTAGTGTTAAAGTAAATAAACCAGTAAACAATTATCCTTAATTTACGAATGAGCAATGGACGAGGATTCACATGACGCATTCTATCCCAAACTGCATTATAAGTTTTCTTTGCATATGACACGAACTTCTTTATCATCAGATTCTTCCTCTCTCTTTTAAATGAGGAAAATACATCACGTGACCCCTAAATTCTCTACAGCTCTCTAATTTTATTGTTCAGGTTTCAATACCTCCTACCAAACAAGTATTAGGTAGACAAGAAGAGATTAATGGATATTCTTCAATTATGCCTTACAAAAATCTAAATGCCTCTATCTGATTGCTTTCTCCATATCATGCCACATTCTTCAATGGAATTGGTATTCGAGATTTTAATTCTTACCCAATGAGCCTATTAAAATTACAGAGTGAACCTAGATGAGAAAAATGTAATAGGAACGATACCGTCGAGCAATTGAATTTAAGAAGTATAGAGAGAAAAATGGGAAAGACATGAGCTTTTCAATATGAGTGTTTATTAATATGTCTGGCTCATACAGTCAACACCTCTGCAGGTCCCTGCTATGACCTACGTGTGCTGGAGTCTGTGGTGGAATTCCGTGATGGCATTGCAAGGGCAAAAGGCGGTGAGAGGCATAGTTCCTCCCAAGCACCTTCCATTCCCACTCCCGGGGCAGCCATTTACGTGTCGAGTCCCTGCCTGTGTGTGAAGTTGAGGGAGAAAGCTGACGGACACATGCGGCGTTGTTTCTGTGAGCTGCAGCGCAGGGGCAGACAGAACATAGAGCCACGTACCCTACCTCAGGGCCCCCCACGGCTCAGGGGGCTCATTCACCCCCTCAGCTCTGCGGAGGCACTCCCTGGGCTGCTTGGCCACAGGGCACCTCTGTGCTAATTCTGCAGAACACACCTCACTGAATAAGACGCATAGCACAGACAGAAATGTCATGCCCACTTGATCCTAATGGGGTTAAAGAGTAAGGAATGAAAACTAAATACATGCACAAGCATCTCATTGCTTTTACATACTCGAATGTATAGCAATTAGCAGTTGTAATAATTTTTAGAATCCTGCTCCAATTACTGACCTAGAACTTTTGGTTAAATCATCAAAATCTTTTCTTGTTTCGCCACTTTAGTTTGTAAACTCCTAGAGAGCTGAAGTGGTATTTTTTTCATTTCTCAGTCCCATCCACAGTGCCACACATTTAATAGGCTTATAACTATTTGCTTCTTTGCTTTGATTTGATTTAAATTTCCCTTATGAAATACTTTATTCCAAGCCGTCAAACAAAATGTCAAGGGTATTTTAGGGGCGAGGAGACAAATATCTTTAAAGCCTTCTCTTGACAGTTAGAAAGCTATGATCTTATCTAAATTCTGTGGGGTTGCCTAAACCCCTTCCTCCCTGCAAATCACAAAGTATCCAATAAACAGAGTAAATTATTGAGGAAATTGTTCTGAGGAAAAACTCTAGGGCCAACTGATTGAATTGTTTTCTTTTAGATTGATCTGTCTGTAAGAATGTCACCCCAGAGATTGAATGGGTGTTATGTGAAGAGCGCCCGTGCTGGCCACACTGAATGGCTTTCCTTCTGTTGTCGACTGAAATGGTTGGTAATGGGTGAGAGGCCCTCTTATCATCTCCAGCAGCTGGGAAAGGGCCGGGTCAGGGTCTACACTGTGAAATATTAGATGCACTTCAGTATTTGTGGATGGGATACTAGTCGTGTGTGGGTGTTCATCACCAATGCAATGCGATATTAAAACTTGATGTGAGGAGATGATTTCTGACATTAGCTCCAGGATGTAATTTTGAACCATTAAAGCCATGAGTGCCTCTTTTTCTAGTGGGTCATCAGTGTTTATGATGTGTACTTAAAAGGAAGCAATTCAGGACCAGGCAGACTTTTGATTATCTGCAGTGCTTCCAAAATTTTCTTCTGAGGACAACTGTTATTTCAGTGTACTCATTTGCAGAGTAAGAACTAGGCGCCTACCCTCATCTGTGGTGTTTCTGAGTAAGAAAGGAGGAGATAATACTGATTTTAATTAATCCTGGGACGCTTCTCCAGGGAGAGGAAAGATGCTGTTAACTTTGAACTTTTGATATTTGATTTGTGCATATAACTTTTTATCCAGATGGTACCGTTTTATATCAGACTGAGCCTAATTATTTAATACTGAGTGGTAATGCAGCAGGATTTAGAATGATACAAAGAATGCTTTTTCACAAAAGTGGAAGGCAGGGGGTGAACACCACAGGCATGTTTGTATTTGGAGAAAGGAGCTTGGAAGTTCACATTCTTTTAGTAAAAAATAAATTAAGATTTCTCAGTTTTCCAGCATTTAAAGTTTTGGAAAATATGAAGCCTCAAAATACTAATCAGAGACAGTTTTGGGGACGCAGAGAAAAAACCGAGAGTGGTTAGATGGGTGTGTGGGAGGGGGTTGGGCATAAGGGGAAAGGTGAAGGGATTTGGAAGCAGCTGGTAACCACAAGATGGCCTCAGGGTTTTTTTTTTTTGAAAATTAATTTGGGGAAGGTATTCTATAATGTTGTAAAGATTTTGTTGGGTATCCGATGGACATGCGTCCTATTTGGGAGACCACCTCAGGGATACTGTGGATACCTGATCATGGCATTGTACATCAGAAGCTAAACATTAATGAATGCCAACTATAATTTTATATATATAATGTGATGGTTCAGTGTGAGGTCGGAGGGATAGTGGATGGGGGGAGGGGGGTTCACAGTATGAGGGATATAAATGATGAACGTCTAAGTATTACCTTGTTTTGTACACCTGAAACTAATAAATAAATTAATTAATTAAAAAAAATACTCAAGAACACTGAATTCTTGAGCAACTATCTTTCATGTTCTCTGTTAAATATATCTCAACATATGACTACTCAAAATTTCTGGACATTAATCTTTCTTCTGGAATGAGCATGAGGACAACTCAGGATAAACTTTCAAATAACTTCAATATAATTTTATGTTCTGCACATACTATGTGAGTTTATCTTATGCCCCCTTCTTCATCTTTCAACTCATAGCATGACAGATCTGTAATCTCAAATATTAACTGTCGTCATCTGTACTTTATTAAAATACCAACTTATTCACCAACATAATTGCTTTGGATATTTGAATGTAATTCACTGCTAATTTGCATGGCTCATTTAGTAGGGTAATTTTACATCAAGTATGGAAAGAAACCAGCGAATAATATAAAGACATATAATATAAAGACATTATTTTAAGAAATATAAAATCCTTTAAGAAATGACAATTTAAACGATCTCTCTCCGTGTCCCTCACTGGTATCCATGCTCACAGGTTTTCTGAAGCTCCTCCCATCTTCATGGTGGAACTACCGGACTTTTCTTAAATAATGGACACTTGTGAAAGTCATTAGAAAATCTGAAGCCTAGGTCCTTAAAAGCTCAAGCATTTACACAGATAACAACCTCACATTAGTAAGGACATCACCATTTCTGCTCAGATACTTCACAAAAGGAAAAAAAAAAGTAGTGAAAATATGACTTCTCTGAAAAGTAGATTTAAAGAGTCTTTTAACATTTGGAAGAGAATAGGAATGGTAATTTGCTATAAAAACATTGGTCACACAATATTCTAATATCTCTGCACTTATACGGACCCAGAAACAGTGTTGTGAACCAAAAGGCTAGGAGTCCATCCTAGGTGACCTCCAGAATTGCTTCTTCAAGGAGAGTCTTCCTGCTGGAGGACCCCTGCCCTGCTTCCCCTACAAATGCCTCCAAGCAGCGACGCATGTCATAAACGCGCACAGCAGTTGGGAGAAATGCGTTTGGAGTAGAAGACAAGGCACCACAAAACCTCAGCACAGGCGCTTATGCCAACCTCATTTTCAAGGTCCTGAGAAAAGGCAGGTGCATGCCTGTGGAGACCGGCTGGAGCCAGTGTGAAGTTGCAGGGGCTACAGCCCAGATGTGACCCAGGGAAGGAGGGAGGGAGGGAAAAAGGGAGGCACCAAATGCACACAGGACAGGGTGGCTGTGCCCTTGTACTCTGCCTATACCTCAGGAGGGGAAGAGGCATTATTATTTGTGCAGGAGGTGGAAATGGGCATGGCCAGAGGGTCACAGATAGAGTATGGATAAGGGGAGGCACCTTGGAGTGGGGGGAAAGGGAAAGGTACGGTTTATGTGTTGTGCTTATTTTATTTATTGTTTTCTGTCTCTACCCTATTCCAAAATGATTTCAGGCAGCTTGTGTTTGCATATGCTAGACACGTTCAAATGTTACCCTGCTGACACTCAAAATAGGATGTGCTAGGCTGTGTCCGAGTACGAAATACAGTAAGGCTGACCAACCACTGTGGACGAGACTCACCACCTCCCCTGCTCCCATGAAACTAAACAATGAATAAGTGATACGCACACGTATATGTGCCTGTGTGTGTGTTTATGTGTGTATCCCTCTATCATCTACCACTTTATCTATGTATCTATTACTCTATCCATCTATCTATCATCTACCTATCTATCTGTCTATCTATCTGATCTCTCATCGTCTGTGTATCTGCAGTTAGCCATACGTTTCTTGGAGAAAAATAAAAGCAAGAAGAAGGATGGAACATAGCAGAATATCAATACTACAGTGTCTAGGACATTTAGCCTGTTTTCTTCTTCTCCTTCTTCTCCTTCTCCTTCTTCTTCCTTAATTATAGTTTATTGGGGTGACAATGTGGGTTTCAAGAGTACAATTCTGTATTACATCATCTACATATCCCATTGTGTGTTCACCACCCAGAGGCAGTTCTCCTTCCATCACCATATATTTGATCCCCTTTACCCTCTTCTCCCTCCCCCCACCCCCTTACCCTCTGGTAACCACTAAACTATTGTCTGTGTCTATGAGTTGTTGTTTCTTTATGTGTTTGTCTTGTTCCTTTGTTGTTTTCAGTTTTATATATTACATATCAGTGAAATCATAGAGTTCTCGACTTTTTCTGTCTGACTTATTGCACTTGGCATTATACTCTCAAGATCTAATCATATTGTCGCAAATGGGACTATGATCTCAGACACTTAAGTTTGCGAACTCATCCTAGAAAAAGTGCTCCATACCTCATTGCTGAATATCACTATGGTCACCTTCGAAGTCCTCCCCTTGGGAAGCTATGCACCCACCCCAGTGCCTAGTCCACCCTTCAGAGCAATTTTGAAACTTTTTCTGGAATGGCCATCGGAGCTGTCATCGTATTACCCTTGATGTCCCGAATGTCATCAAAATATCTTCCTTTCAATATTTCCTTTATCTCTGGGTAAAGACAGAAGTCACTGGGGGCCAGATCAGGTGAGTAGGGAGGGTGTTCCAATACAGTTATTTGTTTACTGGCTAAAAACTCCCTCACAGACAGTGCCGTGTGAGCTGGTGCATGGTCGTGATGCAAGAGCCATGAATTGTTGGCGAAAAGTTCAGGTCGTCTAACTTTTTCATGTAGCCTTTTCAGCACTTCCAAATAGTAAACTTGGTGAACTATTTGTCCAGTTGGTACAAATTCATAATGAATAATCCCTTTGATATCAAAAAAGGTTAGCAACATCATTGCAACAAGTTCACAAACTTATTTGTCTGACCTCGTATTTCATCTTATGACTGAATAGTATTACATTGTGTATATATACCACATCTTCTTTATCCAGTCATCTACGTGGGAAAGCAGACTGGTGCAGCCGTATGGAAGGCAGTCTGGAGGTTCCTCAAAAAATTAAGGATAGAATTACCCCGTATGACGCATCAATCCCTCTCCTGGGTATCTACCCAAAAAAATCTGAAAACATTTATCCGTAAAGATATATGTGCTCCGATGTTCATTGCAACTTTATTTACGGTAGCCAAGACATGGAAATAACCAAAGCCTGTTTCCTAAAGGAGGAAAGAGAACCATCTTTGAAAATACGTGGAATTCTAGGCAGAGGGCATGCAAGATCAAAGGCACTCATATGTTCAAGTGATATCAAGAGACCAGTGTGAGCAGAGCTGAGTGTGTGAGTGGAAAATGCCCAGGGATGAGGTAAGAGGGCAGGAGTAAAGTTGTGTAGGTCAGACACCTTTAGATTCTAACTTGACTCTCAGTGAGACAGGTAACCATTGGAGAGTTTTGTTCTAAGAGGTGATTGAACTAATTTATAAATTAAATGGCCCCTCTGGTTACTTCCTGAGAACAGAAGGTAGGGGGCACAGGTAGCTGTAAAGAGGCCAGAGAACATCATAGGGAGAGTCCCTGAGGTCTGTCCAGGTGAGAACAGGGTACATAGAAGTGCTGAGAAATGGTCAGATGTGGATCGAATTTGAAGGTAGAATGGACAGGGTGTGTTGATGAGAGCTGTGTAGAAAGACTTGGCATTCTGATAGAACTGTCATCCTGAGATGGCTACTGGACACTGAGGGGGCAGCACAGAGGATGCTGGGCGTATGGGCTGCAGTTCTGGGAGGAGGTCCAGGCAGCCCATGTAGGTCGGCAGCACTGGCGTATATGTGACATTTAGAGCAAAGAGAGTGGCTGAGCTCTTTGAGAGGGTGAGCAGAGCAGAGAGAGGTCCAGGGACTTCGAGCCTGGCCTGGTAACCACCCGGCCACTGGCCGATGCGAGCGACCACATACGATACTCATAGTCCATGGCTTTCTGTAAACCTTCAGTAGAGCAAGGAAATAAAACTAGTACAACACAAGTCATATGTTAATAGAACTCTATACTGATGGATATTATTTTGGAAATTGAACCTATCTCAATGAAACTGTGTGGGTCCCTCCCGACCTCTGATACCTCCTTCAGAATCACACGTAGACCTCAGCATATGAGTCTACATCTAGGAACATTTTAAGATGACTTCTTGTAGAAGTTCTCCTTGCTTTTCTTATTAGGATCCTACTGGGAATATTATCCCTGACCTCAATCAGGGTCCTTTTCATGATGATGATGGATTTGCTGCCTGATGTGTTTTTGTCCCCCAAGTGTGTCTGGCTTTAGCTGGTGTGCACATTTGCGGGAAGCCTGGTCCTCCTTCCCTCTGCTCTGTCTGCTAAAAGGTTTAGAGGCAGAAGTGCATGGCCTCACTCTTGGACTCGGGTTATCTCTACGTGTTTTTCCTTTGCTTACAGTCTTCCCATGTTAAACGTAAATTTTTGTTTTAAACGTCTTTTGCAATGTTTTATCTAGACCTTCCAAAAGCCCTTTTTGGACTTAAGTTTCATGTGAACCCATGATACTGGCTTTCACATTGACACTGTAACACCCATCTTATACCGACTAGAAGAGTACATATAAATCCTCTCACCAAAATTTGAGCCTAATTAGCAGAAATCAAGATGTTATGCTTTTTAACCTTGGCACAGGTCAAACTGATTTTGTCACTGGTCTCTAGCTGTGTGTTTTCTAGTTCAAAAGGGATAGTGAAAACTTGAAATAGATTCAGAACTGAAGAAGATTAAGTAGGTGAAAACAGGAAAAAAAAGGAATTCTGATAGCTGAAGAGGGAAATGGACGATTAATACTGATTTATGAATGGGGCAGGCACTACTTATTTAGTCCCGCTTTCCTGTGTCCTACGAGCAGTGCAAGGGATGAAATCGGGCCATGTAGAGCTATAGTGGACATCAGGCAGAGAGCGCCTCCTCCACAAAGTCACTTTTTGCCTCTTGGGGAGGGGACAGACCTGGGAACGACCAGCCGTGGTATCAAACCTAGGCCACGATGCGCTCCACTGAAGCCAGACGCTGTGGGAATGCATAGAGATTCAAACCTGACTGAGGGAATTTGCAAGAATTTATGTGGATGTTGACATTGGGGTCAAATGTTGATGGATAAGAAACTTAGAAAACTCAGGTCGGTGGGTCAGGGGGGGACCAGGCAATGAAAGGTCTTAGATGAAATTCAAAGGAGGGTAACTTTATTCTCAAGGTCTAAGAGGAGATGAACAGGGAATATTTTTAGACAAGAAGCGGCATGACTCAATCTGTACTTAAGGAAAACAGCCAACCCACTGAAGTTAAAGATGGTTTGGGTAAAGAAGCAAGTGCACAGTAAATGTATCCAGAGAAAACAGGTGTGGGTTTAATCCAGCACAGGCTCTTATTAGCTTTGCAGCCATTTTCTTAACCTCATAGATCCCCAGGGTTTATGTGTAAAGCTAAAATAATAATTGGTACATGGGACACAGTTTGACTAAGTTGTGATGGAAGCATATAAAGGAGCTGACACTCGGGTAGTGTTTATTCTCGGTTAGCTCTTACTTTCCATCATCACCATCTTCATTCTTCATCATGTTAGAGTACAAGCTCCATTAACACACTTTTGTTCTCATTTCACAACTAAATAAAAAGACCAAAATCTAATGAAAGTGCCCAAACTGTTGATAGTGGATTTATTTTGTCTGCACTGACCATGGAAGGCGAGTCCCGTCATGTGCCCAGGTCACACGTGAGACATCTGAGGCTCGGGCTACTCACACACTTTGGTGACAAGTTAGTTGGAGAAGTGACTGAGAGGAGAGTCACAGCGTTGCTGCTCGTGTGTGCAGCACACACGTGTTTATCCTGTGTGCCGTGATGTGTAACTTTCTCACGGCCCTGAGTGCCAGGTGCTCATTCAATATTTATTGAATGAATGATGTGTATTGAATATATCCTCCCTTCTGAGGGTGCAAGGAGAACAGGAGAAGATTGTTTGCAGCGTAGGGCACTCCCATAAAACCGTCCTGACGAGCACCGCCCAGACCGCAGAAGGAGCCGGACACTGGGCCCAGAGGTGCCTCTTCAGATCCATTAACCATGGTTCTCACCAGCCTGCAATTGGATAAATGCTGTAATTGTTGGATGCCAGCAGAGATTACATGGCTTGTTGAGTTGCCTCCTGGCTATTTTTATCCTGTTCATATCTGGGTCAGATCAGAGATGTGGCAGTTTCGAAAGTGGGCACACAAGGGCAGGAAGAGGACAAGTGAGAAGTGCCTGAATTAATCCCTTTGCTCACAGGACAGGATTCCCAGAGTAGTTCCGGAAATAGAAAAGGCAAGAAATGCTGTATGTTGGCCAATTCCTTCGAGCCTCTGAGTCCCAAGTTCAGTTCTGCTCTGCCTTGACCCCCGTCTGTTAGGGGCTGCTCCCCCCACGTCCCACCGCGGCTGAGTCCTGAGGGAGAATGGGGTAGGGACAGGAGTGTCCCTGCCCTCCGACCCTCTGGGGCTTTGGGGCTGTTTCTGCCTGGTGGTGCTTTTCAACCACCCAAATGAGCAGCAGTGTGAAACCTCAGACCTGTGGAAGGTCTGTGATTGGCAGGGCCCCACTTGCAGAGATCTTCAGTAGTGGGAAAAGAACCCATTAGTCTTCTCTGTGCAAAGCATTTTGAATGAAAATGCTCCTTTTCAGGCTGTATGTACAGCATCAGAAGTAGTGTCCCCCAAATGTCAGTGTGTTCTCTGTCTACAACCTTGCGGGCAGCCACAGGTGAAGGAGATTCAAGCTGAGCTCCCAGCAGCACTCGCAGGGAAGGGTCCTGGACCTCCCCACAAAGACAGGAGCTGCTAAGGGACCCGACCCGGTTTTCACCCCAGAAGGAGCCTGTCCTGAAATTGCCGGACATTTCTTTTTGTTCAGAATGGATCAAGTGATGACTAATATGTGTTGGGATGTTTTATTTTCACAATTTGGATAGGATGTTCCAAGATCCTACAAATGGAATGTTCTAGCTCTCCAGTGTCTGCACGGACACACATAAAATGCATGCACACTGGCCGAATTACCAACCCCAGGTGAGATTTCTGCTTATGCTCCCAGCAAGATAGGAGATTCACTAGGCAATGTGAAAACAATTAGGATAGTTCTAGAAAGTATTTTTGAGATGAAAACAAGTAAGTTATACCACTACTTGCCTTTTCTTAAATGAGGTGTGAAATGCCTAATGGTCAAAAGAATACAAAAACGTGATTAACTGTGGGGTTGGTGGGGTAGGGGAAGGGGTGTATCACCGTTACAGAGACAGTAAGTTACAGTTTTATGAAATATATATCACAAGGGCTTGGGATGATCAGTCAGTAATGGAAGTGGGGGGGAAACATTGGAAAGAATTTTCCTTCCAGGCCCCTTGAGGGCTGTTGTAAGTGTGCTTAGGAGTATCTAACGTTTCCTAGTATTTTCTTCCTATCAAGTAAAAGAAGCAACGTGGACATATATTTCATAGGGAATCATAACATTAGTATGATCGGAATCATGCTAATAACACGTATGCCATGGCCTCAGATAGCTTTCATCTCCTGGTAGAGACAGAGCTGGTAACAATTCCGATATTAGAAGGATGCAGTAATAATGAGACAGAGAAATAAGCCATGTGAGCTCAGAGGTCACAGAGAAGGTGGCAAGTGGATCTCAAATAAAGGAGCTCAAAGGTTCTGGGATAAATTTGTGGAACACCTTCGAAAGGCTTCTTCCCAAAGCTTATTTTTTTATAGGGCAATTTTGCAATATGTGTATAAAGAGCCTTAAAAAAGTGCATCCCTTTTGACCCAAAACTTTCACTTCTGGGAATTAACCCTAATTAATGTACTGATTCCAAATTTTCTTGTCAAAATGTGGTTTAGTATGAAATTTATCAAGGTATCAGAAATAATATCAAATAGCTACATGAGGGCATTGGTTAAATAAGTAATGGCATATTTCTTCGGTATGATAGCACATAAAATTCACAAATTATAGGTATTTATGTGGAAAGGGTAATAATGCTATCTTAAAAAGAAAAAAGGGGGCTTTCAAATGGTATATAAATAGGCACGCCATTTTTATAACCACCTACACATACTTGCATAGGAATCCGTTTAGAATATTAGCTGCATTATTTATTAATTTATTTACCCTTACTATTTTTTTGCTTATCTACTATTTACTCATTAGTTATGGAAAAAAATAGTCTAGGATGTCACTTTAAGCAATCTCTCTCTGGAATATTCTTTTGTGCCAATGAATGCTTTTTAATATAATATTTAATGGATACTTTCTCCAATTGGTACAACTTTAACAAACTTTCAACTTTTCTCAAAAGTGTCATAACCAAAGACCTCTATTTGACTAGAGTTTATCTTGTTACTGAGTGAAATGACTAGATTCATTGGTTTCACCTGGCTTATGTCTCACCAGCATCTCTGTGGATGTTAACATAGGGCAGGTAGAAAAAATATAAGTCCTCATAGTTTCTGAATCCATTTGACCCTGTGATTATTAACAAGGAGCAGCTAGTTACATTGTCATGACTTCCCTCAACTTGGCTTATGCATATTGAGTCCAAACCAGCAGCGCTGGTGCCCCAGTACCCTCCTCAGGAGTGGGAGAACATCAGCCCACAGCATCTACCCTCCATCCCACATAACAGGTCCCAGAAAAGCAGTAAGGACGAGGCAGGCTCTCCTTGGAAGCAGAACATGGGCTACACATGCTTATACATGTAAAGCATGAACTATCACTCCACTGTAAAAGCTATAAAGAGAAGGACATCCTGCCGTTTGCAACAAGGTGGGATTCCCTTATGGGATTCCTTCTGCTGAGGGCCTGGATAGACTCAGAGCCCGAGTCATCCCTGATTTAAATGGCTTACACAGGCCATTTGACAGGCTGGCAAAAGCTGAGCTCACAGGCAGAGCGGCGTCTGCACGTCGATAGAAGAAGGAGGCTGTCTTGAAATTCCCTGGCAGCCAGGCAGTCCTCCCAGGGTCATCAGAAAGGCTCCCCCGGCCCTGAGCTCACCTGCCTTTCCCGAAGGGGCCAGAATTCACAAGCCCAGAGGAGGTCGGCTCAGTGGGCAACGTGGTTGTGTATGAGTGTGATTTATCTTCCAGCAGCCCCCACCGTCCCACACACTTGCACTGCTATGTGTTTCCAGAAACCAAAAGGTGACAGATTCAGTAGTCAGCACTCACTGAGAAAGTGCACCTGTCACGTCCTATGTGCTAAATCCAAACACCATACGTGCTCCAGGGCTGTAAGGCTTAGTTCCTCCTCCGTAGATCGGAAAAATACCTATTCCAAGTCAAATAAAAAACCTAAACAGATCAATGGCCACTGCCCATCTCCTCTCAGACCTTGAGATGGATGAGTCTAGAGGACATGCTCAGCAAAATAAGCCAGACCCAGAAGACAAATAATGAATGATCTCCTTACAGGTGGAATCTAAAATAGTCAAACTCAGAGACACAGAGAGGAGAAGAGTGGTTAGCAGGTGCGGGGTGCAGGACATGGGGAGAGGTTAATCAAAGAGGATAATCTAGCAGTTACGAGATGAGTAAGTTCTGGAGATCCGTGAACATGCAATGACTACAGCTAACGACACTGGGTCAGAAGCTCTGCATTTGCTAAGAGAGTAGATCTTCAGTGTTCTCAGCACACACAAAAAAGTAATTATGTGAAGGGATGGGTGTGTTGATTAGCTAAATTATAATCTCTTCACAATGTGTTCATATATGAAATCATTACATTGTACACCTGAATATATACAGCTTTTATTTGACAGTTATGCCTCAATAATTCTGGAAAAAAATAAAATGTAAATAAAATAAGTTTAAAAAAATAATTAAAAGACATATATTTGAATGACAGAACAACGACATACGAGTGCTTAGCGGGGTCTCCTTCACAGAACATGTGGAATCCCTTTAGGATCCGCATTTCCTGAAGCCTATGCCATTTTTTTCTGACATGAGCATTCAAGAGAACCCTTCATTACGTGAAGCTGTGGGCAGAGCATTGCAGCAGCCTTACCATGTCTAAGAGCGTGCTAGCAAAGTGTGATACCCTGGCCTGGTGGACATACTCACAAGGAAATCATGCGTCTTTGCTGGAATGGAGTTCTGATCACGGGGACAAGTGAAAACACAGTCCAGCTACTTCCTGTCTCTTTCATTTGGTAGCAGGTTCCCTGTGGTCTTCCAGGTACATTTTCTCAGGCTGTTGTATGTTCTTGCTTATTTCACAACTGTAAACTTGCAGAAGAATCAGCTGAAATTGTGTTTGCTACATACAATACACAGTCAATAAACGGAACATGTAAACATGGATTGACCTGAATGGCCCCTCCGATGGTGTGGGTCCCCAACCCTGTTTAACATGGGCTGCTACCACTGGCTCAGATGATTCACTGAGGGATTGTAAGCCACTGTCCCCTTCAATCCCTGATTTTCACTTGTCCAAAGCCAAAGCCCACGTCCCTGTCGGCCATCACTGACCACCCCGTGCTTCTGGAAGCTAGTGGCCATCCTTGTTGAAGAGCCCCCGTCTCTGTTGCCGTCTCGTTGCTGCCCACTCCTTTTCCATCACCCTTGAGGACACGTCGTTTTGCCCTTAACGTCGGTGTCCCCGCGTCCTCCTGTACCACCTCTTTCCGTTCATCCCCTCATTTCTGCAGGAAGTCTTCCCTGATGCATGCCTCTCCAACCTGACAAGGCAGCCCGTCCTGAGGACACTGTCACACAGCCCTGGTCCACGCCTACTCAGCAGTTTATTCACGGGACTCCTGTGTTAGTCAGCTGGGGCTGCCATGACAAGGTTCCACAGACCGAGAGGCTGTGACAGCAGAATGTACCGTCTCACAGCTCTGGGGGCTATAGTCTGAGACCCAAGTGTCATCAGGAGGCTCCGTCTGCAGGCCATGAGGAGAGGGTCTGCTCCAGGCCTCTCCCCTGGGCGTTTAGACGGCTGTCTTCTCCCTGAGTCCTCACACGGTCGTCCCTCAGTGTGCGTCTGTCCTAACCTCCTCTTCTTATAAGGCCCCCAGTCATGGGCCCTCAGTTTTCCTTAATGGCATCTGTGATGATTTGAACACCAAGTACAGCCACCTTGTGAGGTACTTGTATTCAGACTGTCAGCGTACGAGTTGTGTGGGCCACAGTCATCCCACGAGACATCTCAGTTAGATTGCCTAAAACCACGTGACGTCAGAGACAGACACCTGTTCAATCTTGCATCTGGTGCTTCGCCCAGTGTTTAGGACATAGAAGGCGGTCAGTAAGCTGGAACAACTCACGAGGAAATACTCTCCCCATCCATGTGAGACAGAAACAGGTTACCATGTTTGGACACGTTAGCATGATTACAGACAGAGCCATACACACATCTGTGGACAAGGGCAGCCAGCAGGCGGCTTCCTCTGAAGTGCTTTGCAGCGAGGGGGGATGGGTGTGAGCACAAAACCGAAACCTGTCACTCACTGGCAGAGAGTGACAACGGTGCTGAGTGGCAGACAGCATGTGGTCCTCAGTGTGGCGTTCACACAGGTGAGGCCTGCACGTTCCGGCCAGCGGAAGAGAGGCCTGTGGTCACCCAGCTGGGAAGGGCCATGAGAGGGTTTGAATCCAGGTGAGGCCGACTCCAAAGCTGGTGTGCAATGACTAAAGGACCTTGGTGACAGGCATGGGAGTCGGGCCATGGGTGGACTTCCTTGCCAGCGTCTCGCTGCTCGCTGGCCTGCACCTGGATTCCAGTGTGTGGCAGGAGCCTGCTTCCTACAATGGCACATGTGACCCAAAGTAGCCCCACAGACTGCCAACCCCAAGCCCAGACCCAAGGGCTGCGTATACGTGCGTGAGGTTTAACTAGGTCTGCAGTGGCTGGTACTGGTTCTGATGCTCAGTGTCAGCTGCACACCTTGGGTCCCACATGACAGCATTGGAGATGCTCAAACCCCCAGGACAGTCAGTGGGTGTGTGGGAATCTGACCAGCTGGTTGGCATATCAGGAGATGGAAGAGTTTTGCTAAAGAAAAAAAAAGACTCTTTTCAGACTCTTGAATTGGGCTGGATGAGACTTACCTCATCCTAAGACTAAGGGAAATCTAGTGTTTACAATGCATCAAACAATATGTATAATATTTCTGAAAAGAATATCAAAGAGAAAATGGGCAGTGATCCAGAAATCCAGTGTCACGTGGCACGTCTTTTTACCGTCAGGCTTAGAGTATAGACTGTGTGTGTATTTATTATAGAGATCTGTTTGTCGATACTATCTTTTTTAATAAGCAAAAAGCAGTATTGAGCCCCAGTCAGGCCTAGTGCCCACTATTCACTGGTTTTGGAAGTCCAATAGGCAGAGGACGCTTTGCCCTGTGGGCAAAGCTCAGAGTCCAGACTTCGCAGACAGTCCCTAAAACAGCCTCCGAGGACATCGGATCAAGCAGAGGATTGGAGACACACACTAGAGGTTTCGTTTTCCAGGTCACTGAGTTAAATCCAGACGAGTTTGTTGCAGCCGAGGTTTTTAATACCAGAGATGACCTTTTGGGCACAAGTGAAGCAGGCCCTCCCTGCCGTGGAAGAATGATACTGATTCCTCCAGTCGGCCTCTGGCTGAAGCCACTTCCCTGCCAGCCCTGTCTGGATGGACCCGAGGCCCAGGGGACTCCACGGAGAGATGCTGTCACAGGCTCTGTCTCTTGTCTGCCTTATCCTATTACTCGTCTATCTGAGCCATTTCCCCAGCTGTGTTCAAGCAATTTCCTGACATTTAGTCCTTAAGCTTTAGAGGACAGGATTTGTCACATTGTCTCACTACTGATCCTCTCTGAGGACCTTTGGGTTCCTTCCACGCTTGATATGCTAAGCCCTGGATGTGTTTACGGCTTGCTCTCACGTCCCTGTGGTCAGGGCTGGGCTCCTTTGCCTCTTCTCTGGTAGGTTCCATCATTCTCCAGCTCCTTCCTGGACACAGATGACGTTCTCACTGTCTCAAGTGAGTCCTGTGTCACCATTTGGGTTCCAAGGATACCAGCTCTGACCCACGTGGGGTTCACACTCAGCAGGTTGTAACACTGGTGGGAAAACACTGTCCATGAAAAAATAAGAATGGCTTTCTCATAAGGACCTTAACTTTGTGTGTTCTTAGGGTTTGCTATTGATTAGTAGGTTATATCATGAACAAAAACAAAACCCCAAACCATTTACAATGGACTGATGGAGACTTTGATTTATGCAAAGTACTGCAAGAATTAGGGACATTGACAAGGTGCCCGCTGTACCCTCAGGGGGCTCACAGTCCCGTCAGGGACATAGATTTCTACCCAGCCACTAACGACGTGAGGCAGACTCACCGTTGCTGTAGAAATATGTGGAGCAAGTGCTTAACGGTCATGGGCAGAGTGCTTAATTCCACTAAAATAACATGAAAAAGATATTTGGGGATGGGGGAATCTTTTGCCAATGCTTTGAAATGTGGGAAGGATTTAAATGTGCGGAATGAGTCAAAGGGCCCAGGACGGCAGGACACAGTGACACAAAGCCCAGAGGCGTGGACATGTAAGGTGATTAGGGAGCAGTCATAGCTCAGCGTGGCCAGAACACAGCTTTACAACAGGCAACGTGAGAGCTGAAGTAGGAATGGTTTCTCGTACCCTGAAGGGTCCTCAATCCAATGCTAGGAAAGTTGGCCTCTTGTCCCACTGATTAGAGCTATTGGGGATCTTAGAAAAGGGAAGGGTTGGGTGTCCCCACAAGTCTCCACTGTGGTAGCACTGCTCTCAAGTTGCTCTCCTGTCCCCCAGTCTAGCCACTCAGCTGACAAATCACAGCTGAGACAGCACATCCCCTCAGTGGTCTTCATCTAAGAAACAGTTGAAACGTCCTATTATGGGCACTCCCAGTGACCCGAATTTCTATCTGGAGACACTTACCCTGAGTGTCTTCACTCTGAGGTCATTCCTCTCAGAAGGTCTTGGGTATCGTAGCTTGCTCGGTTGTATCTTCAGTCCGACACGAGGTTGTTTGTAAATGTTTGTTGAATTGCTTTGTATTTATGGCCATTTGTGCCAGAGCTACACAGAGCAGATTAGAGTAGACAGGGACAATTAGGAGACCTTTTCAACAGCACAAGTAGAGGACACAGGTGGTGCTTAGTGAGAGGAAAGAAGGGCAGATGTTGGTGTTGCAGGTGGAATGCCCACCACTTAGCACGGAATAGCTATTGCGTATAAATCCCAAGGGGAGGGGCATCCGAGAGGGGGGAGTCACACACATTCTGATGCGTCCCTTGGACCCACTGCAGTTACACTTGCTTTGGTGCAGCCAGGATTACACATCTGACAGCTCGCTGCTTCTAGAAATCCACGGCACACAGTACGGCCATGACCCAAGCATCTGATAATGACCCACACTGGGGTGTTTCTGGGGCCCCTGGCGCATGATCTCCTTGGATTTCCTTAGGAGTGATTAACATCAGGAGATCCTGGGTGTCCAGTCAGGGCCACTGGGGCAGGACACATAGGGGAGCCCATTCAAAGCACATTGTGTGCGTGCAGCCCTGGGAGGTATGCCTGGGTGAGCAGAGACCTTGGTTTCATGCAGAAAGGAACAGCTGTCCTTTCCCAGCCACCGTTTCTTCCTTCCTTACCTGGCTCACCTCTAAAGCTATAAAGGGAAAGAATTCATCCAATGAAGACATGTCACAAACACACAGCAGCCTGGCGTTGGAGCAGGGGACGGTTTATAGAGGGACGCTGGGAAGTGGGACCAGCGTAGCGCCACATGGGAGTGTCTAATGTCACCTCTTGTGTTTCATCGCCTGATGGGTTTTGCGCTGATAAGTACTATGTGCCCAGCACATTGCTAAGTGCTGGAGACACAGTGGGGACAATGCCAGCTTCCAGTGTCACAGGAAAGACAACCGCTCAAGAAGTCATCAGGACATCACTTCTGTGACATGTCTGCAGGACAGGTGCCAGGAGGGGACATCACAGGGAGAGACAGCCTCATGTTTGAGGTGAGGTCGGGCTTCCGCCGAATGTCGCACATGGTCGGAGACCAAAAGGACAACCAGGAATGACCCCAGCAGGAGGGGCGTGCGTGCGTGCGTGCATATGTGTGTGCATGCCCACACACGCTAGACTCCAGGCAAGAGTGTGGCTGTGGAAACACCCAGCGGAGGAGGAAGCATGGGGCTCCCAGTGGGGACAGGAGGAGTCACGCACATCCGGATATAGAAAGTGGGGGCGGGCCTGTGGCTGGGCGGGGCTGAAGGATGGGGGGGCATGCTGGAGGATGGACGACTGCTCAAGGGGCTAGATATTTCTGCAAAAAGCATAGACTGTAACGGGGCACACGGGAAACGGTAAAGGTGATCGCTAGTCACAAGAGTGGATAAAGTGACCAAGAGGGCAGGGGAGGGCTATTGGTATCTACTAACGATAGAATCTGCCGAGAGCCTTGAGGAAAAAAAGAGATTCAAATAGAAAAAAAGTGCTATCCAGGATTGGGCAGCCTGCCGTGGGAGCTCATCGTGCATGCCATGCCATGTGACAGGAAAGTCGGATAGAACAGGTTAATTTTGATGACAGAAAGAACTAACAGACATGGCTTCTGTGGTGTGCTTTTAAATAGGCCGTGGGAGGTTTCTGCTTTGTTTGTTGTTTTTCCCAGAGGGTATATGTGTTATGTGTAAAACTTTTAAAATAAATTTCTAGAAATTCTGTATTTAAATATGCAATGATTGTATGTGTATATATACACGTACACACACACATACACACACACACACACACATAACTCTTCATTGTTTCTCATGTTCTTCCCATGTGAAAACTACCTTTTATTCCATTGTTACTTTCTTCAATACCCAAAATAAGGCTCAGGATAACGATATTAGAAACTCAACATATGTTCATAAGACAGTGGATTTTACTAGTAATGCAATAACAACCAATTAGAAATATGACATTTCAGAAACACTTTGATAAGATAATTCTATTTCATTTTGACAAAGCAGAGATAAATTAAACACCACTCAAATCGTGTTGATTACATGTCCACAAGAGCACACGAAAAAATAACAATTTCTAGATGACTTTGTCCCCAGTCTGACAAGCAGTCAGTCTCTTCGAATAGGTTGGTTAAATTCTTTAGTCTCCTCAGGGAGGCTGAGTTAACTCCTGGTCTGTGTCGATGGTGTTAATGTTTTCTGGCTTCTTAGTTATCACAGTTAAAGAGCTTTAACTATGAGTAACACCCACAATTTATGTGATTTTCTGAAAAAATAAGACATCTGGCTTACTGTTAAAGAAGTACTCAAACAGAGCTCTCTCAAAAAAAGTTAGCATTTCCAAATGCCGTTTGGAAAATTATCTCAATGCATTAACTCTATATTTTTCCAGTTACTTAAGTATAATGAATGAGATGCAATGTTTTAGAACGACGTGCTCAACTCCCTGATATTATGTGTGAGAAAAGTGACCCTGAGAGAGGTCAAGGGAAGCCAGAAGTGACGCTGCTGGAAATAGAGCCCTAGAATTCATGGGAAAGCCATTTAGAGAAAGTGGAACACACTGGTCTGTTCGGTTCTGGCTCTAAGAAGGTCATCTTCACTTTAAGTAGCCCATGAGGCCTACATCCAATTTCATTGTTGGCAGGAGAAAAACCTTGTTGAATCCTTTAAAAGAAATGAATTTGCCAATGGATTAACTTGCTTAATTTGGCATACTGGGGACAAAAAGCAAGAACTTCCAGTTCCTTTAACCATATCTACAGGGACGGCTCGGTGTTCTCACGGTCCCGCTCTGGGGGTTTGCTGACCTAGTTTGAGATGCTCCAGAAATGAAACACACCTAGCATTCCCGCAGGAAGACCCTTTCCCCACCACTCACACTCAGGCATTCTTGTGCCTCACCTTACTCCTTGAGTCCACATATCTTGGATTCACATTATTTCACCAGATTTCTATCCTTTGTTTCTCTGTGTTGAGGACAAGAAATTCAGTATATTGTGAACCAACAGATACAGACATTTGTTATTCCCTGCCACCATTTCCTCTTTTCTCTTCAAAATATCTCTGATTTGTATCTCAGGCTCAACATTCATGTCCATTTTCCACTATTGCCCCACAATTGCCCTCTCGTCTATAAAGCTTTTTTAGAAACCCTGGTGCAGCATAGCTAAGAACTGTAGAGGACGTCTAGAAGACCTCAACCCAACAATGACAGACATTCAATCATTGATCATTACAGACAGGATGTAAACTCTGTTGGTCCTCTCAGATTATTAAGTGTGGGTGATGACATGTTCTACTGTATGTCCTCTCTTTCTGGGCTGCTTTAGAATGAAAAGTAGGACGTGGATTTATTAAAAGATTGTAGTTGTTTTCCATTGTTGCCACTACAAATTAACACAAACTTGATAGCTACACCAACACAAATATTTTATCTTATGGTTCTACAGTTCGTGCGCTTAATAAGGGTTTTGCTGGAATAAAAGCAACATGTCAGCAGGAGGCTTTCTGGAGGCTCCAGGAGAGAATGCATTTCATTGTCTTTCCCAGATTCTAGGGGCACCTGGCCCTTGGCTCATGGTTGCTTCCTCCATCTCAAGGTCACCAATCATGGGTGGAGTTCGCACATGTGAATGAACCTCCTTCCGTAGGTTCATTTTCTCCCTCTGACTCGCTTTTTCTGCCTCTGTATTCCATTTTTAAGGATCTTTTTGATTACATTGGGGCACCTGATAATCCAGGATAATCTCTCCAGCTCAAGGTGTGTAACTTCATAACATTTCAATGGCCCTTTTCCCATGTCAGGTGACATAGTCACAAGTTCTGGGATTAGGACGTGTACACCTTTGGGAGGCATTACCACAAAGGTATTTGGTTGAATTATTTACCTCAAAAGCTTATCCGAACCATCAAGTTCTTAGTAAAGCAATGCTACCTCCACTGGTTTCCATGTTAATCAATTTTCTTTAGTTTGTAATGAAGGAAGAATTGATTGTCTAATATAATCTTCCTTAAATGACAGCTCTGAGGGTAGCCTCAGCCAGGGGGAAGGTAACAGAAAAACTCACAGTTCCAAAGATAGGTCTTACTTACAAACCAGCTCCCTGACACTCCCAAGAACCAGATGTGGATATTTGTTTAATTCACACAAATCTATGCACATCAACCCACTCTGGAGTGTGACACCTTGCAGGGCTTGGCTCTGACCTTGGGGCATGAATCATAATATGTAACTGTTACAAAGCCCTCACTTTGATTCTGTATAAGAGGAGTCTGTACAGGAGTTACGCACTTTTTGAAACTTTAGTTATAAAAGTGAACTTGGTACACATCATCTAACTGTCTCACTGCCCAGCATTTCCCCAAACTGCCTCCTGTATATGAAAGAAGGTGAGCACACAGTGGCCAACAGGCAAATCCGGCCCATAAGTTAAGAATTATTCTTACCTTGTTAAGTGGCTGAAAGAACATTAAAAAAAAGTAATACTATTTTTACCCCCAAAAAAGGACATGAAATACAACTTCCAGTGTCCATAAGTAAAGTGTTATCAGAACCCTACCACAGGGAACCCAGGTCAGTGTTTGCACAGGGCAGAGCTGAGCAGTTGGATCAGAGACCATGTGACCCATAGCCCCTAAAATAATCCTATCTGACCCATCGCAGGGGGAGTATGTTGACAAAAGCAATACTGACGTTTTCTGGGTAGGTGTTTGGCAAATGGGGCGATGAAGAGAGGGGCTGTTTATGGGCATTGCTAATGTTAATGAAGCTGAAATGCAATGCCGTCTAGCATTTGAGATCAGAGTCACTCCAAGAGAACTAATCATGTGTGTGTGTGTAAGATTTATGTATATTTACATACATAAATCTTTAAAGCAACAAAAAGCTAACACGGATTTCAATTATTAAAAATTTCAGTAAATAAAATGTAGATAAGCTGGATAGACTGTCTGTGGTTAAATCCAAAATTTACTTTTCTCTTGGCCATTGTTAGTATTAGGCAAAGAGGTATGTGACGTATTTCCAACAGAATTTGTAACATAATCTCAGCAGGAAAAAAAAGGGGGCCAGAGAGCCGTCAAACAAAATATCAGAATGACGAAATGCTTCTTGGAGCCAGCCTTACCCGACTTTCCCAGTTAGTACTACATAAATCCAAACTAACAGGCAGATCTGAGTAGTATATTTCCTCTTACAGAAGATTATTTCCAACAGTGACATAAACACTGTTGCAATTGGTTACAGTCAAGGGTTGGCTTTTAACTTTAAATGGATACTGCACATTTCTAAACCTGAAAGTTGAAATTGAACACCCTGACATCAGAAAGCTTGGCGACATATTTCATTGGATGCTGCTTTTCCTCCAGGTAGTAGGGTTGGCAGGAGTCAGCCCAGACCTGGTAAATCCCACGCATAGAACACGGTTTCCAGCTTGACCAAGCAGCAGAGGTCCTCACAGGCCAGCCTGCAAAGGGCAGTGCAGGGTTCTGCCACACGCCAATGGTTAAAGTCTTACAGATGTTCTACACCAGCGAGATTGTTTTGAAAATAGGTTGGCCAGCTGAGGTGCAAAATAATCATACAATGAGTAGCCACTTGTAAGTAACATTTGAAACTGCTTTAGGACCATTTATGGGAGATGTAGATGTAGATACAGATGTAGAGATAGAGAGATAGAGAGATAGAGAGATAGAGATAGAGATGATAGATAGATAGAGATATAGATATAGATATATAGACAGATAGATAAATAGACAGACAGACAGACAGACAGACAGACAGATAGATAGAGATATAGATATATAGATATATAGGTTGGTGCAAAACTAATTACGATTTTTGCAATTATTTTCAACCTTTTAAACTGCAATTACTTTTGCACCAACCTAAGCATTACATTAGCGTCTCAATGGAGGTATTTTCAAATGCAACGTACAGACTGGAAAACTGAGACACCCCAGGTGTGCAGGCCTCAGGTAGGACCAGCAGAGCCAGCCCATCGTCCTGTGTCTGACAGTGTCCCAGCGTCTGGCACAGCCTGACCCCTGCTCCCCAAAAGGCATGGACTTCTCTGTGGGGACACAAAGTTTCCAAGGGCAGGAAGGAGATCACTAACTTTTCTGTGACAACTAAACTATGCATTTTAAAGTGGACTAGATCTTTTCCACAGCTTAACCAGAGATTGACTGTGGCTGATGTTTGAAAGATTTAATTGTGTTGCATATGCTCTTTTACTCAAACATGATTTTCTTCCATCTCAGAACTTCTTGACGGTTCTTGTCACTAGTCTCATAAACACGCCCTTTCGTCACCCCTGTAGGAAAGGTCCCTGCCGTGAATTCTGCACGGGAGCCCTAGACACATGGAAAACTCGCTGTCAAGCATGAGAAGCCGTGTGACTGAGACGACTTCCAGTGAAACACAATTTCTCAGTGTTCCAATAGTGAATGGCAGGGTTTTATCATTTGCCTCCTTCTTTTCTTTTTATACTGCTTTATGATTGAACTCATGATACAAAGAAATAAGAAATCAAAAAAAATATCTTCGTTTATTTATCATTAATAAAGAAGACTCAAAATGTAAAATGTTTGTGAAAGCCTTCATTTCCTAAAGAATAAATATCGCATTTGTATGTGGGCAAAGAAAAAATTATCTGAATCATTTCAAAGTTTAAATGTAGCTAATAAATGACTTCTGTTTTAAGCATCTCACAATAAAGACTGTCCGTAGTCAATTTTAAAAGTGGGTTTGCTATAGGCCATTTGCTCTGTTGGTTTACAAGGGGGATTTTTTTCTTCATTCTCTTTTCCAGGCTGACGGGAATGAATCTTCCTTCTCCTGTTATCAGTAGCAAGAATTGGTTAAGACTCCATTTCACATCTGACAGCAACCATCGACGCAAAGGATTTAATGCCCAGTTTCAAGGTAAGAATGTTCCATCTTATAAGAAAAAAAAAAATAGCAGAAGATCTGCTGGTCCTTTCCAACTCTGAAACTTTATGATTCTCTTGCTAAAGAGGAAACAAGATATATATGCTTGAAAACATCTCTATTTCTTATATGAACAGTTAACATTAGAAATCCGTAGTAACTTATTAATGATGCCTTATTACTGTGGTATATGCATTTTCTTGTTTTGCTGGAATTATTGGTAAGTTTTAGTCAGTAAATATTGATTAGCATTAATTTTAATTCCTATGCACCTAACCACTAAATATCCCCGTGGTCTGGTTATTTTCTTGATCTGTGCTCTAAGGATGGCATAGCATATAGGTGGCAGGAAATTGCATAAGTGCCTCATGATGTCACTTTTAGTCCTAACAGGTACTCACGTTACATAAAGCCAGCTACCTGATTTAGCGATTTATACATAAAGGAACCTCAAAACCAAACTGCTGAGTCTGTAGCTGAGTAAACCGGAAAGACTCTAGTCAGTTGTGTGCAGGGTTGATTGTGAAACTTTCTGTTCATATCTAATTTCTGATGTTTAGACCTGGATAGCATTGTATCATTTCCTATATGTTTCTAATAATCACTAATACTTATCAATACAATGGAAAGAATGCAATCTATTAAGAGGCCCAACGAAAACCATTCCACATGCATGTCAAATAAAAATAGTATGATTGTGTTGGACAGTGTGATGCTTTCCCCAGCACACTGCTCACACGCCCCCCAAAACATGACTCTAAGAAAGTTCAGCTAGGGCAGCTTTCCTTGAAACTTGTGCACGCGGCCAGGACCCCAAAAGGCGGACAGTATATACAACTCCCTGCCCAGAAACTAGTTGGTAGGAAGGAGAGTCTGTAAACAACTCCCACCCAGGGAGGTTGTATTAGTGTCCCAACAAGTGGGTCTGAGCCACCAATCAGTATTTAGAATGCCTCTTGACTGATCACAAAATTAGGCAGGTAAATCTATAGAGTTGTTTCTAAGCTGTTGGTTGATCTTCTCCAGTGGTGCTGATGAATTGATTGGCATGCACAACAGAGAAACGTCTCGGTATCATCCTCCAGGCTTGGTCAGTGCATGTGGCAACCTCAGCAGGGATCGCAAGAAAAGTCAGAAATAGAACATCAAATCTGAAGATACTAGGAATTCATAGATATAAGAAACATATGGGTTGGCAGAAAATTGCAACAGCTAGGACATGTCAGCCACTGATGTTAAAAGAATGTATGTCATTCAAAGTGGTGAGTTTTGCACATACGTCCAAAGAGATAAAAAGATGTAAAAATGGACGGTAGATGTGGGGTAGATGTGGCTTCCCAGTAGCAGATCAGAAACCCTTCCCGGGCTCGTCCTGAAGTCCAACTCCAAGACCACGTAGTGAGAGGGCTGCCCCGCTGTTTGTCATGAGCACACGGGCCTCATTTCCCAGGAAGTATCCTGCTTTTGACCATCTTAGCAGACTGTGTTTGGAAGGTTGGGTTCAGGAATGTCACTGCTTTCAAAAGACACCTGCCCAGGTGGAGAGGAGTGGGACGTTGATGGAAACATTCAGAAATGGACCTGCCAGCTCAAAAGGAGCGTGGTAAAGGCTGGGCAGAAAAGCAGTGTGTTGCGGCTTCTGGCTCAGGAGGGCAGTGCTGTGACCCGTGAATGGAAGCTGCCCGACGGGCTTCCTGCTCATTCTCAATCAGGCCTGAGGGCATCAGAACAGCAGACAGAGCTCTAGCTGCTGCAGACATGGCCCCTCTCAGAGACACCCCCCCAGCCGGTCCACTGACCCTCTTTGTGTGTCATGCTGTCCCGACTTTGCAAGTAGGAGGCTTCGGGGTTTTCATTCTGAGGCCAAATGGGAAACCTTCCTGTCCTCCAGGGAACACACATCGTTCATGTAAATCTCCCCTTTCTTCTCTGCCTGGATTGAACACCCAATCTGCACTGTCCTTTCATTTCAACTCAACAAAATAAGGAGGGAAAACACATTGTTGTTATTACCAACACAATTGCAAAAAACGGCAGCACAGCCAATAACATCCCAGAAAACCAACAAGTACAACAATACTAGCAGTGAGAACTTACGTAGTATTTGCCAAATGCTATTTAATGTCTGTGTAAATAGTCTGTCAAACGACCCAGATCTTGGGTGATTTGGAGGAGAAAGGGAACCTTTTGATAAAAACACATTTCTATGCCTATTGCCTTAGTAACATAACTGCATCTACATTTGTTATTTGTGGTCACTTTGAAGATTATAAAAACCCCATGAGTGTTACTTAGAGTAAATATGATTGCAAGTTATGTGGAGTTCCTATGGGAACCCGCTGTGGTCCCCAAGCCACTAACGCAGCCCTCTGGTGATCTCTCCATACGAAATTGCCTCTCCATCCAAGACGATGATGGCTGCATGCAATTTGATAACTTCTGAAAACAAAGAGTACACTCTTCCTAACTTTGCACTTTTCTTGGTCAAATAAACCAACCACCACCACCATAAAATATTTTTCCTTCTCTTTCTTTCTGGTTTTAGCTTTCATCTCTACATTCTTCATTCTCTGAATCTTACACTTCCATGGCTTTCTCTCTTCAATCATGCAATCAAGTTATGCCAAAATTAGTACTAAGTTTGACTGACAAGAAAAACCGCTCTATAGTTGCTACTCCTAAAATATACTCACTTTTAAAATAGCATTGTGAACAAAAGAGGTAACAAATGCAGCAAAAGCTGTGTGATAGATTTGCAATATCTGTGTACATACTGAGCTCTCGTGGAGTGGCAGATTTGAGTAGGATGCAGGATTTTTTTAACGTCAGCTGAAAATTGAGCCCATCCTTAATATGTTACTTCTATCACTAATTATGAGATAATTGCCTTGTTAGCGCCATTTGTCATCTCGACATTTTTGATGTCTACAAGATTACTTTTTTAAAGATATATTAATCTTGAGCCATAAATGCCTCTTCACTATTAAGTAGCCACATATGTGTTGAACTCCAGTTTTACATATGTTTACCTGGCTATTTATAAAATTGCAATTTTTCACAAAAGGCAATTCCCATTGATTTCTGTACCTGATAAATCATTGTGAAAGTGTTTGTAATAATGTCCCCATTTATGTAGAGAACGCCCTGTCTCATTAATCAAAAGAAAACCTGAGCACGGATTTACATCTTGTGTTGACACAAATAATTAGCTTTCCTTTTGGGGGCTAGTTCTCCATAACTGTTGATTTCCCTTTTGATTTTAAAGGAAGACTTTATAGAAAATAAAGACTTTCGTGTTGTTACAAATATATTTTGGGAAATGAGGGGCTTCATGTTTTCAAGCTAATTCAAGTTTGGGCAGGACATGCATTCCCCACTCTCCAGCGCTCACGGGGACTGCAAGTCCAAGTCCAAGTCCAAAGGCTGGAGCTAAGGGGTAGGGACAGACCTGGCTCCCAGCGCTGACGCATGTGTCCACCTCGCCCTTTAGAACAGCACCTCTTCAATTAGTAAGGGCCGAAATCTAGAAGGTGCTCAATTAATACTATATGTTGGAGAAGTGAAGGGAATGAACTCTTCATCCTCTCCTCCAGGCTGCAGGGACCACTGGTCTGCGGCACCAGTGAGGAGCCTGTGGGTGGCGCTCTGGTTCATTCTTGTGGCCTTAGATGCCATCTCTCTCTTCCACTAAGGGCACCCTTCTGATAGGTATGGACAGGTAGTTTTCTTTTGATCAAAATAAATTAGCAAAATCTAATCTTATAACCTCTCAGTAATTCTTAAAGCCCCTAAATCTCTAAAAGAAAAACAGTTTTGCATAAATATAAATTCACTCAAATCAGAAACCCATACCACTTTCCCTAAATGTACGGGGTGCCACAAAAGTGTACAAAAGTGGACACTTGGGTCAGCGTGGCTCAAGCAGCAGCTCACCATAATCAGAAGTGTCTGGACGCTGATGGGAACCACTGTGAGCTCCTCTTGTAATTGCAGAAGTCAAACGTGACTTGTATTCATCTTTTGTTATCAGTATATATTGAGTATTACAATTTCAATAGCTTTTTCCTTTCTTAAAATGTGTGTACTTTTGGGGGGGTGCTCTCTGTATATACTTTAACTTGTCTCAGAACCAAGATTCTTGCAAAGTGCCATCTCCATACTTTTAATAACTCAAAGAGGGGACCCATGCCTGTGTGTGTTCCAAGGAGCTGACTCTTGGCCTGGCGTTTTCATTCAGTACTTGTTATGAGCCAATATCTTTTCTGCTAGTGCATCTTGCTACTTTATAAAAGGAGAAGAATAGTATCTGCCTCCCCGAGTCACTGGATACTATGTTTCCCTGAAAATAAGACCTAAGCGGAAAATAAGCCCTAGCATGATTTTTCAGGATGTTTGTAATATAAAATAAGCCCTACTGTATTTCCCCAAAATTAAGACCGGGTCTTCTATTAATTTTTGCTCCAAAAGACACATTAGGGCTTATTTTCTATGGCAAGCATCCTGAAAAATCATGCTAGGGCTTATTTTCCACTTAGTTCTCATTTTCGGGGAGACAGGGTAGCTAATCACAAGAGAAGAAAGTGTGGCAGGAGCTTTGCAAGCTGCAATGACGCGTGAGTGTTCACGACCCTGGGGCGTCCTTCCACATGCTTGGGACCCCATGCTTCCCAACCCAAAGTCACTAAAACAAAGAGGCCGATGTTCAACGTTTTAAGAGAGATGAAAATCTCATAAATGGGCGGACTCTTCTCGCACACTGTTGGCAGAAATCTGAACTGCTGCCACTTCTTTGGGAAACGGTTTACTGTGAAGCCGACCTCAGAGTTGTCTGGAAGCAGCAGCTGCCCTCTGGGTGCGGACCTAACAGAAATGAGGACACAGGTGAATACCCAACACGTGGGCGTTTATTGCTGAGAAAGGGCACCTTACTGTGTGTGTGCGTGTGTGTGCATATGTGTGCGAATGTGTGTGTACATTTCAATTTAAATGTGTTTTTAAAAATTGTCGGAACCCCCTCCCCCCAAAATGACAAATTCGTTTGAGTTTTCGTGCAAATAAGACCAGGCAGAAATGCCTAGAGCCCCCCACTCAGTGCTGTGGTGCCTTGAATGTCAGAAGTAGCAGAGGCCACATCCTGATACAAGGAAAGGGACGCGTAAGGAATCAGCCTGCAGCTCACAGCTCACCAAGGACGGAACCGGGACCAAAACACAATGAGCGCCCTGACCTCCCTCAGTGTCCGCTGTTCCAACTCTTTTCTCCCGACCTGGGACCTGCTCCACCCATTTCCAATCAGAACTTCTCCAATTAGCTTTCTTTGAGGAGCAGCGATTTATTTTTGTACAAGTGAAATCCCAATGAAAACAGCAACATGTTAAGACAGCTGTAAGGCAGTGACAGCTTTCTCGGTTTTCGCAGGCTGATCCAGTCCCAGCCCAAAACTGCAGTCCGGTGAGGGGCGGTGTGGTAACAATGACAGAGGGGGTGAGCAGGAATAATACACTCAGGGCATGAAGCATTGAAAACACAATGTATGAAGCAAATATAAACACGTGTGTATGTGGAAGCAAAGAGCTGCATGGAGGCATGGGTGGTGGTGAGGAGAAGTAAATGTTTGCGGAGTTCTGAGAGGAGGGAACATGACACGGTGAGCCAGGAGAGGCTTCTCAGCGAGCCCCTGCCTGTGTTGCTCGCACGTGGCACAGACACAGGGGTCCCGGAAGCCACCACGCAGACACGCCGAGCCCCGTGTCACTCCTGCCACCTTTCACTCCATCTGAGCGCGTTCACTGTGTGACGACTGGGGTGCAGTGTCTGCCCCAAGCCCGCGGAGGGATGCAAAACCCACTGGAGGCACAAAGCGCTGGAGTTGAGTCCCAGGTCTATTGTACCGAAGCCTCCGTTTCCCGCGTGCGAAACTGGGATGGGAGCAACGATGGGCCGTGGACAGAGGTGGAGATGATCCTGTGTGGCGTCTTATACTTGGGTCTGTGGTCACCACCTGGGAAAACCCCTCTGCCACCCTGCCTGTCTCTTTCCTGGGCTCAGCGTGCAAACCCCACAAGTGCTCTGCAGGGTTTTATTACTTTGAGAAACTTCCTGGAAATCCTGGAGTGATTTTTTTTTTATTGCTTCATCTCTTAAGGCCCCTCTGCTCTTCTCGTTTACCCTACATCACTGGCCCAAGCACAATGGCCACCCATCGGACACCATGTCAAGTGGAATGAAATGCCATTCAGCTCCCTTCCTGGGTATCTGCAGCATGGCCTGCAGGGCGCTAGGAGACAGAAGCCCAAACACCGAGTCCTAGCCCGGGTGTCCAGTGAAGAAGCCAGGAACACAAGAGTGTCACCTGACAACTCCGACACAGTGTGAGTGCAGCTATGCACAAAATGCTCTGGAATTAGAAAGACGCCCCTCTACTGAGCTCGTAGGAGGCAGGTTCCCTGGAGAAGAGAGTGCCTGGGTTGCACTCAGGTAGCCAGGAAGGAGGGCCAGGAGGGTGCAGGGTACAGGAGAGGCAGAGGCAGAGCTAGCGTGTGTCCGGGGCCCTGCAAACACAACAGTTCAACATGGAGCACAAAAGAAGATGGATGGAGCGATGAGAAAATAAAACTGCAAGGGGATGAGCTAGGATGTGGAAGGTTTTAAGACTATACTTAAACACTTGTCCGTAACCATGGATAAGCGAGGGGGTCACAGGAGTGTCTGAGCACAGGACTGGAGATGGACACACACTGCATGGCAAACACTGTGAGCTGCTTCCCTATGCTCACAGGCAGCCCCTGGGGGTGTCTCCAAAAGCAGGGATGTGCGGTGGAACCTTCTAAGAGGCTCAACACAGGAGCAAAGATGGTCCCCAGGGGCTCAGTTTTAAAGAAGAGGAAGCGACCTTGCTGAGATGCACAGCCTTCTGTCCAAGGTCCAGCCACGATCACATCTAATGCATCGTCTGTCAGAGAATGTGTGCATGGGAAGTGTGTGTGCGTGTGTGTGTGGTGATGGCGTAAACTCGGTGAAGGGAGAGCCCCCTGCCAACAGTGCAGCCCCCCGTCTTCACCCGAGTGCAGAGAACCAGATGTGCCAGCAGACTGATGTGAAGCGTGGTGGCCTGGATGGCAGGCCCGGGAAGCGGTGGTCTGATGGTCCCGCAGCTTCCTGTGGGGAACACAGAAGGGAGGTTGTGTTAATCGGCGTACTAGGGGCGTCACGTAAGTTCTCTGTTGACGTTAATGACAGGAAAGGAAAGGCCCTGCGTCATGGAGCCGTGGGAGCACCCAGACAGCCGGGGGTGCTGAGCCAGACGGATGCAGCGGGGACAGGCCCCGGGCCTGGGGGTTGGGGCTGCTGGGTTGGGCTGCACTGGTTCTAAGCTCAGGCTTCGGCAGTGGGCCGGGAAGCGTCACATTCCACACGGAGCACGTCCACTGAGCTGGTCTGTGGACGATGGCACTGTGCAGACTCACAGCCCGTCCCCCCGCGGGGTGAGTGACGGTGCCCCGTGAATGAGTAACCTACCGAGTGACCCCTGTGGTTCTTACATCCTTCTGAGCACTGGGTATTTGGCCCTGTCCTGAGGTATGCAACGTGTCAGAGAGCTGAAAACCTGTTTGCTGGGCTCCAAGGTTGTGGGCACATCTGAGCTGAGGGATTGGCAGAGGTAATAGTCCGAGAGGTCACCTGCCTGCAGGGCTGTGGACCTGGCTCAGGTGACACACAGTTCTAATGCTCCCATTTGTCTGAAGTACCTTTGGCCAAAACCCCTCAGCTACTGCCCAAGGTAACCTCCGGCTGGCTGTGAAATGAGGGTTTCTTACACGGTCCCGACTCACTGTGGTAAAAGAGGGTAAAGCAGGTATGATTCGGTGTGTCTCTCAGTATATTAAGAAACCATAAAGGTACAAATTCATTCTGAATAGCTGCATGGCGGCTACTAAAGATAGGACAAAGAGAATATGCTTACATCTCAGTACTAATGGTTTTGAGTAGACATTGGAGGTAATTTCTTACTAATGTCGAAACAAGAGAACATATTTCTTAAGAAAAGTGGGCTATTTTATTCATTAGAGATGTTAAATTAATAGCTAGAAGTCTCACCCAGAGACAGCCTAATGGAGCAAATGAACTTTTGAGTTCGTTCCAGACTTTTGATTTAAGTCAGTGCATTTTCGTGTATTGATTTATTTAAAATTGTATTTGAAATATCAATACACAATAAATCTTAGTCATTATATATAAAACCACTTAAACTAAAACCTTACACTTCTCTACATGTGCTTAACATTAGGGAACAGGGGCCCAAAAAGCCATTCAGTAAAAGCCTGGCTATTGAAAACAGATTAATTTACCTATGGTACCATGTTTCCCCAAAATAAGACCCAGACAATCAGCTCTAATGCATCTTTTGGAGCAAAACGTCATATGAGACCCGGCAATATGTTATATCATATCATATCATATATAAGACCCGGTCTTATACTAAAATAATAAAATAAGACCGGGTCTTATATTAATTTTTGCTCCAAAAGATGCATTAGAGCTGATGGTCCGGCTGGGTCTTATTTTCAGGGAAACACAGTAACAGCAGGTAGACGGTAAGTTCTTGTGCTTGAAGAATACAGGAGGTGAGGGGCGTCGTCAGGCCCTTCGTGAATTGCCTTTCTACGGCTTTTACTTTTGAGATGTTAGGAACAAGTTTTCTGGCTTTCAGTTTTCGAGCCCCTAACTGCGTTCCTTCTTCTGGTTTCTGTCTCACTGGCAGTTGAACCGGTCAAATCTGCAGACTACAGTTAGTGTTTATTTGCTGCTGAATGTTCATATCCACCTCTGGAAGGTAATGTGTGCAGTAACGTGCGCAGTAACGTGTGCTGGGCCGGTTAAAGCATCACTGCTCACTGCCCCTGTCAGGGGGCCATCAGCCACAGCTGTGGGCACTTCCCTGGAGAGAGTGTAAGTGCAGTGTGGGCTTGCGCCTCTGGGCGGCGCTGCCCCTGGTCACCCAAGTGGGCACCTACCAAGGAGGCCAGAGCTTGCTCAGAGCTGGAGAACGTGTGAGCCACAGGGCTTGTTCTCATCCTCTTCTGGCTCAGCTTACTCAGACTGAACGGTGAAGCTCTTCCTTCATGTCATAAGTAATCTAGGAAGAGGCAGTTGGTGCAGTTATTCCAGGGGCCTCCTTTAACTAGAGCTAGTGCCTCTTGCAGAATGACAATGCAAATGCCTCAAAGTATAAATGCAACTCTCGGATGATTCCAGGCGAGAGTTTAAATGGGTCTGTAAGCAGCTTGTTGCTGAAGGACGAATGTGATGACCCCTGGAAATTGTGACTGCCGAATAGCGGGCGAGTTTGTGGACACATGTAAACTCTGGTTCCCCAGATTGCTTCGGCACATTTCAAGTTCGCATTTAGACATTCCTTTGAAAGCAGAAGCCTGGCCCTTGTGGCCTGCTGCATTCAGCAGAGAGAGAGCCAGCATCCACATCCACTCGGGACTGAAGGATAGTTCAGTGCCTGAGCCAACCCACTCCCCTGAAAGGACGTAACCCTCCACACTCATTAAAATGGCCATGGCGTGGCGTGGTGGAAAGACTGACAACTGCTGTGACCTTGAGCAAGGCTCTAGCTTCTTTGCATGTCTGTCTGCTGTGACCTTGAGCAAGGCTCTAGCTTCTTTGCATGTCTGTCTAAGCAGGCATGTGTCAAGTGGAGCGAACCAGAGCGGCCTTGTAGGAATGTCACGGGCTCAGCTGGGGAAAGCTGTGTCAGGGTTTGTTCGAATGCAGTGTGATCTGTGCTTCAGTGACCATCCAACAAGATGGCCGTGGTACAGTGTCCCCGGGGTCCTCACAAGTGCGTATGGCCTCAGTGTTACTCTCCACTCCCAGCACAACTTACTGTATCTACACCTGGCACATTACATGCCCTGTGACACCATGACACATTTAGAAAATCTGAAGTCACTCTTCACAAGAAGAAGTTGAGTCCCTTCAGAAACTCTCTGACTTTCTCTGTCCTTCTGTGACCCTTCACATGCTTCTCGGGAGAGGCAGGGCTAGAGGGGTGGCCTGAGGGTGGCTGTGCAGGATGACACCTGCCGTTCTGTGTCATCTCTCATGCCATTCTACTCGGTGACACGAGAAGCGAGAGTGGATGCTGGGACCTTCCTGAGGGCAGCACTGGTGGCCATGGGCCAGTGTGCTTTTAGCTGTCAGTGTGTCCCATGTGGGTATTGACTTCCTCACCAAATAATCTTCCAGGTCCCTTCTGACCCCAAATGTGTATAATTCTAAATAGAAGCTCGTGAGAACCAGTTTGATTGTGGTGATTATCTCAAAATGAGAATACATAACAAAACATCAAGATGCGCACCTTAAATGTATACAGTGTTTGTCAGCTATACCTCAGTAAAGTTGGGGGCAAATATGGATGAATAAAACAATAAGCACTGGACAGGGATAGACCAAATGACATTTTGTCCCCTAATGCTAAGTACTCGTGTTCCTTCTCCTGATAAGCTGGTTGTGCCTACCTGCTTCATTTAGTTACCTTTACGGTAAGACTGGCTAGATAAGTAGATCAATGTTTCTAATTCACTAAAAACACACCATTAAACAGACAGTATTACCTTTATCAGCGTTAACTTTAACCCTACATTAACTGCTGCCACAAATTTAAATAAACATGGTGTCTAAATGGTAACAAACATGCGAAGTATAATTTAACTCGCTAACTGGAACATAATATATATTTATCAAATCCTTATCTGCCATGTTTATTTCCATTTAATTGCAGTAACCTGAGATTTACTGAACACCTGCTCCTGGGTAGGCATTGCAACAGATGGCATGAGCATGACAGAAAGGACGTATTTCTATCGCCTAAAGGATCGTATGATTGCACGGGGACGATCAGGCCTACTTCTGCTATTGTCATTTTGTATATTTTTTAATCTGTCTCACTGGATTGTTAGCTCTGATCTCAGAACTGCATAGGGTGGATTCAAATTGACAATTTCCACCTTGCCAGTTTCTTCATTTAAGACAAAGGTAATTAACTTTAATGCCTGCCTTTCTCATTATTTTTATTAAATATAATTTATGTAAAGATAGGCAACACCTGATAAGAGATGAATAAATAGCAGCTATTATGTATCAAACAATATTACTTATCAACCAATATTACGGATCATTATCAGCCAATAATGATACGTACTTTAAGAATATATAAATTACACGTAGCAGGCATGTTGTAAGCATCGGATATAGAAAAATGATTACTAACACAAAATGGTTACTAACTCTTGTGTCTGCCTTCAAGAGTGTAATTTAATTGTAGCTCTTAATATATATGAATATTTCGGTCAGATGCGTCATTGAAAATTTAACAAAAGTTATGGACGCTCCCTGGAGAAGAATGCATACAATAATGTACCAGATTTCACAAGCTTTGTTATGAACTTCGTGTTTGCCTGAAATCCTAGGGGTCACAAGAGGATTTCAGGTGACGAATGATGTGTATTTATAGAAAATGCAGAGTTAGAACTCTTGCTTCCAGTTAATGGTGGGCTAAAGAAGACTCTGTATAGAAAGGCATAGAGACAGATCAGTAGACACGTAGGCTTTTTGACTGGTAGCTGTAGATAGGGCACACACAAGTGTGACGTGGCCAAGAATGGACTATGGGTGAAAGTGAGGCTGAGAAGAAAGGGGGAGAATTCAGCCTGAAGGGACAATCTGAGAGGTTAAAAAAAAAAAATCAAGAGTGCTTGGAAAAGTTGAATTAGATTTGACATTTGTAGGAGATAATGATGAAAAAATATGTTTGGGCCCAAATGTGACTGATATTATGAAGAACCTGAACTTGGGCTATTGGGAACAGGAGGGAGCTGCAGGACACCTCAGCAGGGTTGGGGCTTAGAGGGGACAACGGGGTGACAAACGAGTGTGCCGTTGCCACAGATAACGTCCATAGCAAGGGCCCTTTGTTCTTTCTAAACAGGACTCTCTATTCAGGGAACAGACCTGCAGCATCATGCCCATTTCCCATGAGTTGCTTAGAGAACCAGTATTATTTGTTTCCAGACATTTCCTTTCTGCACAATAGGACTGTACTGGATTGCTCCAGTTTCAATGGACAGTTGGTGCTGTAGTGACACAAAGCCTATCGTAGAGATGCAGAAGGAAGTCTGCCTCCTGAAACACATCAAACGAATGGAAATTGAAGCACAGTTTATTTGCCGAGGTCCCGGGTAAAACCGAGAGCATGTCTGCCATGAGATGTGTGCAGTGAAACGACTGCCTGGGGAATCTGGATCAGAAAACCTAGGCACATGGACCGCTGTGTGACAGCACGTCCTTCCTTGCCTTTCACTGCCCACTTCCTAGAGAGGGTGCCTGGAGGACCTTGTGTGCCCACGTGGACCCTGCCCTGCGTCCGCAGGCTCTGACCTGCCAATCCCTGTCTCACATACGTCGCCATCTCTACCTCCTTCTCAGCGGTCAGGGCCCCACCTAGCCCACACACGGGGGACCTGTGTCAGGTTCCACCTCTACCTCTGTCCCGAAACCCTCCCCCACTGGGCCTCCATCTCCTGTGACAGCCTTGGAAGCTGGCGCTCCGGTTAGCACGCAGGCACTTTCTGTTCCTTTCTTCCTTGCTTCCTGTGTGCAGTGAGGTACCCTGCGAACCGCTCTTCTCCACTACACCTCACGGAATCCACACCCCAATTTCATAATGAGTGTCTGCACAGTCGCCTCAAATCCCAGGACCTCAAATCCTCCTTGTCCTGTCTCCACCGTGTCATTCTCCCCAGTGCAGAAAAGCACCGCTCCTCTCTGTCTGTAATCCTCACTTGTCCTCTGGGACCTTGCTGCTCCTCACCTTTGGGAACCCTGACAACCTCGTTATCTGGACACACCCGTCATATGGCCGTTGACCAGTCTCATCTTTCACTGGTCATTATTTTTGCATTTTGTGCTGTCTGGTGTGGGAACGCCTGGCCACAGCTGACCACTGAGCACTTACCGTGTGCCGGTTTAGATAGAAAGAAGCCGTAACTGGCACTCACACCACATTTCAAAGGCAATGTGAAAAAAAATGACTGGGAGACATTACATGTTGACATGATCATTATTTATGACTTTTGTTTTTAAATTTTATAAAAAATGTCTACTAGAACTTTCAAATTACATGTGCGGTCACATTTATTTCTATTTTGAAAACACTGCGGCTTTGCACTCAAGTAGGCGAGTGCCTTTCCAAATGGACGGAATGAAGGGATTTCTGGGAGCTTATCCAGAATCCCACCTAATGTCTGGGATCCCTCCCACCAATTGTCAATGTCTGAAATCCTCGTACAAAGGCCAACTCTCGGGGTACTATTTTGGTGAATAAAGAAAAGTGTCTGTAGGAGGTGAAAGTATATGCTCTATTACCATTTGTTCTTTGGTCTAAATGATGGTTTTCAGTTCCGTTCTTGGAAGTAAGCAAAGCATAAGGATTATATGAAATTCCCCAGTGGTTGAAAGACAAAGAATTATCCCATGACAAAGAGAAACATAAACAACTGTGGACTCATTATTACTAATTTTTTGTATTCACACGATTACCTTGAATGAGCCTTTGATGTCCAGTTAAAGCCAGTGTGTCAGCTGCATGAGGCCTCGAGGGTGCTCAGCAGCTGAGAAAAACGACAGCTTTTCAGCTCCACAGCGTCAGTCTCTAGTGCGAGACCCAACAAAGGTTTTCTGAGTGAGAAAAATGTAGCCAGTTACAGACCAACTACCATTCTAAAGATAACACATGGTTTACAGCAGTGTGCAAGAATGTTCTACTCAGGGTAGTTCAAATCAATATTTAAAACTGAAATATGGTTGCCTTTTTTTTCTCTTTTTTTTAATAAAATAGAAGATCTTCAACACACCCAACTTTTCAGAAGTCATGGTGTTGATGAAAAGGATGGGTCCGCATGACATGTGAAAGGTGCCTACCTACTGTGATCTTAGTGTGAAGAAAGCTAACTCAGCTATGTTTTCCACAAATTAAGTCATTACACATAGTTGGTGATACCTACAATTAGGATTTTTATTAGGCTTATACATATATTTTTTAATACTTCCTGTGTAAATGGTTCTTGAAAAACTCCACATGGATTAAAATTTTCTTAACTGACAAAAAAGCCTGGATGTAAAGTAAGCACTCTATTGAAATAACTGAAATCACTATTTAAAGCAGGGGTGTCCAAATTGCGGCCCGCAGGCCAACTGTGGCCCGCAATCCATTTTTAATTGGCCCACAGCAAATTCCAAAAATACATTTAGTTTACTTAAATAAACCAGGTGAGGCAATACGCACTTCACCTCGAGTGAGTGGCCCGGCTGTTTGTATATTTTACCGCATATGGCCCTTGGTGAAAAACGTTGAAAACAGTTTGGACATGCCTGATTTAAAGCTTCTGAAATAGCCGCTACTGTGGAGAACTAAAATAAGGTTTAAATTCAGTGAAATTGTTGCATTTTTTCACTCTGTGAAAGCATTTTGTAAGTGGTTCCAATTTTTTGCAAATTCTTGTGTATTTCATTAGCTCCTTCAATGACACCCCAAAGAGTCCAAGAGAATTTTTATTATGGCTATATGGAAGATAAAACAGACTTGAGGCATTAATTTTTCTCTAGCTTTTAGAGAAAATGCCATTATTACCTAAAGACTGCAGTCAGCATTATTTATCTCCTGAGATTCTTCAACTTACCTACTTCTCTGAATTGCCACTAATGTAAAATGTCTACATTTTCATTCCTGAAGAAGTTGAAACTATTTTAATATAACACCCCTTGATCTTAACTGGTTATGAAATCCACTGCTATCATCTTCAAAGTGTGGCTTATACCTCAGTAGCACTCATTGCACCATTCACAGCCCTTTCAAAGTTCCTTTTTCAAATATCATAGGATTTGCAATTTGCTTTGTATAGGAAACTATTTTCAAAATTATTTCTTGTGAAATGAAACTTTCACTCAGCTGATTCTTCGTTAGGTCTTATTTCATTAGCTAATTTTAATCTGATTAGTTCTAGGCAGGAAGTTTATAATTTTGCATGTTCATATGCTTTTTTCAACAGCAGGCTTTCAAGAAATGAGTAGATAAAGTTCTTTGTGCATTTTGACTTGAGTTTAAATGACAGATACTGAAAATTACAAATAAAATAACAAAATAAAACTCATTGAATGCCCATAAAATTTTTACTTTTTCTAGTGATGCTGAAGAATTGATGTTGTCTATTTTGTTCCTTTAGAAATTGAGTCGTGTTTTTTAAATGATGAACAGGAAGTTTACTCCTAGCAAATTCAATGTCATGCTCAAAAAAGATTTACTTAACAGACAGCTCAGGGAAAACACATATAATAAATCTTATTCCAAATAACGTCAATTCTCTGCAATAAACACAAAGCCTTTTCCCGGTTCCATTTATTACACTGCATCCTAGAAGAACATGTTTTCACATTTTAATATCTCCAAAAGGAGGACTGTTTATTTGGCAGCACTCTGTCTCGTCCTTCCTTTGGGGTGTATTAAATACTTCTGCAGGCAGTGGTGGCTGAGTTTTAAGAAGTATTCTGGTGGTGATGCCGATAGGCTTTCGGGCGCTTCTCTGTCCCCAGCTGTCAGGCCTGCCTACCTGCCATTCCTCTGCTGCCTGCCACCCATCCCACAGTCCCTGTGCACAGGCAGAGTCCTAGAACCTGCTCCCACCTCTCCGGAGGTAAAGAACAAAGACAGTGGGAAGAAAGGGAAAGGAGAAATATTAGGGTCCCATGTTGGGGATTTCATGTGGGATTAATTAAATTTGTAAAAATAATACAGTAGTTCGCCCTTACCCACAATTTCACTCTCCGGAGGTTTCACTTACCTGGATTGCGCCTTTCTGAGTAGCGTGAGGAAGTCTCTCGTGATGAAATCTCTCTGATGCGCGCGGCCTCGCCCCCAGCTGGACGTGATGTGCCCGTGGGCCCAGCATCTCCAGGTAGATGCGGGGAGCGGCCGCTCCTGAGGAGCCGCCTGTGGCCCTGTGGCTCTGGCAGGGCTGTGCTCAGGTCGCCCTGGCTCCGCTGCCTAAAGGCCCCCAAACGCAGGGGCCGGGATGCTGGCAATTTGGATTCCCAACCAGACGCGGGAAAGTGCTTCCTTTAAGTCAAGGTGAGTCAGTGGGGTAAGATGAGAGAGAGAAAGACCATGTTCACACAACTTTTGTCACCGTATATTGTTATATAATTGTTCTGTTCTGTTACTCGTTATTGGTGTTAACTTTTACTGGGCCTGATTTGTAAGTGAAACTTTGTCACAGGCCTGTATGTGCAGGAAACATGACAGTGTAGCTCGGGGCGGTACTGTCCGCGGCTTCAGGCATCTGCTGGGGGTTTGCATGCCCTGCAGATAAGGGGGAACTCTTGTCGAAGTAAGGTATCATCTAAAATTAACATTACACCACACAGCAAAACCTTACAATACAGTGGTGTAAGCATTAATAGGTTTGATTAGATGCAGATGTTCTGCAACCTTATTTGCTTTAAAGGACTTAACAAGGTTGAGTTACAGAAAGCTGGGCATTCACAGAGAGAAGCAGCTCTTAACTGCAGTCTGGGCCTTGGTTACTGTAACTTTAAGACATTAAGGAGAGGAGCTGGTCCAGAGAGAAAACGGTCAGGAAGGAGGATTTCTTTCCTTATGGATCTAGCAGACATCAGATACTTTAACTGCAAATATTTTGTAAAACTTAAAATTGAAAAACCTGGTCAGCAAGATAGTGGGGGAGGAGATCCCAGCTTCCCAACCCTGACAAAAAACAACCGTTAGCTACCCACAAACAAATTAACTCAGGGGGAGCTCAAGGTTCATGTAAGAAGCTGCAGGAGGACAGAGGAGCAAAAAGCCTGAGACTAACCCTCCCAAAAGGGTACAAGGGACAGTGTCATTTTGCCTGCCTGACCCCACCCCCAGGTGGGCAGGGCTCAGCCTGGAAATGGGACACCTCCCCCCCTCCAAGAGTCCTGTTGCAGGGCAAGGAGAGTTGGGTGACAGGCCAGCTTCTGGGGCTTTTGCACAAAGGACCCACTCAGGTTGTTAGGACCCTGGCAGACCTGCCGCATCTGTAGGTGGCCAGGAACAAAGAAGACAGGTGGGGACCATCACCATTAGTATCTCTTATGGGTAGAATCTAAAAAGACAAAAAAACTAGCAAAGTCAGTCTCATAGTGAAGGAGAGCTGAACAGTGCTTGCCAGCAGCTGAAAGGTGGGGGGCATGGGGACACACTGGTCACAGAGCCCACACTTTCAGTTACAGGCGAATAAGGCGTGGGCCCTAATGTCCAGCACACAAGTGCACTTAGTAATACTGTGTTGTCCACTTGCTAAGGGAGCAGAGCTCAGGTGTTCTCACCATAGAGAAAGCAAGGAGGTCACTGTGTGATCAATTCATTAATTACCGTGTTTCCCGGAAAATAAGACCTAGCCAGACAATCAGCTCTAATGCATCTTTTGGAGCAAAAATTAATATAAGAGCCGGTCTTATTTTATGGTAACACCGAGTCTTAATATAATATAATGTAATGTAATATAATACATAATACCAGGTATAATGATAATATAATATATAATATAATATAGGATATGATGTAATATTGGGTATAACACAATATTGGGTATAAAATAATATAGGGTATAATATAATATTAGGTATAATATAATATAATATGACCTGACGTAACATAACATATAATACTTGGTCTAATGTTAGTTTTTGCTCCAAAAGACGCATTAGAGCTGCTGGTCCGGCGGGGTCTTATTGTCGGGGAAGCGCGTAGCCTGATGGTGGTGACCATTCCATGTGCACGTCCATCCAAACACCCCCTCGTACGCCTTAAATACGTACCTACAATTTTGATTGTCATCATACCTCGTAAAGGTGGGGAAAACGCAAAATGAACTTTTATGTTAAAAAAGTAACTTGTTAGAGTAAACTCCCGCTATTCTGAGATGAAACCCATGTTAGCTGATACAAACATATATGTATGTACGCATAAGGAAAACCGTAATTACATGACAATACACTGCCTCTGGGGAAAGTGTTAGCCTTAACAAGTCGGAACATACCTTCTATGTTTGCGTCAATGGCCACCAGCCAAGAGCAGAGAGAAGGTCACCGAGGCTCCGTGGGTTTTTAGGACATACTGTGGGGTAAAATTTCAAGGAACAGTGTCACTTATCAGTATCGGTTCTAAGGAAAGAGGAAAATGGCATCATGGATGCCGGCATATCTGCAGCCATCCACACTGTCTACGTATGTTATTGAATCTAAGACTGTGTGATGCCCTTGCCTTTGGACTTCGGGCTGTGAGCACACTGCCTCCCCTCTGCATCTTCACTGAATTCAGCGGGAAGCCCTGCTCAGTTTCTAAGGCTTGTTTGCTAGTTCCTGCTCAGGGGGACCAGTGCCATTGCAGGCTGCTTTGCCATTTCCCATATTGTCCCTGGAAGGCCACTGCCCCGTCGTCTGAGGATGAGGGACCAATACCTGCACTTCTGATTGTCATGATTAAAATGAGAATTTAAATAATGTATCAGCAACAGCTATTAGCTTCAAGTACAGTTTCAGCACGGGTTTGAAATAAATAAAATTTTGATAGCCACCATGCATATTTTATGAAAATAATACAGTTGTAGGGAATAGAGCCCAGGCCCTGGGTGTAAACGTTTTAAAATGTATTGAAACATGCCCTATACACATGAAAACCCCTAGTACGCCTCTACTTGTCAATGCGGCATCCACTTTTCCTCCCAGCGCTCTCCTGTCCCCTGCCCCCATAGGACATGTGTGACACCTGGTGAGCCTGCACTGACACATTGCCCTCGCCCAGAGCCCACGGTTCACATCAGGGTCACACTTGGACTCGTACCTTCTAGGGGTTTAGACAAATGGATGGTGGCATGGACCCACCATCACCGTGTCACACAGGATATTGTCATTGCCCTAAAATTCCTCTGCACTCTCTTGTTTTCTAAGCAATATAAAATACATGACTCCATCAAGTTTGTTTCTGTATTTATTGAACTGGGAGAACAAAAGAGCTAATGTTTCCTTACACATATCTACTGATTATATTTAATAAATAAATGTGAATGTTAGAGTCTGTATGATGCTAATGAAAGGAGACTATGGTAACTGTTTACTTTAATGTTTGAAGCATAGAAACCCCAGCAAGGGAGCTATGGTTCACTTCCACTTCATTAGTTTGTCACTGTGTTCTTCTGCCGTCACTTGCAGGTAATTTAGTTGTTCTTATAAAAGGTCCCCTTGACACTCATCTCCTGATAGTGTTTCAAAGCAAGTCAGAGTTGAAGGAAATCCTCACTTCGCCAAGGTTAGCTAAAGGCTGACTTAACATTAAGTGGATGTTTCTGCAGCTTTAAAGACGACCATCTTGGCTATTTTTGGTTCTCTCCTTTGATTTCAAATGATCTCATGCAAATGTAGAAGCTCAAACGAATGCTGGCACAGAAACTTTAATTAAATGTCACTGCCTACGTTTGGAAGTTGGAGACCTGGAGAGAAGAAACTGATCAATTTTCCAGGCCAGTGTAAAAAGCTTGCTGGGGAGTCCAGAGTGGCTTAAGAAAAGCTTAGTAACTGAGCAGGTGATTTCTGTTGGCAGCGTTTTGAGTTAAGAGAAAACATACAACCCTACACAAGGAAGTTGGTCAGAAGAGACCAGTAACAGTGTGAGGAAAAGGTGTTAGAATCAATAGAGGGAATTTGGCAACAGACAAAACAAAATGGTAACGGTTAAGGATTTATTTTCATGTAATTCCAACTTCTTCGTTGCTGAAATAATTCTAGAAATTAGAAAACTAAAATTTTCTAAGAGGAATGAGCTTCAGAAGATCAGATTAGGAAAATTCAGTTGATGTCAAGATGCTCTGTTCCTCCTGGAAGAGAAATCCAGACAGTGGACCCTGGAAAGGTACACCCATAGGCCATTACACTAATCGGCTTATCTGTAGAAAGTGAAAAAATCAGTGATTATTCCTTTAGATACCACTATTTGTGATAAAGGCAGCAAAGTCATTTACACAAGGCAGATGGAATGCAATTTTGGATAAAGCAACAATCACTGTTCCCATCCGATACATATAAAGTCAAAATATATGTGACTACTGCAGTTACATGATTATTTTATATAAATTAATGCAGACTGGGAAATTCACTGAAAGCACTTTGCAAGCACACCTGACCATATCACAGAAGTCAGGTCCTGGGAGGAACCGTCAGGGTGGCCAGCTCACACAGTGGGTCATAGACAATACCCAGTAGGCTTACAGATGCTTTCTGCATGCCCACATTGTGTTCCTGCTTGCATTTACCTATCGAGTGCAGCTCTCAGAGCGGTCTTAAGAAACAGCCGGTTTATGTCATTGCTACTTCGTAGACGAGAAAGTGAGGCAAGGTCACGTGGAGACCTTGGTTCAGTGGCCACCACTTATCAGTGATGGTGAATTTGAAGCCAGATAGCACGTGGCCGACTCTGTCAGCTCCACTCTGGAGAAGCTCACAGGAGCAAGGGCAGAAATGCAGCAAGAGCTCAGGTAGGGTGGGATTTTACATTTGTAAAAAAATAAAAACCTCTCGGCCCTCCCCTGGCTTTCCTTCAGGCTCTCCAGGGATTGGGTGGTGCCCACCAGCATCAGTGATGGCCATCGTCTGCACTCAGTCTACCTGCTCAAATGCTAATCTTCCAGAAAGGACCTTACACACATGCCCAGAAATAACATTTTACCAGCCATCTCCACCTTCCTTAGGCCAAACTGACATAAAATTAATCGTCATGTGTAAGAGTCTTCTACAATCCAATCCCAAGATTACTGACTCTGAATCAGCATTTACAGAATGTATTTTTTTAAGGTTGCCAGTTAATTCTGATGTACCAGCTGTGATAAATAAATGTGGTGAATGTTTAAATTAAAATATATATTACACTAAAAGACACACTGCCTTTAATCCCCCTCAAAATACTCCCCTCTGCTTTGAACACACTTATCCCATCATTCTTGCCACTTCCTGAAGCAGTTCTGGATGTCGTCTTTCACGAGTGTCTTTAGTTGCGCTGTCCTGGCTGCCTCAATGTCTTGAATGTTTTTGACTTTGGGCAGAGCCAGAAGTCACACAGTGCCAGGTCCTGTGACTAAGGTGGACGAGAACACACCGTCATGTTTTTATTTGACAGAAATTGCCATGCCAGAAGTGATGTGTGACACGGAGCGCTGTCACGATAGAGGATGAAGTAAAGACACTCATGAAGGACAACAACCAGAACTGCTCTGGAAGTGTAAAGAACGATGGTATAAGTGTGTCTGAAGTGATGAGGGGGAGTATTTTGAGGGGGATTAATGGCAGTGTGTCTTTTACTCTAATATTTTTTTTTATTTAAATTGTTTGATTACACCTCATATAAGCCAAGTGTGGGACCCGTGTTAAGTGACGTCACTCTATACCTAAATCAGGCAAAACGGTTCAGGAACCAGGGGCCTTGTGTCAGTTCAAGGGAAACCAGACCTGTGACTGCCCACAGAAGGGACGCTGTTGACCGGCGAGGGGAATGCAAGCTCATCTAGCTTATGTCATTATTTCCTCTCTTTCATACCCACGCCGCCTATTCTAAGAAGTAAAAACAGAATTTCCCTTCTTCCCCCTACATTACACACCGCTGGGGAGCTATTGCTGTTCTTGGAACAGGAACAGAGGTTATTCTGCAGGGCTCAGCAAAGTAATTGAAGAGTTATGTCTCTAGCTGGAAACGTAAAATTGCTGAAAGTCGTCTCATTGTTATGGTAACAGCAGCTGCTTTAGACGGTTTCATGTAAAAAGCAGGGGCAGTGTGTCATTGTAATGTTGGCCTCATCCCCCGGTTGTAGCATGCTGCGAGATCTGATGACAAAAGACGCACCAGCAGCCGTACCTGGGTACCTGGGAAACACACTTCAGTTGAGCAATATTACCAATGCATTTAGGTAAAGGCAACCCGTTCCTAACCCATGTTGTCTCACACAGCACACCAGTCTGCTAAGTTTCAGTGACAGAGAGAAGGGGTGTCCAGACACCACACGTCAGCTCAGGGCGAAGGGAAGATGGCAGGTGGAGTTGGGAGTCGTGGGCTGAACACGACCGCAGAGGCTCCCATTCTCACCAGGAAAGGCAGCCTTCCAATTACATGCATCAATTAAGTGTGTGAAGTAGTGTAATAACCTTAAATAATTAAGTAACCTGTTTAAATATTTAGTACATTGGAACTCGGTAACCAGTTTACTTTTAAAATTCTTCATATTTTTAAACAGCTTACATTTCTGAGTTTATTCACTATCATATGCCTTATACGTACACACACACACACACACATACACACACACACACACACACACACACGGACACACATTCATACACCAAACCACATTTTCACAATCCTCTACTACCTGAACCAGACTGAGTAAAAACATACTCTAGTAAATGTTTCTCAGCTTTACAACACGATTCAAAACGTGCTTTTGAATCCCGTTATTGGCAGACATCTGCGAGGAGGCAAGATGACTTCATGACAAGGCACAGTGAACACGTGACCTCTGCTGTGATCCCTGAGACTCCAACTGTTAACCCTCACAGTTAAGCATTTGGCTTCTCGGGTTTCATTCCTGAAGGTTCAGTTCATTTGGCAGGCTTTAATGTCCTTTTTTTCCTGTCGTTTTAAACAATTCATTTGGATCTGACTTTGGTCAAAGCAGCCATCTAAGTAAAAGGTCTTGAAGATGAGGGTGGCTGAAATGTCTTCATGTGGTTTTTATGGGACGTGCTAAAAAGTACAGATTTTCAGTAAGTGTTTTCCGTTTATCACTATTGGGTTTATAGTTCTCTGTTTTCTTCGTTAACATTGCTATCCTGAAAAATGACTTGATCCGGTATAACGTTCATTTTTAATTTCATGGAGAGATACAGCCAAAAATGTCCTTGGAAAGGCAACTTCATCATTTTATTGACCAGGAGACTGGAATCCGGAAGGTTAAATGATTGCTCAAGGTTATTTCCAGCTTTTAAGCGTTCCTAAAGAGAGCAGCAGGGTATCAAATCTTCCTTCTGCTAGGTGGCTCCAGGCACAGGGCCAGGTGATGGAGTTAGTCTCCCTGAGACTCTTGTCGCCAAGGCAACCACCACAGGGACTCTTACTCAGAGTCTGCCTGGGGCTTCCCCTGGGAGCTGGCAACTCCCAGGCCCTCTTTCCTAGCAGTGTCTACTTTTGTTAAGTTCTTCTGGCCCCAGGGATTGAAAGTCACTCAATAACCTTAAGAAAACAAGGGTGAACTCCGTGTGAACGGGAACAATTTGAAAGCCTTTTAGAGACTGTACATCCCGCCCTGCCTATTCAGCCACTCTCAAGTGCCTTCAGTTGAAATTAGTCACTGTGCCAAAGCAACATATTCTGGGGTGGCACGTCCCGTACCCCTGCATACACAAACCACCATAGCATCCAAGCTTGGTTTAGCCCTTCCTAGCCCAGGAACCATGAGGGGTCCTATACCTGCACAGAGAAGCCATCGTGGATGCCCCCGGGTGTCCCCTCCGCCTGCCTCTGCTTTCCCGCAGCCAGGCCAGTGTGCCCACGCTGAGGCTTTCCTGCTCAGGCTCCTTCTCGTCTGCCTCTTGGCGTGCAGATGTTCTCTCCAGCTCCGGGAGCTTGCTTGGCATTGAGCAGTCTACTGTACTGGAAAGGAACGTCCCCTCAACCAAGGAGAGCAAGGACCTGGTGGTAAGCCTGTCCACCTGTGACCCCCTCAGAAGTCATTCTGCACAGTTCCCTAGAGGGAACCCCAGATGGGTTGAGGCTCAGGTGCCCAGGGCAGGATCTCAGTACCAGTGAGAAGGTTTTCCTTTCTCGTTCCACTTTCCCATTCCCTAACTTGTGCTTTGCAGTACCTTTCTCAAGTAAATGTAATGCATCCAAGCATTTGTCTCAGCATTGTGGGAGAGGGGAATTTCCCCTCTTTTTTCTCCCAGTTCTTCTGGCTAGACTAATAACCAAATCGGCACATTAATAGGATAAAACCAAATGTATTACGTATGGGCATACGGGGGTTCCCTAAGAACATGCCTCCCCCACCCCACCCCATGACAAGTCTGGCACTTGAGGCTTCTGTGTCATCTTGAGCTGAGGAGAAGGGGATTGAGGTTTGGAACTTGAGAGGGCAGGAAGGCAATTCACATGGAGATGGACAAGCAAATGTCTGGTGAATTTAAGTTTGCTGGGCCAGCTGTAACCATGGGACCCAGAGGAGCTGGGTGATGTGGGCCTGCTGGGTTCCTCCCCATCAGTCACACAGTGTGGTTACCTGTGATGACAGCTCCCTCCTGGGGCAGGGCCTCTACTTAAACTATTTTAGGCGGGTAAGGGAAAGGTCAAAGGTTTTCCCTGAGTCTTTTATTTCTTAAAAATAACCTGCTTAAAATAATCAGTATCCAAAATAAAGGCGTATGTTGGGGAGGCAAACTCTGCCCGCCTTCAGTATCAACTTTTGACAGAATAAAACTTAACTGAATGCATAATCTCGTATAGTCCCCACAGTAGCCTTTGGAGGTTGATGTAAATGTTATACCATTTTGGATTAGAATACTAAAAGTAATAGAAAGTCTAAACGATTTGTCCAAAGTCCTACAGTTATTAAGTGGCAGAACCCAAATTTAATATTGATCTGTGTAACTCCCAACTTCGTATCCATAAACCCAATATACTATTTTACATAAGTGAATCTAGTTGTGACAATGCCTGGCCTGGTTGAGAGAAGAAATATCATCATTTTATGGCCCCTGATGAAATAATAGACATAGATAATGGGCCTCAGTAGCTCCTGAGCCACTAAAACAAAGACAAACCCTATATCCTGTGCTTCCGGTAGGAAGAACAAAGCAGATTTATGGATAATTCTTGCCAGAAAATCAAATCTGAATCTAATCTAGGCTTGATCTGATGGACAACTTACAGGACATTCAAAGGACAGAGAAAAACACAAAAGATCATCTTCACAGTAATATGATTAGCACACTCTACAAGTGGGAATCTTTCAAAACACAGCTCATTCCATCCAATAAATAAATTATAGAGTGGATGGGGCATGGAAGAAACAGAAAGAGAAATGATACAGTTTTAAAAAGCACTTCAAAGACATATCCATCAGTTATGATATCTGTACCTTATTTGAACCTAAATTAATAATTAGATTGTTTTTATGAGATAATTAGGGAAATTTGAATAAAGACTGGATATTTGATAATATTAAGAGATTATTGTCCGTATGTTTACATATGATAATAGTATTGTGGTTATTCATTTTAAAAAAACATCTTAATTTTTTAGAGATGCATACTAAAATATTTAGTGAATTTGTGATCTGAGATTTGCTCCCAAACAAACTGGGTTGGGAGGGAAGTTTGTAAAGATATAGATATAGATATAGGTTTGAAAGAGAGAATAGCTATGAGTTGGAAATTATTGCAAATGAGTGATGAGTATATATGGATTCAGTACACTTTTATATGTAATTTTGTTTGTTTGAAATATTTTTTCATACTAAAAAGATAAAGAAAACAGCAGCCCCTGGCAAGAAATGAGACTTGGAATCAGTAAATTATTCTCCCTGTCACAATAGCTAAAAGCACTTTCTCTTATCACCTCTAGCATATTTTTCTTAATATCCAGCACAATATTAACTGTGTTGTTTTGTACTTGTCATCATATTGGGCTATGAGTTTCACCTCTGAATGTCATCCGAGCTGCTTGTATCAGTGGGGAACAGTGGGCACATTTCTAGGTCTGTAAAACAGCGTGAGGGGTGTGGCATCTGCTTCCGATAGGAAATGCTAAATAAGGTCAGCCTGTAGGAGGAAATGTCAGCTTTTGGAGGAGGGAGTAGCAGAAGGGTGCAGTTATAGGGACTGAGAGCACGGTGTGCAAGGCCATTCATTGGCGTTTACAAACCAGCAGATATAATCCCTGCCATTAACACATGGTCAGAGTAGACTGCAGTCCATGAGGGGGGATGGGTGTGGAAAGCCATCATGGAGTTCTTTGCTCTCGACACCCAGAGATTTGCTCTGTTGGTGCTCACCAGTGACCAGGCCCAGAGCAAATGAATCCCACTAACTAATTATCTAGGAGTCTGAGGGGACATCAGGTCCTCAGTTACCTACAAGGAGAAATGACCAAGTCAGGGATTATAAATGCAAAGGAGTCCATGTGATTGGATATTTTCTCCTCTAATCTAACCAACCGGGTGGCCAAAACCATAAGCAGGAAGCCACATTACTCACTTACTTGGTGCAATCACTGTTTCTGGGAATGGACGTGATACAAGGTGTCATGATCACCACATGTCACCTTCTCAGTAGATCCATCTGCAAATGGGAAAGTGTCCAACGGGCAAGGGAAGAAACAAGGCTTGAGGGTGATGGGGATGGAGTGTTTCAGAGCCTCAGTCTAGAAACACTGGAAGCCTCTGAACTATTGGTCCCTTTCCTCTGATCTTTGATAGAAAAGGTGATACCATATCCTGAGAAAATATTTTTAGAAAAGGGTGTCTCTCACCCATTCTTCTATCCTATGGTGCAATAATGAACTCAAACCAGTTATTCCGAAGTTTTACAGTCCTGGTGTGTCGTGGCCACTTTCAGGGTTGGTTTGGGCTCCTTTTGTGCCGATTCTATAGCATACTGTGCTGGAATCAGCCTCCTGCTTCCATTTCCAGGGGTGCCAGGGGTTTAATCTAGCTGCAGGGAGTATTGCCATCCTAAGGTGCAGATAACTGGGCCAACAAGCTCAGTAGGGATAACTGAGCCTAGGGGTAGTGAGTCATGGCAGAACTACACTGAAAGGTTTTGTTTCAACGTCCATGGAAGACAGCATTGACTTCCACGGGTTGTGTATGCCAGTGGGTTTCAACATTCCCATAGTAGGCACTTGGTCATATGAGAACAGCAGGGATGAGTGAGGGTGCCCTCATCACCTGAATGCTTTCAAGACAGAAGGGACTTCTTGAACTGGAGGAAATCTCATCATGGAAGAGTTTGCCAAATAGTCAAAAATATAATTTTGAAAGGCTGTCCACTTTACTTCTATAATCCCATCTCTCTGGTTGACTTGCTCAGGTCACATGGAGAATTATAATTACCACATCTTGAGTTAGGCTTTGCTGGTTGATTTAGAGAGCTCTCCATGTACCTACCTCATTTCTACAACAGTCGCCTTACTAGTACTTTGATGACATCAAAGTCACATTATTTTACTCATGATGAAAAATACAGTAGATGGCACATTTACAACTGTGGTTACAAATCAAAACAATCTTGAGAAAGAGGAACAAAGCTCGGGGCATCACGCTTCGTGATTTCAAACTATATCACAAAGCTATAGTGATCAAACAGCATGGTGCTGGCATAGAAACAGACTTATAGCTCAATGAAACAAAATGAGAGTAAGAAATAAATCTACACATATGTGGTTAAATTACAGCAAAGGAGCCAAGACTGTACAATGGGGAAAGAACAGTCTCTGATAAATGGTTTTGGGAAAACTGGACAGCCACATGGAAAAGAATGGAACCGGACTCCTGTCTTACACCATATGCAAAAAATTAACTCAAAAATGCATTAAAGATTTGAACTTGAGACCTGAAACCATAAAATTCCTAGAAGACAACAGGCAATATGCTTCTTGACATAGGTTTTGGAGATGGTATTTTGAATCTGACATTGAAAGTACAAGGAGGGTGGGGGTGGGAGATGAGGGTAAGGGGGATCAAATATATGGTGATGGAAGGAGAACTGACTCTGGGTGGTGAACACACAATGGGTTTTATAGATGATGTAATACAGAATTGTACACCTGAAATTATGTAATTTAATTAACAATTGTCACCCCAATAAATTTTTAAAAAGGGTTATTCTAATGTGTCAAAAAAAAGAAAGAAAGTACAAGCAACAGAAGCAAAAATGAACAAGTGGGATGTAGCAAGCTAAAAAGCTTCTGCACAGCAAACCATCAACAAAATGAAAAGCAACCTACTGAATGGTGAAATCATATATCTGATAAGGTTTTAATATCCAAAATATATAAAGAAGTCTTATAACTCAACAGTAAGAAAAGAATCTGATTTTAAAATGGCAGAAGATCTGAACTGACATTTTTCTAAAGAAAACATACAGCTGGCCACCATGTACATGAAAAGATGCTCAATATCACTAATCATCAGGAAATGCAAATTAGAACCACAGGGAGCTATCACCTCACACCTGTTGGAATAGCTATTATCAAAATAACAAGAAATAACCAGGGTTGGCAAGGCTGTGGAGAAAAGTTAACCCCCGTGCACTGTCGGAATGTAAATTAGTTCAGCCACTGTGGAAAACAGTTTGGAGGTTCCTCAAAAAGTTAAAAATAGAACTGACATATGACCCAGCATTTCCACTTCTGGGTGTTTATCCAAAGAAAACAAAAACACTAACTCAAAAAGATATGTGCATGCTCAAGGTTATTGCCTCATTATTTACAATAGTGAATATATAGAAACCAACTAAGTGTCCATTGGTAGATGAATGGATAAAGAAATGTGAGATATGCACACACATAGACACAGGAATATTATTCAGCCATTAAAAAAAAATGAAATCTTGCCATTTGTGACAACATGGATGGACCTACAGGGTATTACGCTCAGTGTAATAAGTCAGACAGAAAGACAGAAACCATATCATCTCCCTTTTATGTGAAATCTAAAAACAAACAAACAAACAAACACACAAATAAATAAATAAATCCCAAGCTTGTAGAAACAGAGAACAGATGAATGGTTGCTAGAGGTGGAGATGGAAAAAAATGGGTGAATTGTTTCTATATATATTTTTTGGTTTTGTTTTTTTTAATTTAAATAAACTGAATTTCATTTTAAAAATAAATAATAAAACTGTTTGGATACAAATGATCCTGCTTGAGCCCATACATCTGCTTTAATACAAAGAATAATGCTACTTGAAAAATTGGGGGAAAATTATCAAATATGGCTCAGAATAAACATCGTATTTGGTATTTGAAAAGTATTAATGCTTCAGCTCTGTCTCAAGGCTGATCATTCAAGTCATTTTAACTTACACAATGTACATGACTACAAGGGAACTGATTCCATCATTCCTTCTGTTTGACCTGTGTTCCCTCAACCACTCAGGGTGGCAGCCACCAAGATGGATGCCCTTTTACTGTAGTCAACGTACAAGCCAGTCACTGCATATTCATTTTGAAAGAAAGAAGTTAAGTTTCATTAATTTTAATTATTATTTTTAAAAGTAGTATAATAAAACATAAAATTTACCATCATGGTCACTTTTCAATGTATAGGTCAGTGGTATTAGTACATTCATATTGTTGTTCAACCATTGCCACCACCATCCCCAGAACTCTTCACAATGCCCAACTGAATCTGTCCCCATTAAGCTCTCTCCCCATTCATCTCTCCCGGCCCTTCTGTGAATTTGGCTACTCTAGGAACCTCATATAAGTGAAAACTAGAATATCTGAAGGTGACAAGCAGAATTCTAAGATGGCACCAGCAATCCACTGCCCCCCATTGAGTGAATATAATGCTTTTCCCCTCCTGGGATTAGGTTACGCTATAAGGCACAGTTGACTTTAAGGAAGGAACACTGTCTTCAGTGGCCCAGACCTAATCCAGCCCCCCCTTCCAAGGGGTCCTTCCTGGAAAAAGAGGTTCTGTGTGTGAGAGATTCAACATGAGGGAGCATCCCCACTGCACTGAAGATCGACGGGGCCATGTGGCAGGGGTTGGATGGCTTCTGGGAAATGAGTAATCCCAGGTCAACAGCCAGCAAGAAGATGGAAACCTCTGTCCAACAATCACAACAACTGGATTTCACCAGCAACCTGATCAAACTGGAAGAAGATTCTTCCAGAGGCCCCCAGATGAGAGGCCAGCTTGGCCACCTCGAATATTAGACACAGTTGAGCTGTACTTGCAGAATTTCTGACCTGCAGAATCACGAGATAATAAATTGGTACCCTTTGAAGCCACTAGGTTTGTGGTAATTTGTTTTGCAGCAATAAGAGCTAGTGCACTCATTATAGTATGCTAGTCTTTCAAGTGAAAATGGTGCTGCATGAAGAAGCCACCAGTTCAGCTCTGAAATCAACAATTACACAAGTATTTCCTGTCCTCGACGCAAGCACCATCTTTGCTATGCAACAGAAGTGTTGTATAAGTCCTTCCCATTTCATGGAGCAGAACATTAAAAGAGGTGCACAAAGCGTTGAAATGTAAGGAAATCCATCATTTCATTGCTTCCTCCTTGGCATTCTTAAGTGAACCTAATGTCAGGAGGAGTCAGTGATCATGGGTGCCTGACTCATGCTGAGCCACCAGCAGCTTACTGACCTTCACTTTTACACAGAACTCTGAAAAACAAATGATGCTTAGTGTGAATTTAAAAACAACTTTGACCCAGTAGGCCCCCAAAGGGTCTCAGGGACCCCAGGCACGTGCATCACATTAGGCTGGTAATTCCCCGGATTCCTAGTTTTAGCACAGTCTTTCTTCTTGCTGATCCAGTCTCCTGTGACCAAATACTTACCTCCTCATCTAAAAGTGGACATTTCAAACTCAACAAAACCGAAACCAGGTGTTATTTCCCTAAACACCCTTATTTCCTCTAGCCTGCCACATCTCTGTATATGGGAGAATTTTCATCCATTTGTTCAGAATATAGACCACAGTTAAAAAATTTTACATTTTGCATAATGATCTAATTAGAAAAGACCTAAAAGGACTTTAGTTCACAATCCAGAACCCAGACAAGGCCATTCCAGAGTACGTTCCAGAACACTGGGCTACTACATAGTCATTTCCTGGCTGCACCGACTCCTCTGCTTACGGGACCTGTTCCTCCTCCTTGCTATTGAAGGTGAATAATTGTGATATTCTGATTTATAAATCTAGACTCTTCTTGACAGTATCTAGAGGAGGATTATAGATCAGAGAAAAATTCAAAGGTTAGAGAGCAGATTCTGTTCTTGAGAGAATGGTTTCAGATCTGCCTTGGGTGGGGCCAAATTCAGTCTGGTATTTAGTCAAGATTAGTAGCTGAATATGTTAATTCCTTGGCTATTGTTCCCAACTATTAGTCACTCTCAAGTCCATCTTTTATGGCGGTTTGATGCCATTTTACGTATGTATGTATGTATGTAATGGCCTCCGAATGTTTGCCTCCCAGAATTGGTCTTTCTTTGGATCCCTTACAACTGTTTAAGTGTCTGACAAATCCCTACATGTTAACATAAACTGAATCCACTCTCTTTAGATTGTGTTTTTTGGGTTTTGGTGATGGTGGGAGAGGAGGAAAGGGGAATGTGTCGACATGCACCTGTGATGTTTGTGTTTGTCAGGGGGTCCTCTCAGAAATTGTCAGCAACTCAGCAGCATTCTTCGTTCTCCTCTATTTCCTTCATACAGCACCTCTCGGAGAAGGTGTGATTAATTTCTGTAATTAATTTCTCAAAAATGGCTATGACAGTTCATTCACAGAGATGTGTTATTATTCCGTGTAAAGAATGTACAATTTTGTCCCTTTTTTCCATCACATTAAGTTTGATTTAATATGCCATTTAATGAAATTAATGAGGCTTTCCGAAGCACTGGGGGAAAACAACAAAATAATAGTACTTACGAAATAAGACTGATTAAAATAAAAGTAGGGAAGGAGGAAACAAGTTTCAACTGAAAATACCACTAGAATTCAGAAATGAAACCATTCCAGGAACCTATTTCTCTTGTCAGTGGTTGAAGAGAAAATGAAGTCAGTCCCATGTGGGCCAGTCCCCTTCCTGGTGAGGCCTCTGCCAGGACTGGCTGTGCACAGCCGGGTTCAGGGGTCATTGAGTCAGCTCCCACCCATCCTCAGCACTGAGACTCTATGGTCACCCCTCACCCCCATGTGCCCACACCCCAGGGCCAGGAGGGCAGTGCGGCTTATAAGACGGGAGAATGATGGGCTTGGTGGTTACTCCATGAGGCAGCATTGGTTTGAGAACCATGCAGAGGCCAACAAAAAAGTAAATGCTTTTAGTTCAGTCCTCCCATTATTCAAAAGGCACCACTGTGAGTGAGGTGCTTACCCTCTAAACGTGTACAACTCTGTTCACAAAGTACCCCTCCAGGGCTGGGTGTCCGTGCCTGCCACCATGTACCACATGAGCTTCCCCAGGAATCTGGGAGGAGAAGTATGCTCTTGTTCTTGTCTTGAAAGAATAAAGACTAGGGTCGCAAATGCCGTGAGCTCTCGTGTGCAATGCGATCTCTGCTGGAGACAGTCTGTCCTCAGTGAACAGGATACACGGGTTAGAGGCACTGAGAGGTCTGCCGTAGCAGGAAAGAAATGGTTGTGGAATTTATTGTTCACGGGTCCTCCCAGGTCTGAAAGGACACGTGTTAGTTACACTTAAGTGCTGATCCAAATAGTTTATGTGCAGGTTCGTGGAGCCAAGAGCTTCTATCAGTGTTAGGAACACAAGAGGTAGAGGGGGGTGCCTGGAGAGGCCGAAGTGTGAGCCAGTCGCTTTCCTTTGTTCCTCACTCTCCTTTTTTTTTTTTTATAAATGTCTAGAACTCGGATTCTTTGGTCAAGCCTCTTGATTTTTAGAAAACCTGTACCAGCTTACCTCCCAGTTGTATATATGGGTATCTTGCCTTCAGCACCTTTCCCAACGCTGAGTTTTAGCACATAAAAGAAAACATGTACTAAATTGGCGGGTGAAGAATTGCTATCCCATTTCAAATAATTAATGTGCTTATTCATTTATTCTTTGAGATAAATCTTACTATTATTTTCTCATGGTCCATATATTATTTTGTGGGGAGTTTATTGCTACAATGATTTTTATTCTAGAAATAATTCTCTATAGGTGATTTTATTGCTTTATTGATTTATTTATTATTGGTTTATTGAATGATACGCATATGCCAATTTCTCAGTTGGAAATTAGGATGGCAGGACATGGTCCTAATTCCTTGGGAACTGTACTCAGGAAGTTGACTTTCTTTCCCAGCTTCCTGTGTGTCGTGAAGTTTAAAGGAAGAAGCTGAGGAAAGGAGGGACAATGACACTTAACAATGAATGTAATCCCAAGTTGGAAAAGGCTCCCTCCTGCACAAAGTATTTCCAAGCACTTTGCATGCTTACAATGGGCCAGACATCACACTTAGGCACTTGTGTTTGTCATTTCATTTACTCTCCACAACAATTCTGTGAGGCAGGGGACATCACCTTGATTACACAGCGGAGGAACCTGAGCACGGCCGTGGTAGCCTGCCAAGGTGACATTGCTAATGAGTTTCAGAATGATTTTCCGTGAGGAGAGCTGGCATCTCACTACAAAGCCGTGCTGTGTAAGTGGGAGGCTTTTCCTACTATAAGATACAAGGGATAGACACATGGGAAACCAGAAATGCCCTCAGCACATGCCTTAGTCTGTCCAGGCTGCTCTAACAAATTCCCACAGACCTGGCAGCTCATAAACAACAAGCATTGTTTCTCACAGTGTGGAGGTCAGAGGTCCGAGGTCACGGCTCCAGCAGATTCTGTGTCTGGTGAGAGAGCCTCTGGGCTTCACAGACGGCTGTGTCGTTGTTGTGCCCTCACATATTGGAGGGCCTGGCAGCTCCCTGGGGTCCTTTCACAAGGACACTGGTCGCATTCCCGACCTGCGCACCGACCAACACCTTCACATTGGGGGTTAGGATTTCAATGTGTGAGTCTGGGGACAAATGCTCAGACCGCGACAGAGTGGGAGGGGCTCAGCGGCCGTCCACGTGTTTTTGGTGTGGGCTTGTGCCCAGTACGAGGTGCCATGTGCTCTCTGAATGGTGCCTTACCGTGTCCTACGCACCTAACTGGCACCTCTGCCCACAGCACGTGCTTCATTACTTGCGAGCTTCCTGCTCATTTACAGCTGTGTGCTTGCGAGTCACAGTCTGCAGTTCTTGTCTGTCAGAAGACATGTTGTGTGTCCCAAGTCCGCCTTGAAATGAACGGTACAGGGAAGGTTGGAACGCAGCTCTGACTCAAATACCACCTGCTTTCCTCGGTCCTGCATGATCTGCCTGGAACAAGAATGAGAAAATAGGACACCGGGCTCCTTACAATCCACACCCGTCAACCAATGGGTGAGGAGAGAGCCAAGGTGTGGCCCAAGATTTCAGACACTTTCAGAAGTGAAGCAGGAACTCAGCTCCCTGAGGACTCCAGGGTGGCCTCCTCTTTGCTGAAACAACCTTCTGCTGAAGCTTCCGCATCCCCTGGCCGGTAGACTGGCTCTGGTAGCCCACGGGGAAAACTGCAGACGGCCAGTAGCAAGTCGTTTCACACCATGAAATACAGACAAGAAGAGTGTCTTAGAGAAAAAAGACAGGCAGCCTTTATTGGCATGGGTTACCTAAGATAGTTCTGTTTACAACCCCTGCATATTCCCTATGTCTCTACACAGGGACAATGAAGCAAACTGTTTTGGGGGCCACATCATCACCCCTTTCTTGCTCGTCTCCCTTTCCCCACAATCCCCCTTTCTCCTTCCCCCTTGTACCTCTTGGACACCTCTGTTTCCCCTCTGTTTTGGAGGAAATGGCCAGAATAACTTCTGTGGAATTACCCAATAAATCACTACAAAGCTAAATAAAAAATCTTTCAATCCCAACATGTTCCAACTTAAATCCTGAATGTTCTTATCTCAGACAACTTAAATCACAGGGAGATATATTACTTAATGATTGGTTAAGCACACAGGGACAAACACTGTAGAGTTTATTGCCTTCCTTCCAATAAAGCATCTTGCTGTCAGAACCCTTTCAGTTGGTGAAGAAGCCGGTAACCAGTGTGCGTGGCTGTCCCCACTGATCCCCAGACAGCCTACCCATGACCGTCTGCGCGGTCACAGCCTCAGCCACGGAAGGTTCTTTCAAGTTAACAGTGACGTCCAGTGACATTAGACTGGAAGGTTCTGGTGACCAGTCAACTAGCCATGTCAGCAGCACAGCTGTGAAGTAGGGAAGTGCAGCCCTGTGACTTGTCAGACTCAGGAGACCACAATGGCACCAGGCTTACGCAGGCCAGAGGGGCTCCTGGCTGATTTAAGGAGAAAACGGAAATTTGGTCATCTAGTTCCTACACCTCGGTTGTCAGTTTTTTTCAAGGGTTCATGTTCAAGTACATCATAAAATCTAATTTAAAAATATGTAAGAATACGTGAATATGGGTAAGCCTACAAGAAGAGCTGCTGGGTAAAATAACCTGGTAAAGAAAACAACGCAATTATTTCTAGATTAAAAAGAAAAACTATTGTAGTAATAATTAAACTATATAATTAAACTAAATATATAGCCCATGAGACAATAATAGTAAAATTTATCTCAAAGAATAAATGAATAAGCACATCAGTTATTTTAAATGCAAATAAAATAGAGATAGCATTTTTCGACCACCAAGTTAGTGTGTGTTTTATGTGCTAAAACTCAGTGTTGGGAAAGGTGCTGAAGTCAAGATACCTGTTATGTGCAACAGGGGAGGTGAGCTGGTCCAGGTTTTCTAAAAATCAGTGTAGCACTATGGATTAACACCCCGACCAAAGACCCCTAATGCTAGTGATTTATTCCATGAAACTTATCAGAGTTTGATGATATATATGGTCAAAAGGTGTTTGGTGTAATATACAATGGTAAGAAGTGAGAAAAGAAACTACTGTCTAATAGTAAACGAATTAAATATATTATGATGGATTCATTAGAAGTATTTTTCAAAAACATTTAATGACCTCAATAAATCTGATTTAAAAATATACTATATAATGAGGAATACAATAAGGAAAAATGCTCAAAGCTGTCATAAAAGTCTAATAAAATGTGTTTACAGTTTTATTTTTGTTTAGTTATTATTATGTGTCTCTATCACTATATCCCTAATTATATATATACACATATATACATACATGTATATATATACATATACACATATATGTGTGTGTGTATATGTATGTATATATGTGTGTATATATATATATATATATATGTATGTATATATATATATGCATACATATATAAAAGGCCCATAAGTTTGGAAATAAATACATAAAAATTATAACACTGGTCACCTCTAGGTGATAGGTTTATTCTGTCGCTTTTACTTTCTTCTTGATAATTTTTAGGTTTTCTCAAATTTTCTGCAATGTCCGTCAACTACTGTAACCATAAATAAAAGCATTCTGCAGAAAAGGAACACATAATCAATGCTATGTGACTCAGGGACTATCTTTTGCTATAATAGGAATGATATTAATAGACACCTAACTCATGTTTAAGCAAGTGACACACAAGTTCATAAAAAGATTTCTTAGATAATTGTTGGAAGAGTCAATTAATAAAATTTTGATTTTGAACGATCCGTATCATGAGGCGCCATGTTTCCTAATATATAACTATTTAAGTTTTCCATCATGTAAGCAGTAACCAATTTTATGAAAGGAAACTTTAAAATGTGACGTATGATTGAACTGGGGGACATAAGTGATGAAGGCGGCAGCAGTGCTTCCTAGTAAAGCAAGCAGGTTCCAGAATCAGACTTGGCCAGCCCAGTGACACTGCCTCCTCAGCTGTGAAGTCCACGGGGAATCCCTGAGCCTCTCAGGAACCCAGGACTTTTCCGTAAACGATGATAACGCCTTGATGGAATTAAACAGGATGTATCTGAAGCACTTTGCATAGTGTCAAATGCATAGTAGTTTTTTAAATTATTGCTCGTTAACAGTATGATGGTGATAATATTTGATTAGATGATTATAATGCATCTGTAGGATATGTGGTCACGCGAGTTACACGGAGTTTAACTAACACCAGGCAATAAGCCCCCAAGCATCACATGGGGACGTTGAGTCTGCAAACAGGAGTGGCCAGTGAATTCGGAGGCAAACAAGAGTGTGGGGTCTGCAAGCCAGGCTCAAAGGCCCGCATTTCAAAGGCTTTGCAAGGATTTGCTGGGATTGCTTACTAAGAATAACTGAATTAGTAAATGCTACTTCAGGGCTGTCAGGACCAGTGAGCATTCATTTGGGTACCACTTAGGTGGAATTGTTTAGCCTGGACAGGCCTTAATAAAATTATGATAATCTTCTGAGTTTATACTGAGTCCAATAACAGGCTTATAGTTTTAACCCCTTTACTCCAAACTTTGATTTCTCTAAATTTGGCATCTTTGATGTATATGCGTGAAGTAATTTCATCTGTGGTTTGTGATATTTCTCAATGGCTTCTGCCCCCACATTTAGTAAATTAACTTTGTTTGAAACAATTTGGCATCTTATTTATCGATTTGAAATGATCTTAGCTGCCATGGACCTCACGAAGGTCCCCTCATGGGGAACACTCATGCCTTGCTGTGGGCTGTGGTGGGTCCAGGACTGAGCTGGACTGGGGGCCAGTCCCGGGCCTGGGAGGGAAAGATCCGGGGAGTGGTTCCATCCTGTAGAAACGGTGACACCGGCTCTTACCTTCTCGCCACTTTAAACACAGCAACGAAAACCATGGTCATTTCAATACAGCAGTCGTTCCCTCAAATTTTTAAACTACCTAACTAAAGTAAGTTTTAACTGACCCACGGAGAGATTATAGTGAGAATAGCTGATACAGTGGAAAAAATATATATATATATGCTTTATAAATGTTTATTGCTGTATTTTTCAGTCTTTCTTACACTTAATCTGCAAGTATTGCCCCCAGGAATTCACCTACTCAAATGTCGCTATAAGAAAGGGGGGGGGTTGCTTATATGCGTTTGAAGTTGTTGAATGTGAATTACTGAAAAGTGATGCCAGCCAAGAAAGACCAGCAAGTCTCAGACAAAACCTACAGCATTTAATGAATGCCCTCTCCCCCGAAAAAAACAAACAAGAAAAAGGAAAACAAAATAAATAAACAAAAAGCTGGGTCGCTGCACTAAAAACACGAAGCTTGAAGGCCCAGCCCAACCCCAGTTTCTTATTCAGAAGGTCTGTGATTGGAACCAAGAACTAGCATTTTATCCGTCAGAAAGTAACTTCATCATCCTTCCCAAGAGCCAAGAATGAAGGGTCCAACCCTGGGCTCCAGAGAGCACGGAGGCTGTGGAAGAACTGCCCCAGGATGAGGGATTCCCAGGGCTGTGCCTGCAGCCCCTCTTGCCCTCCCTGCTTCACCGCCCCCCACCCCAACCCTGCCCACCCCCACACCCTCCCCACCAACCAGAACCCTCTGCAAGGCCTTGAAGGCAGCTGGAGCAGGAGCACGACTCTGGGTGGAGGAAAGGAGGGGCCCCACCTGAGGATGAGAGGGTAGACACTTCAAGGAACCACAGGTCACCTTCCCTTTCTCCACGCTGCCAGGAGCCAGTGCTGCGGGATGAGAAGACACAGTAACCGAAGCAGATTAGGGCTCACTGGAGTGAGCGGTTGACAGCACTGCAGCACCACCGTGTTGGAAACAATTCCCTGGTGGAAATTTGCTTCACTCGGCTACATACATTTATTTGCAAAATTACAGAACTTCTTAGCCTCTCGTATAGATCCTGTTTGTTCACATACCTTTGTCACACCCTGAACACAGCCCTTTTGTTTGTTTTTTTCTATTTATTTTCTGAGTGCACGGAATCCTGTTTGTTTTATCTGTTTATTTTGGGTGACATTTGCTTTGAGTTTTATGCTCTTGATTATCTCCCATCGATCCTCTGTTCGTTATTTACTGTGCTTTCATCTCTCTCCTGAGTAAGTTCAGGATTAAGGTATTTAGCAGAAGAAGACAGAGATGGTGGGAGACACAGCAAGCCATTTCCCAAGTCAAATGAAAGCATTGTTCTGGTGAGCTCTGACAGAGGATATGCCAGTGGCCAGGGGACCTGCTGGGGCCAGTGCAGGTTCCAGAGCCCGTTTCCTTCTGCTGCGGGCTTTGTGGTCACAATGCAGAGATGGGTGACACACACACAGACGAAGAATGAGCAGGCAGAGAAGAAAGACGCCTGGTGTCCAGGAGGCAGTCCTGAATGGAACAGGGCTGTCTTTGTGGAGTCCCTTTGGGGTGACGCCTGTGGAAGCAGCAGAGGAGTGAGCAGTGGGAAGAGGGAGGTCAGGTGGCGAGGTCCAGCCTCAGTGACGCCCAGGGTGCTTGGGGCTGAACTAACTCTCAGGGTGGACCCGCTCTGAACTTTCAGATCCTCACATTGGTGACTGTTCCGTGTAGCCTGCCCCGGGGAGGGGTGACGCTGGGGATGTGGCCGTCTGTCGCTGAGCATTCCAGGAAGGCCTGACGCTGAACGACAGCCTAGAGTCACTGCCCATCCTTCCTGAAGGGACATCTGTGTAGCCCGTTTCCATGACCACCATGGGTGCCCTCTGTGCCCCAGGAGTACGCTGGGCTAACCCTCATTTCTAACCCACGCTGTTGGGAGTACTCTCCAAAGTTCGTAAACTGCCTTTGCACTCTTGTGTTCCCCTGTACACCTGCTGACATACAAAGAAAAAGGACTCATGCTTGTTTGAAAAGATTAGACAACAGAGATTGACCGTAAATGCATGATTCGCCAGGGTACACACCTACAGGAATGTGGATGGGCTTCGATACCCAAGGCCAGACCCACTGCGTTGTTCCAGGAAGGAACAAACCTGTGAACCTGGCCTCCTGACAGGAGGAAGGGGTCCGCAAAACAGCTGCCTCCGGGTGTGTGGAGAGAATGAAATGCCATAGTGTGTATTAAGGTGCTTCCGAAAATATGTATTAAGATGTCCTACAGGTGTTCCTGTGAAGAGACGGGATGAGAAGTAGTGTGAGGGGCTCCGAGGGGGAGTCAGCGAGGCGTGGTCCCCGGAGTGGGGGACTATTCAGTGACCACAGGGACGGGAGTGCACAGGGAGTGGAGGTTTAGTAACATCAGAGCTGCAAGGACAGTCCCAGAGGCGATTCCTGTGGCAGTCACCTTCAGGGCAGCCGTGTGCATGCCGGTGACACGGAACAGCAGCAGGCGGTGTCCTGTGCTGATCAGCCGTGTTCAGGGCTCTCTTCTCGACACGGTGCCTACGTCACGTCTGCAGCTCATGCAGGCTCTGCCCCTGTGTTCACTGTCAGCATGCCCACTGAGAGCCAGGGCTCTCCAGAGGAGCAGAACCAGTGCGGTCACACATGTCTCTCACAGAAATATATACACATATATGATTTATTGTAAGACACTTGCTCTCGCAGTTATGAAGGCTGATAAGTCCCAAGACCTCCAGGGTGAGTCAGCAAGCTGGAGACACGGGAGCTCACAGTGTCGTTTCAGTCCAAAGGCGGGCAGGCTCCGGGCGCAGGAAGAGTTGCCATTGTTCCCATTTGAACCTGAGAGCAGGACAAAAATGAATTCTCCAGCATAACGTCAGGCAGTCAGGAAGAAGTCTCTCCTACTTGGAAGAGTGTCTGTTTTTTGTTCTAGCTAAGCCTTCACCCAGTTAGACGAGGCCCACCCACATTAGGGAGGGTAGTCTGCTCTACTCAGTCTTTCCATTTAAATGTTTATCTCGTCAAAAAGCACCCTGAAAGGAACACCCAGAATAATACTTGACCAATTATCTTGGCACTCTATAGCCCAGTCAAGTTGACACCAAAAGGTATCCATGACACCCATTTTACAGAATAATTAAAAGACTCTGATGTAAGTAACTTGCCCAGGCCACACAGCTACCAAGTTGTAAGCAGAGATTTGAACCCACATCTGCCTGCTTTCTGCTACTCCAGGTCCAGTCTCACATATGTAAATCAGAACTGTTTAAAGTGTCAATTTACATAATAATACAATAAATTTACGATTCAAAACAAAAATATTTAACTTAAAATATTGTTGTCTTTCCACAAATGCCTCCCCACTTTTTTTCCAGAAATGACCAGAAGAGTGGAACTTCTTAAAACGTGTGATGAGGATCTACTTGGAAAAATTAAGAAACTTAAGTCTGAGAACTATGGTTTTAGAAACCAAAATTATATGTGTTCTTTTTATATTGCCTATAGGTCATAAGGGTCTGGAAGGGCTAGTGTTCTTTTACTAACTTTCTGTCCCCAACACTTAGAACGTGCTTTTCCCCTACTGGCTCTCTTTCATGCGTCTTTGCTAAACTTCACATGATTAAACGGATATATGAACAAATAAGTGAACAACTTCCACTTTTATCTACATTTTTTCATGACTACCAAACTTAGAAAACTCTATAGCCACTCCACCTAAGTTGAGACGTGAATCTGGCTGAATGCTTTGTAGAATCTGTCACCACCGGTGGTCAGTAGGCTTGGGTGTGGAAAGCAAACAGTGCCGCGTGTTATTTTCCGCTGCTGACACTGCAGTTATGAGCTGCAGCCTGGCCGTCTGGTAGCCTGCGTTCATTATCCCCAAGCTCTTAGGCTTCACGTGCTTTGCCTCACTAAGCCCTTAGAACGTGTCCCGTTTTCCAGAGGCTGGTAGGAACGCGGTTCTGCCTGGAAATGCTGTGATGACACAACGCCGCGTGGTACCTCTTCAGTTTGTACCTACTAACGGCTCTGTTTTGCTTCTTCCAGTGAAAAAGGCCATTGAACTGAAGTCGCGAGGAGTGAAGATGCTGCCCAACAAGGACGGCAGCCACAAAATCTCTGTCTGTAAGTCCAGCGCGTTCTCTACGGGCATCAGCGTGTCAGGTAGAGGGCAGCATGGGGACACTTCTCTCTGCATCAGTGCCAGGGAGTCACACTACGGTCTGCTTTCCCCACTGCGTCTCCTACTTGTGCACCTCCAGCAGTATTTCCTGGGAGAAAGAATTGTGGGGGAAGACGGTCATGTTGGTTTTGTCTCCTAAACGTAGCTTGAATCTGTCTTTGCTCTCTGCCCTCACTGGACACCAGGCCTGGCCAGAGACTGGACCTTCTGGGTTTCTCTCTGAAGTAAATATCCCACTGCAGGTGTTTGGATGGAAGCTTCTCTCTCCACTCCCCCCAGGTGCCGCCTTCCACACACACACACACACACACACAGTTGATCTCTGGGACATAGAAGTCTGGTCTTGTCGTTATCCTATGAAGATACTCTTGGTCGTCCGTGGCCTGAAGAGTAACATAGCTCCGGGGCCACATCTGTATTCGTCCCAGGAGAACAAGAATAGAAAGACCACACGTGTAGGTTCCCGTTGGATACGCGCAGCACACAATAGGTCCTTGGTCAGTGGTTGCTGAATAAATGAAGGTATCCATTACCGACCACTTTTCTGTTCCTTGACACCCCTCATCATCACGTACCTGAAAGGACCACCTCATCATCCTTGACATGTCATTGTGCTTCTCTGGCAGAGGTGCCCTCCCTCCTTCTGTTGTATTCGGAAGCCTATGTGATACTCAGACTCAGCATTTGAAACTTCTCCTGCCTCCTCCGGTGTGGTTAGCTGTTCCCTCGTTTTGTCCCCCTGCTGCTGTGTGCCTCCCTCTGCTACAGCCTTGGTTTCGTCAGTTTCCCTATGGCTTTCCTATCCCATGAAATGCAGATCAGCGGCTCCCCTGAGATACCCAAGAGGGTGATTTCCAGTGTGGTCCTTTCCACACGCCGTGACCTTCAGCCAGTCGGGTCGCCTCTTCTGTTCATTCCTAGTGGATCTTCCAGGAGTCGTCCCACTTTCCGGGTCGCATGGCACTCCTAGCCTGGCGCTTTGGATCCACATGCATTGTTTTCCCATCGCCGAGGCGTCGGGAGTGGTACGGGCTTGGGATGGCCGTCTTGTGCACCCCTAGTTCAAACAGCTGTTTTTATCTGCATGATGTATTGGGCTTCTGCATGAGGTTCTATCCCTGACTATTATCCCACTAAACTAATAAATAAACAGAAACAAGCAACAACAAGAATCTTTTAATAATCACCCAGAATTCCCATATTCTGGCTTCTGCCCGATTGTCTGTGTGACAAGAGTCCACCAACTCTGCACGATGGTGCTGCGCTCTGACACCTGGAGGGGACACAGGTGGGTCCAGGCCCCAGGCCGTCGGCCTCAGACACAGGGTGTGTCAGGCTGTTATAGAAAGGACCAGAGACTGGGTGGTTTATGTTGATTGCTCACAGTTCTGGAGGCAGTTCTGGAGATCCAGGAGTTGGCAGGGTCAGTGTGTGGGGAGGACTCTTTCTGACTCAAGGACCCCCTGTCCATCTTCTCAGTGAAGCCTCATACGGTAGAGAGAGCACATGTCCTGTGTGTCCCCATTGTGAGACCCCACCCTCGTGACCTCATCACCCCAAAGGCCCACCTCCCTATACGACCACATTGGGGATAGGACTGCAATGAATAAATCTGGGGGGATGCAAATATTCAGTCTCTATTAAGGTGGGTTCCCAGAACTCAGACTGCAGCTCAGGTCTTTAGAAAAAAATGTCAATCTGTAAATGTTCCCATTACTCTTCCTGTTTGATAATCAAGGGCAGTGTCATTCCAATTAAATTGGACTCATGAAGGAGGAAGGCAACTGAGGGACAGAGGAAGACAGGAAGAGATGTTTTTCTTTTAATATTTTTGTTATTGTTGCCATTTAACCCAGGACGTTCAGCAGAGTGGGAGATGTGGTAGTTATAATAATTTTGAAATGGATTTTTCCGTGGTTAGAAACCTTGCGGAAATGATCCATAGTAACACAGAAGCACGTATCAGGTGAAACTTTACATCAAATCGATGTTAGGTCTCCTGGCAGATCAATGAGACATCAAACTTATCTGCTAGTGTAACTTTTGTAAAAGCAAGGAGATATTTCTTCTGTTCTTATCTGAACACGAATTGACAAATACGTAATGACTCATATGGTATTAGAAAGTCTTCTGTCTTTCTAATACAGTATTAAACTTTTTTTTTGGTCAGACATAGGAATTAATCACTAGAGAAAATGAGGAACTGAAGAAACGGTGAGCCTTGTAAGATCAGCGGTGAAACACATGGAAATATGTTCTTTATGCAGAAGGTGTGACTGAGAAAACTCAATTACGTCTCAGAGAGAAAAGGACATAGGCTTTGAAGTTAGAGAGACAAAGACTCAATAGCTGTAAAAGTATGGGTCTTCATCGAGCCAAGTTTCATCATCTATAAAATGAAAACAGTAATGATTTTTGTCCAGTAAATAAACAAGGCGTTTGTAAATTCCTGTTCTGGTGTATGGCACACACTGGACGTTCACCCAGCCAAACCCATTAGGGCTGCCCCGTATTGAAATAGAAAGAAGGAAAGAGTGTAAGCAGTGGGGTCAGCCAAGACTGGCGCTGGGAGCTGACTTCTCAGAGCAGGAGGGAGGTCCAGGCCATCGGACTTGCTCTCCTAGACGTTAGGGAACAGGCTGGCCAATCGCGGGAGCACAGGCTGCCCAGAGCTGCCCAGGATGTGTCCCGGGCCACAGGCCACTGCCTGGAGAGCCAGGGACGCTTTCGCGCTCAGCCCTGCATGCCTCCTCTGCCATGGCCAGGAGGCGTGAGAGTGCCCGTGGAAGGAACGGTGTGAGTTATACGTACGCTGCCACCTGCCGCACAGACTGCAGCTCGTGACATTATCGGATCGTTTACAGGGAGCTTACCCGATGACTTTACAGACGGCATTTGTATTAAGTGCCAGTGCCCTTGCTATCGGCCTCATTCTTTTCAGCAGTTCCCTGAACTGTACCTGTAGGAATTCTACTTTCTCCCGGAGCTGGGTTTCCCCCGGAGACCCCGGTTGCTGATATTCTAGATGCGAAATGCGCGCATACAGGCCTCTCTGTGCAAGTCTCTGTGCAAGAAGCCCAGACCCTGGCTTCCTCCGGTTGAGGGTTCTGGTGAGAATACAACAAACTAGTCCTGAGAAAGCTCAGCTCAGGGTCCCACGCCATTGGTAGCTGCCATCCCACATCTCTCGCTGTTGACCACTTAGTTTGGTTTTCACTCTTTGTGGGTCTTTCCTCTTCCCGAGTCTCCTCAGAGAGTAAGACACGTGACAGCAGTGGCCACGTGACCATCCTTTTCCTTTAGAGCCTAAGCCTGCAGCTGCTAACACACCAGTGCCCCGTCGATGCTTACTACTCAGGCCCTCCCCTGACGGGCTGCAACAGCAGCTGTCTCCTGTGCTCAGGGTGGTTCTGCCTGTGGGAGCCCAACAGGTGCCTGGAGGAGGGAGGAATGTGAGGCTGCCTGTTTATTCCTCCTGTTTCCTCCCTGCCACGTCCTTCCAAGCTGACTTAGCCCCAAGGTGCAAAGTCCAGAGGTCGCAGCTCTTCTCAAGGGAGCCGACCCTACAGGTCCCCTATTCTCCGGGTTTCAGTACTTGTTTTTCCCCCGGTTACTTCCAGCGTAGGAGGTGGGAACAGCTCAGCTGGTACCAAGTCCCAAGTTGCTGCACTGGGCCCGGTGGCATCTTGAGATTGAGTCTCAGGTGAACAGCCCTTCTGGAATTCACTCTGCTTTCCATTATCCATCCCCAGAGTGGCCTGCGGGGCCTGTTGGGGCCCTGTTTAAGGTGCTAGAAAACACTCGAGATTTGGGTGAACCACAGATAGCAACCTCTACCCAAAGAGCCAGATGTTTAAAAAACCGAAAGTCTAAAAAAGGCAAGGAGCCGTGCCTCTGCCTCTAGGGGTCCCAAGCTGAGTCCCCTTCAGGGAACGCCTCAGGCCTGCCTGTGAGCCTCAGGTGGGAGACAGGAAATGCCAGGGAGGGGGTGAGGCTCGGGGCGGAGAGGGCAGCGGGTTCCATGCCTACCTCAAGGGCTTGCAGGTAAGGATGGCAGACTGAAATCACCAGAGGAGTTAGACCATTACTGTGCTGGGAAGGTGCCATAAGTATTACACGTTGTAACACAGGTAAGCAAGGACTCTGTAACATGTACATTAAAAATGTTTATACCGATACAGAGTAGCGGGTACACCGATGAAAAACCAACTCCCCGTTGTTGCATTTGAAGATAAACAGTGTCTGCAGGTAGCATACAGTCCCAATGCCAGCTCCTCTTCACATCTTCCCCTGCTTCGAGTTGTGTTTTCTCCCCAGATCTGCCTTGAGTGTCCCGTTGGTCCAGGATGAGCTCCCTAAAAGCCAAGCTCCCCTCCAGGAAGCACCCTATCTGCCACCCCGAGCTGAATTACACACTGCACTTGGTCACCTCCTGACAGCCCACGCTAATAAGCACTCAGCCAGCATTTGCTGATTAAATGGTGAAGAACAGACACGGGAAATACTCACTCTAGATGGTGGAACCAAGTCCCCCCAGATTCTCTCTTACTCCTCCCAGTGGAACCTGAGGGCTCTTTTGTGAGTTTGCTCTGGAGTCCCCAGGCCCATCAGTTTCTTTGCCCAGGACTGATGTCAGGTTACCAATTACCCCTTAGTGATTCGCTTTAGTCCTTAACGCACATAAATGTAACCACATAGGGTGGACAGTCGGTAGAAGCCTATGGATGTTATTCCAACTCTTATATAATGAGGGTGATTTCTTACATCGATTCTTGGAATGAAGAGATTTAGAAGTTTTGAATTTTCATCAGTTTTATTACTCATCGATTAATAATATTTTCAGAAAAACCCAAATATAATGAAGGTATTATTTCTGATAATGCTTTAAGTTTCTAATTATTTTAAGCTTTGACAAGATGACAACATCAAGGGGCAATGCTATGCAACAGAGAGGGCATCTGGAAAAACCTTGGAAAACGTCCCACCCCACTCATTTCATTCACTGAGTGATAGTGGGCTCGTCTCGATTCGGAAATTGGTCCTTTCATAGTAAGGGCTCATTAAATTGTCACTGTCTATTTTCAAATGACAGAAACAGTAGGTGGAGTTTCTTCTTCTTGACAATCTCCGTGGCAGACGACAGTGTTAGCAGCCTTAAGTGTGTGAACCCTTCGGCTCACTAATCTGTCCGTGCCCTTCTAACTCCCAGATCTGTAGGGAGGAGGAGAAGGAAAGCCCTGGTGGTGGTGGTTCTGCCCGAGGTTGTTTTCCCTGTGTTGAGTTAGAGACAGGTCACGTGAGGGACTCTCACACGTGACCTGATAGCACATGTTGTGTGCAGAGTGCCCACAGTTGTAGCAGTTTGTCCCCACGCAGGACAGGGCATGTGAATCAGAATCACTGTGTAGCAGAAGGCTGAACAAAGAAACTGCGCAAAAAATGAGAAATACAATGTATCACCTTATCCACCTTTAGGACAAAAGAACCACGGAACCTTATGAAGTCAGTGGCCCTAGACTTCTGCTCCTTTTGACTACAAGCCATTTGTTTCACTGCTCTTGGTTCTGTGGACAACGCTTTTCTTTGTCCTACCTTGAAGCACCTGAAGCAAAGCAGAATGGCATTCATTCCACGTTGCCAAACAGACTGTCCTGGTAGTGAAGACCAATCGATCGATGTTGTCTTTGATAACGGCTCTCAGTACTTCCCTTTCTCCTGGCTTTTCTTTTGTGCCAGACGTAATTATTTACGGGCAGATGGGAAAACTCCGTAGGTCCATGTTTAGCCTGAAAGTGCATGCGGATGCCTTGGCCGCCGTGCTCAGTGAAAGATGCGCTCATACCCCTACAATGTGCGTCATCTTTGTAACCTGCTATGGCCAGTTACCCCACTTTCTAAACTAAACCTTTACAAAGGTGTTACCGTCTGCCCTGGGTCATACTGTGTTTACCCATTCGTCTCTATAATGGCTACATTCATAGTGTTTGTTTTCTTAAGTTTGGAATAACTTAAGAACAAATGAATGATACCAGTGTGTAATATTCTCTTTTTACTTACATTCCAACGTGCTGAAAGAAAAAAGAACATCCATCTTATATCTGTAGTTTCCAGACCCCCTGTCGGCCTCTCGGCTTAGTTTCAATCCCAGAACCAGGCCAGTTCTGTTTGTCTCCAAACTACTGTCGTCCCTCACGTGTTTTATGGCTCCAGCCTCACCCGCTCTCCTGCCTCTGCCTCTGTCCCCTGCAGCCTAGCTCCAAACCACATCCGGTGGTCTCAGAGGTGTGTCAGAGGAACCCATCATTCTCCTGCTCAAAACCCATCACAGCTTCCCATCACAGCCAAAATAAATCTACCTCTATTACAAAGACCCACAGGACTGCCTTCCATCCCCACCCCATCTGCCCATCCGCTCGCCCTTCCCCACTCGTTTTGGGAGCTGTGTCTTAAAGACCCCAGACACACTCAAACCTCTGTCTTTGTTCTTTTATTTCCTCGGTCTGAAATGCTGTCCCAACCGAGCCTCCTTCCTTCCTTCTTGGAGAGCGTTTCTCAGATATGACCCGCTCCTTAAGGCTCTCACTGGTCACCCTAACTACTTTTCACACACCTTGGCCACCCACCATTTTATCTGTTCGTGTTACCTGCTGTGTTTTTTGCAGGATCACTTATCACAATACACCACATATGTGTGTTGTGTGTGCATACTTACTGTGTGTTTGTATGAGTATGTGCACATATGTCTCCTTTATTTCCTGTCTTCCACCTCCCTCAACAGAATATAATCTCCATGAGGACAGATGTTTTTGTCTGCTTTCTTCACTGATAGATGCACCGAGCACGGAGCAGAGCCCCAGACACACAGCAGTTGCTGGGTGTACGTTTTATTACGGAATGACTGACTTTCGTAGTTACCTGGTGGCGTGCAGGCATGTGACAAAGCAATGCTCATTCTTTCCTTTAATTGGGTCCTTATATTTCACATCTTATTCATGAATTCAACTGTCACACAATTAGGAAAGACCAATACCTATCCTGGAGATGATCAAAATATGCCCCTTCCCTAGGAAATTACAGTCTACTAGACTTTCCACTTATGTAAATACATATTTGTCAGAGAGCTGTAACAAACGTACCAGCATTTACTGGGGGTTGAATAAAAATAGAAATCTGTTACCTTCCAAAATATTGGAGTAGTAGATCAACCCATAAAAGGTAAGAATACACACACAGAGAGGACATAAAGGCTTATTAAAGTAGTACCAAGCAAGTCGAGTCAAAATATCTTCTTTATTAGACCTTGTCAATGGCTGGATCGCTGGAATGTTTCATTTATAGTCATTTTCTAGGCAGTGGTTAAGGAAAAGCTGTGCCTGTTATCAAGATCACACGTATTACTGAGGCAGGCATGCATAATTGGATAACTCATCAATTATAAAAATATCATGTAGTCTTAGAATCACTATACCCATTACATGGAAGGAAACATTAAAACTGCGAGGAACTCATTACTTTTTTCAAGTTTCTATAACAAAGTGGTAGCAAATGGTAGTAAAATCTCATTATCAATCTAAATTCTGTGCTCCAGGAAGTCGGAAAGTGCAGCTGTCCCCCTACTCGTGGTTTCAGTACCCACAGCCAACCGTGGTCTGAAAATATTAAATGGAAAATTCCGGAAATAATTCATAAGTGTTAAGTTGCACGCAATTCATTCTGAACAGCGAGATGAAATCTCATGCCCTCCTGGCAGGGAGGCGAGCAGCCCTTTGTCCAGCACCGCCAGGCTGTCCGTGCTCCCCGCCCGGAGTCACAGAGCGACCATCTGCATTATCAGACCCAGTGACAAGGTGCAGTGTTTGTGCTCAGGTGACCCTGATTTGACTTCAGAATGGCCCCAAAGTGCAAGAGTAGTGATGCTGGCGATTGAGATAGGCCAACGCAAAGCTGAAAGTCTTCCTCCCTTGAAGTGAAAAGATGAGTGCAGTGTGATAAGATGTTCTGATAGAGAGACAGCATCCATGTAACCTTGACCACAGTGTATCGTGACAATTGCTCTATTTTATCATTAGTTACTGTTGTTAATCTCTTACTGTGCCTGATTTATAAATTAGACTTTCTCATAGATATTATGTATATGAAAGAAGGTTGCATACTATCCGCGGTTGCCGGCCCTCCTGGGGTTCTGGAGCGTATCCCCACGAATAAAGGGGGCTGCTCTACTCTGTAATATACTGAGCTTCCTCATGCCACAGTTAAATGAGTCCGTTTGTTACTGAAGTGATGACTGAGACATGCTTGTTTTTTTTAAGATTTTATTGTGGTAGGGGAATAGGACTTTATAGAGAAGGGTGTGTACTTCCGTGCTTGCTTTTAGAAAGGTCATTTGAAAACTTGCAGTGACAGAACCCTCTCCAAAGGCCCTTCCCAGAGTAGGAGCCTGAAGTGGGTGTGGCCAGGCGTTCAGCAGAGGGGACCAGGGGACAGAGAATGGAGTGGGGCTGTTCCTAAACCCGAATGAGTCACTTAGTAAGACTTCCAAGTCAAGGCTCCCAGACAGCAGAAGCCCTGCCTTAGTCTCATCAGCCTTAAAGGATGTTTTGTGTGGTTTCCACCTTGAAGCTTTACTCCAGAAATAATTTCCCACTAGCATTTTCATCAGGCCGTAATTTCCCAGGTAACGAGATATCTTGTTGTTCTATTAACCCCCACACGAATAATCTATAAGTATTGGCATGGCTTGCTTTACTCATCTACAAAGAAACACCTTTCATTTCCTAATAACATTGTTTCAGTCTCTCAGCTTGTTATTTAATTGCTAGAAATACTGCTCAGTGTCCCGTTGGTTTTTAGAGGACCTTATTGCTACATTATTAATGTGTGATTTATTTGGATCGTAGTAGACTAGAGTGATTTGTAATGCTGCTACAGAAAAAGCCAGGCCAGCTCTTCTCTGCTCTGCGTTTCTGGCACTAAGCGCTCTGCTTTGTAGCAGATTTTGACAGTAGGAAAAATAATAGCCCCATTAACCTCTAACAGTTGTGTAAAGGTTTAATAAAACAAGGGGGCTTATTGCTGCAATCTACTCTGTTCCATCATAAAATGTAATAATGTGGAGCTCTGCAATTGCTAAAGACCTGTGTTTTCCTAACAAAGACCCATCCCCATGTCACATGAATAGACTGGAATGCATAAACTGCGTCACAAATCAGGTAAGTAAATTATGCTTGCAGTTTCTAAACAGGCCTTTGTCACTGCAGGAGCTAAAATATCTTTGAAAATACTGTGCAAAATCTTGCTGTGAAGGGAACTGTTGTCTATATACATTGGGAAGGAGACACTCACTCGTAATTGGGAGCCGAGCTAGGTGGTTGGTCAATTATTTAGCACATCATTTGCATATATGATTTCTTAACTCACCAGAAAAAAAGATCTGTTAAAATGTGTAAAGCAAGATACAGGCTGATTCCATTGTAGATGGTAACATGGTACTGTCCCCTAGTAGGAAGTCAAGCGCTTTGGAAATGGTGACGGCATACTATTATAGAGCACAATGGGTCAACTACAGGAAGCAACTCGCTTTGCACATGAGCAGAGAAGCATTCTTTTACTCCAAAATGTGAACGGAAAACAACCTCCAGATTATGGCAGATCTGAAAGGGCAAGACAAATCCTACGATAGCTATTTTTGTAGAAGTCCAATACATCATGAGTTTACATCAAATGTTATAAAAAAAAGCCTCAATCTTTGTATATCTCAAGCTCTTGAGAGTTGTGGGGAGACCAGTATTTGGGTGTCCACATACGTAAACTAACTCCACAGCAGTCATAAGAGGGAACCACTGTTTTGTTGTAGTTAAATTATCTTACAGGATGGAATATTAGTAAGTTCAGTCAGAATCTCTAAAGATTAATTAATCATGGTAGGTTCTTTACGAATTAAATTAAATCCCTCCATTTTAGACACCAGGACGCTAAGTTGGTGAGTTAAATTTATTAGCCTCGATATAAAGATAGATTGGAGAACAGGAGCTAAAAATCAAGAACCTCAAGGAGAACTCAAGAAAAATGCACTTCCCTTAAGCCTCATCCTTTTATTTAAAACCCATTTTAAAGGTGTAAGGAGAAAACTGGAAATATTTTCAGTTTACGTCCTTTCACGAGAGTGTGTCTAGAATCATAAAGTTTACAGAATCGTATCATTGAAATTGACTTCCACTTTTCATGGAGAAGTCAGTTCGCCCAGACTTGATAACTTTTCCTCACTGAATGAGAAATTTAGAGACAAACGAAGTGATATTGGCCAAATGATGATTACGCTCAAAGTAATCTGTGTGCTTGTGACCTGGGCCATGTAGGAGGCATAATGCGGCATGACTGTTAGACCAAGGGGGCGGGGGAGACACCCATCTTTGTCCAGTTAACTTGGGAAAGCCACATGGAGGAGAAGCTGTCTGGTGATTCAGGCTCGGGGGAGAGGCCGGTGGCTTCACACCCTGCCTGCCTCCCTGTGACCCTCTGAAGACTGACACACCTGGCAAGCGCCTGCAGTACCTTTGTAACATTGTACTTAGTTGCCAATCTCTCTTTTTCATTGTTTATTTTGAAATGATTATTAAGCTTTTCATGTGGCTCACTAATTCAGAGTACAAACTCTGGAACCAGAGAGCTTGGGCTCAAATCCCAGTGCTCAAGTCTTTTGAAACGATTATAGACCCTCAGAAAATTGCTGTCAACCCGACCAGGCGGCCCTGCAGCCTCAGCCAGGTTCCCGGGACGGCGACGTCTTCCCCAACCAGAGCACAATCTCACACTGGGAAATCGCCTTTGCCACAACCCACCGAGCCTATTGAGAATTCTCAGTTCCATGTCCTTGTGTGTGTCTGTGTGTGTGTGCATACACATAGGTATAGTTCTGTGCGATGGCACACATGTGTGCATTCCGTGGTGTACGTGCCACCACGATGAACACGCAGGCAGTGCCATCATCACAAGTCTCCCTGCGGGGCCCTTTGTAGGCACAGCCCTCATCCCCTGGGACCACTCATCTCTTCTTCCCTGGTGATTTGTTTTGTCAAGAATATCATGTAAGTGGAATCATACGATCTGTAACCTTCTGTGGCCGGCTTTTCCCCTCAAGTGGCTGTGTACCAGCAGTTTGTTCCTCTTCATTGCTGCGTGCTGTCCCATGGCATGGACGTACCACAGTTTACCCAATGGCCTGGTAAAAGAGAGTGGATTTGTTTTCCCCAGTTTTTACCTGTTAAAAACTGCTGGGAACATTGTGCTAGACTAGGTTTTGCATTAACCTCAGTTTTCATTTCTCTGGCATAAATGCCCAGAAGTATAATTGCTGGATCATCTGATTTTTGCATGTCTGGATTTATAAGAAGCTGCCAAACTAATTCCACAGTGGCTGTAGCATTTTACTCACCCACAATGTATGTGTGATCCAGTTTCTCAGCATTTGATGTTATGACTTAAAAAAAAAAAAAGCCATTGTGATAAGTAGATAGCAGTATCTCATCGTGGCCTATTTTTGCATTTCCTTAATGGCTAAAGACGTTGAGCATAGTTTTCTATGTTCATTAGCTGTCAGTATATCTACTCAGGTGAAATGTTAGTTCACAATTTTGCCCACTTTACATTTGGGTTTTTTTGTGTTTGTTTGTTTGTTTGTTTTTCTTGTTGAGTTGTGTTACATATTCTAGGTGCTAGTCCTTTGTTGGACCTGTGGTTTGCAGATATTCTCTCCCAATCTGAAGCTTGTCTTTTTATCTTGTTCAATGGGTCTTTTTCAGAACCAATCTCTTTTCTTGCTGATAGATTTCCATCTATAAAACATGGATTCTATTTATGTTTAACACAGGAAGAACTGGCAACACTGGGCCCACAATTATCCGAGGCATGGACAGCAACAACCGACTGGTGGCTGCCCTATGTGGGATAAAATGTCCTCATTGATAATCCCACCCTTGATTAGACATGTCCATGGGGGTTCAAGTAAGCTGTACCAATCATGAAATAAGGAATTTACATTGTGGGAATGAAGTTTAATCCAAATGACAAAGAATAAAAGAAATACCGTTTACAAATTCTTACTGATTTTTCCCCCCCAGAATTCTTAATCTTCATTTCTAGTTTATTTTTAGGCTGTATATTTTTAGGTTTAAAATGGACCATTCTGCTTCCCTTTCTTCCTCTGTTGTCTTGGCTGCAAAATGGAATTGCCTTAATATAAATCATGAGGGATATGTACTGACGATGTTTTAACTTCAAAAGGGTTCAGGATTTTTTTTTTTTTTTTACTAATCCATCCTAATTAATCATGACACTAATTGGATTAAATTGGATAATTTAATTACAGCAAGTGCTTAGATTTATTTGGTACAGTACATATTTGGTCCTATCCCTTGAGTTCGATGCATTTACATTATTTTCGTAAAGAGAAAGCAGATGGAGCGAAGCACTAGAGGTTAGTTTATTCCAGAAAAGGAAAGTAAGTGATATTGCCAGATATGTGAAAATATATGGCAAGTCAAGGACATAAGATGAGATTAACAAATTGGAGTTTTAATGAAGTGCTTTGGAGGTGTAAAGCACCATATTTGCAAGCTCTGTGCATTGCAATTGTTAGAATACTTGCAGGGAGTTCAATTTGCTTGTTAAATGGCCTATGTCATAGTTTGAACAGTTTGAAAGACATATAAAATAGTATGAACCATGTGACATCCACAAGATCTTTTCATTGTGTATCTGGGAAAATCACAGCTCTAAGTAGAAAATTCAAGTTCAGTAATTAACATGTATGAAGCTTTCCACACTTCCCTGAAGAAAATCTCCACCGCGTTTTGTGCAAATGAGCATGTGGTGAGCATTCCACAGAGTTGCAGGCTTCCAGCATTGGGAAATGACCCCATACAGTAATGTGGACTTTGGGAGGGTCTGATTCATGTGTGATTCTTAAAAACACAGAAGAGAATTAGAAGAGTGTCAAATGCATTAGTTGAATGTATCATGTAAAGAATATGATGTTAATTTCTATGAAATAAAACAAGAATCCTAGTGTAAATGGAAGATGTATTTGCTGATTGATCTGTCATCTCTGTCCCCTTTGTCATTGTAATGAGGTTGCCCTGAATAGGGGTTAGCTATAAACTACTCTTCTAGCCAAGCAAACTGCCATTTTACCTACTTTCAGAGAGTTTTCGAGAATCCATATGACAATTATCTAGGACGTATTTTGACCCAAGTTTACTTTTACATCACATGCCATTTACATTACAATCTCATATGTGAACTAGCTTCAGTTGAATAACTTAATATCTGTTTTTCATTCCTTTTAGCAAAGAAAACATGAAATATCTTCTCTGGATGTTCTTGTAAAATTATGAACACTTATGTCAGTACTATTCTTCAAAACAATTTTCTTCCATCCTATTACTGTTCCCTTCTGTATCTGATACACGCTATCATAGTGAGTTACTCGTGATTTTTATGTTACTATTCCTTTTATTAAGACGATCAATGAAGTGCACTTTGCTCAAATCAGGCTCAGCGCGCCGGACAATTTGAACACTTCCCTTCTTTGTTTTGTTCTCAGCATTTCTCACTGGGCAGTAAGTGTTTTTGCTAAATTACCCTAACTTGCAAATTCTGCTGTCCAGCACTGCCATGTTGCTGGGTAGAGAGCTTTGCCCGGGTTCCAACGTCTTCTCAGTGTTGTTGCACCTGTGAGCGAAATCTGACTTGTGACTGTCAAGGCCCTTTGCGGTCTGGTCCCTTTCTGCTCCTGCAATAGCATCGCCCTACACCTGAGCAGCACACTCATGCGCACACACACCTACACGCTCACACACACACGCACGCACACACACACGCACACACACTCATGTTCACACACCCACACACTCACACTCGGTGCACTCACACATACAGTCACACACACTCACACTTACACACTCGCACATGCACTGACACACTCGTGCACTCGCATGCACTCTCACACTCATACACATTCACACACACTCACACCCACTTTCCCCCTACCTTTCCTCCTGCTCACTAACCTTCCTGTCCAGGCCTCTGCTCCTCCTCAGACTTACCTTTGAGTAACTTCCTATCACCCTACAAAACGGAGGCAAGTCTTTGCCACTTTTCTGGACGTACTCCATATGGCTCCATCCACCTATGGTGTACTGTCTGTAATTTCCCTTTGCACTCAGAGTGAAGTCCAACATTTTTCCTGTGTCCACAGACTAATCTGGCTCCACCTCCGTGCACAGACCGTTGCCGTCCACCCTCCCTCCCCCCGCCCTACCCCTGGCCACGTGCTCCCTGCCCCCCCAGCCCTGCCCCACACCCCCTTCCCCCTACCCCCGCCCCCTGCCCAACCCCCCCTCACCCCCACCCTGTGTTCACTGCCCCCTCACCACACCCCACCCCCGCCCTCTGCCCCCATCCCCCCACCATCCCTGCCCCACCACCCGCACCCCTGTCCTGTGCCCCCTGCTCCCTACCCCCCAACAGGACCCTGTGCTCCCTGCTCCACAGCCACTTAGCTCTACTGGCTGCCCTGACCTCACTGAGCCCTGGCTCCTTCGGCACCTTGATGAGCTGCTCCTCTGACTGGCCCCGTTGTCCCACTTCTCTCACACCTTTTGCAGCCAGGACCTACCTGGTGCCTCCAGTCTCTCCTCTCTGGTCTCTTCTGAACCCATGCCTGTCAGGTTTCTGCCCCACACCCTGCCCTGAAATTGTCGGTGAGCATGTCACCCAGACAGCGGCCTGTTCTTCTCAGCCCCATCTCTGGCCCCTCTGCCTTTCTCCGCTGTGTGACAGAAAGCCTCAGGGGTCACGAGAGACTCCCCCACCTCCACTCCTCTGCACATCTCATCCCGTCTCCCAGCTTCACATACCTCCTTCCACTGATGGCTCCCAAAGTGGAATGTTCTGTGGAGCCCTGTGCCCTGAGCGGGCAGATGTGCAGCTGTGTCCCTGCCGTCTCCTCTTGGAGGCGCAGTAGGCAGGGTGGGTGGCGTGTCTTCCTGGTTGTTAGATCACGTGAGCCCTCTCCCCGCTTAGCCAGCCCCGTCTCATTCCAGGGAACCCCAAATCTAGCAACTAAAGGATTGTCACCTGAGCAGAAGAGAGTCTCCTGGTCTCTGCCCCAGATCTCAGCTCTCCTGACTTGTGAATGCCTGTGACTTATCTGTGTGCATATTCGTGTTGTCCGTGTGCAACCCTGCACACACTCACACACACTTTCCAGTCCCCTTCCTGTTTTATTTTGATCTATTCTCATTATCTAATAACTCCATATATACACATTAATGTATTGAGGTATCTCGTTTACTGTCTCTCACAAAAATCAGAATGGGGACTGCAATGTGATGTTCATTGTTGAACTGCACTCGGGACATGGTGGGGACCCAACAGGTGTATGTTTGACTGGATGAGTGAATGAATGAATGAGTGAATGAATGAATGATTGAGTGAATGAATGAATGATTGAGTGAATGAATGAATGAATGAGTGAGTGAATCTACCTGCAGCTGTCTCCGTCACATCATTTCACTAACAATTCCAAAGTCAAGTCCTCAGACACTCCTCCCCGAAACACCCTCCCAAGGCCAGCTCACCTCACATCCTGCTGAAGGACTGCACCACATTCCCCCTCTTACCACATGACACCTGTCAATAAATGAAAATATTTGTTCATTAGGTTTTTTTCTTTTTCTCTCAGGATGTAAGCTTCTTGATAAGAGGCCTTGACTTGTACTTGGTTGTATACCCAGAGTATATTATGCATATCACATAATAAATATTTGATAAACAGTATTGATTTATTGACTGCCTGCCTAGATTTACTCACCATCGCATGTCACCTGGCACAGAGCAGGTTGCCCTGTCTGTCTGTCTACCTGTCTATCTACATCTACCAACTATCGATACGCCATCTACCTATCATCTATCTATCTAATTACCTACCTACATACCTACCTATCCATCTGTTACCTATCTATAGTTCATGTGTCTATGTATTGTCTACCTATGTCTCTATTTATTATGGTCTACATACTCAATAAACAGATATCTGATTACAGAAAACAATTTTACTGTTGTAGACTTTCTGTAGAGTATATTGATATTAGTATTACTTTTGCTTGTATTACTAAAGAAAGCAAATTCAAGTTAATCACTTGGAAAATGGGACCACGTATCTTTAGGATATACAGACCAAAGCACCAATACAATATTCAAATTTTCCCACAGAAGCAATATTACTATCTAGTGGCATTTTTTTTTGTTTTTTTTTGTTTGTTTTGTTTGTTTGTTTGTTTTTGTTTTTTTGATGTGCATTAAGGTTTACAGGTCTCAGAATATCCTACAGTGGAAGGCACATGGGCATATGTGAGACTTTCCTCTTACGTTTTCCTCTGGAAACTTCATTCTCAGAAATCTTAATTCAAGTGTAAATGTCAGTGGCTTGGGGGTGAAATGAGCTATATTTGAGCTGAGAAGCTCCTTTCCCCAAATCCCTCCCTTGGAGGACATGGTACCCAATGTCCGAAGGTGAGTGAGATGCAAACATCGTGCTGGTGTTGGTGGAATCTCAGAGGCAGGGTGTGAAGTGTTTTGTCCCAGGAAACTGAAATGTTAAGGGTGTGAAAATTTAGAGGAGGAACAATTTAGGGCGATGTTAATGATAATAAATAGCTAAAATGGGAACCACCAGATGTAGCAATTATCCCTCATCTGTCTCAGTGAGTCACACACTGAATTGCAAAGTTGAGTTAAGGTCTGATCCAGAGCGTGAAATTCACTCCATTACAGCTCTGTTCATAGCCAGATGAGGACCAGGCATGACACCTCATGACCAAGGTGATGGCCATCACTCCGGGGTCATGAAAGGAGAATGATGAATTCAAGATAAGCTGAAGGTGGACTTTCACAACGAAAAGTGCATGATGTTGAAGCCATATAAGTTATAGATTCCAGTTTTTTCAGACTATACTCAAATTACATACTGCATTCATTTTTTATCTGCATGCCTTTTTTAAACCAAGGGGAATTATTAAACACATGAAATAGTATTAAGCCTAATTTCCTAATTTCTAAAATAGTTATGATAATATCTACCTTATAGGGTCATTTTAATCATTTACTACAGTTCATATAAAACACTTAGCCCAGTGCTTGATACAAAGAAGTACTGAGTAACAATGTCCATTGTTACTAGGTGTTTATTTTTGTTCAGACAGAAACCACACAGTGGAACACTGATCATAGTTACATGTAAACATAGTCATATTTCTACGTTCAGTTTTGTTCACATAGACCATAACACTTTAGTTTGAAATAACAATTTTCAAAACCCTTGTATTTAAGAATTATAAGAGAGATTACAAACTACATTAAGCACCAGACGTTCTTAACCTTATCTCCACTGAGACAGATTTGATAGAGGATGTCCACATGCGTGGTCCAGAAAACAAGCCACAGAGGTAACCAAGATAATGAGGGGAACCCCTCCACACACTTCCTACAACACACACACACACACACACACACACTCACACATTCACTCATACCACACCAGTCAGTGTCGCTGACTTCTTTTTCTATTTGTGATATTCATTTTAAGAAACTAATGTATTTGCATAATCAAATCGTCCACTTAATGACCTAATTTATAAATTAAACATAGCTATTCTAAAATTTTTAGAAATCGAACAAGGAAGTATGTTAAGGTTGCTCGATACAAGCCATAGAGGTAAAGTGAGCTTCAAGCTAACTCTAAGTCTTTTAGCCTTCCTACAATTCCACTCAGCTCTTTTTTTATAATTAAAATTTATTGGGGTGACCGTGGTCAACAAAATGACATAGATTTCAGGTGTACAATTCTGTAACACATCATCTATATATTGCAATGTGTGTTCACCACCCAGAGTCAGTTCTCCAAGCAGCTCTTAAGAAAAACCAGCTAAGGAAAAGAATATTTTGAGTGGCAGTGCTGGTACCACAGGGTTAACTTTGAATTAAGTCTAGTTAATGTGAAAAACATTCTACATGTTGGCCAGTTTATGCATGATTACCAACTACCTCTTTGGAACACATCCCCCATCTGAAGGACAGTCACCGCTCTGCCCCAAGGTAAGAGTTTGGCCACATGCAAAACAAAGTGCTTTAGAGTATCCAAGGCTAGCAAATTTCACATTTGCGTTTTAAATGTATTATTTTATGTGTCCTAATGTATGAACTCCATTTAGCAACCTCCCCCACCATGAAAATTTATTGAAACTAGTATGTATAGTGTGGATCAGCACTTAGCGTTGACATTTTATGTTCAATGTTAACATGAAATGCTGGGGAAAATAATCTTTTAGAGATCCTATTTCTTTTTTTTCTTGTTTTTCTTTTTTTTGTGTGTTGAGCTGACTGGGATGGAATCATAGTGCCTCCACTAAGCAAATGGTGGCTTTGCCAAAGTCACTTCATGTCTCTGGGCCTCTGAGATGAATTCTCTTTAGCTGGATATCAAGGAAGGAAGGAATCAGTGAGAATGGCTCATTCCTGAGTAAAAGAACATTGAAATGGTGTATTTGAAGTGAGGACAAAATGCTTGTCTATCTCCAAGAGTCAATCTATAACTACTTCTAAATGTCTTGCCTACCCTTCATTTTCTAAATATTTTACCTAAAGGAGATGCTGGCACTTCACATGGCATAAGCTAATGTGATGTGTGGAACATACAATATAAGAGTTAAGTGGTCAGGCATCTACACAGTCTATGAAGTGATCCCCTGATGAGTCCAGTGCCCATCTTACACCTACATAGTCTTTACAACATTGTTGATTATAACCCCCAGGCTGTATTTCATATCCCTGTGACTATTTTGTGATTACCGATTTGTACGTTCTAATCCCTTTACCTTTCTTACCCATCCCCACCCTCTCCCGTCTAGCAACCAACCGTTTTTTTCTCTGTATCTCTGAGTCTATTTCTGTTTTGTTTGCTCGTTTATTCTGTTCTTTAGATTCCACATATTGAGTGGAATCTACACCTGAAGCTGAAGTACATATTGAGTGTCAACTATTATACACACGCACACACACGGAGGGTGCCAAAAAATATGTACACATTTTAATAAAGGAAAAAGCTGGATTAAAATTACACTGATGATTACCACTTTGAGCAACTTTTATAATTGCAGAAGTTAAATATGACTTGTATTCATCTTTTATTATCAGTACACAGGTATATTGAGTATTACAATTTTAATACAGTTTTATTTTCCCTTTCTTAAAATATTTATATGTTTTTTTTGGCACCCTCTGTGTGTATAGTCAAGGGATGTGGAGTGCAGCATAGGGAATAGAGTCAATGGAATTATAACAGCTGTATACGATGGCAGAGGGGTAGTGGATTGGTGGGGTTATTTTATGAGAGGTGTAAATGTCTAACTATTATGTTGTTTTGTATACCTCAAACTAATAAAAAAAATTTCAAAAGAAAAAAGAGTTAAGTGGACCATCCTGGGGAGTGTTAGTCTGTGGGTTAGTCTGGACCCTCTGGCACAGAGTTGACAATTCTGTGGTTGACATGATGGTAACTGAATGAGTGAGAAGGCAGGGAGCGGGAAGAAAAGGAGCACAGCTACTGAAACTCAGAGTGTCCTTTAACCCAGTTATTATGGAGAATTTCAAACATACATAAACCCAGAGAAAGTCATTCAAAGAACCCCCACTGAGTCCATCACGGATACCCCATCATTTGTATTTCATCTGTCCACCTACTCACATTTTCCCCCTAAGTATCTTAACACAAATACCAGACATCATATTATTCTACTTGTAAATAATTACAGATTTTCCAGAATGTCATAGAGTTGGAATCACAGTGTGTAGCCTTTTCAGACTGACTTCTTTCACTTAGTCATATGTATTTAAAGTTCCTCCATGTTTTTTTAATGGTTTAATAGGTTTTTTGTTTTTGTTTTGTTGTTATTGTTGTTTGGTTTTGGTTATTATGTGGATGGACCACAGTTTATTTATCTATCATCTACTGAAGGACATCTCGGTAGCTGCCAAGTCTTGACAGTTATGACTAAAGCTGCTATAAATATTCATTGCAGGGTTTGTGTGAACATAAGTTTTCCACTCCTTTGGGTAAACACCAAGGAGCACAAAAGCTGGGTTGTATGGTTAAGAGTAGGTTTAGTTTAGTAAAAAATAACCCAAATATCCTCCACAGTGGCCTGTGCCATTCAGCATTGTCACCAGCAGTAAGTGACAATTCCTGAGGCTGCACCTCTGCCCAGCATTGGTGTGGTCAGTGGTCTGGATCTTGGCCATTCTATCAGGTCTTAGTAGTGTCTCATTGCTGTTTTGATTTGCATTTCCTCGATGACCTATGATGTGCAACATCTTTTCATGTGCTCTTTTGCCATCGGCTTAACTTCTTGTGTAAAGTATCTCTCCAGGATTTGTGTTTGTTTGTTTTTTCCATTTTTATTTGTTTGTTTTGTGTTTTCTTATTGTTGAGTTTTAAGAGCTCTCTGTATATTTTGAATAACAATTTTTACCAGATATGTCTTTTGCAAATATTTTCTTCCCATCCATGGCTTGTCTTATTATTCTCTAAACATGTCACAGAGCACACATTTTTAATTTTAATAATGTCCAACTTCTGAATGTTTTTTTACAGATCATACTTTTGCTATTGTATTTAAACAGTCATTGCCAAACCCAAGGTCATTAGATTTTTCTCCTGTTGCCTTCTAGAAATTGTATGGTTTTGTATTTTACATTGAGGTCTAGAGTCCATTTTGAGTTCATTTTTGTGAAGGGTGTGAGATCAATGTTTAAATTCAGTTTTTGTTTGTTTGTTTCTTTGTTTTGCATGTGGATGTCCAGTTCTTCTAGCACCATCTGTTGAAAAGTCTGGCTTTGCTCCATTGTGTTGCCTTTGCTCCTTTTCCAGACAAAGTCAGTTGACTATATTTGTGGAGGTCTAGTTCTGGGCTCTCTATTCCATTATTTTCCTTTATTTGTCTATTTCACAAACATCACACTGTCTTGATTACTTAGCTTTGTAGTATTTTTTATTCTTTATAGCACCTCAGAATTTGTATCATGCTGCAGTTTCACCCAGGACTTTTAGAAGGTAAATTTGTTTCTTAAGTTGAGGAAGCAAAAGGAATTCAGAGTGGCCTAGAGAAATCTTGCAAGAGTGACACTAAATTTCAGTTTATTAGAAAAAAAAAATCTAGAATTCATTTTTACTGGTGTTTCTTTTTCTTTCAATATTTCATTTTGTATATAATTATATATAGCTGCTGATACTTGTTAGGGAGATGCATTGTAGTGAAATTTTGTAGGCATTATAAAGAGTACATTTTACAATCCTTCTGAGCACGAATTAATATGTACCTTCTACCATAAGGAACCAGAATTAATATGTACCTTCTACCATAAGGAACCAAGGCTCACAGGTCGGGGAACATGCTCAAATAACATAGCAGATCCAAGGGCTGATATCTGAAAGCCAAGCACCTTCCACAGCACATTATCCCATCTTTGTAAATATCACTGGCTAAATTTTCTACTGGCACTTAGAAAAAATAATTTTAAGACTAACCACATTTAAATTGACGCTTTACATTTCTTTATATTTCACTTCAAAATAAAAGAGATAATATCTGTGATTTGGGATAAAAAGTTACTATTGTGTTCATTCACTTATTCATGCAACAAATATTTATTGTGCCCAATTTCTGCCCAACACTGCTACGTAATTTAATTGGACTTAAACATGAGGTATTGTGAATACTTCAAAACAGTTAAACGGACTCTGTGCTCAATGGTTCGAACACACTGAATATCTTTAAAAATCAAAGATTTGGTGAATGAAGAAATCAATTTGGGTCATACTAAAAACGTTCAGTTTTAAAAGAGAAGTCTCAAAATTCAGATAAGTAAAGATAATGAGCAGAAAAGGAAGAAAAGTCATGAGTAGAAGGTGGCAAAGGGGATTTCCTCAAAGCTCAATCTGCTCTCCCATCACCATGGTAACAGGAAGAGACTCCAGTGCTGGCTACTTGGAGGACAGCTATGGACTGCTGAGGCCACACAGTCTTCTCTCCTGAAAGACTTAAGTGGAGCAAAGATTAAGTGTTTTCACAGGATGGACTTTGCCAAAACTCAGGGCCCTATTGTCATCAAGACAGCTGTTTGTCTGCAAAGGCCATCAGCCATCAATGAGAGTGACGGCTTGGGGAGGCACCCACCCAACAGGTGCAATCAGAACCGTGTAGCAAAGGAACAGTGCTGGGTACTGGCTGACCTCTGCAGGGGATCCAAAGGGACTCATAAACTGGGAGAAAGCAGCATTTACACAGGAAACAGCTGGAAGACAAGTAGAGAAGATTAGAGCTGACACAGTGCCTGTTGTACATAGAGCTTATTGTTTAATGTAATTTTCTCTATAATGACTCTCCTTCCATGACTTATTTTACAGGGAAGGCTCGTATCCTTAAAGTAAAAAGAGAGTTGAATTTCCTTTTAAATATGTTGTCCCTATTTGCTATATATTCTATAATAGTAACAACACAGACATTTGCTCTTTATGATCTTTCCACCCTGTGAACAGGTGACAGTTTTTCCATCTGTCATATATAGGGTTCTGTATACTTTATTGTCCAATTGAGGGATTTTGCGGGGGGGTCTTGTTCAAATGCTAAGCTAGACATAACAACAGCAGGTCTAAGTTGGAAGGTCCTGGGTGCACCAGGATATAAGGTTACCTACATGCAGGTACATTCAAGGCAAAAAGCTTAAGTCACATTCATGTGACTTGGGTTTCAATGTGTACCGGAACCTGTATTTTATTGGACATGGATTGGATATTTTATATTAAGTGCTGTAATGTGCTTCCACATAATTTTTTATCCCACCCTCACTTCACCAATTACACCCCTCATGTCTTCAGATATTTGAATGAATTTCTTTGTGGATTATGGAAAAGACACTTGCTTTGAAAATTTCTGGCTGGACCACCAAGTAGAAGAAATGAAGACTGAAGTTAGTCTTCTACTTCATGTGGTGCCCCTTCCCTATTTTGGAAAAGTGAAAATAAGCTCAGAGCCTCCAAGGCCCTTCCTTGAGGTCCCACTGCTACCTAGAAAGAAAGACCATTCGACAGTGCCGACATAGTGAGCATTCCAAAGCTTGATGCCATCATCAGGAAAGCCAAGAACGCAAATGGAAGAACCACACTCTCATTTTACAGCAATAAGCCCAAGCTTAGAGTCAAATAATACTTTGATGATGTGTAGAGCCATTCTAAGTAATGGATATAGTTGACAGACAATTAGACTGCTGAGTCACTGAATTCAATGTAGTGGGTGAAATTAGACCTGAGCCAATGTTATTTTGTGACCACTCATTTGGGTGACAAAACAAGAACAATAACTGCACTTTTGCAACACAGGACCAGATTTGATGAATAAACTTATATGTCCCCTAACAATGGCATCAAGCTAGTCACTCCCCAAATCCATCCACACGTTTTCTGTGCTGAAACCAGAAAATTGATTTATAGTGAATACATGTTATTTTTACTTCAAAATATAGGTTTTAATTGTGTCAATTTGTTTTCCCCCAGTCTTATTGAGATTAATCAACATGTAACATTGTGTGAGTCTAAGGTGTATGAGATGATGGTTTGATACACTTGTGTATTGTGAAATGATTCCCATGATAAGGTTAGTGAACACTTCCTTCAGCTTACATAGTTCTGTGTGTGTGCATGCGCGTGCAGGAAACACTTAAGATCTAGTCTCGTAGCAACTTTCAATTACATAGAACAGTATTGTTAACTGTAGTCACCGTTCTGTACATTAGACCCCAGGAGTCACCTTACGCCAGAACGTTTGTAAGCTTTGACCAATGTCTGCCCATTTGCCCCACCCCCTAGACCCTCGCAACCACCACTCTATTCTCTATTGTATGAGTTTGGCTTTAAAAAGTATATATTCCACATATAAGTGAGATCATACAGTACTTGTCTTTATCTGACTGATCTCAGCATAATGCCCGCCAGGTTCATTGATGTCGCAAATGGTCCGGTTTCCTTCTTTGTTGTGGGTGAACAACACTCCATGGTGTGTCTATCTGTGTATCTCTATGTACACTGTCACGTCTTCTTTCTCCGTTTATGTGCTGAGGAGTACTACGTTGCTTCTATATCTTGATGCCTTTGATGAATGCTGCTGTGAACTTGGGGGTACGCAGATCTCTTTGGGGTAGTGATTTTGTTTCCTTTGGATAAATACCCCGAAAAGGGATTGCTGGATCGCATGGTAGTTCTATTTTTAATGTTCTGAGGAGTCTCCTCACTGTTGTCCATAATGGCTTACATTCCCACCGTATGTTGACTCTTCTAAGTGCAGGTTGCCTGAATCTAGAAATGTTGGTTCCAATGTGAACTTGCTTCCTGCCCTTTCTTCCACAGGTAGTTTAAGGGTAAAATTTAGCCCAGTTTTCCTCCACATTTCAAATAGAGAATTTAGAACTGCATAATGTAGAAATGGTGACTATAATGAATGCTTTGATGGAAATACTAGAGCCAGTGGGCATGCGATCTGTCGCAGTCAGAGTGAGGGTGAGTCTGCACCTGCAGTAATGCTCTGACTCCTTTTTCCCTCTGAAATCACTACCCCAGACTGGGTTTAAAGGAGATCAAAATAGGACAGTGTTATTTGATTTTGAATAGTATGTAAAGAAGATAGAATATATGCACATTAATTGGCAAGCTAGGAAAAAATTCCAAAATCTACATCTAAATAGGAATGTTAAGTACTAAGGAGTCATTCCATTGCAAAAAATATATCATTTTAAAGTTGTTTATTTTTTGTTTATTTTTTCCATGGTGGAATAAGCCATCACTAAATTAAAATAGAAAACCACTCCATGTGGCGTCAACCTGTTAGTTCCAATGTGTTCTCAGGAGTATAGGTCATGGCTTACCCTCCTATGAAACAAAAACTTCACATATTTCCAAATTTTCTAAAATTTACTATTTTAATACTATCACCTTTTAAATCTATTTTAAAAATCAAGTAAAGATAAGCATACTGCTAGCTTAAGATTAACGAATATACTTTTCATCTTTAAAATCTTGGCAAGAAATTTTGATATCAAGCTAAAGCAAAGCAGACATAATTCAACTGAAAGAATATGAATTCTGAAGTCTGAAACCTGGGTTTGAGTCGAACCCACTAGTTGTAGGTCCCTTGGTAAACCTTTGACTTCTTTGTATCTCAGTTCCCTTGTGCGGAAAAGGGATGAAAACCATTCAAAATAATTATAGGTATTAAATTAAAAGAGTGTGAAAATGTTTGCAGTAGAGGAAAGACCAGGCACAACAATGATATTCCAAAGAAGTGTTTTAAAAGCATTTCATTTTTCTTTCAATTTGAAATAATCCTTTAACATGGCACTGAAATGCCCCCCAATTTAGGAGAATGCTGACATGCATAGATGAGCACTGCTACAGAAATGGTGGTATTATAATTTTGAACTCTGTTCAGGCAGATAGTTTCACACCATTGCATGCAGTTGCTTTAGAAAAGAAGTGGTAGTGAGGCAGAGCCCCAAGCAAACAGCTCACTTGTGATCTTGGGAAAGCCTAAGTAAGAGAATAAAATAAAAGTGCTCTCATTGCTGGCCCTTTCCTCGCAGGGGTCCACAGCTCACCCCAGCTGTCACCATCACTATTTAAGGACTATTTAAAGACAGGTGTCCACCCAGTGCACAGTCTTCGCCGGTGTGCTGTACAGCTGTTCTGTTTCTCAAGTCCATTCCCCTCTGTTTTGTCCTTAGACAGAGCTGTTTGGGGGCATTTCTATGCTAATGAAAGAAAATGACAGAAGGGATAAAGCAAAGTTATTCTGAGTAGATAATTTAATTGAAAAACTAAGTTTTTCAATAACTCCTAGTTTTAAACATATGCATATATATTCTGAATAGAAGTTTACCTTTCAGTTATACAAAGATCAGTGCTTTTTCATGAGGGCAGGTCTCCGGAATAACATACAGTCAGCTTTCTGTATCCATGGGGTTTTGCATCTGGGGATTCGACAAACAGCTGATAAAAATTATTCGGGGTGGAGGGGTGAGTAACGTTGTCGCTGACGTGTGCTCTGTGGTTACTTCTACCGTGGTTGAGTCTATACTATACTAGTACAGACTTTTTCCCTAGTCATTATTCCCCGAACAATGCAGTGTGACAACGATTTACACAGCACTTTTACTGCCTTAGGTCTAGTAAGTCATCTGCGTGTAAAGCACCCGGGAGGCGGTTCGTAGGTTATCTGCAAATATTACGCCACTTAATATGGGGGACTAAAGCATCAGCGGAGTTTGGCAGCCAAGAGAGTCCTGGAACCAGTTTCCCCGCAGATACAGAGGGAAGACTACAGGTGAATTTTCCCGCCAGAGAGCCCTAGATAATAGAAGTCCTTTTGTGAGAGCCACACGCTCTGCTTAGAGGAGTGGTGTAAGCAGAGGGGGCCAAACAGACATGCTTGCTTCCATCAGAGGCATCTCCAAACCCTTCTGTCTACTTGAGACCCATCTCCATGGGGACACTGCAACATCACCCAGGTTCCTTCACTGTCACCTGTGGTGTTCAGATGAGTGCAGGACCCAGGACCCTTTACTAAGAACCTGCGTTAGAGGATCATTGGCCGTTTTTGTTTCTGTTTTCTTTTTCTTTAGCAATGGCCTTGGACTAGGTATGTTTTCTTGTAAGGGAGGTAAATAATTGCATAGCTATTCATGAATTACTCTTAAATTGCCCAAGTCAATTATTAAATCCTTTTTTTTGGGGGGGGTACATGAAATTAGTTTAAAAAATAACTTTTCTGGGAGGGACATAGTAGGTACACACCATTAGTCTTATCCTTTTAAGGGGTAATTTTGTTATGTTTTTTTCTATCGCATCTATACGCCCATTTCAGTTTTGTCCTGGCTGACAAAAGGACACTCACCTTTACAATGTTGAATCTGTTTACCACAACCCTCCTCCTGCATCAGCTCTCTCAGGGAGCTGGTCCCAGGCATGTGAATAACTTCAGATAGGGGAGGGCCCAGTCCCATTAGCACCTATTTAAGATGTCTGTGCTTCTGAGATACGGAATGTTTGCAGACAATGTGTGAAATTCCATATGATACAAAGTGAAGTGACTCTCACAGGACTCACCTGGGTGCCTGAGCTGTGCCCAGCATGGTGCTTGGAGCACAGAGTTTTAGCTGTTGTTCTGACAACAGTCCCCCTGCATTTCAGGAATGGATACTCAGTAACGAATGTGCCCCAGGGTGACACAGCTGGTGCATGCTTAGGGACAGACATAAACACGATGCCCTCGGATTCCACAGTTCATGTTTCATTCAGTACATAGCGCAGAATGGATAACAAAGGAAAACACTGTGAAATCCAGCAGAAGGAAACAAACAATCACCATGCATGTCTGGTGGGGACATGGGCAGCCAGGGGGTCTGAGACGGTGATGGCCTGACTTGACTTTCCCATGACTGTCAGTGCAGAGAGGGAAAGAGTGGCATGATGGAAGATAGTTTCACACCAGGCAGAGCTCGCACAGGGTGAAAACGCCCCTCTGAGACAGCCCAAGCGGCTGATATAAAACACCACACAGCGTGGTTTAAACAACAGACACTTACCTGGATGGGTCTGGAGGCTGGAAGCCCAAGGTTAAGATGCCAGCAGGTTGTTCCTGACATCGGATGGGGAGCAGGGCAGTTCCCGGCCTGTGCCCCTTCTGAGAGGGGCGCTAACCCCATCTGGGCTTCCCCCTATGACCTCGTCCGACCCTCCTGTCCTCTCAGAGGCCTCCCTTCCGGATGCCATCACCTTAGAGGCTGGGGCTTCCACCTGGAACTTAGGGGACAAGCATTCAGGTCACAGCAGCCATCTCCTCTTAGATCTGCCCTCTTTCCATCTAGAGTCTTTATTTTTCCACAACATAGAAACAAACAGAATCGTGCCCCAAATTCCACATTGACCGAACACTTTCTGTGGAGGCTACATGCAAAACTCACGTATATGCCAGACACTCGGGACACAGGACGTATGGAACTGCCATTTCTCCAGGGAAGCAGGGGAGCAAACTGTGTACGCAACAAGTAAGGGCGCACGTCAGGTACCAGAGTGTAGGACGGTCTGTCAGTCCCTGCATGCCGCTGGGTAGGGAGGGGCGTGGGCTCCCAGAGGACACATGGGGATGGCGCTGGCATGCTCATAAGGGGTGGCAGATAGCACTCCAGGGCACTTTGTCTCTTTAAGGAAGGATGTTGCAGCTGGGGTTGGTCAAGTTTCAAAAAGGCAGGTGCCCCCCGATTCCTGGCACAAGAGCCTGCCATGGAGAGTGACTGTTTATGTTATATTCGGCCTGTTTATGTTTTTGGGTCCACACAACCTTACTGGGCGACGTGCTGACACAGTCATTGTCTTCAGTGATGTAAGAAAGATCCCCGATAACTTGCTCTGAAACAGTCGTGTGTGACGTGCCCGAGGAGCCCTTGTGACTGTTGTGAACGCTTGTCTGTGTCCCGGCCTTGGGAACCTTTTATCTCTGCAGATTAGGGCTGAGATGGAGACCAGGGCTTTGTTGTCCCCGAGCGCAGGGCTCTCGGGCTCGTCTGTGCCCTGCTGGCTGCATGACAAGCACAGGAGAAGCTTCCCCACGCAGTGTCTCTGTGGAAGGGGGATGATAGCATCGAGCATGTGCAATTGCTATAGTATTAAATGAGTGCTGTTTGGAAGGTACTTAGCACAGTGCCTGGCACACAGTAAACCTTCATTGGTGATATTGCTACATTCACGAATTAATCCTGACACACTGCCCAATATTTTTAAGACTGTTGTTTTAGTTTGTTTATAATCATGATGATGGTGAGAGTAACACCACGGTGTCAGTTTTTCATTTAAAAATCTCTGGTTTCTAAGGGACCTGCTTAGAAAGCAATAGCTTCTATTCAGCTAGTGTTTGTCTGCTAAACTGCCACATAGGACAGGGTATTTCATACCCTAGTTCAAAGTGATATTTACATCCACACTAAGAGAATGGACTATTTTCTTTGTATTATGAATTCCCAATAAATTATCATGGATTACAGAATAAAGCTGACCATAACACAACCCTCTGATATTATGAAGACATCTCAGGATCTTACATTGTCTCCTAATCGTCACCGTGAATATCAGGCAATGCTGGCAAAATGGCCATTTGTAGGCAGTTCTGACTGATGGCATGGGCCTCACCAGTGCCCACTGCCCGTGTCTGCACCTTCCTTCTCAGGAAAACAGCTTCCATTTCTTTGTGGACCGAAGTCCAACACTCTCATTATGCAGCCAGCTGGCTGACTGGGTGTAAGCTAAAAATAGCTCACACCGTGAATGCTTCATGTATAAGTTGCAGTGCACCCTGGCCGAGGGAGCTCCGTTATGCAAGTTAAAATTAACTTCTGCATCCAGTAAGTGCATACTGAGAGGGCAGGCTTGGTGAAATGCTGGAAGTGCGAATGCCTTTTCTCTGAATGTCACGAGCATTGCAGTGGGGTTGGTTATTACCACGTTTCTGCTTGTCATGACGCTAGAGCCAGTTTTGCCTAGAGCTTGACGAAAGGCAAGGCTATTTATTCAAATGCTTTCATCCCACATTCTTGCTAAGTAATTGTCTCTCTTGTTCAGGACCTGCCTCCTTTCCATCGCACCTGTTAGGCTGGGTGGTAGGGGATGCGGAGTTGGGCAGGTTGGCATGAAAAGCAGACAGTCAGTGCAATGCACAATGGCGCAGACACATGACTCATGTCACTGAATGACAGCTCTCTGCCTACATGAGCCTTTCCAGACCAAGGTCTGCATCCTGTTAGCAAGACACAAGAATTTCCAATAATTTCTTCTCTATATTAATTAATTCATGTATTATTAATTCAAAACATAGTTATTGAAAGTCTATAATAGATCATACTGTTAAAAGCTAACTTTTTAAGGGAAAGAAAAAAACAAATATTACGTAAATAAATTACAGTTTGGTATGTGTTATAACAGAAATACTTACAAGAAAACACAAGAATAAAAGGAAAAATATGATAAATGACTCCTCGGAATGGAGTGGGTGGTGAAGGCTTTTCAAAACTGAAAACCATGAATTTGGGCCTGGAAAATGGAGTGGGGGCGTTCTCTAAATCTCTCGTACTCAGTGGTGTGCTGGTGACAGTTTAACAACTGGTTCTCAGAGGGGAGAAGCCTGATTTATAGCATTTTCTAATTTGCATCGTCTGAACATTCCTTTGGCCAATTACTAGCTGTCAACATGATGTCACTGTTCACCGCATGGGAAGTAATGTAGAGGTTCACTTCCTTATGTAATAGTATGTAATGTTTCCACCAGACAGATACTGTAGAAGGCAGTAACCTCAGGAGGGCAGATAAAAGCCAAACATAATAAAATAATTAGGAATTTATGAGATCCAAGCAGTTATCACCTCTGTTTGTAATAAAATTGTTTCAATTTCAAATCTACATAATTTCACCACTAATAATGGCTGTGTTTAACAATTGTCTTGCAAATTTCCTGAACATTTAACATTGACCTGTCCACACTGAGTTTCTCATATTTTTTCTGAGACGTGGTAGCCAGAAGTCAAGAAAATATTCAAAGTGTTGACATGCACTAAAATGTAAAAAGGAGAAGGTACTTAGTGGCCAGTCCTTTGGGCAAGCGCTGTGAGGAGGACCTTAAGATGCTCACCCTGTTTCTTGAATTATGGTTTAGAATCCTTTGGTTTACATATAAAGTTTAGATTGTTTAAATCTTATGAACTGTATAAAAATCATTTGAACACACCCGTCTCTTTTCTGTCCATGTCTATAAATGCCTCATTGTAAGATATCTTGTACTTAGAAAGATTTCCCTCTAGATAGCAAGATTTGAAAAAGGGAAAATAAAAATAAGAGAATCGAAAAACCTCTAAAACTGCATCAACCCTTTTGGAATAATATATTTAGAAAGTAATGAAAGAAATTTGCTTTTTTTCCCCTTCAGTTTTTATTTAACCCATTGTATTTTTGGTTTTGAATTATTATAGTCTCATTAACATTGCAAATACAAACTAAAGATGCATCTTCATAAACTTCCTTGTGTGATTGACACGATGAGGAAAAGATGGAAGTAAATCACTCACACAACATGAAAATGTTTTTGGGTATACAAAAAAAGAAATCACGATTCTAAGAACACAGAGAAATGAATAGCTTTATTTATGAATGCTTTATACGTGAGCAAGGCCAGGACAGGCCATCCTTGTAGAAGCTGGCTGTGTCATCGCACCGCGTTTAAAATGGGAAGCAATGTCTTCTGAGGTGTGGGAGTTTGGAAACGAAGTACAATCCACAGTTTTCAGCCAAAGCTGTGTACACGTGGGATTTGAAGAAAGGACTGCTGAGGCCCACAGGCTCCTCTCTACTTTGTTGAAAGGATAATTTCAAATTCAGCCCTTTGTGTGAAGCGATTCCTCTTCCCAAGTCACATCTTTGAAAGAGAAATGCAAAAGGAAACAATACTAACAAGCACAATGCTTAGGCTCACCATCACATTAAGTTGGATGCATTTATCAGCAAGCTATTGTCCCTGACAAGAAGGGCTGTGGTTTGCTGAGGAGCGAGAACAAACTAAAATGAGGAAGTGAACAGAAAAGGGCAGCAGGATGCCTGGAACCCTTTCCACCGGTTGAAACACATTAATCCTGAATGAAGCACTGGATCGGATTTTAGCAAACTATGTGACTGCAAATTTTTTTTTTTTTTTTGAAATCAGAACCTTACTATGTTTTGGAGAAAAATACTATATATAAACCAAGGATCAAGAAGTTAGAATTTTAAAGGAATTTGCACTATTTAATCTGATGAAATAAAACCTGAACATGGCTTTAAAAGCTGATAATTACCATCAGTCATAATGCCTAAAATCCTCATAAAATAGCCATGTCATGCCAGAAATGTTAACAGAGACCTTTCTTGCCAGCACCTTCTTGGCACCACAGAGCAGGCAGGGAGGGCAGCAGTGTCATTTCGGGTTTACCCAGAGGACACTTGGGCTCGGGGATTACAAGTAGGTTGATTGACGTGACCATCCCTTCGTTCTCTCAGCAGATACACTCCGGGTGCCTTTGACATGCTTGTTGGAGTTCTGAAATCTGTGGGTGTAGCACCAATCTCACAGAGCTAATATTGTGACGGGATAAGAGTGGCAACAAGAAATAAGCCATGTGCCTGGTAATACAGAAGAAAAAGGAATCAGAGGACAGAACACTATGGTGGATTCTTTTTCTTTTGGACATTGATGTTGGTCGAGGAGAGTCCCTCCAAAGGGATGACCTTTGGCAGAGACTGGAAGTCACTGAGGGATCAAGACCGACAGGGAAAACCTTCAGGACCCAGGACTAATACTTGCAGGGTCCCTTCTTAGTCTCCTTCCCTTTGTCTTTACAACCAGTCCCTAGTGCAGCCCCTCCCAGAACAGGTGCTTAGTTAATACCTGCTGAATGAGTAAATGATACAGCAAGTGGATGAGGGAATGAATAAGTGATGTGTTTACTACGTCAGGGGTTTCCTGCCTGAAAAGTCTTACTCACGTGAACTTCCCATCTGCCTCCTGAAAATCAGAGTTTCCTCTGCTCATGATTGTTGAACTTGGGACGATCGTGATGAATATTTAGCTGGGGATAACAAATTATTGGTTGATTGAATGGATGGATGGGAGTATCAGTATCTTTTACCGAATGGCAGCTGGCAACCTCGTGCCCTGCCCAGTCCAGGAAGAGAGAGCTGGTCAGCGAGCACCCCCACCCCCAACTGAGAAAGGCTCTGAGCATTGGGACAGGTCATTGATTCCAGAAAGAGGCTAAGTGTTAGTAAAAGGAGACGTAAGAAAACACAGAACACAAAGTTTCACCTCAAATGTGTGTACTCTGCTATCTTAAACCTTAGTTTCTTTCCATTTATGGTGAAACTTTTCAGTTTATGTTGATTCATTCGTACACATTTTCCTTTTCTCCAGCCATTCTGACTTTGAGAATTAACTACTGATATTTCTGAACATAATGGCTTTCATAAATATCTCTCTAATGGAGTCAGTCCTTAATGTTTGACGAGAGATTAGGGTCAACTCCAAAGGATTTAACTCAGTTCAATGCAGCATTTTTGGTGAAAGTCCATGCTAAGCTGTTTAGTTGTTGTTCCTATGTCTTCACCTGCTTGTGTTATCCCTCTGTCCCCTGGACTTCTCCTGGTTGTTCCCTGGGTACTTACACTAATTATATGTCCGCCCTTGCGCAGGGTCCACTCCTCTCACCTGTGCTTGGACTCCTCCCTACATTATACATGGCAGTAAATATACCCAAGATTCACACCGTCCACTCAGGTAGAAACTGCTTTTCTCTCCCTCTTCTCCTCTGTAACAGGTAGTCTCCAACTCTGCCATTGCTACCACCTAAAAATGCCACCCACGCCACCAGCTCACATGTAGCTGCCTGAGTTAACTGAAAGAAGGAAAGCAGAGGTTTGCGTTGGGTGGCTCACCCGTGACTCTTACCTTGCAGGACCGTCTTTGCCATTGGTGGCCTCTGCCATACCCCCTTTGCTTGTCTTGTCACTGGCCATCGTCTCAGGCTAGACTGAGCACGTGCGGTGCGATGAGACTGAGCAGCAGAGGAGAAGGTGAAACATGTCTTACGATCCTTGATGAGGAAGGACACACTTCACAGGAGCCACCCCTCTTTGCTCACTCCCAAGGTATTCCTATCATGAGCCAGAATTGTGTCACATGCCGTCCCAGCCTTGCTTTCTGCTCCCCAGGCATCACCAGCCATAGACATCAGCAGGCAAGAGACACCGGGCTTCTAAATTGCCCCTCGTCCGGGTTTCGCTTCTCACCTGTGCTCACTGCTCACCTCTGCCCCACGCACGGTCGTCTTGTCTGCACTGCTCACAGGGACCCCTGCAGGTCAGGGGAAGCCTTGTGTCCTAGAATCAACAGTGTGAACAACAGTGTGAACAGTCTACGTTCAGGGGTCGCTGGCTCTGCGCCAGGCGGGTGCTATTCTCTAACACTTAGTCCTCTCTATAATCCGGTGAGGGGGACATTGTAACCATGCCCACTTCACAGACGGGGTGACAGAGAAACACAGGGCTGGGACATAGTTGGCACCCCACAGCTAAGTGGCAGGGAGGATTCTGTGTTGGCCTAGCCCTGGAACCCACATGCCAACCCTCCATCTCCTCTTCTCATTATCAAACAAAACAATGCAGGTGACGGTCTTTGCAAACTGTGCAATGTCCCACGTGGACCTCACCAGCCGAGCTTATTTCTGGGGGCACATTTCTGAGCACACAGTCAGCACTTATTGGAATGTGATGATTACAGAGTCATTGTTCAAAATGAGCAATGCATGAGTTTGCTTTCTTCTGACATGCTTGGAATTATTGCTATTCTTCTAGATTACACCCTCAAGATATGCTTTGACTTGGAAATTTTATTTTCACGTTGTAAATTTATATGACATTATTCCTCCAAAGAAGTTAAAATTGTACAGTCCATTTGGGAATATTATTTTATGCCATATGATTTTACTCCCTCGTCGCATTGCATATTGGGGATTCAGATATGTACTGCTACTTTTCATAAGGGTGTTAAGAGAATTACAGTAATGGAGTTTGAAATTGATTCCAGCTTGTTTGGAAAGCCCATACTGTTAATGAGAACGGCTTCCTTCTCTCCTCTGTTTTACACATCACCCCTTGTCTCCTGCAGTGGGAGGTCCCAGGGGGATGGAGTCAGGTTTGTTCCTTTTTGCAAAGAAGAAAAATAGGGGTACCCAGGGTGACTGATACAGAGAAAAACTGGTTGACCTGAGCTAACTGGAAGGTTGTCTGTTTCAAAGGTTTGAAAACTAATGGTGATTTGGATAATTATAGAATAATTGCAAAAATTACCTATATCCCAAGTAACAAAGTAGGCAGGGTAGATAACTAGAATAGAGAACCCTAATCTCTCTTTTTGCAAGGACTGCTACATAATTAATTAACAAATTGGCAATCTCTGTAATAGTCTGTTATCCATTTCTGAAAAAGCTGTAAGAACGAATATGCACAATTTTACTTCTTCCTAAGTCTCCCACTGTGACACAGGAAACACTTTTGTTTTTTTAAGTAGTGATTTCCTGGACCTGCAACAAGTTACATTTATTTTAAGGATTATGCTATTTAATATTTATGTAACTTGTTCTGAAATACTTATGTTAGCATTTAGGAAATTAGAACTAATTTCAAGTAAATGTAACCATTCGATGTTAAATTTAACAGCAGTGCTCTAAATACCTATGCTATCAGGTAATGGAGCACATGAAAGTTATGCTTTTTAATACACACTCTTTGATAGGTCAGGAGCTGTTAATATAAAGAGCAAAACAAGCAACACTAAAACAGCCCCCCTTCCCGCCCCTGGTGGGTAGGAAATCCTTAAAGTTATAGGTAAAAATTCCAATACATTTATTGAAAAGCTTTAAATTAAAAACATAACGCTATAATGACAGCATGCTATTAAAATGTTACTAAAATTCACTTTTAGGATCAGAATGATTCTTATTAAGGAATCTTATCAATAATTTTATTAATTTTGCTAATCATTCTTATTAAGAAAACATATGCCAGTAAAGTCGTTATCGCAGTAAATCCAGATATGCCTAATCAACTGTTTATACACATAAATGCCGTCATCGATAAGAAAAAAATCCATTCCCCTCCAGTATTTCACATAATTCATCGTTTATTTTTAACGAGGTGAGTTTCATATTTGAAGTTTTGGTGGGGGGCCTTTATTATAAAAGAGAGAGCTTTAGGAAGTTTCTGAAACCTCCTTTTATGTTAAGGATAATAATGTTAGTGTCATCGTAATGGCTGTTGCCTGCCTGTGTGCTCATTGCGGGCTGGGTACTGGAAGATGCGAGCCATTGCTCCTGTTCCTGGCAAAATGTCTCTTCACATGATGTGTTATATATTTAATGTATTTACCACTAATCAACAATTGGATATTTTTGAGAGAGAGAGAGAGAGAGAGAGAGATTTCCAAAGAAATCTGGAATGAGTTTAAAGGGGCTTTTGTTCATAGTTTGTCTTTGTTTCAATGTCTGTCTAAATTATAGTTAATCACTTTTCCATACTTGAGCTACCCAGGTGACCTCTTTCTATTGAGGATTGTTAAATAGTGTCATTCTTGTCTCAACAGGAGAATTTGTTACAGCTTCTGAAAAACATCTTATAAAAGTTTTTTTTGATGCTTTTGAAACGGGCCTGGCTTTCTGTTGCTTAGGACCCTCCAACAGCCCTCCCACCCCATGCCCCCAAGCCCAGGCCTGGCTGGCTCCTCCTCTGCCTGTACCCTCTGGTCGCCGGGAAGGCCCTGGCCCTGACTAGGGCCCTGTGCTGTCTCCTGGCTCCTTTCCCCTGGGGCGCCCCCCGCTGAGCCCCACCTCAGTAGCATAGCCCTCAAAGCCCTTCTGTCTCCTGGTCCACATCTTTTACTTGATTTTATCACAGGTTCAGCACTGTGCCCTGACACGCAGCAGGAACCCCATTTTTAAGTCAAAGAATAAATAAACAGTTGTATTGGGGCCAGGTGGGTGACCTACTGGAAAGGACGTCATTATATCACCCGTTGGAAAGTGTCTTCCTTTGCCTGTAACGGTTCCCAAAATCCACTATTTAAAGCCAGTTTCTTTGGGGTTTAAAGACTTTCTGTCCTTATCAAGTGCTCAGCAAATATTTAAATGAGTGATTGAATTTTACACAGCACTCATGGGCCCTACCCATGAAAACAGAATGTGCTTTTATATTCAATACGCTTTTAAGTGTATTGAGTGACAGTGGACCATGCTCATAAATTTAAAATTTATTCCAACTAGTAGGATAAATTAGTCAAAGTATTTTAAGCTGTCATAAATAGATTTTGTGTATTTCCAGGGTACCTTTTAAGAATATAATACTTTTATGAAAAGACCATTTTGCCTTAAGCACTTTATTTTTAATTCTACATTGATACAAATTTGAACTTCTAAAGAAACTTTTCAGAACACCTATTGCATGACATTTGAGTCCCAACATTTTATGATATATACCTAAGACAAAAGTTACAAATATTTTTAGTTATTAATCCCATTCAGCCAAAGTAGTATTGTTCTTTATTTCATTACTCTGACTGTTACAGTTTTTATTATTACACTACTTGTTTCTTGAAGGGAAGCAGACATTTGGACCATGTCTGATACCCTTCTGTTGCAAACACAGTGCTTTGTAGGCAACTGAAAACACATGTACTGCAGAGGGGAGATGACACGCGGGGAGGGGTGCATGTTCCTGAATACCGGCATGCATGGGTGTGATGTGCGTGAATGACACTTCCCAGGGAGGACGAAGGAAATGAAGAGGAAAAGGGCTCAGTGCAGGACTCTGGAGACTTACCAACGTTTGTAAAGCAGGGGAGGTGGAACCCAAAGAAAGGAAACAGATGGGTACACAGAACAAGAAGAAGCAGAAAACTCACATCCCAAAATACATCCAACAGGGGAAAGTGTTGGACCCGCCAAGTGCCCATGTGTTGGACAGAGGACTGTGGCTTTGGCAGTAGTGAGAAATCGGTCAATTTAAATCAGTCAATTTATATTTTGAGCCAAAATATGCTTCGTTTTAGAACAGCACCTTGGCACTCATTCTTTTCAAGGCTCTTCACTGGAAGACCCTCCTTTTCGATGCCCCAAGCATTGTTTCGCTGCTCACAAGTGTGTTTAAATTGCACCCTGTTTTGTGAGGACAGGCATGAATGATTTTGAGCCGGTAGGACCCCAGCTAACATGCCTGACTTCCAAATTAATACTGAAGAGAATGTCCAGGTTCCAGAAGTGCTCACTCTGCTTAACGCAGATTATCACAAGTGAAATATTTAAATAGTTCCCTAAGCAGTATCCAAATAGGTAGCTGTTTTAAAATTTAACATTATTCAGATATTTAGTTGTATGTAGAGCTTTCCTGGGTAATAACGGGGTTGCTATGTATAATCCATCTGAATGCAGCCATTGTGAGCAGGAGTGTCAGAGGAAAGTGGATAGACTAAGCTAGGAGCACAGTGTGGTGGCCTTATCACCTGCCAGCAGCTTGGCCAGTGTGGGGACTGGCTTCCCGAGCCATGGCCAGCTCAAAGCACACGTTTGCATGGCCACGCTGAAAAGACCAGGTTCGGAAAGGAAAGCGGACACGCACACTTAACCATGTAGCAGCAGAAGTTGGGCTGCTGGGATTATTTGACCTACTTAAAATTGTTTTCCCTTTTTTTTTTTTTTTTTTATTGATGAAATGTCCCAAGGCATAATGGAACTAATATGCCCAAAGCAGGAGCTTCCTGCAGGAATTACATTTACTTTTTTTAGGAGCCAAATGCTAGGGTCAGAAATGTTCGTTTTCATAAAATCACATCATCAGAAAGTGTGTCCAAAAGACTCAAGGCAAAATTTCCCCCTCGGTACACAAATATGGGATGGTGCTATTCTGGCCCGTGGCACAGACGTCTACTTATTTTACTTAACCCCTTCTTTTTCTTTTAGTGAAGGATTTATTTCCTGTGTACAGATTTGTGAGATTTTAAATGGTCAGATCATTTTACATGAGAATAAACAAAAACAAGTACTCATAAAACTAGGCTGCAAGCAGATGAGATCATGAGAGGAAGACACATAAAAATTTAAACCTTTAAGCATGTACTGGAAAATAATCTTTCTCATCTTAGTGCTACTTTGAGAAGGGTCATTCCAGAGGGAGAATTCGCTTCTCTTCCCTTTCCTAAATGGTTTTCCTTCTCTGCAGGAGGTTAGGCCCAGGAGCTCTCACCTCCACCACAGCCCAGAGGCCACGCCTGTCTGGCCCGGCCCCCTTGCTACCCTCAGCTACCTGAGCCTGTCTGCACCTGGGGCACTGGTGCTGTAAGTCACCTGAATATACCTGAAACGTGGACAGTCCTTTCCGGCTTACATCCTCTACACATGCCGCCCTCTCCTTTGGAAACAGTCTTTTGTCTACTCTTTGCCAGATGATAGCTGCATATCTCTTGTTTATTATTTTTCCTTATGTCACAAGATCGAGATGAGAGTACTGAGACCCCGTGTCCCATCACCCAGCTAATCATTACCAACGTTTGGCCAAACTGCATTCCGTGTAGCCCTCCACCTGATTTTGTCAAAATAGAATATTTTACAGCCAATCATAGGTGTAGTATTTCCTCCACAAATATGCGTCTCTACAAAATACCTTTTAAGCCTAACTACAATGTCATTATTATACTTAGCAAAAAATAATGTTTTAATTTTACATAATGTCCATAAGCATATGATTTTTTGTTGTCTCAAAATTATGTTGAGATAGCGGCCTATTCAAATCAAATTCAGGTAAGCTCTATTCATTCACTTCGTTGGATTTTTCCGCCCTTCAGTCTCTTTTGGTCTCTGACCATCTTCCTTTCTTTTATCCCCTTGTCATTTGTGTGTTGAGGAAGCAGGGTCATTTGTCCTGGAGACAGAGCACACCTGGGACCCGCCGCTTGCATTCTCCTTGGTCTGTGTCCTTCTATCACCTGTGTCCCCAAAATTCCTCTAGAGACCGACTCGACCACGCGTGTTACGTACCATTGAGTCCGCTCTGACTGCTGGCGACACTATGAATGAGTGACGTCGCAGGATCCTGTCCTCACAGCCCTGCTCGGCTCCTGGAAATGCAGCCTAGGGCGGCTTTTACGGAGTCCACCCATCTCATATTCGGTCTTCCTCATTTCCTGCTGCCTCCTATTTCCCCAGCATTATTGTCTTTTCCAGAGAACCCCGCCCTCTCGTCATGTGTCTGAAGTAGGACGGTTCAGTTTTGTCTTTTTTTTTTTTTCTCTTGTGCCTGCGGTGACATTTCAGGCTTCCTTTCCTCTAGAAGTCACTCGTCCATTTAAAGCCTTTGCACATACTGCTGTGTACTTCCTGTCGTTTCACACCAGACCTGTGATGCCTGCTCGTCTTATTCATAAGATGTTCATGTGGCAGGTGTGTTACACAGTCTCTCCTTTATATAATTCTCGACCGACCTGTAACCTGATGGTCTTATTCATTCCTGGACATTGTTATCTTGTGAAAGGTGCCGCCTCTTACTATCCTAAGGCTGAGTAGCAAACACGCTTCCCCTGTTCTGTTCTCTTCTCCTAATTCTGTCAGGCAGAGCGCAAGGGGTTTCAGCCAGTATGGACAGTGTGCTCCTGCGACTCCCAGAGAACGTGGGGAGGGACCCCATGAAGGTCAGTGTCTCTTGCAACTGTGGGGACTGGATTCCTCACCGAAATTGGGATGCCATGGCCAAAACGAAGGAGGTGTGTCCCACTGCCCACGCTCCACGCTCTGCAGAACGTGTAGAATTTTGCGGGACAGGGAGATAATATTTGGTCACAAGTATTTCTCAGACATTGCGCGGAATATTCTTCAGTGCACTGCTGCGTCTCACAATTACTGGAAGACAGTCTTGTGTTTTTGTTTCTGCCTGAGGTCTCTGTTCAAAATTAGCACCTCGTAAAACCGGTGTCCTGAGTCCTGTGTCCCCAAACGTCTGGGACGGGTACAGGGTGCTGAGCCCAGGGCCTCAGGGATGGGAGTTCTGTGTGGGGGCCTTCAGTGCCTGCACAGCCAACCTCCACCAGCCCACGCCGAGACTCCTTCCATGGCTGTCAGCTCGGGCTGCTGTGACAGAAGGAACGCCACAGACTGGGGCGTGAACAACACACCTGTATTGTCTCAGAATTGGAGGCTGAGGCCACTTCCGGGCTAGAGGGAGTAAGCAGCCACCTTGCTCTGTGCCCACAGGGCAGAGAAGCTGGTGTCCCCTCTGACAAGAATGCTGATCTTAGCTCAGGGCCCCACACTCAGGCCTCCTTTAACCTTAATTTCCCCCTATTGTCCCTTCCTCCATATTCAGTGACATTGGGGGTTCAGGCTTCAACTTAGGGAATTTGGGAAGAGATCACTCAGTCCACAGCATACATGTCTGCTCAAGTGGACGACGGTGCCTGCCTCAATGGCACATTTGGTGACCAAACATTAAAGTCCACACATCACATGAGAGCATGACTCACCAATAAAAAATCATACATAAAACCGATATCGGTACCATGCTTTTGGATACACCACTGAGAACGTACAACTATGTTATTTTCTATATTTATTCTGGCTTGGGCCACCGGCCAGCCCCGGGCACTTGGCACTGCCGTACCAGTGTGCAGGGGACGTAGCAGCCCATGTCCGAGCTCTGCCCCGGTGCCCCCGCTGTGTGAGACCCCCACTAGCTCCCTACCCTGCCCCCGCCGCTCTGGTAGATCTGTGTCATCAGAGGGGTAATCCACTGGGCTCGTCTTGGGTAACCCCTGTAGGACTTCATATTTGCAAAGAACTTAGAACCCTGAACGTCATGGTTCTGGATCCCCACTTTATATCAGCAGAGGCGTCTTTTCCACCAGCCTTCTCAGGAGCGTTCAAGAGGCTAGCCTGTTTCAGTCGTTTGACTTTCAATAGATTCAAGTGCTAAGTCATTCCCCAACGGGGGCTGTGATTTTCTCATGCACATGTTACATACATACCTTTTGGGTTAACCTGATATCTCCTCATTCACAACACAATGAAAATACTAAGAAGAGAATACAACACTGGCAAAATTAACTCAAGTGGGTTTTTCCTATCCCCCTATTGCATTTGTGTATTTCTTCAATATGCATTACAGGATTTTAAAATCCTTTATAAAATCCAGAACTTTCTTAAATCATACAGGTTTACATATTTATAAAAAGCAATCTGTTTTATTAATATTATACAAGATATTAACAAAAACACACACTACTTTTATAATCAGGTACATTAACTATTTGTCTCCTTTACTAAATGATACAACATTTAGACCAAAGTATATAATAACAGCATGTCTTTTTCTTATTCATTAAATATATTTTGATCAGATTCTTTATAAACACAAAAGATCACATGCTCATACCCACAAAAACGTTCTTTCTAAGGCAAGATAAATCACCACATTGCATATACCAGCTTCCACAGTTTCTGCTCTTGTCAGCAAAAGCACCGAGCTCGAATTCTTGGCAGTGTTTGTTTGAAACAAAAATATTACACTGACCTCAAGGTTAGAAGCTAAAAGAAATGAAATAAATACATCTAAAAAGTACTTACGTAGTAGTCAGTGAATTTATTTTTTTATTCTGAATTGTCAGAGAAAAAAGTTTTAAACCCCAAATTTTAATTACAGGAAAGCAAAAATATGTTTTCTTGCAGTATTTGTATTTTTTTTGACAGTATTTCTTTTTGATGTGGGTACTTTTGATACAGGGTGCTAATAAGTGATGACCTCAAGATCTTTTGCGTTGTAGTTTATTGTTCGTAAACTTAATATTCTGTATTGCTGTGATGATCAGATCCTTCCACAGTCCTCCAAACCCCTGCGAACCCGCCTACCATACACTTACCCTCTTCAGTCTGAGTCCCTGTCTTTGGTGTCTCCCCGCCACTCCAGGCCGACATGGGCTCTGTAAGGACGAGGCAGCTCATCCCCACGTGAGCACAGCAGCCAGGGCACAGCACGTGTGAACAGTGCTGCTCAAGCTCACTGACTGCACGTGTGTCCATACCTTCTGGTCACCCCTTCTAGCGACTGCGCGCCCTCCTCAGGTGCCCGCTCGTATTAGCACATTGATTTATCAATTTCCGTTTCAGGATTAACTCTAAATGTTAGGAGAGTTTAAATACCTGTCGGAGTATAAAGCAGATGAGGTCTGTTCTGCGGCTTCCATTCTTCCAAATTGGCCCATCTCATTTAGCCAATCTGCCAAGTTTGTAGCTGCTTTTTGAATGGCTGAGGTCTGTAGGAATCTGAATTTTAGGTAACTGTGTTATGCTATTTTTCATCTTTATTTTTATGCTCTCTGTGGTTTTTAAACAATAGAAGTTTGTCTCAATGTCAGGAAGTCGGGAGACAGGGATCCTTGTTGTTTTAATGGCTTAGCCCAGTCAAGCTCCAGTGTCAACCTGGTTTTCTGAACTTGCACTTCCTGCTGGAGAGCTTCCAACGCCAGCCTCCCCCTTCCCCCGTGTCCAAATGCTAAAGATGGGTGAGGGCTTATCAGAGACGACCGTCTTTCCCAGAGCCTTCCCAGCTGACTTCCCTACGTGGCTCACTGGCCGTGATCGGGTCCTATGCCCATGTCCCCAGAGCCTCTGGGTGGCTGGTAAAGTGAGTGTCTGATGCATACGCCTTTCTTATGGGAGGAGAGCTGCACCAACAATGTCAGGGAGAGTTTTTTTGGGTGGAGGCTCCAGCACCAGCCCCCACCAGCGCTCTTACTTGACCACACATGTTACTTTGGGGGTTAGAAGGGTGAAGCCCTCACCCCTGCCTCACCAACACTTTTATATATATATATATATATATAAGATTTTATTGGGGAAGGGGAACAGGACTTTGTTGGGGAACAGTGTGTACTTCCAGGCCTTTTTTTTTTCCCCAAGTCAAGTTGTTGTCCTTTCAGTCTTAGTTGTGGAGGGCGCAGCTCAGTTCCAGGTCCAGTTGCCATTTCTAGTTGCAGGGGGCGCTGCCCACCATCCCTTGCGGGACTCGAGAAGTTGAACCAGCAACCTTGTGGTTGCGAGGACGCGCTCCAACCAACTGAGCCATCCGGGAGCTCAGCAGCAGCTCAGCTCAAGGTGCCGTGTTCAATCTTAGTTGCAGGGGACAGAGCCCACCACCCCTTGCGGGACTCAAGGAATTGAACCGGCAACCTTGTGGTTGAGAGCCCACTGGCCCATGTGGGAATCGAACCGGCAGCCTTCGGAGTTAGGAGCATGGAGCTCCAACCACCTGAGCCACCGGGCCGGCCCCACACCAACACTTTCAAGGTGGATTTCTCTAAAGCAAAGGCTATTTTTTGCTCTCATGGACATAAGAAACATTGTGAATAAGTGACTCGTATGGAGGAAAAGAGAAGAATGAGCATGGATCACTCATAAAATGAAAGCCACTGTGTAGAAAGCATTTCTGAGATAGTAATGTCACAAGTAATTGTGCCTGAAGCCTCGTGCCCCTGGGTCCAGTTGGGAGAGAAGGTTTAGAGCTGAGTGTGCTTGGTGGTATCTCCCTCTCCCATGGTCCTGTGTTCTTCAGGCAGCCCTCTGCTGAACTCTACTGAGAAACAGTCTTGCGTGGCCTGCAGACATCACCCTTCCTCACCTGCTCTGCCCGACTCTGCACTGAGGCATTGCACCCACTGGCTTCTGGCTGCGCTGTGTGTGTGTGGCAGGGGGAGTGGACACTGGTTCAAATGGATCACACGCATATTTCCCAGAGGCACTCCCAGTTGCAATTTAGTTTTAGTGGTGGGATGAATGTGATGCCACCCAGCCCTCTGACATGAAAGGGATTCTGGAATTGACACTAGAGAACTTTGGGGCATCTGACCTCTCTGGCATTGCGGACAGGAAAGTATGCCTGTTCTGCTCTCTTGAAAAATTAAGTCTGGTGCATCTTCCATCAGTCAACCGCTCTAGGTTTCACCTGGAAAATGTCAGAAGACTCCTTTCTTGCCATCAGAGCCAACCTCTTTTGCCTTCTAATGTGAGAGCTAGCTTCCTAATTGCGAGTTGCTGCTAAGTTACAAATGATTTAGAATAGCTAATATACAGTGGACGTTTTTTGTTTTACACAAAATGTGCTTAATCAACTTGCAGAGTGAACCGGCTCCTTTCATGCTTCTTGCCTGCAGTGCCTGGCTGGCTGAGCTCACACCACCAGTGGCTTCCTCCTGTCCCTCTCATGGTTGGGTTTCCCAGCAGGTGTGTTGCACGGTCATCCAGAATCCGGTGGTGTTTTACGCTAAACCCATTTCTGGCAGTGCCATTTTTCATCATAATTATGTAATTTAATAAAATACTATATAAACCTATGATATATGAGTTTTAAAAAGGCAGCTATTGAGTCTGTAGAAAAAATAGCTAAAAATGAAAATCACTGCCAAAGTAGCTGTAGGCAAGATGACAGAGAAAATTGCAGGGGGCGGGGGACTTCCTAAAAGAATAGAAGGATTATGTACTCAGGTAACCTTCAGAGCTTAAGTTCTTGCTTCACTTCATGGTAGCCAAAAACTGGATGTTTTAGATGATAATTGATGAGTTGGTTTTGCAGAAACCAGTGTTGTGTGTGGACTAATACTCAAAGGGAAGAGTGTTAGCGGTAGAGCTAAGGTTTGGGAAATCAATGTACGCTTTCACGTTTAGAATGAAAATGAACTGCCTGAAAGAAGCATAGGCGCTTCTTTTTATAGTTTCCCTCTTTAACTGGTTTCTTTTTAAGAAAAATAAGATGAGAACTTCTGCTGTATCACGCTCCACCCCCCACCCCGACTCAGGGCACTGAGTCTGAGAGGTGCACCAAGACCCACCCACAATGACGATGAGGCAGGATGCTCTGTGTGCAGCTGCGTGGGGTCCAGCCATGCCTCCGGGTCCACAGTGGGGTGGGAAGCAGGTGACACGGCACAGCGTGGTGCTCTGTGGACTCTGGCCTCCACGACAGCGCCGGGCTGACTGGTAGACCCAGTGGGAACACCGTGTGCTCGCTTCTGTTCCGCTCAAGGCCAGAGCTCTTTATCACCTGCACAGACGCCAGAGCCCAGGTCTGCTCTGACCTGAGACTCTAGTCTTGTTTCGGTTTCCCCAAATGGATCTCTCACACCCCACAAATGAAAGGCTGACTTGTTTTGAAAAAGAGGTTCCCCAAATTTATGCAGAAATTTAATTCCTCTCCTAAACTCTCCATATAATCATTACTAATTCCTACTTTTTAAAATTTAATTTTCCTTAACAATGCAGACTTAGAGTTTTGTTTTCCCTTGATTTTTTAAAAATGCTGTATACTCTATCTCCAGTAACACTTTTCCCTAAACACATGCACATGTATTTCCCCACACTTCCTTTTGCATACACATCTGATATTTTCACCTCCAAAATTTTATAAATCTTTATATTTCTATTAGATCTATATTTTGACTACAATGTTATTTTCAACCTCCCCACAAAGGGGGGTTTAGAGTTCAGTCAGACTGGCGGTAACTACTGAGATGTTGTTCAGAGGACCTGTGTTCAGTAATGTGTCAGTCGGTGCCCGTGGGTGTGGGGTGTGGCGTGAACATGAGCATGGACGGGTGGTAACACCGTGTGCTGAAAACACCCGCACTCTCAGGGGACGATTGCGGCCCCTTCTGCCCAGCTGGGAGATATTTACTGGTTTCTCCACGTGGTGCCATTGACGTTTCGCATCAGTGATCCAAGCTCAAGTCATGTTTCTTACGTGACGACTGCAGGCTGGCAAGGGTGAGATGAAAGTGTCAGTTTCAGATGGGAGACAAGTGCTCATTTTTAACACTGGTGCTGTCAGGATGAGACTGTCATTTCTGGGAATGAGATGGGAATAAATATATAATTGAATCTGTCAACTACGTGGGTCACTGACCTTGTGCTGCATCCTTGGGATAAGCCATCTTCAGGCGCCTTGTGGGACATCGGTGATGTGCGGCCAGGCTTCCACGGGGCCAGCCTTTATTCTTCAAGTCGGGCTTCTGTGGTTGCCGACGTGAGTGTGAAGACCTGGCAGGACTAGACAGGCAGCGAGTCATCTGTAGTCACTATTAGCTCACTCTGCTTAGCCCATTCCTGACTTCACTCCTTGTGTTTCTTTCCATGAGACAACGTGTGAATGAAGAAGCTCTAGACACAGACTGCATGTGTGTGTGTGTGTGTGTGTGTGTGTGTATATACATATATATATATATATATATATATATATATATATATATATATGTATGTATGTATCTCCTGAAACTTTGAAATCTGTAATCCTATAGTATCTTCAGTTGGTAAACTATATGCACGGAGAAGGGGCGCTCACCAGTGATGAATGAGTACTAACAATGTGCTCTTTGCTGATAGAAAGCATTTTTATGTGTCTTTTATTGTGTTTTAATAGACTGTGAGTGTTATTAACAGTACCAAGAATGCTAATTATGCTTTCAAGTAGTTAGAGGGGCTTTGGTCCTTAGTGGTGTTAATTTTGTCCTTCAGTGGATATTTATTGAGTGCCAGTGATGTGTCTGCACTGTTCTAAGTTCTGGGACCAAAGCAGCGAACAAAACATTATTAGTACATAATTTAATATAAACTCCTGTTGTCAGAGGATTTATATTATCCTCAAGTGTGTGGGGAAAGGAGGAAGGAAACACAAATTTCAAGTTCAGGGGAGATGACCCGACTGGAGATGCCCTAACAGATATTCCCAATCACGAGGGGGATGTTGATGAGTTGTCACTTGGAGCCATGTTATGAGAGTGACGATAGGTTGCCCGTGTGCAGCACAGTGACCTTTGCCAGGATGACTGAGGCTCTGGGTGAGCCCGAAAGCCATCCCCCTTCACTGGAAGAAGCGAGTGCACACATGTGCAAACACCTGTGCACACACACACAAACACACCTGCACACAGGTACACATACGTGCACACTTGTACACACACACGTGCACACACCCTAGACTCCCCTGCACTGGGCTTTGGGATAGGATTGGGTTTTGCCTTTGGATGACCCCTGAGGCTTCTCTGTTTAGGCTCCGTGCCTGCTGGGGGTGGCAGGACGTGGCTGTGCCTTGTGTGGGGGGAGCACCCTGTCTGGCCTTGGCCCCAGAGCCCGGCTCCCAGTTCTTGGCTGCACCGGGGTTCTGGAGCTGGCAGCCAGGGCAGCGCTTCCTGGTTCTTGAAGGAACCTATTGTTGACTCCATAATCAGATGCCACCAGATGAAGCCTCTGCATTTTGCAAAGTCAAACTGTCAACAAAAACAACAACGACAACAATAAACAAAGTGTAGAATGCATACCAAAAGAAAGATATCCATTGGAATAATGTTCCTCTAAGAGAAGGGTGACCCCATGGTTTAATGATGTTTAAGCATGTGTTGGGTAATTTGGGTATGAATACTATAATCTTCAAAGCATGTCTTCCTTTAACTCTTGGTTTATAAATTCTATGTATCAAAATTTATCCTAAAGAAATAATTAGGGTAACTTGTTTAAAAATACTACCTGTAATCATATTTATAACAGTTTCAATATAGTAATATCAAAAAGAATTGGAACTGGTTCTCCTGTGGTATCGGCAGTTGTCTTCTTACGGACACAAGTGGGAAGTGAGCATGCTCTGGAAGGCGAGAGGAAGGGGGCAAATGGAAAGAGGAGAAGAACACAGGAGTGAGACACAGGGCGCAGAAGCAGCGAGGTAGCCCCCAGCCATGTTCCCGGCCCTTGGCAGAGACAGACAAGGGCTCCTTGGCTGGCGCATGGGTGACCATATTGGAGACATGGCGTGTGAGATTGACAATGGAATGGGTTTGGGAAGGTTGTGGGATGCTTTAGAATGAGTTTCACATAAGCGATTTTTGAAGCCTGAAAACTCAGCTCCAACACTTTTTCTGCCCTCCCTAGCGCTCCCATTGTTTGCAGTGTGTGACTCTACTTCCTCATCTCTGTCTGGCACACACGCTAATATTGATTTTCTCAGCCATGACAATGACATCTTGGGATGCATAATTCTGTTGGGAGCTGTGGCAGGTGGGTAGATGGGGGACAGTCCTGTGCCTGGAGGATATTTAACAACCTCGGTCTCCACCCAGAGGCCAATAGCAGTCCCCTGGTGGTGACAGTCAAGTGTCTCCAGACAATGGCAATGTCCGTTCTTGGGCAAGTCTGCCCCTGGTTGAGAACCACCGATCTGAACTTTGCAGCATCTGCTCTCACGTTGAGCCTACCTGTCTCTAAAGTCCCATGGCTTTGTCAATCAGGAGTCCCTCCGTAGTACTATTTTTCCCCCTTTTTATGGAGAATCTCTTACACTGATACCCAAAATAAACACCTTACATTGTATTGTTCCAAGCTCACTTGGCATTTGATTTTTGTTAAATGAGCCATCTTTGAAACACCAAGATGCTTGACCAGAAGGGAAAACGACTCAAATTTACTTCTTTTAGAATAAGTTGCCCCCTCTAAAGAAAGATTTCCCCAAATATGTAACAACTAAATACAAAAGGTTTTCAAGACTGTCTTGCCTTTTTAACAAGAACTTTAAATGTCTCTCATCAATCATGCAGATTTTCAAAGTAGAATACTTTAGTAGAATGGAAAATCAGACGTTGACCGAGCATATCAGTGGTGGAGGAAGAGAGTGCATTCCCAGAAGAGGTCTCACCACCTCCCGCCTGGTGCACCAGTGGCGCTTGGTGAAACAGGCAGATGGCACGTGCTGTGTGTGCGTACGCGTGCACAACAATTTATGTGCAACGAAGGGAAGGAGACAGGGAGTATGAAACAAGAGAGCTGACCTGCGGTGCTCAGAGCACAGGGCCGGTTTCTGGCTGTGGGGGCAGAGCCCCCAGGGCATGGAGCAAGTCCTCTTGGCAGAAACCTGCCCTCTGCAGCTGGAACCATCAGCTCTGCCCTTAGCCTGCATCCCTACCAGGCGGGGATGTCTGCCTCACAAATGGGTGGTCCCACACGTAGGAAGATGCTCTGCCTCATTGCACACCCCGGCTGTTCACAGTAGAATTCAGTGTGTTATGCACAGGTATGTATCTTTTACAAACAAACCAAATGTAACAATTTATTTTGTAATAATTCCCAGCTTACAGCATACTTCCAAGACTAGTACAAGTACCCCCTCTTGGATTCACTAACAGTATAGTATACATTTCGCCACATTTGTTTTTTCAGTCTTTCTCTCTCTCTCCCAACTAATAATTCAATATGAATTTCCTATGAACAATATCTTATAGTAACTACACTATAATTTTCAAATTCGGAAATTTAATGTAGTGCTTTCATCAAATAGCATCACCCCAAATTTCATCTGTTGAAAATGGCCTCAGCAATGTGCTCGACGCTGTTTTTCCCTCCTGATCATAGACCCACCACAGCTCGCACACTGCACGGGTGGTCTTGTCACTGTAATGTCTTTTAATCTGGAAGAGTTTCTTCTCCTTTCTTCATCTTGCACAGAATGGATGTTTTTGAAGAGGACAGGCTATCACATACCTCTTAATCTGAAGTTGCTCCTCAGAACGACCCTGGCACACTAGCCTACACTAACACAATTACTGTTCTCAGTCTAAACACCTAACTTGGAGTGTTGTTACCCTGTGAAGGGATGGACCCAGCTTTCACTTCACAAAAGTGCCAGGAGAGAGCTGTAAAAAATGACACTGCCGGGCCCTTTAAGATGGGACTAATCATAGAGGACAGTGTATAATTATTGAGGAACTGATATTTATTCTCTCTCCTTACCCTCCCCACCTCACCCCAAGACAAGGGGCACAGGCACGAGAAGGAGTCACAGGGGAATGCGGCCAGCCTGTGGAAGATGTAGAGAAGGGAGGCGGGGCCAGAGCAATAAGGAAAAGATGACAGTGGTTATTTTCATGGAGAACCTTCTCTCCTGCCTGCCACTGAGAAAGCAGGGGATGTCAGGTTGAAAGCTCTGTTTAAAAGAAGTGCTAATGAGGTGTGAAAACTAGGCAAATCTGGCCCTTTGAGTATGCCTTTGGCAGGAACCTAAAAGTTACTCATTTTTAGTGGCTTCCTAACTGCTGTTATGGGCAGTCCTACTGCGTATCAGGGAAACAAATTCATATGTTATGAAATGTTACATTTCCCTTGAATCCCAATTACTAAACTGCCAGATCTTTATTTACATTTCAAAATGAAATGATTATTATCTTAATAAATGCAATTTTCCCTGATTATCAAACAAGGCACTTCATTTTTTTAAATTAAAATGGATTTTTGTTTTGATTTCTTATTACAAAGCAATGCAGGCATAGAAAAAAAATGGGAAATGCAAATTAGAAACAAAACATTTAACAAAAATCTGTTCTATACAGTGGAAACATTTTATAGCTAACATCTGGGAATATGACCTTGCTTTTTCTATGTATATGTACATGTAACATGTTTTCAAATATGACAAAATAGTATATACCTTTTTTGGTTGTTTTTTTCTTTTTTTAAATTTCATATACTGTGAATTTTTTTCCATGTTGATAAACATCCTTAGAAATACGTTTTACTGTCTGAAGAGCTTTCCATCATGTAGCTGTGCCACAATTAATTGAATCCATTTTCTTTTGTTGGGATTAAGGATAGTTCCAATTCTTTTGATATTACTATATTGAAACTGTTATAAATATCATTACAGCTAGTATTTTTAAACTAGTTACCCTAATTATTTCTTTAGGATAAATTTTGATACATGGAATCTATAAACCAAGAGTTAAAGGAAGACATACTTTGAAGATTATACTATTCATACCCAAATTACCCAACACATGGGTAAACATCATTAAACCATGGGGTCACCTTTCTCTTAGAGGAACATTATTCCAATGGATATCTTTCTTTTGGTATGCACTCTACACTTTGTCGTTGTCCTTGTTGTTTTTCTTGAAGGAACCTATTATTGACTCCATAATCAGATGCCACCAGATGAAGCCTCTGCATTTTGCAAAGTCAAACTGTCAACATGCATTTGCATAGCCTGTGGTTCTCAGGGTCTCCCTGCCTTGTCTGCAAAGGCAGAAGCTTACTTTTAAGGGGCCTTCTGTTCTGCCACCTGTGACCATCGCCCTCTACCACAAGTGTTACATCAGGGTCTCCCTGTGTCTCACATGGTCCCTCTGAGACCAGGCACAGAGACTCTTGAAGCTCAGCTCCTACCACGGGCTGGCTCATCAAAGCAGTTTCCCCAATAAGGACGAGTCTTTCCTCTGAAAGCTCTGATTCCAGACTTTAAGAGGCTGCATCTGGGTCCATGTGCTGCAACTCCTGGGGACAAATGCATTGACACCGGTCACCTTGCTGGTCTGAGTAGTCTCAGGGTCCTCACTGTGCATTGACGTGAATAGAGCCGTGACTAAGTGGAGTACAGGACGTGACTCTGGCCGTGCAATCCTTACTGATCTCACTGTTCAGCTGGTACATGGCTTCAGGACAGATTTCACAGCTCAAGTTGCTAAACAAGTCACTGGGTTTTCCTGAGTCAGATGAAGAGTGGTGAGGAGACAGGAGGGAACTCAGGCAAGGAGAGAACAAGTGACTAGTTTTTCCCGTTAGGCACCGAGCATCAGAAAACCTGGAGTTTCCTGGAAGTGGGGCAGTTCTTCTAAGGCTTTATTCCAGCTACCTGCCTCTTATCTCCTCTTGTTCCTTATCAGCCTTGCCATCTTTCCATTCCATGCTAACTTCCCATTTTCATCCTTCCCAGCCTGTCTTCATCCTCATCTTCTCTTTGCAACAGGAGAAAAAGCATTCATGTGCAAGGAGCGTTGCATTGGCTTCTCTCTTCCGACGGCCGCTGTGGTAAGATGAGGGCACTGCAGATGGGTGTGCTCAGACGCTCATGTCAGTTGTGCAAGGCCTCACACCTGTGTGCTCCAGAACAAGACCTGACTCAAGGCCAGCTGGCTCCAAAACCTGTTTTCAGCAAAATTAGTCATAGGCAAGTGCTGTTGTTATTGTTGTCCAATTCGCCAAGAGCAAGGGTTCTCAAACTGAGATTGCTGGACCAGCTGGAGCGTCTATCAGCAGAGGGCTGGGCCCCATCCCGGAGTTTCGGGCTCAGTGAGTCTAGGATGGAGCCGGCAGCTTACGCCACTTGCATTTGTAGCGTATTCCCAGGTGGGCCTGTGCTGCTGGTTTACAAGCAACATCCTGGAGCACATCCTTAGAGATCAAGTCAGCTGCTTTCACTGCACTTGTTTCCCATGTTTGTATCCAGCTGGTTTTGAGACAAGGGTGGTTACCGTGCTATTCGCCTCTGTTCCCAGCGTCACTGGTACCACATTTCACTGAGGCCCATCGTCGCCCAGGTGTGGAATCAAGCCAAGCTTGTTAACTCCACTGGCAAACATTTACACTGATTAAGTCATTAACCTAATTCGTCGGATCCTGCCCTCCGTCTTTCTGGAGGATGGGTGGTGGCTCCAGCCGCTAAGGGCACAGCCAAGGAGACGCCTCTGCCGCCAGGTGCTGGCAGCCCCGGAACGTGAGCGAAGCGAGGCCCGCGGGCCCCACACGTGGAAGGCCGACCCTCCGAGCCTCGGAGTTTGGAGCAAGGAAAGGTTCCCTGAACCGAGCAGACAGGACGGGGACGGAAGGGTCCTGGACAGGTTAGGAGTTTTCAGGGCCCGCGCTTTCAGCTTTGCCGGGTCCGCGGGGCCGCCGGGCCTGCGGGTGGTCGTCGCGCGTGGACGCGGCCTGCGGACCTGCTCGCCTTCGCCCTCCCGCGGGCAGCGGTGGCGCGTCTCGCTCCGCGTGGGCCTCGCGCGTCTCGGGTCCGGGTGCGGATGGCCGGCACCTTGGGAACCCCGCCGTGGGGGTCGCGCCGCGTGTCTTCAGGGGCCACAGCGCCGTGTTTGCCGCGCCTTCCCTCCGCCCCGCGCTGTGGGGCCTCCCCGCACGCCCCGCCCTTGGCCACGCTTCCGCCGTCTCCTCACCTGCTGTCACCGCGCGTCGCCGGTCCTGCTGTCACCGCGCAGGCGGCTCAGCGGCTGCAGGGCCGTGGTCCCGCGACGGCGCACACGCCCGCTGCCTGCCGCCCGCCACGCGCAGTGCCCGCCCCGCGTGGGGACCGGCCGGGACGCGCGGGACCCGCCTGTGCTGCGCAGGAGTGCTCGCCCCCCGCGTGACACCCCGCCCGCGTGGCTCCCCCCGCGTGGCTTCCCCCGCGTGGCTCCCCCCCCCCGTGTGGCTCCCTTCCCCCCCGCGTGACTCCCCCCGCGTGGCTTCTCCCCCCCCCCGCCGCAGCTCCCGCCGAGGCCACGCGCGCCCGGAAGCAGCCGTGCCCACGGGCTCCCACGCGCACTGCGTAACGACGGCCTCTCAGTTCTTGCCCCAGCTTCGCGTGTCTGCGGCCACGCAGGTCCCGTGGACTTGGGTAGTGAACTTAGGTAATGGCTGCCTTACGGCTACGAATTCTTGGCGATACTTTCTTCTTCTTCGCGCAGAAGCACGGGTGGAAAGGGCGTTTTGTGTTTGTCCTGTTTATTTTCCAGCTCGTTTGCCTCGTGGAGACACACCTTGTTCACCCTTTTACTGCGTGGGTGACTCTCTTCTCAGTGCGTATGCTACAGGTGTTACTTACCATGCATTGTGTTACGTGTAATGCGCGTACTTATGTGCATGTATGGTGTGCAGTGACATGCATGTTATTATATGTTATGTGCAATACGCGTACTTATGTGCACATACGTTATGCAGTGACATGCATGTTATTATATGTTATGTGCAATACGCGTACTTATGTGCACATACGTTATGCAGTGACATGCATGTTATTATATGTTATGTGCAATACGCGTACTTATGCGCACATACGTTATGCAGTGACATGCATGTTATTATATGTTATGTGCAATACGCGTACTTATGTGCACATACGTTATGCAGTGACATGCATGTTATTATATGTTATGTGCAATACGCATACTTATGTGCACATACGTTATGCAGTGACATGCATGTTATTATATGTTATGTGCAATACGCGTACTTATGCGCCTACATGCTATGCAGTAACATGCACACCCTCACGTGTTACGTGTAGGACGCGCTCCGTGCCGTGTACACACATTCCCTCGGCCTGGCCCGGGCCTTCCGTGCGGGGCGGTCCCAGGCCGCGTCCACTGCATCCGCTGCCCCAAGGAAGCTCCAGAAAGGACAGTGGAGGTGACCGGGCTCCGCAGGTCCCCATCGGCGCCCTGGGAATGAATGCTGGCCGCCCGGGGTTCGTGCTCGCACCTCCTGTTCTTTAGGAATTCATCTATGGTTTAGGTTTCTTGCTCACCTCAGTGTGAATTCTTTTACCCACGTTGCTGGTTTCCTGAAATCTGACTGAGGCCAGTTCTAAGAAGAACAGGAGAATTATGACAGGTTTGCAGGGAGAGATGGCGGTGGTGCGCACCCACCCACGAGGATTCACCCATGTGGGTTTTCCTGCAGCAGCGGGAGGCTGGGCACTGAGTGGAAAGACCTGAAAAGGAATCTGAAGTCGGATTTTCAGTTTAGCCCAGAGCCTGTTTCCAGTACCACTTCCTTTTATCAGGAAAAGATGTATTTGGGATCTTAGGTGAATCTTCTCAGAAATCTTGTGATAGCTGACTGAGACATCAGAAGCATTTTATACAGGAGAATAAATCATGATTTAACAAATGCTTTTTTCCGTGTCCTCTTCTCCTTTCTATTTGTACTGAAAAAATAAGTTTACCCAAGTGACCAAGTCACGCTTTCCTATAACAAGTGTCTATGTGCCCTGTCAGATAAAAAGAGTCACAAGGAGCCACTTAGTAATAAAGCAGGAAATCTGTGGGCTGCGAGAAGAACCAGATTTTTATTACTGCTTCTAGATCGACTCATTTTGAAGTTGTTGCAGGAGGTGGTGAATGAAATGCCCCAACTGGGGATTCTGGCTTCTATTGTTAGCAACTCATTGATTCTCCATCTGTGGAAAGAGCTAGTAATTGCTAATACTTACCACCCTGGATTTGCATAGGGATTCATGAGTCACACAGGCAAGCGAATGGAAAGTCTGAAAGAGGCAATTTACTCCAGTAAAGTGATTACCCATTTCATGTGAAATGTGCGTTTTGTTCAGAATCGGTCCATCTGAGAGCCTTCTGCAGTTAATGGAATCCGACTTTCCTTTTCGTTCTCAGGGGCCCAGAGTGGCCTGCTTAGCGACAACTGTTAATACCACTGTTCACACACACACACACACACACACACACACACACACACACACACGAAGGTACGGTAAAACAAAACAGGGAATTTAAAAGGATGATACACATTTGGCAAAGCTTAGTCTACATATGATTGTGTTGCCTTCCTTTTTTCCTTCACAAATAAGGACAAATCTAGCAAATCATAATTAACATTAAGCATTAAAGACCCACAGCATTTATATTTTTTAAAAAATATATCAATATAAGACTCGCGTGGCTTTAACCCTTCTCTGTCCCCTCCCCTTGACCACCTCTTCCCCCAGAGCGCCACCCCAAGTCAAGGCTACGGTCTCTTTGTTCCAACCACCAGGCTTTTCCTGGTCTGTTGACTTTCTAGTCTAGAGAGACACTTTCTAGACACAGTGTGCATGTTTCCTCTGCTCCTACAAGCTCCTGGGCAAAGAAACCTGTAGGTCTGGATGCTTTCCAGAGGAACTGTGAAGGGGATGAAAGTGGTTCCTGTATGATTTGCTCTCATCCTGGCTGGGCTCCTGCCATCACTATCATCATGTCTCCAGGGCTCAGAATTTCCAGAGCAGCTTGTGGGGGGTCGGGGACAAAGCAAACCACTGAGTGTATTCTTCCTGCCAGACGCCTTTATATTTAATAAAACCTATTCTATTAAGACCAGGGAAGAATCCGGAAATTATGACAAGTCATATCACCTTTATGGGAGATTAGAAAACGGATTCAAAGAGATGATGTGATGTATTTTGGTTAGTAAGGTACGTGGGCATACAACTCAAGACAACTCTAAAGTGTGTGCAAGTGTCACTGTCACTTTTTAGAGAAGGGATCCTAGACATATGTTGTTGATAAAACTTCCCCAATTGCTAGCAAGTGGGACAACCTATTTTCAGTTAGGGTACTTCTGACCACGAATCACACAGCTTAAAACATATCACATAGCTCAAGATATAGCTTAAACTATAAGGAAAATGTATTATCACATGAACAAAACATTTGATATTGTTCTGGAAATAGGGTATTTTCGAGGTCAGTTGATTGAGAGGGCCAGACCTTCTGTCTCTCACTGTCACCCTCATTGAGGGTGCTAATTCCTTCATGGCTGCTAGAAGGCACTCCAGGCTTCACATCCTACGTGCACCTGTGACCCAGACTGGGGTGCATGTCCCTGTATCATGTTTCCTTTTAAGAGACAGAACATTTCCCTCAAAGACTTCCTTTGCATTGTATGGCCCATGTTATGTCACATTTACATTCATCAAGACGGACTGATGATGGGAATGCGTTGGCTTGGATGGGCTCCAAAGGGTCCCCCTCAGACTTTGGAGAGACGGGGGGAATGAGGAGCAGTCACAGGGGCGGTCACCCAAACAATGTGCCTTGAACCTGGATTTGTGGCAGGTCTTACAAGCAGCACCATTTCATTGTTACTTGTCTTCTTAGTGGGAAATGTGGTTCTGGGGTCCGCTCGACAACCCTCAAGTTTGATCATTCGCTGGACGGGCTCGCAGAACTCAGCCACTATGTTATCGGTTATGGTTTACTGCAGCAAACAGGTACAGGCCAGTTTCACAGCAGGCAAGGGGCTCACAAGGCAGAATCCCGGGAAGACCAGGGGCACGCTTCTAGCCGTCCTCTCCCAGTGGACTTTGCTTTCTCCTCCGGGCAGTGACGTGTGACAACCGCATGGAGTACTGCCCACCAGGGAAGCCCGCCCAGCCCAGCCCGTGTCCAGGGCTTTGATTGGGTCTCCTCTGTGGTCCCCTGCAGTCTCCAGCCCAGGGGCCCAAGCATCGACTCTGCCATGGCCACGGCCCCCAGGCCAGCGAAGGCAGTTGTATCAGGCAGGACATTCCAAGGCTTAGCGCTGACCTCCTAGGAGCAGGGCAACGAGGACAGACCTTCAGTCCCCACGTGGGGACAGCCCAGACCTGCCAAGTTTCACTGCGCTGGTGATAATGCCAGATGACAACTCTTTAGAAGTGTTTTAAAGAAGAGGCATGCATAGTCATCGTCATATTTCATATTGAATCTTCTTGACATGATTCACTTCTGTATATTTTAAGTAGTTTTGAGTAAGTATTAGGTTGGTGCAAAAGTAACTGTGGTTTTCACAATTATTTTCAACCTTTGAAACCACAGTTACTTTGGCACCAACATAATATATCCAGTTTCTTTGTTTCTTTGATGTCACTGTATCGTATTTTAAACCGTATGTGAGGTTACATGTGGTTACATGTAGATTATGTGCCTCATGTAGAGACTTGAGAGATAATACCTGATGGTTACAAAGTAATGCATGTATAGTTGCTGGAAGGATAGTGAATACTTTGCCTGACAATTTTGTTTTTAATTTATGGGTAATTGCATGTTTTCAGATTGATATCCAATATTTTTACATCTTAAGTTTAGAAAATAGTGCCTTTAACGTGTATTTTTAAAATTAGGAAATACTGATACACCTTTTCAAAATTAGAAAATGAAATATGATTTTTGTGTGAATGTGTAACAGTACAGTCCTTGGTTATATTTTGATCCCATTCCGTTGGTGTTTGACTTCTGAATGGAGAATAGCCTTGTAGTTACATGTCAGATTTGATTTGCATCATAGAGGGGAAGAAGCAGTCATTCACTGTCAAATCTCACCTAGTTACTACATGTGTCAGTCGGAAGCACAGCCATTTCTAGGGGCGGCTTTTACACTCTGCGTCCCTGAGTCTGTCCACCTCCTGGGCCACCAGGCTGTGTATCCTACACTTACATATAGGTGGTTTTGTCACTGTCGTAATTTATATGATATTCAATCCAGACATTTTAAGTTGTGTTTTGTTTGAGTTTTATGAGAAAGGAGTGTTCATTATGTATTATTTTCAAGGATTTGTTAGTCTGTAATTACTTCAGTGGTAGAAAATAAGAGGAAAACATGGGACAAAAGATGTCAGCAACCATTAAATTAGCGATGGGATGCGACAGGGCACAGAGTTTAACGCTACAAGTACTAGATAATAAGGTATTTACTAAGGAAAGATGACATGTAGGCTTTAAAACAGCCACATGTCAGTGTGTGTATGTGGAATTTATGCTTTTGAAGTGGGAATTAAAGCCTCTTGCTTCAATTCGTCGTCCAGCCTTCTCAGAAAGCATCCTTCTTAAAACAAGATGACCAACAGGAATGCAGTCTCTGAAGAAGGAGTGATAAGACACAAATCCCTCTTTGTACCTGAAGGGAAAGCCGGTGGAGCAGGACAGAAATGAGACAAAGCGAGTGCACGGAGACTTGACTGTGACATTTGTGCTGTCACATTTTCAATTGAAATCATTTCCAGTTTTAAATATTGAAATAAATCATTAGAGATACAATCATTTTAATTGGCTATTTTGAGAAGAAATTCCAGTAGAGTCAGAATGTACACTTTTTTATGCATAAAAAAGGACATCCTGCTTGTCCTAACCCATCTCCAACACCCATCACAATCTGAGATTTTATCATTACAGTTTAACTGAGATGTATGGAGAAGGTTTTGGTACCTGTCTCATTAAAAAAACAAACAAACAAAAAACATATCTTATTAAGATGGAAGTACCACAGGGATAGCCTTTAGTTTGGGTTCAATAACTCAGGGCAAATGGGGTCAGGAGGTTCGAGGAGCAGAGTAGGGTCCTAAGCCATGAGAGGACGGGATGCCCCCATCAGCCTGTTGACCTAAATCTTGACTTTTCCAGAAGAAAATGAAATGGTTGTAACACCACATACTTGAAAGCTAGCACTAGAAATCATAGCCTTCTTTTAAAATTGCCAAAGTATTTTTGATCTTGCAATACCTTTTTGAATTTCTGTTAGTTTTCTCTACTGAGAACTTGAAAGCCTTGGTAAATTTTCTCCTGATGATAACAAAAATAATAACACAATCTGAATAGAAAATAATAATTGGCTTAAAGTTACAGAATTGGTCTTCTCTCCTGCGCTGCACTTTGGAGCTCTGCCTGAGTATTTCTTTCCTTTGTTGGTCATCCAGAAGCAAAGGCACTCTATCTCGGGAGCAGGGGAATTCAACTTTTAAAGACAGATTAAGTGTTTCAGGTCACTTGTTCACCTGTTAGTGCCTAAGGCAGAAAAACCCCAGTGTGCTTCTGGATAACTCCTTGGAGAGGATGTCCTTTATTTACTCAAGAGCTGTACCCACAACATCTTTCTTGAGCAGTTCCATTCCCTGCTGCCACTTGGTGACTTCAGTCTCTCATCATTCAGCTGGGATTAGACTTGCAGAATCACCATGATCTCCAGTGTTGCCACACCAATGGATATGTTTTAATCTATTTACTTGGCTTTTTAGCATCTTTTCCAACTGCTCACAACCTTTTCCATGGTGCTCGTGAAAGGCTTCCCCGGGGGGTGACATGGAAGAAGGCAGTGGTGTGAAGATGTGGCTGAAGGGGATGTCAGGCTGAAGTGTGCTGGGGTTGTTGCAGGTGGGACCATGTGCGACTCTCCTGGATCACACCAGTGATGCAGGTATCACCTGCATGGTAAGGAGTCTCACTTTTCTGTAATGGATCGCATCTCCCGACCCAGATGTGCATGTTTCGCGGACTAGTTGGCGTGTCTACTGGGTGAGCAGTGTAAGACCACAAATGAATGCTTCGCCTTCCGATCTCAATCCGTTCTCCTCTTGGATTCCCCACCAGGGACTGACAGTTCCCTCTCTTCAGTTATGTCAGGCAGATAACTCCGTTTTCCTCAATACTCGTCACCAAACCAACCACAAAATGTTTTCCATTTTGCGTCCCACGCAGTGAAAACTGGTGTGTTGCCCTCCATCTCCAGTTTCCACGCCTGCCCAAGCCGCCACCATCTTTTGGCCTCTGCACAGCTCCCTCCCTCTGTCTGCCTCTGGGTGTGACGTCTCCGACCCAGTCCTGTGGGTAGTCTCAGCGAGTGTTTCACATAAACTGGACCGTCTCTCATTGAGGCGTATTCAGTGCTTCCCCGTTTGGTTCCTCTAAGCGCAGTGCCACGGGCACCTTGGCAGTCTCTGCTATTGTTCGGCTCTTTGAAGGCTCCTGTAGTTTTTCTTCCTGAGGAGGCTGACTTTGCTGCTGGTTTGCCAAGAGGGTTGGGTTCATGCTGCCTTTGAGTTTCAGCTTACATATCATTTCTCTTCTGAGCCCAACCCTGACCCCCATCCTCAACCCGAAGCTCCCTGCACACTGTGCATTCCTCTCTCTGACAGTACTCAGTTTTTTTCTTCATAGCACCCTTCTGGGTGGGAATAATGCTTGTGCTGCGTTGGGTGGTTATTGTTCGGCGAGGTCTTGTTAACCCCCCCAGAGCAAACACAGAGCCTCCTGTGCTTCCAGCCAATATGTAGCTGAATGGACGCTGCAGTTCTAAGTGGACTTGGCCCCAATTAAGTGGCTGTTCCTATTTCCAAATGTTATTTCCATGGTGATTTTGATTACTCTAACATATCAGAAAAACAGTCCCTGGAATTGCTCGCTTCTTATGAATAAAAATGCATAGTCTATTCAAAACATATGTTAACATCTCTTACCAGCTTTTAACTCTAACACAATAGCTCTATAGGGAACCAGTACAAACACTGTGAACATAAGACTTCAAATCCACTTAACTTCTATGGTGAAAGGCATGGTTTCCTATACAAGTAACTTTATTTGCATTATGACACAGTAAACCCTGTGTTTCCGCATGGTAATTCTCTTAGCCTTTGCTTTCACTATGCAAGTAATCTTTCTTTTTCTGCTTAATGAAAAGTGCATGTTGCTTTCAGTAGAATATCATTTTACCTGTTTTCTGTCTGTGCCTGTCATGGGGTATTTCCATCTCCTTAATCTTTTCCAAAGTAAACATATGTGTTCTAACATCCTTCGATGGAATTTCCCTGAGGATGGGCATCTCAGAGACAGACTCATGGACTGTTAAGAGTTGAAAGAAAACCCTGAAATAATTTAGATCAAGATGTTTTCAGGAGCAAAAGCAGAGGAACAGGTACGTGTAGTGATGTTGTCTTTATTGAGCAATGCTCGGTGTACTGCATTCACTGTCAATACACCTTCTGAGGAAGCACAGGGTAGGTGTTAGCGGAGTGATGGGACTCAGGGAGGTGAAGCCACCTGCTGGCCCAAGTCCTGCGGCCGTGAGACATGCCTCTGCTTAATCCCAGCGCCCCCACCTACCACACCCTGAAAGTCGCTTCACCTTTCTGGACTTCAGTCTCTGGAATTGAAAGACAAGAAACTTGGACTGTATTGTGTAATATTTTCCATCACTAAATTTCTGTGATTTTTTTTCTAACATAAGCCTCTATTTTGAGTTTATAGCCTTTAATGATACCTGATTTCCCTTTTTATCTTTTTATCCCTTTTTACTTTATCAAAATTACATTTCATGCTTCAATTTGAAAGGTGTCACCATATTCACTTAAACACTATTCTTTTCACTATCTACGAAAGTTCGGGTTTGTAAGGGATCATAAAGATGTTGATTGAATGTACTGTCATGGTAGGTACCATTAAAACAGTGAAAAATCCAATGCAAAGTTCAAGTACAGTATTTCAAAATAAATATACGGTATATGAATATATGCAGAGTTCATTCCTATGTTAAGTTTCCCATCATAACCATATATTAACACAACTAATACATACATAATGAAGGGGAACACAATTGAATGTTGTATGGATTCACACATGAAAGGAAAAAGAAGAAAGAAGTGAGACTTGGTTTTCATTAAGACTTCAGAAAGTGTCTCTGTGGTTTGCTTTTGGCCTCTGTTCCTCCCCTGGGTTTCCATATTTCTCGATATAAGTCCTTCCCCTGGTGACGCTTTCTTCTGTGATCTGTGAACCTTTGTATCCATGCTGACCCCATATCACGCAGACTGTGTGCTCGTGGGGGTGTCTTCCTTCCACTGGCCCTCAGCTTCTGTCCACGTCCCAACTTACCTGTCCCTCAAAACTTTCAAGCCCTTCAGGCAAAGGTGAGAATTCTTTCCTGTCCTCTCCCATCCCCATTACCTCCTTCATCCTCTCTCTTCCCCCCTTTGCCTTCCTCTGATCCTCTCTTTTCTTCCTTTGTTTTCCTCTTCCTTTATTTTATTTTTAAATGACTATTTTTTAAAGCAGTTTTAAGTTCACAACAAGATTGAGAGGGAGGTACAGAGATTTCCTACATCCTCCTCCCACACGTGCAGCCTCTCCCATTACCAACGTCCGCCCAGGTGGTACTTTTATTTTTATTTTTTTAACCAAGGTGAGTCTACGTGGATTGATTATCATCACCCAAAGTCGATAGCTTACATTACGGTTCACTTTTGGTGTCATACAGTCTATGGCTTTGGATGGATGCCTAATGACATGTATCCATCATTACAGAATCAACTTTTCTGCGCATAAAAAAGGACAGTCTGCCCTTTCTGCTATGTCCATAATTTTGCCTCTTCCAGAATGTCTAAACATTATCTTATTAAATAAAAATAAATGTACAATATATTATAAAATATATATGATAGACAAATCATTCATATTAAATAGTATTACTTTATTAATACTAAAACTAATATAAGCAAATATATAGTTATTGACATGCATTTGGTTGAATATATTTAATGTAAATTTTAAGTTATTTAATAATATGAATACATATGTAACCTATACTTAACTGTCAATTATGTAAAGTATATGCTACATGTTGATATCATTCATATTTGCAGTATTAGAATGTTCTTAAATATAAGATTCTGAAATCACTTATAAACTGTCATGAGAAAGAAAATTTCTGTAGGGGCTTATCACTCACATAATCAATATTTCCTAATTTTTAAAGCTAAGAATTGAAAAGGTTTTACAATTTCAATGTTATCTTTAAATATAAAATATTTATATGATATTTAAATCTAAATATGAAACAATTTTATACATATATGTATATTCCTGAAATCAATTATATGTTGAGATTCATCCCCCTTATTTTCTATCATGTTTCACGGTTATTGGCCTGGCATTTTACATCTGTGCAAAGTAGTATAAATTGGTCTCGTCAAATGCTATCCTCACTGGTAGAAGACTGTGAATGATTAGTTATCTTGTGAGATATCTTTGAGTAGACCCTCAAAATTATTCGTGAAGCCCAAGTCCAGAGCCCTTAAATGTGCAGAGACTAGCGCAGAAGAGACGAGCTGTAAGACCTCAAGCTGGGGCCATCTGTTCCCCGGGTGATGGTCCCTGTGCACTGGGGGCCCAGTGGAAGACACAGACACGCAGGTCCTGGGTTCTGCCAGGACACATCCTGGTGACATGTCGGGAGGGTGTGGCACGGCACGGACAGCGGGAGGAAACGTGCCAGGCCCGACCCAAGCTCGTGCTGCTGTGTGAGCGTCACTTACACTGGCCTGTACTAGCACGGCCTTCACTTTCCACTTATTTGAATGGCAACATAACAGCTTGGTTTAGTCGGAAGGTATGTAAAGAAACTGCCCCCCTCTGGGACGTTTGCTGTCACGGTGCTTCAGGGTCGGAGGGATCACTACTGATGGCAGGGCCCGTGTAAGAAATCCACCTGTTCTTCCCTCTGGCAGAACAACCACCTAGAAGGGGCAATGTTAAAGGGAAAAAAAGGCTTAGTAGTGAGAGAACGTGGAGTATTTAAATTGGCCTAGACTGTAAGATCCCTGCCGGTAATAGTCAGGAGAATGTAAGTGTGGGGCGGAAAACTAAGTGTCCTTTCTACGCCTGTAAGTTCTTCTGGCTGCACTGATAATCAGCATGAGACGGATCGGCAGGAGAAAATGACCAAATGTGTAACATGTACACGGGGGTTCCATAGGAGTAGACACCCGAGGACACGTCTGGCACTTGAGGCTTCTGTGTCACCTTGAGCTGAGGAGAAGGGGGTTGAGGTTTGGGACATGAGAGGACAGGAAGGCAGTGCACATGGAGATGGACAAGCAAATGTCTGGTGAATTAACGTTTGCTGGGCCACCTGTAACCATGGGACCCAGAAAGGACTTTGATCACATGGGATTTGCTAGGTTCCTCCCTGTCAATCATACCTAGTTCATATTAAACTATGGTGATGGCAGCTCCCTTCCTGTGAGCTGCATTATTTTAGGCAGTTAGGGGAAAGGTCAGAGGTGTTCCCTGAATCTTGTTTCTTGAAAATAGGCAGCTTAAAACAATCAACTTCCCAAAGGCATATTTTGGGGTGGCAAACTCTGCTTCTTATCATTAGAAAGTACGTTTTGAATGCCAGCCAAATACTACTTATTAGTTGTACAATGGTCATTACATTTTTGAGAGTTCCTCAAAAATGTATTTGTTACATTATATTTTATTAGAAGCTAAAATACATTTTAGAAAATAAATCACTGTAAATTAAGAGAGAGTTTGATTTAAGACTAATGACAGTAGAATTGGAAATAAGAGCTGATGGGTAAAATTCAAATGTGATAATTGTGACAGTGGGCATTCAATTATTAGTGTTTTGAACATCGGTGAATTAAAGTCTGTAGTAAGATGAGAGAGAGCCCAGGGAGATAGGGCTGGCATTGTATTCAGTTACGTGCTTGCGACACCAGGCCTGGGGTCTCACACGAGGGCTGCATGTGCTGCAAATCCAGCTGCTTGCTTCAAGGTCAACCCAGATCCATTCATCTTAGACCCAAAACACGTAGTTCAAAGCCATGTGTATTTGACAACTTATTTCTATGTATACTACTAATTTAAAACCCTAATGGTGTGTCAATAATAAGAATTTATCATTCAATGTCAACAATTCTTGTTTTACCTATTTCTATAAGCTTGTAAATACTTGCTTATTATTCTGGGATCAAGAGCAAGTACTGGTAGATACAGCAAATATTCAGTTGAAACAGAAAAGTACCAAAAACTCTGTCATGCATGTAGAAATGTCCCATATGATGCTCTCTTAAATCAAAATAATCCTGTTACAGCTAAATGAAAGAAATTACTACAATACCAAAATGTTGTTGAAATCAACATTTCATTGCATTATTGGATTTTGAGAAAGGAGTAATACAGATATGTCTCATTCTTGCTGAGGTAAAACCTCTTTTCAAGTCTACAAAGGGATGCATTAAAAACTAGATATTGCTTTTTATTTCACTAAAGAAGTACTGAGTCTGTTAAATGTGGAAGGAACACATATCACTGTTGGCTTATTTCAAACGGATTTTAGGAGGGAAGTCTGAGGTTTACAGGAGCCTTAAACACACATGCCTGGGATGGGGTGTCTACCATCTAAAGGTCGCTGAGGAGGTGATGTTGTCCAGCAGAATGTGGCTGTCTGACACATTCCTGATTGTTATGCAACTGAGAGCGCAGGTGACTTCTCTGAAGGTTTAGGATGGTAGAATTACCCTTAAAACTAAGCCAGCCAAAACATGTCTTTAGATCCCTAAAAAATTGCAAACAATAAAAATACGCTCTGGTAACTTATAGGAGCATTTCACTATACAGTGTGAGTTTATTTAAATGGCTCTAATTTTGGATTGTTTATTCCAAAATATACAAACTAAATTTTAATTCAAATAGTGGCATTTAAATGAAGATTTAATAGTCAAGCAACCTACAGTTCTAAGGCTCTAGAGGTGGCTGGTGACCTCATGTGGGGAATCTGAGTCTGGTCCTTTTACTGCAGGAAAATTGCCACCAGCTGACATTTAAACTAAAGCCCATTGGTTTGAACCACACAGCTTTCCCATGTATATGGGAATATGGAGAAAACACCGTTTTTGCTTCACTTTTTGATGCTCAGTGTTTTTTTGTGTGTTTTTTTCATAAAGTAAATTCTTTAATTTCTTCGTTAACAAATTAAAATATAATATTTTTTTAATAACCTCACTTTAACTCACAAGACTCTTTAATATATAATGACTCATTAGCTCATGCAGCAAATGTAGAAGGAACCTGAAATTTTGGAATCAGCTGAGTGTAACTGTGACCTCAATTTTCTTTCCTGTAAAATGGGTTCAGTTTAAGAACTTGAATTTCTAGAAACTCTACTTGGAGTTTCTAGCAAATATTACATGTTTACTTCTACATCATCATTATTGTGATTATCATTCTTAGCACTTAATTTCTAATTCTGATTATTTTACTAATGTAAATCTTGTCTCCACTAATTTATTTTTCTATAATTTCCTTTATTACAAAGTAGTGTTGACACTTGAACAGTGCAGGGGCTTAGAGGCACCAACCCCCACACAGTCAAAAATTTCTGTATAATGTTTGACTCCCCCAAAATATAACTACTAATAGCCTACTATGGCCCGGAAGCATTACTGATAAGATAAGCCGATTAACACATACTCTGTATTTTATATGTATTATACACTGTATTCTTACAATAAAGAGAGCTGGAGAAAAGAAAGTGCTATTAAGACAATCATGAAGAAGAGAAAATACATTCACAGTCCTGTACAGTAGTTGTTGACACTTCCTTTTTAGTATTTCCTTCGCAATAGTATGAGTCTAGCTGTAAGGTTTGCCCCAAATAAATTCATACTGAATTTTAATTCACAGTCACGAGAAATGACCTCAAAGAGCAGGATAATTTGATGAGAAGCAAATTTCTCACTTCTGTACATACCACCTATCAATCCTGTGAGCATCTAATGAGTCATTGTGAGTCAACATGCTTTGAAAAATTCCTTTAAAGTATCTAGATAGATAGATAGATAAAGAGAGACACATACATCTAGATAGAGAGATAGATATACATACATATAAAATATATAATATGTACACATTAATATAATTTACACATTGTAAATAAAAATTCATTAAAAGTCTTTTACCACTAATTTGTATCTGTTCATCCCCTTGCATAATTTCACATCTTACTTTAGTGTTAGTTAACGATGGGTGCTGAATCTACCCATTGAATATTTCCAGTTTTGATTTTTATCTCAAAGGTTTTGCTAAAGTTTAATGTATTGATATCTATGGCATGTGTCTTCTGAGATTTGAAAATATATAATCCAACAAAATTAGAGTTAAAATGATATTAAAATCACTATTTCCTCTCTTTAGAAAATGTTTCTCTGAGGTGCTGGGTATCCTGCTTAGAGCAGATCGATCTCCATGACCCTTTCCAGCTGTGAAGCTTCAATTTTCATAGAAATTAATTGTTCATGATGCTGATGAAATTGGTAGTTGGGATTTATGGAGCTTATTGTTTACTTTCTACATGTTTGTCACCATTTTATTTTCTGTCATTATCCCATTAAAAGCCTGTGTCTCTTTCTGAAAATCGGCCAGATTTTGCATTTTAGTCTCTCATCACTTTTCTGTTATCTTCTGCCATCTGTGAACCATTCAGGCTTGTCTAATTCATTCTGTCCTCTCATGTGCTCTCAAAGAATTTAACAAGTCCCCTTTCTTTAATAAATAAGCGACTTTGACATTATCTTTGTAAAGATCAGCATGTTTTGATATGAGTTGGATGAGTACACCCACTTTCTCTCATTTCTTTTCCCCACTATTCCATGTTTGAAGAATAGGCACGCAAGTAGTGATAGACATGTGTAAGACTTTATGTTGTATGTGAGGACAGTGTGGTACTCTCTAATTGTGAAACAGGGAGTACGTGCAAGTAGACTACTTCTGCTGAAAACAAGGATGGCCGGTCCCCTGGATGAAGCTGCCCTCACTTGACTCAGCAGAAACTTTTGCTGAGGGAAATATAGGAGCCGTCTCACTGATGAGGGCAGAAACAAATGCTGGAAGGAATATTCTGCATTGGGTTTAAATAATTAAAGCTAGAATCTACTTAGGAGATCAGTTTTAGAGACGTACTAGTAAACCGCGGCCTACTCAATGGAAACCCTGCCCTAGCATGTGGCACGGGCCATGAAACCATGGGGTTGGAGACAAAGTTGTCGGACAGTCAGATTGACGGAAGTTGATTTGCGGGTAGGTTGCAGATCGATGACTTGTCGGAACACACACACACACACACACACACACACACACAGTGGTGTGAGACACACAACATACAACTTTTGAACCACTCCATGCATGCAGCTCTGTGGTGTGAAGTGCATTCATACTGTTGAATGCACCACCTCCACCTTCCGAATACTCTCTCCTTCCCCCACTGAAATTCTGTACCTGTAAGCAGTAGTTCCCCAGGCCTTCCTCCCCCAGCTTCTGGCGACCACCGCTCTAAACTCTGTCTGCGAATTTGGCTGCTCTTCTCTTGCAAGCTCTTTGTGTCCTTTGATCTAAAGTGAGACTCTTGTGGATAGCACATAATCGTACATACAGCTGTATCCTGCTTTTTTTCTTTTTTTTTAGTTTTTAATCCATTATGTCAATCTGTGTCTTTTGATTGGGGAGTATATTATGCTGCTGTGATAAGCTACCATAGCCTGGGTGACTTAAATTACAAAAAGATATTTTCTCACAATTCTGGAGGCTGGGAGTCTAAGAGTAAGGTGCTGGCAGGGTTGGTTTCTTCTGAGGCCTCTCTCCTTGGCTTGGAGAAGGCTCTGTTCTCCCTGTGTCCTTATATGGTCTCCCACTTCTGTGTCCTAATCTCCTTATGAGGACCTCAGTGATTTTGGATTAGGACCTACCATAATGAAGTCATTTTAACTTAATTCTTCACAGATTCTATCTCCAAATGCAGCCACATTGTAGGATACTGAAGGTTAGGACTTCAACATATCAATTTTGGAGAGACATACAAGGTGTGCTCAAACAATACAGTGAATGTTTAAATAAAATGTATTACAGTAGACACATTGCCATTAATCCCCCTCAAAACACTCCCCCTCACTTCAAACACACTTATCCCACCGCTCTTGCCACTTTCTGAAGCAGTTCTGGAAGTCCTCTTTCCTGAATGTCTTTAGTTGCGCTGTCCTAGCTGTCTCAATGTCCTAAATCAATTCAAAACATTTACCTTTCATGGTCCTTTTGACTTTGTGGAAGAGCCAGAAGTTGTATGGTGCCAGATCCTCTGAGTAAGTTGGATGAAGACACACTGTAATGTTTTTATGTGACTGAAATTGCTGTACCAGAAGCGATGTGTGACATGGAGCTTTTCTGTTGTGATCACAAAATATGGTAAATGCTGCTGCCAAATGTCATCCAATGGAAAGACAGGGATCTTCAATATGGGAAGGGGCACATTGAACCTTAATAACAGTGTATAACAAGTTTCAACTTATTTGGTGCAGTCGGGTGTGAGCTACAGTTGAGACAAGGTGTGTTTTAAAGTGTGCTGTAAATCATCATTCATCATGACACCACTCTGTGTCACACATCGCTTCTGGTATGGCAATTTCTACCAAAATAACCCAACCATTATGGTGTATCCTCATCCACCTTATTCACCGGATCTGGCACCATGAGACTTCTGGCTCTTCCTAAAGTCAAAATGATTCAGGACAGCGTACCTAAAGACACTCATGAAAGAGCACTTCCAGAACTGCTTCAGAAAGTGGTAAGAACAATGGGGTAAGTATGTTCAAAGTGAGGGGGGTGGTATTTTGAGGGGGATTAATGGCAATGTGTCTTTTGTTGTAAAACTTTTTAAAATTTAAACATCCACCATATTTTCTTATTACACCTCGTAATTTATTTCATGCAGAGAGTAGATTCCATACACATTCAAAGCAATTATTGATAAGAAAGCACTTATTTTTACCATTCTCTTTTTTATTTCTGTATGTCTCACAGCTTTTTGTTACTCATTTCCACCATTAATATCTTCTTTTGTGTTTAGCTGATTTTTTTTTTTGTAGTGACACATTGTGATTCTCATTTCTTTCTGTATATTCTATAGATATTTTCTTTTTGTGGTTGCCATTGAGATTACACATAATATCCTAAAGTTTTCAGTCTATCTCAAATTGATACCAACTTAACTTCAATCGCATATAGCACCCACAGCGCTTTATATTATCTATATCACAGATTTCATCTCTATATATCATGTACCTATTAACATAGATTTATAATTATTTTATGCATTTGTCTTTAAATCCTGCAGAAAATGAAAATGTGGAGTTGCAAATCAAATTTACATAATGTTTTTGTTATTTTTTATTTCTCCCTTTATTTATGTTCACAAGAGAACACTGTATTTTCATAGGGCTTTGAGTTATTATCTAGTATCCTTGCATTTCAACTTGAAAAATTCCCTTTAGCATTTCTTGTAAGGCAGGTATAATAGTATAGCAATGAATTCACTTAGCTTTTGTTTGTCTGCTAATGTCTTACTTTTTACTCATTTCTGAAGGACTTTTATGCTAGATACAGAATTCTCAGTTGACAATGCTTTTTTTTTTTTTTTTTTTTTTTTTCAGCAGTTGACTATATTAACCCACCGCCCTCTGGTTTACAAAGTTTTTGCTGAGAAATCGACTGATAGTTTTACGGGGGACCCCTGTTTGTAATGAGTTACTGTTCTCTTTCTACCTTCAAGATTTTTTGTTGTTGTCTTTTGGCAGTTTAGTGTATATTTCATTGTGGGTCTCTCTGAATTTATCCTACTTGGAATTTGTTGAGCTCCTTAGATTTGTATATCTATGTCTCCCCTAATTTCAAATGTGTTCAGCTATTATTTATGCAAACGCATATTTAAAATCTTCATCTAGTAAGTCCAGTGCATGTGTTACTCTAGGGGCTATTTCTGGAGATTAGTTTTGTTCTTTGACTAGGCCATGTTTTTCTGTTTTTTTTGTTTGTGTGTGTGTGTTTTATTTTTTTTCCCTTATGAACTTTGTTAAAAGTTGAGCATCAGAAAGAAACAGCTACTTACCCTAGTCTTTGCAGAATGGCATAGAAGACCTTTACCAAATTATGGGCCCCTGAGCCTGGAGATCAGCCTGTCTGGGTCTGGGTGGGCGTGTGTGTGTGTGTGTGTGTGTGTGCGCGCTCCCCTCTCCCTTCCAAGCTGCTCTGAAATATCCCAATGTCCCCAAGAGCCTCCCCGCAGCTTCTTCTCAGGGTCTTAGATGTTCTGTTGTATCTCTCGGCCTGTGATTTTGTGACCCCAGGGACCGACAGGGTCCCTGCAGTGTTTATACACAGCACTGTCCACCGTCGCCTTCCATGGTTCCCACTGCCCTTCCCCCCTTCAGCTCCATGTCAATCCCTCCAGCAGCCCACAGACAGGCCAGAACATTGAAGACAACTTCCTTTTAGTTCCTCTGTCCCCAGGAACAGAACTGGGAACAGGCCACTTCCTCTTCACCTTCACTGTGCCATGTGTGTGGGACAAGGACGAGTCAAAATTGCATAAAATTTTCTAACACTGTGAACGTGGCTTTTTCTTCATTGGGCATTTGTTTGGTTGCTGTGGGTCTGCGTGGTTTCCAGAGCTCCTTCTCAGTCTGCTATTGCAGTCAGTCTGTACTCATTCATCTGATGTCCCCAGGAGAACGACGGCCTGGGCCTTCTTATTCTGCCATCTTACTGTTGTCGCTGCCCGACTTGCTGGGTTATTTGTAGATGAATCTGAGAAAAGGCAATTCCATCTTTCTTTCCAGAAATTTGCTCAATAGTTGGCTAGAGACTCAGTTCAGTCTAGTGTGAGGAAGTCTGTAAGAGAGCTTCTGGGAAGATGTCACTGTGAGCTAATAGAGACCATCTCTTTTTCATTCCAACTTCGGTTTGTGTAGAAAAACCAAATAGGGCAGAATGGGTGTTGAGGTGGCAACCATTCTATCAAATAAGAAAATGGGTCGTTAGAAAACTACTCTGTGACTGTCCAACATCCCACCAGGAGGAAAGGCTCTTCATAGAACAGATTCAGGAGATAGATCAGCACATCTGCACAAGAAAACCAGTACTTGTTTTAGTTCAATGATGAACACGTTGGATGTTTAAAATATGCTATCATAGGTAATATTATTTAAAATATCTCTTGTCTAGATCTTAATAGATAATTAGCTATTCTGTTTCATCCGTGGGGGATGAATGAAGTCTTTCCTCTGTGTAAACTTAGGCATTTTCACCATGCTCTCTTTCTTCCCATCATGCTAATAATTGTAACCTGACATAAGGTTGATCACAAAGAACAATTTTTTTTTTAAATTAAGTTTTGACCTCTTCAGTAAAATTAAGATTCTAAAGAATGCTGGGATCTTTTCACTGGATAAGGAGTCTTTGTTTTTTAGGAATAAGAATAAAGGTTATTTTAATGAAGGTAAACTCTCTTAATTTTTAAAGAAATCACATTTTATGTCATAATAATTTAAGAAATACATTTGCCTAATATAAATTTGTTACCTGGGTATTTCCTTAGCAGCTACACAAAATTATAACAATGTTTCTTTCTATTATAGTGAGTCAAGGGGGTGTTGCTTTGGTCTCTGACATGTGTCCAGATCCTGGGATTCCAGAAAATGGTAGAAGAACAGGAACCGACTTCAGGTAGGAGATAACGTAATGATTTGAAAAGTCTGTTATTTTCTAACACATATATAATTTCAGCTTGTTATTTTTAACTCTGTTGTCCTTCTGCGGTTAAGATATAACTTCCCAATTAACATGAAGCTTTGTCATTTGTAGAACTCTAAAATATATTGTGCTGAAAAATTCCAGGTACTTTACAGTTGATGCCTTTCATTGTATGAGCCAGTATGAAAATATAACTCAAAATGTATACGATCAAAATTTTTCTCCATGATATTTTTTTTTTTCTGTTTTTAATTTAACTTCCCATATTCTAATGGATTTTGGTTAATGTTTTAAAAAACAGATGGGACAAAAATTTAACTATCACTTCATAATTCATTACATAAACTTTTACAATGATGAGTGTAAGTGGCAGTCAGTGCATTTTCAGAAAATGTTCTGATTCATTTTAGTAGGCTCGTGATGAACTGGAGATGATTTCTAGTCTTTACAAATGTAGCAGCGCTAATAGTGCTATTTCTTTGGATTTTTATTGCTTTCAGTTATTTCAAGACACTTAACATTTGCCAAGTCACCCCACATGGATACTTGTATTAAGAGTAAACTGCAAAATCAAAATGTAAAGGGGAGAATAAATGTGTTTTCGCCTCCTTATAATCTCACCATTTTTGACAGAATCAAAAAAAAAAAGCGTAGAGAGTGCAGTCTATTAAAGTGAGCTAGAAATTGAAAGAAAGTAGTGATACTGTTAGAGAAGGAAGAAGGAATGTTACCCATTGAAACTGAAGTGAATGGTATTTTTTAAAAGGATAGAGAAAGAATAAACTTGTGGGTAGGGAAGGTGTGAGGAAGTTGGTAAAATGATGTTTTTTACATGCAAAGGAAATGGAAGCATAGATTTCCTGTAGAACTAAGTATAAATGTAAATGTTGTTTTCCCATCTCTGTGTGCGTGCATGTATATATTTATAACTGTGTATGCTGCTTCCACTCGCTCCTTGACACTGGCATACTTTTGACCCAGTGCCTGCTGTGTTTAAAATAGAATAGTAAGTTGGAATGGATATTACTTAAATATCACAAATTTTGAGTGATATGTTAAAGAACACTTAGTGTTTTTAGTTCAAGTTCCTTTGAAACAGAGCCTCAGATGGGGATTCTTAATTAAGTAATTTTTAGAAACGTGTTCTCTGGAGACAGGGAATAATAGACGCAGGATGGGGTCAGAGTAAAAGCTAAGAGGAAGCTTGTTTTAACTGGAGATTAGCTTCTGTGTGTTCCATTGGGGTGTTCTGGAGCACAGATTGTGTCAAATGGCTGGCTCCACCAGTGCTGCCCACTCCCCGGCCTGTCCATCACTGACTTCCTTTGTTTGGCTCAACGAAGTTCCCCAGAGCAAGAGCTGGTTCAGAACCATTGTTCTCCAGGGTGTGTGGTGTGTCCAGTGGGTGCGGTGGTCAGAAGGATGCCAATTTCCAATCGCATATAGCCAGTTAAAGGCGTTCAAGAAATGTTATCTCTTTTGAAAATGAAGCAAATAGATGAAATTTAAACATTCTTGCTATAACCCATAGAGCTTTCTGTCCTATGTATTCCTTTCTTATCTCAACAGTCACTTTCCCCATTTTTCCCCCAGGGAAGAAAAAATGTTGGACATTTTTTCTGACTTCTAAAGAACCTTACACACCCCTCCATTAGAGTTCATGGCCACGTAGCTTCATTATCTGTTTGCACATGCCCCTTTTCCCACCCAACTGAAGCTTCTCTAGGAAAGGGGTAATGTCTTATTCATCTCTGCCTCCTTAGTGACTGAAACAGAGACCAACACAAAAGAACTCAACATGTACTTGTCAAGAGCACTTGTGTATGAGGGGAAGTGCCCATCGAGTATTCTTCCCAGGAATCTAGAAACTTCCTTGGTTTATTTGGCAGAGCTGTTTTAAAACAAAGTGAATTAAATTATATCTGACAGTGCCTCACAGTTCAAATTGCATCCTGTGGTAAAGAGAGCCAGAGGAAATGCTTCATCTTTAAAACCTGGAAAGGAATTCAGAAATACTCGGCTGGTCTCTATTGACTAGCATGAGTGCAATACTGAAACATTATCTTAGGTGAATAAGCTGTGCTTTGCTCTATTTCGTCCTTATAACAGCCATCTTTCAGAAGAAGTTTAACTTCAGGGTCTGCTTTAGCTTTGAGGGACGTGCTGAGCCACCTGGGAAAAGCCACGCTGGGCAACACAGAAGAGATGGATGAAGGACCTGATCTCACACAGGACTTGAATCTTCTGCTTTCATAGTGTCCTGGGCAATCTCTGTTTTGGTTTACATGTCTAAGTTCATGGCAATCAATAACATAACAGCCAGGAAAACAATTTGAAAGATTAAATTTTCTACAGAAGCAGCTATGTAAATGTAGAATGTTTCTGCCATCTATGGGTGTGTATGTGTGTGTAAACATACACACACACACACACAAACATATATATGTGTATATATATTAGGTTGGTGCAAAAGTAATTGTGGTTTAAAAGGTTAAAAATAATGGCAAAAGTCGCAATTACTTTTGCACCAACCTTATACACACATACACACACACACACACACACACACACACACACCCTGTGGGAAGCTAGTTCTAGTAGGTTTTTTATATATTTCGTAGGACTTTCTCCTTAGATGATCCTGTCTACTAAAAATAAGGGCAGTTATAATTTTTTTTCTTTCTAATCTGAATGTGTTGCCTGAAGGCACTGACTAGAACCTGTATTACGAGGTTGAATAGAACTGGTGAGAAATTCTTGCCTATTTCTTTTATCAGGTTGAGGAAGTGCCCTTCTATTTTTAGTTTGTTGGAAGTTTTTATTAGAAATGTATATAAAATTTTGTCAAAAGCTTCTCTCCATCTGTTGGGCTTGATCTTTTTTGTTCCGTTTGTTAATGTGATTACACTGATTTTTTGACTGCATTCTGGGACAAAATTCATTTGTTTATGGTGTATTATCCTTTTTATATACTTTTGGATTTGATTTGATTTTTTTTTAGATTGTTTGCATATATGTTCATAAGAGATATTGGCCTGTTGACTTTCCTTGTAATGACTTAATCTGGGTTAGCTGAAAGAGTAATACTGGTCTCATAAAATTAATTGGAAATACTTTTTATTTTTGACTATCCTGGAAGAATTTGTGTAGAATTGGTAATATTTGGGAGATTCATCAGAGAAGCCATCCGAAATTGGAATTTTATTATGAGAAGGTTTTTTAATTAGAAATTCAATTTGTTTTCTACTTGCAGGCCTAGTCAGGTTATATGTCTCTACTTGAGTGAGCTGTGACAGTCCGTATCTTATAATGAATTTTTCAACTCCATCTAAGTTGTCAAATTCATTGGCATAAAGTTATTAATGATATTCCCTTATTATCCTTTAGAGTAGTAATGATATCACCATGCTAATTCTTGATATTGGTGATTTGTGCTTTCTATTTTTCACCTGATTTTTCTCTATTGATTTTACTTGTCTTGTATTCCATTCATGTCTGCTCTAGTTTCATTATTTTCTTTCTTCTGATTATTATAGGATTTATTTGCTCTTTCTTTCTCATTTCTTAAGATTTAAGCCATGTTCTAAAGTCCTGTTTTTTTTCTAATGAGGGTTAGTGCTCATTATTATATGCTAGGCACATTCACGTGTCATTTCACTTAATGCTCATGATGTATCTTTCCATGGCCATGATCTTCCAGCTTGCATCTGAACACACATGGGTCCTACTGTCACACAGTTGGAGGGTCAGTAAGGGTCATCTATTGAGGGTTAGTGCTATAAATTTCACTCAAATAACTGCTTTAACTGCATCTCAGAAACTTGATATTTTCCCTTTCTTGCAGTTTACAATACTTTCTATTTTCCCTTCTGATTACTTCTTTGATTCATGGGTTATTTCAAAGTGTGCTATTTAGTTTCCAAATATTTAGGGATTTTCCAAAGAACATTGTGGTCAGAGAACATACTTTGTATTACTTAAATTCCTTTAAATTTATTGTGAATTGCTTTCTCGCCTAGAATATGCTCTATCTTGGCAAAAACTCCATTTGCACTTGGAAAAGAACATATTTCATCATAGTTGGGAGTGTTCTGTAAATGTCAACTAGGTCACATGGTTGATAGACTTGGTCCAAGTCTTTAATACCCTTACTGATTTTCTTACCATTCCATCTATCATTGAAAGAGGTGTATTGAAATCTTCCACTACAATTGTGGATTTTCTATTCCTTACTACAGTTTTACCAGATTTTGCTTCATGGATTTTTGAAGCTGTTATTTGAAATGACCCTCTTTATCCCTGGTATTATTTTTTGTTCTGATATCAACTTTTTCTTGTGTTAGCATAGCCACTCCAGCTCTCTTGATTATTGTTAGTATGGTAACACTATATATGGACACATAACTGCTTATACACTCAATCTGTTAACTACATTTGTTTGATTAAAACATTTTAAAATATTCTGCCTTCACATATTGTTAAAAAAGGAATGAATATTTTAACAACCTTTTCAAATAATTATGCTTATTCTTCTTGATATTATCATAAAAATTGAAAAATGGTATTTTCATATGTTACCTGCAATGTGGAATATGAAATCACAAAAATAAACATCTGTACATCTTTACACTAAAATTTGTTGATCGAGCTTCCATCTTGAATTACTTTTTATACAGGCATGGTTTTTTACCATCATGTATGGGTCATTGGAAAATAATGATTCATTGAGTTACGAGTTCTTTCAAATGTTTATGGATTTCAAAATACAATATTAAAAACATCACATTTGTTAATATCACTGTATATCTTATCAGAAAAAATCTTTAAATATGGAGAAGCTATCAAACTCATGGTGGCAGACATAAATTTTTAAAATTTCTAATTTTTATTAGACAATTGAAGCTTATCATTAGCTACAAATTTTGTCAGTTATTTTTCTCCAGTAAAAGGCTCATTGCTCATTTTTAACATGTCTGACAAATAATAGGTTCTTAGCCATAATAGCTTATCAGTCATTCTTTCAAATAAAAAGGTGTTCCATGAAAATAAAACAGTTAATTCAGCTCACGATTTAAAATTTTCAATGTAGATCAGAGATGCATTATGTATTCAAGGGTCAAGATTTATTAAAATTAATAATTTTTCCTGCTTTATTCAGGAATTTAAATGATACTTCTCTCTCTCTCTCTCTCTCTCTCTCTCTCTCTCTCTCTCTCTCTCTCTCGGTGCTGTTACCTTGATTCGTGTTTCTGTCACTATCATTTTTGCTCACCATTGCTTTTACATCAGTAGTGGAAATAATAACACATGCGAAAGGGGATGTAATGTCGTAGTATTCTTATAAGACTATCAGAACCACTGAGAAGGTTTCACTTCTCATTCCAGGCATCTGTGAGCCATATTTTGAGAAGAGGTGTGCTAAATATGAGAGTTGACTCTCTCTCGCCTAAAAATTATTGTGGGAGTTATAACGAAAAAGAACATATGAGGAAAAAAACACGCTGTTCAGATATTTGCTATATTGAAACTAAATTAAAATTCTGTGTCATCCTGCTGGTAGTTTGGGACGATGTAGTGGTCATGGGCTGAAGAATGCAAGGTCTCTCCTTGCTTACTGACCCTCCACCCGTGTGACAGTAGGACCCATGTGTGTTCAGATACAAGCTGGAAGATCATGGCCGTGGAAAGATACGTCATGACCACTAAGTGAAATGACACGTGAATGTGCCTAGCATATAATAAGCTCACTATAGATGTTGCTGCTTTAATCAGAGGAAGGGTATTCTTAATTGTTTGGAGTCTTTTTAAGACTTCTTAATGAAAGGCAATTCAGTTCTGTCTAAATTCTTATAATCAAAACTAATGAGTAACACATAATCCAAACTAATGACCAACATTGTCAATGTAAGTGGATAAACTTCATTTGTAGTTAGCACTGTAATTATATGTAATTTGGGGCTGTTTTCATTTGAAAAGAATTCAATTTATTAGGTTGGTAAAATACTCCTCATGTCATTTAATGTATACTATTATTCTAGTTTCTTCAGAAATCTTTTTTTTCCATAGAGAGTCTAACTGTTAACTCCAGGATTATCTACAAAGAATTGTAGATAAATGAATCCCAAAATGCAAAGCTTTCTTGTTTGAATTCAGATCAATTTTGGAACAGTTGTCTGAATTTTCCTCACCATTGACCACTTGGTAAAAGATAACGTATATTCATCAGAACTGCAGGTTTCTGAGTAGATGGAAGGACACCAGTATTCAGACACCAGTGTACGGAATGGAGCTGGAATGGGGAGGAGACTTATGCATGGACACTGGTACCTAGCATTTATCTGTCTCCCATGCTTGCAGGATGTGCCCCCTATGTACAGGCAGACACAGTTATCCCCAGTTTGGCAAATACAACTGTTGAAATAGTTACCGTTGTGATTTGAAATGATCTCACAGACCACAAAGCCCCTGTTGACCTAAATAGGTTGTACTAAGAAAATGATAATGACTGAATTTTTCACACCTGCTCTGCAGGAGCTCTGGGTAAGGGTATGCCATCTGCGGGCATCACAAAGTAGACAAGTGAGGAGTCGAGATACTGCTGGAATCCAGCCCCAAGCCAAGCACACTAGGTGATGCCCCTTCACCTGGGGTTGTCTGTGCTCAGCAGGGTTTCCTTGTGCCAGCTGACTACTGAGAGGGGAGGTCACGTGCTAATTTGCTAAAGGATCCACACAGGTGACAGCAGCCATGCTACACCCTGCCACACGGTATGGGGTCTTTAGATATAAAATGTAAATATTGTATATGTTATATATACTTACATAAATATTATATATGTACACATATATACAGAATCCTGAGCTCTATCCATTACAAATTCTTTATCACATGTAAGAGATGCTGAAACTGGATTTCAGGACCTCCCTGATTTCTCTAGAAGGGGCCTCCTCGTCTCCTTCTGTGGCCCGCTGTCCTTTCCTTCCGGATGCGCCCCTCTCATTAACCTCCATGGTCGACCCCCATCTAGCACCAATGCTGGATTTACCCAGGCGGCATCATCTGCCCTTAAACCCCCTCGTCCTCAGTTCCCACTGCTGCCCTCGGTGTTCCATCTCGCTGCTTTCCATTCTTACTCGTGTTCTTGAGTGAGAGCTCCTGCTGCACCTACACCGCCCAAGGCAGCTCTTCTCAGCTGAGCAGGGCAGACTAACACAGAAACGGGTGCAGGGCTCGGAGCAGTGGATTGGGGAGTGCTCACACGTGGCCCATGGTCCCGCCGGGGCTGACTTGTTATGAGCTAGAGTGCTTCCTGCCACCTCTGCCCTCCGCACCCACACCGACTTCTATTTGTAGGATGAGGGGTCTTCCCCCCACCTGCCTCTGCCCAGGTACCCCAACTTTTCCAGCACCTCGAGCTTGTGCCATGGATTTAGGGTTCTGTCATCTTAGAGTCATCTGGAATGAAGAAACATACATTTATGTTGCAGTTATGTTTCTGTCATGTTGGGTCATGAGATTCTGAAGGAAAGAGGACAGGCTGTGTTGATTTTAGTTCTTATTACTGATCCAAAGACATAGTACTTCTTCTTTTTTCTGTTGAATTGTTAAATTGAAGCTAACAGGCCTGTCCCTAGAGATGTCAGCTCATACGTAGCCTGGCGTAGTATCCACCTAAGCCAATTAAGCTAACCATCGGTCAGAGGACAGATTATCAACCTTTCTTAAAACGTGACCCACACTCAAAAGGGAGTTGAAAGAGTGATACTTATGACTTCAAAAGTAGGTCTTTAATTTACGTTATTCACATTTTTATATCACCATTCAAGTTAATAGTTGTTCCTATATCTTAGCACATAATTTTTCTCCAAGGGATCTCACATAAATGCACTTCATAAAGTTAAGGGGTATCAAATGGAACTACGTGTCATCAGATGGAAGGAGAAACTGAGGTACTTAAAGGAGGAATTACATGATCTATGCAAAGCAGGAAAAAATCCATAGCCCAGCTCTCTTAATAAAAGTGCTGCTCATTTCTACTAATTTCCATATCCAACTCTCTTTCTCTTCTTGTAACGTGATGCTGGTTTCATTTGTAGTTCTGAGCGTGTTGCTGCAAGGAGTGTCACGATTTCTCCATGGCAGGTGAATGTCAGGGACAAGGGCCACCTGTTTCTTGTTACATGAAAATATAAAGAATTGCACTTGAAAATAGTATATAAACCAGAAACTAGACTTTTTTTCCCCTTAAGAATGCTTTTTATTAAGTTGTTTCACTGACTTTTTAAATTTATTTCATATAATGAGAGGAATGAGAGAAACACAGGTAAATTGAAAACTATTGCCAGTTTTATTTTGGGGGCATTCAAGGGTCTCAATGAGGTGATGTTGTCTTCTCAGTGGTTGGGGAGACAAGTGGACAGAGATCTGGGGAGCTCTGGATCTCTTCATGTCGTACAGCCACCCATTTCTTAGTTTTGTTGAATTTTTTCTTTCTTCCTATTTAAAATTACTATAATGGAAAATCCAATTATTCTTTGGAGTGGGGCAGATGCATAAACTGAAATCCTGGCATCTTACTTAATGTCAGTTCCCCGTTAGCTCTTCTTTGTCTCTCTGATTCTATTTGTTTATTTCCGATGTCCTCTACCCGCCACCCCTCCCCCAGTGTCACTGAGAGATGCTGGGTCACATGGGGAACGTGGGTGAGGAGGTCTCAGCAGACCCACTGGCCTTCCTTCAGGTCTGTCCAGTGTCTCTCTGAAACGGGCTCTCACCCACACTGCCCCCGCCACGCTCCCCTCACTTACTTTGCTTGCTAGCTCCGACCACGCTCCAAAGTTCCTTCTGTCGATGTCATGATTCTAATGTAATGCACACCCTGCATGGGTGTTAACTCTCTCCCCCCACCTGCAAGAGTAGGAGCCTTGGAAGGAAGAGACTTGCTTTTATTCATTATTGTATTCCCAGCACCAAGCACTGTCCTTGGTTCACGGCGACTGTTCAGTACATAGTGCTTAAATCAAATGATTTTCCTCTTATAAAAGAAATGTGTTTATAGCTACATATTGTAAGGCAATGGTAAAGGTGGATTTGACATGCAGAATTGTGATTTACAGGCAAATGTTCAGGAATCTAATTATTCCAAAGACAATAGCTACCATGCGTTTCCTCTAAATTCTGTAGAAGGCACTGAACCCCTACTGTTTGCCAGATGGTTTATGCACATCAACTGCTAATCTTCCTAACAAGAAGGAAATATAGATGCCATTATTACTATTATTAAGAGATTATTAAATTATGCAGCCTGCTTTTTTCCCCTCAATAAAAAAGAAAAATCAGTTCACTAACAAAAGGGGTCCAGTTCTGGGGTTGTGAAGTACAGCATGGTATTCTCGAAAGTTGCGAAGATAGTAGATCGGAAAAGTTGTCACCACACAAAACAGGTTCCCCAGGAAGTGCTGGAGGTGCTCACTAACCCTGTCGTGCTCCTCATTTTGCAGTACAGACGTGTATGACATCATTACCTCGTACCCCTTAAGCTTACATACGACTACATGTCAGGTATAGCTCCATAAAGCTGGGCAAGATGAATAAAAGATTATTTAAAACTCGGATTAAATCAATATTTAGTGGTTTGCTAATAAGAGAAATTTTCAGACTGTAATGGGAGCAGGAGGAAATTTTAAAAACTGTCAAGCTAGGTTTCTTGGAAAATGTCCCTCCTTAAGACATAACCCCTTGCACTCAGTTCAGTGTTGCAAACGGCGCAGTGGGAGAACTGCCTTTTATTGTTTGAGGCCCAATCTGAGCCCCGTTTTTCTCACCTGGGAGGTGGGAATGAGGAATCCACTGCGTGGCTTTCCTGTGGGAGCCTCGCCGAGTGCCTGTCATTGAGGAAGTAGTTCATGCCTGGTCTCCTTCTCTGCTCCCCATGCCTGCTTGGCTCCCTGCCGGGTTTGGCCTGTTCACAGAACAAAATAGTATCTGCTGATGGTTGTCCTGCACCCCAGACCTGCCTGCTCACAGAGGAGGCGGGAGCTGTCCAGAGGCTGAGCCACTCTGTCCCCTTCCTTACACCCTCCCGTCCCCTCATCCACCCCGGACACCTCCTCCCTGGTTTCTCTCTCAAGCTGCAGAGGACAGAGAGTAGCCGATCACACACCTCCTGGCCCAGACGCTGTGGGGCAGCCTTGGGCTTCCTGATCTCAGGTGGGGAAAGGCCTGAAGTCCCCTGGGAGATTGTCCAGAAGGGGAGAGGGGCTTCGCCTGCTCTCACAAGGAGACCAGAGCACTTGGGAGAAGGGCATGAGGGCAGCTGTGCCCAGGGCTGACCAGCCTCCTGCCCCGCCTGCCTGTCCCTTCCTGAAACGTGTCGTCGGGACTGCTGTGCTGAGCAAGCGCTTCTGCCTTGTAGGAAGGGGTTGTGTGCTCCGTGTGACAGTGTTTCTCTTCCTTTGTCAGACACCAGACGCTCTTGTTTGTAATAGTGGGTTTCACGGATTTGTAACATACTCAGGAGGTTTAACTGAAACTTCCTCACGGGAAGAGTTTCAAGTTTGTCTAATGCGCAGCTTCTGGCAGCGGGTCACAGTCTGAAGACCCCCTGCTGCTCACCTGAAGCCTCTTTCAAAAGCGTTGTCATCGCTCGTTCCTGGGATGTGCCTTTTACTCCGATCGCTGTTGGGGGTCTTTGTTGGTCTGTTGTTAACACACGGTGTCTGAAATCCTATGAAATGTTACTTTCTTCTCTTTCCTTACGCTACAGAGCTCCGTCTACTCTTTGCTGCATTTCTAGTGGTGCTAAATTGCCTTAAGACTTGAGAAGAGTCTAAAAATTGTCCCTGTAAAAAGAGAAAATGACCCAGAAATGACACGTGGTGTGAAAATCAAAGGCTAATGAAGGCATGTCAGTCTTCACGGCAGCTGCACGTTCATCTCTGACGAGGGCAGTCTGGAAGGTGGCAGTCCGGCGAGGGCCCAGGAAACTCCAGTGCTCTATGCCCCCCGGCCATGCTGGCTAAGACCTCGTCTTTCCTTTACGGGAACCATGCCATTAAGTGTCACCGTTCCGTTCTGAGTGGAGAATCTGCGAGGGTGTCTAAAGCTCTTGTGAACTAGAGGCTGGTGATCAAAAAGGCGGCCTTGCCAGGTGGCAGAGGGCATCCTTTGTCCTCACACTGCTGGGTTTCTGCTCCCTCCAGCTGACACCACACAGGGAAGCCTTGCTGTATTTTAGGAGATGGCCTGAGTCCGTGCCTTGTCTCAGGTTCATCCTGCTCATTCATTCCTCAGACAGACGGTTCTGGCAGGGCTGTCATCCTCCCGGTCACCGTGCTAGAGGCTGGGAGAGACGTGCAGCTGAAGCAATCACAGCGCAGTCCTTGCGGAGCTGGTCCTGGGACCTGCCTCTCTGTGTGGCTCTGTATCTGCCTCCCGCCCCCTGTACTTCTGTGCCGTAGGCTAGTATTTCTCAGATGAAACATGATGGAGCCATAAAAGAACCAGGTTGTACCTCAACGAGAGAGAGGGAGGAGGAGGAGCAAGCACTGTGTCTGAGGGCAGATGTCGGGAACAGGACGAGGGGAGCGCCGTCCTGGTCTGGGAGAAAGCCAGAGGGGGTTACTCTTCTGGACACACCAGGCTATTTGCAGTTCCCTGAACAGCCCACCATCATTGGTGCTAACAGGGCTTTCTGTGATCGCTTCTCAACGTAGAACACATGTATTCACTTGGAAAAATGAAAGAAACTCTAGCTCTTTCAAGATCCAACCCACGTTTCCGTTTCTGGCAGTAACCTTTTACTGCGTTTTCACAATAGGCAAAATCAGTTGTTGTCCCGTTAAGATTCCCACAGCAGTTTACATTTACTTCACACCCTGCCCGCTATCGTCCGGTGGTGTGTCTCTGACCCCAGGACCTCCTCAGGACCTTGTCGGGACTTGCGTGGTGTGTGGGGGCTGCTCACAGGTGTCGGCTGCTCCTCGGAGGCCAGCAGGAGCGGGTTGAGGGTACATGGCTTTCTTTGTCAGCACTTTTCTCGGGCTGTTTCTCCCACACGTTGCATATGTAGACTCAAGAAAGTGACTCCATTGTTCCTTCTTTTCACCTGTACTTCCTGAGTGCTGGGCAGGGTGGGAGGTGCTGGGCAGGGTGGGAGGTGCTGGGCATATTTTACAAGTAGGTTTAGGACTTGGCGTAAATGTTCGAAAACTGTTCAAGGGCATCAGAGGGCTCCTGACAGCATTTCCTCTCATTTCTTTTCTTGCATCAAATGCCATTTTTCTTTCTCTAAGGTTAGAAAAGTATCTTCAAATTTTCCCCAATACAGTTTTCAGAAAACTTGTTACCATTCTGCCCTGTAAGCCACCAGTATAAGTAACTCTGTTAATGGGAAGTAAACTTTTTTTAATGATTAAGAAAGTAAGAAGGAGGAAGATGAGGAGAGAGAAGAATGGAAGTGGGGGAGACAGAGAGGAGTGGGCGAAGGCTGGCAGCAGAGCTGTGGAGGGCGGGAGAGACCCTATGGAAGCGGCGTAGTGAGAGGGTTTGCAAAGCAAGCTGAAATGTGGACCTGAGGCCCGTGAACTCACGTGTGCAGAATGTACTGTGATTTGTCCTGGCACTGAGATGAAGTTTTGTTTCGAGGTCTCCATTTGTCAGAGTGAGAACCTTTTAGCTCTTCACCCTTAAAGTCGTTATAACCAGTGATCCCTGTGTCCTTTGCATTTAAAGCCAGTGTGATCCCCGCCCCACCCGTCTCCCTGTTGATGATCAAAATGCCAGGTGGCAGTGGGGGAGCAGGCTGACCTTCCCAGCTCCTCAGTGCGCCTTGGATCCCTGCTGTGACCTTGCCCATTCTCTGGCTGCCACAGGCCCTCATCCTGTCGCCCAGGTGTGTGGCTTCCTCTCTGTCTGTCACCGAGGACCTTGCAGATTACCTGCCGTGTCCCTCCAGGCCGCAGGGGCTGGGCCTTCTCAGGCTTAGGCTCACCGTGCTGCTGTTTCTTCTCTCGAGAGGCTGTGCCCTAAGACGCAGAGCCTTCTCCATGAGGTGGCCGCTGGGGAGTGACAGCCACTGTGCATTAGCTCTGGGTGCCACAGGGCACTGGGGTCTTGTCTGTCCCACCTCCTCGCCTGCCTGCTGCTTCCACTAAGGTGGCAGGAAAACGGGGCTGCATTCCTGCAGCCGGCATACCACCTCCACTCAATGTCTGCCAGCTCTGTGGGGTCTCCTGCCCCGTGTGGACTTGGGTCTTGTTTTCTTTTTATTCTTTACAGTGGGGAGGGGCGAGGGGGGGAAATGCGCCACCACATCTCCTGCAAACATGTTTCAGGACTGTCACCTGGATTGCAGTTCGGAATTTAGAAGCCTGTGCCAGCACCAAGGTTTTAACTTCTGTGCCAGCACCAAGGTTCTCAGGGTGTAAGTAAAACGTGGGAGAGGAATGACAGGTGTGCATGCCCCTTCCTACACACACACTCACACACCTACACACACACATATACATGTATGCACATACGCACACCACACACATGCACATGTTTATACATGCACATATGCACACACATATATACATATACACACATGCAGCTACACATGCACACACAAACATACACACATACAGACATGCACACATACACACGCACATACATGCACAAATCCTTTACCTCTTTACATATTGTTCTGCCACGTGACCCTTGTTCTCAAGAATGGAGCTCATTTAGCAAAGATTCTAAGTTTTGATCCAGTGTGCTTCCAGAAACAATCTCCTCATGTCACCTGCGCTCACTGTATAAAGACAGATACGGCAAATCCTGGCTTCAACTGAGTTCTAAAGAAAAGATTTTTGCGATGCGTGTGTTTTCTGTTATTTAAGAGCAAACACAGTATAATATAATCTAGTTCTCCTTTTTTCCAGACATGCAAAATGTTTAAATGCCCACATGTGGTGCCTAAAAATAATATTGATTCCTTTTGTATTTACGAATCTTTAAGTGTGCTGTTTGAACTGGATTTTTTAAACAAAGGTGAAGATTATCTGTCATCTATCTGTCTATCTATCTGTCTATCTTTCGCAGTCTATCAATCAATGATCTGTCCATTTAGAAAACTCTCAATGGAGAAATGAAGAGATTGGTTCGTTCATTAGCCTCAGTAAATATTGGTCAGTGTCATTTGAGGAAAGAGGTGGGTGTCTGCGTCTAGCCAGTCAAGTAATGGGGATCAGTGTCCCCTCTGTTAATTAATGGACAGTTAGACGTCACAGCTAAATCGACTCACATTGCTACTTTGGATTCTACTTCAAACATTAAGGAACTCCAGGGTTTCTTCCCCCAGAAATAACTTATAGTACTGATCTTCAAATAAATGCAGTAATAGCCATTCTCTAGGGAAACTGTATTTAGAAACAGTTCATTTTAGAATGAAACCGTACTTAGAAATAGTTCATTCACCTAGAAAGGCTCTTCAAATTGTGGTAGGTAAAGTAGACAGTGAAAAATGAAAAGTCTACAGAATTTAAAGTTTAGTGATGAGCTTTTCAGAAGTACTAAGCATTGACAGAGCAAAAAAGGTGGTTTTCCCTATTCTACCGTGTTTCTCTGATAATAAGACAGGGTCTTATGTTAAGTTTTGCTCCAAAAGACACATTAGGGCTTGTGTTCAGGGGATGTCATCCTGAAAAATCATGTTAGGTCTTATTTTCGGGGAAACAAGGTAGTCTACTTAAACCCCAAAAGTATGCGGCTTTGACTGTGTTACTACAGTTCTGCCATTTGGGTGTTTGTTACCTATTACACACTACAGCTTGATGTCGCACAAAATCAGTTTTCTAGTAATTGTTACAGTTTCCAACTACTAACAATCGTTGCAATTGTACAACATAATTAATCTAAGTTGTTCTAAATTGACTTCCCAAGGGGAAGGTTCTAATATTTTTTTTTCTGGAATTTTCTTCTAAGAGTATTTTCCATAAAAACAAATTAGATTTCCTAATGTTATACATGTAACTTCAAGCATCATAATCAGGAGATCAAATCATAAATAAAAATTTAGTTTATTATACATCTGAAATTGAAAGTACCCATGGATTGTACGTTGGACTGATTTATGTGCTAGATAAAACAAGAGCCAAGTCTGAAACAACAAATTAAAAATGGAGTCATCGTTAGTTTTTTCCACCTCAGCCTGATTCATCACAACACAGAGACTGCTCCTCACTCAGCTGTTGGGATGGGCTTACGCGCCCATGGCTGTTTCCCAGCCTGTAGTCAGACTAAGAGGTTTTCCCACGCGGAATTTTAATTTTTTTAAAAAAAATTAAATCATAAAGTAATAAGGCCAGAAGTACTACGGTTACTGCGATATGGGAAGAGAAGTGTGCGTACGATGATGTTACTACACTCAGAATAGTTCAGGCCGGTTTCCCCGGTGCATTCAACCAGGGTTTTCCTGTTGGACACCGCCCTGGCTTCCAGAAACCCCCGCTGGCCGTACTTCCCAGGGTTCTGAATGATAATGAGGTGTTTGTTTGCAGAAATGGGATCCAGGAGTCCAGAGCGGTGATGCCACCAGGCCCCGTGGTCACAGTGTGCTGAGGCCGCGTGCGGGAGCCTGATGAAAGGCCCGGGAAGCGTGTGTGGAAGACGCAGAGCTTTGCTTGGTGCCAACCACGCTTCCTCCTTCGGCCTCAGGGGCGCAGGGCCGCTGTGGGTGACATGCAGGGTGCCACCCGGGCCTGGATTTCATGTCAGCGCCTCAGTTTAAGAGGGTCATAAAAAATGGTGCCGTGCTCTCAAATTCCACCTCTCCCAAACCCATTATTAATCAAATCATTTGGCTTATTTCTTTCATAGCACTTATGACACATTTTAATCTTCTTCTTGTTTGATCTGTTTACTGTGTATGTTTCCCCCCTAAGTAGACTTTTACCCCCATGATGTGGGCCTCTCTCTGTCTTATTAACTTGTACATCTTTGGTACCAAGAATAGAGTGAGACACATAATAGATGTTCAATAAAAAAGTTTTGAGAAAACGAAAAAATATATAAAAACTGAAATCAAAGTAAATAGAAAGAATGGGAAATTGGGGCCTAGACGAAAGAAATTTAGACATACAATAGTTGTTTTCAAAACAAACTCCTTGTGTTTGTTTCATTTATTTAATGTGGTTTCAGAGGTTTAAACAGACACACGAGCAGGAATTAGAGAGGGATGTGTCTAAAATGTGGAGCTCTCTTAAATGACAATTAAATTGTGTCTGCGTTTTGGTTTTAACACTTTTCACTTTCAAAAGTAGTCCGTATTATGTGTCTGTAGTGAAGTGTTTCTCAAGATTATTTCCATAGAATTGCAGTTGCCCTGGACAGTTGGTGAAAAAGGACTTCCCAGACAAATTTGGAAAACTGTGCATACTTTTTACATTCTCTTAAGTAGCTAAAATAAATTTTTGAACCTTAAATTTTAGTAAGCTGAGCGCCCCCTTTGGAAAGAAAGATGCTTTATTTGGTTTAATCTAGTATTTTTCAAATTGGTTTCACCTGATCTGATGGCTTTTGCAGACATCACCAACCATCCCCAGACTGAGTGTGGGGAATGCTTGTGTCCTGTGACTGGGCTAATATTCACTCTGATATTACAGATGAGAGTTTCTGACTCAGTGGGAAAGGAAAGCATGCGTTTATTTCCCCCTATCTATTATCTACTATTAATTTTATCCATGATATAGGCGACTCTGCCTCTTTTCCCCAGAAGGCTCTCTTTCGCTCCCATTTTTGTCCACACCAACCTCAGGGTTTGTGAAATAGGAGACACAAGTAGAATTTCCTGCTGTAGAGACAGGCTTGTCAGATGGTGAGCCATCACTGCGCGGGGCGCCCCCCACTGCGGGGGGCCAGGCCTGGAGCAAGGCTGAGAGTGTTGGAGCCTGACGGCACCTCTCGCAACTGCTTGTTACCTGACGAAGTTGATTCTGTAACAACACTGTGTTAGTCTCGCAGCCTAGCGCCTCATGTTTTCAGAGGCAGCTCTGGAGCCAAAGCAGGTTTTCTTCTAACTCTAGATGGATGGATTACTGTTTTCTACAACAGATGATTCTTTCCTTGTAAGATGTGTTTGTGAAAAACAATTTCACTGGACTTCTTCTGAAGATAATTAATATTTATCATAGTAATATAGATTCTTTACTGAGGAATTACCTTTTTTTTTTTCCATTGGGAGCTAGTGTTCTCTTTTAAATTTTATGACAAGAACACTTAACGTGACGTTGACCTTCTTCCTAAATTTTAAATGTTCAGTGTTGACAATACAGTGCAGTGATGGACAGCAGTTCTCCAGCACTGTCCGTCTTACTGCAGCTCAAAGCTTGTGCCTGGTGGTTAATGGTGCCTCCCTCCGCTCCCTGAGAACCACCGTCCCAGCCTTGGTGTGATGAACTGGACGCCTTCACATGCCTCATGGAAGTGGAATCATGCGGCCTCTGTCTTTCTTGTCCTGAGACATTTTCTGAACCTGGACTTTTTCAGTCTCGTTTCTGTATGAGATTTATTCACATTGAATGCCATCTTCCCACTCAAACCACAGCACACAGGCTGCCTTTGGTATTATCTCTGTTGTAGGGAGGACACGGTATGGTTTATATATTCCTTTAGCTATGAAGTTGGCAGAGTGGACGTGGGAATCCACGTCTTGTGACTGTCCCCTATGACACTAGATGGGTTCCCTCTGTGGATACGCTACTGGGTTGTTCCATGTGTAATACTGTTTGATGTTTAACACTGTAGCAGCACTGGGGTGGTTTTTTAAAGACGTCTTTTAGGAATAACCGGAGTTGTTTCTTGTTTTGTCATTGCTCAGGGTTGGTGCAAATGTCCAGTTCTCCTGTGAGGACAGTTTTGTGCTCCAGGGATCCAAAAGCATCACCTGCCAGAGAGTCACCGAGACACTGGCTGCGTGGAGTGACCATCGGCCGATTTGCAGAGGTGAGGAGGGCGAGACGGTTTTAGGGCCCAGGCTCTGTCTGTCAGCAGGTCACCGGGGTTTCCGAACACATGTGTTATTTAAGCACAAAGCGTTGTGCACAGATGGTGTAGAACTGGGTGATTGTGTGTTTTCATAGTGATGGTGGGCAAAAGAGAAACAGTGCCTTGAAATTTGCTAGGAGGTAGACATTTCCAAGGACATTTGTGGTTTTAAATGTCAGGAAAGAGATGAGCAGATCTAATCATTCAGACTCACACACTCGACGTAACGGGGCAACCATCTTCCTATATTTATATACAGTTTGCATATGTGTGAAAAAGTGTTACACAAGCAGATCCCTGCTCGTCTAACACTGATCACCTTCCAGTGGCAGTGAAGTTAATTCTCGGATCCTGATGTCAGTGACCAAGGCAGTTTGGGAGTATGATCCCCAGCCAGTGCTTCATTAGGACCTTATCTCACACTGACCTCTCACCCCGCCAGCGGGACAGAACACTACAGCGTCACCTTCTGCAGAGCACCGAGTTGTCTCTTCTGTGAAGAATGTGACAGCCTCACGGGTTACAGAAGCCGTGGTGAAGCCAGCAGGAAACTGATGGCAGTTTTAGTATGGAAAAAATAATAAAATTCAAAGGAAAACTAGGATTGTTTTTGGTTTTGTTTTGTTGTATTTTAGCCAAACAGTAATTTATGCAAGTTGATAGTTTTGAGGGAAGAACAAAGTAACAGTGGGTTGGTCTAGGAATAAAAAGGAAAGTTTCGGGGCCAGTCCGCGCGGTTAGAGCTCCCTGCTCTTAACTCCGAAGGCTGCCGGTTCGATTCCCACATGGGCCAGTGGGCTCTCAACCACAAGGTTGCCAGTTCAACTCCTCGAGTCCCGCAAGGGATGGTGGGCTCTGCCCTCTGCAACTGAGATTGAACACGGCACCTTGAGCTGAGCTGCCGCTGAGCTCCTGGATGGCTCAGTAGGTTGGAGTGCATCCTCTCAACCACAAGGTTGCAGGTTCGACTCCCGCAAGGGATGGTGGGCTGCGCCCCCTGCAACTAGAAAACGGCAACCAGACCTGGAGCTGAGCTGCGCCCTCCACAACTAAGACTGAAAGGACAACAACTTTACTTGGGTCAAAAAAAAAAAAAAAAGTCCTGGAAGTACACACTGTTCCCCAATAAAGTCCTGTTCCCCTTCCCCAATAAAATCTTTTTAAAAAATCAAAAAAGGAAAGTATCCTATACAGGAATATCTTATCCTTCCCCATAGTCTTTTTCAGGTGAATGGAGTTATAAATTTTCCTTGTGAACTGTGTCAGTTACACCTTGCGAAGTGGAGTAGTTACCAAGCACATTGCTAGCTTTATCTGAGGCAAGAATACCGTTCTGCAGGAGTCACCGTATCGCACTCCTTGCTGTGACCACCCACGGCTTTTCATGAGTGGAACACACAGCTCTGTGGTGCCCAGATGTGCCCAGGGCAGAATGGGTGAGGCTCTGGCTGCAGGTGACTGTTTTCTATGAAACAGAGACCCTTCATGGAGAAGCACTGATCTCCCGTCAAGGAAGTGGCAGAGGCTCTTCCTGCTGCCTTTTGTCACTACACCACTTTGAATGTTGGGTAATACTAAAAAGTGACATTATTAGCTTTTCAAAGGAACTGTGGCCCAATTCACGTTCCCACCGAGTGGTGGCAACGTACACTGCTCCCAGGTATAGACGAGGACTAAATCACAGGTAGTGTATTTCCCTTAAGGAAAACTGTATGATTTTATTATTTAATGGTTTTCTTGCTCTTCTGTACCAGAAATACATATCATTATTTTAAAAACCCAAATGAGACAAAACTAGTAAATATGCATGTGTTTTAAATTGTTAAGAGTAACACAAAGGAAATATGTGCAATGTACTATTTGATTCCTGTCTTATTTATTCATAGCATTTCCTGGTTTTGCCCCGAATCTCAGGTTAAGCCAAAACAAAAACAAAACCAAAACCCAATCACGGCATCAGTATCCACGTTGGTGCCCAGGCCTCAGCGCCCTGTCAGCTCCCCGTGCTCCCAGGCTCAGGTGCGGCAGCCCTGCTCCTGCTCTGCCCCAGCCAAGCACCCTGCACACCTGACGTGATTAGAAGTGACCTCCCGTGTCCTAGTTGATCACAGTTGAGAAGCGCCCTCCCAGGACCTTTGTCTGTCACCTGACCTGCTCGCTTCGCTGAACCGGGAAAGTCTCATCTCCACTCTCGGGCAGCCCCTGTGTCTTACCCAGAAGCAGAGGGCACTCAGCTTAGTCATCTCCTTCCCCGCCCACGGGGCGTGTTGCTGCTTCTGCTCCGCCTGGAATCTCCTTCGTTTTTCCTGGAGTAATGCTTTCATTCTTTTTTTTTTTTTATAGTTTTATTTTATTTTATTTTATTTTTACATCCCTCACACCGTGAGCCCCTCTCCCCCCATCTCCACTTCTATTCAACATAGTGCTGGAAGTTCTAGCCACAGCAATCAGACAAGAGAAAGAAATAAAAGGCATCCAAATTGGTAAGGAGGAAGTAAAATTATCACTATATGCAGATGATATGATACTATATATAGAGAACCCTAAAGACTCCACCAAGAAACTATTAGAGCTGATAGATGAATTTAGTAAAGTAGCAGGATATAAAATTAATATTCGGAAATCAGTTGCATTTGTATATACCAATGATAAAATAGCAGAAGGAGAAATTAAAAAAACAATTCCATTTACAATTGCTCCAAAGACTATAAAATATCTGGGAATAAATCTAACCAAAGATGTAAAAGATCTGTACTCAGAAAATTATACGACACTGAAGAAAGAAATGAAAGAAGACATAAATAGATGGAAATACATTCCATGTTCATGGATAGGAAGAATTAATATAGTTAAAATGTCCATACTGCCTAAGACAATATACATATTCAACGCAATTCCTATCAAACTACCAACGACGTTTTTCACAGAAATAGAACATATAATCCTAAAATTTATATGGGACCATAAAAGACCCCGGATAGCCTCAGCAATCCTGAGAAATAAGAACAAAGTGGGAGGTATAACGATACCTGATTTCAAACTATACTACAAGGCTACAGTAATCAAAACAGCATGGTACTGGCATAAAAATAGACACATAGATCAATGGAACAGAATAGAGAGTCCAGACGTAAATCCATGCCTATATGCCCATCTAATCTACGACAATGGAAGCAAGAATGTACGATGGGGTAAAGACAGTCTGTTCAATAAGTGCTGTTGGGAAACCTGGACAGACACATGCAAAACAATGAAGCTGGACCACCTCCTTACACCATATACAAAAATAAATTCAAAATGGCTTAAAGGCTTAAATATAAGATCTGAAACCATAAAATATCTAGTAGAAAATATAGGAAGAAACTTCATGGACATTACCCGGAGTAAGATTTTTAATGATATATCCCCTCGCGCGATGGAAGTAAGAGAAAAAATAAACATGTGGGATTACATCAAACCAAAAAATTTTTTCACAGCAAAGGAAACCATCAATAAAACAAAAAGAGATCCTACTGAATGGGAAAATGCTTTCATTCTTGTTCAATGTATTACTTCTAATGTTCTGAAATAATGAGCCATAACAGTGGGACACAGCTCTTCAGAGTGTTCGCAGGGAGGATATACATATCAAATCTATGTGCCTTCACTGGAGCAGTCTGTATCTGGGGAACCATAATAAGCAGTATTTTAAAAACCTGAAGTTTTAAAGAATATCTATTTTAGTATATTTGGAGTCGTGAAACATTAGACAAAAAAATAAACAAAAGGTCCCCAAATCTCCTTAATAGAAGAATTTGAGATATACCATTTAGAAGAAGGTTATCAAAATTAGGTGACAAAAATGCAAACCCAAGAGAAGCTTAAACCAAAATGGAAATGGATTTGTGTCTCATAAAATAGTTAGGACTTGGGCAGTACAGGACTGGCTGGCGGCTGTGTGTCAAGGACGAAAATGGCCTGGACTCACCGTGTCATCCTGTGGTCAGGCTCTCCCCTTGATGCTCCAAGGTGCCGTCCACACCCCAGGTGTCAGGATGGGGGAGCTTAGAAGAAGCAGGGAGAGACACAGAACCTTACGGCACGTGTCTAGAAAATGTCGCATGCATGTATGTACAACCCCATTGGCCAGAATCCAGTCAGGTAATGTTCGCCTGTTGTGAGATGTAGGAATACAATTTTTATTCTCGGCAGTCAAATATACAACAGTTATATTTCTGGGCGAGAAAGGGAGACTCGCTATTAAGGGAAAATGGCAGTCTCTGCCAAGGGAATATACTTCCGTAAGAAGGAAAGACGGAATAAATCACTGAGTAAATGTCACAATTTTTTTTTTGCTTCCTATGTCATCCTCAGCTTTTCATGTGCAGAGAGGACAAACAGATTAGGTGATCATGCAGCCCTTTCTCACAGCCCTTGGCATTTTTGTATCAGTGAAGGATTTTAGTTGTAAGCAATATAGGTGAAAAAAAAAGTGCTGTGTGTACGTAAATAGCTCACGTGCTGGGCGGGAAAGACTCACGCGAAGGCCCATGGTGAAATGAGAAGCCTGCCGTCCACTTCCATATCCCACTTCCTCTCTCTGCCCTGTGCCCGCCTCCTGGCCACGTGGTCTCTCACAGGACAGTTGCCTCCATGCTCAGACTTGCAGTCAGGAGGATAGTTCTGTCACATCAAGTAATGACCTGTAACATGACCCGAGCCACCACTTCCACAGAGGGACACAGGTGCCCCAGTGCCCCTGTGGGCTGCTCCTAGAGAGGGGGGCTCTAAGGCAGTGCTCTCCAGCAGAAGGGAAATGGAAGCCACATACGTAATTGAAAGCACCTAACAGCCACATGACAGAAGCAAGAGCAACAGGTTATCTACCCTAATAGTCAGGAAACATTATCATTTTAACAGAGAGTCAGTATGAAGGTTATACAGTGTGTTATATTCCCTCCTCCTCCCCCCTTCTCCTTCCTCTCCCCTCCCCCACCCCATGGCCGGCACATCTCTGCTCAGAGCAGCCACGTGTGAAATGCCCAGTGCTCACTGCGGGCAGTCCCTACCATGGGCAGCACAGCTCTAGATATTGAGCTCAGTGCATGGTCCTGGTTTTCTTCTAACGTGGGAAACCGTCAGTCACACCTTGTAGGTGTGCAGGGAAGGAATGAGCTCAGGGAGTCCTGACCTGTTTCCTGGCTGGCAGCCTTCGCTGGACAGCATACTTTCTACCACTGAAATCCATAGGTTTTTCAGATTGGCAGCATTTAATAACCCTGAGTCTGTCATCATTCCCTTCTTTAAATAGTGCCTCTACTTGCTTTAATGACTGATTCATTAATTGCAGAAGAACTGAAAATATTTTCAAGTAGAGCTTTTATAACTATTTCTATACAAAGATAGCTTTAATGTAGGGGAAGTGGATAACGTGAAACATAACAGTATGTCAAACGCTACAGAAAACAGACTCTAGGAATACTTATTTATTTATCAGTAGGTTCCATCGGCCAAGTGCAGTTTTCCAAGTTCACTTCTGCTCTGTGATGTTCCCATAATGAATAGCCTGCGAGAAGAGAACATGACGGCTGGGTTTTCCCGATTCATGTGGAGCCTTTAAAGGAGCCCGTACATCGATCAGCTCAGTCGCATAGTCTGAATTCAGCCATCTATCAAATACAGTAAAATGCCTCTGCTCAAGCATTACACACATTATGAGATTTCAGATCAGTGAATTAAGGAGGTACAGACGCCCAAGGTCCCCATCTTCACAAAGAGTCTTTAACTCCAGTAATTATGGTACCTTCTCGACAGAGGGCTATCCGATGGAAGCCGTTGATAAATGGCAGTGACTCCGAGTGCTCTCCCATCCAGGCCAGTGCTTACATTAGCTAATTAACTGGCCTACAGGGGAGGGCTACCTGTTCTCCCTGTTCTTCAGACACATGAATGGCTGTCACAGCTCAGTAATTATACGAGTGAATTTGTTGAAAATTATGCCTACTTCATTTAGGGATATGAAAACAACTATTATGACTTTCACAGGGTAAAATATTATGAGCTGTTTAAAACTGTTTAGGTATCTTTAACTGGCAGTAGATTTTTAAAACAAGCAAAAAAAAAAAAGAGGATCTAGATTTTATTTATTTACTTTCAGTAAAATATTCTAGCTGGCATTTCATTCCATTGATAGGAGATATCTATTTATCTGTCTTACTTCAATGCTAATACACTTTGATGTGCAGAATTAATATTTGTAGGTGCTGCTCAGTGAGTTGAAAGGGAACAGAAGAAAGGTGAAATATTATTTGCAGTTGTAACTGTGCTTACATGGAAGCCAATTAGAGCCACCATGGGTCACAGATTCAAGTTATTATTACCTTGGGGTTCCGGGTTAGATTAGCTAAGAAATGTCCTTTACTTATTAACTTGTCATTTTCCAAGACTTTCATAGCTTAGTCTTTCTACCCATGTTTTCTGTCCATGCCAAAATGATGGTTTATACCTGAAAGATGACTCTTCATTCTACCCAATTAAAGGTCTGGAGTCAATTTTAAGATTGTACTTTTATACACTGAGTATTAAATAGCTATTAATATAATCTCAGATTTAAAGAAACATATATATTTTTATTTTAATTCCAGTGATTTTGGAAATATTTTTTCTCATTGCTTCTAGACTCCTAAGGTTTTCTAGTTTTTACTTGAAGTCACCTGGGAAATAAATGTGTTTTCTCTATTTTTTTATTAAGTTATTGGAAATAGTAGAGTTTTGTATTTTTATACTCTCAAATCCTACTGACATAATGACGTGAAAACTAATGTTAATTTGGTGCTAATTTTGTTCCTAGAACATGCCCAGAAAGTTTCTGCCTTCCTGTCCTTGATTTTGTTTTCCTTTTACCCAGAACACGTTCCCCCCAGATGTCCATGTGGCTCTCCCTCCCACAGCTTTTATCAATGGTCATCTCCTCCACAGTTCTTCCAGACCACCATCTTCCAGAGCAAGCCCTTTCCAGATGCTCTCCAAGCCCCACTCTGCCTTCTGTAAAGTTCATGATCTCCTGACATTAGACATTCACGTGTTTGTTTGTTAATTGCCCGATGAAGGCGAGGAGCCTAGTGGCGTTCTGTTTCTGCTGTAGCCTCAAGGTTTAACTCAGCGCCCAACTCTTAATAAGCATTTAATGAATATGTGTTTAGTACGTATCTGTGTTGCGGTGCATGGGGCAGGGTGCTGAATGCTTCACGTGCATTCGTTCCTTCAATTTTCACAGCAGTCAGAGGGGCAGTTACAATTATTATACAACTGAATAAACTGAGAGACGTAAACTGACATAATTGAACAACAGACACCTAGTAACTGCATAAGCCCGGCCTGGATCTCAGGTGTGTTTCAGAAAGACAAGCTCTTAACTAACCTCTGTGTCATTCTAAAACCATGCCTAGACTCCAGCTTTTCCTGAAAAAACTTCTGATGTGAATTCTGACAGTCTATTAATTTAAGTTTTGTCAGGTAAAATATCCATCTCTTTAATTCATTTAATTAAGTAGTAACTATGGAACAGGAAAGATTCCTGCAACTGAACTTACACAGATAAGTTATTATTTCACATCACATAAGATAAATTATGTGAAATAGATGTGTCTTAAATATTTATTGATTAAATAGAGAAATAGCACATACTGGCATTCAAAATCAATCAGTTTACTTTCTTCTCCTTTTACACTTTCTCTCTTGATATATCATATTTTTAATTATTATTTCGTGAATTCTCATTTTTTTTAAAGACATGTAAGAGATACCCAAAAATAAGACCTAGGCGGACCATCATCTCTAATGCATGTTTTGGAGCAAAAATTAATATAAGACCCAGTATGATATGATATGATATGATATGATATGATATGATATGATATGGTGTCATATTTATTATATTATACTTGGTGTTATATTATATCCAGTCTTGTATTAAAATAAGACCAGGCCTTATATTAATTTTTGCTCCAAAAGACACATTAAAGCTAATGGTCTGAGTAGGTCTTATCTTTGGGGAAACACGGTAAGTTAAATTTCAGCATATACATTTAGGACACTGTCTTATGAGTGATATTTGCTGTACATTAGGTCAGTTATTACCAAAGACCATTTATTAAACATTAGTAAGCACTTAAGTGCACATTGCTTTGTATTAGATATTAGATATTTCCCTATATTTCCCAAAAGATCTTGCAAAAAGAGAAGGCCTTACGAGAGTAGGAAGTGTCATTCGACTACAACGCGTATAGACATGCACGTACACCTTTCGATTCTGGAAATACATTTAAATCCTGCTGTGAAAACTTGCTTAGCAGTGGTACATGCTAGTGAGTTTTGTTTGTTCATGAAGGACTTTGTTCACTAGCTGAATACTTGTTTGGTACAGAAGGGACAGTTTGAGAAGATGTCACATCTCCAGTCACTGTGAGATTGCTCCATCATTATCTAAAGGGTCCACCCTAGGTGGAGGGGGGGGGGGGGCCAGCATGGACTCCGTGACTGCAAAACACAGGCGAGGTGTGAAGCCTCCCGAGTTGGGTTTTAGGGTGTTGTTCTATGTGCAGAATGTGAGTTCACATTTAATGACAGTACAGAAACAGCCGGCAAAGCGACCAGATGTGGCTTGTAGATTAGCTGATACCAGCCATTCTCCTCCTTCAGAAGGGTCTACATGTGTTGCCCCGATCCTCTCGCCACCTACTCTCTCCTCCTGTCTGACAGACGGGCTGCTCCTGCGGCATTCTCACTGGACACAACCTCGGGGCAGAAGCACCCTCTCTGACCGTTCCCTTGGTGCTCTGGACCCTCACACTCAGGCGTCCATTACAGCGGAGTGCTTGGCCTTGGCTCCTCTCTCAGGCTGTCCTGTGTTCTTCTCCAGCTCTTCCTCTCCCCAGATGTTGATTTTTAAAGGAATTCAAAATATAGTGGATCTAAAAAATTGACCTTTGGGTGCCTGACCTGCTGGAGGATGATGTGGAGTGTGACAGAGGTAGACCTGTGGCTTTGCTCTTCTCTCTCCAGTGTATAGTTTAGAGAGCTTGCAGTTTCATGTAACTACTTCTGCCCCACAACACAGAGGAGAAAGGAAGCCCCAGGTGAGAGATTGTCCTGCAGGAGACAGAGGAGGTAACGTGTGGTCTGGACCTGACCCGCCAGGCTATCTGGGTAGTAGTTTGCAGACGTGGTACATGGGTATTACACCCATGATTGAACTTTGAGTAGCTAGCTGACCACGGAGAATCTGAGATTTGTGTGTGGATACTAGGAAAGCCTTGATACAAGGAAGCAGTACCTCGTGAATCAAAATTGATAGAATGATGGGGCTCTCATCAGGTGATAAAGAAGCAGATGATTAGGATGAGACGATTTAGAAAGGCAAAGACTAATGCAGTACTAGCTAACGTTGGCAACAGTTTCCTAAGGAGGATGTTTAAGATCAAATACTTACAGTTAGATCATATTTAAGATTGTTACACCTATTCAAAAACTACAACAAATATTAATGGGGGAAACTATCAAATGCCAAATTTGTTCTAATCATTGAGATCATACAAGTGAACAAAATGGGGGGAAAAAATTTCCTGCCCTGAGTATTTTTACATTTTTCATTTTAGCTGAGTATTTTGATGGCTTTGATTAAAAGTGTTGGTAAAAAGAGTAAAACAATTTATTTAAAGAAGTATTACAAAGAAAGACATCCACTTATAAGTAAAACAGAAAAGTATTTTATGAATGAATTAGACAACTTTAGGTGAGAAATATCATGGAAGGATTAGCTTCATAACTTGCTCTATGTGAAATGCAGTATTATGTATGCGTAACATGTGGAAAATGTACTGATGTCCTATAAATATTTCCTTAATAGTTAACATACTAAAATATAATTATTAAAAATAATATTTCCCCAAGCAATGGGAAAGATGGATTTCATAGAGAACTGGAAACCAATTTTAATAAGTCAAGTTAGAGGTCAAGCTTCAAAGCCGACAGTGGGACACAGGCCAGTGACAGGGTGTCAGATTTGGTGAACTTTCCAGCAGAGTGACAGCTGGGGCAAATGATTGGATGAGTACAGATTGTCAGTGGGAATGTAACAAATTAGTTCTGGACTGCACAGATTCTTCAGCTGTATTTTTTCAAAGTTTGAAATATTTAGAATGGCACTTTGAGAATATTAATTCAAAATTAAGTCAACAAATGTCGATTAAACTACATTGTTTAATATCAGCCATTCAGTATAATAAGTGGCAAGGTATGAACGTGTAACATTCATTTTATTGATGAAATCTTTTCTCCTAAGATTTTCTAATGAATACTGTTGCTATTAGAGTGCTTTCGGAAATTTCCCAGCTGAAGTTGAAAATCGTCTCTAAGATTAGACTCATCAGCGAGAGAAATCGTAGCATGTAGCACGTGTATGTGTCTGTGTGCAGCCCGGTCAGCTGAGCTTTTGAGCAATGATGCATCTACCGAGTTTTTAAAACCAGACCATCCTTTATCCATCTTTATTTAAGAAATGTTTGGAAAGTAAATGCCAGTATTTTAAAAGTTGATTGTTATGTGTTTAGGTTAAAGGATGTGACACTCCATGGTGCTAGCCCCAGTGAGGTCATTCTGGGAATGGTAATTAGTGTCTCGGTAAATGCAATATAATAGCGATTTCCAGTTTAACCTTCAGATACCAAATGAGGGTCCAGAGGGCTGAGCAAAACGCACTTGCACACTGGAGGGCACGAACCATTATTTATCATCATTGGCAGAGAGCGACCTTGAACTTTCACGCGCATGTCATGTCTTACCACACAGGCGATATGCTGTGGAAAATAATGTCGTCTGTCTGTGTTTCTAGCGAGAACGTGTGGATCAAATCTGCGTGGGCCCAGTGGCGTCATTACCTCCCCTAACTACCCGGTTCAGTATGAAGACAATGCCCACTGTGTGTGGGTCATCACCAGCTCGGACCCAGACAAGGTAAGGCTCCTGTGGCCCCTGGGCAGCTGGCAGGCCAGCCCTGTCCAGCGGGCAGCCGGGGAGGGCCACGCACCCTTCCCTTCTGTCGTTCGAGTCGAACAGCTCGTGCTGCGTTGTGTCTGCGCACCCACGTTTGCCGGAAAGCAAGCGAGGATTGTCAGAGGGCCACTTCCGACTGGTTCTGAGCTATTTCCTGTTTTCTTCCAGTTTTATTCAGATGTAGTTGGTGTGTAATATTGCATTGGTTTAAGGTGTACAGCATAACAATTTGATGCATATGTGTGTTGTGAAATGGTTACCACAACAAATTCCGTAGAGACACATCACCTCACCTGGTTACACATGTTTTTCTTGCAATAAGGACTTTTCATATCTACTCTCCTAGCAGCTGTCATGTATGTGTACAATACAGTGCTGTAAACGGAGTCAAGATGCTGCCATCACATCCCAGACTTACTTATAACCGCAAGTGTGTACCTTGTAACCCCCCAACCCTCCCACCTCTGGTAGCAGCCATTGTGCTGTTTCTATGAGCTCAGTCTGGTCTTAGATTCCACGTGTGAGTGGGATCATACAGCACTTGCTTTTCTGGGAGCTTTCCTTCTACACACGGAGGAGCTGCCGCGCCGCCGTTGCTGCTGTGACCGGCTGCCCGTGCTCTGCTGTCCTATCAGTGTGCCCTGGGCCACCACCTCTGCTACTGCAGACGCCGGCGCTCCTCAGTGACTTAGTGACTGAACTTACGTGCAGGCCCCGCTACCTGCCCAGCCCTGTTCTCGGCCGTGTACCTACCAGCCCTCGGGCAAGTGCATTCACTTCCCTGAGCCTCAGTCCTCATCTGTGAAAGACGTAATGCTGCATTTCATTTCGAGGGTGCTTGTGACAATGACATAAATAGATGCGAGTGCCTAAGTCAGTGAAACAGTTTCTATGATAAACTGTTGGTTCTAGTAGTGGTAACACAAACACGCGTATGATTAACAGAATACAACTTACTCATAATTTGGTAACCCTTTACCCAGCCATCTCATGAATGTGTTCATAAAAGAAGACTTTTATTTAAGTCTGCATTAAAATATATAGCATATTACTAGTATAGAGATAAGTCTTTTTATTTTGTTCTGCATTTATATACCTTGGAAAAATTAGTATGTTCTATTTGTTTGGTTCCCAGCAAGTTCAGTCATACGAATTGAAATTTGGAAAAGTCCTAATGGACTTTGGGAAGTAAGTACGAAAACAGTGGAGTTTCTTTGTCTTGGGGACACATTCGGTGTTGAATTGAATTGATGATAAATAAATCACATCCATTTTCATATAGTTCTAAATAAAACCAGGTGTTTTATATTATAAGGATAGAGATGTCACTGGGCCCGAAAGCGATTGGGGCATTTGCAAAATACTGACTTACTTTTGCAATTTGGAGGCAGGACTATTTCTTTCCTTGGATGCTTTTTTTTAAAAAAAAGAAAACATATCTAAAAGGAATTAATCATATTAAATCAAGGGAGTGTGTTAGTGAACGTGTATGTTTGTTGTGGTTCTTTGAGTCTGTCCATGAGTCTGCCCCAGAGAAATAAGGTGTGGAAGGCGGCTCTGTGAGTGTGAGCACAGCTCTCCACGTGCTGCCTGGGCACCAGCGTGCCCACCCACACGCTGGGCCCACTGCCCTCCCCATCCTGCACTACTGTGGGGGCAGCACTTCCCATCAGCTCCACCCAGAGCTTCATTCTGCCCATGGTTCTGCCACTTTACACCAGTGAAGCCTTCAGGAGTCCCCTTAGTGTGACACAAGCAGGAGCCTGGAGAGACAGGGAGCCACTCCCCCAACAGAAGACAGTACGTGCCACGGCTTTGCAGACCGCCCCAGCAGGACTGAGCCAACTGCCTCTGGGAGCCCCCTGGGAACCACGGCAGGCCTCCTCTTCTCTGTGCCTTTGTCTCCATTCCCTTGGGATCCTTCCCCAGTAAAGGGGCTACGAGCAAGGTTGTCTTCTGGGAGACAACCACAATAAGACAGACACTGGCAATGACGAAACCTCTTCCAGTGGCCTTTCATGTTGAGAAGGAGAATATGCAGTGATGGCTTGATGAGAACAGATGACAAGCAGAGTGGCAAAGCCACTGCGCGTCCCTTCCCCAGTGTGAGCTGTTGAACCACAGCAGGCACGTTGGGTGTGGTGAAGGAAAAAGTCCCAGCAGTGTCTCAGCTAGTCAGCAAGCCTTGGGGACAGACCAGCCCAGGAGTGAGGGCCAGGGGACTGGGCAGGCACTTCCTGTGCTCTTGCTTTAATACTGTGTCCCACGTGGTTTTGACAACAGATGCCTTGAGTGAATGGGGGTGGGGCTAACAGTGGCTTTGGGTGGGTAGGGAGCCCTCAAAGGAAGGAGCATGTGTTCCAGCCTCGCAAGAAGTCCCGGCACATACCCACTGTCCTTGTACCATTTCTCCTCATGCCCTTCCTTTATTCCCCAAATTGTTCCAGTTTCCTTCAGTAGGTTATAAATTTCCCTACCTTGAGCCAGGGAAAGACCTCAGAGGCCACTTTGAATGGGAAGAGATAATGAGTTTGGTTTTAGGACTAATGAGAGTGAGATGTCTGCTGTATGTCCAAGCAGATAGAACCGCGGGAGGTAACTTTGGAATTTACAAGTGTGTAGTTAGCTGCCTAAACCTGAGCTATGCATGGCGTCGTGCAGAAAATCCCAACAGAGTCAGAGAGTTGTGCTGGTGGCGTTATTCTTGTCTCAGGGTCGGTGGGAGGTAGACTGGCCTCCACTGTAATGAACGATGGGAATCCTGCAACTGTAAGTACCGTGCAAGAGTTTTCACATAACTCAGCTGCTTGGCATGGATAATACCCATGGGGTTCCAACGGGGGCAGCTATGGCTCCAAGCTCAACCTTCAGGGAATTTATCACCCTGCCACAATGCTGAAAATGTATTTAAATGCAGATTCCATATTGATAATCATAAGTAGTTTCCTATGCAGAAGATATATCTGATCTCTCTTTCTTTCTTGTACATACTAGAATAATTGAAATATCTGTGTCACTAAAGGAAGCTAAGAGTTACTATTGTCTGAACCGTTTCACCGAGAGGAAGCTGAGAATCAGGGCGGTTAGCCGGCTCGTCTGAGATGGCACAGCCACTGTTCTCTTACTGCAGGATGAGGACGTGGTTCTTCTCTTTGCACTGATGGTGCCTCGTTAGCTCTCTCCCTCCTGTAAGATGAGGTATTTCTGTCTGCCCCGCGCTATTCCATTATCACTCCGATGGTACCTAAAGGAAGTGAAATAGTAGGTTACTCTGTGTGTAAGTAAGATAGTTTTGTCTGTCGGTAACAGAACGGCTGATTACGAGCCAGAAGTTTTTAGGGAAATGTTCCTTCCCATAACCAAAGGGCAGGGCCAGGGATGATCCAGGTTTGATTCAGGACCTTGGTCATTCTTTTCTGCTTTACTCTCCAGAGCAGCAGCGATGATGTTCCCCTCAGGTTACAAGATGGCTTCAGCACAGTCTTGTCAAGGAAACAAGGCACTCCTTTCTTAGAAATGAAAGGACTTTTCTAGAATGTTCATAGCCGACTTTCCTGGAGGTCCACTTGAGTCAAATGCTCATGGTCCAGCTCCTGGGGAGTTTGAGGAAAGAAGTATCTGGAAAGCAGAAGATGGGCACCAGTGATGTTTGTCACACGCAGATGTCAGAGAAGCAGTTTTCAGTTATCACCAGATTCATCCTTTGCTCGGACGTGTTTGAAATCCCATTAGCTTCCTGTTTCACCAGATGCCAGTGGGCTAAAATGAGTTACAACTCATGCAGTAAGTTCTTTGACCTTTCAAAGGTGATTTTTAAACTTGACTGAACTGTGAAATGACATACTAACGAACTCACGCAGTTTGGGGTTTATAAGAGTACATTTCTCTCATTTTAGAAGTTCCCCTTTCCTCTCTGCTCTCTGTGTATGTTTACATAGATTTTTGTAAAGACTTCATATAAATTCGGTCGATTCTGAACAGTCAACAATTAAGAAGTTAAATTTCATGATCTTGCGCTGTAATACTGCTTCTGAAAATTCTGTGCCTGTTTTTATTTTGGTGAAATGCCCAGAGAAGAAACAGGCGTTCCAGGCTGATCCTCACACACCAGTACTGTTCCAAGAACACTACCCAGGCACCTGAAGGCATCTCAGTTCAGCAGAATTACCATTCAAATTAAGAGCAGGCATTGCCATTATGATGAGGCCTGATTTCATTCTTTGGGAGTCATTCCAAATAAGGGGTTTCTCTATTAAGTTCACGGTGACAAAGGGATATTCCATATTGAACATCAGAGAAAATCACAGTTATATAAAGATGTCCAGACAATGACTTGCTAGAAGGATTAACAGAGAATTCTAGGTAAAAAGTGTCGGTACACTCAATTTGTGTATTTGATACACTTTGTAAACTTTAAAAAGATAAGATGGAATAAAAAACGAAATCCATCTCCAAAGTCAATTGGAGATTAGTTAATAAACTTCGTTTGTTGAGAGATTAGCTCTGTCATGATGATTTTTACTCTTTCCTGGTCTTGTTTCTCCTTTGGTTATTCTACAACCCAGTGACATGTGTCAGTTTATGCCAAACATTAACATAAAAATGCTCAAGCAAAATATGGCTGTAGGAAGCTCAGTGTGTTTCTTAGTAACACATATTAAAATTTATAATATTGTGGAATGTGAAGTGAAAAGGAATACTGGAAATCTATTCATATATATATCATAATATATATGTACATAATATATATTATATGAATGTATTATTTTAATATACATTATCTATAATATGCATATTAATATAATATATATTAGGAGAACCTGCTATATAGGCAGAAAGTTACAAAAAAAAAAAAGTTCCGGAAGAAGATTCAGTTTAGTGGAGAAGTAGATTTCTAAACATTCAATTATAGTTGCTTTTACCATACAGGTCTAGTAGAGAGTCAATAAAAGTTAATACAGTAAGATGTTCATCAATATATTTCACTAAAACCATCTTCAATAATCCATCTTTTATCAGCTAAAATTCTTGATGAGTTCTGTGATCACGTTTTAAAGAAAGTACATGTAATATAAAGTTGGTGAGCGAGATTATGGGAATTATAAGCAAATACTCTCAAAAGTTCATTCCTGGGGTTTTCTAAGAAAAAAGATTAGACATATGGAAGAAAAGCTTTCCCTGGAGTCCTTCTATGTATGGGTACGTTTGCGTTTCAGATGCATTCTGTGGTGACATTATTTTAGTACGTAATTGTAATTTGAGCTCCCCAGAGAATAATTTTGTTGATGCTAAACTCTGGGGATTTAAATGATTTAAGACATATGAATTCTGTCCTAGTTCCTCCAGGCTCATGTAACAAAATACCAGAGACCAGGCGGCTTATCCACAGCAGACACCATCTCCGAGTTCTGGGGGCTGGGATCTGCCATCAGGGTCCTAGCACGGTCGCCTTCCTGTGAGGACCCGCTTCCAGGCTGCATGAGGCCGACTTCTCACTCTGTCCTCATATAGCAGCAGGGACAAGGAGCTCTGTGGGGTGTCCTTCCTAAGGGTGCTAATCCCATGGCGACGGCCCCACCCCCATGACCTCCTCACCTGCCAAAGGCCCTACCTCCTGACACCATCACACCGGGCATTAGGTTTTCAACATGGGAATTGGGAGGGGCGGGGACACACAAATATTCAGACCATAGCACACTTTTAAGTAAATAAATACTCAAAGGAATGGCAACTAAATAACCCTCATAAATACCTCCATATGCATCTGCGAAACTCCCATTGTTTGTAACATATAGTGGAAATTGTAGTTGAAAATAGATTAAGGAAATAAATGCTCCGAAACACATAACTGCACCGTCCTGCCCTCCCTGCCCACCTTGCTACAACGCTGTGTGTTCTCCCCACGCGCGTGGGCTGGCACACGGATATGCATGAGTTTACCCTGGGCTGGCTGCTGGGGAAGCACAGCGAGACTGCCCTTGGATGTGTGGTGCTGAGAACTGGGAGCAATGGAGGGGGCGGCACCTCACTGTGTGGAGGGACCAGGGCCCCTGTACACAGGGCAAAGCCCAGGGCAAGCAGGAGCTTCCGAGGAGAAGGCCTGATGGGCGCAGGAGGGACGCGGCTGAGAGGAGGAGCAGGCAGTGAAGGCAGGAGGGAAGGTGTGTGTCACCTGTCCCTGCAGACTCCTGTAAGTTCGTGGTTAATAAGGCTGGGAGTCCCAGCTGGGGCCAGACTCTAGGGCGTTAGAGGCCTTTTGAAGAAATCTGAACTCCTTTCTGGAGCGGGAGTGGGGTGCCTGCCGCAGACACCAGGGCAGAACCTTGGTCCCAAAGGTGACATGGCCCGTAGGCAGGTCGGGGACACCAGGGGAGTGCAGTGGGCGGCGTCTGGGAGCCAGGCCCCAGGGTGTCCCCCTCTTTATGCCGCTCACCAGCTGTGCAGTTCAGGTCAGGCAGGACAGGTAAGTGCCTTGAGCCGTCTTCCCTTAGCGCGTGCGTGGCACCCACATCTTACGCTGGTTGTGAAGAGTGTAAGATCAGTGTGGAGCGCCTGAAACAGTTCTGCCAGATCCTTGTCCTTCTGCCCCTCCTCCTCTTCTCTTTATTATTGTTAATATTACTATTAATGAGTTGATTCAGCAAGACTAAACGGAGGACAGGTAAAGGGCTCTAATTTCACACCAGTGGAAACAGGTACCAGTGTAGGGTGTGGAGGGAAGGAGTGCGGTGGGCCTGCGTCTCAGAGAGGTTGTCCTGCCAGCAACCAGTGGGCGCCGCTGCAGGGCACGCAGGTGAGAGCAGGAAGCCCCAGGGCCTGGGGGTCATTATGGAAGAGGATAGGAGCCTAAGTCAGGACAGGGCATCAGGCCTAAGAGACCTTCAAGGGATTGGTACTGGTCACAGCAGTTTATACATTTATGTGACGCCTTTCCCGTAATGAACAACTCTTAATGTCTCAAGGAAAACAAGAAAAGTTGCTTTAAATTTCACGCTTGTAAAAAAATAACTGCTTTTGAGATTTGTTTTTGGGAAAGGAGAATTAACTTCTTAAAGTTATACGGTGGAGTTTTAACATAATTTTAAGTAACAAATGTGTACAGATGCAGAGAAGGCATTCATTTGCATTCAAATTATTCTGAAGTTAAGGTAGAACTAGATATTATGTATCCTAGCGTAAGATGCTTTGAAATGCAATTTAAACAGTTACAGTTCAGTAGATTTTGTTTACCCTTCAGGAGACTCACAGATTGGTGGAGAAGCAGAAAGCAGACACAGGGTGCTTCCAGCACTTTTGGGAGCCCTGGTCGGTTCCAGCCCAGGCCCCTTTCCAGCCCGGGAGCCACCATGGGGTCTGTTCTTGGCCTCATGCACTTTCTCGCGTGGCCCTGAAGGCCACCAGAGTGTGTCGGGCTCCACGCCAGCCTGCGCCCCTGCACACTTACCACCCTCCCGCGTTCTTCGGTCCCTGGCCGTTATGTTCCCTTCCTGACTGGCGAGCTCGTCCTTAGAGTCAGCTCTCCCGTAGAGTCACCTCTGTGCCAGCCCTTTGACTGTCCACATCCCCATTCTCACTGCTTAATATTTGCAGCTCTTCAGGAGCTGAATTTGGCTCTGGTGACTGTTTTCTTCTCAAGTCTCTGTAATCATCCTGCACACTGTCCTTTCGGTGCTGTCACGCAGGCACCAACATTTATTGCTTCCTGCTAAATTGATTTTCTCATAACACTCTCTTTCTTGACTTACTTTTATCACCTCTTCTTGACATTCCAAAAGAAAAGAAAACAGAAAACAAGGTCCATGGTTTTGATTTGCTTGTACCTGAAACTCAAACATGAGTTAGACACACATATACACACGTACACATACGTACGTACACACGCACATGCATGATGGAGACAGTATGCTTAGGAAGACTAATCTGTCGTGTGTGCAGAGCACAGGTACAAGGAACGAGTGCCGGCAGACATGTAGACACAAGACCCCGCCACGCGGACTCCTGGGAGTGAGTGAAGGCCCGGCCGGTGGTGTCATTTGTACTGGTGGAGGGGCGGGCACCAAGTGACAGCACTGTGGCAGAACGCACTGAGTGGGGAGGAAAACCACCACTCAGTACGTTCTGTCACAGCGCTTTACAGGAGGAAACTTCAATACTTGTATGTCCAGAATTTGCCTGAAAGAATGAATCTTAGTAATCGTACTCTTCATGACAAATAGGTGGTAAGGTTTTCTGTTTGTTTCTGTTGTTTTCGTGTGTGTGTGTGTGTGTGTGTGTAATGATAAAGGAAGACAGGAATTACTATTTTCTTGGATGTTCTGAGAATAGCCTACTTAACCTGTTTTCCCAGTTAGCTTTGCATGTCTTCGAAGTGGTCACGTTTTCTTTGCTTGTTAATGTATTACCTGTAACTCACATTTTCCTTTGCATTTTTCTTCTTTTTAGTGGTTTTCTTATTTAAGCAGATTAATAATTAGACAAATAGCAAAAACAAAACATTCATTCAGAAACTTCTTGAGATGTAGATTTTTCAGATAATTGGAAAAAAGTGATGGACAGAGCCGCTAAAACCTCTGCTTAATGGAGATACCACAGCAGAAAGAAGAGAGAAAATTAGCCAACAGCCTGACTAGGTAAACTATAGGCAAGTATTGACTAACAAGCTCATGACAATGAAACAGGATTGAGATATAATTTATTGAGACTGTTTTGATATCTATAAAATAAAATGTTAAACTTTGTATCATCTGCACCACCCAGAGGTAACCACTATTTTTGTTTTGATATATGGTCTCCTGTTTTTATGTACTCAGATTTTGATTTAGCAAAAAATTTGGTCACACTGTAAATGCTTTTATGTCACCTTGTTGAGAAGGGAAAAGTACCCATAACTAAAGTAGAGGAAGCTGTGTTTCGTTTTACTCTCTTTAACTGTAAAGATTACCTCCGTACTCCAGGCATTTCAGCTGAAGGCAGGATAAATGGTCAAATTCCCCCAAAAAGAGGAAATAACCCCAAAACAGTGATAGACTTGTATGACCAATCCATGACTTGTTCAGAGCTAAACTTAAACATTGTATCTGATTTTTAAGAGTTTTTTTTTTTTTTTTTAATTGTTGATTTCTGAATGGTACAAACTATAATGGTACATCTTAGGAATCTTAGATTTGAATTAAATGTTACTTAAATTATCTTTTGCAAGCAAGCTTATGTCTGCAACAGCTTTGAATTTCCAGTGTCTTGCATGGTAAGCGACAGACATATAGTGAGGTATGTGGTACTGAGTAAATGGCTGGAATGATGACCAAGCATGTGTCATGTTAGATCACTGAGGAGGTGGAGAAAGGGTTTTCTGTTTTTGTTTTTTAAATGTGATGTATGACCATTAACTTTGTGAACTTGCCACCATGCACTTACATTGGCAGCGCTGTACAAACAGCTCTGTAACGTTTTGTAACCTTGGTACATCAGTGTCTCACGGTTGTGTTCATATTGACATGTGGCGGTGTCTTGCTGAGTGATGGTTTTCATTGTGTTTTTGGTGCCGTCATAAGACTGTCTGAGCTTGAATTAGAGCAACGAAGAAACATTAAATTTCTTGTTAAACTTGGCAAGAGTGGAAAGGAAATCAGAGACATATTAGTCCAAGTTTATGGGGATAATTCCATGAAGAAAATGGCAGTGTACAAATGAATTAAATGTTTTTCTGAGGGGAGAGAATGCGTCACTGATGAAGAGAGGTCAGGGCGGCCAGTAATGAGCAGAACTGAAGAAAACATTGCACAAATTTTTCAAATTGTGTGTCAAAATCACCGGCTGACTATGGGAAGCATAGCAGACCAAGTAAACATCAATAGAGAAACAGGAAAAATCTTAACTGAAAATCTTGGCATGAGAAAGGTGTGTGCAAACATGGTCCCGAAGGAGCTCTTGCATCACCACAATGCACCAGCTCACACGGCACTGTCTGTGAGGGAGTTTTTAGCCAGGAAACAAATAACTGTATTGGAACACCCTCCCTACTCACCGGGTCTGGCCCCCAATGACTTCTTTCTTTACCTGAAGATAAAGGAAATATTGAAAGAAAGACATTTTGATGACATTCAGGACATCAAGGGTAATACGACGACAACTGTGATGGCCATTCTAGATAAAGAGTTCCAAAAGTGCTTTGAAGGGTGGACTAGGCCCTGGCATCGGTGCACAGCTTCCCAAGGGGAGGACTTGGAAGGTGACCATAATGATATTCAGCAATGAGGTGTGGAGCGCTTTTTCTAGGGTGAGTTCGCAAACTGAATTAGCAGAGATCATATATATATAGCTCTCTCCAAGTCGCTAATCCCACGAATGTCCATATTATTTGGGTCCTAAAAATAGCGAAATATATTGTACTAATATGTTTCCAGATAAACAAAATATTTTTCTTAGAAACATCTGTTGCATGAAACACAGAAGGCACCTTTGTCGCTGTTCCGCTCGGTCACGGTTAGTGTTTTGCAAGCCGGTCGCTTCCCCACCATGTAGCTTTGGTGCTTTGGCTGTCCTGTATTTTCGACAGTGTGTTACCCCACGTTCCCACCAGTGTGCAGACTGCAAAGACCGTGTTTCGAGGTCTGGGTTCGGTTCTGTTGTTTTCATGTGCCCTTCGTGGTGCTGGGATGTGCAGCCTGAGTCTGTGCTAACGGCCTGGTGATTGTTTCTGTGGGCGTCCAGGGAAGCGTGAGCTGTGCTGAGCGCTGTCGCCAGTGCCAGCAGGCTCCTGGCGTCGAGGGGAGAAGGGAGCAGCACAGACTTTACCCCTCTGGCATCTCTGTGGTCAGAGCAGAAGTGGCCGGCTGTACCTGACACTGAGTGAATGCCCCACCCCCAGGTAGACGTACAGTGGAATGTCAGTCACACCTTTCTTTTGAAGGTGCCTACAGCAGAGACCTGCAGCCATGACGTCCATTAGGGCGAGACATAGCCAGCCCCTCACTCACCGTTTCTGACCCTCCCTTGAAGTCAGTGAAGCACTTTGGATTGTTCTATTTGCAATAGGAATTTTTGTTGTTGAGAAAAAGGCTCGGATTTCGTTTGATACATTTTGCTGAAGCACTGAACTAATTATCCCATCTCTCAGGATCACGTCTGAATTCTAACGGGATGAACAAAAGTGCTCTTTATTAAATGCTGTGTGTCTATAAAACCCATCTAGAGCATTTATGGTGGGAATACTCCCAGGGTCTGGAGCTGCTGGGTGCTGCACGGACGTCTGTGTGATCAGTGTGTATATGGAGGACACACGTGAGCATGCGGAGAGCACACACTCTTAGCTCCACCCGTGTCTTACGTGGTGTGTCCTTGGTCGGGACAGAACCACCACTCTACACATTCTGCCTTTAACGTGGCCGAAGCGTGACCCATGCAGATGTGCTCTGTGAAAGCAGTTTTAATATGACATTTGATGCCTTGCTATCCAGATACCGTGTGATTAAAATGCTCAAATACATATATATATTTCATGGAAAAATGTCTGACACCAACGGTTGTGTCTTACAAATACACACACACACACACACACGTATGTATGCATGCATACGTATACAGATGATTAAATGATGGAAAATGAAGAGAAGATTTGAATTATGATGAATTATGATTGGCACATTTTGAATTAGAAGTTATCAGAAGCAAGTGTATATATACATTCATATACATTTTAGATTTATATGTAAAACAAGTTTATCTTGATATAGGATTAAAGAAAATGAGCTACAATTATGCAAAATTTTCAATGAAGCACGCTTTTAGTAAGTTCCTTCAGGTATGGAGTTCTCAGATGGGGGCCCATGTATACAACTTAAGCCACTGGGCTCCCATGCCTTCACCACCTCGCTGCCTCCCCAGAGCTGGGCCTGCCCCACCGCCCCTGCAGGGGGGCGGGCAGTTGGGAGCATGTGGCTCGGTCCTCGGGGCAGTGTCGGGCCGTGGCCTTCCCTTACTGCACCTGAGACCCTGCCACGTCTCCAGAACACAGTGGAAGCCCCACATGGCTCTGACTGAAACGCACCAGTCTTGCGCCTGCATCCAGCCCGACTGCACAGCCCACCTGCTAACAGCAGGGCTCACGGAAGCCTCAGGTTTCCTCTGCGGCCCAGAGGCACGGACCCTCAGCACCCCGCCGGCCCCAGCGCTGCTCAGCCCGCAGCCTCTGCAGTAAAAGGAGTGGAACTGCTACTCCGTCTCCTCCTGCCCGTCTGCCAGGAGGTTCTAAGATGATGGGAGACGGTGGGCATTTCTCATCCTGAACCCAAGCAGCAGGGGAAACGTTTCGGAATTTTCTTTTGCAACATGGTTTTTCCATCCTTCCACTTTCCTTGGGAACTCAGTACTGTCCAGTCATTTTCTCCAGGGAGCTGCGGGAATCTGTGCCTGGGGCTCACGTGGTAAAGGGGACTGCTAAGCTCTTTCCTACCTCTCTTTTTCATCTTCCTAACGGTCTTTGTCAAGTTCTCCACACCATCTTCACTCTTTCTTGAGCTTGTCTGTATTTTATAAAGTTAATCATTTCCTAACAGTGTCCAAAAACTTATCACTGTGACAGTAGGACTTTTTTTTTTTTTTTAACAAGAGAGGCAGAACCTCCCATGAGGTCGACCGTGAGGGGCACCAGCTGTATACGTGGCACTGGTTTCTCTCACACAGATCTTTGGTTTCAGATCTGAGACAAACCATTAAATACACCTTGGCCTTAGCGTCTTAAAACACCTACTTACAGCAGAAAAATTGTCTTGAATCTTACCCCTATTTACGTTTGTTACTGAGATCTGTTGCCGATCACCTTGTTGCAAAAGCTGTTTTTTACTTTGTTATAGAAACCCTCCTGGGTGTCACTGCCGTGTGATCTGTGTGTTAGACCGTGCGGTTGGAGAACAGCCCCTCCTGTGACCCTCCGTGTCTAGTCCCAGCATTCTCAGTGTCCCCTCACGGTGCTGTGTCACGAAGGACGCCCGACTCTTTCTTTCACTTGGCCTCTTCTGGTCAGTGCATTCTGCTTCCTGTGCCTTTTCGCCAATGCCGTTTTCATTTTCCACAAAGCTTCCTCCATTCATGGTTCCGGTGTTTGTTTCCAACAGTCAGCACCATTGCTGTGAGAGGGCTGGCTCCCAGCTCCGAGTCTTCCATGGTGTGAAGCTAGTGCTGCGGTGGTAACTCCTTTTCCGCCTGTGATGCACACTGCACAGGACCGCTGAGACTTCCCGTGGGAAGCCACTGGGAGGACCTTCCATTATGGAGGCAGAACTCTGCTGTCGCCCATGTCACACCAGTCAGGCACACGATGCGAAGAACTAATTCTTTGTTTATCACTAACCCCGTCAGAATCGTCCGCAGGCCTAGCACACCCCTCTTGGAGTTCACCTCATCTTTAGAAGTCTCTGCATTGCGCCATCAGATGTGTGTGCATGACACAAGTGGTGGTAAAATATAAAACAGAGCCCCAGACGTAACCAAGTGAGCAGACTGTGAAGACAGAAACTGTCGCGGTCCTGTTTATGCATAAATTTGCACAGTCCACACTTTCCCACACACATAAGATGAAAATTGTGTTTTCATATTGTATTGCACATTGGCGCTTGTTGACTTCTGAGACATTTGGCAATATGTTGAGGGAAGTTGGGGGAGGTGATTCAGGAAGACAGGAGACACCGTGAGTCAACGTGGCTCTCACCATTAATCAGTACCACCCCCCCGCCCCCAGGCTCACGTCACAAAGCATGGATAGCTGCAACTGGACAGACATGGCCTTGCTCCATGGCTTCCCGGTCACCATGTGTCCCGGGAGCATTGGCATCGTGCGCTCGGGACAAACACTGTGTCCATTTACCTGTTAATTGCAGTCCTCGCAGAACCCCTGCTGGGGTGTTGGTTGAAGAAACCCAAGTATTGAATTATGCTGTGCCAGGCGTGTTGCTAGTTCAGATGAATTGTTAGAATACAGACAAGGCATGGATGTGAGGGTTGTTCAGAAGATAACAGGGTGTAGCGACTGGGAGGAAGGGACAGAGAGCATTTCGTTAGACAGTCACTGACCGTGTGTGCTTGAGCAACCATGAAAAGACGGGAATGACATACTCTGAAATACATCTATGCTCTGGCAGAGGCACAGCTTCCCCGGGGCCTCCCTGCCGATGTCCCCCATGGGACAGCAGCTATGCTCATCCCCTGGAATGGGGACCTCCTAGCCCCGATTTCACAGTCCCACCTCAGCAGAAATACACCGCAGTATCCCTAAGTGGACAGCTGCGTGACAGCAGAGTTTGGGGGAAGGTCTTGGCTTATTAGGTAGACTTAGAATTCTTCAGAGATTTCCAGTAAGGACTTGGGAACACAGTGTCTGAGAGAAACAAGTACACACCCTAGAAAGCACAGTAGGACAGCCTGAATGATCGTGGAATACACCAGTGAGCTGTGTAGAAGCTACAAAGCCCTGTGAGGTTGAGTCTGGGGACCCAGGCACAGATGAGTGAGTGTTGATTCCATGGAAGAATTAATTCCAGCTTTCTAGGGGCCAATAAATGATCACGTACTGGATTGCAAACTATTAGGATCTGAGAATACCTATTTTAATCAGAAAAGCAGCTTATCTAGTAAGTGAATTTTAATCCACATGTATAAGATTATAACTTATTGATATGATAGATTAAGCCAGATCTATCTATCTATCTACCTGCCTATTGATCCATCATCTCCCTTTCATCTTACGTTACTTTCATTGTTGAATAAATTCAGTTGTTTTTTAAAATAAGAAATATAGCTATGTAGTCTATTCTGCCAGAAACATTAAGTAGTATATTGTTAAATGTGACACTAGCCATTTTAATTAATAAATTCTTGAGTGTATTTTCATCCGATGAAAATGACTTCTTATGTTTCACAGATTTTTCTTTATAAAGTACTGGCACCAAACTACCATCTTATTTAGTAAAATTCTAGAGAAAAAGGGACCTTGAAAATCCTAATGATCACCTCCCTCATTAAAATAAAAATGTGCCAAAATAAACAAAGATATACGTATGTGTCTGTACATGCACATATACAATATTTTGTCTCTTACTATGTGCTGGTATGGGGCCATTTACTCATAATAGATTGTAAATAACAGCTGAGAAAGAAGACCTACTAGGCTGTGTCCTGTGTTAAGGCCACAGACAAAGACCATTTTCACAGAAGAGGACATTTTAAAACTACCCTGATACCTTTCTGTGAGGGAGAAAAAGGAAAACAAAATTAAGCGAGAATCAAGGTGACATTTGATGGGACATCAGCTATTTGAATTGCTTTCAGATTAAACGTAAACCAGTATTGATTCACAGAACTATACTTTTTTATCTTTTACTACCTAGAGTTGTAGGGCGTCTTGAACTGGTACATTTTTGGACATGCTCTTGCAATTGTTTTGTTCTCTTCAGAAAAAAAACTCTTCTGAAAGTTGGCCGTGTTACTGTCTCCAGAGCCTCCCTGGTCCCCCTCGAGCCTAATGATGCTTTGGTCCCTCCCACTCGGCCAGAAGAATCCAGGTCGGTCTGCAGTGGCCCCAGGTTGTCAGATCCTGTGTTCCATCCGCAGCCCTCCTGTGACATGACCTGTCCATAGTATTTGACACAGCTGATAAAGTGCCGCTCGGAACATATCGCCTACCTGGCTGTCCTTGGTCTCTCCTCTGAGGCCACTGAGTCTCCCTCACCTGTAAATGCTGGAGTTCTCAGTGTCTTCCTGGTGTTCTCTTCTCTCCACCTCTATCACTCTAGCCCTGTAGCTTGAAATGCTGTGATCCCTATGCTGACCTCTTCCAGAATTTTCTCTAGTCAGGTTTCTCCTCTGAGCTCCAGATACATGCATCTACTTGTCTACTTGACCTCTCCATTTACATGTCCAACAGACATCACGAACGACAGACCCAAAAGCAAAACTGGATTTTCTCTCAAAATTCGTTCCCACCATCTTCTTCTTAGAAAATGGCAGTTCCTTCAGTTCCTTTTTTCTCCAGTTGCTTAGGGGAAAATACTATATAACCACTTGTAAGGTCCACGAGCAAACCCATCCGTTCTCCAGGTCTGCTGCTGATCACAGCAGTCCGGGCAGCCATTCCGTCCCACCTGACTTCCACACGTCTCTTCTCACCCATGCTCAATACACTCTCCACACAAAAACCAGAGTGATTCTTTTAAGTCAATTTGCCTAGGCCGTCTCGGGGGAGTGGTGACCAATTGGTACCAGTGGGGGGTGTCCTATGGGAACAGGATGCCAACTCTGGCAGACCCGCCTCCTAATTTTTCAATGGAAATTATAAATTTAGAAATCCATGTGTAATCCCCACTTTCAGCTGTTGGCTGAGAAACTTGAAACACTGTTTAGGTAGGATTGGGCCACGTGGCCCCAGCTTTGCACACTTTGCATAAAAAGTGCTTAGCACAGTGTCTCGTGAGCGTTCGATTCCTTTTCTCTAACAAGGATACAATAAATGTCAGACTACATCATTACCCCAGTGAATAAACAACCTTAATGGAAGACAGACTCATTATTCTACGACCAAGAAAAGCAAAAACAGCCTCAACCATGAAATATGGGAGAGGAGGCTGTTGTGTTAATTAAAAAGTATTTATTGGATCTATAATATCTAATCCAATTTGTGCCAAGTGCTAATGGAAGAGATGTCTTCAATTGGTTAGGTGTTTTTATTTTTGTTTTTTTACTTTTTATTTCTTGCCCTAAATTTCCAGCTACCATTGCGTAGTTTAAAACTTTGATTCTTGAGTATATGTGGTGATACAAAATTTGTGCAAATATGAAGTATTGCAGATCAGTCTGGAATCTGGTGAAATTAGAGTTCCTCCCTCAGTGCCATTAAAGGGAATGCAATTCCCTTCGTGACGTCATCAGAATGGTGTGTTTACAACAAACACACCAATATTAGGTTTCCAAAATAGGTTGGTAAGTAGGAGTTTGTCCACACGGTATGAACCATTCTCTGAAGTTTCCTGAGGAAACCACTGAAGGAACCTGAGGAAACCACTGTTTCTGCCGTGGTGCAGCCAGCCAGCGGGCATGGCCAGTTGTGGGTGTAGTTGTGGTGCTGTTGCCTGACCTCCCGTTGTGTAAGACAAGTATACTGAACAACAGTGGAGTCTCCCATGGGATGGTCGGGATAAAGCCAGGTTTGTGTCATTGTCACCCAGTGCTGCCGCGAAGGCCCTCGGTAAATCCTGAGCGCTGCTACACTGGCTTTCATGTCTCCACCTGGGGTTGTCATCTGAATCACAGAACACAGAAGGGGTGGCTGACACCCCACAGAGGGCATGTAACTAGCACTGTTCTAGATGCTGGGGTCAGGGAACCCGGTGGACAGTGGCTCCCGTGGGCACGGGCCTCAAGCGTCAGGGGCAGTGCTGGACCAGAAGTACCTCTGGGGGTAGCATTTCCTTCTGGAACTCGGTGATACTTTTCTGAGCACGGCCACTAGATGGTAGCGAGAGTTCACATCCCGAAGTAGAGTTATTAGCACCACGCGTGATGAGGATTAGAACCGTTTATTGAGTTTCTACCAGGAGCCAGTCTCTTGCTCACTTCGGTGCTTCTCCTGCAGGGGAAATCGGGTCACACCCATTAATGGAAGAGGAAACCTTTGCTCAGTGTCACCCAGCCCACGGGTGATGTGTCTTCTGACTCAAAGCACACCTTCTTCCACAGTTAGACAGTGGCCGACTCGAGAGGGACGGAATGTAATGCCTCCCTTACGTGTTTCCATAAGACAAAGCCAGAAGCTGCCATTGCAAATGTGTTGTGAAGAAAGTGGGTAAAATGAGTCCAGATACATATCACTCAGTACTCGGACTAGGTCAACTCGCTTAGAATTTATAATGATGCTTCCCGACGTGAGGGGCCAGCAGCCCGCCACCTGTCCGTGCCACTGCTGAAAGCCACGTGTCCGTTATTCAGTGGCGGACTCAGTTTCTGGGAGTCAGAGCTTCATGGAACAACAACAATAGCAGCGACCGTATCTGATGTTCATTGAATGTTTCCTATGACAAATGAACAGACTGTCTATGTATATTATCTCACTTAGCCTTCATGGGCACCCTAACAGGTGACCTCTAGCAATTCCCTTTTGACACGTGGAGAAAGTGAGAAGTGGAGAGACTGAGTGATTCCGTCAGGATCTCACACACACTGGAAGAAGGATTGTCGGATTTCCACCTCTGCTAACTTACTCTGAAGCCTCTGCACCTGACTGTAGAACAGGCTGTCACACTGTCACACCATCGGGGACCCTGTTCTTGTTTTCTGCATCAGCCCGTTCCGGGGTCCCCAGAGAGGTGTGAAGATACTGAAAGTATAATGTTCTTCTGCCACCTGATATTTGCTCTGTCTCCAAACACTCACAGCCCTTTTCATGAGAGCGTATGTGATATAACTCAGGTCACAGTCTCTGTAGCGGGACAGGTCCGCTGCAGTCACCTTGGGCCTCTGATCATGAGGGCCCCCCACCTCTCTTTAGTTCCAAGAGCATGTTTAACACGAGTCCTACCCGATAGGATAGCGTGTTTAACACGAGTCCTAAGCCGGCATCCTGTTCCCAGAGGGCACCCCCCACTGGTGCCAATTGGTCACCACTCCCCCGAGACGGCCTAGGCAAACTGACTTAATGAGTTCCAAAAGCATGTTTATGATGAGTCCTTCACATAACAGACAACAGTGAAGATAGGGCAACTGTAAGAATTGACATAATATGCATGTCACCTAACACAGCAGCGCAGGACACATACTGTCTTTCCCCCAAAATAAGACCTAGCCGGACAATCAGCTCTAATGCGTCTTTTGGAGCAAAAATTAATGTAAGACCTGGTCTTATTTTACTATAAGACTGCATATAATATAATATAATATAATATAATATAATATAATATAATATAATATAATATATAATAATATAAATATAAGACCGGGTTTTGCATTAATTTTTGCTTCAAAAGATGCATTAGAGCTGATTGTCCAGCTAGGTCTTATTTTCGGGGAAACACGGTAGTAGGTATCCACGTTGGTATTGCTACAGCAGTGCAGGACACATAGTAGGAACTCACATGGGCATGGCTATAGCAGTGCAGGGCACATAGTAGGGACTCATGTTGGTATTGTGATAGCAGCGCAGGGCACATAATCGGTACTCACACTGATATGCTATCACTTTTTTGTTATGAATTTTACATTGGAAAAATCAATCTCCTAGAATCCTTCTTGAAGTGAGGACTTTATTTGGACGAATACTTCTCAAGCCCTTGGTGTTGGAACCTGGTGTTGTATTCGGGATGCCTCTAAAATTTCAGCAAAGGCAGAGAAACCCATCTGCTTGAAAGACTGAAGAGCATTTTGTTGGCTTCTGTCCAGTGGGCTGGGAGTAGAGAAAGGGACAGATGGGGAGATGGGGAGGAGGGAGCAGGCACCTCCCAAATGTCCTTACCGTCTTCGAGAAAGGTGAGCTGTGCCTCTTGAAGGAGTTTGCTTTGTGAACAACTTCCACAAGGGACATCACACCCAGACTGCACAGGGCTGGTCTTCATTCTCCAGAGCTGTGTGACCGAGCGCCGCAGACATGGCAGCGTAGGCCACCACCCCTTCCCATCTCCCAGTTTCTGTTGGGCAGAGGTCCGGCATGGTGAGGCGGGTTCTCTGCTCACACGTAGTGTCACACACCTGACATGAAGGTGATGGCCACGCCCTGCCCTCCTTCGAAGCTTAGTGGCCTCCTGGGGACTCATTCAGGCTGGAAAGCCTCAGCTCCTTGTGATTGGCCAGGGGTCACCTGCTGGGTGAGGATCTGCAGAGCCTGCCTGGGGGCCCATCTCGGGACACGACACGGCAGCCTATGTCTTCAAGGCCGGCAGAGAATCCCTCTCCGGTGGAGTCACGTGGCACAGGGTAATCAACCGAGCGAGGGTCCTGTCAGCTTTGCCGTATAAAATCCCCGACCCAGGCTACAGCCGCCCCATCCCTCTCAGAGGTCCTGCCACACTCAGGTGTGTGCACTGGGGCCGTGAGCCTCACAGAATTCTGTGTACAACACAACCAAGGAGACGTAGCAGCACCTATAGGTATAGACCCAGAGGCTGGGGAAGCCATAGAAATTCAACGCTGAGGATTTTTTTTTTATTGTTATGGGAAGGCTTTGTACTGCTACAGACTACAAAATTGAAGGTTAAACCAACTTTACTTAGATTTACAAAAACATGCAGTGAGGCTAATATCTGATGTAACGTTTATTGTCATTTCTGTCCTCCTGACTCACTGTCTTCCGTTAGTGATTTGGGGCCGTGTATGGAAGGCGCCGAGTACCTCCAAAAGTCTGAGTAGCCATTTCTGGGCCTTTTGTCACTGTCCTCTCGCAGTTACCCTGGCTCCTGTAGTGCTGGCCTGCGCACTGCCAAGGAATACATTCGGGCCATAGAGCAACATGTGTTCAGATGGGACCCCCAGAAGCCATCTTGTGGGACTTTCATAGAAAGGGAATGAAGGAAATCCAGCTTGAAAGATTCTGGGTGCTCTCAGCCCGGTGCCCATGGGCTCGCTTCCAAAAGGCTCAGGGGACAGTAGGAGTAGAGAGGTCATCCAAACAGGTGTTTCTGAAAATCCCTTGGCTGTGAGGCCATGTGACATCCACATGAAAGTCCTCGGGAAATGGGACTTACGTCAATCGCAGGCAGTAAGAGAGAGCACACTAGCTGTGGGGAAGCTTTACTTGCAGTTGGCGAAGCCAAACATATCTGTCCCTTCGTGAGGCCTGGCGAAGTGTCATCAGTGGTGCCCTCGTGGTCAGTGGCAGACAATCTGTATACAACAGAGGACGAGGGAGGGTCACGGACGGCCACACTGAAGGGACAAAGCAAAACCTTCACGTGACAGACAACAGTGAGGAGTGGAGTTTAATTCCAAGGTCAAGATGAAGGGAAGGAAGGAGTTTGAGAAGAGGGAACATAATGGACAAGTGAAACAGTGGAGCACAGAGCTTGGGGAGCACCCGGGAAAGCTGGAGCGTCACAGGAGTGGGGAGGTGATGGGCCGTCAGAGGACAGGGACGGCTTTGTGGGTGCTTGTATGTGACAGCACGAGTCCGTTGAAAGAGGACATGCTCTCCCAAGCCCTAGGATTGTAAAATAATTGCATGAAATGGCTAACTCGCTAACAGTGGTATTTATCCGTAGAATAGCTTTCTTCTGCAAACAGGGGTTTGAAATAGAAATGATGCAAAAAACGAAACATTTCATTTGCACTGTCACCCGTTGGAGAGCTGCTCTCCCACTGGTGGACCAGAGGCACGCCTGATGGCTGAAGAGCTGACTGATAGATCTGTAAGATTTGGATGTGAGGTGTCTCCAGACTATTATCTCTAAGCATATGCCGACTAAGGAAAGAAATGAATTCCCTACTAGGCAGCTGTATTAGGACTAGGAGTGGGAAATTAGGCAGCATCTCCAGGAGCTTAGAGTGTAGTTGGGGGAGGCTGACACACCGGTGGGAGACTCCAAGGTTGTGGAGTAAGTGCTGACAGAGGGAGCTCGGGGCCCAGAAGCGCGAGGGGCTCAGCCGCGCTCTGGGAGCGGGCCGGCTGCAGGTGCCTGCTCAGCAGCGGTGTGTGCCCGCCTGCACAGAACAGGACCGGATGACGCCTTTGCATCAGTAAGGACACAGCAGACTGAAGGCATCTAGATGCGATTGTGGTCTGTTCTTCCTTCTGTAAAATGTCGGGCACGTAATTCAATCTTTAAAGTCCTTCATCTGGAAAATAATTCCCCCTGTGTTTAATCTATCTCCCATACTGAGATGGTTGCATAATGTTATGATGGGAGAACTGTCCCCTGTTTATGGCAAAGTTTTACAGAAATCTTTACCACTACAACTTATTATTCAGTTAATTGAGTTGAGTCCAATGCTATCTATAAAATGAGATGGTTGTAATGAAATTCTGCAAGAAAATGCTTTGAAAGTATGCACGCTATAGCATGGTAATATATTTGGTAATGATTTGTCATTGATTAAAAATATATCTCAGTGAGGGGTGTAAATGTCTAATGATTATGTTGTTTTGTACACCTGAAACTAATTACTCACTCACACACACGGTGCTAAAAATGTGTACACGTTTTAAGAAAAGAAAAAACTATTAAAATTGTAATACAATGAATGATGCCAGCATTCATTTCATTAACACCATCTTTTGAGTAAACGTCATACTACACATTGCTACTGCAATTTAATTCAACTTTTTGAAAAGTAATACATAGATCACATCTCTTAAAATGTGTACATTTTTGGCACTCCCAGTGAGTGTGTGTCTGTGTGTGTGTGTGTGTGTGTGTGTGTGTGTAGATAGATAGATAGATAGATATAGCTGAGTGTAAAATATACCTTTTGTGTAAGGTGCTGTGTGCTTTGATGACTTCAAACAATCAGTTATGAATCACGTGTTGAGAAGTTTGTAGTATTCATCACTACATATACACACAATATGTCACACTGTTGTATTATAAACCAATTATTTAGAATAATGAAGAGACTATTAATTTTCATAATTATGATTGCCAGCTAGTTTCAGAGTCATACACTGTCAATCTCTGGGGCATTGAATCGATGATAATACAGGGTTCTGTTCAGTGTGATTACTTACCAGCTCATGTTTTCTGCGCACACTCAGTTCTCAAATGAAATGGCTTAAGGTCCTGATCTCTAAGGTTAAGGATGGGATGTGGAGGAGCGGAGAACCAGGTGAAGAAACGTCAGACACACTTCTCTTGGGAAATGAGGAGGAGGAGAGTCGCACAGACTCAGCCTTTGTCCCCTCGCCTGTTTCGTCCCCCACCTCTGTACACACACAGATTAGGACACAGATGTGTGCCACCAACCAGGAATTTCTGGGAAGCCCCACTGGTGATAGCATCCTCCTCCATCACTCCGTTACCTGGAGTGGACAAGCCTTACAGTGGTGCTGAGGCATACATGGGACCCAGACCAGTTCATTTGGTGCAGTGGGGTTTCCAGAATCCCTGGCTGTCTTGCTATTCATGCTACACTTTGGACATTTTGACAGTCTCAAAGAGTCAACACTGTATATTCAATTTTGGGACCACATTTATTATGTAATAGCAAGTAAGGTACATGTAACATTTGCAATAATACATATAGTCATAGAAAATGCAATATTTTGTAATGAAACACATATAAGCACGTGCGCCTGAGGCTGATCCTGGATGATTATGCCTGTGGTTTCCTCAAACTATCTGAAATATTTGAAGGATAAAAGCCATTTGGAGGGTACTTACTATGAGTACAACATTGGGGTAGGTGTTCTGGAGGACTCAGGGATGTATTAGTTCCTAGACTCACTGAGTTTATAGTTTTTTACAAGAGAGAAGGTGTGTGCATAAATGACCTTACTGTAAGGTAGAAACACCTAATACTCATAACTGCCATAACACTGCCACAATAATCTTGGTGAGAAGTGCCAGAAGTAGACTAAGATACGAGAAACTATAAAGGACGACAGATTTCAGACATATTTAAAAGCAGATTTCAAAATACAAATGGTCGCCATAGGTACCAAATTCTACAGGGCAGCTCCTGTGTGAAGTAAGCAAGGTGTGTGTGTTTTTCATCTAGTATTGTCAGCAGACGACGAAGTAAGTGCTAATACCACGCCCCCCGCCACACACACACTGCTCTTCCCCATATTTCCTACAGACCAAGGTACTGTTTAGACAAAGACCTCATCCCAAGGCCACACAGTCTTCAGTGGTGGCAGCAGACCCAAACCCAGGTCTGATAACCCAACATGCTCTTAAACACGAAGCTGTGCTGTTCCCCAGAAACTTAACTTTCATGAATGTGCCTGCATGTTTTATTTGTTTGCTTTGGTGGGAGGAGGAAGAGTAAAGAGGCCATGCTTTTGGCAAACTGGACCACACGGGCAGATGCTTTGCTGTGAAATAGACTTTGATACTTTAGCCCCCAGAATGAGTGACATTGACAAGGTCCAGGAAGGCTCCAAGAGCCTTGAAATAGATATAGCGAAATGTAGTATCAGTGCCTTCCTTGCTAGAGCTTCCAAACAGAGAGGGAAACTTGCAGAGAACTCTCCAACTCAAGTTCAGAGAATATTCTGAGTTAGAGCTCCTGACTGGTGGTGCGTCTTTGTGCCAAAGGCTGGTAGAATGAACAAATAAGAAATACCCTTAGTAAATAAAGGCCATTGAAAGTGGGAAGAACCCAAAAAGTAACTCGGGTTTCCTTCCAGTGATGTGAATTATAATCACACCTTAAACAACAACTAAGTTGCTGTGGTAATGAAGAGGCACTAAGATTTACTATACATCTGCCTTTTATCAGTCATGTAATTAAAGGGAAGGGAGAACTCCCTACCATCTGTAAAAGCCCTCCTTCCAGAACTGATTAAATAAGATTCATCTGTGTATCTATCGATCTATCTTCTTTCTATTATCTATATATTTATAATCCTTGTATATTGTTTGACATACAGTAAATACACACACAAAAAAAACTAGTCTCTCTCCTGGAATATTCTAATTATGCAGCTCTACCTTTGGACACGTCGGACCCACTCTAGCAGCCTGCTTCCCTTACCTTCCACAGCCCCCTATTGTCTTCTACGAGTGCTCGTCCTGGCAACACAGCTTGTAGCTCTGCTTTCTTTCCAGAATATCTTTTGAAAATCATTTATTTACACTCCATGTAACAACAGCAAACTACATTTTTTCTCAAGAACACATGGAACATTCTCCAGGATAGACCATGTTAGGTCTATCTATAGCATGTTAGGTAAAAAACAAGTCTTAAAGAACTTAAAATGTTTGAAATCATACCAAGTCTTTTCCAATTGCAGTGGAATGAAACTAGAAATCAATAGAATAAAAACTTGAAAATTCACAAATAAGTGAAAATTAAACAACACATTCATAAGCAACCAATAAGGGAAGAAGAAATCATAAGGAAAACCAGAAAACATCTTAAGAAAACTGAAAATGGAAACACAACACACTGAGACATATAGGATGCAGCAAAAGCAGTGCTAAGAGGGAAATTTATAGCTGTAACCAATCACGTCAAGAAGATCTTAAATCAGCAACCTCACTTTACATCTTCAGGAACTAGAAAAAAGAAGAAAAACCAAGTAAATCCAAAACTAACAGAGGGGAATAATATAGATTAGAGCAGAGAGAATAGAGAACAATAGAGAAAAATTAATCTAACCAAGTGTCAGTTCTTTGAAAATATCAACACATTTGACAAACATTTAGTGAGACTGAGTATGAAAATTGTTTGTTTTGGAATTGGACATTTAAAATATATTATCGTGCTCCATTCTTCTCATTATCATTGATAAAATTAAAATGTCATGAGAAAACTAACAAAGATCTAGGCATGTCACTATTAGGTGTGCAACTGTATTGTGTATATATTTGCAGGCATTGTTTCTGTGACTAAAGAGGCAGTGTTTTTCACTAGCAATGTGCTCTGCTTCCCTGTCACCTACAACTGACACTGTCCATGGAAGCTGACACTCACAGGCTGTAGAGACTGGGGAAATCCAAGGATAGGATTAGGTAGAAGGGGAGAGAAGATAGGTGGATCCATTGTGTGGAATTAATTGTGTGGGTGAAACAACTACAACACAGTGATACCTGAACACTGCTTATTTTGCATTCTTATAATTAGTACCAAAAACCACAAAAAAGAATTTGCATTGAAATATGAGCTCCTGGCATTTTGTATTTTAGAAACACAACTCTTGCTTTAGTAGTTTGATTCAAATGAGAATACCTGAATCAATATTGTGTGTATTCACCTTACCTTCATAATTTAGTATTTTAATGCAATAATGATAAGTCTAGTTTTCAAATAAGTCATGTATTCCATTGAAAGTGTCTAGGTTACAGCTTTTATTAATGTGAGCTTCTCCCACATGTTCTGTCAAGAGTGATATGTTTGGGGTGTCTGAAGACGTGTCCGTATGACTGTGTATTGCCGTCCTTTCCCCTGACATGCCATTATTTGAGGCTTATGTTACTTATCATATTTTTGTAGATAAATGCCAATCAAATGCACATTTATAATACATAAATAGTATTAAAACTTTAATTAGTTGGCATCCTTATATTTAGAGAACTATTTCTAGAAATAATTTTATCCAGGTGTTTTGTTTGTCAGTTTTCAGTTTGAGGGAAAGAAATAGTCTATGTAATTTTACGTTCAGTGTTGCCATCTCTCAGGTTTCCAGACCACATGGATATTTTTGCCTCAGGTGTGACCACTCTGCCCCAGAAAACATTTAACTAATCAGTTAATAGAAATTTACATTTGGAACCCAAATCATGTGTTTTTTACAGTTTATGGAAACATCAGTCACTCACTGATAAATGTTACAGGAATAGGATGGCTACTGTGAGGAAGAGGGGCCCACGAGGTCCCTTAGGAAACGTCTGTTCCCCGAGCTTTGAAGGCCGGAGAAGGTGCGGCAGCAGTAGGCTGAGCTCTGCTGACACACCTAGCCATCCTCTGTCCCCCGTGGGTTCTTCCGGCCCACTGCTCTTTGACATTTTATGTTATGTTATTCTCACCTTTCATCATGTGAAAATTAGAAGAGAACAAGCATTTTGTTATTCAGCTCCAGCAAAATACCAATTGTGTACAAAAACATGGTTACCAAAATGCATTTTTATCATTTTTCACAATGGATAGCTCAGAAGTCAGCATTAATTTGAATGTTAGTACAACCAATCAGATTTTGATTCCATAGGGGATTAGCTATTTGAAAGAACTTCGTATCAACTTTGTGCAAAATGAGGAATTGTTTTTCATTCATCTTAACTCTCCCGTAAAGCAGTACTTCTCAAACAGGGGTGATGTTGCCACCGAGGGGACCTGTGGCAACGTTTGGAGACATTTTAGGTTGTCGCCAACTGGGAGGAGTGTTAGTGATATGTAGCAGGCACGAGCCAGAGGTGCTGCCATGGGCAGGACGGTGCTGACCGCCTGGCAGGGCTCAGCCTGCCCAGCACGCCGCTCTGCTGTCTCTGAGAAACCCTGTCCTGCCTCCGCCGACAAACCAACATGTGCATGTCCAGTGTTATCATACCGGCATTTTGTAACTTTTTATTCTGAAATGTAAGGTCAGCAGGAAGCTGTGACAAAGTACAGAAAGAGCCCGTGTTCCTGTCACTGTGTCCCCAGGACAATGACTCACATGCCTGTGGTACATCAGAACCAGGAAATCAACAAGGTGTCAGCTTTAGATGTCACTGGTTTTTACATGCGCGGTGTGCACATGTGTGTGTGTGTGCACTTGTGTGTGTGCACGCCCCCCGTGTAGTTCTGTGCAGTCATGTCACACGTATCTTACCACCACAGGCAGGACACAGAACTGTTCCTTCGCCTCAGACACCTCCCTTCTGAAACCCCTGTCCACTCGCACCACCATCCACAACGGCTCTAATCCGTAGCAACTCTATTTTTTGTCTCTATAATTTGGTCATTTCAAAAATGTTATATAAGTGAAGTCATACACTAAGTCAGCTTTTGCGATTGGCTTTTTGAAAGGCCAGGAGTGCCTTTAAAAATAAGAACCAAATATTATGTCAGACACTTTACCTGAATTTTTCCATTAAATTTCATGACAGCTCCCTGTATCACTTAGGAATTATGTTTGGCTCTAAGTCACGGAAAACCAAAAACAGGGGCTGCTTATTATTAGTATTAGTATTAGTATTATTTGTGACAAATGTCTCAAGATCCCGAGATCGACAAGCTGGCTCACCTGCAATCTGGGCTCTCTCTGGCATTTTCTCTGCTCTCCTGAATGTGTGATTCTCCCTCAAACCAGCACCAGAGAGCTGCCGTCACAGCCGCATTTTCTCTTGGGGGGAAGAAGGTGACAGAGCAGGACAGAGTCTTAGCAAGCTCACCCTGCTTCACTTCCATGTCTTGACAAAGATTTTGTCATGCAGATAACCCCCCGGTGAAAGGCATACTCCAAATGTGGGTTTTGAGCACATTGGCACTTCAAAGAAAACTGGGGATTGATGGGTAATTATGGAAACAGGAGATAACAGACGGTGTCATGTAGGCGGCCACAAACCCTGGGAAATCGATTTTACAGGGACAGAAATGGGCGTTAGGAAGGTTAAGTGGCGGTGGCTTGTTGGTGGCACTCTGTGGCCACTGGCTGCCCTTAGGAGTCTGGTTGGAGTATTCTGTCTGACACTTGGTCCAGAGAGCCAATTCTACAGAGTAACCAGCAGGCAGTGATAGATTTGCTACATGTAAACGGTGTAGGAAGTTCCACCACTTACCAGTGTAACATGTGTACCATTGGAGACGGCTGTCTACTCCTGACCCACACAGAAGCCATCTGAGGTGGCCTTTTACACGAAAATTACACTTTAGGCTTTTTCCCTATTTGAAAGATATTGCCTCTTTACATTTTCTTTTACTGTGGTAGCTTTATTTTTTAAGGCGATTCATATTGTATAGAGAATTTAAGGAAGGTAAAATTATTCTTCTTACTGAAAGAGAAGTGTCAGAAATGCTACGGGACCCTCTCTATAAGTGTAAGTGAAACCCCCCTCACTGCTTTCAGTATCTGAAGGGAGACATTAGGTTATTGTTTTAATCTGAGTGCACGACTCAGCATGGTGGCTCTTTGAAGCTGGGAATACCCAGGTCATTGAATTGCCTGATTTGGGGCAAGTTGCTTAGGCTCTGTGGCATGTTCCCACATCTGTAGAGAGGGGATGATTCTACCAGTGTTCAAAGAATTGTAAAGTTCAAAACAGTGCCTGTGCAATGACTGGAAAATGCTACCTGCCCAATATAGGCTCTCTGCTTACCAAGTAGGACACACTTGCAAATGGGGGTCTGGTGGCTTGTGCACACTGAGTTCAGTTCCTGTGCTGACTTAGTGGGTCATATCAGAAGTTCTCCTGACGCAGCCTTCCCGTCGCTGCCTCTAAAACACTTCCAACATAGGATGTTAACACCCAGATGGGCCATAGGAAGCCCAGTAAACAGCAGCACTTAATGCCATTGATTGGTGTCATGAGGAGACTGATAGGATGTCTGGAAAGAGCGTGGAAGATACAAAGGGCGCCCTGGTGACAGGCTTATCCCTCTGCTGCCTGAACTGTCCAGAGAGGCAGTCGCTTGCACTGGCATTTTCAGAGTAAAAATCGATGGCGTGATCCAGTTTCTTATCCGAGAGGATAGCCCACCATGTCCTGCTGTCAGGTATAATGGAGCTTGGCTTATAAAGTTTTGCCGGCTCAGTGCCTGGGATGCTGCGATTACCTTGAAATTAAATCCACTGCAGAATCTTGATCCTTGTTCTACTTCCCAGAGTGCTTTTGGAACACCGCCCTTCTCACTGAAAATTCTAATTCCTTTTTAATCCCGGCTGGCTACCACTTTGAAAGTTCCTGAGTGCTCGCATGGCCCACAGGCTGCAGCCGTCGTGCCAATCAATGCTAGGTCAAGTCCCGAGTGGTTTCTGACTGGTGGAGTCCCAGACAGACTAAAAATCCCTCCTAAGTATGGGACACAAGAGTCGCTGTGTGCCACCTGCGGTTTATGTATGTGTGATATATTAAACTGGGGCTTAACAGTGAGATATTCAACAGTGAGATGCGTGCACACACCTGTTAGAATGACCAGAATCCAGAGCACTGACAGCACAGAATGCAGGCAGGACGGGAGCAGCAGGAACTCTGACTCCTTTCTGGGGGGCATGCAAAACGGTGCAGCCACTTTGGAAGACGGTTTGTCAGTTTCTTGCAAAACTAAACATCCTCTCACCGTACGATCCAGCAATCACACTCCTTGGTGTTCACCCAAAGGAATTGAAAACCCGTATCCACACAGAAACATGCCCATGACGTTCCAGCAGCTTCGGTCATAACTGCCAAAACCTGGAAGAACCAAGACGTCTACCAGTCGGTGATGGATAAACAAACTGTGGTCCATCCAGACAATGGATTAGTATTCAGCTAAAAGGAAATGAGCTAGCAGGCCATGAAAAAGTATGGAGGAATCTTAAATACAAATTACTAAGCGAAAAAAGCCAATCTGAAAAGGCTACATACATACTGTGTGATTCCAACTATGGGACATTCTGGAAGAGGTAGAACTATGGAGACAGTGACCAGATCAGTGACTGTGAGGAGTTTGTGGGAAGGCAGGGGTGAGCAGGGGACTTTGGGGCAGTGAGACTCCTCTGTGTGACACTAGAATGGTAGACACATGTCATCGCTACATTTCTCCAAACTCTTAGAAGGCACAACACCAAGAGTGAACCCTCATGTAAACTGTGGACTCTGGGTGATGATGATGGGTCAGTTTAGGTTCATCACATATAACAAATGTCCCATCTGATGGGGGTGTTGGCAGTGGGGGAGGCTGTGCCTGTGGGGACAGGGGGTATATGGGGAATCTCTGTGCTTTCCCCTAAATTTAGCTCTGAACCTAAAGCTGCTCTAAAACAAAAGTCTTGGAAGGAAGGAAGGAAGAAAGGAAAGAAGGAAGGAAGGAAGGAAGGAAGGAAGGAAGGAAGGAAGGAAGGAAGGAAGGAAGGAAGGAAAGAAGGAAGGAAGGAAGGTTTCATAACCCATAAACATATGAAAATCTAGTTTCAGTATCTACAGATAGTTTTATGAGAACACTGAGATATTCAGTGGGATACTCACTTTAGTTAGCTTTTAGTTAGTGTTCTGTTCAGTGTGGACCAAGCAGAAACATTCAGTGGTCAGAGCAGAGAGAAAGGCTAGGTTGATGCTCACACACTGTCATTTCTTCTCGGCTCCCTGGTGAGTACAAAGCTGCATACATTTGAGGAACTTTTTAATGTTACATGACACCATGTTTACTGTTTCTGACTCTGTCAAAAATTGATTTATAAACACAGTGATATTACAGTGAAAATGAAGTAGTAAAGGTGAAATGAAAAATAACACTCATTAAGGTATCTCTGAACACTGGCGGTTTAGTTTTCACCTTAAAATTATGCATTTTGTATGTAAGTGTGTGCTCCTGTGTGTGTGTGCACGTGTGTGTGTTAGATTGCATTTGTTTCCCTTTCTGTAACTGCAATTTTCACTGTAAATGGCTTACTCTCTCTGGGGCTTAAGTTCTATACCTGGGACGTGAGCACATGTATTTCTAATCAAATTTCTCTTTCACCTCCAAAATTCTACCTCACGTAGTCTGCATTTGAGACTGCAATGCCATGATAGAATAAAGTAATGGTAATAAAGCAAAAATACTTACAGGATCAGGTTACTACTAAGTCAGATTTATTTTAAGTATCATATGGCAGATATTTAGACCTTATTTAAATCTATAATATGCTGGAAAATTATGGATGCGGTTATGCTGGGTGATAAGTAGCCCATACTCTACTTTGAGGTCATCCATGAAGGCTAATGAACTGCTTGTGTGGAAAGAATTTATAGAATTGATTATAATATTGGATGGAGTCTCAGAAACCAGAATTCCATTATTCTTTCTTCTTATTAAGATCAAAGATGATCTTACTCAAAGGGTTGTAACAAAAATTCAGTAATCGTACGCACTTGAAGATCCTGTGAGTAGATGTTTAATGTGATGAAAACGTACAGCAGACTCCTCGCGTGTCCTAGGATGGGTGACGCCGCCCGTGCCCTGCAGTTCTCTGGAGAGGACGTCCCTTGCTGTAGCCTTGGTGTGGACTACACGTTGGGGCTGAATGCGTTAGTTAGTTAGATGGATGTGGTGGTACTGAATTTGCAGCTCTCCTGAAGGCAGATGTCCAAAAGGAAAAATATGGTTACATCCTCTCTAAGGCATGCCATTCATTTCTTAAAAGACATTCTGAAAACAAAGTGAAAAAAGTACTACGGAGTAGTTTAAATATGTGAAAATGTGAATGTTCATTATTTAGCTGAGACAGGAGGTGACTACTCTTAGACCATATGGCTAATGGTTGGTTTTATATGTATGTATGGGTGTGTGTGTACATGTATAAGTGTATGTATGTATGTATGTATGTGTGTAAGTATGTGTGTAAGTATGTGTGCATGTGTGCACGTGTGTAAGTGTGTGTATGCATGCATGTGTGTATGCATGTGTATGTGTGTATGTATGTTTGTATATGTGTAAGTTTATGTATGTATGTGTGCATGTACGTGTGTATGTATGTGTGTATGTGTGTTTGTACGTATATAAGTGTATGTATGTGTGTATGTATGTGTGTGCATTATTCATTTACAAGCACTCACTAAGGGTACCTATGTCTTCAGATAGATCTAGATGCTGATTGAATAAAAATAATCTTCCCATCTCTGTATCCACATAACTGTACCATGTCCTCAAGTCCTTGTACCATACAGACGTTTATGGCACCTGCGGTGCTGATTTTGTCTGCTGCTTTCTGGGAAGAGCCCTACCCTTCTGTCATTATCAGAGCCCTGGAGGTTGATACCTAACCCTCGGAGTAACGAGGCGTTTTTTTTTTTGGCTCTCCTATTTCCACTTTCTCTCCATACCATTATTATTATAATAATTATAATTTCAATGGAATTCTTTTTAACATGTTTTGGTTTCATAATATTAATTCCCAAAACACTACTTCTCTGTGCCTGTAAATACTCTTAGAAATCATATTAGCCTAAGAATCATAAAACATACAACCCTACCATTTTAGTGGAGCATATTCTACCCGGAACAGTAAATTATAAAATGTCTGCCTGTCTCTCAGTGAAACTGCATTAGCTGTGGGTTTATAAAGGAACTCTCGTGGAGTTCCACCGTGAGTGTGCTCGGTGGGGGAGATCATTGTCATTGCACTTGGTGGGGTGGTGCCTGGACAACATGGGGCTGAGACGAGGACAATCAAGGAGAACAGTGAATTTATTTTTAATTATGGAAACTGTTCTTTTCAGCCATTGTGGTATCTTTACACCTGTCCCAGGGCACGCAGCCTGATGTTGGAGTGTAAATGACTTTGCTCGTTAAGTTAATGAAGTTGTGGGCGTGCGGTGCCTCGTGCGTGTGCCATGCCTTCACTACGGGCGGTCCATCTTACTGTCCGTGCCGTGTCTTACTGTTGTCTCCACCAACCTGCTCATCAGCCACTAACTGCAGACGGGGCCAGAATGAGCCTCTGGGTGCTGGTGGTTTACCAGACAGGCTGCTGGAGTTTGAATTCAGTTTCAACATTAGTCTTTTATTTGTTCTTATATGATCAGAGAGTTCCGCGACTCAGTGTACACAATGCAGAATACTGGAAGGGATACGCATGGTGCTCAGGAATCCTGTCAATACAGATTGTTTTGTTTCTTTTGCAGATACTTTTTTAGTTGTAAACACCAGGAGGAACACAGTGCCATAATTACTGGGCAGACACAAAATCATCCTTTTCTAGGTGAAAACTGGAGATGTCAGGGGTCTGGAGTTGCAAACAATTGTCTAAATGTTACAACTTTGAGAATCCGTTTCGCAAAGAGGGTGCACATCACGATAGCTTCTGTTGCCATGGGATAATTTAACAAGAGGGCCGTGATCATCTGAAATGTGATAATGGGCCCCCCCACGCTTGCATTGTGAACTCGAGTCCCAGGCTGTGTCTTTAACACATCACCGAATGTTCCTTTTCCCGACAACAAAAGGCCATTCATTTAGTTAACAAGAATTTGTATGAATTACTACTGTTGATTCCCAATTGGGAATTAGGAAGTGATTAAGATAATATTACTAGGGAAATGGAGATGTGATGTTGGCCTGAGGTGAGTGTTCAGAGGAAGAAGGGCGCAGTGAGCTGGGGGCGCAGCGGACGGGCAAGGTCACAGACTCCAAGTCAGGACAGCCGTTCCCACTGGAGAAGGGGCCGCTTTGTTTCAATCCTGGTGCAGATCCGGAGGGCCAGCCAAGCAGCTGCTCTCAGTGCTTCCTCTGTGCTGTCAGCCATGCTTTGGGTGGCTGATGTGCCTTGATTTTGTCCAGGAATTGGACAAGTGTGCAGCTATTTGTGGAGCAAAAGGTGGCTGAGGATGGCACTATGTGTAGGAAGTGTGGGCAGGAAATACGAGTTGTGTGCATATTGGAAAGAACCATGGGCCATCCTTACTTGTGGATCGATAAGTTTGGTTCCAATTAACCTTCCCTGGCTGTTGATTTCAAGTGCCTTTGGATCTCTCTCATCCCCCAGCTGTGGAATTGCCGCAGCAGCTGTCCTAAGTATTCTGAACTGCCTTTGCACCTCATCCCGTGTAGGGTGTAAATATATTTGAAAGTAACTGCGTAGTAGCCAATTTTAAAGACAGAAGCAAATGAATAGAGAGTAAAACTACAGGGACGTTTAAGTGCAGATAAAGGAAGTTGGCTCCGGCTGCCCTTGATCGGCTCATCTGCCAGAAAGGAGGGTGTGGAGCAGGATAAAACATTATTTACCAGTGGAGGTAATTAAGTACCCAGTTCTCATTATTTCAGAGCTCTTTCCAGCACTACAGAAATAAATGCAACAAGCAGCTGTTTGGGGGGGAAACACATTACCTGTAAAACATAATTTCCATGTGCAGGGGAAGAAAAAGAGTTGATAATTTTGCCTATCAGGGACAATTAGTCATTGAGTTTAAGATTACGGAATGTTTAGCTTGTTAAAAATATATATAGTTTTCTCTTTAATTTGATAGTTACCCAATTATTTGCACAGGGAACAGTAAAACACAAACGTCAAAATCTTTAACTTTGGTTTTAAATGTTTTTGTTTCTTTTTAATGTTGCGATAGAAACAAAAGTTAACTTGCAAACTGTTTAAAAACATAATTTATCTTTTAATTTTAAAATGTATCATATTCTCACTTTGAAACAAATAGAGGGACTATAAGGAAATTCAATAGCTCTCAGGATAACTATTTTATGGATTTATTGTAAATATTATAACTATTGTTACTAGTCTGACTGGAAACATAAATGCCATTTATTATCTGATTTATCTAAAGTTTGCATGGTGTCTAGTTCCATCTGAGAGTTAATTATAACAAACAGAACATGTAATGAAGTGTTCAGTTTCGTAGCCCACACAGGAGTTCGTGAATCACACCAACAACTTATTTAAATTATTCTTTGGGGCATGATTAGTCGGTTCTCATTTGTTTCATTTGCTTCTCTCTTTCATTTTTGATATCCTACATTAACTCCAAATTCTGGATTAATTTGAAGTATTGTCATAATCTAATTTACTCTCACATGGAATACTGCATTTTATTTCATGGGGAGCCTTGATCGTTGCCTTTTAGTCATTTTCAGAGTTCTTTCTTGAGTCTATCAATGACATTTAACAAAAGCAATATTGTTTCTCCCTGTCACCACTAAAAAAAAATATGTACCTTCCATCTACAACTAAGTAGCATCTAAAATGTCTATAATTAGATGGTCGTTTTCTGTCCACTGTTGATGTGCAGTCCCACCCTTGAGCTCCAGAGAACCTGTAACTGTCTCAAGCTGTTGGTGAACAAAGCAATTTTATTTCATTGAAAAATATGTATATTTATTAGTGAGAATTGATAAAGTAGAAAAGTAGAAAGAGTGAATCGATCATTGGATCATCCATTGATAACAATGTAGCATTTTGACATATTTCCATTTTTGTATAGAAATAACTAAGGTCTCCTTGTACAATGGGGCATTCTAACAGGATCTTCTCCACAGGGTAGCAGAGGAGACGGAAAAATGATGAATTCTAACCGTTTGAACAGTGATTAATACCTGTAGGTATCATTCAATTGCTTGCTATCATTTGTCCCTCTATATAATTTCATCCCTCCATTATGTCCAAATGCTAATTATTTCAAAGCATGTCCTGGGATGTCAGTCTTCCCAACAGTTTAGCCTAAATTTGTTTCCATGAGTACAGGAGTCATCCAGTGTCTAGGAGATGACTGACACCAGTATATGTTCAGCAGATAGTCGTTAAATGAACCCGGGGGAAGGTATGCACATGAATTAATAAATGCTGAATAAAATTCTCGTTTTGTCATAGAAAACGTGCTCCAGGTTAGCCCATAGTCCCCTGGTGGCCTGGAAAGTTCATGTGCCACAGTGGTACGTTTAAAATAGGAAGCATTCTAAATTTCTCAAACTTATGGTGGAAGAGCAGAATCTTGCTTCGTCTCCCTTCTGATATTGCCAGTATACCCATTTCATTTTCAGTGGTGCTTCTGAGCAAAGAAGTAAGTAATTGTATATATTCCTCTTCTGCAAGTTTCCATGTACCTAGCACATGGTAAAGATCTAAACTTCAGCAAAATTACACAAGCCATGAAGAGTTTTAGTTTTCTTTAATGTCACCCAGTGGTGACCTATGGCCGCTGCAGCGTAGAAAACGGAACCAGCATCTGCTCAAATGTCATCGTTTACATCACTTATTCCAGAAAAATCCAGATACCGTACTCTTATTTACATTAAGGACAGAGAGGATCGTCAGATGTACTTGGCATTAATTTCCTCAAATCTTTAAAATTACATAAGAAATAGGAATTCCACAATTTCTCAATTCTTGATATCTCAAAATGAAAATTAGTAACGTTGATGGTGTTGATTTAAAAAAGTGTATAAAATCTTTCATTTATCAATTGGATTATTATTTTGAAAAGGTAGACGGTGAATACAATTATTACATTACAAAATTGAATAAATTTTATATATTAATTTTGGAATAAAATTTTACTTAAAAAGTACTTTCATACATTCAAATAATATTTATCAATTAAAATAAATTTATTTGGGCAATGTATAGCATAAGCAAATAAATCAGTAAATACATAAACATAATGACAAAACCCTGTCATATATTTCTGTTATGTTTTTCAAAAGGTCTGAGAAGTTACCAGGAATATGGTATTTATAATATATGTTCCAAGTCACAGTTTAATGACAAAAGTATCGTGTACAACATAGTATATTAAAAAAGGCAATTGTTTCAACTGAAAAATGTGTTGTGTTCAACTTCTAGAAGGTCATAACAAAAGCAAACTAGAAACGTGAGAAAATAAATGCTGTGAAAGCTATCCTTGAATATGTATGACTAGTCATGAAGAAGTAGTGAGTCAAATGAAAAGAAATGCATTTAAATAGAATTTAAGGTCCCCCCCCAAGAAAAATGTACCATGTGATTTATTCATGAAACCTTTAAGTGATTGTCATTTAAGCCACTTGGGTAAGTCAACTTCAAAAACAGTTCAGACGTTTATTTGAATATAATTGATCGTTTCAGTTATATTAATGTTACACTAGTCTCAAAATAAACAACCTGTACAGTTTTTGAAATATCTGATAGAGTGAAAGGAATTGTGGGAGAAAGTGTTATATATATAAGAGGTAAAGCAGTGCAAGTTAAGAAGTTGTTTTCAGCATTCTAACACATTTTTAGGACACAGAAATATCTAACATACAATTTCTAATCCTAGGCCTGAAAACAAGTGGGTTGAATTTCAGTGGCCATAGGTTTTGAGGTATATATTAATATTTCCCTATTTTTCCTAAATTTATTCAGTAAATGGCTAGTCATCTCCAGAAATTCTAGGGTGTGTGTGTCACCCCATGGTGTGCCAGTCAACTGGCGAATTTGTGGGATTTAGCACTGCTGTGGCCTAACTATTCACACCACATATGATTTCTAGCTACTAATGGTTTAAAATCTGCCTTGCAAAGTTCCTGAATAAGAATTGGGTCTCAGAAGCTGATACAAGCGGGCTGCAGCATACTACTGAAAGCTACCTATTTTTGTAGGTAGGCGGGGTAACTAATACCTTCCTAGACTTCTGTGTAGCCCAGCCAAGTGAGAATGTTTCCAGACTTACTCACTGCTGGTTGGTTTTCTCCAGTGTGATGTGTCCACTGGGGACAACGTCCAGGAAACTCCAACAGATAAAGAAGTGGGTTTCTTCAGCAGGTAACGTTAGAACCGTGCCTCTGAGCTAAACTTGTGATGGGTCCCCGTCAGTCTGATCCTACAGGGTTACACATTTCATTATTCTGGTGATAAAAAGTGGTGTGTCAGGAAGCACTGACTGTGACGTAATAAAGATGGAATCGTCTTAGAGTTCTGGTGGAATCTGTCAGAACAACTCAACTTAGTAACTTCGGAAGGCACGGCATGCTATGATCAGGCTGTGAGTGGAGTGTAGATTTCTCTGGTTGGTTTATTCCTGTGCTGATCTGCTGTTTGGTCAGAAGGAAGTATATTTTTTTCACATTTTTTTCATATTTTATTCTAATATGTTTACACATAACTTTAGGTGACATGGCTGAGATTGCTTGTCCTGTAACCTGCTCAGAATGCCAACAATCTTGATATTTCTGGCATCGGAACCCAGTGACGTGTCACTGTAGTTGGGACCGACGAGTTTTGCTCTTCCTGTGGCATTTATGGTGACTATAATAAAAATCTTGAAAGTCTTTCATTTACAGCCTAGATTAATGAAAACCTTTGGTGCAGTATGCTTTTTGCAGAAGTTAATTTTGCATGTTGACTAAACATTACAGAATTGACACTGAGCATATAATTAGGAGGCCCTTGAATTACTGTACTCCTCTCACTCTTAATTGATGATGATTCATCGATAAGGATTCTTCTGTGGGAATGATCTGTGAGCTGACCACCTAAAGCTTGGTGGGGACATTTCCAGGACCCCCTAGACTTCCCTACAGAGACTGCACAGTGAACCAGCTAGTGTGTGGAGAGTGACACTAGCTGTAGCCCCAAATGCCCATTAGCTGCAGCTTGCTGAGGCTGCCTTTGTAATGCACCATTTTATAAGAACGTGCTAAGAAAAGCAAAGCACATCTGCGAAAGCCATTCCTGCTTAGGTCCTTCAGGCAAGAGCGTCCTCAGGAAGGAGCTGAGGAGATGGAGATGAGCCCCTCCTGAGAGGATGTCCAGTGATTATCTCCAGGACTAAAGAACACCCAGAGTGTCTGGGAACAATGGGTGCTCTTTTAGGACAATCGCTTGTCTGTGCTATAAAAGGAAGGTGTGGGTTAGAATCTGCTCTTTGTCCTCTTTCTTATTCCTGTCACTTATTCTCTCTCTCCTCCGTCCTTCCCTCCCTCTTCCCTGGACTGATTTACTCTGTGGTTATAACCTTTGTACGTTTTTCTCTTTTTCTACCCCAGAGTGTTCTCTCCAAATCTTGGATGCTGTTCTCTTATTCTGTGGTTGAGGACAATAACTGAAATTCTGTCCTCTATCGCCCGTGTTCTTGGCAAAACGATATGCTCCAGCTGATCAGTTAGGACCGCCAGTACACGAAACGTGCAGGCACCTGAGCTAGGTATGCAAGCCTCTGTGGTCCTTGTGACACAGTGACAGGTAGACTGTTGTAGATGATGGTGGCCGAGCAGTCCGTTTTGTCACATGAAGGTCTGTTTCTGATTCAGCTTCCAAAAGTCAAAATAATTTCAGTCCTCATTTTTCACCTGTGTATATTCTGTTTATTTAATCTATATGCTTTTTCTTGATAATACTAGTAATTATCATTTACAAAACTTGAATCGTGTGCCAGGCTCTGTGCTAAGCACTTGGCAGGTATCATGTTTTTGTTCAATCCTTACAGAATCCTAAGATAAAAGTGTTTGTCATTAGCTACTTATTAAAGGTGAGCAAAATTACCCAAGGTAGTTAAACGAAAACGTGAACATACTTAGACAATGGTGGCACCACAGCTTAAATTCAAATTGGCATCAAATCATTGTATTAGTCCTTTATACCAGTTCAGACAATTACGTTTCTGAACTCATCCTAGAAAAAGTGCCACATACCTCATTGCTGAATGTCACTATGGTCACCTTCCAAGTCTTCCCCTTGGGAAGCTATGCACCAACGCCAGCACCTAGTCCACCCTTTAGAGCAATTTTGGAACTCTTTTGCTGGAATGGCCATCAGAACTGTCGTCATATTGCCCTTAATGTCCTGAATGTCATCAAAATGTCTTCCTTTCAGTATTTCCTTTATCTTCCGGTAAAGAAGGAAGTCATTGGGGTCCAGTTCAGGAGAGTAGGGAGGGTGTTCCAATACAGTTATTTGTTTGCTGGCTAAAAACTCCCTCTCAGACAGTGCCCTGTGAGCTGGTGCATTGTCGTGACGCAAGAGCCATGAATTGTTGGCCAAAAGCTCAGGTCGTCTAACTTTTTCATGCAGCCTTTTCAGCACTTGCAAATAGTAAACTTGGTTAACTGTCCAGTTCGTATAAATTCATAGTGAATAATTCCTCTAATATCAAAAAAGGTTAGTAACCGTGTTGCAACAAGTTCACAAAGTTGCTTGTCAGACCTTGTATTTGCTTTATATTTGATGTAAAATATATGACATTAAAAAGTTGTGAAGCACAGTGCGTACCCATGTATAAGGATAAGGAAATCGTTGCCGACATCATCACTGGAGCTGGACTCCTCGGCCGCCTTGTTGGTGTGTCCCCCCGACCCCCAGCCCTCATCTCCTCACCAGGTCGGAGTCTGCGCGGGGACTCACTGTGCCTGTGCGTGTCCCTGAGCAGTAGGCTGGCACGCTTCAGCCTATTTCCTGTACAAATTCCTCAGGACCCGGGCAGTGATGGAGCGAAGGATGGTAGACACTTTGAAACTGCAACAGGTAGACAATAGGTGTAAGGTTGTGTTGGGATGAGAGAAAACGGGAGCAAACACAGAGGGCGATGAGCCGATGGGTGTGCACAGCCTGATACAGACGAGCACACGGTTGTGAATTCCAGCTGGCAGGGCACACCAGCTCCATATCTGCCAATGCCAGCGGCACACGCCCCTCTCAGGGCTCCTGGGTGCGGCCATGGCCAACATGGCGGACACCTGGGTTAATGGCACTGAGGGGGTCACGGTGGGGACATGGCTTCACAGGTCACCCTGCCTGCCCCCCACCGCTCAGTGCCACCAACACAGACAGAGGCGTCTATTTCCCGCGCTGTCTCCAGCAAACACGCAGATCTTCTCATTCTGCCTGCCATTCAGATGGAGACGCACGTGGATGAAACCGAACTCACACAGATCACACAGCTAGTTTGCTCTCTGCAAAGCCGGAATTCCAACCAGACGAGGTGCAGGGCCTCCAGCCCAGCCGCTGTGCTGCCTGCAGCAGGGAGTTTGGCACCCCCAGTGACATCACTGTCCCTGTGTTACCACAGAAGTCCCATGTGCCTTTCTCAGTCAGTGCCTTCTGTACAGCGGCTACAGCACAAACAAAACGTGGTCTCCAGTAAATGTGCGTAGATCCAGGACATTCGAGTAGATTTAAATGCACTTACTCGCTGCAGGTTTGGTGACTGGGCCTCAAAATAGCCTGAGTTTTGCCACACGACGTAATGCCAATATCAAAACTAAAAGGAGTCTTTTCTAATAATTGTAAGAAGTGGCATCACAAGAACTGTTCTTTTGTATTTTTTTCAGTAAAACTGAACAGTTGAACTAATGTTAAAATTTTATGCATTTGTTGAATAAATAATTAATTTATGAATAAATAGTTTATATTTAACAGTTCTTTTTAGATATGAAGTAGGTGAGGGTAAGCGCACCCATAAAATAACTCACTCTTACCCTTAATAAATGATAAACTTCACAAATGAAAGAAGAAAACCTTGTAGCGTGCAGGCGTGTTGTATTTGTGGGGATAATTTTGCCCCTTATTGTGAAGTGCATCGACTTGACCTTGCAGATTTTAGTGCCCCTTCGGCTTATGCTAATGTAAGGTCAAGAGTCAAAACTGTGTAAAAGCCCACAGTTAAGCCCCGTGTGTTTGTACATGAGCACACATACCAAATAGCCCCACGTCCCTTAGGTTAAATGGTAGCACAGGAAGGAAAGATAGGTGTGTTGATTCAGCAAATATTTGTGGAGTTTTTAATACATGTCACATACTGTACTGGATGCAGTAGTGAAAAAAAATGACTCCTGTTTTCCTACATTTTATATTCTAAGGGGAAAGACAGAATAGATAGATAGATAGATAGATAGATAGATAGATAGATAGATAGATAGATAGATAGATAGATGATAGGTAGGTAAGTAGGTAGACAGACAGAAAGACAGACAGACAGACAGATAGATAGATATACATGGATGATGGATGGCTGGCTGACTGGTTGGATGGATGGATAAAAAAATCTTAGGTAATGTTAAAGGATTTGGGGGTACACTGAGGTCATAACCACGCCTGTCAGAGGATAGAGTGGGCAATGCTCACAGGGAGGTCACACTGGGATCCTTGGAGGAGCTGCCGTGGCCAGAGCACAGGGCACTAAGCACAGGGCACAGGGCACAGGGCACTAGGCACTGGGCACAGGGCACAGGGCACAGGGCACTGGGCACTGGGCACAGGGCACTAGGCACTGGGCACAGGGCACTAGGCACTGGGCACTGGGCACAGGGCACTAGGCACTGGGCACAGGGCACAGGGCACAGGGCACTAAGCACTGGGCACAGGGCACTAGGCACAGGGCACAGGGCACAGGGCAGAACTTGCTAGTTAGAGGCAAGTTATGCACAGAACTGGAGCTTAAAGGGAAAAATTAAACCCAAAAGACATAAAAGGGGGATACTGTCTCCTTTTCCATCAAGGCACATATTTGGGGTCAAAGAATCTATAACTTTATAATCATAGTTTGAAGCATAAGTTAATATCCATCACTGGCTGTTTTTTTCTGCTCTATTTTCTTACTGATGGATATTTATAGAGATTTCCTTCTAAAAAGGGAGACATTTATAGACATAAATGAAGATGAATGACAGATGAGTGAATGAATGAAACATAACATTTTTGTACACAGAACTTCATCCAAAATTATAGGTCACTTATCCCTTCCCCCAACAATGACCAAGGGGAAGCATGTGAGTATGTCCCCCTGTTGGCCCTTCTCGTCTCCACACAGGTTAGACCCCTCCGCCTCCAGTCCCTTTGTGAAACCAAGCTCTCCCAAGCTTCTTTGCCATCAGGAGACTCAGGCATGGGTTCCAGTGGGAACTGCAGGCATTTAAATGGCCTCCCAGTTTCTGTTCCAACCACCCATGATGGTTGGACACGACCCTGGAACCTGACCTGCTGGAGTTCAGGTGGCAGCATCTCCCTGCCAGCTTGTTCTGGGCTTGCACAGCCTGTCTTTGTCTACTCCCAGCTACGCCATTGCCACCTATGGTGTCAGCTGCTGTCACACGCTCTGGACAAGCCATTTCCTTGTGAGGCCACATCTGGGATCTGAGGCCCAATCCCAGGAGTAAGTGGGTCACCCCAGTCTTCATTCAACTCTGTTATTCAGCATGTAGGAATACACATATTTTTATTTTTATCAACTCAAGCCTTTCCTTTATGTAACTTCTTTTGATCATTATTTTCATATTTAAACAAAATACCCTTTAGGTAATTCTTTAAAATTAATCCTGTTATTTGAAGTTTTATTCAGCCAAGGTGAAAATAAGGAATGTGTTAATAAAGCACCTGGGACTTTTAAAAATCTGTAAAACATTATCTCTTTCTCCTCACACAAAATAACCTCTTCACTGAGTAAACATGCTGAAAAGAACACCCCTTTTCCTTGTATCTGGGACTCATAATCTTATTGATCCATTATCTCCAGGATTTTATTAGATCAGAAAAAAACTTACTTTGATTTACGTTTCTTCACATATGATAATTATTCTGGGTTTGTATATGGATTTCTGTGGGATGGGTTTCTTGGAGTTAAGCAGTTCTATGAGAACATGCATTCCTGTTTCTTCATGTTGCTTTATTCTAAGTGAGGTCATAATGAACCATTTTTAAGCTCTGTTCCAACACTGACCAGCTGCAAAGAAGTGCCTTCCATTATTTTTCTAATTATTGATTCTGAACCCTTTGTTCCAGTGATATCTTGACAAGCTTCAGAATCTTCTGTTTTTATCTATAGATCTGCAATTTTCTCTTGCTATGACTTCATCTTGTAGTCCTTCAAAGTTCCAACTAAGTTACTCCACTTATCTTCAGTTGGTAGATTTTAGTGTTCTGTACACATAAATTCTGCATTTTGCCACGTCTCATAATGTTCTGATTTGTTCTGTTGTGGTTATGGCATTGTGATTCTTAAATTCCCAGTCTTTCATTTTTAATAAATTGCTGTCCTGTGTCACCCATATGAGAATGTTTCAGTAATTTTCTAGGTAATGCTGGTGATTCTTTGGCTGTTTCATTCCAGGATTGATGAAATTCTTTTGGACATCTCAGCAGTTCACTCTCATAGTTTATACAGCAAAACATTCTGTATGTTCCTCCATTATTGCTTTGTGTCTGCTTACTTTCCTTGGTGAGTTGGTTAATCTTTGTGATTGTACTGTAACAATTCTAAATCTCAGATGATTTTAGTGGCATTTTGATGGATTTTGCCTGGGGGATTTTATTTGTAATTTTAGTCTCTGTCCTCTTTACACTACCCCCAACTTCCTTCTTTTTTGATGTTGTGGATCTCTCTTTACTCCTTAAGAATCCTCACTAATTCGAGAAGATATATGAGTCTGTACCCCTATGTCCATTGCAGCATTATCTACAGTGGCCAAGATATGGAAGCAACCTGGGTGTCCACTGGTAGATGGGTAAAGGAGAAGTGGTATGTATACACAATGGAATATTATGCAGCAATAAAAAAGAATGAAATCTTGCCATCTGCGACAACATGGGTCGATCTAGAGGGTATCATGCTAAGCGAGATAAGTCATATAGACAAAGACAACATATGATCTAACTTATACGTGGAATTTAAAAACAAAACAAAAACAGACTGATGGAAAGAGAGCAGAGGGATAGGGAAGGGGTGGGCGAATAGAGGGAAAGGGGAATGTGGAAGGGGAACATAACGACATTGTAATAAGTTTGCACGGTGACAGATGACCACTAGAATTAGTGGGGTGATTGTATTGTAAGGTATAAAAATGGAGAACCACTATATCATACACCTGAAACTAATAGAACCAATATACTCATAAGATTGTATACCAACTGTACTTTAACTAACTACATAAATGGCCGTCAGTGTCCATGACAACCCTTATTTAGAGTGCACAGTACTCCTGCAATGAAGAAGGAAGTGTGTATATGGAACACTTTATCTGGAAATCAAAGGATAAAGGATTCATTTCTGGATAAAATGGGAGTTAGGAATTGCTGTGTCAGAACAAGGAGAGACAGAGTTTTCCTTGGTTGTACAGACTCGTGAGGTTTGAAGTAACACAATCCTTCAAACTGGTGGCAGCATGTGGCCCACCTGGCAGCATGACAAGGTCAGCTAGGCAGGGTAATGGTGACACAGCCGCTTCTAAGGAAGTGCCTGCCGGACACCTACAGGACACATGCGCTTTGCCACGTGGTGGTGCCATTTACTCCTGGAAACCCTGAGGGGAAATGAGTGTCACAGGTTTCACAGAGGAGGGACTGGGATGAGATAAGCATCGTCCCCGAGGCCTCACTGGTGGCATTGAGCCTAGAGTCGCTCTGCCTTCAGGACGATGATGTGTGCCCTGATTTGATCCTACCTTCCAATAACAGTGTGTAAGGGGAGGGGCGATGGGTTGATACATTAAATTCCTTTGGCTTCATCAGGTGAGAGGGGCCCCGTGCTTGGAAGGGCCCATCTGGACTGGCTTTTTTTTTTTTTTTCCTGATAAACTGTGCTTATGTAGTATACTTCCTTTTGGTTGTTCAGAACGTTGTTTTTATATTTGTTTCAAATGAATACTTAAAAATTCAGTTTCACATCAGTGGCTGTTCTGTGTATTTTTCTTTTCTCTATTTTGGAAATTAAGAGTATATCAAAGCAAATTTTGAAATTATTCTTTGGACAATGTAACTTGTAACTGCCAAAGCTCTTGCAATTTTTACTTAATTGAGATTAGAAAGCTAAATTCTGTTTTCTCTTGCATACTTTTTTCAAAAACATAAAAGAAAAAACACACCCAATTTTCTAAGTTATTGTTCCTATTTAAAGTTTATTGCATTCCTTTTTTCCTTAACTTTTTTGTCTGAAAAATAGCATCTTCTCTCCTTAAACAAAAAAACCTGAGAATAAATTGTACGAATTTGTACTAAATTCAAGCACAATTATTATTTTTTTGTTTCTTTGCCTTCTTGCTATTATGTAAGGATAACAGTCAACAATATTTTGTAAGACACTGAAGAAAGAAAAGTTTAATATCTACTAAAAATTATAAAATGAACAAACCTATTTTGCACAAATTGAGGAGTGAGATTAGATTAGACATTTGATTATGCTGTAATTTTGCAGGAAGCTGGCAATAGGTAACAGTCCTTGACATACTTGTAGGGCACGTTTTGGGGGCCACCAGCAACTGGGGTAAACCCCCCGCCACTTTTAGTGCACAGGTGTCCTCCCCAGAAAGTTCTCTGCCTGCCCCATCTCAGAGACTCTCCCCTGACTCCCTCACATGCTGAGGATAACCTTTCACACACCCGCCTGCTGTGGGCAGCCCTGCCTCTCCCCTACACAGAGTCATTGCACGGGGGAGACTTCGCAGCAGTTTAATTACCAGAGACTTGACTGAACTCGGTATGTAGGACACGACTGCTGCATCTCTATTAAATTGTATTGAATTGGGGATCAGGAAAAAAGAAATTTACAGTAGGCTGAAAATGACAAAATATACTTTAAAAGTGAGTGTTTTGAAGGAGAATTTAAAAAATGGAATTGAATTTCACAACCTCTACTTTTCTACATTTTCTTCATTTTATGTGATTGTGGAAAGAAAAATCTGAAAAACACTAAATCAAGAGTCAGGAGCCCTCAGTTCAGTTCTAAATCTTACACTGAGAACTGCAGGGTAAGCCCTTGTCTTCTCTTGCTTTCCTTTTCTTCTGAGAGAAGAGGCTCAGAATATTCCTAATGAAGTTTCATCAGGGCCTTGTCCCCCGTTGGTCACGTTCACCGGGCCCTCCCCTCATTCTCTGCGGAGACACAGGAGCAAGTGCAGGCTCGCTGCCTGAGGCCCGGTGCCCACGTGAGCGGCCTTCTGACAAGTCTGCTCACACGCCCGTCAGCTTCTCCTGGACAGTGCCAGGATGGCTGTGCTCTCACCACAGTAAAAGACTTGTATTTGTATTTGCATCAAACTATGATGTTTTTCTCCTGTAAAATCATCAACATCTCCATAGCACGGCTGGAGCGTTTTAGCTGCGATTATGGATGCTGTATCCCGCTATTTCCGTCTCCTTTGCAGCGTCTGTAAGTGCATTCTGACCCTGGCTGGTAGAAGGCGCTATAGGGGTGCGAGCTGGGGGAATCGGGCAAACGTGCTGCTTACTTTGGATTTCGGGGGATGGCGTTAGTGCAACCTGTTTGTGTGCAAGGAGCTGCAGCAGGGCCGCAGACACGGTGTCAGTACTGACAGGGAAGCGGAACAGATTTACCTGGTGTCTTGTCCTCTAATTCCCTCCCCCTCCCTTCCTGAGAAAACTGAAGACAGAGTAGGTAGTTAAACAGTGTCCGAACCATTTGTACCTAAACAGTAAACAATTATATCTGTTGTCATTAAGAAATATTCATCTGTAAGTGTTAAATTGTGTAATTATTGTGTACCTATCAGTACCCCTTGAGTTTTCAGTGAGCTTTTCAGTGTTTCCAGTGAACTTTTTCCTTCTTTTTGGTTTTCTTCGTATTTTATCTATCATCATTAAGGAATCTTTATCTGTAAGAGGTAAAAATTCTATAATTCCTTTGTGTTTATCCACATATCTTCTTGTAGGCTCTAAGTTCTTCTGAAGGTTAGAGCTTTGTCCATCTTCCCTCCATTTTCAGGCCAGCACTGTGACCTGGACCGAGGCGGTGTTTAATAAACCCTCGGAAGGGTTGATTGTGGTCTGTGGGTGGAGCGGGCATGGTGTCTGCCCTCACGGGGCTCGCAGTGACGGATGTGAGGCAGGCAGTACAAGCACCAGATTGCAAAAAAAAACATACACACACACAAAAACCATGTTATGAAGGGAATAGGCAGGATGGTGACAGAGAGACTGACCCCTTCAGGCCAAATGGGCCGGGGGGCACAGACTTGCAGACAGAGGAGTGGTCTCTGCAGGAGCAGCTGCAGGGCCAATTCCAGGCAGAGACAACACGTGTGATTTAAAGAAATCACTTTGGCTAAATGTCACTGAATTGTGCCGTTTAAAACATGCTGCAGCATAATCCACAGAAGCCAAGTTCTGGAAACGACCTTGCTGTCCATCAACAGACAGATGAATGGATAAAGAGAAGGCAGCATAGTTATACAATGGAATATTATTCAGCCATAAAAAGAAGGAAATCCTGCCATTTGCACCAGCGTGGATACACCTGGTGGACTGGATGCTGAGCGCAGTAAGCCAGACGCAAAGCGGGAACTGCATGGTCCCACTTCGGTGTGGAATCTGAAAAAGTGAATATACGGATATAGAAGCAGAGAGTAGAACGGTGGCCACCAGGGGCTGTGGTGAGGGAAAGTGGAGATGGTGGCCAAAGGGACAGTGTCACAGTTACGTAGGAGGAGTGATGGTGAGAGCTAATGTCCAGTATGGTAAGTGTAGTTAACAACACTGCTGAGAGTAGCTTTCAGGTGCTGTCACCACACACAGAAATGTGGTAACTAGGAGGAGATGTCAGCTGGGCTGTAGTAACCGTTTCACTCTGCGTGTCAAACCATGGAGCAGTACACCTTCATGCATACAGTATTTCATTAAAAAGGTGTTTTCCTCTCAACATCACCTTTCAATGGCATCTCCAGCTTGACCTGATTGAGACATGATGGCGTGTTTCATTACAAACGTGTATTTCTATTTTACAGTTATATAGTGGCATACGTTGGACAAACTAGAGGTTTCTTACACGGGACCGGTCTACGTTTTCTCTTTTGATGGGGCATGAATGACATGGCACACATTCAGCCCTTTGACAGCAGCCTCTGATGATTTCCTCTGCCTTGGCTCCTAGGAGTTACAAAGGGCCCTTTTACGCCCTTAAGTGCGCTGTGTGGGGAGACCCTCGCCTGTGACTCATTACAAGTCTGCCACCCTTTACCTTCCAGTCTTACTGGGTTAGCATTACTTCCTGAAGGCTGTCACATGTCACGACTGAGTCCACTGGTCACAAAGGTGACGGGAAGCTCCAGGTCTCTGTGACGATTCTTTAGTTCTTTTATTCTCTTTCTGCTTGACTTGGTCACTGATGAGCCAACCCCTGAGAAAGGAAACCATCCTCAGGTACCAGGTATGATGTGCAGTACGTAAAATGGTTTGCACCAGCTGTCAATCTCTACACCTGTTTCAAATCAAATGGCTGAAATAATGTATTCATACGAACACGGCAATTTGAAAGAGCAGATTTTTAAAATAAATTATAATGGCTATGTCACTAATTTTAGGAAGAATTTCAAGTTGCAAAAGTAATGTATTCCATGTTAGCAGTGCAGGTAGAAGCACCTGCTTAGAGCCTGCTCTGAACTGCGTACTTTCAGTTACACTGAGCCCCCTTCCCTCTCATAGCACTCACGTCTTTCCTTCCAGTTTGGCAGACAGGCTTTGGATAACTTCTGTACAAGCTTCTGGAGTTTCTGGTTACTCTGAACTAGAGCCCATGAAATATGTATATATATCCAACACTGTGCTTTTGTACTTCCTGTTTTCTCTCTCTCTCTGTCTCTCTGTCTCTCTCTCTCTCTCTCTCTCTCTCTCTCTCTCTCTCTCTCTCTCTCTCATCTAACCTATATTTCTATCTGTATCTATCATCTCTATTAGATTTATGAATCTATCGTATCTTCGTATCTATCAATCATCTATCCATCTACCTACCTACCTGCCTATTAGCTATCCGTCTGTCTGTCTATCTATATCCATCCATCCATCCATCCATCATCTCTCCTTGTCAGCAAGGCTTTTTTACGCCTCCAACTCACTGTTCCCTTTACCACAATATTAGTCACCAAAGGAAGCATTTGTTTCCAGTGCAAAGGGTCCTGTGCTTTGCAGGAAGAAGTTGATGGACTCATGACGTGGTGTGTAGGACGTACCCTGGTCTCGTCCAGATGTCAGGAACACCAGGACAGAGTGTTCCTCATAAAAACCAAACACTCCACGGCTTTGCAGAATTAAATCTAGAAGAGAACTTTCTAGTCTCAGTAGGTCTTTTTCACGTGTTGATATAACTGCAGGTAACGTCCATATAACATGGCACTTCTGTAACATGGTTTCGCTCTAACACCTTTCAAGAATTAGAGAAATCCCCAAACAACACTGAGTATAATAAAAGCTTTTAAGAACAAAAGAGATCTCATTTGAATTTTTTTTATTCGAGCATAGATGTCGTATCAGATTTGACTACAGAATTTTAAAGTTACTGGAATTTTAAATCCATTCTGTTCATGGAATATTAAGCTCAGAGGATGAAGATATCTTGTCAAAAAGAAAACGCCCTCGGTTAATGGTGCTTAGTAGTGATGACGAAGAAAACATTATTTAATACATATTGATATGTTAACTTTTGGTGAAAGTTGCTTTAATAAATAAAGCAATTTTTCTTAATTATAAAAATATAATAGTATGTTTTTGTTTTGTTTTTTTAATGTTTGGAACCTAACCCCTTTTGTGTAGTAGTTCTTTGTTTCGTATGACACAGATTCGCATAACACGGCATTTTGGGAACCTAACAACCGTGTGATACAGGGGTTACCTGTAATTAAGTGAAATCTGCAAACATCCCTCAAAGTATTTATTTCCTGTGTTCTCGGTCCCCTCGGAATCTGTCTCATTAACTACAATCCATGTTTCTTTGGCTTAGACTGATTTATCTCTCGGTCATTCCAAATACTATCGATGTTAAATATTTTGTAGATATTAATATGGGCTAATATGTGTTTAGAGCTGACAAGAAACCTTTTTCGAGTAATAGCGATTGTACATTCCGTAAGATTCTGTAATCTCACGCTCACGCGCATGCAGTTGTCCACACGTGACTTTAACCAGCAGCCTAAAGTCATTTGGGAAACCGTGGAATTAAGGGGCCAAGTTAACAGTGCACCTGGGTTCTTGCAGTACGTGAAGTCACGGGGCGTTGCTGTTTGGCTAAGTCACTCTCTTTGCCCTCGATTTAGGTCATCAAGCTTGCCTTCGAGGAGTTTGACCTGGAGCGGGGCTACGACACGCTGACGGTGGGCGATGCTGGGAAAGTGGGGGACACCAGGACAGTCTTGTACGTGTAAGTGTGCCGCTTCTCTTCTCGCCTGCCTCTCTTGTGCAGCTAAGTGTGCGAAAGGAACGTCACTTGAGATTCTGGGGCAGACGCCCCCTTCTGACTCAAAAGTTTAACAAACGCCACACATGGTGATCCAGTGGGTTCCAAGTGTGACGTCACAGGAGGACTGATTGAGGTCGTGTTTTATCTCTATGAATGTTTCTGTCCAAGTCATCAAACAATATGGCAAGAACTTAGACCTTGCAGAAGAGGAGAAAGAAGAAATGAGGAGTTTCTCACCCCAAGTCCCCCCGCTCAGCCCTTCTCCTTGTGCTCCCCTGGGTTAGTATATTACTAGTGTTTTAGGAGCACAAGTCAAGCCTTTTTCTGGAATAATGCCATGTCTTCCAAAACCCCTGCATTCTGTCACACTGCACACAAAGCAGCAGGGATTGTGGGGAAGATGGTGTCAGGTAAGTCACCACGTCGCTGTGCCACGCCGTACCCAGAGTCCTGGCAAGCACAGGCAGCTTTAATGCCAGGTGACATGCGTCCTGGGACACTTGCTGCTAGAATTGCAGTTTGCTCCTTACCCTGGGCGTCAGCTATCTCCAGGTGCAGGGCCCTGAGGACAGTTTGGTCACTTTTTATGAGACCTGTTCTGTCAAAATTAAACATAAGACCCAGGCCTATCTTTGCCCCTGGGTGTTTTCGGCACAGAGAGAAATGCCCGTGTCCCTTTGTTACCTGCTTTGCACGTTGCACAGATAACATCCTGTAGTGGCTCCTAAAATACCTAAGCCAGACCCAGCTTTTGTCAACGGAAGTCATTCTGTAGAACGTTCTGCTTTTTCTCAGTGTCCGTAGGCATTGCTGCAGCTCTCTCTTTACTTGGGAGAAAGCTTGTCTCTGACTCCTTCGGCATCTCACTCTGCTAGGAAATCAGCCCTTGTTGCTATTGTGAGCACTCAACTTTGGTTTAGGAGTTACTTTTGAGATAATCCACATTCTGAAAAGTGCCATACCAGAAGATGCCGCCTGCACCTTTAAAAATTAATGGGCCCTCCCCCTGACAACACGAGCCATGTACCCCTTTCATTTATCATAGCGTGGGCATTTTTGCCTATCACTGCATGTCTCTGCCTGACCTTTTTATTGGTCTGTTACTGCCACTAATAATTGAAACCGTGTTTCTGGCGCGAGGCTTAGGGTAATCGTTATAATGATGGCACAGGTAATGCTGTAGTGAACGTGTACTGATTATCTCTTAGTTGGCGTGCACTGCAAATGAGCAGTGCATGTCACCTCCCCGACCCTCTCCTGCATCCCGAGTTAGGGGTTAACGACGATGGAACTGAGGCTTAGTTAGATTCACCCCAGTTCACAAACTTGGTGCATTTAAACCCCAAGGTTCTGCTCTGGCATCCATGCCCTTCTAGCACCCGGTCACGTGTTTTGGACGTGATGCTCTGACAAGCTTGCCCTCCCACGTGCCCTGGGTTTGTGTTCATAAGCAGCTATTCAGCACATGACTTTGAAGGAGAACGTTGTCGTGTTTTAATGCCTTCAGGGAAACTTCCGGCAGAGGAGTTTCAGGACTCAGGGCTGTCTTCACTTCTGCGGTTATACTGTTCCAATTACCCCCCAAATGTTGGCACCGGTGTCCTCTTCCTGCACAGGGCATGAGGTTCTTTTCCTCACCCCCTCACCAGTAGTCACTCTCTGCACCGAATCACCAGCTAAAAGTGGCATTTATTTATAAATGTGCAATTCCTGCAGAGTGCAGCCCAGACGTCTGCACAGTGTGGTGGCACTGGGCCGGAAAGATGGAGTCTCCGGCTCTAACGTTGCCACTAACTGTCTCCGTGACCCTGAGGGACGTCACCTTACCTCTGTGTACCTCTGCTTCCATGGCTGTAAAATATGTATAATAAACTTTCCCTGCCTGTGGTAAGGATCAAAATGATATAACACATGCGAAAACCCTGGAGAGATAAGAAATGTGGCCACACATAAAACTGTGTTATTATTACCATAATGTCTAATTTAAGAAAGGGTGCCGCTAAAACAAATGGGAGAAATTTTCTAACGTGAAATATAAAATATAAATATAGCCAAGTAAGGCCACGTAAAACCCCTGAGGCCACCATTAGGTTGGAAGCCACACACTCTTTCCTGGCGCTGCGTGGCGGTAAGAGAGCACAAGCCAGCTATGCGTTATGTTGACATCAGTGCTATGAGAACTTCCTCCCGATAGCTCAGATCTCTAAATGAAAACGAAATAGCCAACTGAATCAAACTGAGATGCCCTTTGGGGAACATAATGCAACAAAGATCAGTTGGGCATTTAATCAGCCACAGTAGAAAGAAGAAAGGCCACTGATATATTCCATATATACAAAATTACAGGAAAAGAAAGAACCGTCAGATAGAACTGGTCTTCAAAGAAACAGGTTATTTTAGAGAATACATCATCGCATACGTGTGTGTACTTATATGTCAGACGTTGTTCTTGGTATGAAGTTCAGAATTAATTGGAGACATGACATGCATTGGGCCTGTTTTGAACCAGGAACCACGTACTAGAACCACTGAATCCCGTGACAGTACATACAGCAAGTAAAATAGAAGCCCCTTTTTCCTGGAAAGCTGGTTTCACCATCTCAGCGTCAGTGTGTTAGGGGTGCCTTTGTTGGGGGGGGGGTATGGAATTCTATTCAGATCTTGATTTTCAGGAGAATCTCACAATGTGACATAGTCTAACCAGCTCACCCTAAATCTGGTCTTAAAAATTCTAATTTCCATCAATGGCTTTTTGTATTTTTAACTTTCTTGGCAAAAAAGAGAATAATTGAATGTTAGGGGGCTCTTGTAATAGCCTGATCTCCCCAAGAGGTGGTGAATTTACTCAGGTCAGTTTTGCACAATGACAGATTTAAGACAAGATTGACAGAGCCCTACTGAGGCCTCTGCCAGAATATACCGGGGTGCAGACATGTTTTTGGCACCCTCTGTTTCTTGATGAGTCACTCACGTTTAACTTGCAGAGGAACTGCTTCCGGAGCAATGGCTCTCCGTGGCCTCTGCGGCCTCGGCAGACGAGCAGCTGGTGACAGGGCCAGGGCGTTCCCTCTGCGGCCCTGGGCTGCGCGCGCAGGTCACAGGTGGCAGAGGTCCGTCCCTGGAAGGAGTGAACAGGAGCATCAGTGGAGGGAGGGCAGAGCACAGTGGTGGCGCCTCTGCCTGGCCCCGCGGCGGGTCGGCCCAGCAGGACAGCAGTTCTGTCTGAGGGGCAGGCAGCCCAGTGTTGTTCTGGATGCTGCTTCTTGCTTTTCAAAGATGCTGTGGCCCGGTCGGACTGTCACCACCTGACCTGCTGTTGCCCTGGGCTGCAGGGCATTGACCTCTGTTGTTATAAAGACCGTGGGAAGGCCCTAAGAAAGCAGACACTAATGACTGCTGTGTGTGTTTAGATTATCTGTGTTATCAGAGCACTCAATCACTTCCATCTCCAGCGGTTTGGAGAAAAGCTGGAGCAGTGTAAGTTAGGAAAAACTATGTAAGGGGAGCTGCGGACGTCTCTCTAGATAAAATGTGTCGGGTCGCCCAAGCCAGACACAAATGCCGGGGCTCTGTCCCCGCTGACACGTTGTCTGCTGTGAGCGCCCGGTTCTCTGCCCAGGTATCTGGAAGCTTTCTTGCTTGCTTCTTGAAAGACACCTTTATTGACAGTCAGACATTGTCGGACTCAGAGGGAGGTGACAGTGGGCTTTGGGGGTTGGTCCACGCATGGAGGAGGAGACGCTCTCCAACCTTCAAGCCCCCCCTGGAGAGGGTGAAAGGGGGACACCCTCTCTGGAGACCCTGCAGCACCTGGGTTCTCTGTCCCAGCAACCCTGTCACAGAAAGGAGCTGACCGCTGCACTGGCATTTTAGATTTGGGTCACCGGCTGTTTGTGGGGTGTCGGGAAAGCAAGCCATCCTGGGACCTTGGGGGGCCTGGGGAGTTGCCTTTGGGGACATCCTTCCTACAGAGCAGAAGAATCACACGTCCCAAGGGAATCATAGCACCCCTGCAGCGCCTGCAGCAGGTGGGGTGCAGATTCTGCCAGTGAACTTGGGATCCAGAAAGCCCGAGGCCTTGCCCAGCTGTTCTGCCAATTATATAACCAGTATTGACTCACTGTGGACGTTTGCTTGAAGGAGCCAAGAAGCGCGTGCCTTTCTTTAGACGCTGTTTACCATGGATCTCTTTTCTATCCCTCAGACCATTGAAAGTTGTAGTGTGTGTACTTGACATTAAATTACCCTCAGGAGTGAAGTTGTTCTTTTTCAGGGGGATAAATACATTGAAAATGATAAAGGGCACACATTTACCTTTCAGTGTGCTTGTCCCCTGCTGGACACCTTTCAACCTCAGAGGATAAGTGTAAAATACGATAGTTAATGAAACGTTGTTTTAAAAGTTTAAAGTAGAGGGCAAAGAGAAGATATTGCTATGTAATACAGTTACTGTCTGTGCCTTGCTGCACTAAAACATGCAGAATTCTGCAGTGTTCATGATCGTCTTAGAAGTCTATCAATTATATGGATTCTTAGAAGAACTGGCTTTTATTCCCATTGTTTCTCTATTTGTACTTTGTTGATTTCTGATCTTTATCATACTCTTCCTCTTGCTTGCTCTGGGTTTATATTGCTGTACTTTCTGTAGTTTCTTGAGGCAGGGATGTACAGTGTTTCCCTGAAAATGAGACCCAGCTGGACTGTCAGCTCTAATGCGTCTTTTGGAGCAAAAATTAATATAAGACCCGGTCTTATTTTGCTGTAAGACCGGGTCTTATATAATACAAGTTTTTGCTCCAAAAGATGCATTAGAACGGATTGTCTGTCCAGGTCTTATTTTGGGGGGAACACTGTAGGTGATAGAAATGTACTAGAAGGGAGAAGAAAAGAGGAGATTGAAGTGTCACTTACTGAATCTCCCTTGTGTCGTGGCAGGCTTGTGACAAGGGAGTCATTTTCACTTGCTAGCTGAAGACCAGGAGAGATCTGGTTCATGGTCATGTACACAGCAGGTGGCCTAACTGATATTTGAACCCACTTTGTCTTAATACAAAGTGATCCTCATTCACTTTGGCCAGTTTCCCCAATAGGAACATTTTGCAAATCTGTAACAAAACGTCACGAGCAGGGTATGTACGTTCATACGGTTCCTCAATCTTAACTGAGATTTCCCTATTTTTACTTGTATTCACGTGTGTGTGCACGTGTGTGTGTGTGTGTGTGTGTGTGTGTGTGTGGAAAGCTCTGTACAATTTCGTCACCTCTTGGAGTTCACGTCCCCACCAAGGTCAAGATAGGACATCTCCAACATTGCACATCTCACTCCGGCTGCCCTTTCATCACCACACCGGTCTCTGCACCCCACCCCTACCCCAGCGGTCATTGTAGCAGTGTTGCCTACAGGCGAACCTTCTGTGCTTGTGAACCTCCCAGATATGGCGGATATGGCATGCTCCGTGGGTGCTCTCCTGTTTGCTGCTGCCTCTCCTTCCACAGTCTGGATGTACAACTCTTTAGCATTCCCCCAAGTGGGACACCTGGCTTGTTTCCTGTTGGACTGTAAGGAACAAAGCTGCGGTGACGGTTTGTGTACAGGAGTTAGTGTGAGCTTGACTTTTCATTCCTGTGCACAGACCCCTAGGACTGTAGATGCTGAATTGTATGTGTGTCGCATGTGTATTTTGTGAGACCGCTGGCCTGTCTTCTGTAACGGCTGTGTTGTTTTCCATCCCAACCAGCAGTGTCTCAGTGGCCCACCTTCTCATATCATCACCAGCAAATGGCCTGTAGCTGACTGTTTCTGCTCTAATAGGTACAGAGGCATATCTCTTAGTGGTCTCAGCTGCATCTCCCAAGGGCGGATGGGCTTGAACAGGTTTTTACAGCTTCTGTGCTGTCTGTCCTCCCTCTTTGGTCTTCTCCCCATTTTCTGATTGGATTGTTTGAGTTTTTACCATTAACTTTTGCAAGTTCTCTGTATTTTCTAGGTAATAGTTCTGGATAGAATATGTAGTTTGCAGACATTTTCTCTGAGTCTGTTCCTGTTCTCCTTATCCTCTTTATATATGGGTCTTCACAGAGCAAGGGGTTTTCATTTTGATGAGGTCCAATTTATGAACTTTTTATAACTTATGAATTGGGGTCAAGTCTAAGGGGACTTTGCCTTTTTTAGCTACTTGGTCTTTTTAGCTATTCTGAGCCTGTGACATTACATGTCACTTTAGAGTAACCTTGCATATCCGTGTGAAGACCTTGCCGGAATGGGACAGGGATTGCATTAAACCTACGGGACAATTGGGAGAGAACTGATGTGTTTACTGTGTCTGTTCTTCCAACTCATAACACGTGTCATGTCACCTATCAAATGCTGTTTGTGTCAGCATTGTGTCAACTAACACCCTGTTTCCCCGAAAATAAGACCTAGCCAGACAATCAGCTCTAATGTGTCTTTTGGAGCAAAAATTAATATAAGACCTGGTCTTATTTTACTATAATATGACTGGGTATTTATAATATAATAATATAGTATAATATAATATAATACCAGGTCTTATATTAATTTTTGCTCCAAATGATGCATTAGAGCTGATTGTCCACCTAGGTCTTATTTTCAGGGAAACACGGTATAACATTTTCCTCTTTTTACTTTGTTTATATGATGGGTTATATTGATTGATTTTTGAATGTTGAACCAATCTTTCAAACTGGAAAGAATTCCACTTTGTGTGGAGTATAATTCCTATTACACATTATTGTATTCAGAGTTCTGGGACTTTGTTGAGAATCTGTGTACCTACGTTCATGAAAGATATAGGTCTGTAGTTCCTTCCTTCCGTCCTTCCTTCCTTCCTTCTTTCCTTTCTTCCCTGTCTTGCTGTGGTTTGGGTATCAGATTAATATTGGCTACCCTACTGAGTTAGGAAGTATTTTTATCATTTGTTACTTTCTGGAAGAGCTTATGAAAACTTAGTGTTAATTTTTCTACAGAAGATTGGTAGAATTCTCCAGTGAAACCATCTAGGTCTATAGTTTTATTTGGGGGGAGATTTTTAATTACAACATCAATTTATATTATAGTCACAGCGCTGTGCAGATTATCTCATTCATCTTGGTTGACTTTTCGTAGGTTGTCGTTTTCAACCTAAAAATAGGAATCAGCCTATTTTTAATAACTGTCAAAATCATGAGTCTAAAGTTGTTCATAATATATTTTATCATCTTTTTAATGACTAGTGATTCTGTAGTAATACCCACTATTTTCCCCTGATATTGGTTCTCTCTCTCTCTCTCTCTCTCTCTCTCTCTCTCTCTCTCTCTCTCTCTCTCTCTCCCCCCCCCCACTCTCTCACTTTTTCACTCACTCTTCTTAGAAGTTTATGAATTATATTGATTTTTAGAAGAAACAGCAAAAATTAATATAATACCTGGTCTTATTTTACTATAATATATAAATTTACTATAATATATAAATTTACTATAATATATAAATTTTTGCTATTGTTTTTATTTGCATTTTGTTGATTTCTGATCTCTGTCATAGTCTTCCTCTTGCTTGCTTTGGGTTCATATGGCTCTACTTTTTGTAGTTTTTTGAGGTAGGGACTTAGGTGATTATTTCATACTTTTTCTCTAATCTAATACAGTCATTTAGTACTATTATTTTCCTCTTGGAACGGCTTTAGCTGCAGGCAACATGCTTTTGTTCTCATGTTCATTTGCTTCTATGTCTTTTGTTTGTTTGTTTCCCTTGAGACTTCCTCTTTGGATCATGGATTATTTAAAACTGTGTTCTTTAATTTCCGTATGTTTAGAAATTTTCCTGTTGCCTTTTGTTAATAGTTTCTAGTTTGATTTCATTATGATTAGAAAATGCATTCAGTATTATTCCAGTTCCTTTAAATGTGTTCAGGTGTATTTTCAGTTCCAGGATATAGTCTACCTTGGTGAATGGTCCATACGTGCTTAGAAAACATACACATTCTACTCTTGTTGGGTGGAGTCAATTAGATCCTGTTGGTTGACTGTAGTATTCGTATTTTCTATATTCTAGGTAATTCTGCCTTGTTGCTGAAAAACAGGGTGGGGGCTTTTGAAGTTCTCAGCTATTCTTGTGGATTTGTCTAGTCCTCCTTTCAGCTCTCTAGGTTTTGCTTCATGTGTTTTGAAGCTCTGATATTTGGTGTGTACACATTTAGGACTGTTATGTCTTCTTGGAGAATCATTCTTTATGCCATCATATGATGTGGCCATTATCCATCCTATTACAGCTCATATCAACATTTACCACTTTGAAGTGTGGAATCTTTACTTCCATTTAGGCCCCAACTGTTAAATATCATTGTCTTAACCATCAGCTTTTAAAATTTTAATTACCACCATTGAATTATTCACAGAACTCACTATGGAAGAATAATATACTTTGTATTCCCATATTTCTGCTCTATTCTTTGTTCCTACTTCTGCCCCAATGCTGCAAGTTCCTCTTATTATTATTTCTTTCCTTTTGAATAACTTTAAAAGAATCAATTAGCCAATCATTAAGGTTAGGCTATTAACAATAAATACTTTGTCTGAGAATTTTTCCCTTTATTTCTGAAGAATACATCCACTGGATGTAGAAAATGTGGTTGACTATTCTTTTCTTTCAAATCTTGAAATATTTTATGATACTTCTTTCTGGTCTCCATGGTGTCAGACAGGAAATTACTCCTATTTTTTTAATGTATTAAATTTATTGGGGTGACATTCGTTAGTAAAATTATATAGGTTTCATGTGTACAATTCTATAATACATCATCTATATATCGCATTGTATGTTCACCACCCAGAGTCAGTTCTCCCTCCATGACCATATATTTGATCCTCTTTTCCCTCTTCAACCTCCCCTCTCTCCTTATCCTCTGGTAACCACTAAAATGTTGTCTGTGTCTGTGAGTTTTTGTTTCTTTGTCTAGTTCCTTCGTTGCTTTCAGTTTTACATCTCACATATGAGTGACGTCATATGGGTATTATCCTTTAAGTAAGGTATCAAGATTGTGTTCTTTGTTGTTAGTTTTCAATGTTTAATTAGATATGTCTTGGCATGGAGTTGTTTGAGTTTATCCTATTTGAGGTTCACTCAGTTTCTGAAAACTGTAGTTTATGTGTCTTCCCACATTTGAGGAGTTTTCACCAGTTATTTTTTTCACCACCCTTTCAGCCTCACTGCCCTTCTCTCCTTCTGAGATTCTGGTGACAGGAAGGTTGGGTCTTTTTTTCCCTGTCCCACAGGTCCCTACAAGTTTGTCACTTTCTTTTTAATCTGTTTTGCTCTGTTTTTCAGTGTATGGGAATTCTACTGATCTATTCTCATGTTCAACCAATATCATCACACCAGTCCCCTCTACTTTAAGCCTATCAGGGTGTTTTTAAGTTTTTGTTGTTTTTTTTTCATTCCATAATTTCCATCTAGTTCTGTTTGTATAATTTCTCTTTTTTTGCTAAGATTTTTGTTTTGTTTTTCACTTGACTGTTGTAGCATTTTCATGACGACTGCTGTAGAATCCTTGTCAGGTAATTCCAACATTGATTCTTTTAGGTGTCATCAGGTAATTAAATTGTCTTTTCTCCTTCAAGTTGTGATTTTTCTGGGCTCTTGATATTGTATCCTGGCTATTATGTCTGTCACGTTAGGACACGCTGGGTATGATATACGTCTCTTACTTTAGCAGGCAGTCACCCTAGTAAGGCTTAGCATGAAGTTCTGGTCAGTTTTTGTAGGCTGGGGCTCCAATGACAGGTTAATTGTTGAAGTCTTTAATGCAGTGTCTTGGTGTGCTTGCTTAACCTGGTGTCACTGGGGTCTGTGGGGAGGGCTTGCTGGGATCCCCCACCAGGGCTTCCCTCCCCGTCTCCCCCTTTATCCCCTAACCTTCCCTCTGCCCATATCTCAGGGTGGAGAGGGGCGTCCCACCCTGCAATCTGCAGACAGAGTCTTCCTGGGTTGGGGAACTGGTGTGGGGGTTTCTGTCACAGGTGCAGCTGCCTCATTGCCTTTCCTCAGAAAGGAGAGTCTTAGGCTCCTGGGGACATGGAAGTCTCCTCCTGGACACACATTGTTGCTGGGGGTCTTTCATCAGTTCCCTTGCTGCCGCTGTTGTGAGAGGGACAACATTTGCCTCTCAGAGGAGAATGAGCTCACCTGGAACCTGCTGTGGCCTCATCAGGGGTCTGGAAACACCAAGTCTGGGTGGTCTGTTTGTGGGGCCACACAGGACATCTTGCCCAACACTGTTTCTCAGTGTTCCCACACAAGCATGCCTTCCTTCATCTCCTTCAGAGTCCTCTTCTGGTCCCCTCTGTGCCATTTCCAAGGTTCATACCATGCATAGTGTGGAGGAGAATGAAAAAAGCCTGCATGTCCTGACAGGCTCTTGAACCATCTGGCTGCACACAGAAACAGATGTCTGCACAGCCACTTCCCTTTGGGCCCCAGTTCACTTCTTCTTCCTTTGACCAGAGGTAAGAGGTTAGCATTAGATGTTTCTTTCATAAGGTTCCACACAGAAAGGCTTTATAATTCTGATGGTGTTTCATGAATTTAAGGTAGCGGTTGCGACTGTGGGATTCACAGCGTCTCCTATGCTGCAGGCTGCCCAGTGGACAAAGTTTCACATGTGAATGGAACGTGCGCATGAGTCAACCTCATGTTGATGGCACCAGGGGATTCCCAACATCCTCAGCATATGTACGCGTGATCTCCTGGTTTGACCTTGTACCTGATACTGACAGTTTATTCTGCAAAGACAGTGTCTGAGTTTGTTTTTCAGAGTCAGCTCGATGTATAAGTCACGGCCTGCCCCCCCTCCTGTCCCGTTCACTGTACTGGCACATGTCATGTAAACAGATGCACCCTGTGTGACCCTCACCTGGGAGTTGCCGTGCAGGTGCCGGGTGCACGGAGAACCTTGAACACCATCAGCACTGCCTCTGCTCTGATGTGCTCCCAGGGTCTGGTCAATACGGCATTTAAATACCGTGTTTTCCAGAAAATAAGACCAGGTATTATATTAAGTTTTCCTCCAAAAGACGCATTAGGGCGTTTGTTAGGGGATGTCATCCTGAAAAATCATGCTAGGGCTTATTTTCCGGTTAGGTCTTATTTTTGGGGAACACGGTATCTGCACAACAGAATACTGCAGTTATGACCAGTTTAACTTCCTTCCATCCTGGTTTGTTGAATGACCCAGTTGGCTGTGACTGGCGGTAGCTCTGTGTCTGCCAGCTTTCTGGTGGGATCTCAACAGAGCATCTCTGAATCCCCTTAAACCTATTTCACTCCACCCAGGTGCCTCGACAGACCACACACTGTGTCTTAACACCTCCTTATTAATCTCCAGCTCACACTGAATCAACCCAATTAAGGCAAATGACTTATATTTTAAGTAGCAGTGCATTTTCTACACTTTCTGCAGAATTTATGAGATTTCAGGATGTCACCTATAACGACTTAACATAGGTCAGTTTGAGGCCAATTTTTAACTTAGAAATAGCATTTACTTTTCAATTGCCCAATTTACAATGGAAATGAGTATTTTAAATGTTTAGCACACTCCTTTCCTCCCAGATAGCTGCCAGCAGAATGGAGGTGTGACTTATTCCATGTGTTACATTGCTTCAGTCTCAAGTTGTGATCGCTTTGTAGTTTGCTCAGAGTTAGGTGGTGGTGTTGGGTTTGTTATTTTTTTCCTTCAGGTTTTTATTTAATATGCATACAGTAAATTATAAGTGTTTGGCGTCCAGAGCTACAGTTATTAATACACGTATAGACTTGTATAGCCACCACCCGAGTCAGGATATGGCACGGTCTGTCACCCCCCACCCCCATCTGGCTTTGTAGTCATACCCTCTTCCACCCTAAGGCCTGAACCCCTGATCTAGTCTTCATCCCATAATTTTATTTTAGAGACTATCACATAAATAGAAAAATACTCTATGTCATCTTTGAGACAGTAAATGGGAATGTACCTGATACAGCAATTCAGGAAAAGGGGTTGGCAATTTCAAATGAAGTTAAATATTCACTTATGTGATCTAGCAGTCCCACTCCCAGGTATTTACCCTAGAGAAATGCAATTTACCCTACAGGAATGTTTTCAGTAACTATTCATAATTGCAAAAGAAGTGGAAACAACGTAAGTATCCTGTGACAGGTGAACAGGGAAATCCTGTGGTATATTCACCCCAGGGACTTGTAATCAGCCTCAGCAAGAAACAAGCTGTGACCCCACAACACAGGGACACGCATGGGCGTTATGTGTGGTCCAATAGTCAGTTCCATTTAGCCAACCCTTCTAGCAACACATTTGATGTGCCTGTGTATACAGCTGCGGAATCTCTTACTAGGGCTGAAGGGAAGAGCTGGTCAGAAGTGAGATCTCGCACGTACACTGATATTGCCAGCAGCCAAACATCTTAAGGTTATTGCGTTGTACGGGGGAGATTAGCCTTTAAAGCACACTGACCCATTTTCCTGTGAACGCGTCTAGATGCTCTCTCAGTGCAGCGTGCCCTGGTTATAGGAAAGGAAAAAATACATAATCAAATGTAATTTGCTCCATTTTGGGTAAATCACTGAACACACTGGAAATTAGAGTCATAAATTGTCCTGATTTCAGTCCAACATTCATACTGACTGTGGCAAGATGTCTCGAACTGCTGAATGCAAGGCAGCTCCATCTTTACTGAAATCTACTGAAAGGATAATGGACTTTTAGATCTGAATAAGTTCCTTATGATAATTTAATACTATTATTTCACTGGTAAGGGAAGCGGCACAGAGGTAAGATAATTCCGCTGAGATAATGATATGAATTAATGTCACAGCGGTAACAGAATCCCACATGCCACATAGTTGGTATGTAAGATAAAACAAAGATGTGTATCTTTATTTAAAACTCTTCCTATAAATTTAAACATGTACTTTTTGAATAAATGCATAAATGAAAATATAAATTAATCATTTATGCCTTTATTCAAAACCTTTTGTTATGTGCCAGAGTCTGGGGATAAAAAGACCAAAAGACATAAGCTTTCACTCCAGGGGTTTCTGGGTTTGGTAGGGGACAGATGCTGGATGCCTGTAATACACTTGCCTAAAGTGAAGGTATGCAGGGTTCTGCGCTGACCTACAGACGAAGACACTCGCGTTGCCTAAGGGAGTTACGAGATGCCTAGTGAGACCCCTCAGAGTCTTCCAGAACTCGGAGTTGCTCTCCAGGAAGAATGGGCCCCAGATGGTTATATCAGTCTTTGCCAAAACTCTGGGAGCCGAGAAATGCTAGTGTTTTTGGAGAATGGTTAGAACAGCCAGTGTGACTGGAGCACAAGGTGTGTGGGACACGTGAGGGGTTCCCACAGAGAGATGAGAGAGGGGGGAAGTGACGCAGCTTACGTATGATGGCTTTTCTCCCCAAAGAAAATTTTAGTACAGTTTTCTTCTAACGGATGAACCAAATTACTTAGTGTTTCATTAGAACAATTTTATCTTTTAGTTTAAATCAAGACGGTGTACTGTAAAGTCAATTTGGGAGAAAACAAAGCTGTTTTAAAGCAATTAAAACATGTGTTATGATGATGGTTAAACTATTTTATCAAAACCAGAATCTATTTTAGTTACAAATTATTGGAAAAAACATCCTGTTTTAAACAGATAATCAGTTGCAAAGCATACTGGTAACACTTGTTTCTTTGTTTTAAACAAATCATTTATGAGCACTAACTAGTAAAATAGTTCTGGAAACATGAAAGAGGAACTAAAAGCAAAATATGTTCTTTTGTTTTAAATAATAGTAAAATATCTTTTTAATTAAAAAAGCTCAAAATACTTTATTTTCAAGTAACTTTTAAAAATATTAAATGATTAATTTTCAAATAATCTATTGTAACAAGTCATCCTACAATCCTTTTCATAGCTATGGCAGTCGAATAGGTAGCAGCCATCGATTCTGAAACGCCAGTAACACACGCCTCCTAATTTGATTTTGATGGAGGGCTGTTTGTGTGCCGTGTAGCAGTGCACGGCTTCATTCGTTGTGTGTGAACAGACAGACGGACATCAGTCAGAATTAAAGCAGGGTCCGGTACGAACCACAGGAAACTCAAATGTTTGTCCTCAGAGAGACGCTTCAGAGGCACGATTGCCATGTTAGCTTGGCAGCCTAAGTCTTTCAATGTAAGAACGTTTTCTGCACGATAATTAAGTTTAGAACGAGTCAAAATTCAATCAAAAGTCTGGGAGGGAGACGAGCCAGACCTCTGAGCTGGGAGGCGACGTCCGTGGTGTTGGAGTGAGATGCCCAGGAGTCGGTGCTCAGTGAGACGAGGCAGTGCGGTGGGGGGAGCGGGAGAGTGGCTAAGACGCACCATTCGTGTGGCGCGCTGACCAGTGGGCTGGTCAGGGGAGCGACAGGCCAGCGAGGGCAGTGCCCGTGCCGTCCTCCCAAGTGACTGGGTGGTGTGGCACCCGGGCTTTTAGGGAGACTCAGAGGCAGGTGCTTCATGTACTGATGACTTTAAGTGTGTTGTTTTCCCTCATGTATTTATGAATGAAGTTATCTGCTGAGATCACGAGAAATAAGGATTTGGAAGGAGTCTGAGAAAAATGGAGATGGTGGGGGACAGTGGCCGGTGGAGTGGCCCAGGAAGCATACACTGAACATGACACAGGAACACGTGTGTTGTTGAGTGTCTGGCTGGAATCTGAAGATCGTAAATATGCATTCGTCCAAACCACAAATTCTTCATCCACTTTCATCTGCGCACATATAGGAATGGACTGGATTGTTGTGTGGATTAGACAGATGCTGAGATGGGATGAACCTGAAGAGAACAGGAGCATTGCTGGGGTGGTAAATGTGCCAGGGTACCAGCCCCGCTCCTGGGACCATAGGTGTGAGAAGCCACGTCCCCGAGGCCATAGGCATGGTGAGAAGTCACGTCCCTGAGGCCATAGGTGTGAGAAGCCACGTTCCCGAGGCCATAGGCATGGTGAGAAGTCACGCGCTGAAGGGTTTAGGCGTGAGTAAGTACCATGCTCCCCAAGTGTACAGGAATGGAGAGAAGCAGTTAGAGAGTCCCCAGGGATTCGAAGAGCAAGTTTCAGGAGAAGCAGGCAGACGACAGGTAAATCCGAGGCCATGTGGTCAGAGAGGGGTTCAGAGCCTGAGATCTGTATGACACAGTGCACCAAAGTGCGACGTGTGCCCAGCAGTGCCAGTGTTGAAACTAGACGGACGGGAGGGAAGGTCACTGGGGTTGAAAGCAATCTCCGGTGAATTGGTTTACAAGAATCATCTGAGGGGGAATGGACACCGAGATTCCCCATGGCTCCCCATGGTGACGGCAGGAAGGGAGATGACTGGACGAGCAGTGGAGTGGTGTGGTCTTCTGTCATTGTCCCCAAGTCACAGGGTCCCCTGTGAGAATATAATGGTGAGCTCTGAGTGCAAGTGGGGGACGGAGATGAGGAGGGCACCCACCCACCTCTGAGCTATGGTGGGGAATGCTGAAAAGGAAAATAAAGAAGCATTGCCCTGCATTAATTGTGGCCAATTTATATTATAGTGTGTAAGAAAATCATTGTAGATACTTTCTTCCTTGTGTTTATATAAACTTGATTATAAAATAGTGTGTTTTCTTTCCTTCCTGTTTTTAAGTGAGGCTGTGAATTTAACTTGAGATACAATTTATGAATATGACCATGTGACCTAGGGAGCATTATCCTAGAGACACAAAAAGGAAAAGGGACTAAGACAGGTGGGAAATGGACAGTTGGAATTCACCTCCCTCCAACAATATGGGACCTGCCCTGTTGCTGAGAATAGTTATGGAAGCTGAGTAAATGAACAACAAAGTAGATCTTTCCAGGTGCAGGAGAAGAATCTAAGGCAGCCAGGATTTGAGAAGAGAGAAACCAAGAAGGGACATGCATAACAATGAATCTCCTGTTTCCCCTGTCACTCACTGTCCCCTGGGGGCATCTGCCAACCCTCTGCTCAGGGCTTCAGGGCAAAGAGCTCTGTTTTATTCTATTCTATTTTATTCTATGTGGCTCAGAGAATGAGGTTTTGGGAAAGGCTGAATCAGGCTATCAAAGCAGTGCGGACTTGAGGGGCCACAATATCCTGGGAAAGGGAATTACAAGGACATGAGAATGGCAGCAGCTTGGCTTGGTCCTTGTTTGATTTGCCCAAACTTCACTTTTCTGGCACTAGAAGCAAAGAAACCAAACTGAAAATGTGCTACTGATGGTCTAGAGAGCTAAACAGAACTTTTGGAATGTTCACAGTGCCAGAGAGACAAAGTTAGGGCCTCTTGATTCAGGGAGAAGGTGTACTTAATACCATAATCTCTGGATCGTGGCATAAGAAAGTGGAAGCAGCAGGAAACCAACAAGCCTGAAATAGCCTTGAATCTTACCAAAGACAGATTGGATCAACGTGGTCAATCTCCAGGCCAGAAGAAAAGTAAGTTGTCCCAGGAGGGAAAAAACATACACAGCATATATGATAGCTTATGTACAGAGTCTGGCATTTAATCAAAAACTACCTGAAATGTTCAGAAACAGAACCCAACCACCCAAAGCCAAGAGACAGACAATAGAAAAAATCAAGATACCCAGATATTCCAGTTATCCCTTAGGGACTTTGATAATTCATTATGATTCCTATGTTTAAGAAAATAAATGAAATGATCAAGAATTTTTCCAGAAAACTATAGGAGGTGTGACAGTTAAGTTCACAGACTCATCCTAGAAAAAGTGCTCCATACCTCATTGCTGAATGTCACTACGGTCACCTTCGAAGGACTCCCCTTGGGAAGCTATGCACCGACGCTGGCACCTAGTCCACCCTTCAAAGCCGTTTTGGAGCTCTTGTTCTGGAATGGCCATCAGAGCTGTCATTGTATTACCCTTGATGTCCTGAATATCATCAAAATGTCTTCCTTTCAATATTTCCTTTATGTTCAGGTAAAGAAAGAAGTCATTGGGGGCCAGATCAGGTGAGTAGGGAGGGTGTTCCAACACAGTTATTTGTTTACTGGCTAAAAACTCCCTCACAGACAGTGCTGTGAGCTGGTGCATTGTCGTGATGCAAGAGCCATGAATTGTTGGCGAAAACTTCAGGTCGTCTAACTTTTTCATGCAGCCTTTTCAGCATTTCCAAACAGCAAACTTGGTGAACTGTTTGTCCAGTGGGTACAAATTCATAATGAATAATCCCTCTGATATCAAAAAAGGTTAGTAACATGGTTGTAACAAGTTCATGAACTTAATTGTCAGACCTCATAAGTATAACAAATGAAATGGAAATGTAGAAATTGTAAAATACAATATTTGCAATAGAGAACTCAATATATATTATTTGAACTGGAAGATAGCTTAGTAGAAAATATTCAAACTGAAGCAAAAACTGTATGTATAGAATACATGTGTGTAATAGGAATTGCAGAAGAGAGAGAGAGAGAAAATGGGGCATAATCAATATTTGAAGACATCGTGAATCACCAGTCCACTTCCAATCCTGGCAGCAGACATTAAGTTAAAGATGGAAGAAACTCTACCACCAGTCAGCATAATACAGGGAAAATCTCACCCTGGCACTTTGTGAGAAAGCTTCTGAAAAATAGGACTGGAAAAGATCGTAAAGCAGCATAAGCAAAGGACCACGAGTTTCAAAAGAGTAAATAGAAGGTTGATAGACGTCTTTTTAATGTAAGCAGAAGAAGTAACAAGACAACAGAACAACACTTTGAAGTGCTGGGGGACAAAACAAGCAATTAGATAAAAGGGGTAATTAAAAATAATTGACCGATCAAAAAAGGGGAAATGACAAAAATTTAACTTTAATTTATGATTAATTATATCCTAAAGAAAAGACAAGCCCTCTTGATTAGATAAAAATAATACAGATAAAAATGATTGACTAAAAATAATGTAAAATAATTCTGTGATTCTTACATGTAATATGCAGACATAGAATAATTGAAAGTAAAAGACTAGAAAAGGCCGTTCCTTGCAAGAACTAAATGCTACGGCTTTATAATCATAAGTGAAACTCTGCAGTGACACTGGACATTTAAGGTTGTGCACTCTGGGGTATGACATACTTCAATCAGATGTATGCACAGGGAACACAAAAATATTTCTTTAAATCAAACAAGCAAATAAAACTTCGAGTCTATCCAGCAAAGAAAAATTCTTCAGAAAGAAATGCATATTTAGTGACTGCGCATCACTCACTGAAACACTTCCTTTGTTTCAATTTGTGTATAACGTTGCATGAGTTACTTCACATTTTGAAGAAACAAAGTAATGACTGTCGTTCATCTTTCTTGGAAGAATCAGGTGTTCTGTTCACCCGCGGTGGGAATGTCGGTTTGACGGACAAAGGGTATGATGGATGGGGCGAATCATGTATTCATATTCCCAAAACCACTTGGCTGAAAGCAAAGCTTCCTATTCTATTAGACATTAGTTTGGGCTGAATTGAATTTTTCCTCTGTTTTTTTCTATTTCAACACGTCTTTCTGTCAGCATGTTGAGTTCAGTCAATGGATCCAGTGTTTCTTTCCGCTGGCTGACAGCAGGGCTAAGTGAGTGTTTTGTTGGTGCCACATGGCGATTGCTTCATCGCAGCTTCGTTCCGTTCGGCGTGACCCGCACGCCAATATGCAGGGGCAAGTCCAGTAAATCTGCCAAGTCTGTGTCCATACGCACGCTGTTCCTGCCAGTCTTCTCTTAATGCATGGTTACCTTTGGGTACCTATATGCATGATAAAACTTTATTTTTAGAGTGGTTTTAGGTTCAGAGCAAAATAAGAGGAAGGTACAGAGATTTCCCACAACCCCTACCCGCCCGCACAGCCTCCCCCATTGTCAGCATTCCCCCCCCCCATGGGACATCTGTGACACCTGGTGAGCCTGCACTGACTCGTCACCACCCAGCGTCCACAGCTCACATCAGGTCACTCCTGGTGTCGCTCCTTCTGTGGGTCTGGACAGATGTGTGACGACCTGCACAGCGTCACACAGAGGAGTCTCACTGCCCTGAACGTCCCCTGTGCTCCCCGTTCACCCCTCCCCTAACCCCTGGAAATAACTGGTCTGTCACTGTCCCCATAGTTGTGCCTTTTCCAGCATGTCACAGAGTTGGGATCACCCAGTGTGCAGCCTGTGCAGACTGGCTTCTGTCATTTATTAATAAGCATTTAAGGTTTTTCCATGTCTCGTCATAGCTTGAGAGCTCATTTCTTTTTGTGCTGAGCACTATTCCATCGTAGAATGCATTTTTAAGAGATTTTGTGGTAAAGGTACCTGATATTCCAGACTGGACCAGAAAGTTTCCCAGTTTAGAGGCGCTTTCATGGTGACAGTGAGAAGTTATAGCCCCACAGCCACAGCTGTAACTCGCCATCAACGGGGGGACCAACCTTCCCAGTTTTTCCAGAACTGTCCCAGCTTTAGCACTGAAAGTCCTGCACCAGGAGAAGGTCTTCAGTTTCAGAAAAATGGGGTGGTGGTTATCCTATGTCGATTTTTAAAATTAAACATAAAAATTTGCGGTTCTGGACTAGAATAACTGCTTTACAACATGTGACATTGAGACTTAAGTGTAAGGTAAACATGACTTGATTCTTTGGAGGAGGGTACTGTGCCTGCTCTTTCTATGTGTAGCTCTGTTTCTCTTCCTCTCTGTCTATGTGATTCATGTGTTTAAGTAGCAAAAGCCACCCTCAGGGTGGCAATAGAGACAGGGGTGCCTTGGATAACGGTTTCCCTTTCTCTCCTGTGCAGACTGACTGGGTCCAGCGTCCCCGACCTCATCGTGAGCATGAGCAACCAGATGTGGCTGCACCTGCAGTCTGACGACAGCATCGCCTCGCCTGGATTCAAAGCTGTTTATGAAGGTAGGGCCAGAACACACCTGCCGAGGGCGCGGCGCCCGCTCTGTGCGTTATGGACAGAGGGTTGACGAGTCGGAGCAGGCTGCTAAACAGGATGAATGTTTCCAATTTCTTTAAAGTCGTGCTTATAGCTTTGTTTTATTTTGCTTTTGTGTTTACCAAGGAGATAGTTTAATTTTCTGAAAGCTTGGCTTGCCGTGATGTCTGCCATCGTTACGTCAGATTAGACGGTGACACTAAGTTAAAACGTCGTCTGAAATGTGTGCCTCCCTGAGCATCTTGGCATTTCTTGTCGTCCAGGGAGGGGTGTGGTGCTTATAACCAGGGGAAACTGCTTGTGAACAGAGCATGGATCTGAACTGCACCGATTCGGTTCAGCTTTACTCTGTGCATACTCGTGTGCAGCTGTTTTATGGAGGAAGCGGAGGGGACCCTGCACAGGCCTTACTTATGCAGGAGAAGGCGGCTTGCTGGGGGCTCGTTGTTGCCATTGCTCTGGGGAAGGGCTGTCCTCAGGGACGTGAGGTGGTCATCTCCAGGTGCGTGGGCAGCAGCCTTGGCAGAGCGCTGGGCCCGGCTCCAGCGTGGCGCTCCGTGTGGGGCAACTCAGACACCACCCCGCCTTGCGACCGCCCTGTTGTTTCGTCTGGGGGCTGTCCTAGGAAACAGGTATCTTTAACCTTAGCATGTTGGCTGCCTTTTTGAAAATCATTTTATCGTGGAAAATTTCAAAAGGTAAGCAGAAGTGAAGAGAATTACATAATGCATCTGAAATGACCTTTATTTGTAACCTTTTGCAAGCCACTCCCACATATCTTGCTCTCCACTCAGGCTTTGGCTTGAGACGTGGGACGCAGCTGCGTGATCCCATTGCTCTTGCAGTCGTCAGCCCCTGTTCGGTCCAGCCTTTCCTCAGGCGCGCTAGGCATGTTTGGGGACTCAGTGACATTTGCCACTGTTAGACACCCCAACCACTTACAGACTCAGTCGCAACTAATTTGAAGTCCTTTTCAACAAGATTGAAAAGAACCTATCATCTTGAATCGAGGCTATCATCACGAGAAAGCTCCTCAGGATCATTCTTGTCCGTCTTACAAATGCCTGCGGAGTCATAGCTATGTCCTCAAAATAACCAGCAAATTACGTTTGTAACCCATCCAGATACTTTCCCCAACACACAAAATAATCTATTATTGAGAAGAAACTTGTATTTATAAACTGTAACCTAAGAAAATATACAATGGGTATTCAAAATAAAAAAAAAATAATAATAAATGTATATTTCACATAATGAATTTTTCAAAATTTTAGATACTATACAGAAGTAAAGTTTTAAAATTCTAAGCAACTAACAAATTACAAAGTACTGTAGTAGAAATGGTGATTATGTTATTTGGATTGTTTTACTGTAGGGGCACTGTTAGAAACAGTTTTTAAGGTATTTTCAGGAAAAATTATGAAATGGTCCTGGACAAAAAAAAAAAAAAATAGTGCTTGCCCACCTTTCAGTGTTGGGTAGACTGATCCTGGTTAACCAGTTCCACGCTGGTCTGTGTCTCTCACTGTCTTTGAGCTGTTCTGCAGCCCAGACAGTCCTAGGAAACTGGCAGCGATGCAGGAGATTCCTGACCCCAACATGCAAATGATTTTACCTGCAGGAGCCAAGTGACCATTGCCCTGTGGATACTGACCACTTCACATCTATTAGCGAATTCATTTCAGGGTTGCTGATTGTCTGTATGTGTGTATTCTTTGGCTTCTCCTCTGAAACAGTTTGTAAAATATCTCACTGGTTCCTTCGTTAAATAGTGAGTTCATTTACCTCTTCAACCTGAGGGATGAGTGTGTGTGTAAGTGGGGATGAGAAACCTGAGAGTCAGGACTTGACTGTGCTTCAGTTTGTGAATTTGAGTGCAGACACACTGTGCTCTGCCTTTCCAAGTGTGTAGAGTATCCAGAAGCTGAAGGATATAACAAGGAGTCATTGCCTACCAAGCCCATGAGCCAGATCATTGAAAAGCATCTACCGACCTTGAAACCACAAGGCCACTGGGTGGTAGTGTCCTGCGTTTGGTGGGTCAACACGGCGTGGCCTGGCTGCATGTGGCGCTTGGGAGCTGAGGGAGCTGCAGTGGGAAAAGCCCTGCGCTGAGGAGCGGGCCCCATGGGAGTGTCCTTAGAGATGAGTGAACCACGTCCCCTTGCTGGAAACACGGCTGGGGCAGGGCTAATGACTCTTGCATAAACTGCTTCAGAACAATACAGTGTTTACATGGCCTTCCAAGGTTAGGGCTGGAAGGTGCAGATGAGGTGTTTCCATGAAAAGAAGACCCAGTCAGACCATTAGCTCTAATGTGTCTTTCAGAGCAAAAACTAATATAAGACCCAGTCTTATTTTACTATAACATAAGACCGGGTCTATATAATATAATATAATATAATATAATATAATATAATATAATATAATATAACGTAACATAAGACCAGGTCTTATATTAATTTTTCCTCCAAAAGACGCATGAGATCTGATTGTCTGGCTAGGTCTTATTTTCGGGGAAACGTGGCATGTATATACATATATATGTATGTGTGTGTGTGTGTGTGTGTGTGTGAGTATGGAGAGAGAGAGAATGCTAATAATCTGCCATAAGAAAATAATCAGAAAAAGTATTATTCGAACTGTAAAAAATGAGAAATCTTTAAGGAGATATGTAGGTTGTTTGAGAAAGTGATGGAAGAGAGGTGAGATTTGTTTGTTTAAAACCTTGCACATAAAAATATTTAATCAAAATAATCTATTTAAAAACCTAAAAAGTAAAAAAAATATAGATGTAAATAATTATAGTACACCTGTATAATACAATACTTTCAACTATTCACTGAGTGGTATGAGACCAACCATACACAATACATTATGTAAGTGTTATGTAGTATACATAACATGCACGTATATAATATATAAATCATATGTATAATTCACATGTACAGCAGGCATTATAACTAATACATGGAAGCTAATAGGCTTAGTGCATAGTTTTTCCACTGTATTTTTAAAATTCCTATCATTAAGTTACAAAAGTCACTACCGAAGATCCAAAAAATTGTGTTTCTAAGCCAATCTTACATTTAACAATACAGCAGAATTCTTGTTAAATATTGTAATACTGTAAGAGAGCTTGAGATTATACACGTTTAAAGTGGAACGCGCGTCATGTTTCACAGCAGATGGAAAAGAAAGGGAAAGTCCCATCACTCACTCCTGACGGCGTCCTCTGAGCACTGGTGAAGGCCGGCAGGCACACTGAGTGCCCGCATGTTAGTCCAAACACTGCGACTTTGTTTGTTGGTGGCACTGAATTTCTCTGGGTTCTCTGTCTGTCATAAAGTGTGCTAACGCTGGGTCGTGTGTGTCACAGAAAGGACGTTCCGTAGAGCTCGTCCCACGTGCCGATGAACTGCCTTTTCAGGAATCGTGTTTGACGAATTGGGCCACAGCTGTTTAAATCTTAGCAGGGGGTAAATGAAAGGAACCGACCCCTGCGCTGTGTTGCTGTGCAGCAAAACAAGACCTCCTGGGGGCTCATGCTGAGGATGATTTCAATAACATCATGGGAGTCAGCGTGACTGTGTCTCCCCCACATTGAATTGTGTCTTATGTCCTGTGAACACACTGCCAATGGGAGGGAGTGGAGATCAGGGAGGCAGCTTAACCTGTGACTGAGCGTCTCTGCGTCCGTGAGGAGGGAGAGCGTGAGTCCCCAGTCGAGTGCATGCACTGAGCAGCTGGAGTTCCTCCTCACCGTTCTCGGAGAGACAAAATCAATGTTGTGCAGCATGTGACATGCTTGTGATGGGGAACTGTGTTGTCAGCTTGACTGACGCCCAGACGTGTGGCTGACCGTATTCTGGGGGTGTCTGTGAGGGGGTTTCTCATGAGGCTCACACTTGGATCAATGGGCTGCATAAAGCATGTTGCCCTTCTAATGCGGGTGGGTCTCATCTAATTCATCGAAGGTCTGACTGGAACAACAGGCTGACTGAAAAATTCCTCTCTCCACCTGGCAGTCTTGGAGATAAAGCACTGATCAGTAAAACCAGTGTTTTACCTCCAAGTTTTGGACTCAGTGTTTTACTTCAAGTCTTTGGACTGAGATTTGGCCTTGAACTTACACCATTAGTTCTCCTGCATCAGGCCTTTGGACTCGGACTGGAACTATACCACTCGCTGTCCTAGGCCTGCGCTTCTCAGTGTCAGGAGTGCGAGCTGATTCCTTCTAACAAGTCAGTGCCTTTAGATAGATGATAGACAGACAGATAATAGATAGATGATAGATAGATAGATAGATAGATAGATAGATAGATAGATAGATAGATAGATAGATAGATAGATGACAGACAGACAGACGATTTCTCATTGATGATCCAGCTCATCAGTCTCTGTCTCCCGCGCTCCCTGACCACCACAGCACGTCCCTGCTCGTGTGGTGGCATTTGGCCCAGACTCTCCTGGTCCTCTGTGCCATCGCTCCCATTTTCAGGGCCTCCGTGGACTGGGGCGGGGGGCACTGAACGGGTGAAAGCTCGCTGGTCCGTATGGGAAGGGAGCCCATGGTCCTGGCTTGTTGGTGTGAAGTTGACAAGTTCCTTAGTCAAAGTCAGGCAGGAAAGTGCCTGTCAGAATAATGGGGGCAAAGCTGCGCAAAACGGCTGCAGGTACCCTTTTGTTTTAATGCTGTGCACATTCCCAGTCGAATGTCACCAAGCATTTGTAAGTGCACTTCCTGTCTCGCAGCAGATATGCTCTTGTATCTAATGTGGACTAAAAGGGTCACAGGCCTTATTTAAACCTGTGAGCCCTTACCCTGCGCTGGAAGGTCACTCTGCGGTGGAGACAGGTGTGCTGGGGGTGCCCTGGGAGACACGGAGGGAGAGAAGGAGGGAGGAGGTGAGAGACGGCATGATGGCAGATGCCCTTGCTGACCCCACAGGACGTCTGGAGCTGGGATGACCCTTCAGAGTTTCCCCCAAATCGCAGCAAGGAGACGGGCCTTGGTACCGCCAGCCATTGCCGTGGGTGCCCCCCGCGTGGTCCGGCCCTGTCTGAGCTGAGGCCTGAGGAGGGTTGCAGCCTCCCGCTCCCAGCAGCTGAGGGGCCGCCGCTTGGGGTCTGAAGAGGATGTGTGGGCGGCACTTCACAGCATCTCCATCCGTTCTCCACACCTGGCAACTGCATCTCCAAGACTAACTTGTCTCGTTTCCGAGACGAACTTACAACACAGATTCATGGCCGCACTCTTCTCCTGCCCACTCTGGAATGGCCTCTGTCCCACTTGCTCCTCTGCTGGTCCCAGGGGCTTAGGTGGCAGAGACCCAGACCACAGCCCTGAGGGTCTCAGTGAGTGAGCACCATGCTTTTCTCACGCACAGCTGCTGTCCTCGTCCCCCTTCATTTTTCGTGGGCAAGGGGTACGAAGGGAGTCCCTGTAGACCCCTGGGTGCCACTGTCCCTTCTCTCTCTGCCTCTTTCTTCCTCACGATCAGGGCAATTATTCCCCAAATACGATGGCTCCCTGCTTACCACTACCTAGTCCTGTGGCAGAATGCTCTCGCAGGCGTCACGCAGGCGCTGTCACGTAAGGTGCCGTGGGCCTTTCCCATCCTGCTGCTGGAAACATTCGCCCTCTGAGGACCAGGCTGGTGGACCCACAGAACCGAAAGTTGGGCACTCTGGGAGCACGGACCCCCAGATCCAGTCCGGAAGGGACACTGGGGCAGGTTGTCCTGCTCCCACTCCCTGGGGCCTGGCTGCCTGCGCTCCGCCCACACGCAGGTGCCAGCACCCTTCAGCGTCACTGATGGCTCAGCCTTGCTGGCGTCCTCTCCAGGCTGGCTCCTCGGCTGCGCCTCTCACTTCTTCCCTTCATCCCGTGATGCGAGGTGCTTCTGGGCCTTGTGGTGTAGGATGGGACCAGTGGGTTCCGTGCCACAAACCTGCTGCTGTGGCTTCTGTGCTGCAGGGCGCGTCCTCTGCCTGGGACACTGCCCCGCAAGTGCAGCCCGCACGCCCGCCTCCGCTGTGCAGGCCCAGAGGTGGCTGTGGAACAGCGTGCACGGCCTTCCGTGAGCCCTTTGCGGGCATCCCCTTCCCACAGGGCTTGGGCTGTAGGTTCCCTCATACTGGGCTCCTTGAGTATTGCCATTCATGTGACGTGCTGGAAGGAGAAACTTCTTGTCACTTGTCCCGAAACCCCTGAAATGAAACTGATCATTGTCCAGGCCTTCTGTCCTTAAGGCCCAGAACGTATACTTTCCTGGTGCCCAACCGTGTGCTTCTGGACCACCTGGCCCGAAACACACAATCCAGCATGTCTGCCATCATCTGGGCCTCCGGCTCGCCCTGGCCCCTGCCAGGTCCTTTCTGTGTGTGCTGTGAGGGGCTGGGCAGCGTCACTTCTGAGCAGCACCCTTGGTGAAGAACGCTGTTCTCGTCCTCTTGATGTGCCAGTTCCATCTCTTCTCTGTGCTCCCTCTGCACCCTTCTTCCTAGCATCTCTCCTGCACCCTAAGACTGCCCACGGTAGCATCTCTTCAGGTGGTCACAGGTATGTCCTGGTTTCCTCCCTCCCTGCTGGCAGGCCCCTTCTAAGCCCCCCCGCACTCAGTACTCCTGTCCCAATTCTCTGGCCTTTAAAAGGAAAGTCAGGGGGCTGCCCCCGCTGAGCGCCTCCTGGAGCCCGCAGAAGGTAACGTCACCTGGTGGCCACACTGCAGCCTCCCTCCTGCTTCCCCCGGCACCCTTCATGTTCCCACCACAGGGAGCGTGCACGTCCTCTCACCTTCGCACACATCCTTTCCCATCAGGGCCACGTTCCCTGCTTTCGTCATACAGGTAATTTGCACGTGTTTCTGTCTCAGCTCAAACATGACTTTCTCCGGTAAGCTCCCCTTGTCTGGATTCTGTTAGACGCTCTGTGTGAACGGCCCCCATCATGGTGGGTGTTCAGTTGTCTGTGTGCCCTGTAGCCTGGGGCTCTGGGGCATCTTCCCACCGCGGGCACCTGTGCAGCTCTGGGCCAGGTGGAGGGCACTTAGCAGGTCCTGAAACACGCAGGACAAGTGGACAGAGGGAGGAAGTCTGAAGCCGTAGCCATTTCCTAGGCGATCAGGATGTTATGCGTCACGTTGGGCCACTGGACCCTTAGTAATATAGTCTTAGGTCCTCTCCAGTTGTTTTTAATAATGTCATTTAGGTTTTAAACATTTCATGGAATTGTAGCCCAGTGGCAAAGAAGCCAGCACACAACAGGGACCCCTGTGGTCGGCTGTTGGATCCCAGCGCCCCCACCCCACCCCTGTTGTTCCAGTGAGTCCCGCCTCAGCTTGTCACCCGCCCTCCAGGCCCTGTGAGAGACTTGCCTCCTCCCCGGTCCCCTTCACAGCCTCCCCAGCCCCCTTTCCCAGACCAACCTGAATCCACTTCAGCGTCTGGTGCCCCCGACCCTCTGCTGCACACCCCCCACGCCCCACTGAATGGACATTCTGCACAAATTCCCAACGTGCTCATGTTCATTTCACACTGTCCGTCGTGTCTTCTGCATTCACACTGCGATGTGGGTCACCTGGGAGTCTCATCTGCAGACTCCAGTGGGGGAGGGGGAGTCCTCGTGTCAGATGTGGGTGCTGCAAGCTGGGTGTGTCTGTGGGAAGGAGGCCGGTCCTGCTCCTGCAATATCTCAGCTTGGTGCCCCCTCACAGGTCTGGTAACAGTCCCCCGATGGACTGTCACCACGGGTGGTCTCTCATCTCCCATTTCATGTCCTGCTGATGCATTAAGATCTTTCTCTACCTGCCACCGGGCAGACAATGTCAAGTCACTTCTCCTTTCCCGGATTGCCCCATCTTTGCGAGAGCTGCACTGTGCCGCGTGCTCGCCATTCCCGGTTCCTCGTGCACCATCCACTTCTGACAGCAGAGTCGTGCAGGGGCCCAGCCCCTGCCAGGTTCCGAGTCACGCTCTCCATCGCGGGGCCTTCCACCGTCCTTCAGGCGTCTGGACAGGTCACTCACAGGGATAGACATCCCTCCCGCGTTCTCTGAGCCCCACCATTGTCTCCTGGGCCACGCGTGTCACCTGTCATCGCTGAGGCAGGATAATAGGTGAGGCTGCCTGGTTAACGGCTCCAATGAAATCGCACAGACTGATCCAAAACGAGGTTCCACAGGAAAACCTGAGCAGCCAGGAGAGAGAAACCCTAAAAAGAGGCCAAAGCATCAGCTCTTCAGGACGTGACCCTGCAGAAAACTCCCAGCGTTCTGGGTCTCCTCCACGAATGTTGGTTCCGCATAGGCTGCAGAGCCACACACAGCTGCTGAGCATGGGTCCCCAAGCCCTCTGTGACAGGGGCCCCGCTTACCCCTGTGCTGTGTTTTCCACCTTGTCACCGATGTGGTTTGCCTTTGGGCAGAACATAGGCACCGTCCTTTTTATTCTTTTGTTCATCCCATTTCCTTTTTCTGGGACTCAGGCTATTCATCTTCACTGATAAAATTAGCATTTTTATTTCATTAAAATATTTAGCTGTATTGAAATTGTGCCATGAGAAAATATGTGGCCGTTTTCATTAATTTGTGTCTGACAGACGTGGAGGCCATCGCTGTATCATTTTTCTTCTCAGCTGAGATCCTTTCATCTTTTATCAGTGCCGGAGGTGCTTTGATCATCTCTCTTGCTCTTTTGATGTTTTCTAAATCCTTTTAGTAACGAGGTGCTGAAAATACCGCAGCTGCTGTTATGCAGCATTTTACTTTATTAAGAATTTTCTACCTTCCTGAACATGAGCTCTCACTTTGCCATTTTTTTTTTTTTATTTCTTTGCATCTTCGGCTCACCTACGAGCAAGCCGTTCTGTGCAAACAGACAGCACATCAATACTTTCCTTTCTTCCTTCACCTCGGTTAGCGCTGTGATTGTTCCGCGTTTTCTTCAAGTGAGGAAGTTTGCTAAGGTTACCAGCTAGAACACAGAACTCAAGACTTGAGCAAAACCCACACACATTTGCATTTCTAACTAGTAGTTCTGTCTAGTAGGCGTCAGCATTCCAAATTCTAGGTTATCTCACAGAACTTTTGTACTACAAAGTAATTTTTAAAGATGGCATATTTTCCTGTTTTATTATACATTTTGCAAGATTTTTTTTTCTAACCAGATTTCCTAAATGGCTTTGCTTTGTCTACCTGCACGAAGCCTTCATTAGAGCAATCCATTTGTAAGTGGAGTTTAAGCTGTGACTAACAGCATTTTAACCTCGACTGATTTTTAGACTCCAGTGTAGTTGTGAGCTCATCACTGATCCTCTGATCGCTGGTCTCATTATCTGTGAAGTGGGGATAAGAATAACTGGGACATCGTCTGGGTAAATTGCACAAATGGATATGAAAGCCCATTAAAGTCTCTAAAAGGGTTCTCAACTGGAGGCTGTCATTACACTGTGTGTTTTGCAAACAGTCTAGATAAATCTGCAGTTTACCTGAATGGGTGTTCTCCGGAAAGAAAAGAAAACTCGTGTAATAATAGCTCGTGCAATGTGATTGTAAGTGGCTTTGACTCCGGGTACTCTCGCTTCCGTGGTCTAATAATGCTTCAGAAAGCACATTCACAGTCCCCCCTCCTGCTTCCTTTTCCTCCCTAAGGCCGTGGTTATTTCCTTTCTCAGTCAATTCCATTACAACAAACTTTTTAAATTAGTTTTCAGTCCATTTCAACTTTACTGTTATCTTTCCAAACTTTTCTCTTTTTTGTCAAAAATATAATTATCAATCTAGGTCTTGGTCAGTATTTCTGACTTTCCATTACGTTCCTTTCTCCCACTGGTATGCTCAGAACAAGTCGTCATTTCACATTTCCTCGATGTACAATCTGCTTTAGACTCAAAGTGATGGAACTAAATTTTATGCTTTTTCTATAATATACAAAGATGAATTATCCTCTTCTGTTCAAGGATATAATCCCTCAAGTTAGATCAGTGTTCTTATTTTTGTCTTTCCTCAAAGTTTTATCCTTTTACTACTTACATGATGTTGTTGTTATTCTTGCAATTTTTATTAAAATAAATAAGAAACCCTGATTTGTTACGTGATCTTCTTTTTCCCATCCTCACCATTTTGAATGCATTTCCACCTCGATTATTGCAGCTGTCTCCCAACCGGTCCCCTTTCTGTAGGCTTTCTCTTCTGTGCCCTGTGATGTACAGACTCATCACCCTCACTCTCCTGAGGGCTCCGCTCCATTAAAAGGAAAAAAAAGTGTAATGCGAAGAGCTGTGAATATTGGAGAATTGGGCTGCAGGGTCTCGGCATCACCTGTTTGGAGCTGTGTCAAGTTATGCTTAAGTTATCTCTGTTGTAATTCGTCTCCTCTGTCTGAGTACTGTCTGTGACGTGGACATCATTCATACACCTCGTAGGGTCTTTGTGAGAGTGAGATGGTGACGTATGTATGTGCACATGTGACAGTGACATTCGTATGTGCACAGGTGACAGTGACATGTATGTACACGTGTGACAGTGATGTGTATGTGCATTGTGACAGTGATGTATGTGCGCACGTGACAGTGACATGTGTATGCATGTATGGCAGTGACACCTGTATGTGCACATGTGACAGTGACATTTATGTGCACGTGTGACAGTGACATGTGTTTGTGCACGTGCTAGTGACATGCATGTGCACAGGTGACAGTGACATGTGTGTGCACATGTGACACTGGCATATGTATATGCACATGTGACAGTGACGTACGTGTGTGCACATGTGACAGTCTCCAGAATATAGTAGCTGCTCAGCACACATCAGGGCCATTAGAAAAACCACGTTTCACCCACCTGTGAGACCCACACAAAATACAAACAAGGTTTTCTCTCCATCATTCTGATATGCTGTAAGTACTGAAATTATTATTAAAAATTCATTGTTTGGGGAGTGTGATTGGTAGATGATATTGGAAGTATCTTAATTTATACTTTTATTGTCTGTTTTTTTGTAATTTATTTGTAAAAGGAAGAGGTTCAGTTGACCTGTAGAGTTTGCCACAGTATGCATTTTGCTGACTACTTTCCCATGGTGTTTAAGAAAATTGCTCCCTCCTCTATCTCTAGCCCCCATCTCCACTTCTCTCTTCTGGTCTCTCTCTCTCTCCCTCTCTCTCTCTCTCTCTCTCTCTCTCTCTCTCTCTCTCTCTCTCTCTCTCTCTCTTTCCCCATCTGTCTCTATCTCTAGATGCATGGCACTCCATAGTGGATGGACCGTAATTTATTTAATCAGTCTTCTAACCTGTTGAAAGTTTATGTCCAGTCTTCCACTTTAAAAATAATCTGACAGATAGCCTTGTGAATTTATCTTTTCACATATTTTTTAAGTAAGAGGTATGCAGAAAATACTTCTTTCTAGTGTATTATTCAAATTAGTTTTTTTATCGTAGGCATAAGTACAATCCTTGATTTATTTTTTAAATTGCCACATGACTGCACAATTAATTTTTTGTAATTATAATTTTAAAGACAAATATTTTGATTCACAAGGGGAAAGCCATTTTAATAATTAAAATTAATAAAAAAATTGTTAAAAGAGAAATCAACACCAATTCTGGACAATTTTGTCCAGAAAATAGAATAGAGCATACTTGTCAATTAATTTATGAAGCTGATGTCAGAGTAGACAAATATATTACAAAGAAGAAAATGACAGATCAATATTCCTCATGAATATAGAGGCAAAAATTCTTAACAAATAGTAGCAAATAACATACATATACATACATGTATATATATAATTATAAACCATGACCAGATGTATTTTTTTCCAGGAATGAAAGACTCGTTCAATATTTGAAAGTCAAGTAATGTAAATCATCATATTAACAGGATAAGGACAAAAATCACATGATTATAGCAGTTGATACAGAAAAAGCATTTGACAAAATGCCACCAACGGTACTCGTTTCCTGAGGACACAAGGAGAGCATTCTGCCCGAGTGTCCTGCGGGCCGGGGTCTGGATCCAGCGTGATGGCCGCGCTCCCTCGGGGCCTCTGGGGAGAAGCCTCCCTTGTCCCTTCCAGCGTCTGCGGGTTGTCTGGGCACCCTGGTCTCAGAGTCACATCACTCCAATATCTGCCTGTGTCTTACATCATTTTCTCTTCTGATGTCTTTTGTAAGGTCACTTGTCTCTGGGACTAGGGCCCACCCAGATAGTACAGCGTAATCTCATCTCAACATTTTGAGTCAAATGGCATCTACAATGACCCTTTGTCCATGTAAATTCACGTTACACTTTTCTAGGATGAAGAGGTGGACGTATATTTGCGGGACCCCCATTGAACTAGCTACTGCACTGCTTTTTAATAAAAATCCTCAGAAAAATAGGAATAGAGGGAACTTTGCTCAGTTTGATAAAGAGCGTCTACAACAAACCTATACAGCTCACACTGGCGCTTCATGGTGGGCGACGGAATGTCTCCCCGCAAGGTAGATAACAAGGCGAGGTGCCTGCTCTCCCTGCTCTCGCTCACACGGCGCTGGGAGTCGCAGTCATTTCAGAAAGAAAATAAATACAAACCACACACATTGGAAGGCAAAAAATAAAACTGACTCTTTTTTCAGGTGATGCATTTGTCATTATAGAATGTGCCAAGTAATTCACAGAAAAAACTAATAGAAACAATAAGCCAATTTTGTGAATTATGTCATACAGGATCAGCTTAAAAAATCCACTGTAGAGGTATAACGATACCTGATTTCAAACTATACTACAAGGCTACAGTAATCAAAACAACATGGTACTGGCATAAAAATAGATACATAGATCAATGGAACAGAATAGAGAGTCCAGACATAAATCCATGCCTATATGCCCATCTAATCTACGACAATGGAAGCAAGAATGTACGATGGGGTAAAGATAGTCTGTTCAATAAGTGGTGTTGGGAAACCTGGACGGACACATGCAAGAAAATGAAGCTGGACCACCTCCTCACACCATATACAAAAACAAATTCAAAATGGCTTAAAGACTTAAATGTAAGATCTGAAACCATAAAATATCTAGAAGAAAATATAGGAAGAAACTTCATGGACATTACCCGGAGTAAGATTTTCACTGATATATCCCCTCGCGCGAGCGAAGTAAGAGAAAAAATAAACATGTGGGATTACATCAAACTAAAAAGTTTTTTCACAGCAAAGGAAACCATCAATAAAACAAAAAGGGATCCTACTGTATGGGAAAAGATATTTGCCAATGATATATCTGATAAGGGATTAATATCACAAATCTATAAAAAACTTACTCAACTCAACTCCAAAAAAACAAACAACCCAATTAAAAAAATGGGCAGAGGACTTGGGGAGACATTTCTCTAAGAAGGACATACAGAAGGCAAGAAGACATATGAAGAAATGCTCAACCTCACTAACCATCAGAGAAATGCAAATAAAAACCACAATGAGATACCACCTCACTCCAGTCAAAATGGCTATTATCAATAAATCAACAAACAACAAATGCTGGCGCGGATGTGGAGAAAAGGGAACGCTAGTGCACTGTTGGTGGGACTGCAGATTAGTGCAGCCACTATGGAAAACAGTATGGAGGTATCTCAGGAATCTGAAAATGGAACTACCCTATGATCCAGTAATTCCACTCCTAGGCATCTACCCGGAGAAATCCAAAACTCCAATTCAAAAATCTGTATGCACTCCTATGTTTATTGCAGCACTTTACACAATAGCCAAGATATGGAAACAACCAAAATGCCCATCGGTAGATGACTGGATTAAGAAGCTGTGGTACATTTATACAATGGAGTATTACGCAGCCATAAAGAAGAAAGAAATCTTATCATTTGCAGCAACATGGATGGATCTAGAGAACATTATGTTAAGTGAAATAAGTCAGAAAGAGAAAGACAAGTACCATATGATCTCACTTATATATGGAATCTAAAGAAAAGACTATGAATGAACTAATCAGAGTCAGTTTTGGGGACGCAGAGAAAAAACCGAGAGTGGTTAGATGGGTGTGTGGGAGGGGGTTGGGGATAAGGGGAAAGGTGAAGGGATTTGGAAGCAGCTGGTAACCACAAGATGGCCTCAGGGTTTTTCTTTTGAAAATTAATTTGGGGAAGGTATTCTATAATGTTGTAAAGATTTTGTTGGGTATCCGATGGACATGCGTCCTATTTGGGAGACCACCTCAGGGATACTGTGGATACCTGATCATGGCATTGTACATCAGAAGCTAAACATTAATGAATGCCAACTATAATTTTATATATATAATGTGATGGTTCAGTGTGAGGTCGGAGGGATAGTGGATGGGGGGAGGGGGGTTCACAGTATGAGGGATATAAATGATGAACGTCTAAGTATTACCTTGTTTTGTACACCTGAAACTAATAAATAAATTAATTAATAATAAAAAAAAAGTTAAACAACAAATTAAAAAAAAAAAAATAAATAAAAATAAAATTGAAAAAAAAAAAAAAAAAATCCACTGTATTTTCACATATTAGCAATAAATATTCACACATCAAAACAGTGGAAAAAAATCAGTACCAATTACAGTCATTCAAAATAATGAAATACTGAGATGAAAATTAAGTGAACATCTAGGACTCACATGCTAAAAATTCCACACTGTCGTTGAAAGAAATGAGAAAATCAAAGTAAATGGCGAGATACATTGTATTCATGAATCGGAAGACTAAAACAGACTAAAGATGCCAATTCTCAGGTTTGACACAATTGCCATCAAAATCTCCGCAAGCAAGATTATTCTAAAATGTACATGGAAAGCAAAGGAACTAGAATAGCTAAAGTAACTTTGACAAAGGGTAAAATGGGAGACGCAGTTGACCCAATGTGAAGACTTAACACAGAGCTGTAGCAATGAAGACAGCGTGGTGTTGCAGAAAGGTGGGTGCATCAGCCAGGGACGTGGCGTGGAGAGCCCGGAAGCAGCCCCGCGAGTCAGTGTGTGTCCGCTTGATGTCTGACCCGGTGCAAAAGCCAACCAGGAGAGGAAGAACGGTCCTTTCAACAAATGGCACTGGACCAGTCGGACACAAATGAAAACAACAGCAACAACAACAACAACAAAAGCACCAAAACCTAATCTATGCTGCCTACCTTATGCAAAAATCAACTGGAAATGGGTGAGAGAGCTAAAGGTAAAATGCGAAACTACAAGAGAATTAGAAAAATATAAGAGAAGTTTTACAATTTGGGACTAGGTTCTCAGTAAGTTCTTAAACTTGGTACCAAACACAATCCATAAATGGAAAAATTGATGAACCTCATCAATATGAAAACCTTTTGCTCTGTCAAAGATCATATGAAGAAGATGAAAAGACAAGCTATAGACTGGAAGATAGTATTTTCTTTTTTTTTCTTTTTTTTTAATTTATTGGGCTGACAATTGTTAGTGAAATTACATAGATTTCAGGTGTACAATTCTGTATTACATCATCTATAAATCCCTTTGTGTGTTCACCACCCATTTCAAACCATATATCTGGTAAATGACAGGTATCTGCAATATAGAAAGAGCTTTTAAAACTCAACAGTAAAACACAATTAACAAATGGGCAAAAGATAAGAACAGACTTCTCATTTAAGATGATTTAAAGATGGCAAGTTACCATCTGAAAAGTTCAGCATCGTTAACCATCAGGGAAATGCAAATTAAACAAAAATGAGATATCGTCGCACACCTATCAGAGTGTTTACAATTAAAAAAAAAATAAAATAGTTACAAGACCAAGCTCTGTGAAGGATGTGGAGAAGTGAGCCTTCAAACACTTCCAATGGGAGTGAAAAGTGCTGCAGCTACTCTGGACAACCAGGTAGCAGATTGATGTTCACAGGGTAACATCATAATATAAACGGAAGTGTTCATAACAACTTTATTCATAATAGTAAACATGGAAGCCCCTAGATGTCCTTAAACATGCAAATGATTAAAGAAACTGAGCTCCATCTGTAGCATCGAAAACTACCCCACAATAAAAATTTATAAACCATTGATACACACAACTGGTGAATCCCCAGAGAGCTGTGATGCCAGAACAAAGCTGGTCCCAAGAGGTGGCATACTATAGGGTGACGTGTCTGTGACAGTGTGGAATGACGGAAGCATAAAACAGAGAGCAGATGAGTAGTTGTGGGGGCCCCCAGAGAGCTCGGGGCTGGGCAGCAGGCGGCTGCCTCAGGAAGGTGGCAGTGGGACCCTGCTGCTGGGACGTGGTCTGCCGCTCGCCTGATTCAGTAGCAGTATCAGGTGACAGATGTTACCAGGGGTTACGTTACCTTCCGTGTTACTTCTCACAGCTGGGTGTGAACGTACAGTGACCCCAAAATACAAAGTTTGATTAGAAGTAAAAGCCCACAGTAAGTCTTTACCAAATCACAGATGGAAACTAAAAATCACACGTTTCCAATTTCCACCTCTCTAACTCCTATTCAGTAAGTTCTGCTGATACTTAATTCTCATGTGTATAAAAAAACTGTTCTTTATTTTGGAAATCAGTCTCAATTAGCTGCATCTAATTGCAGCTAGCATTAGCTTCGCCAAGTTATTCCCTTTTTGTTTAGTTTTCACCATTATTTGAAAGGAACAGCATAGGTGCTATCAATGAAATGTGATTACTGTAACACTATCCGCAAAGAACGTAACCTGTCCTGAAGGGTAATAGACTCACGGAAGGATCGCCCCTGCTGGCTGGCGTTTTGCTGGGTATGTGTGCTTCTCCTGGGTTGTCCTGTTGGCAGTATGTTCCACTGGCCCGTTGGAATCAAAGTTGGCGTAGCCTTGTGTACAAATCATTCTGCCTAACAAATGTGGTCCTAGGAAGTCAGACCTGGATAAACTGTCAGAGAGTGTGTTTTGTACGAATGCAAACTACCTTGCAGATGGAATTGCTGAGTGGAGCCTGACGGGAACGGGCTGGGGTTGGCACATGGGGTGCGGGTCTGTCTTCTGGTTGCTTATCTCATCCGTCTTCTGTAAATGATGGTATTAGACAAGGATACATCAAATCTAGTGAGCAGCGGATAGGATTTTTATGAGTTTTCCCCTTGAACAATATTATGATAAATTCATACAATAGCGTTTGATTTTTTTCCCTCCCTACCAGGAGGATCAAGCAAAGAAAATGAGTTTGCCCTTCAGTCTTTGAAGCTTTTTGATGCGTGACAAGCACAGTCCAGTGATAAGAATTAAGCTCCACACTTTAAATGAGCAATAAGCCAGTTTTTCAGGCTGCCTTTTTTTTTTCAGTGTTTCAGTCTGCTTATCATATTTTTTTTCCTTCTTATTTTTAGCCTCACAGTATTTTTTTGGAGGAATGAAAAAATACCCTGCGTCTTCAGAACACATAAGAGGGAGACGTGCAGTCTCACGCCTGGCCTTCAGGGTACAGTGACAGTGGCTGTCTGTCCACGGACAGGAGGCCGCGAGAGGCCAGCGCCAAGCCCAGGGGTGTGGGGAGGTTTCGGGCAGCAGGTGCACTGCGGCAGGGCAGGCTGGTGCTAAGTGGTCCGTGCTGTGTGAAGAAGACCAGGGGGAGGCCTGGGAGACTCGTCCAGGATGAGCTGAGTTTGGCCGGAGCCAGACCAGGAAGGATCAAACGTCAGCCAGCATGGCGCTGTGTCGCGATGCCGTGCGGGCCAGTGGCCTCACCTGACCCCACTGGGAAATGAACGGTCTGCGTGGTATGGAGGGGGAGGGCCGGAGTGTGGGCAGGAGGCCAGACAGACGGACAGGAGGTGGGAGGTGCCCAGCGAGCAGTAAGCACTCGGCCAAGATGGGTACGGTTTGAGGGCAGAGCTGACACGCCATGTGGAAGGACAGGTGTTCCAGGAGAAGGGACCGAGAGGATTAGAAGGTGCTGCTCAGACAGTAGAATGTCGTAGGGCAGACACGGGCAGCAGGCGGACGTCTCGGGAGCGTGCAGTCCTGGGGGCACCGTGGAAGCAGGTGGCTGCATTGGGAGAGAGGGACACCACGGGGTCCCTGGTGGCCTCTCAGACCTTCCTTCCTTTGTTCTCGTCAAGATCAGTGCCCTGGGGACAGGACATCGTGGCCCCTTTCACTCTGGCTTCTCCCTGGGTGTCGGCAGTGCGGACACCTGAGGGGGACTGGAGACAGAGCAGAGTGGGGTGGGCCAGCCAGTGCTGGCAGGGCCTCCTCCCAGGGTGGGGCTTTCTGTCTGGCACCCACCTGTTGCCTAGGAGCTATGTGGGGCCTGATGTGCTCATCCGCTGCCACCAGCCCGGGGCCCGGACCGAACCAACCTTTGTAGTCACTGAACCCCGTCCCAAATGTGCCCTCGTGACTCCACCCTCCATTTGTCACTTTGAGTGTGCGCTTTCTGTCCTGACTCTGATGGAGAGAGTAGGTGACAAGTTTAAAGAGCCAGGTCTCCAGGGGAGTGACAGGGGAGGACGCGGAGTGGGCATGTCCCAGGGGTTCAGTTAGGTCCGTTACTCAGCACCAAGAGCCAGGCGACTGGCCGGGGATGAAGGATGAAGGGCATACAGAAGAAAGGCACACACACCAGATGAAGCATGTTGAGAATTTACATGAATGAAAAAGTGTTGTTTTCCTCTTTTTTTTGGGGGGGTGGGGGCGGCGGCTAGGGAACTAATATAATCTAGAAGACGTTCATTACTTAGAAGGACCTGTTGGCACTTCTTATGCAAGGGAGAAAAATGTTGAAATGCCCCGGCCAGAGTGCAGTGAGATGACACATGAACTGCCAGCTCATTTCCTTTAACGGGGCTGTAGGTGGGACAAGCAACATAACGCAACTCACGTCTTTATAAACGCTTTGAAGAAATTAAACAGAAAATCACAAAATCATCCTGACGTTTAATTTTGTTATTACCTGGATGAGAATCTGCTAGGAATTACATACATTTTGCATTAGGAAGTATGCTGGCCTCAAAATAAAACAAAGCCTTTAAAAAAAATCTGTTTACTCGTGTCCTGTAGAGGTGATTTCCTGGAGGTGTGGTGGCAAAGCAGGGAAGTTCTGAGGAATATTTCCAGTGGTGGTTTTTCTGTGGCTTCACCACCACAACACCTCACATGCGTCCTGTAGATTTCCCGGGCTCCCGTATATTTCCCGGGTTCTCGTGTATTTCCCGGGTTCCCGCGTATTTCCCGGGTTCCCATGTATTTCCCGGGCTCCCCGATATTTCCTGGGCTCCCACATATTTTCTGGGCTCCTGTATGTTTCCCGGGTAAGACTGAAGGCTTCCCAGTGCTCTCAGATCTGGTCACTGTTCTCCTAGGTTCTGCCAAGGAGAGCACTCAGACGCCTTAGCTTGTGGGGAAGCACAGAAGCCACTCAGTGTCCTGCCACTTAAAAGGGAGACTTTGCATCTCAGGGGAAGGTTTAGCCTGGGAACCCCCGGGAATGCTGCAGAGCCTGGCTCTCCGGCTCACGGGGACTCAGTCCCCAGAGTTGGTGTGACCAGAAGCAGAGCACGGAGCACTCCCAGTCCAACAGGGACTGACGGAGCTGCCACCACGAGTCCGTTTTCTACCCTGGAGCCGGACAGTAAAGCACCTGTTCTTATCTAATTTCTGGGGGAGAGGGGGAGGATGAAAAGCCACTGCAAACCATACCTTAGCTTTAGAACGGAGAAAAAGAAGCACGGACAGCCGACATGCTCTCGTTTTCTCCTGATGGGAAAGGGCCTTACCCACGTGGTGGTGCATGGCTGGCCGGCTCCGCGAGGATGCCCTGTCTCTGCTGGCTCGTAGCGCCACGCGTGGCTCTGTCAGAGGATGATTTGGGCGGCTGACAAGGGCGTCCCACAGAGTACGCAGAGGACCGGTGCTAATGTACAAGGACAATTGTGAGAAATCGAGCCAGATGCCAGCCACCCACAGCACAGGCCACCACAATCGTCAATTCGGGAACAAAGGGGAATTGAGAAAGCCTGTTGTTCACCGAATTTCAACTTGAAAGTCAGAGGGCGTTCTGATAGGAAATAGTTTCAGGAAAAATACTGTGCAGTAGAAAGCACTGGCAAGGAAATCAAAATAAAGCCGCAAGATCAGAAAACATGGAAATAAATGGAAGAAATAGCTACACTATCGATGTATCAATAGCTACAAATTCACAAAAATTAACAAATGCAGTTTCTTTAATTGTTTTTATAAGTTTTATCAAAATGTCACTTTTTAACCTGCTAGACTATATATAAAATGTATTTCTTAGATTATTAAAAAAAAAAAAAACTAGGTTAGTACTATAGCACTTTAGGTAAACTTATTTTTTTCAGTGACATGCCCAAAATTTAAAATGAATTTCATATACCACATGCTATTGGCAGAGCCTGGCAATGACCCATATTTGTTGATATTGTGTATTCTTCAATGAGGAGATGGGTATGCTCTGTGCGCATGGCTGTGATGAAGTCGTCTCACTGACAGACCAGGGCAGATCCAGTTCACATACACAGTGTAGAATGTGGATATGATTCCTTTGTGACAACGATGATCTACTTCCACTACTAAGAAGCAGGAACAACCTTTCTAAGGATTTTCCTTTATGTGTTTGTGCCAAAGGACCTGGAAATAATTCTCCACAGAAGCTGCATAGGAATTCCAGTGTTGTTAGTCTATTTTCGTTGCTTAATCTCACTTGACAGGAGTTTTCCTTTAACCTTCTGTATTCCATTTACATACTTTTTTCCATCCCAATTTATTGGGATAGAAATACATTATTTAAAATGTATTTCCGTATGAAGGCTTCCATTTTTCAGTCTTGTTCAGCTCTCTGGCTGTGTCTTCACCACCATACTGCCTATAATAACAAGAGATGAAGGCATCACCGAGCAGTCTGTTATATCAGTGTTTTAGTAATTTGTTGATTGAGAACTGTGAGTTGGGTTCTGAAATTCTTTCTTAGACCGTCTCATTATGCTGTAATTTTTAGACTAGGAAACTGCAAGAATTAAACAGAAACTGGAACCCACCTAAGGGCTTTGACATAATCACACTGAAGTATTTGGTGTCTGCAAGCATCTGTTTACATATGAAAAATGATTACATGGGAATAAGTGTCGTAAATAACACATTGCTCCAACAGCTGGCACCTTGTCTTTCACTGTAGGAGTGCTGATTTCCAGGCTGGTGGAAAAGACAGCTGGATGCTGTGAAAAATTAATCTTTATGATATTATAGATAAATCGAAGAAACTATTGAATTCATTGAGCCAGTTATCCTTGAGGACAGAGGAAAAGTAAAGTGGGGGTGTAAAGTCCTTTCTGTTAATTTCAGCTAGCCTTTGGGTAACATCCTACCTCAGCACAAAGGGGAAAACCCACAAGGAAGTCTGCTCAGGTGTTTCTTGATGGGAATGAAGTACATCGAAGAAAACTAGGAGAAAGTGTTTTGTAAAATACAGGTTTAGCTCTCATATTGGGATGAAGGCATGCCCCACTGAGAAAAGCTGTAGGGGTTGGGGTGGGCAGAGAGGCGGCAAGAAGAATATAGGCTAAATATTTTTGTAAAAATCTCAGAGTGACACCCTGACTTCCAGTTAGAGATAGATCCCAGTTGCTGATATAATGAAGACACACATAAACTGGAATATAAAAGTGGCACATTTAGGAAAGTGACTCATGGGCACACAGGGTGGGAGAAATCCTGAGTATCCAAGGGGACTGTGCTTCTGTAGGTGAAGGATGGTAAGCGGCCGCAGTCCCGGCTGGCACTAGACCACATGGTACCTCTGGACATATGTATGGATTGACAGATACTGATGTTCAGCTGGCATAGAAACCCGTGTCCCAGAGGGACCAGCAAATGCCTCCAGCATCTCTGGTCTACAGAGAGAGCCAATATGGCGCCTCAGGTGTCTGAACAGCAGTCCCACGTTGTTATAAGCTTATCCTGTACCCCAAGGTCCAAATTCCCGGAAACTGTATCCCAGGGTCCTTCACGGGCAGGACCCCTGCTCTCTCTACAGAACAGAAACAGGAGGAGAGGGGTAAGAGTGCCAGTAATGCTGTCAGAAAAGCCTGACCTTAAACCTTACTTCTATTGTTTACTACCTGAATGTAATGTTTGGAATATTACTGAACTTTCTTCAAGTTTCTGTCCTTCTATCTGTACAGTTAGGTAAATGATAGAACCTGTCTCATGTATTTGTAAAAGCGGTGTGAACTGTTATACAGCTGAAAGAAACTACATAAACAGTGTAAATTTGACAAATATCAGTTCAATACCATGTGCCAGGTATTGTACTCAACGCTAACAAAATCATAAGAAAAATCAAAGCAGATACACCCCTGCTCTCATGGCACTTATGAACCGGTTCAAAATCTACACAACGTGTAGTAAGTGATTACCCAGTTCCCATCACATAAGCAGGGCTTACGAATGTGATCTGGTGTCGTTAATATTGGGAGTAATGTAAAGGCATCTTCCTCGTAGAAGACATTTCCAGATTTCCATGGAGGCCATCACAGAGGGCAGAGGAGAAACGTCTATTTATATATAAAACTATATGTGTGTGTGTGTACATGTATCCATATGTGTATGTGCAGATATGGAAGTATATTTAGCAATTGTATTTTAGCTCAGCTTTCTAAAATTATATTTTACATACGACTGCATACAGAACGCAGGTATCGATCGGTTGATGTGCACACAGACAGTGAAGGAACAGTCAGTGGGCTGGGCCCCTGGAGGGGCGCCGCGCACCCACCACCTGTGTAACGACACAGTGGCTCCAGCCGTGTGTGTGTTTGCTGCAGTGGAGGTGGGGCTGTCAGTAACGCATTAAACATAAGGTAAAACTTATAAATTTTAGAGGAGTAAATACATAACACCCAGCATACTTTGTTTCATTGCAGGTTTTATACTGAAAATGTATTTGAATGTTTCCAGCACCTTGCAAAGTTTCCTGTGCCCCTGAGCCCCAGTTGGGGCTACCGAGAATCAAATTCCTCTCCCCCTTTCTGTATAAATCTTTGTTTGCGAGTGTGCTTTCATGTCTCCTGGGTAACTAGCTAGGTGTGGCAGGGTCAAGCCACATATTATGTACACGTTGCACTTTTTCAGAAGCTTCCAGATTGTCTCCCCAAGAGGCTGTAGCATTTTGCATTCCCACAAGCACTTGATGAGGGTTTCAGTTTCTCTCAATTCTGGCCAACATTTGGTGCAGTCACTCTTTAAAGTTCAGCCTTTGAAGTAGGTGTGCATGAAAATCGGTTTTTGGTTTTGTTTGTTTTTGCTTTCCCCCATTGTTTAAGCTTTCTTTGGGGGCACAGCCTCCATATACACAGTTAGGAGGGACAGTGAAGTGCCTCACAGTATTTGCTTTGTGGTGTCCTTGGAAACCTGGCATCCGTCAGGATTTCTGGAATCGTCTGACCATTTACGGAAGCTCCAGCAGTCATACATCTCGCAAAGGTTCTTGCCATTCGAACCTGTACAGGGGGCAGTTCTGCTGCAGAGCTGTTTAGTTCCTGGCTTGTAATAATTGTCTCTAAATTTCCCTTTGCCTTGAATGTTGGTTAAACATTCATGGCACGTCGTATGAACGTTTTTAGGCCCCAAACCATGTAGTAGAAATTGTTTGGGACTTTTGCAGTGTATAAGCAGTATGACAATTAAGTTCATGAACTTGTTGCACCGATGTTGCTAACCTTTTTTTTGGTATCAGAGGGATCATTCATTATGAATTTTTACCAACTGGACAAACAGTTAACCAAATTTACTATTTGGAAGTGCTGAAAAGGTTGTGTGAAAAAGTTAGACGACCTGAACTTTTCGCCAACAATTCATGCCTCTTGCATCACAACAAAGCACCAGCTCACAGGGCACTGTCTGTGAGGGAGTTTTTAGCCAGTAAACAAATAACTGGATTGGAACACCCTCCTTACTCACCTGGTCTGGCCCCCAATGACTTCTTTCTTTTCCTGAAGATAAAGGAAATATTGAAAGGAAGACATTTTGATGACATTCAGGACATCAAGGGTAATAGAATGACAGCTCTGATGGCCATTCCAGAAAAAGAGTTCCAAAATTGCTCTGAAGCGTGGACTAGGTTCTGGCATCAGTGCATAGCTTCCCAAGAGGAGGACTTGGAAGGTAACTGTAATGACATTCAGCAATGAGGTATGGAGCACTTTTTCTAGGATGAGTTCACGAACTTAATTGTCCGACTTTGAATTACATTAAGAGTAACGTACGGAATGCCCCATCCCACGTCCTGGAGGAATGATACTACGTCCTATTGAAAACCAGGCATGAGAAGCAGTGGGTGCTATTGTCAGGTAATGTGGTTTGATGACGTCGCTAGGTTCTTGGCTGAAGTAAGGCTCAGTGTCCCTTGCAGATGTTACAACTCCTCCCCCTACTACTGCAGGTCTCCAAAGGTAGTTGCCAGGTGTTTTATCAGCTCCGCTCGTCCTTAGGCGCTAACATCACACTGACAGTAATGATTGGCGGCAGGCAGACACACGCTGTGGCAGTGGGTCCTCTAGACAGGGTGTGAAATGAGTTCTTGTTTAATTTCTGAATTTGATTAAAATAGCTTACTAGTAGCCTGCATAAATTAAATACTTAATTTCACATTTTTGTGAAATTTGAAAATAATTTTATGAAAGAGATCAATGTTCACCACTGTTTCATGAAAATAATTATTCTGCAGGATGTGTTAGATGGGATTTGCAAAGTATGGCCTAATAATTGTTTCATATCTAATAGATCTAATTAAGTATATTTTCTCATAAACTGTACTGATGGAGTAAGGTCCCCATGGAGTGTGAAATAATCTTCATATTCGAGAGTCAATGAGTACTAGAAGTTTCTTTTTCATCTTTTTAAAAACATTTTCGCCATTTGATTATGGAAATCTTCATTTTACGTTTTTCAAAAATGGATCTGTGGGCATTGCTTAATAGGTGAATATTATTCGTACTATGAAGTTCTTAACGATTATGTCTAGGTTATTAAAGGGGGATGGGATCATCCGCTCAACTGTTAAAAAAGTGTGACTGGGTCTGTCTCACTTTCAAGTCTTCCAGTTTCATTTGCAGCATTTTATGAAGTAGAGTGGCCTAAAATTTCAAGGGCAATACCCATTGTTGTAAAAGGTAGCGTGACTAGACAGCACATACACTGTAACTTGGCCCCCATTACTGGCCCCAGGATTGGTTGTACACAGACTGCTATGCTCAATGCAGGCAGCTGAGTCAGTGGTTTCTAATGTTATAAAAACAATTAAGTTGACAAGTTTTTAAAAAGTCACTTTAGTGTTTCACCTTGGAAGTGGCAGAGACAAGCAGTAAAAACAATACACTTTTGCTTTGTGTCACCATCTGTCCTGTTGTTAATAAGGAGAAACCATTTCAAGTGATGTTGAAGAATGAGATGTGGCATTTGCCTGAAAGAGCTGAGATGGACTCACTCCAACCTACTTTTCCACTAATTGATTTAAAAAGTCATAGTCGTAGTTTAAAAAAAAAAAAAAAGTTAGAGAAGCCAAGTTAGTATAAATCCAAAAGGGACGCCCTCAGTCTCTACGAGTGTGATGTTAGCCATGGGACGTTTCTCCCAGCACAGAATAGCTCCTAGCGTTACAAAGATGATGAAGAATTCATTGAAGTCATGTAAGTTACAGACGGACTACGTGGGCGTCATGAAAACATCACTGAGGAAAACGCTGAGTGTGGTAGAGGACTCAGCTTTCTCAGAAGCAGTAAATACCTGGTCCTTATGTTTACTGTCATTTCAAGGGAAAATATTAGAGATAAGAAGATACAAATGTGGGAAATGTCAAATATAATTTAGTTTTATGCAATAATCTGCTTTTTGGTTTTGCATTTTCCTGTTTTTAGTTCACATGGATTGCAGTGGTCAATAAAACTACGTAGGTTTCAAGTGTGCATTTGTGTAATACATCATCTCCACACTGCATGGTGTGTTCACCCAGTTTTTATATTTCCACTAGTTACGAGAGATACTTCGAGGGGTACAGGATCCGTGTGGTATTCCTTACTGTACGGACTTACGGTTCGTAGGGACCCAATTCTCCTTGCGATAAAATGCCTTTTGTCTCGGTGGAAAACAGTGCAGATCGCAGTTCTCAGCTGCGTTCATCCCTCGATCCCGCCGTCTTCTGTGGTTCCCCTCGGTCAGCTCAGTGGTGACAGATCGGAGAGATCCGGACTCATTGTCACGTCCACATATGGAGGTGCTGTGTTCTGACCTTGGTTAAATGCTTCTGTTTTGGACAGAAGGAGAGAGAACGAGAGACCTGAACCTCACCAGTTTTCCTGTCAGGTGTTTGTTAAACACAAAAGACACAGAACCGCAGGAAGAGCAGAAAAATGGGGGCTGCCTGTATCCCCTTGCTGTGACGGGGCACCTCCCACAGATGCAGTCATTCCTGCCAGAGGCCTCTGGGCCAGGCAGGCCCCGCCCTTGTCACTGCAGAACAGCTGGCTCCAGACAGGTCCCAGGAACATGGACCTTTATGCTGCTGATTCTGAGTGGCAGCTGGCATTGTCGTTGTCTCCTTTCTGACTGACATGAATCTATCCTGAAAGGAATGGCAGAGAACTGATGCCTTCTTACAGCATAGGAATAAACATTTTTTTTTTTTTATCAGTGAATAAGAACCTTCTTTTCCCCAAGTTACACTATGCAGGTAGTATTTTAGGGGTCACCTTTTTTACTTTACTAAGTGCGATTACAAGAAGTACAAGAACCAAAGGATCTTACTTTTCCTGCTATGTAGGGCCCAGACTGCAGCCATTAAACTGCACGTATGTCCACATGGAACTGGAACCATGGATGAGATGTGGAACTCCGACGTGTTTATTGATAGAATCTCAGCACATGCAGTGCTAGGGCAGTGCCCCTAATTATCCAGTGCTTTCCCAAATTTGTATTCAGAGTAAATTGCATTCTGCATAAATAGACTAAACTAGGCAACACTTGCTGTTATCAAACAAATGCAGTAAACTTTTTCAAAAGTGTGGTATATTTACGTTTTGTACTTGCAGTCAAATTAGCTTCGTATACTGACAGATGTGTGTCCCTATTTGTAGTTAAAGAATGAGAACATTAAAAAATGTATTTTTAAAAACGAGGTAAATTATTTTTAAAAAAAAGAAAAGAAAACAGAAAATGCACTAAAAGACCTTTGGGGAGTCTGCTTTTTCACCGTACAGGAGAGCTGGTGGTGTGAGATAGTTTTCCTGATTTTATCAGTATCCAGAAATCATTAAGTAAATTAAATGTTTGTTTAGTGGGCCTGAATGAATCAGATTAAACAAAAGGGCTGGAGCCAGGAGACTAAGGGAGGTGATCCCGTTATCTGATGGTGAGGACAGATGAGGGCTGTGGGCAGAGCCAATGCTCCTTATGGACCCAGTAATTTCACTTGCATGTGTTCACCTGAGAGAAATGAAAATGTGTGCACACAAAGGCTGGTGTGCTCAAATGCCTGCGACACTGTACACATCCCCACTGGAAACAACTCACACATCCATTAATTGTAACCAGATAAACCAGTGTTGTTATGTCCATGCAATTGTATTCAGCCATACAGAGTGACAGCTACAGATACCCAAGACTACATAGGAGAATCCCAAAATCCCAGAATTGTTCTGTTGAGTGAAAGGAGCCAGACACAAAAATACAGGTACTGTCCGATTCCATTCAGGTGAAATCCAGAAGAGGGAAAGCCCTGGTGACAGAAATCACATTACTGGCTGCCTGGCGGCAGGGAAAGGGAGAGGGTATTGAGGCAAAGGTAGCTTGAGGAAACTTCGGCGAGTGTGGGAAGGTTCTGGAGCACGAGCTCAGTGGTGGGTACACAATGCTATGCTTCAGTCAGATTTATCAAATTAAATAAAAACTCATCAAATTTTACATTTGGATATGGTGAACGCCATACATAATTTATTCCTTAATTGAGCTGATTAAAAAAATGTTTTGGACTGAAATGAATAATAATGAATGACTAGAAAATAATTTCATCTGTTTAATTATTTTTTAATCCATAGTACTGCATAACTAGCCTAGCTGGGAATACATAAAAAAAAAAAAATTAGAATCAAAGGAATGGAAATAAAATAGATTTGACAGACTTAATTATTTGTATTTTTCTACTAGATTCTCACATGATAGACCTTGATCTAGCCCTTTTGTCTTTTTCTCTTTTTAGAAACTTAGCCTTCTTCTGCCTTCTGGGATGTTTTTACAGTGGACGGTCTTTGATAGTATAACTTTTTAACTTAAAGTTTATTACGATAGACTTAAGTGTAAGATTACAGATATACACATGATACTTTTGACAGATTCTTATCAATGAACATTTTTTGAGAACTGAGTGGAAAAACAAATTCTGGAAAATTTTCCCCATACCCAAGATTCTTGATTTCTCCTTCAAATTTAACCTATTAAATTTAACCTGTTTAAAGCACTTTTCCTGTGCCATAAATAAACTCAAGATTATTTGCTGAACAGTTACTGGATCCCCAGAACTGTTGTGTGCGGTAGAGGATGGTGAAAGCTAAAGCAAGAGCCAGCTCTGGAGGAAGTCCCGGTCCCTCCGAGGAGAGAAGCAACCGTACCTGAAAGAAGTGAGACAGAATTTAGAGGATGAGATAGGAGTGTTCTTGGGGTCCAGGGGGGCCAGTGGAGGATCCATGCATCAGATACTCACGGGAAGAGTCAGTGGGATACAGATGACAGAAGCCATTCTGAGACACCTATAGAACGTATGATTTAAGTATATGGCCTTTTTATCGTGGGGATTTCAGGCAGAATCAAAAGAACGAAATATTTAACCTGAAAGGACTGATGTTTAACGGAGTGTACAAAATTGTTATTTTCCTCTATCTGTTGCTCTGTGTGAAGAGAACGGTAGAGGAATAGAGAGCGATGTTTTTTGCTGTCCTACTTAGTAATAACGGGGGGGAGGGTGTGTTAATGATGTTTCCCGTCTGAAGACCTCTTTACCCTTCGGCCTCACGCGTGGCCTCCTCAGGCTGTGGCGCCAGGAGAGCCTTTCCCGCCATGCATCTGTCCATTTCCCGTCTGGTCCCCATCCTGTCACCTCTGGACAGTTTCTGGCCAGTCACAGCATCCAGTCTCTGAAGGGCAGCCCTCATGCGACACATTTTCTTCTAGAGTTAGCTCTCAAATAGCTTGAATTATTGGTTTAACTTTAAAAAAGAAAGTTGCCCCAAAATTCCATAAGCTCTTAAACACATAATTTTTACTTTCCACCCTGAAAAGAGCAGACAACCAACCAAATGCATTTTTACCATCTTTAAGAAGTGTAGTAAAATGACCACCACCACATAAAAGGTTTTAGTGCCCTTTTGATAATGTACAGCACAGAAAGAAAACTGTCACTATGTAGTATTCGTCTTTTTAATGTAATTTAAGCCCTGATTCTTAGATAACTGGACACCAAGAAATGGGAGTGATTACTCAGAAAGCACTTTACTTACCATCTGTTCTATTGCTGTGTAAAGGTGTGACATCATTATGTGTTTTAGAAGCGCCTTTGGAACCAGCACACAGTGTGGCTATAACAGAATATTCACCCGTTGATACCCCATAATCTGTGCCTAAAATTAATAGTTGAAAGTCTGACAAAGACATGAGGACTCAAAAATTTCAAAAATTGGCTAGCCTTTCAACCAAAATTATAGGTCAACACTTTTTAAAACATATTTTTTATTAAATAACCTTTTAAATTTTAGAATAGATTTGTTTATTTTTTAAAAATTTTATTAAATTTACTGCAGTGACAAAGGTTAGTAAAACTATATGGTTTCAGGTGTGCAATTCTGTAATACATCATCTGTACTTTACACTGTGTGCTCACCACCCAGAGTCAGTTCCCCTGCCATCACCGTGTATTTGACCCCCTTGTACTTCATCTACCTCCCTTTTCCCCCTCCCCCTCTGGTGACCACTAAACTATTGTCTGTGTCTATGAGTTTTGCTTGCTTGTTTGTAGAACAGTTTTAGGTGTAAAGAAAACTTGCAAAGCTAGTAAAGAGAGTTCCCATGTGCCCACACCCGACTCTCCTGTCATTCGCACCTTACATTAGTACCGCCTTGCGTGTCCATTGGTCACGACTTGGAGACGTCATTCACTGAAGTCTGTATTTCACTCCGATTTCCATAGTTTTTCCTAATGGTCTCATTCTGTGGGACCCACAGTACATTTAATGACCGTGCCTGTTTAGGTGGTGACTTTTTCTCAGACTTCCGTTGTTTTTGATACCTTGACAATTTTGCCGAGAACCGGTCAGGTATTTCTATAGCATCTCCCTCAACTGCGATTTGTCTGATGTTTTTCACTTGATTAGACTGGGGTTGTAGTTATTTCCAAGAAATACCACAGCATCGTCATATATTGTAACGACTGGTATCAAATGATTGGGGAGCTTAGTTTGACAGTTCTCAAGATGCGTTACTGGTTAAGTCATAAAAATGAAAAGAATAGCAGTATAATAGTAATACCGGCACACAGTTAGCTAGAGCTTCACATGTGTCAGGCTCTCCTCAGAGCACTTTGCACTCAGAGCCACTGTTATCCCCAATCTGGGACAAGGGTCCAGAGCGCTTGCCGAAAGTCAGCGATGTAGCAGGTGGTGTTGCCGAGACTGTGTAAGCTTGTTCCAGAGCCTTCCTTCTGAGCGCTGTGCCATCCCGCTTCCAGAACAGTCTTAGGGCAGCAAACAGCTGGCTAATGGCAGGTTGCATTGTGAAGTTAATTTCTCACAATGAATCTGCATGTGCAGAAGAATTTTTTTAACTTGAGATGTTAGCTATTTGATATTTAACAAGAACATGCTATTTCTTAGCAATGTGTAGGTGAGTAAGCAAATCTGAATAATTTTCCTCTTTTATCCTGTTTATTCCTACTTTTCTTCCTATTGAACAAATGGGTAATGCTTGTTTTATAGGGTTGCCTCAAAATGAGCCTTTCCGGTTATCTGAATTTCCTGGTTATGGTTTTCCTTGAATATCCTTCTGCCAACATCCACACAGGCACATGTGTATGTACTTTTTGTGAAAAATCAAATGTGTATGAGTGCATATTTAGAAAACTGTGAAGAATGTACATAGTTTATTACTTTGACATATAAATTTTAGAATGGTAGAAATATTTTATTCCTTTTTGATGACTCTGGTAAGCAGAAACTTCACTCTTCTTTTTCACTTATTCATCTTAGAAATTACGATGCCGTGACTGATATTTTAACCTTGATAGTGACCGTGAGTTGAGCATAAACCGGGGCAGCTGGTCAGTCCAGCTTATGAACCTACTAGAACCACTGTGTGGCGATGTCGGCGTGGGCACGCGACACGGGCATGTGCCAGGCGGCAGCTGAGGTTCCCGCTGCGGTCGGGGAGCGTGAGGCACCCAGCTGGTGATGAGCCCTCCTCCTCCTCCAAGGCAGGCCTTGGTGTCCAAGTGCTGTGCAGGGTCTTAGAATTAAACAGCTGCGACAACCACAAAAACATTAAATGCACATGTGGCTTGAATGTGATATAAATGAAAGTAAAATCATAGCAAAATTATATTTCATAATGAATTTCTACTAATTAATTCTGAGAAACAAAATTGTGTCATGCATTCCATCCCTTCCATTTGTTCTGACAGATGTCTTTTGTGACTAACTGGGCTCTTGAATTGTTTTCTGTTTTGGAACATACTCGTGTATTGAAAACGTCCTGTAATGTGGGAAGTCAAGACTGCACTTTAGGGTGACTCACCTTCCTTCCTGGGTGCCAACCGAGGCGGGCATTTGTGTGAGGAACCACAGGCACCTGACCAGCCATTGTGGGGCTCACAGGGATGCCAGCGGCCCAACGCCTGTGTCTCTTGCTGTGTGATGTGGAGGTGGCAGTTGTGGAATGCTGTGGTCGATACCCAGGCCAGCCCGGCCCCCGTAACGGAGACACGTGCATTGTGGGAGCCAGATTTTCAGCTCAGAACCAGGCTTTGGAAGTCCCGCACCAGGCTGCTGGGTCAGCAGGGAGCGAGGGCAGGGAAGTCGGCCGAGTAAGTGGGACCTGGCATCGTCGCTGGTCATGTGTTGAATAGACTTGTCGTATTGACACTGCATGATGCCTGAGCGCTCGCCCCTCCCAGCTTCTGGCCAGTGCCTCAGACAGCATTCTCACTTCCAGCAGCACCCCCAAAACTCTGGGCACTGCTGACTGTGAGTGTCCCACCGTCTCGATGAGAGCAGAGAGGGAAGAGCTCAAACTGTCCATTGCAGAGCTTACAAGCCTTCTGGATCCCCAGCAGCCAGCCTTGCGCCCCGGGGCCCCGAGGGGGTGGGAGACAGAGCACACATCAGTCCGGCCTGAGCTGAGCTGTTGGCAGCACCTCTACAACAACTGTTCCTGTTTCAGCCAAAGCATGTTGGTGTGAAAAGCAATACACTGTTTTGTGCACACCGCAGAATGTCCCCTGCGCCCTGTAATTACGCGTGATTCCACAGGACTTTCACAAGTCCAGGCCACTGTCACAACAAGCTGCTGCTTTCCGGGGTTATGTGACCGATAATGACGGAACGGAAGTAGGCCAGGGGGCTTCAGCTCTCCCACGTGGCGGTCACACTGTGTCCACACGGCTCTCGGTGGTGCCAGGAGTGTGCGCCGCCTTCACGGGGCTGGGGGTGCAAGGGCAGGATTGGCTGATTCCACTCCTGTGCTGCAATCCTGTTTTCCAAAGATAATGAAAGGAAATCGATTATTCTAGAGACTCCAAGCCTGAGGAAAAGGAAAATTAATCAGGATGTGGGTGCAATGTGGGCGTTCACACAAGAAGCTAGCTTTTCGCAGCTCTTTCCTCTTCGGAAAATGGAATAATTTATTGACAGTGGGCACATTTTCATGTTTATTAGCACCCACCACACGAGAGTAATCTGGTAGCCACAGAATACCTCTAGTCTATTCTAGGTTTGGTTTTTTAAGCCCTGAATTCAGGAAGGAGATGGCAGTCCAACCACAAAGGAGGAAAAGGTGTTCAAGCTTACAGAATCACTTTTACCAGAGAGTAAAAGTGTAAGCAGCCATGTTAATAACTTACATAAACTGTGAGAGGTTTGGTCGGAGGTTATGAGAGAGAAAAGCTTTAACTCTCCAAAATGTAATGTTTCTAACACTTGTAAAGACTTTTTATCTAAATAGCTGGAGCAAAGTGGTTTCTCCAGAAGTTAACTAATTGCAATCCTGTGAGAAAGTACATGTATATGGTTTTTAAAGAAACATTCTATGAAACCGCATGAAATACATAATTTTTGATACTTTCCCAGCTTTATTGAGCTGAAGTCGACGTCCAACATTGTGTAAGTTTAAGGTCTACAATGTGATGATTTGATATATGTCTGTATTGTGAAATGATGACCACAATAGAGTTAGTGAACATCTCTATCACCTCACAGCTTTACCAGGTCTCTTCCTCTCCTGGTAACGTTCAAGTATGCGGTACAGTATTGTTCACTGTACAGTAGTCCCCCCTTACTGAGAGGTTTGCTTTCCGGGGTTCCAGTGACTTGTAGTCAATCTTTTGTAGTCAACCAAATACATTAAATGGAAAATTCCAGAAATAAACAATTCATAAGTTTTAAGTTGCAAACCCTTCTAAGCGTGTGGTGGGATCTCGTGCTGTGCCGCTCGGTCCCGCTCGGGGTGTGGCGCCTCCACACTGCACGTGCCCCCCCCCCTGTAAGTGGCTCACTAGTGGTCTTGGTCATCCTGTTGGTTATGGGAGAGAGAGAGAAAGCACATTCCTGTAACTTTTATTATACTAATGTGTGGTAAGTGTGCTATCTTATTATTATATTCCCTATTATTGTTAATGTCTTACTGTGCCTAATTGATAAATTGAATTTTACCATATGAATTTATGTGTAGGACACATTGTCATTAATCCCCCTCAAAATAGTCCCCCTCACTTTGAACACACTTATCCCATCATTCTTGCCACTTTCTGAAGCAGTTCTGGAAGTCCTCTTTCCTGAGTATCTTTAGTTGCACTGTCCTGGCTGCCTCCCTGTTCTGAATCGATTCAAAACATTTACCTTTCATGGTCATTTTGACTTTGGGGAAGAGCCAGAAGTCAAACGATGCCAGTTCTGGTGAATAAGGTGGATGAGGACACACCATAATGTTTTATTTGACAGAAAGTGCCATATACCGGAAGAAATGTGTGACACATAGCCTTTCCATTGTGATCACAAAATACGGTGAGTGCTGCTGCCAAGTGCCATCCAACAGAAAAGCAAAGATCTTCAATATGGGAAGCAGCACGTCGAACCTCAATAATAGTGTATAACAAGTTTCAACTTATTTGGTGCAATCCGTTGGGTGTGAGCAATGGTTGAGACAAGGTGTGTTTCAAAGTGTGCTATAAATCATCCTCCATCATGACAATGGTCTGTGTCACGCATCACTTCTGGTATGGCAATTTCTGTCAATTAAAAACATTATGGTGTGACCTCATCTACGTTATTCACCAGATCTGGCACTGTGAGACTTCTGGCTCTTAGCCAAAGTCAAAATAAGTCATTACATAGAGGCAGCCAGAACAGCACAACTAAAGACATTCAGGAAAGAGGACTTCCAGAACTGCTTCAGAAAGTGGCAAGAACAATGGGGTAAGTGTGTTCAAAGCGAGGGGAAGTATTTTGAGGGAGATTAATGGCAATGTGTCTTTTACTGTAATAAATTGTTTTTTATTTAAACATTTACTGTATTGTTTGATCACATCTCTTATATATGGGGTTCAGTATGCTCTAAGGTTCCAGGCATCTGTGAGGGTTCTTGGAACGTATCTCCCGTGGGTGATGGGGGGGCTGCTGTGATCACCACACTGGGCATCACATCCCCAGGACTTGCCAGCTTAGATGTGAAAGTTGGTACCCTTTGAACACCTTGACCCCTTTCCTCCTCCCCCCCGCCCCAGCAACCACCAATTTAATATCTGTTTCTATGAGGTCAATTTTATTCGATTCCACATTTTGATCACTGTAGCTTTGTAGGATAGTTTGAAGTCAGGGAGTGTTAGACCTCCAATGTTCTCCATTCTCAAGGTTGCTCTGATTATTCAGGATCTTTAGTGCTTTCATATGAAATTTAGGATTGTTTTTTTCTATTCTGTGAAAAAATGCAGCCCTTCCAGGTCTGGGTGTGGCCCGGGTGTGTTTCAGCATCCCCCAGGTTCTGGGATTTCCACAGTGGTGTCTTGTCCATGGAGAGCTGCTGGTTGGTCTTCTTGTGGTGGGGATTGAAGTCAGGAATTCCCTATGTCACCATGTGGAAGACATCACTTCTCATCAATTTTATAATAATTTTTAAAATCCAAACAAATTCTCCTCTGGTACCTGAGACTTCAGCAATCTAGTGCATTTCACTCCTCAAATAGAACACGCGACTTTGTCAAGAACAGATACAGTGTGACAAAGCACCCCAACTGGAGCAGAGCATGGTGTGTTTCCAAAGTTCACTGCTGATAAGGCACCCTCACTAAAAGGTGGGGGTATTAGCTCACAGAATTGAAAAGTTATCTGCTGTGATTTGGGGAAATTGTGGTCTGTATGTGTGATTATGGATAAATATAAGTTTAGGGTACAGCTGTATTCATTAAGTACTTTTCTGTAGTGAACTTCCTAAGTACTTTTGGATTAGAAGAGAGACACTCGCTAAAGCTGTTGATGGATTTCCCATCTGCTCATAGAGACAGACCTCAGAGAACAAAGGGCTGTCAATAGTGTGTGGTTGGCATTACTAGCTGCCTTGCCCCAGCCCATTGTGACAGTTTTCTGGTCATGTCCCAGTAGATCAATTGTGACAACCTGTGGTTTGTTATGTAAAGCAAACCAAGCAAACACGGGCACTGTGTTTCTGATAGGATAATTATATCTTGTTTCTTCCATACTGTCCTCCCAGACTTTTTGGAAAACGAAGTATATACCACATACCTTCTTATGTGGAAATGAATGTTTTGAAATGCATTTTAATTCCACACTAACTGAGATATACCTTCTGAGTTGCTTTCTTCTTATTTCTGTGGTAGTAATTTATCCTCTGTTAATTTTTTTAAAGGTACCGATTCCTAAAGAACATCTGAAAAATGCTTATTTCAAAAAAGAGTTTACAGTTATAAAACGCCCTTGATACCTGAGGTCATTTTTAGTGATGAGAAATCAGTATTATGTCCAACCCACATCCTTATTTGGCACGATGTTATTTTATCTCATTATCATGAAAACATGGGAATGCATTGTCAAACCAAGTAGATACATTTCATCAGTTACAAAGTATAAGTATTTTCATTTTCTGTCTGTTACTTGTATATTTTTTTAAATTTATCCAGATCTCAATCTGGGACAAGGGCTAAAGTAGCTGGGGTTCATCAAAAACTGCCATGTATATTAAGAGTCTTTCTATAATACAACCATTACATTTTCATAAAATGCATCATTGTTTTCAATACAAAATATCTTGTGTTTTTGGAGAATAGAAGACTCACTTGTTTCTTAACCCACCCACCTACTCACATCCTGGGGTGGTTAGAAGTGGGATGAGTGTTTCGTGAATGAGCAAGCTCATTACAAGTGTGATGGGTGGAAATCCCGACTGTGAAAGCTGTGCAAATACCTGGTTCTGTGGGATTTGTGAGAAGTGATTCTGAAGGGCATCTGCTGTGCTTGGTCACTTGAGTAGGGAATGCAGATTGACCAGTTGCTAGAATAGAGCTCACAGCAAAGCACAAAGGTATTAAGTAGAACACACAGTGCCAAGCACAGGTGAGAGGGCTGCCAGAGCATGTGACACAGGCTGTCCCAGAGCCAAGTTCACCCAGGATGAAACTGTCAGCAGGAAAGTGAATGGGTGACCTGAAGGGTAAGGGGCACACGTGTTCACAGCAGCCGCGAAGCTGAAGACAGAGACACTGTTGGGTCCTGAGAAAGCGTGGCGTGCCTGGGTGGTGGGTAGGTAGCGTGGAGGGACGGGGTGAAGAAAGCCCCGATGTCAGCACTGTCCCTCCAGGCCTGGGGCTTCCAAGTCAGGGGAAGGAACTTGGATTAGAAATGAAGGTGCTCACCCGAGGAGTTCAAGCCGCCTAGCGCACTGTGAGATTCGGGGTGTAGGAAGAGTCTTTGGCTGCAGTGTGGGAAGTGTAATGAGGCAGCAGTGCGGGAAGCAGTGAGATGATAACTCAGCAGGCAGTGGTGATGATGAAAGATGTGGACATTGAACAGTGCACTCTAACCGAGAGCCAGCTAGGACACCCGGGAGAAGTGCATACACACTCGTGGGTGGTGTATTGTGAGGGCGAGGGAGGGTGGGGGCAGTGTCCACGATGCACTAGGTAAGCCTTTTGGGGCGCTCCTGAAACAGCATTCTGAGTAAAATATATTTATCATGGCAAAGCTAAGGTCCACGGGTCATATTTGTGTTGCTGAGTTCTAAACCTGAGGTCCCAGAATGTCGTAAAATATAAAAGCAGAAGGGACACTGACAATGATCTAACCCCATCCCCTTTGTTTATCCGTAAGATTAAACCATTTCTTTAAGGTTTTAAACTCTAGCTGGTTGGTGCGAAGTGGAATGAAAAGGTTCTTCATCAGGGAGGATAGTGTATTTAAAAGTGGTTTTAGTATTTCCCTTATTTCAAAGCTAGAGAAGAATTCTCGTAGATACTTTTAAATATTCTTCCATGTCTTTGAGAAGTATAAGTCATGTGGGGAAAAGTGGAGGAAAAGGCTGCATTTCATCAGATTTATTGGTGAGAAATAAATTGAATTTTTAGAATGCTTATTATAAATGTTTCGGGCATACTCTATTTTTAATAATAACTTTATAATGTGGCTTTCATCTAAACCTCTCAATACGAAATGATATGCCAAAGTGAACTCCTTCAACCTCTAAAAAGAGTAGAGCAGACTTTTGATTACAGACAGAAGAGTGATGTTTCTCTGCTCAAAGCTCCCGTGTGAACCTAACTCAATACCAGGTAACCTGATCAGTGGGAAGGAAGGAGGGTGTGACGCCACCTTTGGAGAAACTGGGGACATCATTACCTGGAGGATCAGCATAGGCTGAGGGTGGGGACATGCCGTGGAAATGGGGCCAGGGCAGGAAGACTGTCAGGGAAGGTGTCGGTCTCTATTTCTCTGCACAGCAGGCTGTACACACAGGAGGTCAGGGCAGGCTGCAGGGGCCTCTCCCAGTGACATGACCGGTGGAGAACCGGAATTCCAGGCAGGAAATCACACACACACACACACACACACACACACACACACGTCGTCTTCATAAGCAGCATGTTTCTCGTGTGGCCTTGAGGACACATTGGATCGCTGTGACGAACCCACATGCTCCACGCTCCACGGGTGCCTGGATGTCTGCTGGTTGACTCGGAGATGACCATGTGGAGCCACAAGAATGGGAAGCCCCCGTCTTAGCCTTCCCATGGTTAACAGTCGAGTTCAAGGTTGGATGTTGGTGCGAGAGTGTTATAAACAGCAGACCAAGTGCAGGCTCCTTTCACCCACCTTACTCACCAGCAGCTCCTCCCCACTTTCCTTTAGCAAATTACCGCTCCAGGAAGCACTTCCATCTTAAAAGATGAGACCATGTCAAGCTCAGGCCCTCCACGAGCAGAAAAGGGCTGAGCTACACAGCCTGCGGGTGGCCAGCAGCTTGACCCTCACTCTCACATTCCTGGACAAGATCCATCATCACTGGGAATACGGAAGCTTCCAGAAGCTCAACCCTCCCCGCCTTGTGTGTTTGCTGCTATTCCTCCTCTTCCCTCAGCTCCCAGAACTCCCACCCCGGAAGGCCTCCAGGCCTTCATCTTCACCATCCTTCCCCGTCTTTCCTTCTTGTCCCCACATAGTCTTACAGTTGATACGTAGAATCAAAATGAACCATTGCCCCAAGAATTATGTACTACGAAAATCATAGAACATTTTTTTTTTCCCTTTGGGTTTCATAAAATAATATTTCAGTAAAATCCAAACAATATTCTCAACCGTATTTTGGGGGAACATTTCTCAACAGGAAGGAGCAATAGACACTTCCTTTGAACAACTCTGAATACATGCCAGTAGCATAATTCTGAAGTTAAAGTCAGTTAGGAAAAGTAGGTCAGAGAACGTAAAAGTGGCCCAGTCTTGACCCGATGGAGGCCTTAAGTATTCTAGAAGAAGAAACGGACTGCATGGGCATGGCTTCATGCTCTTAGCCACAGTATGGTGTCTTTTATTGAAATTCCCCTTGGGGTTCGCTGGGGCTGTGATAACCAAGTACCGCAGTCTGGGCAGCTGGAACAACACACATTTATCTCTCGGGTCTGAGACCGGAAGTCCAAGGTCAAAGTGCCGGCAGGTTTGTTTCTCCTGAGGCTTCTCTGCTGGGCTTGTAGACAGCTGTCTGTTCCCTGGAGTCTCTTTGTCTTAGGAGTATGAGGCGCAGCTCCTAATTGGATTAGAGCCCCACCATTATGACCTCATTTAAACTTACCGGCTCCTTAAACACCCTGTCTCCAAATACAGACGTTTTGTAGGTTAGGGCGCCAGCGTATGAGTTATGGGGACACACAGTTTAGTCCACAGCAACTCTGAGTCGTTGTTAGCAGTTCATTCAATACTGTTTCCCCAGACACATCCTTGCCGTGCAGACATCTGTGATGTGAATTTAGGACAGAGCTGTATGCTTGCATGAAAGGACATGATCTCACAAGATGAAAAGCCGACAAGAACACACACCTGAATGGGCAGTGTGCCGCATCTGTGCAGTGACCCGAGGAAGGCCTGTGGGCAGAGCTCAGGGTCTTGTCCAGAAGCAGTTTCGAGCTTGCTCTAATGCACAGATCATTGGATAATCAAGTGACCAAATGTGTCCAATTGTAGAGCAAAACTGAAAAAAAAAAATAGACCAGAAAAAAGTTTAAATTATGCATAGCTCAATGCCCATTTCAATCACAAAATAATCTTTAAAAAGTAGGCACATAATATTTATCTTAGTAGATACAGTGAACATAGAATATCCATCTTTGGTATTATGTAATAAATATTAAAATAGCATTTAGTAAAGAAATTAAATGTAAAATATCTTAGTAAAACCAAATACGTACATGGTATTTCATTCTAAGCAGTACAAATTGGTTTCTCTGAGAAAAACTGATAATGAAACCCACTTGGAGGAAATAGTGAGTTTATGTTCTAAGTTTCTAACTAAAAGCATGTAAAGTGCTATAAAACTGACAGCTTTCATTTTGGTACAATATCTTTAGAAAAAAAGTTGATAAATGTGCCGGTAATTGATTAAACCTGATCCCTAGTTTCTAAAATTACAATTGGCTTTTCCCCTGACCGTGCACTCCTTCTCTTCTTTGTGGCCCACCATCCAGGTGTGCTTTGAAGTCAAGAAAATACAAATCAGCGGGAAGTTAACAGGCTGACGGGCCCCTGTAAATTGTCCTCTCATCCAACAAAAGATGCCGTGTGTCTATTTGATTTTTCATGGCAGAATTGAGAAAGAATAGAGAAGTCATGAAATAGTTTTGATCTGTGATAATGTCCAGCATTCTCTTATTTTTCTGCCTAATTCATTGTTTTTTGTACCTATGTGAGAATTATTCTAATACTCACATTTTGCCTAAACTTGCATTTTCTTTTATTTATCTTTAACTCCCACCTTATTCCCAAAAGAATTTAAAGAAATTTAATTCTATTTTATTCCCTGAAAACTAAACACAAAATAGCAGAATATTTACACATTGTACATTTGGCTAACAGTGCAAAATGCATTTAAAAAGATTTTAGTTTGAGAGGTGATTTTGTTTCCATTGAAGTGGTGTTTTTTTGTAGAATTAAATTCAGTTTCTAATTTTGTGGATTGTGGATTGGCTGTGCAAACACCAGTTTTCCAGAATCTGTTTTCCTTCATCTTCCTCCACTAAAGAGTCTGGGAAACCGTAACATCACATTTCCAGGATCCTCCAGAGGTGACCTGCACTAAACAACGAAATGCAAACAAAAGTCACTAGACAGGGCCTCTTGGGAGGCGCTATAAAATAGAAAAATATTTTGTTTTTTAAAGAGTGCCGCCGTCCACCTTTGTGGGGACTATGGTTCTCCGCACTCTTCCTGCCTTGAGATCCAGCAGCCTCTTTGCACCATGAGGCCACGGCCGCTCAGAGCAGTGGAGACAGGAGTCCGGGCTGTGACGGCCCAACACCTGGCCTTGTGCTTCCTCTCTCCATCCTCCTTGGCGCGTAAGGGAAATTAAATACTTAGTAATTTAAGCCACAGCTCATTAAACTTTTTGTTCGTAGTGGCCAAATGCAGTGAAACAGTGTTCACACTATTTCGTGACACTTTTCTGTGACCTGTGAAAATGATAGTAGCTTAGCTTGTGAGATGATTTAGCTGTCAATGCACTAGTTTAATTCATTGGTGGATTTATTGCACAACAATCATTTCTATGTGATTCTTTTTAGATGGGCACATGTAAGAAATCCACTTGGGTGTCTAATTTTAGGCATAAATCTTTGCGTTAGTGCAAACTGAGGACCATTGTTTGGAAACGACCCCAGTTGCTTTGGTAGCAAATGTGTTGCTTGTTTGTTTATGGAATATTAATTACCAGAAGTTGTTGGACCATCTAAACCAATTATTTTTTCAAGATGTCCTTTCTGTATCACTAACTAGTGCTGAAATGTTCTGGGAACAGGGTGTTTGTTAGGAGGCGAGGGGGATAAATTCTGGGTCTGTTCGTTGTTGCACAGGGACCCGGCCCCACTCAGCATGGCCTTGAGTGGGTTCCCAGTTTCCTCACCAGGAAACTGCAGCTTCACATCCCTTCTTCCCTGAGTAGGGGCTGCCTCATCCTAAATGAGAGACTGTCCTCTTTGGTAGCTGTTTCTTCACTGTCCCCTGTCATTTCTTCACAGTGCAGATAAATGGCTCACGGGGAACCACTAGAGAGCTTGGACTCTCAGATTTGTGTGTGGCAGGCAGGTCTCCCCAAGAGACTGCATGTAGGCAAGCTTGGGGACCACTGACGCAGACAGAAGGCAGAGACCATGGACAGGAGGGCTCTGTTTCACTTGGCTGGATTCAGCAAGGCCTGATTCTCTAACAAAACAGTAGTTACTCTCTCAGTCTCAAAGCTTCTAATCAATAGGAAAGAACAAATACAGAGGTGTCTTCAAACTTCTCAGTTATTGCATGGCGCCGTACTAATACAGATTATTTAATACAGATGATTTAAGGACCAGCCTTAATTGAGCTTCTGAAGTCGAAGGGCTTCTTCTTTTCTTTTTTGACTTGTTTCATCCTGAAATTAGGGGTGCAGTAATGCTGGGTGTTGGCTGACCGTTGGAAATTAAAATTGCAAAGGAGCAGAATGGGTCCCTCATTAATGCACAGGGTAAGGGTAACGCCCCCTCCACCAGCTGATCTGTGCTCTGGCTTGTCCCTGAGGCCAGGTGTCCCCAGGCCGGAGGTGTGGACCCCACCTGGAGGCAGTGCGAGCACAACTGCTAGGCTCCCATGCAAACCCTTTTAGATGAACTTCCAGGAGATCACTGGACAAAAAATAGCCCCTTGGACTGTTTATGTTTGTTTGACGGATGTCGGATGTTTAGTGCTCACTTCAGAACGTCTTCAGAGAGACACGTGTCTCCCCAGGTGCCATGTGCTGTTCATCCTTCAATGTCCATTCGGGTCGCTAGACGGTTCCTTCCTAGTGGTAATAAATTATTGTTGGTCCAAGTACCTGGGGACATAAGGACGGCCCCACCATTTTGTTTGGAAGAGGATCCAAGATAATAGTAAACCCAAGTTTCTGTAGATAGTAAATGAAAGGTCTGTAACTTGAATCTAGATTCTCAGTCTGACCCTTTCCTATAACATGTATGGCCCACCAGGCTCATATAAATGGGTTGACAGAAGTGAAACTCCCTCAGGACTTAGGATTGGCGCTCTTGGCAACACGGCAGCTAAAATCAGTAGCGCTGGTGACTCTTAGGTCAGTTGTATCTCGTGGTGCATTGTGGCGTCTTCTCGCCACTCACTGACAGTTTATCTGGTTTCCTTAACTCTTGCAGCAGATTATAACAAAGCCCAAGGAAAGAATGAAGCCCAAATCCAAGGTCCTCTTCTGTGTGGTCCTCGGCCAGTCTGGCGCTTTTGTGTCCGCCACATCTCATTTATCATGTGAACTCTAATACACATATTGTAAGACAGCAAGTAAAACATGTGTTAGAGGTGAGCGTCAAATAGCTTACGTCCGTGTAATATAAATGTCTCAGGTGATTAAAATATCATCAAAATAAACACTTGTTAAGATTCAGAAAAATTAACATGAAAAAGTGAAAATGAAATAACATTATTTAGTACTTTTAAAGGTCATGGTCGAAGAAAAAATGCATGGGTAGGAACAGCACGGAGCCCCCAGGGGACGTTGTGCAAACACTCGCAGCTGTCGGAAGGCAGCCCTGTTGCAGCCTAATGTCCCCTGGCCCCTCATCAGATCACAAGGCCACCCGACTATGTGGTGGGGTGTTTGGCCCGACACTTTGCTTCTCTAGGGGCTGCGGTATTTTCCTGGGGAAGGAACTGTAGTGCCTGTTTTGAAGGAAGCCTCGCGAGGTCTTCTCTGACCCCTCCCCTCACACTCCAGGTGGCAGGAGGGTCCGTCAGTTGCTGTATGGGTCCCAACATTGTCTAATTCACCTGCTGCTTCTTCAAATGACAGGTGACGTCGAGGCAGACTCTAACATAAAAGCAACGTGACCTCCAAGGGAAATTTTGAAATCTGTGTCGATTTTGTCACAAACATTTGGGACAAGAGTGACACAGAGCCTGTACAGGACCAAGACTGCAGATGGTCCCAAGAAGGTCCCCCCACATGAAGCTTCATCCTGGCCTAATCGCAGGACACGTCCATATTCCTTGATGGCTGAAGAGTAAGAGTGGCCACAGAATATCTGCACGCAGAATATCTGCTTTGGGACCGTGCCACCTTCGCAGTCACCACTCACTGCCGAGCACCTCGTCGCAGACGCGTCAGACACACGCGCTGCCACAGGCCTCTGGACCAAGGCGCTTCATGTCTCTGCTGGAAATGAGTGACCCCAGGACACGCTTGTCCCTCAGCCTGGGAAGCAGAAAGACCCTCTGCTGCCACACTGTCTCACTGCAGCCACTTTATTCTGAGCAGTCAGTGAAGTCAGGAGTTCTCAGCTCAATGCGGAAAGCAGTATTACCGAAAATGCCGTCATTTATTTCACTGTGAGAAGAAATTATGAACTTGAGCATCACAGAGGCAGAAAGAAGCTTCTAGAAGTCTGAAGTTTGCTAATGATCATAGTCTTGGCTAATACTTCCAGCCCTACATACCAGGCACTTCCCCTGAGTTAGGAATACGTTGTTTAAGTCTCATGCCCACCCTTTGAGGTAGGAAGCAGTAAGCTGATAATGCAACACTGAGGCTTCGGGACACTACATTGCTCATGGTGTCCAGCAAAGAAATGGACGTTCACCACCTCGTCTGAGGCCTGGCGCCTGACCTCAGAGCTGGGTCCTTCACCAGCACCCTGGGCGCCCGGCCCCGACGCAGCGCAGAGCACACGCCAGAGGCAGGCTCTGTTCTCAGTGGCCTTTGTCAACTTCAGTGAAAGAAACATGGTTTAAGGCACGGCACCCGTTAAGTTCAAGCACATCTACCCCAGCTGGATCACGTGAACCCCACGCATTGCCTGTCCTGAAGGGCAGGGCTGCTTCTCTGGAGCCCCCTTCGGCTTGCACGGTGTCCAGGTGCTCTGTGCTCCCACATACCTGTACTGTAGGGCCATCTTTACTTGATGGCCTGGAGGGTTTCTAATAGCTTTTTGGTGGAGTCTTTAGGGTTTTCTACATATAGCATCAGGTCATCTGCAAAGAGTGATAATTTAACTCCTTCATTCCCAATTTGGATGCCTTTTATTTCTTTCTCTTGCCTGATTGCTCTGGCAAGGACTTCCAACACTGTGTTGAAAAGCAGAGGTGATAGGGGACAGCCCTGTCGTGTTCCTGAACGTAGAGCAAAGGGCTTCAGCTTTTCACCATTAATTATGAGATTGGCTGAGGGCTTGTCATATATGGCCTTTATTATGTGAAGTATTTTCCTTCTATACCAATTTTAGTAAGTGTTTTAATCATGAATGGATGTTGTATCTTGTCAAACGCTTTTTTTGCATCTATTGATAAAATCATATGATTTTTTCCTTTATTTTGTTTATATGATGTTTCACTTTGATGGATTTGAGTATGTTCAACCGTCCTTGTGCCTCTGGGATGAACCCCACTTGGTCATGATGAATAATCTTTTTAATGCGTTGTTGCATTTGATTTGCTACAATTTTGTTTAGGATTTTTGCATCTGTATTTATCGGAGATGTTGGTCTGTAGTTTTCCTTTTTGTGTTGTCCTTACCAGGTTTTGGTATCATTGCTGTGTCGTTTTAATGGTCTGTCTTTCCCTTTTTCAGAAATTGAAAAGGGAGGATGTGGGGACCCCGGCGTCCCAGCCTATGGGAAGAGGACTGGCAGCAGTTTTCTCCATGGAGACACCCTCACATTTGAGTGCCAGGCAGCCTTCGAGCTGGTGGGGGAGAGAGCCATCACGTGTCAGCAGAACAACCAGTGGTCTGGCAACAAGCCCAGCTGCGTGTGTGAGTCCTGGACCTGGAGGGGCCCTTTGTCCTGCCACGCTCTGCCCTGGGGGACAGAGGGAAGTGAGTGCACACTCAGGAGTTAGCCTCAAACAGCCGGGAGAGAGAGCTTCTCTGACCGGCAGCAGCAAGGCCAACTGCCCCTTGCCGCCTGGTCACTGGCTGGGGTTGCACCGGGGAACGCAGCACAGGGCTGTGTCTGATGCGGGGCTCCTGCAGAGTCTAGGGCAGTGGTCTTTGGGACCCCACGGGTGACAGTGCCTGAGCTGTGCGCATGGGCGAGGCTGTCAGTTTGCATTTCAGAAGAAGAACTGCCTGTTTCCTCCGAAGGAAAGTGCTTTAACAAGGAGGAAAGAGGGACTTCAGAACCAAGTTAGAGACATGGTTGTTTTTCTTTTTCTTGTTGTTGTTTTTCTTTTTTTGTTTGTTTTTTTGTAACTAAATATAGCAGTGGCCGGAAAATGGATATGAAATCATGTTGAACAGGAAGCAAACCATATCCTAGAAATAAATGCTACAGCTGTTCCCTCCAAAAATACTGGGGGTGGGTGCCAAAACAATGTATACACATTACTTATATTCATCTTTTGTTACCGGTACTGTATCCTGAGTTTACAATTTTAATATAGTATTTTTTTCTTTCTTAAAATGTGTATACATTTTTTGGCACCCTCTGTATATGCACGGATTTTTAAGTACACAATCTTAAAAGTAAATTTTCCAAGAGATTTTTGTAGTATCCACCCAGAATATGGCCTGATTTTCCAAGTTATTATCTATCAATAATTACCCTGTAACTAATTAAATAGATAAATAACTTGAGAAAATGCATGTTAAAGGAAACATAAAGTCAAAAGTTATCCTAGAAGCCTGAATAGGACCAGAATTATTTTCCAGTTGTTCCTGTGACAGACACATCTCTTCATGTGAATACTTGTTCTTCTGTAGAAGGAAAGTTATAAATAGAAACGTTTGTCTTTTGCCCCAAGTTTTAGTGCGCTGGATAGGACCATGTTTGAAAGGAGCCTCTACTTGGTTTTGTGTAGGTCTGGTTGTGTTACATATGATGGAATATTCTAGTTAGTTTGGGCAAAGAGAGAATGAGCGATTTATAGTCGTGGGTCCTGATCCTGGCGATGGGCAGGCCAGGGTGCCTTCCTAGGGTCCCTTCCCCAGGTTCCCTTCCCCGGGTCACTTCCCGGGGTTCCCTTCCCTGGGTCCCTACCCGAGAGTCCTTCCCCAGGTCCCTCCCCTGGGTCCCTCCCCCGGGGTCCCTTCCCCGGGTTCCCTTCCCAGGGTCACTTCCTGGGGGGTCCTTTCCCCGGGTCCCTTCCCCAGGTCCCTCCCCCAGGTCCCTTCCCCAGGTCCCTTCCCCAGGATCCCTTCCCCAGGTCCCTTCCCCGGGTCCCTTCCCCAGGATCCCTTCCCCAGGTCCCTCCCCCGGGTCCCTTCCCCAGGATCCCTTCCCCAGGTCCCTCCCCCGGGTCCCTTCCTGGGGGGTCCTTTCCCCGGGTCCCTTCCCCAGGTCCCTCCCCCAGGTCCCTTCCCCGGGTCCCTTCCCCAGGATCCCTTCCCCAGGTCCCTCCCCCGGGTCCCTTCCTGGGGACCCTCCCCGGGTTCTCAGCCATCCTGCACCCAGTCGACAGAAACCTCTGTGTCTCCAGTTTCGTGCTTCTTCAACTTCACTGCGTCATCGGGGGTCATCCTGTCCCCAAATTACCCCGAGGAGTACGGGAACAACATGAACTGCGTGTGGCTGATCCTGTCCGAGCCGGGGACCAGGGTTCACCTCATCTTTAATGACTTCGACGTGGAGCCACAGTTCGACTTCCTCGCCGTCAAGGACGACGGCATTTCTGACGTCACGGTCCTCGGGACCTTTTCGGGCAACGACGTGCCCGCCCAGCTGGCCAGCAGCGGCCACGTGGTCCGCCTGGAATTCCAGTCTGACCACTCCACGACGGGCCGAGGCTTCAACATCACGTACACCAGTAAGTGTGGCCCACAGGCCCACAGGCTGCCTCGCCTGCCCCCTTTACTGATGCTCGGGAAGCCGAGGGTCAGGCCGGTGCCCCTGAGGCTTCACAGTCATAATTAACATGAGGAGGGCAGCAGAGCTACGCAGCGCTGTGCTGCTGACCCCAAATGCATCCGCGTGGACCTTAGCGGCCTGGCCACCCCGTGGTCAGCGCTGGCTCTCACTGTCTGCTTTCTTCTGGCCTGGTGCCTCCCTTCCCTCCCTCTTCCTTCCCACCCATCCCTCCGTCCATATCCATCCCTCCATCCATCCCTCCATATCCATCCATCCATCCATCCCTCCATCCTCCCACCCAACTATGCACACTCTGTGCTCAAAAACAGTACAGGAACAAGGACTGAGGGTTTGGGGTCAGGAGCCGTGGATGAGACCCCGCTCTTGTGTATACTTGGTGAATTGTGATAAGGCAGCTAACCTTTCCTTGCCTCAGATTCCTCATTTGCAAACTGGATTATATTTACGAACATCAACATACATGCCTTGTGGAGGGAGTAAAGTAAGATTCAAATGTTAAATTAGTTACAAGTGACAATTTTCTCACTGCGTACTTCTCTGAGGTGCTGTGCTCAGAATTCGCATAAGTACTGTTTCCCCCAAAAATAAGACCTGGCTGGACCATCAGCTCTAATGCATCTTTTGGAGAAAACATTAATATAAGACCCGGTCTCATTTTAATATAATACAAGACCCGGTCTATAATATGATATGATGTGATATGATAGGATATAATTAATATAATATACTGGGTCTTATATTAATTTTTGCTCCAAAAGACGCATTAGAGCTGATGGTCCAGCTGGGTCTTATTTTCGGGGAAACACAGTAGTTGGTAATTATTTCCTGTGACTGGAACTCCGGGATGTGGGCTGCAGAGGCCTTGTTCTGTAAATGAAGCGAGCTGGGCTCAGACCTGCAGGGTCATCTGCCCCTGAGCAGGTGACTCTCAAGAGCCAGGGTTCTAACCAAGATGCCTGTGAACCAAACTCCTCCCCGGCCCCCCCACCTCTTCTCAGTTTTTCTTCGTGGATGTGAAAGCTGCTGTCAAGCTGTTCAGTGCTGTGCGGGTGTAGTTAAATCTATGTGCCCATCTCTCTCCCTCACTAGAGGACAAGATCCTGTTAATTAGCTGTATTTATCTATCTACCTAGGAATAAATAACTCAAATTTAGGACAATACGTTGCTTTGTAACTAGGTTCTTTTAATACAAATAATCAATACATGGGATTAATATTTGAATATTTTATTTTTTTTTTTTTCCTTTTCAGCATTTGGTCAAAACGAGTGCCATGATCCTGGCATCCCCATAAATGGACGGCGTTTTGGTGACCGGTTTCTTCTTGGGAGCTCGGTTTCCTTCCATTGTGACGATGGCTTTGTCAAAACTCAGGGCTCGGAGTCCATCACCTGTATCCTGCAGGATGGGAATGTCGTTTGGAGCTCAGCCGTGCCTCGATGTGAAGGTATGTCCTCTCTCATTTCCCTTATTTTCCTTTGAAATGGTGCACCTAGTTTAAAAACAAACGAATGAACAACTGCATTGGTTTCCTAGGACTGTTGTAGCAGAGGAGCACAAATCCAGGGTTTAAACACAAAACGGTGGTGTCTGTCCCTCAGGCCCGAAGGCCAGACATCTGAGATTCAGGCTCCTCAGGGCTGGTTCCTTCCAAGGCCGCTAGGGCAGGGTCAGCTCCAGGTCTCTCCCACCTCCAGTGGTCTTCTGGCATCTCTGGAGTTCCTTGGCTTGTAGAATCACCACCCCAGCTTTCTCCCAGTGGGAGTACCTCTGAGTCCAAATTTCCCTGTTTCTGAAGAACCAGTCACATTGGGTCATGGCCTGCTCCAGGGACCTAATCTTAACAAATTACATCCACACTGACCCTCCACCCAAACAGGCCACATTCTCAGTGCTGGGATTAGGACTTCAAAACGTGGATGTGGGGGCACGTGATTCATCGCATAAGAACAACATAGTTTTTAGTTATCTACTTCAAATGTAGCTGATGTAAATAATACCTAGTTTTCTTCTTGACACTTCCACTCTGGTTACGTATGTAAAAAACTAATAGACAGAAAAAACAGTTAAGGAGAGTATTACCTCTAATGTGTCCTCAGGTGAAATATATTTACTTAGAATATATACTCACACCCTCCCTATCAGAATGGTCCATGCACAACCGTAGAGAAAAGCTTTGTAAAAAATTTACCTCCAGTGAACACCAAAGAAATAGAGGTCTTTTCAGTAGACACTTTTTAGAGCAATTTTAGATACACAGAAAATTTGAGAGGAAAGTACAGAGATTTCCCGCATATACCCCTGATCTCCCACACACATACACACAGCCTCCCTGTCATCAACAGCCCCCCAGAGGGGACATCTGTGACACCTGGTGAGCCTGCACTCACACGTCCTCACCCAGCGTCCACAGCTCACATCAGGTCACTCCTGGTGTCGCTCCTTCTGTGGATCTGGACAGATGTGTGACGACCTGTACCCACCATCACAGCGTCACACAGAGGAGTCTCACTGCCCTGAACGTCCCCTGTGCTCCCCGTTCACCCCTCCCCCAACCCCTGACACCCTGGACTTTTCACTGTCTCCATAGTTTTGTCTTTTCCACAGACAAATGTAATGTAATTCCACATTACAAAATTGGGATTATATAGTATGGTAGCCTTTTGAAAATTGGCAAGATATACAGATTTTCACACAATGGTAAAATACCATTTTTGTGTATGAGATGGACAGAGGTTTTAACACATCAATCAGATGTATTATTGGTCAGGTTGTGAGATAGCTGGCATTTCCTCGCTGTGCTCTGCAGAGTACAAAATCAGAACATCACAGTGTAAAGTTATATTAAGGGTCCTAATGTTTTCCTACCTTTTCAGCCATAAATTACACTTCAGGATCAGTATTAAAAAGATGTATTCAAGAACTGTGAAAATATTTTTTTAAAAGCGTTTTTTTCTGTATTAAATATAATAGTAAAAGTTCAGAAAAACTAGATTTTAAACAGAGAGCCAGTTAGACAAATCATGACACATTTAGAAACAAGTATAACATGCGTCACTGACAAGATTGCAACATCAAAGGTGCTCATTACTTGTTGTCAAGTGAAAGATCCATGATACAACCCCCTCTGTTGTGATATGCCACTTTGAAAAAAAAAAAAAAAATATATATATAAATTTAAATGTATATATGTATTTAATATAAACATAGAAATATATATATGTATATATGTACATGTGTGTATGTATATGTGTGTGTATAATTTTTAAAAACTGAAAAGGAAGTTATACACCAAAATGTTAATCAAAGTTATGGGTGAATTTTTTCACTCTTCATTTCATTTTATTTTCTCGGTTTCTTTAATGAAGAGGTATTTCTTTTATAATAAGGAAATAGAAGAGAAATCCATATCAAATGCCGTGTTTCCCCGAAAATAAGACCTAGCTGGACCATCAGCTCTAATGCGTCTTTTGGAGCAAAAATTAATATAAGACTCAGTATTACATTGTATTATATCTTATATCATATAATATTATGGCATTATATTATAAAGACCCGGTCTTATATTATAGTAAAATAAGACCGGGTCTTATATTAACTTTTGCTCCAAAAACGCGTTAGAGCTGATGGTCCGGCCAGGTCTTATTTCCGGGGAAAGGCGGTAGGACCCGCAGTGGAGGGTCACTCCCCTCTGGAGCCTGACTGACCTGACATCACCAGGCAGGTGCTCTGAGCAGAAGCAGAGTCTCCGCATGGAAGCCCCTCAGCCCGCTGACTGGCAGCGCGGTGGAGTGGGGCTGTGGGTGGTGGTGACCTCGTCCTGCCCCCAGCCCGCCCTCCAAAGTGATCCGTCATTATTTTCAGGATCAGCGTCATTTCAAGTCAGCACTGGCAGACCCTGCTAAAACAACAGAAAGGTGTTCGTGTGTCCATACTTTCTGAAGTTGTTAAAACAATTTGGTGGGCTGTGAGCACCACCAGGGGCAGAAAATCAATAAACGGAAGGGCAAGAAAATAATAGAATTTTCATTTTTATCTCTTTTATTGCATATTTTGTGTAAAAACAGCACTGTATCAAACATTAATGAATGGATGGGTTATTACAAGTACGTAAACATCCACTCGTGGGTGCTCTGACGTACGAGGCTAACAGCGTGCAGGGTAAAGCGCATTCGCTGACACGGCTCCAGCCACACGTGTCACTACTCACTTTGCAGCCTGGGCCATTTCATGAGAAGGGGTCTCAGACAAACTGGACGCTCGGCCTGGTCTCTCCCGGACGATTCCAGCCGGCACAGCTGGGTGCCCACGCATCGTGGGCTCAGGGCAGGTCTGACCCTCAGTGCGGTCCAGGCCCAGGAAGAAAAGGACACTGGTTCGTGGCAGGTGACTGTTTGCGTAAAGTCAGACAGACGTTTCAAAGGATCACGTGAAATGTGAATGGTCAACTCTGTCATCATTTAGAAGAAACTTTCAGATAAAGTTCAGTGCGAACCCCAGCTATGGGTTAGCAAAGAAAACAACACGAAGGACTAGTTAAGGGTGAAAGACATGCTCCAAGTTTACTTGATGGCTGAGCACAGGTGACGCTCAGAGAGGACCTGAGGAGATGGCTGGCTAGGTCCTGGGTCAGTGCCCCTTCTGAGGGGGGATGAAACCCGCAGCAGAGCCTGGTAGGAGGACAATGTCCCTCCCACCCGTGCTGCGTGGAACAAACAGAAAACAGGAACGCATTACCATTGTTAGGGTGTTAGGAAAAAAACAAAAAATAAATTAGAATACTATATTAACTAAAATCAACGTGAGAAAGTAATTCAATGCAACAGTGAGTTCTTTGTTAATATCAATAAAATAGGCAAGCCCTCTATGTTTCTGGTCAGGAAACTCAGAGGAAAAAAAAGGTATTTAGCAGTATAAAAGAGGAATAACCATAATTAAAAATAATTTAATACACTAATAAAATAATGTATTGTTATTAATTTTACATAAAGAGTAAAAGGCTCACAATTAAGAATTATTTTTTAAACAGTCTGTTTGTTTATTCTGGCAGAATGTACTGGATGTGAGTGTAAATTGTGTGACTTCTGGATGAAAGATTTCTCTCTTTATTTGTTCTGCCTCTAACCTGTATTTTTCAGCACAGCTCAACGTCATTAAAAACATAAGTTATGAAGGGGGGAAATAATTGTACAGCAATATATCATTAACTCTATGACAACAGATTTTAAAGTTCAAAGGAATAGGCAATTTCCTTAATAGTAATAATAATAATAATAATAATAACAATAATAATAACTTACCTAAAGTGACTCAAATTAAAAGTGCAAAATGTGAATCAACAAAGTACCATAAAAAGAGATTTGTAAAGATTGAAAAAGACACACACACCCAAGAGATGCATAAATATGTTCTCCATCTTTCACGTACAGAGGATTTAGTGTTGGGAAAACTCACAGGTAATGGAAAAGATGGATTAAGTCCTGTAGGACGTTTTAAAAAGCCAATATTAGTGTAATACATCCAAGCAAAGTACATAATTTACAAATAAAGCTACAGAAAACAATATGTATGATCAAGACGGGCTTTACCAGGAAATGACCTGGAATACAACACCAGACAGTCCCTAACTCAAAGGAGACTCGTGTTTTGAACGCCTTATTCACACGTGTGCTGTGTTGTTATCACCTCTGTGAACGCAACCCGCACGTCCCTGGTGCTGCTCACCGGACATTCCTGATTCTGGGTCTCTGCCACACAGGTCTTCTCTTCCTGCTGAGTCCTGACGGGTTGTGACCAAGTAGGTACTAAGCGGCAGTGACAGGTCCAGCTTCTGGCCCCGAGTCTTTGATGTCCAGCAAGACCTTTCCCACAGCCATGGCCCCGGGTAGGAAGGCCCTGTGGGCACAGTCCCTCCCTGTGTAGCCCCAGGGCAGTGACCTCTCACTTGAGCCCCCACGTGGCGGGCGTGTTTGTTATCTCAGCGTCACCTAATCAAAGCTGACTACTGAGCAGAGCTGACATCATCATGTAGTACTTCAGGGCTTAAGTTAGTCGGTCCCAGTATTAAGATTAACATGTCTGTTTCATCAGGATAAAGGGATACACGTTCTGAAGTGCACTGTAAATTGTAGTGATATGTAAAAGACAGGATGTTAAAAAAATAACGTTGACAATTTAGGTGCGTTCCAACATGACAGCTCACAAAATTTTAAAGCTTTACTAAAGGAAACACATCTTTGTATTTGGGAAATAATTCATTATACAGATTTAGAAGTATCCCAGCTATCTTTTTTTTCCTAAATCTCCGAGATAGTATCATTGGATAGTTACTTAAACATGAAGTGAAGCTTACTACAAAGAACTCAATGAACTCAGTTTACTTGGGAATAAGTTTTTGCTTTGATACTTGCAATGGTCAAACCAGGAACAGAGCAGAGCGAGTTGTGTGACAGCCGTGTGCTTGATGACCTACTGACACCCTGCCTCACCTTTCAGCCCCGTGTGGCGGACATCTGACAGCTTCGAGTGGCGTCATTTTGCCTCCGGGATGGCCGGGATATTATAAAGATTCTTTAAACTGTGAATGGATAATTGAAGCAAAACCAGGACACTCTATCAAAATAACTTTCGATAGGTAAGGAAAACCCTTTTCTTCCTTAATTTGGATCCTCGCATGCGCAGTGTTTTTAGCTAAGTGCATCTTAAAAGTTTGAAATATGACAGTTGCTCATTGGTTTCCCCAGAGGAGTTCAGTTACAAAACCATAGGCTCTTGCTCGGTAAGATTCTCCTTGGGTTTTATCCCCCACGACCAGCTCAGGCGCCCCTTGCAGGCTTGCCTGGGGAGTGCTGGTCCTGGGCGAACCAGTGCGTATCAAGTGCACTGTGTGGCCTGCCACGGGGCTCCGTGGACCCCTCAGGTGCCTTCCGGAAGGGTGGGAATCAGCGCTTGTTTTGTGGTGACCCTAGGAGTGGGCTGGGCGCCTTTAGTTCGCGGAGTTGGCAGTGGCCGGGGCGTGACCGGTTAGTCACCTGGGAATTATCCATAACTGGTACTATCCCTGGAATGTTGTTTGGGGCAGCTATTTATTGTCTATATGGTAACCTAAAATAATCATGCTATTCCAGTTTTTCATGATTAAAACATGTTCCCATTTGTCTCAACAACGAAATCGATTTGATGATTAGAAACAAAAAAGTTTTTTGAAGGAACCATGTGCTTTAAACCTATTTAGTGTTTCAAACTTAATCTCCAAGCAGCATCAGGCTTTTTCTAACAATAACCTACTCCATGACTAGACTGAGTTCTGCGTTTTAATATTCAAAATATTACAATGTCTCAAAATGAAGAACATTCTTATATTATTTTCTTTTTGTTTCCACTAATTTTATAACAATCAAAACTTTCATACAGGAAAGGTTTTGAGTGGGAGTTGTTCTTATCTGTTAGTAATTATTTGTATTTGAAATTATTATTTCTATTATTACTTTTCTCTGATGGAATAATAATAATCTCCACTAGGATAATCTCTCAGAAGAATAATTTTGGTTTGCATCTCTGTTATCGTGGAGAATGTCTCCTTGCACATATCTTAAACACCGGGAGAACATTAGCTCTGTAGTATTCAATAAATTAAGTCTGGTTTGTTACTAGATTTTATGCTTTCTGGTGTTGTAAGAGTAAGAAGCAGAAGTGCATTCGAACTCCATGGGATCTGAATCATTTTGCAAAAGCCGTGCTTTCCCAGTGCAGCTTGGCACAGCTCCTTAGTGCTCTGTCACTCTATTTTTAGTAGCCTGAACAGAGACACACATAATTTGTCTCAATCTGTTCAATATTATTGAACTGTAGTATTTTGCTGAATTCTACTTGTAAGTACCAGTATTTCAGATATTTTCAGACATTTGTGATTTTCATACAACTCTTTAAAAGACGAATTGCATGGTGCAATTCAGTTTACACCTTGAGCCACTCGCGGGGCTGACACCCTCATGTAGGATGTGTTTGCAGAAAGATTTTCAGCTCCATGCTGATGTCATCATTATGCCCTGTGTGTTAGGTTCCCAAATAAGGAAACATACTCAGACTTTTCTCTTTCCACAGTTCTCCTGGCTGTCTTCCAGCTGTTGGGCTGTGCACTTCCTCTGTGCTAACTGTCCTGAAATAAGATGTACAAACCTGTGTGTAGATATTTCAAATGAGAATTATTCTATGCGTTTCCAGACTCGTTAACTTGGACTCACATAACAGAGAAACCGTAGGGCCTTTTGAGAACATTTTGAACAGGGAAAGCTGCACTATTCAACCCCCAATGTGCAGCCTGGGGCCTTAGCCGTCCACGCCACGCCACACGTGTTTATAGAAGGTTGGGCGTTGGGGGCTGTCCTTGTAGTGCTAGGAATGTATGGTCAGTGTGCACGGTGGCACGTGACCTGACGGTGGACGGGGCAGAGCCTTGCACTCCTGCATCTTCTTGTCGTTCCCCGTGACGCTCAGGTGGCCGCTCTCTCCCCGGTCCTCCTCCCCATGGGCAGGTCCGTGCAAAGTGTGGGGGCTCTTGGTGCAGGCGCCTCCCCACACACACACCCACCAGGGAAGTGTTTGTTCTCTTGTCCCCAGGGACCCAGAGCTCCCAACGCGTCATGGTCCCTGCGCACACAGCCAGACCCTTGAACCTGTCAGCTTTACAGCGAGCATTGGGCCCATGTAGAAAATAGCTCGGTGCCTGGAAGGGCGCCTGTATTGCATCGAAGGACCCGAGTGGCTGCGTGTGCCCGTAATACCACGCGGGGCCATGTCCTTCTCCCAGGAGAGGTTAAGCACTTCTGGAAGCTGCTCTGCCTTTTCCAGTCGTTAAAGTGGCACTAAGCTGCTGAAGCGGCCGTGTGCTGAACGCTCCTCTAGCTCTGAAGGAGCTGATGCCACTTAAAAGACACGGGGCTGGTCACTTCCAGAGGGTCGTCACATGTTTTGAGTTGTGACATGTGACTTGCCGACCCCATTTCGGCTGTGCCTGTGTTAAGATAGCGGCAATCACGGTGGGTGGGGGAGTGTGACAAATCGTTAAAAAATGTGGAGTGATTGCTTTGTGCCCATTGGTGACTGATTATCTATTGACGAATGGCAAGTAATCCAGTGGCAGCACCTTTGTTTTAGAGCTGGGCACCGTCCCCTTTTTGTCCGTGATGGGACAGGACAGATGCTCAGTAAGAGGAGGGGCGTGGGCGGCTCCTTTTCGCGTGGAAAAGAGCCCGGCCCGACACACGTGTGCACGCGGGTGTTTCTCCGTGGCCGTGGGCTGTGAGGCGGGCGCGCCGGGCCGCGTGTCCGCCCCGCCGTGCGTGTCAGCGCCGGCTGCCCCCTCGGCCCGCAGGTTCCAGACCGAGGTCAACTACGACACGCTGGAGGTGCGGGACGGCGCGGCCGCCGCGTCCCCGCTCATCGGCGAGTTCCACGGCACGCAGGCCCCGCGCTTCCTCGTCAGCACCGGCAACGTGCTCTACCTGCTCTTCTCCACCGACAGCAGCCGCGCCAGCGTGGGCTTCCTCATCCGCTACGAGAGTAAGTCCCAGCCGCCCGCGGGCCCGGGCACGCGTGTCCCCGTGCGCGCGCGACCCGGCCCTCGCCGCGCTGCCCACTGCCCGGCGCGAGCGCCACGCGTCCTGCCGGGGCCGACAGAGCGGCCTGCGCGTGTTCCCTGTGACTCAGACGTGGCGGGTCATTCTAACGTAAGGTAACAGGGCAATTAGAACAATGCAAGGTGTCCGTGCTCTGCGTGACGGAACCACCCATCCATCCCACTGGTGGGAAAAGCTCATTGACCAAAGCAGGTGACGGCACATCACTACGATTGTATGTTTGTCTTGAACAGTATTTGGGGCTAGAAAAACGTGATGGGGGCAGTTGTGGTGCCTCCTTGTGAGTCCACAGAGACGCATGTCCCGGGCGGACAGCGTGTAGCCAAGAGAAGAGAAGCAGCTCAAACCTAGGGGAACTTCACTAAGTGGCAACTGACGGTTAATGTTCACAGTTGGCAGAAACATGTAAGAGCCATTGTTAGACATAGTGGAAATCAATTGATAAGCTACGACAATGCAGTGTATTTTGCAGGGTCATCCCAATTTCAAGTACACCTTCCCCCTTGTTTCCATAAATCCAGTGGCTTCATGATGATAGTCTTGTCCTTTGATTCTTTTAGCTGATGTACCAAACCAAGTTTAGGGGCACAAACGTGCGAAGTGCAGTCTGCCCATCCCGGCAATTCTGGACCCAACTGCAAGTTCAGAGAGCGCCCTAAATGACCTTGAGGGTTGATAATTTGATAGAAGTGGTGATACTCAGTGACATCCATTAGGAAAGCAGACAAGTTAGAACCAGCCAAAGAAAGAGACAGAGAGGGTGGAATCTGCGAGCCGGGGTCCACACTTAGAGCTTGCAGGGGTCTTCTACCCCTCGAATCATGAATGGTATCCCCCCTCCCAGCCATGATGTGTGACAACCTGCAGAGTACTGTTGACCAGGGGAGCTCACTTGAGCTCCATGTCCGGAGATTTTATTGGTTTCATTGCCTAGGAGTCACTGGTTGAATCATTGCCCCCATGGATGAACTCCATCTCCAGCTGCCCCATTCCCTGTACACTGGACTGAAGCCGTGTTATTCCAGCAGCCCACCCTACGCTACCTGGTGAATATATATTCTCAGGTATGGCCCCAGGGGCCCACCATGAATGACAAAGCCGCCTACCACGCAGGAAATCCCCAGCATTTAGAGGTTGTATGGCAGGAGCTAGTCTCTGTGCGGAGGCCACGCTCCTTCCCGCACATTTTTGAAGAGTGGTCCACGGCCCTCCTTGTGTTCCTGATCCGACTACAGCACCTTTTTCTATACTAATGAAGAAATATGATCACTTATTATTTATTTTAAAATACCATCCCGAGTTGTTTTTCATATATTTGACTTAATGAAGGAAGGTATATCCATATGGAATATCACTGAAAATTTGGTACAATATGTGCAGTGACCAGCAAAGTGATTCCGAAGACCTTTTGGGGGACTAACCAGTCTAAATGTTGGTAATGGTAAAATCTTTGATTAGTAGTTCAAGTCATAATTGCAATGTTCTGAAAGTTATTGAGACAGTTACAAATAGTGATAGCAAGGTCTTCTTTTCATTATTTTGCATTCGTAAAAGTTGCCATAATATCCTTTTCCCTTCTTCCCATTTCCTTTATTTTTAAAATACATATTACGCTAAAATTAGAGAGAAACGTTAAAAAACAGAGAAAAGAAACTTTTCTAATGGAATGGTCATAATTACTTGACTCTCCATTGCACTTTACTTTATAACATCTATTAGCAGAGCCTAATTGCAGACATCTTGAAAGTGGCTGACTTAAGTACAGATATCAAAAAAAAAAACATGGATTTATGGAACGCAATTTTAGAAAATCAACTCGAATGTAGTTTTAATTTGCACCATATGTGTATGGGCATGGGTGAATGTATGCACGTATGTGAAAGTGGAAGTATGACTGCGAAAATCTAACCGAAACATAAAATATAAAATGTTGGAGAGTGGGGAAGGGATAGAGGTGGAAAATGGGAAAAGGCTTAGACTTCATTTAGTACAGATCATTGCTCTTCCATTGAAGAACTGTTAAATTCAGAGAGGTCAGCGAATTATTCAGCTGTGCACTATTATACATCTGATAAGTAGAGTACCAATATATGTCTCTCTACAGATAAAACTTGGTCAGTTATTAGAAAATGTACTGTTTTTTACATGAGTGGATTATTGCATTCACTTGCCTAATTGTCCAAGTCTGGGTAAGTCTGGGGCTATTTCGTATGTATTATGGCACAGATATTTTTTCTTGTCTACAAACTGGGAAGATCCTTACATCGTGTGTTATTTCTGGGCTTGTAGGTGTGACTCTAGAGTCAGACTCGTGCCTTGACCCAGGAATCCCTGTGAATGGTCGTCGGCATGGCAGTGATTTTGGCATCAGGTCTACGGTGACTTTCAGCTGTGATCCTGGGTACACACTGAGTGACGACGAGCCCCTCGTCTGTGAGAAGAACCACCAGTGGAACCACGCACTGCCCAGCTGTGATGGTAGGTGGGGCCGTGCAGCAGTGCTCAGAAAGAAATGCACACATGTAAATATTCAAAGAGTTCGGGTGGTACGTCTGCTTTAGGAGGCGGGACACTATGACTGAAGAAGTGGGATTTCTATTTGGAAAGGTGTACACCTTAAAATTGTGCCATTATCAAACATTTGAAATTTACCAAGCAAATTTAATAGGTAGAGCATCAGTTTAGAAATAAAGAATGAAGAATTATTGGCTGTCCTTCAACTCTGTCCCCAAAACACGCAAACTTACAGAGCTGAGTTATACACACACCTTCTACATGGCAATTATTGAAAATAGCATGTGCGACAGTGCAGTAAATGTGCATATTCTGCGTGTCAGCCCTGATTTTCTTCTGATCCAGGTCCACACGTCAAACAGCTTTCTCTAGGTCTTATTCTCTCTGACTCATCACCTCTGGAAGAGCTCTGTCCCCAGGAGCACCCATTTTGGGACAGAATACTCAGAAGATCCCGAGTGGCTTTTTGTGCCACTCCCCCTGCCCTGCACAGATCTACTCTTGGAAATCTCAAAATGAGAAACATTCTTGGTCATTGTGCTTTACTTATTACTCAACTGTATAATGTTCAGTGTATAGTTTTAACAAGGTAAACAAGAATCGTACCTGGGATCACTTGCAGAAAAGTTAGGGACTTTGCCTTTAGCCATGAGTATACCCTCATCATAACGTCGTTTCTATGTAAAAGAAACATACGCATTACACACATTTGCATTTTAGTGCCTTGTGAAGACTGTAGGCATCTTCAATCAAACATGATACACGCATCCATGAAGCATCGTGACTTCTTAGAAGTGCTGCACCAAAAGCAACAGAGTTTATGGCACAATGATGCAGCAGACCACTCCAAATCTTTGACCTTTGCCCCCAGACTATGAACCCGAACAAGAATTGGGACTTTGGAAGAGAACCTGCAGAGAGCGGGTGGGCAGTACGTGGTGGCTGGAGGCTATGGCGGGAAGTATGAAGAATCCGCAGAACTAGCAGAGCGGGGCTGCTGGCACCCGGGGAGAATTATTTGGGTGGGAAAGTGTTGCAAGCACTTGGATAATTCACATTGTATTCACACCATTTTTCTATTTACAAATCTCAAACGAGCTGTTAATATTGAAACTTGTATGGGGAGCAGAACAGACTAGGGATTTAGAGAATTGTCAAATGTGCATTCCTAACCCCCTCATATTTGAGTTCAGTGAAGAAAGTGGTGGAAATCATGTGGTGAAGTGTGTGTGTAAATAGAAATGAGTGTGCAACAGGGACAGTCAGTATCTAGAAATTCCCCATTTTTCCTGTGTGACAACTTACCAGAGACAACTGGCTCCTTTCAAAGCAAATGAAAAGGGAGGAAGACTTGGAAACAGTAATTATGTGTAAATTATTCTGGGAAGATGTGTCTTCATTTTCATTCTTTTTACAGTTGACCTTAAATAAACACCAAAATACTATATCACCTTAACAAGTATATAGAGGAGCATAATATAAGTAAATTCACCTGTAGAACATATCATGATTAATAGTAAACTGTTACAAAAGCTCCCATGAAAGTCTAGGACAGGACAACGTCCTCAGTGTCAGAAAGATTAACATTGTCCAGAAGATCTTACCTAATGCAAAACTTTAAGAAAATAATATGAAGTATAAATATTAGAAAGAGAAATTCATCAAATTTGGCAACAAGTGTTCCGTAGGTGACTGTGTTCAGGGTAAACACAAGATTGTCACATACAGTGTAACTTACAGAATATATTTATATACACAACATATTTATACACACACACACAAAAAAAAAAAATTGACAGGAATAACTATATCTCCCAACCTCTGAAGGTTTATATGTTTTTAAAAATTAGAAGTCTATAATAGAATACAAAATAATACCCTAATAAATGGGAATATACACTATGTTTCTAGATAGAAAGAATTAAATTTCAATGCACAAACTTTCTGCAAATAAAGTTTGAAATTCAATAAAATCTAATTAAGATTAATTTGGATTTCTAATAGAAATTTATATTTAGAAATAAATCTGGAAGGGTAAAAGTTCCAAATAGCTGAAATATATTTAAGAATGACAAAGAAGGACCATGCCATCCAGTATCAAAGCACATCAAAAATTAATGCTAATAAAACAATATGACATCAGTGCAGAACCACGCAGCACCGTGATTCTGGTAACAGATCTGTGCCTGCATAGGAACTTAATTATGATAAATTTATTCCAATCACCAAGGAAGGATGACCTATTTAATCAATTATGTTGGTCAAATTGGATATCTGATTGGATTTCAAAATGTTCACAAAGTAAACAAAAGTTATACAATTGATTAAAGATAGAAACGTAAAGATTCAAAACTTAAAATCATTATTTAAAACTACAGAGGTGCCATAAAAAAAACTGTATACACATTTTAAGAAAGGGGAAAAAAAACTGTATTAAAATAGTGATATTCAATATATACCAATAACAAAAAATGAATACAAATCATGTGTGTACATTTTTTGGCACCCCAGTATAGTGGGACTGAGAGCGTGAGATTTCATTTATCTGTACAAATGTAGGGGCACAGCTCAGTTTCCCAGAGAAAAGGTCATGTGAAATGAGGACCACAAGCAAATAGGGTTAAGTAAGACCACAAGTAAGGTAAGTAAGGGTACCAGCACCCAGAAGTCCCAGGAGGAGGGACTGAGGACTCACTGGAAACACCAGCTTTGAATTGGGATTCCAGTGATGAGTGGACTCCCCAAAGAGCCAACACATGCAGAGGCACTTTAGGTAGAATAGATGATTAAAATTTCCAGGAGCTGGCAGCCATGGCACACCCTGCAAATTCTGGGGCTGGTGAAGTAGAGAGCCTGGTAAAGGGATGAGACGTCATGTAGGTGAGGTCATCTAGGAGAGTCCGTGTAGGGGAAGTTGTCTGGGTACATCATCTGGGAGAGGGTGTCTGGGAGAGGTCATCTGGGAGAGGTCGTCTGGGAGAGGTCATCTAGGAGAGGGCATCTGGGAGTAGTCATCTGGGAAAGGTCGTCTGGGAGAGGTCGTCTGGGAGAGGTTGTCTGGGAGAGGTCTTCTAGGAGAGGTTGTCTGGGAGACGTTGTCTGGGAGAGGTCTTCTGGGAGAGGTCGTCTGGGAGAGGTCGTCTGGGAGAGGTCTTCTGGGAGAGGTTGTCTGGGGGATGTCGTCTGGGAGAGGTCGTCTGGGAGAGGTCGTCTTGGAGAGGTCATCTAGGAGAGGGCATCTGGGAGAGGTCATCTGGGAGAGGGCATCTGAGAGTAGTCATCTGGGAGACGTCGTCTGGGAGAGGTCTTCTAGGAGAGGTCGTCTGGGAGAGGTCGTCTGGGAGAGGTCGTCTGGGAGAGGGCATCTGGGAGAGGTTGTCTGGGAGAGGGCGTCTGGGAGAGGTCATCTAGGAGAGGACATCTGGGAGAGGTCTTCTAGGAGAGGTCGCCTGGGCACGTCATCTAGGAGAGGTCATCTAGGAGAGGGCATCTGGGAGACGTCGTCTGGGAGAGGTCGTCTGGGAGAGGTCGTCTGGGAGAGGTCATCTAGGAGAGGGCATCTGGGAGAGGTCATCTGGGAGAGGGCATCTGGGAGAGGTCATCTAGGAGAGGGCATCTGGGAGTAGTCATCTGGGAGAGACGGAGCAGGCATAGACCCAAAAGGGTCAAAAGGGTCCCATGAGCTCTGTAAGCGAGTGAGATGCCATCAGAGGAAGGCTGCATATTTGGTCCAGTAACAGACTATTTGCTTAGCTTTTGCTTCATTGGAACCTATTTCAGAGAATGATCACTTTATGATAAAAGGCTATGAGCACAGCAGCCAACTTGGGAGATTTCAGGGTTTGATAGGAGAGCTTTAGTCAGTCATGGCTGATTGTTTCCATTTGGTCGTAAGAATTATTCTTGTTGCTTTTGCAAATCTTCAGCAATCTCTTAAACCCCATGGGTTTTTATTGTAATAAATGATATATCACTAGGGTATTTAAACCTTTAAGCATGCATAGCTCCCAGGAAGGAAAGAAAAATCAGGATTAATTACAACATTTCATATCACGAAGAAGACAAACTCGTCAGCATCTGTCATCTCCATATTTTTGCTTCATTTTGTTTCCACTATTTATGTCTTTGCATTCTTAAGTTTTGGAGAAATAACATGACCATTGGAATCAACTGTCCTCCTTTTTTGGTGAGAGACAAATGCAAGGGAAACTTTGGGAAAATGTTCATGAAGTAAATACTTTTGTAAAGCGGTAACTCTCCACAAGCATTTGTTGGAAAGGTACTGTGTCTGCAGCCACACTTGAAAAGCCTATAATCTTTGAGCCTGGGGAGAAGAAAGACTTATTTGTTAAGTCACCCAGTGAAGTAAGTGCTTTATTAGACACAGGACAGCGTTTTAGAATAAGGAGATGAAAACAATAGTTACAATTTGGAATCTTGAAAGGCTCCGGGGGCAGCTTACAAGGTGTGCCGTTAAGATTAAGGTTGAGAGGAAGAAACAGATTCCTGGTGATGGAATGGTGGGAGTCCAGACATGGAGACTCAGCGAAGCCTGCAGCAGCTGGGGGTAGCCGTCCCTTTGCTGAACTTACGTCCTGGTCACAGGTAGTTCAGAGGCCTTACCTGCATCCTGTGAGCAGGGGCCTGACTGCTTGGGTGACGTGTGAAACTGGAGTGCTCCGGGTTCCCACAGTGGGGCTACGGGGTGTCGAGTGTGAAGCTGAGGGTGACGGGCAGGGCTAGGCACCCCCTTCAGATGAACAGCTCTGGTGTAACCACCCTTTTATTGTAGGGTTTTCTTACATGATTTCCTTTGAGAGAAGGAGTCCAATTGAATGAATGAATGAATGAATGAATGAATGAATGAATGAATGAATGAATGAATGAAACCAGTGACTTCTACAGGACATGGAGAGTCTATGAATAATTTCAAATGGAAAGTAGATTCATAAGTCCTTGCTGTGAATAGAACTTTATTAGTAGTTTAAAGCAAGAGAAAAGGAAATAACGGAAAAAGGGAAAGGGAAGAAAACAATCAGGCAGTATACAGTATGCTTTTATGTGTTAGTCTCTCTGAGGAAGAGGCAAGAGTAAGGAGCTGGGAGATAAATTAGACAAAAATGATGGAATCCCAGAAATGGCTAGAACACACCTGTTTCAGAAGACGCAAGAAGCCAGGAGTAGCTAGAAGTGTCACAGTGCAGACATGGGCCCTGGGAGAGAGAAATGATTCTGGGGCTGCGTCCCCAGGTGCTCAGCAAACAGTGGGAAGTCCAGGTGAGTGTCTCACTGTTCCTGAGAAGGAAGCTGGTGTTTAAAGGTGCCTGTGAGACCTGCCAGGTTTAGTGAGAGCTGGCGCTGCGGGAGCAGATAGTATCTTGCAGGAAGAGAGTAGAATCTGTCTTCTGACCCGCTCCTTCTCCCTCCGTCCTCCTTCTCATAGAAAATGACTGTAGCCTGAAGTGCAGCCGGCAGGCAGCGGCTCTTGTCCTTCTCCAATCCAGGTGGAGGAAACATTGAAAAATAACCTATTAAACCTGTGTTTTTTTTTTTTTTAATTTACAAAACAATGACTGACAGGTCTGCAGACTTGCATTTATTATAAGACTTTGGCCAAGTTCTGGGCAGGTGGGGGAAGATGGTAACTGTGGGAAGTCCGAAACTGCAGAATGCACGGGGCCTGTGGCTTCACCTGGAAGACCAGCAGGAACCCCGGGCTGCAGGGATGGGCATGCGACAGCCTGTCTGTCACAGGGCAGCCGTGTAACTCTGGGCTGACTGCCCTTCGGCACCCCTCCGTCGTTTGGTCACTTAGGGACATGTGAGTGCCCTGGGAGTGGGCGTCTGCGTGGACATGCGGCCATCACTTTGCTGCCCATCGTGCACTCGTCCTCTAGACCTCAGACCTTTGAAAACAAGCTCACATGTATCACGCTTTGCTATCTCTTTATAAATGAGAGATATCATGCTATGCTATCTCTTTATAAATTATTTGCCCATTAGAACATGGGAAACTTTGGACAAACAGGACCTTGCCTGTCTTATTCTTTGTTGTATGTCCAAGAGCAAAAAAAAGGTGCTTGGGAAAAAGTAATACGTTTATCAATAAATCATTTTGAGCGGATGGGTGGATGGGTGGATGGGTGGATGGATAAAAGCAAAGGGTCAGAGACAGGACTGTGTTTGCTGGTAGATCTCAGCTCCCTCGGGAAAGTCCTCAGCATGTGTCACACCTGCTGTTTCTCTAGCATCTGTTCATCACTGGACATCTAAGAGATTTTCATTACAAAGCCCTGGGTCTCTGATGGGGAGGGGCGTAATGTAATAGGAAGGAAAATTCAAGAAATTATACCCTTGAGGATAGCAAGAGCAAAGCTTGACTGTATCCTTTTTACCTGCCTTGAAAAGACTGCAGGACATGAGGAAACGGGTATTGTAATTCAAATGATACGCAGCTCTTTCTGTGGCTCCAGTGAAGGGACTGTAGACATTTCCATACATGGAAATCTGTAGGGACCCCCGTGGGCTCTAAAATGTGACTCAGGTTTCTTACTCCATCCTCACTTCAGTTTCAGGTGAGAGTAGCAACACAATTCTGTACATCAAATCTCCTCTTCCAGAACAAAACATTGTAGCTTTGTGCACAAAGTTTTCTTTATTCATATCTTCACAATGTGTGACTTTGTGTCGTGTTTACACACATAGGAACCAAAATAACAGCAGCTTTGCTTTGTGTGTAAGTTTCCATCGAACTTGGCGCCTAAGTGGCGGCTTGATGAGGTTGGGTGTTGATTTCTGGATTTGGTGTTTAGTGGACGGAAAGCATCCCACAGTGGTCAGAACGACTTCCTCCAGGCTTCTCCCCAGCGTAGGAGCAAACAGTTTACCTTGGAGGCTTTAGGCAGAGGTGAAAACCATAGTAATGAATTGTGCAATTTTCAGATGTAGCTGGATGCAAATTAATTTTATCAGTTTATAAGCAGGTGCAGACGTTAGGATAAAGACTACTGACAACCAGATTCAAGATAGCTTGATTTTATCTAAAGTGTTTCTCATTTATGCAGATGAAACCCGTGATAAAAGTTGAGGAGTTAAGGTGCTAATTTGCACCAGTCCAATCCCAGCCAGAAGTAAAAGTTAGCGAGATGCAGCTTCCCTGCCGGCAGTCTGCGCTCTCCTGCTTTATTCCTGCTGCACTGACCACAACTTCTCGGTTCCACGCTGAGGCTTCCTCGTCCCCCCGAGCTGTCACCATGGCCTGTCCCGGTTGTAATCTTGTGTGTACATCACCCGCTGCGTTGCTGGTCTCCTCTGGCTGCGCCCTGTCCTGTCCGTTGATCAGACCTCTGGCACAGACTCGGTCACCCAGTGGCCACCCCACCCATCTGTAGGCCGGATGGTGGGCTCCAGGCTGCACGTCTCCCAAACTGACTGATTCAAGGTCAAGCCTGTTTCTCCAGAGTCTTCCTTCCCCTTCGGTTACCTCACACTCAGGCTTAAAACCTCGCAGGCGGCCCTTCCTCCTTTCTCACCTGGCACCCCCATCTCGCTCCTGAGAAAATGCCTGGGCTGTCCCGTTAGAATATGGCCGGTTCTGGCCTGTCCCCACCACCTCTGTTGTGATGTCCCCGTCCAGGCTCCTCTAACGGCTTTACCCTCTGCCACCGCCACTGCCCTGCTCACCGCAGCCGAGTGGTCATGTTTGACCCCAAGTTGGTACCTGCCATCCTCTGTGCAGCCCCTTCTAGGGGCCCGTCATCCCATCGCAGAGACGCCCAGGCCCTTCCCCGCCTGTACCGCCTGGGCGGGATCGGGCCCGTTAGCCCCTGGAACTGTCCCCTGTGTGTCCTGCCCCAGGCACACCGTCCCCTCAGCCCGCAGGCCCACTCCCACCCCGTGACCCACTGTTTTCTCTCCGCCCGGGTTGCTGCCCAGACACCACACGGTTCCCTCATCTCTGCCAAGTCCTTCCTCATAGGCCACTTCCCAAGAGCCACCCCGAGCTCCCTTGCGTCACCCCCAAACTGTGCGAGGCTTGTTAGGCTTCCACCTGATGTTTGTCATCTGCCAACATTGCACGTCCTCCGCTCTCTCTATTGTTGGGGGCCATTCTGTCTCCTTCAGCTGGAGTGCGTGCCTGACGAGCGGTGAGCGCAGAGACATGCATCTGTGCTGCTCAGTAGCGTCTCTTCTGTGGCGAGGACCACGTCTGCTTAGCTGCAGCTGCTCAGGAACTAGTGGCTGACTGCATTAATCTCACATGTTACGTGAATGTTACCTCATGTGGAGTCAGTGTGATTTTAGGATGTGAAAATCTTAAAGTGTTAAACTTTTCTAGAACCCATTTTAAAAGTTTGTGTTGTGCTGACTTTTATATACTTCTTCCCATCTCGTTTGCACACTCAGAGATTATCTGTTCCCTTAAAATGCATGATGAGGAATGCCATCTTTTCCACGAGTTAGCTCATGTTTTTGCACATATTGTTTGCGGAACGAGCTGTTCCAACACATGATTCAGGATGGTCGTGTGAATGGGAGAAACGTATTCCAGGTACGAGTCTTTTACCAACAGACCCTGTCCTAGTTCCAGAAAGGAAGTGTAGGAACACAGGAGCAAAGGGACCTGGTGAAGTGAACATCAAGCTTAATCCTGATGGAGCGATTGGTGTGTGAGACGCGTCCTTGGCAGGAGTGAACCCATTTCATTCTCACGGCGACCGGTGAAGTGGGGATTCTGTCCCTTCTCACCTGTGAGGATAAGGGGACCCGAGGGGCAGAGAAGCGTGCTCTGTGTACAGCATGAGCCGTGGGGGCAGAGCAGCCTGGTCTGTGCTGCGTCACACGCGGGCCTTGCAGCCACACGCACGCGGGCAGGTTGGAGGGGAAGGACAAGACCCGGGAGATCTGGGGACACACACGTGGCTGGAACCCAGAGCACCTCACTCCGCCCCTGGCCTCCTGCTCTGCTGATGGCATCCCCTCGGTCCCTTCTCAGTTCAGATCTTCCACTCTCAAGAAAGTTTCACAGGGTGCAAGATATGAAACGGAAGAAAACACCCGCGAGGATGTGTTTAACATTCAATTGTTTGAAAAATTAGTGCATATCGAGTTTATTTGAATTTGTAAATCGCTGGTGTGTTACAGATCTAACACCTGTTAATAACTATCGATCGTTCGGTCTGGGTGTTTGGTGTATGTCAGATCCAGTACTGTGTCCGGCAGTGGCACTCACTGTAAAGGCCTATCCTGAGAGGTGGATGGGACTGACCAGCGTTTCATTTTCCGGATAAGAAAAGGAGGGAGGGAGGGCAAGCAAGTTGCCAAAGACGCCAGAGCGAGCCAGTCGTGGGGTTGGCTCTGAACTCACTCCTCACAGCAGGTTCCGCGCACGTAAACGTCCATAATACGTTCATCTGCTAAGGGGCTCGGCTTTCCTGCTTCTGATTCTGTAGAACTTTCTTTTCTTCTTGCAAAACCGAGTCACATTGAACAGGGCAATTGTATTTAAACCCACTGAAGTGCTTCTGAGAAGACCAGCAGCTCCAGAAAAATGTAAACTGCCCCATTTCTGAAATTCTCATTGTGAAGGTCAGTGTTCTGTAGGGAAACAGGACCAGTGGGGTGTGTGAGTGTGAGTGTGTGAGTGTGTCTCCATCTCCATCTCCATGTGTACATACACATATAATGTATATGTATATATGTATGCATACACACAGGCAGAGAGAGAGGGGGAGAGAGAGAGATAAAAGGGTGGCAGAGAGAGGGAGGGAGAGAGAAAGACAGAGAGAGGGGGGAGACAGAGAAAAGGATGGGAGAGAGAGAGGGAGAGAGAGAGAGGGAGGGAGAAAGACAGAGAGAGAGCGAAAAGGGTGAGAGAGAGAGAAGGAGAGAGGGAGGGAGAGAGAAAGAGAGGCAGAGAGAGAGAGAGACAGAGACAGAGAGAGAGAGAGAGACAGAGAGGCAGAGAGAGAGACAAAGAGAGACATAGACAGAGAGACAGAGAGAGAGAGATAGAGACAGAGAGAGACAGAGAGAGACATAGAGAGACAGACAGAGAGAGAGAGACACAGAGAGAGAGAGACAGAGAGAGAGAGAGAGAGAGAGACATAGACAGAGAGACAGAGAGACAGAGAGACATAGACAGAGAGACAGAGAGAGACAGAGAGAGAGAGAGAGGTATTAAAGACAGGACGTGGCTCGTGCCTTTATGGACACTGCCCTGTTCCCAGATGTGCGGTGGGCAAGCTGGTGATCCAGGAGAGCCAATGGTGTAAGTTCCAGTATGAAGGCTGGTCGGCTTGAGACTCAGGAATGGCCAGTGTTTTGGTTAGATCTGAAGGCAGGGAAAAGGACAGTGTCCCCCGTTGGAAAGCAGCCAGGGAAGAGGAGTTTCATCGTATTTATGGGGGATCTAGCCTTTTTGTTCTATCCATGCCTCAACTGATTGGATGAGGCCCACCCCCACTGGGAGGGCAATCTGCTTTACTGAGTCGGCCAGCCTGGCGTTAATCTCATCTAAAGACACCCTCGCTGACACAGCCAGGATAGCGTTTGACCATGTGCTTGGGCACCCCGGTCCAGTGGACACCTGACTCACCATCAAAGGGCGGGTTCTTCTTTAGTTGTTATGCTTAACTGTTATTTCTCTAAGTTTTGTACTTCTTAGGACACCTGTATATGAACTAGCATATTACAAGTTGCAAGTAAAATGACGTTTGGGTTTTGTTTTCAGTTTTCACGGTGGTGGCATTAGAATTCTTTTAGTCCTTGGCCAGTTAAATGTCTCTCGAAATGTATGGTATTCTAGCAATCATTATGCAATTTTTTAAAGCACACTAATGCTTCCTTATTATTTTAAGCCCTCTGTGGAGGCTACATCCATGGGAAGAGTGGAACAGTCCTTTCTCCGGGGTTTCCGGATTTCTACCCGAACTCTCTAAACTGTACCTGGACCATTGAAGTGTCTCATGGCAAGGGTAAGATTCTTACATAGATTCCAAATGTGCAGAATTATGACCAAGATACAAACATGGGGGAAAGAAAAGAGGATTCATGTGTGAGTAAGATAGCTAATTTCCTCATATTGTTCCACTGTTAATTTTGGAGGATTTTAGAACAATGGTCTTTAAACGATTGGTGCTACGAGCAAAAGTCAATTCCTTGTTTAACTCTGTTTATCAGATAACTAGGACTCATCCATGTAACTGTAAGTTTGGAAATTAGGTATAAAGTTAAGGAAGTGAGACATAAGAGACGAATATTGATTAATAAAAGGAAATAAGAGGAAACGATCGAAACTTGTAATTTCCATGCTAGATCTAGGATCCCTTTTTGCAGTGGACTTGTATTCTAAGTTACCCGGTATTATTATACAAAGTAAGTTCTTTATCTTTGCATAACCCATTCATGACTCATGGGACAGTTTGCGTTAACCTCACTTTGTAGACAGAGTGAAGACCAGGAAAACTTGCATTTTGTGCAGGAAACGTAGTTTATGAACTTTGGACTGAGGATGGTACCATGTGTCTTTTTAGTATAACTAAACTTGTCATTTTTAAGGAGATAATTAGGAATTGTGGTCACATAAATAGTATGTAGACTTGGTCTTTCCACTTAGACTTGAGCTCAACTTGATGCCAAATTCGCATGTTTTATTACATGCTCTGCGTTTCCCTATGCCCTTCTGAAGGAAGGAAATTGAGAACAAAGAAGAAACAAATGATGAGTTACTAAGGTTTTGTCCTGCTTACACATATTTTCATTATAAAGAAGCTCTCCATGGTCTATCGGATTCACTTGGCCCGAGGCATCCAAAAAGAATCTTCCCTAGACAGTTACTATGCGGACGTGTCCAAGAAGAGCACAGGACTGTGATTTCAAAGACGTTGGCCCTCAGTTGTGCAGGTTTCTGTCTGGATGTCCACGCTGTGCTTTCCTAAAGGACGTTCATTTAGTATAAACAGGAAAGTTACCTGGTCCTTCAACCCAGACGCTCAACCTCAGGGCCTAGCGAGCTTGCCCGCATGCAGTCCATTGTCAGCGTCCCGCCATGTTTCACTGACATTTACTTATCTCTGTCTGTGTCTGTATCTGTTTCTATCTGTGTCTACATGTCATCTGTATTTATTTTTAATATACTTAAGCATTTATTTAATTTTGTTATTTATCTCTCTTCTTTCATTTCTAAGGCCTACCATTTTCTGTATTTTCCTGTCAAATATCAATGTTAGGTTTGCATATTAAGATTAAATTTTGATTCAAGACTTTGATGTCTCTAAACCCAGAAGACATTATTCTTCCGAGAGTGTTAACTCTCCCTCTCCCTCCCCTTCTTCACTCCCTCCTTCTCTCCTCCCTCCTCCTTCGTCCCTCCCTCCCTCCCTGTCTCCCGCCTCCCAGGAGTGCAGATGATATTCCACACCTTTCACCTGGAGAGCTCCCACGACTACCTGCTGGTCACGGAGGACGGGAGCTTCTCGGAGCCCGTGGCCAGGCTCACGGGCTCTGTGCTGCCCCACATCATTAAGGCGGGTTTGTTCGGAAACTTCACTGCCCAGCTTCGCTTCATATCAGACTTTTCCATTTCCTACGAGGGGTTCAACATCACCTTTTCAGGTATGTCGGTCTCTGTTTTTTCACCTCTGGCAGTAATAGTACTGTATGTTTCTGAATGTGTGCATGTGTGTGCACATGTATGTTGTGTGTGTATGTGGACGTGTGCACTTGTGTGGGTGTGGAGACAGGTAAGTGGCCGACCCATCACGATAAACGTCACTGGTGTGGGGTAGAGGCTGAACCTTCTTGCAAAAAGGAAGGCTGTGGCCTGACGCCCACAAACGGCCAGCTTGCAAGTTCTCAGTGGAATATTGTGACTGTCACTGTCTTCTCCTGAAACACCCTCTCACTCACTTCTCATCATCAGCTTCGTCAGAATCCCTGGGACTATGTCCTTATCGGGAGGCACATTGAGGTCTACTGGGTATTCTGCTCCCCACCCCCCAGTGGACAAACTTTAGGGTGAAAAGCAGTGTGGACACACAATGAGGGATGAGCTTTTCAGTTACCTGAATGCAAACACACAGCATCAAAACGGAATTCTGAGATTAGCATTCTTACTTTTAATTATACATAGACACTGTTGCTGAAGGGTGTATCTTGCTTCCGACATTATCCATATGGGTTAAATGGTTTAATTTGAATGGTTCTATGAATGGTATTAATACATTTTTACAAATGAGAAAAACTACAGACATTTAACTGATCAAACACACACCAGATAAGTGTAACCACACAGCAGCATTCAGTGAGCGTATGACGGTGAGCCCCCCTTCACCCCCCAGCCAACAGAAAGCACAGCACTGCTCTAAGCTTCCTGACAGGAGTCAGCCGTTGGTTAATTTGCAGGTGTGTCTATGATGCTTTGAAAAAGAAAGTGGTTCTCCACGTCATTCTGCATAGCCCAGGTCTGATGTTGTTTTTCCACGGGGTCCTGAGTCCCCAAATCACAAGCAGCTTTTCCTATTCTCCAGCTCCCACAAATTCCTCAAAAACCTGATGCCAAGAACCGATTGTTGGTTACGATATTTGCATGTTTATCGTATCTCTGTTGAAAAATGAAAGGTCTTCGCAGCAAGTTTTCTACATGTTCTCCTTTCTGTTCCTGGCAGCTCTCTTCCTGAGCCTTATACATCGTGGGCGTTAATTAAGGAACTGATAATTACTTACTAAATGTCGCACGATCATTAGCATCTGCAAGAAGAACTGTCTGTTTTGAGCTTTATTGAGGTGGAATTCACACGTTGAAATACTACCTTAAAGAAAAAGATTTATTGGGGATTTTAGTGTAATTATAGACCGATTGCATTCTATCTTAATCTGACTTTGTTGTTTTTTTCTGGTATTTCCCCTCATTATTGGAGCGTTTAGGACAGGCTCACACTACTTGATTTTTGGAAATTTGCTGTAATCAGTGGTAATCATGAAATTGGCCACTTCATGTGGTGAAGTCATAGGTCTCCCTGACACTCGTGCCTAACCCCCGCTCTAGTCTGCTCTGCCCATCTCAGTGACAGTGTGGGGACGTCACTGGCCTCTGTCCTGAGATTCACCACGCTCCACAGTGGGTGTCAGCAGCACACCCCGCAGAGAGAAAGCACCAAGGGAATGAGTCTGCGATCTCTGGGTGCACAGGCCTTCTGCTCTGTGAATCGGTGTCCATGTGCGTCTTCCGTTTCTGGCTTCTGTCACTCCCAGCACAGAGCTGACGACAAGTCTAATGATTCCCGAGTCAGAGGGCAAGTCCAAAGTGTCCTGCTTCCCTGGGCTCCTTCACAAGCCACGGCAGGAGCAAAACACACCTTCCCACTTCTCGGGGCTTTGGAGCTTCCAGGGGCAGCTTGGAAAGAGGGTTACATGTTCAAAGTAAGGTGGTGACACTTTCTGAGTGTGCATCACAGTGCATTTGCACACAAGCTGTAGAAAAGGACCCGTAAAGCTTGCACAGGGATCCGTGTTCACCGACACTGTCACACTCAGGCTCAGACAGCCCCCCTTCAACCACAAGCCAAGCCGGGGTTCAGTAGGCATGTGCCTTAGGTGGCTAAAGGAGGGGTTCTGTCTGGAGGGCTCTGCCTTGAAACTGGGCTGCCATCCCCTGCCGGTGACTCTAATACCGTGAAATGGATTTGTCAGGTGTTCAAACAAGTAGCAACTTCATTATGCAAAGGAGGCATTTACCCTTCTGGGGACTTTTCTGATTTTGTATAAAAGTACAATTCTCATGTCCGTTTTTGTTTTTTTTTCCTAATAGTCCAGTGTATGTCTGTGTTTTTCGAAGGTTTTATTAAAGCAGCCCTCCCGATTGCATCCCCAGCAGGTACTCTGCAGAGAGGAGGGAGGGGGTGGGGAAGGTGTGCGTGTTGAGACGTGCGGGCCTGCGCTCCCCGGCCGGCCGCAGGTACGTTGTGACCGCACACGCCTTCTCCCGCTCCTTCCTGCTCTCGCTGTGGTGCTGCTGTCAAGGGACAGCTTTCAACGGATTCCCATAATTGCACGGTTCTCCCCAAAGATGAGAACGGGGACAACTTAGTGCCTCTTGTCTTAATTCAAAGCCCTTTTCTTTATCCCTGATCATGCAAAGCGCCTTCCTTCTGGGTCAGAATTGTCTGTCGCACAGAACCTTCCCCTTCGTGCCTGGGCGGGATTTGTTCCTCCTACATTCCCGTAACACTATTTATGCCCCAAAAGTATGCAATCCCAATGGGTTCTTCTGTCATTTTCTGCTTCACTTTCCCATGAAGAGTCATCCGTGTGTCTTCTCCCATCAGAAGTGTCACTGCCCTGAAAACACTGTGGCCTACTCATCCTTTTAGCGTTTCCTTTCATTCAAGGAGTGTTTGCTGAGCACCCACAAGATGTGGGGCTTTATTCTAGGCCGCGGAGACACAGCAGTGAGTAAAATAAAAGCCTGCCTTCATGGAGCGAGATAGCAGCTGGGACCCCGATGTGAACGCTTGTCATCGGAACGGACACTTTGGATGTGTTGTCCCTAATGCGGAAATGTGTCAACCATCATTCCCCCTTTTTAAACTTCATTTAGCGCTTTCTTTCTCCATAGTTTACACAAAGTTCCAGTAGTTTCTAGATTATTTTCCATTACATTTCGATAAAACGGGGTTTATGGAGTGAATGTAGGCAGCAGGAAGGATCAGGGCTGTTCCATACGAGGCAGGTTTCAGAGGTGAACTTGGTTACAATAAGCTTTCCTTCAACACCCCTTAATGTCGCTTTAGTATTTGCACTCGATTCTTGGTTATTTATTTGCACCTATGAGAGGAGGACAGTAAGTGATTTTAGAAATTGGAAATTATAAAATAATTTCATACTGTTAAAGTGACAGTTTTGAAATGGGTCATTTTATTTTGAGTTTCTATTGGAGAAAATACTGAAATGCATGCCATTTGTCGAGAGAGAGCACAAGGTACAAAGGATAATGGTCCACATAATCGTTAAAGCAGTTTGGAAAAGAATATCGATGTATACACATATTGGTTTATTTTTTTAACAAAAGCATATTTTCTTTGTCTTGCTAAATAATAGCTGAGTGTTTACCCCAATTCCCACAAATCTCTCTCTCTTCACATCTCAGAATATGATCTCGAGCCCTGTGATGACCCCGGCGTCCCTGCCTTCAGCCGACGAATCGGTTTTCACTTCGGAGTCGGGGACTCGCTGACCTTCTCCTGCTTCCCAGGGTATCGCTTAGAAGGTGCCACCAAGCTTACGTGCCTGGGTGGGGGCCGCCGTGTATGGAGTGCACCTCTGCCAAGGTGTGTGGGTAGGTGGTCACACGCTTTCATTTCATTCATCCAGATGGGGAGGGCAGGTGTGGTGCGGTCAGGACCAGGGCGCCGGGGCCGGGAGGAGGGCGCAGCTGGTGCTGGGTGGGCCACATGCCGCCTGGCGTTGTGAGACGCTGGCTGGAGCTCTGCCATCTCTGACGTCAGCCCCTTTCAGCTCTAAGCTTTTGTCACTGAAGAAGAGTGACCCTCAAGCATGTGTCAATCAGATTTATGAAAGGAAAATGTTTATATATAAATCGGGAAAAGATAAAAATAAAAGCTAGAAGCGACGCTGTGTTGCTGTATTAACACAGCCTTTGGCAGTTATATTAATGAAAAGGAGTGTTTCCTGGTAGAATGGTGGTAACAATGTAAAATAGTAGTAGTTTCATTGTTTCTTCTCAGTGGAGCTCGTTGGTTGGATGTCGGCAGCACACTCCTGCAGAGTGGGCTCTGAGAACCTGTGGATTCTGACTCAGCTTTCCCACAGTGTTCCAGAGCACGGTGGGGATCATACTGAGGTCCCGGTGGCTGGGGTGACGCAGCGGGTTGGTGACCATTGGCCTGAGGCCTGCGCAGGCTGCTCAGTAAACACGGCATTTTCAAGCCAGCACGTGCAGAGGGTCTGGTCGTCAGCCCAGAGACAATGTCTAGTACCTGCCACTCTGCATGTCAGGGCTTCACCATCTGGTCCTTAATGTCATAGCATGGTGACATTTGTCTAGAGAGTAACCGTGCCTTAACCGGGAGACTTCTCGGTTCCCGGGAAGTCCACAGTAGGTTCCACAGCAGTCCTACCAGTGACACACTAGAGGCGCGTGCGGAAGTTGGGACAATCAAATATCTTAATCCCCAAAACGACCAGATTGTTGGCTTAGTAACACTACATTGTTTTCATGACTCAGAGCCTCTTCAATTATCAGCATCAGTTAGGAATATTATGTGATTCAGTGGTAGCACTGTCTGTCTTTGTTGTATTTTAATGAACCACAGATAGTCGGACTTCATTATTAAAGCAATGAAACAAGGGAACAAGAATCAAATCATCTTTATCTCTTACCAGGGACGTCTCGGTACCTTTCTACTATCTGGCTTTCTCTTAAAATAGTGCTTCCTACTGTTTTTGGTTATGATTTTATTTGAGAAGTAAATGCAAGTTCTGAACATTATCTCAAGAAAAAAATATATATATATATGTACATGTATATAGTATTTTGTAGATAATCCAGGAATTCCCCGAGTTGCCTGGAATCCATATTCCTCAGGTTAGAAATTACTGAACAAGATAGTTTAAGCTCTGGGAGAAACTAAGCTCGATGAAATAAAAGTGCCGTTCTGAGGATGCAGCATTACGTAGTCTATTGATTGTAATATTTCATTTGCCATTATTCTATCTCAATTCATTATCTTTAACTGTTATTCTTGTTCTTTGGGTTTTTACACTCTTGCATAAAATATAAAGTGAGAAGTAACAAGGGTTGGAATAATAGTTAACATGTGTTGAGCTCTAATTCTAGACCAAGCTCTGAAATAAACAGATTATCAGTGGGACTGACACCCACCAAATGACCCACATGGCACCTGGGGCTGGCCTTGCTCCTTCCTCTCTCATTCTCCTCGTCTGCGTAGCCACTGGTTCTGGACATCTGTCTTGCACAAAGCTCTCAGATCAGGCCCCCTGCCCCCTCCCTGCTTGGTCCTCAAAAGGCTGTCACCTTCTGTCCTGAAGATTCTCCCCGGGCTCCCAGACGGACCCCAAACCATTAGTGCAGCAGGTCCCAGAGACATCTACCCAAATTCAAAACTCCGTCCATCCGTCCTCCTTAGCAGAGCCTGTCAGTAAGCTCCCCAGAATGCTCAGAACCGACGAGACCCCCCTGTCAGGGCACCAAAACATCTCAGTTTAATGCAGAATGAATATTTTCTGTCCTGAGTTCATAGTCAAACTGTTCCCTATCTCTGTGCTTTTCCAATAGTGCTTCCTAAGCACATGCATAGTTAATTAATATAAATGTGTGATTTTGCAATTCCACAATGTTCTCAGAAGCCCCACGACTTCCCCAGAAGGTCAGTGACTGCAGCCAGACACCTCGATTGCAGCCATTGTGGGGATCGATGTCCTGTGACAGGAGAGGCGTTGTCGTGCCTCAGTGTCCCTTAGCCGGACACGCTTCTTCAGTCCTGGAATCCAGCCTCGTGTGTTAACCAGGTTGAGAGAGGGTCCATTTTTCCCCGCGGTGTCATAACCAAGTAAATGAAGAACACTGTTCTCGGTAGAATAATAGTACTGGGTATGTTTGAATTCACGCAGACCCCACAGTCAGTGCTGCGAGTCCTGGGTTCTGGCCTTTAGAACTAGGGCGAACGGTGTCTGTGCTTGAAACCCTCGTCTGTGCTGTTTTGTTAGGATGCCTGCCCAACAGTTTCGCAGGTAGACAGATGCTTTTGTACAGAGAAGTAACTGAAAAATCAATTGGCTTCTTTCTATTGTGTTAATTTTAGTTTAGTTCCATTACAAAAATCTAAATGGCAATTCAATTTTAATTACAGTTTCAGGAGGTTCTTTATAAAAAGAGCAAATGATTTATATTAAGAAAAGTTCTCTTCATTCATCTGAAAGTAATAGTAAATGGTTTATTGGAAGGACTTAAAATTCATGCATCGCTTTGCTGTGGTAGGTGGAGACTGACGCTGGATGTCTTAAATCTCGTCCACAGAATTTTTGAAATTTTGATGGCTTAAATCTTGCAGTTTTCTGAGCACCTGCTTTGTACTCTTAGTGTCTTATTCTCCTCAATTATTTGTTGTGCGTTAGAGTCCCAGTGTTTAATGTTCCTCTCTCAGTCTCTGACACATGTCAGTTCTTTCATTTGAAATAATGTTGTATCCTTTGTACGCCAATAGATTGAATTCAAAACAAATTTAAAACATAATACATGCCTCAAAAAATGGATACTAACAAAAAAAGGGTACTAATATAGGGTTTCATGTTTCACCACAGAATATTCTGCGAAATATTAAACATTCAGAAGGATGTTTCCTACAACAGCTTCAGGTTCCTACCTTTGGAGTCGTGTGTTTTCCTCAGAGACTATTGACTCTCTATCAATGCAATTAACCAGTAATACTGTGGCGATTATACATTCTGACACCAGAGAGCCTGGGGTTCTCATTGTAGCTCTGCCTTGTCCACCTGTGTGACCTTGAGCAAGTTAATTAACCTTACTGTGACTCAGTTTCCTCATGTGTAAAGTGAGTAGAGTGGAATGTTTTATTTATTTAATGATTACCATTTATAAAAGTAAGTTGTATGTAAGTGACAGTTAGACCAAGAGGAGAATGAATAGCTGTGCCGTTGGGCACAGTGGGGTGACCGTTTCTTTTCCCTGCAATTACTTATTTCCGTCTTCAGGGGCGTTCTTCTAGACCAGGAATGGCGGAATTTGCTTTACAGCCCCATCTCCACACCACCTGCACCCTGTACATCCTTTAAGATTGTTTTTCTTCTGTTTGGGCATTTCCTCTTTTCCAAACAGCCCTTCATAAGGTCACCCTGTGCTCCATGGTCTTCTAGGGACGCCCCACCATGTTGCAGTGAAGCCACACGTCCCCTGGGTCCGGCCTGTCTCCTTGTGGCCACACCCTTGCAGTTCTTGCAGATGCCCCCCTGCGTCAGTCATGCCCATAAAGCCGCACAGTGTCCCCCACCTGCATTTTGTGTTGCACCTTTGCTGTTCCGACCCAACAGCCCCCCAAAGAGTACGGTAAACCAAGGCCGTCATGATAAATGGCGATCACGTCCAGCCGTGAAATATCTCATTTCAGCATTGGTGTTGACATAAAATCAGAAGTACATGTGTGCACTGGAAGGGTCAATTCAGACACAAATAACTGTTAAAATCAAGGAAAGAGTGAAAAGTCATGATTAATAAAAGAACAAAAATGGCGTTACATGATAATCTGCATGCCAGACTTTGAGGAGTCGAAAGCAACACAGCTATAAATAAAACAGTAATGCTGCCTGTTGTCTGGACACATCAGTAGGACACTGTACTAGCAGAGTGTGGGGAGCAGGCTGTGCGCTGACAAGGGCCTCGCAGCTGCAAGCTCATTCCCATGGGAAGCCTCGCCTCGGCATCTTCCCAGAAAGTACAAGATAACACTAGTGCAGTCACAGGCATACACACTGGCCAACACACAGAACAGAATGTTCTGATAATGCCTGCTTGTTCTGCTCAGACTTGTTTGTACGGACAACCGTCCTAAGACTGTATATAAACTGTGTGTGAAATAAAGACGGCGCCACTGCTCCGCCATCCGTGGACGGTGGACCTCCCGATCCCAGCTTTCCTGTCTCAGCGTCTTTTCTCAGTCTCCTCGCCCTTCCCCCTCAGGCAGAGCCCTCCTGGCCACGTGGGCCGCGGCAGCATAGACGTTTAATTTTGGCGCCAACTCAGTGTCCTCTGTAGTAATTTCATAGTCGGTCAGAAACCTTGGTGTAGAGCTGCCCTGAAGTGCCTAACTGTCGCCGCTGGGGCAGTGAAACGCTGCCCTTCTCATGAAAGTGACCGGCTGTGAGCATGTGGGCATGGCCAGAGACATGCATAGAGTGGATTAATTGACATGGAGCATTTACTTAGAAGTATTCCCTGTGTCTCAGTTAGAGGAATCGTTGCTTTGACACCCGTGGAGATTTCATTTCCGAGGGGCAAGTGGGAGACGTAGGAGCCGGGTGGTCAGTGGCTCCTCCCATCTCCTACAAGTGAGGCCAGCAGTGGTGCTCGTCTGCCAAGGGTGTCAGTGGCAGCTAGATAAGCACTTCCCCACACTCAGTGCTTCTGTTTCCTGCAGACTTGCATTTGATGAACACCACTTAACACATATCTGCTTCAAGAAAATCCCAGAATCCAAATCCTAATAAAAAGAAGGGTGAAATGACATCGTTAGGTTCATTGTTTCCTTCCCACGTATCCAAATGCTAAACTCCTCTCTCTAGACCTACCTTTTTGTTGTATTGTGAGAAATAATTTCATAGTTACTGTGTTCAATGGTAACGGGTGGTGGCCGATTCTGAGTAAAAGTCCGTAGAAGCCCACACCATTCTGCAATAGACTCGTGTTAGCCTAGTTTCGTTACTGTTAGCTGTAAATAACATTGTGAACCACTAATTACAAAGTGAGTTCAACACTGAATCGCATCATCACAAAGGGTGCAATTCCATCCTAAGCACTTGGAATTTGTGGCAAATCCATAGTTAACCTGCACAGCTGTGCGGCATTGCAGAAAAGCACCGCGTATTTGCACTATTGGATGCTTCGCTTTCCTCCTCTGTAAAGTGAGGTTTGTTGACATATCAGATGAGGAGACTGAGGATTAATGAGTCCGTGTCTGTAAAGAACTTAGGAAAGCGTGTGACACATTGTGCCATCCTCACAGTGTGTCAGCCTCATGGCCATTCATCGTCTCCTTTGCAAATGACACTCCTGAGGCTGGAGTCTGCGGAGAAGGAAAGAACAGGACGACGGTGGTGTGCAGACCAGAAGAGATCATTCCAACCATGCCTAGTACAAGAGAGCAGAGCCTGGCAGGAGCAAATGCCAACAGAGAGAGGGCGCAGCTCTCGCGCTCGAGGAGAAGCTCTTCCCTCAGGGGCTCATGGATGAAACTGCTCAGAGCGCTTCTCCTGCATCTGCTTTCCTCGTAGAATGGCCCCAGAGGACACACTGGGACTTCTCAGAGGCATCTCCATCGTTACCCAGAGTAGCAAAGCTCTCGTCCTACACTCGGGCTCACGACCCACAGGGTCTGCACTGTGTTCAGTTAACTACCTGCCCTTTCTGTGTCCCAACCCTGCCCCCGCTCTGAACCTCATTCGTCCTGCAAGAGGACCACCCACGTCCTGAGGGCCAGATCGGGACCCCAGGAGGGGCCAGGGCCCTCATTATCCCTTGCACCTCCGGCCACGTCCTCGGAGGCTCGGACCCCGCGCTGTGTGACTGGCACAGAGGACGAGTAATGTGCCGAGTGCACGATGGGCTGATACAGCCAATCACTGTACAAATACGCACGACCAGCTACCGGAGCCGAAAGCAATTCTTTGAAAGCTTCCTCAGACGAAACACCATCTGTTTGCCACATGTCACTCCTTTTTACATCTTCAATTTCAAGGTTTTATTTCAAACTTATAAAGTAATGGATAAAATAACCCAAATACGGTGTTTGAGTGGTTTCCTTTTTTGGTCACTGTCAAATTCAATTTTAAATATAAATGCCTCACATTTGATAGCAGGTTCCATATCCTGGCTGCCAGCATTTGGAGTTTCCTCTTCCATCTTCTGTGTGTCTCATGTGTTTAACAGGTTGAAAGCCCCACTGTTCCACTGTCTGCACAGCAGACAGAGAGGGACGCTCTGCTTTGTGGTTTTGATGTCCTTTCCATTTCATTTTGGCTGTATGTTAAAAACACCCTGTTTCTTCAAGAAAGAAAATGTGTAAAAGAATATTCAACCAGGCCCATGAATTATTACCATTTCCCAAGGAGTTCCCTTACCTAAATTGTTGCTGAATTTAGGATGTGAAGCCATATTTCTTCAACCTAAGATTGCCTGAGAATCGTCCGATTGCCAACGTGAAAGGCTACTTGATTCCAAGACCACCGAGCCCCGGACCTGTGTGTGAGTGCCCACGCAGCGAGCGTGGGAGACGTACGCTGGCCTTTCTCTCTGTAAAATGTTTCCGAAAAAGTCATTATAATTATGCAAATAAGTGAATATAATACTAATCACTATAGCTGTAATTAAAAAATATAAAATCCATCACCATTTTGTTGAGTCACTAATTTTCAGTGCTTCTTTCTCAGCACCTTCTCCGCTGCTCCCCGGCAAAGCCTGCCCTCTCGTCCTTATTTAAGGACACAAAAGGAACAAGTGAGCCCGGTTCTCACATGTTTTTGTCCCTGATTCTCTCCCAACCCTGTTCTGTGAGGACATTTTGAGACCCAAGAGTAGTAACCATTCTGAGATGGTGGTGAATTGCCAGCTGTTTCCTTCCGGAAGCAGGCTAGTGTTGGAGCTGGTTTCACGAATTGTCAGAGCACAGGGGCTGTCTGAGACTCAGCATGATGGAAACAGTCAGGAGGAGGTGGCTGTCACAGCTGTGTGGCACCTTAAGTGACCCCCGTTAAGACGCTATAAACTTTCTCACTCCCCTTACCCAGGCGTTGCACTGATTTTCAGTTTCTGATCATGGTTCTTCAAACTCTTACTTACTTTGTTGAATTTTTAAAAATCACTGTGCTTGGCCCATAGTAAGGCCCATACATTATTTCATGCAAAACCCCACGGATCTCCCTTGTCACACACATTCACATGCACGCGCACGCACACAAACACAAACACACACACACACTCACACACATACACTCACACACAGTGAATTTATGATTTCATGGTTGTGTTGAGTGCACAGCTTTTAGAGCTGACGTTCTTGACCTGTTCACTTCTGCAGGTGAGGAAACCTGTGCTGGTCTCCGAGTTGACAGAGAGGGGGAGCTATATTTAGTTTGCTGTTTTCCCTGATTAAAGGTTGTTTCATGCAAATTTGCATGTGGAAGTGAATCACCGTCTCCTCTGTCCTGGAGAAAGGGAGAGGGACGTAACGCCAGTGAGTGCCCCTCCGTTCGTACCAGCCGAGCTCGGTGCGGTGACATAGCAGTGGGCGGTCATCTGTCGTTAGAACCCCCATGAAATGCATCCAGGTGATGCCACAAACTACACATGCAGGAAAATGGCATTGAGGTGACAGTACCATTGGCAGATGAGATGAGCGGGGACGTTGCATGAGGCAGAAACGCGGCATGCAGGGGGGCTGTGACTGCCCGTGACACCACCAGGCTACTGGGGCACGTCGACTTTGGTTTAGAATTCTTGTGAGATGGCGTGCTGCTTCTAGAGAGCAAGAGGCATTCTGTGGAATGAAATAAAACCCCACAAGTGGGTGAGGGGGGATCTCTTTCCTCTGCAGCTGGTACATGAGCAAAAAAAAAGAACCAAAAAGTCACTGATTTGTATCAGTGGTATATTAATAATAGACGTACATTGAGAAAAGCAGGGCTGTCATACTTTTAAAGTTTTTGTCTATTAATATCAGTAATTCCACTTTTAAACCCTCTTTCCTTTTCAATGTTCTGTTTATTTTAGCTGAATGTGGAGCAAGTGTCAAAGGAAGTGAAGGAACATTGCTGTCACCAAATTTCCCATCCAATTATGATAATAACCATGAGTGTATCTATAAGATAGAAACAGAAGCCGGCAAGGGGATCCGTCTCAGAGCACAAAGCTTCCAGCTGTTTGAAGGAGACACTTTAAAGGTAAGAGGGGCTTCTTTAACTTGGCCCTGTCTTTTCCTCTGCAGGAATACAGTATATATCCATCCACATACATGGATAGATACAGATATACACATAGTCATAGCTTCTCATACACACACAGTTTTCCAGTTTATTTGTGCAACTGGTGTGAGAAGAGGGACTGCAGTGTCACTTAGTGGCGTGTATGTGGACTTGGAAATACCTTAGTCTGAAATCTGGATCTGTCTTTATTAGCTGTGTATCGTGGGCAAATTATTTAACATTTTTAACCTTAACTTCTGAACACATGAAAAGGTACAGGGAAACCTGCCTTTGGGGCTGTGTTGAGGCTGAAACAGCATGCTGTAGGCGAGTGTTTCTAGCACAGCCTGTAGCACGCGTGCCCATCATTATAACGGGCAGTGCCCCAGAACCAGCCTGCTGCAGTCACTCTCCGTTTTGACCTGTGGTCACGGTGTTCAGAGCTCTGAGGGCTCGGATGTGTTTGTGGCAGCTGAGCCACTGTCGCTGGGCCACAAAGCCAGGCTCCTGTGGGGAGGCCAAGCCAGGATCAGAAGCTCGTGGACCAGCTTACGTGTTCACAGACGTACGGATGTGCGGGAGTGGCCCCGCAGCAAGGTTCTGGGCGTTAGATGACACAGAGTGTCAGGGCAGGGGAAGTGCCCTGGGCGGGGGTCAGAGCCAGCCCAGCACCCCCATTCTGGACAGACTGCGGGAAGTGATGCCAGGGCACCCCGGGCTTGCCGTGATCTGTAAAACCCACCTCCAGCTGGAAATGTCCCGTGATTCCCACAGCTCCTGACCCTGTCACTGCTGCAGGAACCTGGGGCCCTTCCAGGGGCCAGAGGCTGGCCAGTGAGCATCTGTAGAAGAGCCTCAGGACACTGAACGGCAGAGAGGCTCTGAGCTTCAAAGACTGATGCTAAACCTCGTCCCGGCCAGCAGCCTGCTCACTCCAGTGAGAAGTTAGGGATCTGTGCAGGCCACAGGGCTGGCAGGCGGCAGGAGCGGGCCATACCTCTCTTCTCAGCCCTTTATAAACATCTGGGCTCTTTCTGTTCAGTGTACGTCTGCACAGACACTCAGGATGGCACAATTCAGACTCAGCAGGGCCCATTCATTTCAAGCTGTGAGCGTGAAGAGAATACGCCACAGTCCAGCTAAAAGGGAACCCTGGTGTCCTACCCATGTCTCCATCCGTTTGCACAGCAGGTAAAGCAGGGTCCCGGGCAGGTTCCCCTCAACCTCATGAGCAGTTCCGTGCACAGGTCGAGAGGTGCTCCCAGACTGAAGCACCTTGTTTCCTCCCACGTCCGCATTTGACTGTTGCAATGTCATACTTTTCTGGAAGAGTGGTTTCATTCTGGGTTCATTCAGTCTTCAGAAAGCTCTTGCTGGCAGCGTGAAGCACCGTAATTAAGTGATTTTCAAGCAGGAGACAAGTACGTTGTCACTAATCTAAGAGAATATAAAGTTGCATCATCAGTAACTGCTTTCCAAATTCTTCAATAACCCCAAATTTAGAAGTCAGGAAGCCTTTAAGGCAAACTTTTGAGTAACAGTTACTGTATGTTGATGAGGTGGCTGACTCGAGACGCTGACACAGGTCATCGCGTTGGAAGAAGCCAGTCATGTCCATTTGTGATGTTGTGCAGCTTAAACTGTTGATTCTGACAAAAGCCAAAAACTCCTGCCTCACCTCATTTCATTGCAGAGACACTGTGGAGCTTGTGACATGCCTCCATGTTTTGCAGGCATGTGTTTTAGTGAACGTGCTAATCCACATCTCAGTGTTAGCATGTCTCAAGTGGAATCATCTTAATCTTGGAGTAAACTTGCTGTTCAGCTCATGCCTTCCTATGTAGTTTGAGCCAACAACGAAGACCAGACTTCCAGACACACTCCACACACGTGGTGATGCGTGCTTGCTGCCTCTGGGAAGTCATGTAAGGGAAACACAGCTCTAACGCAGTTGTCACCAAAGCACATGTGTGACAGTCAGCTTCATATTGGAAACACCCGTGGGGACGGCTCGTGCAGCCGGGAAGAGTGTCTGTCCTTTCATCACCGTCACCTGTGATCCTGCAACTCTCTGTGCCCCTGGGGACATGTGGCCCTGGTCACGTGCTGGCTCAGGAGGGTGTGAGCTCACGTGGCCTGGCACTGAGTGACCGAGGACTCAGAGCCCTTGATTCCAGCTGCTTGTGGATTGAACGGAACTGCAGGTGGTGCGCTGAACTAGGATGGCTCGCTGCTGCAGCGATTCCCTGAAAATAAGGCCTAGCCGGACATCAGCTCTAATGCGTCTTTCGGAGCCAAAATTCACATAAGACCTGGTGTTATGTTATATTATATTATATTATATTATATTATATTATATTATATTATAATTATATTATATTATACCCAGTCTTATATTATGTAAGACCCGGTATTATATTATATTATAATATATTATAATATTATATAATTATATTATATTAGACCCAGTATTATATTATATTATATTGTGTTATATTATACCCAGTCTTATAGTAAAATAATACCAGGTCTTATATTCATTTTTGCTCCAAAAGACACATTAGAGCTGACTGTCTGGCTAGGTCTTATTTTGGGGGAAACACAGCAGTTTAATTGAAGATGAACTTCAAATCTTCTGACTCCAGGACCGTCTGAGCTGCCATGTGTGATGAGTGCCGAGCTCGCCTGCAGACACTCCACTGAGGGAGGTGACAACGTGACGCTCTGTGGAGTGGGTGGCTGACTTCTTCACTTCGAGTACCGTATCTCCTGTCAAGTACAGTGCTTCTCGCTGGTGGTGGAGGCAAGTCGGACAGAATCACTGCTCAGGAGGATCCTGTAATTCAGTATTTGAGCCGTTCACTTCGGGTGGTTGTGGCCCTGAGGGGACTGAGCGAGCCGCTGCCATCAGGCTCTGGGAGGCATTCAGGGGAGCCCAGGCCCCTGTAGGTGGCTTCACACAGTTCAGACCTGAGTGAACTCGATCTGCTCACTTGCCTGATGCCCATTGGCTCCCTGGGCATCTGCGAGTTACAGAGTATCCCATGGCCTATGGAGTATGGAGGCAGCGGGCCCTTCCTGGGGTGTCGAACAACGTCCTCTTCAAGCCAGAGTCCTCTGCACTTAGAACCCTGGACATTCTGGGTGTCTGAACCTCACCGTGTCTAGTGAATCCACACATTAAGCCAAAAATGCGATTTTCTAAACAATAGCCTATTGCCAGCTTTTAGTGAGGAATTACAGGTATTTGATTCTACTATTCCACAATATGCTGATTTAATTGAAATGAAATAAAGTAATGATCCATAAAATTAATTTTTCTGAAGTCATTTTCTCCCTTTGGAGTGTGCGTACTTGTGTGTAAGTCTACTTGGCAGTGCATATGGCTTAGATATTCAATAAAGAGAGGTGACAGAAGCAAAGGAAGAATTGATCTAGGAGAAAAGGAAAAAAGTGTGGGAGAGCACCAGCTACCGGAGGAGGTGACTAAGAACTCAGATAACTTTTAGTTGGTTAATATTTGTCTTACCAAGAAAGCTGGGTATTTTTAACACCATGTAAAATTTATATTTTTTCTTCCAAAAAATATCCTTGTCCATTCCCTGGGTTTCTTGCTATGAACCATTGCAGTCGTTCGAAGAAGCAAATGGACTGACGGTTCCCAACAAGTGCTCCATCTCGTCAGTTTGCTGAGGGTGTGAGGGCCCCACAACCCTGAACTCTACTGGGATGTGACTGGTGTTGACTCTGGCCCAGCAGGAAGGCGTCTTGTGGGACACCCCAGGCCCCACTCGGGACTGCCACGGGCTCCCATCCATGGCCGCATGGCCCACCCACGTGACGTGGGGACTCATCGCTGGACCTGTCCTGTCACTTCCCCTCATGTCTGCTCAAAACCAGGCCCTGTGCTCTCTGCCTTCCATCACTCGATCCTTCTAGTCAGGCCTACAACCACCTGTGAAGACACCTGTGAATTCAGATGCAGACTATCGGGAACAAAGACACCTCTCTGACATGGTTATGTGGTGGCATTCTCGCATGACACCTAACCTAAGACTAATCACTCAGGCTCAAAGACAAGAACATGTGACGAGGTTTCAGTGGGGTGTCTTGCCTGGTAATAATTCAGGTAGCGCTGAGCAGAGAAGAAAGGGCCGCCTGTTAGGTGTAGGGTGGCTCGGAGAAGACGTTCGTGGCTGCAGTACTGTACAGAGTTCAAGCTTTCCCAGTGGATTATGGGGGGGGAAAGGTAGGTCAGGGAACCGGGCATGCAAAGAAATGCTTAATGTTAAAAAAAAAAAACACAACTCTCAGAGTGATGAATGCAAAATGACCTGGACACAGATGAAGTCATTTGTCTGTAATGTTTAGCGGTAAAGACACAGTTTAAAGAAAAACATTGTGCAGCCCTGTCATCCAGTCAGCCTTCTGCAAACTAACTTTTTACATATTGTACAGATCTCATCTTTGAAGACTTGAATGTCTTGTTAAAGCTGCTAATGTACAAACACCGGCGTAATGGGCCCATCTGTGAATTCTCTTCAGGTGTATGATGGAAAAGACACTTCGTCACGGCCCCTGGGGACCTTCACGAAAAACGAGCTTCTGGGCCTGACCCTAAACAGCACTTCTAATCACCTGTGGCTGGAATTCAACAGCAACGCATCGGACACCGAGCAAGGGTTCCAGCTCACCTACACCAGTAAGTAGTGGATGACATAATCGTTTCATTTTCCCAGGAACCATCTGCTGCTTAGCTGACGTCACATGTTTTCAACATTGCTATGTTTTCAACATTGCTTTGTTTTCTGGCTTTCCTACTGTGTTGTGAGTTGCCGTTTACCTCTGTACACTGGTGCCAGGCAGTAAATTTAAAACATTATCAGAAGCATTAGTGTGAAATTTATTTATTTGGAAGTATCAATATTTTTATGATAAAGTGGCTGAATCTAAAAGAAAATATCTTACAACATTAGGAGCTTCTGGGCCTAAACATATTGATTGTGATGTAGAGCACACTGAACTTCATGTCCATGTATCACACGACAGGTTTAGGATGGATGCTTGGTTTACAGGAATGAAGTCATAGGAATGGGTTTTGCATGCCGACCATGCCTCAGTACGTTTCTGTCTATCACAGAGGTTAGGTCTACATATTATAGAGTGTGTCGTACGTGTGTATAATATGTGACCATATATCCATATAAATACACACATGCATATATGAGTATAAAACAACCCTATGCCCTAAGGCCTTTCTTACTGCCTCTGATTTCCTAATGAGAAAACTAAACACAAGAAATGGATTTATTTAAGCTGAGCTTCTATCTCTCGTCTCGTTACTTTCCCAACCCTGGTTACTGCCTTTCCCCCAACGATGTGCAACTAGAGTAATTTATGATTTATGAACACTTATTCCTATATTCTTATGGTTGTGCAAAAAAATATCCATAAGCGAGTTTACGCCCACTGGAATTTCGAGGAACCAACCAGGTTTATCATTGAAGAAGAAGGAGGCGCTGTGTCATTTCCAGAATTCAGACTTCCTCTGTATTTTCCAAATAGCCGTGTAGAAGGGCCACGTGCTCTAAAACGTAAGCCCGGATGAAACCAGAGGCTGTACGCTTCAGTTGCACGTGTGTTCACCCGCCCCCGCCGGGAGGAGTCCCCTCCAAGTCTGCCCTGCAGGCACCCCATGCCTGTTGTGACCCTACGTTTCCCTCTGGCACCCAGCACAGCTGTGGGACCTTTTGCTGCCTCTCCCATTTCTCTGAGTAACTGTGAGAAACCTTGAGTCTGTGGATCTATTTATGGGCACTTTCCAATTATATGGACTTTTTTTTTTTTTTTTTTTTTTTTTACATAGCAGCACACACTTTCTAAAAACTAGGGGAAAGAAATATTAGCGGTGATTTAGCTCCTGGCCTGATCGATTTGATAGGAGTAATTATCTTCTCGGCCTGTCCCCCTCCTTGCCACTACCTGGAAAACACAAACGTGCCCTGGGTACAGGTCTTCCTCGCACGATTGTCCCACAGCTGCCAGATGCAGATGGGTGTTTATTATATGGTATTGACGGCGCTGCTGGCTGTATAATCAAAATATTATTAATTTCACATTAAAGCCGTAGGTTTAAACACTAAGTGATTGAGTGTAAGAAATACCAAACACCCACAATGGGATCAAATATCCACTCCTAAGAGATGGTGTGGAAATAACGGTCACAAATTGTTTTGAGCGAATTGTTAAAGCTTAAGACTGTGTAAAGAGACTGTTGACTGACTATTTTGAAAAGACTATTGTGATTGCCTCTTGCTAGTTAGTTCATTCCTTAAGGAAACACTCATTTTAAATGTTTCAGATCCATAATTTATCTACAAATATGAGTGGATTAGAAAATGTCAACAGAGAGTAAATATGTAGCTTAATAAACAGCCTGACGTTTTTGAAATGGGCACAGATAATCTCTCGTATGTTCTTTAATATTTACAACCACTCTCGCGTACCTTCTGGTTTTACCGTATTGGCCACCCCGGGTCCTGGTCAGTGGCTCCTTTCACTCTTCTGCATAAGGTAGAAATCAGTGTCCACATCTTTAAGGATATGCTGAAGTTCTCACACCCAGGAGTGGCACAGCCAGGGCCCAAATGTAGGTCTCGGAACTGAACTGTTGAACAACTTTTTTTCAGGTATTTAGTTGATCCTTCCTTGCTGGGTACCACATACAGTGACGGATATCTATGTACCTAGAAGCATGGGCCAGGAAGAACAGCTAGCATCTTTGGACCAGCAGCAATAGATGTAATAGGAGGCATTTATTAAGCAACTCCTGATTTCTGAGTACTAGGTTCGGGTGACGTGCAACTGAAAAGCTTCTTCCATCACAGAACGCTGCTTCTTATTACAGACCTGTTGATCCCATCACAGATGAGGGTCTTCTGATTCGGTCGTGATGGCTCATGGAAGCATGACCCATAAGCTCCTTGAGATGGGGCAGCAGTGTTCATTTTTATTCCTCCTGCACACGTGTCTGATCTGTGATATGAAAGCTGACGTCCAACCATCATTGTTCAGGCTGAGATTCCCCAGAGCTGGCTCAGGGCAGGGAAGTCAGGGTTTCTCCTTAGTTAACAGCATTTTAGTTTGCTTTCCCCAGTGATTACAAAACTCTTCATTTCAGGAAAACTCATATGGGCAATGAATTAGTATGCTTTCTAAATATGTCAGCAAATATTTTTACCAAAAAAGGAGTTCTGAAAATTAAAAATAAAGAATTCTATATTTAATTCAGAATTCTTTAAGAAATATGTTGACTTTCTTAGGGTTCCACAGGACTGTTCCAGAATAGTCACTCTTCAGAAGCAGTTTAGCACAAATGTATGGGAGGAATTGGAAATGGAACAGGCTCTCTGAGCTGTATACTTCCGTTATTTCAACAGAGACAAACAAACCCTCCGTCACAATCCAACAAACATCCCTCGGCTGTCTTAGTGGATCCGAATTCACACTTCCTTTTGATACATAAGTGGCCGAGGATTGTCGCGTGAGCAGCTGTGAACACTGTGCAGCAGCATTATTAGATAAGGCCCGGTCTTTTATATTATAGTAAAAGAAGACCGGGTCTTATATTATAGTAAAAGAAGACCGGGTCTTATATTATAGTAAAACAAGACCGGGTCTTATATTATAGTAAAAGAAGACCGGGTCTTATATTATAGTAAAACAAGACCGGGTCTTATATTATAGTAAAAGAAGACCGGGTCTTATATTATAGTAAAAGAAGACCGGGTCTTATATTATAGTAAAACAAGACCGGGTCTTATATTATAGTAAAACAAGACCGGGTCTTATATTATAGTAAAACAAGACCGGGTCTTATATTATAGTAAAACAAGACCAGGTCTTATATTAATTTTTGCTCCAAAAGACGCATTAGAGCTGATTGTTCAGCTAGGTCTTATTTTCAGGGAAACAGGGTATTGTGAAATGACTACCGTGGCTGGCTAGCTAACACCTCCGTCAGCTCACAGTTACCTTTTGTGTGTGCTTGCAATGGAGTCCCAGTGCCATCAGCTCCCTGGCGATGAAGGAGACTGAAGTGCTCAGTGATGTATTCAATTCGTAGCTGATTTATTTTTTCCTTACAACTGGATTTAGGAAATTCTATGCCTGAAGCGGCGTGTCATCGGTGTTGAATTACAAAGGACCTTCTAAGGAAAAGTCTCTTTTTTGGCAGGGCTCTTGAATCACTCTCCTCTCCTGTGCCCACCATCCAGTGGGCCTGAGAGACACACACCTGGCCTCTCCTGCACTCTCATAGGTGGCTGCTCACCCAGTCACACCCCCAAACGCGCTCCCTGCCTCAGTTTCCCTGTGCACTGTTTGCCACTGCAGTGGAGTCCTCCCCCAGCTCAGCTGACAAGGCAGCGTCTGCTTTCCCGCAGGGCTGGGGACCGTCACCCTGCCCGTGACAGTGACTGCATCGCATGGCCTCATTTTCCAGTCTCACTCACCTCGCTTGCTGGAAACATGTCTGGTGGAGTTCTCATTTTCTATCAAGCACCACCTGCTTGGCCAAACCTCCTCTGTTATGGGCAATTCCTGGGGGAAAAGCAATTTTCAGGGCCCCTCAAGCCCTCAAGCACTGTGCCACTTTATCTCTCCCTCAACCACTCCGCACCGGCAGCGGCTCCCCCGTGTTAGGTAAGTTTTCCCAGCCTCTGGTTGTGCCTGGTAAGGTCTTTCTTCTCCATCTGGTCTGTGGTGGTGGAATTCTGGCACATCAGAGCCGAGCCCAAGTGAGGAACGGTGAGACGTTAGCTCTTTTATTTTCAAGGAGTCACATAATGACCTTAAGACTCTATATTGATATTACCACCGAGTTTAATGTCTTTTATTCAAAAGCTCTCATACACATCCAAAACCACAGTTTAATTCAAGCTGGGTTTGTTTGTTTTTTCACAATTTTTGCTGATTACCTGGATTAGAAATACCAAAATTTTACCTTTAGATTTTATGGCCGTCTCATTAATCTCCCATGAACTTCGTCCTCCATAATTGCTTTTGCATTTATTATCGCTCAGCTCTAATGTGAGGGTAACTGCGATAGCCGCATGTTTTCAGGACCCAGACACAGCACACCATGCTAGGGCATGTCAAACGGAGACCTTGGGATCGAAACTGACCGGAGAGATAGGGATTTCCCCGAAGTGTGAGGAGGCGGGACCCGATGGCAGTGGCACCTGTCCTGAAGGCAAGGGCAGTTCTGCAAGATGTTCGGGACCAGCGTTCGGCACTGGGTGTGACCTGTGAGCTACGCAAAGTCTGGCAGGGCGGTAACTCATGAAAACTGTTCATTTGCGGTGATATTCACAAGCTGAAGCAGAAATGTATCAACAACATATGTCAATGGAAAGCAAGGAAAGGTCCAGTGACGGCAATCCCTGGGGTGGGAGTTTGGGGCAGCCATGGAAGAAGAGCGTGGATGAACCAGAGCCTGTGCTCGTAGGGACGTGAGACAGAGGCAGACTGCTGAATCAGAGACTCAGACACAGAGAGGAGTCAGATTCCGTAGGGCCCAGGAGGGGACCCAGGCTGAGGGAAAGGGCGTGACTTGCGTTTGGCTTTGAGTCGCGGTGGTGGACCTACACCAGCAGCAAGGACGACCATATTGTGAGTTTCAGTTGGTGAACAGACTCACCTGGTAAATAAGAGCAGGTGGTTTCTAGAAACTGGGTTCTGAACGGGCTGCTGATACTGTGGAGCTCTCAGTTACAGAGAGAAGATGCCCGAGAGGCTAGAAATAGTGAAGATTCGGAGTCTCATGAGTTCAGGGGACCAGTTAAAGGATCTGGGTCCAGGTGAATGTCTGTAGAAGACCAGTGGCAGGACGGCTGGCACATGGGAGGGATGAGCCAGGAGCTGGGGACGGAATCTCAGAATTCACTTGTTTTACAACCTGGCTCAAAGAAAATCTCTACACTTAAAAAATCTCTACACATTTAACTCTGACAGAGTTACTTTTTGTGCTTATCTAAAAATTACCTCTCTGTGCTCTTATATTTAAGTCTATTCCCAGAAAAATGAGTTGTCTTCTAACTTTATTATTTCTAAGTTAGAGTCAATTTAGTTTGGGGATCACAGCTGAAATGATTCTCCCAAGAATTTTTATCAAGTACAACATAGTGAACCTTAGCTGTGAGGACAGAAAAATAAAGCTAATTTCTAACAGGCCTGACACTGACACTTAAAAACGATATGTATATTAAGTGAAACATTAACTCGTGTACCCAGAATGCATTGTGCTGTAGAAGCAATGGCGTAGGAAAGCAAACTGTGCCGTCCGTGGGGTGACAAGTGCGTGTCTGCAGGCTGTGGGGTTGCACGATGGGAAACGCCCTGTCACCACCTTCAGACACAGCCACACATGGCGTATAAGCTTCTTACACAGAGTCCTAGAACTGCATTGTTACTCTGCTTCTGCAGGACATGAAAGCCTGTAGAATCATGTTGTATGTACTACGTTCTTCAACACTGAGTGACTTTCAGTGCGATAGACAGGCTGTAAAGCAAGAGGCACATGTTAGAAAGAGAAAGGCCTTCCGTCTCTGGGAATGCCACGTAAACAGTCCCCAGCCCTCATCCCCAGCACTAGGAAATTATACTTTTATGTGTACACCTCAGAATAAATACTTCCTTATTGTGAAACACCATTAAGAAAATATGCTGGGCCAAACGATAGAATTTTCCAGAAGGGTGAGATGGCGATAAGCCTTTGGGGAACTGCTGTGCTGTGAGACAGACGCCTCCTACCTCAAGGTGAGACTGCAGTAACAGAACATAAATCTCCACCCATTTCTCAGAGGGAGGAGAGGGCAAAGTACTATGACCCTTCTAAAAGGAAAGTGACAGGAGGGGAGGCTTAATTGATTTGCTGACTGCCAAAAAGCACATTAGAGAGAGAGGGGTGCGTATAAGCCAAGTCTCTCACCTCCTAATTGGAAGTTTTGTCACCTCATTGCCTTACTAACAGGTACGGGGAAGGCATCAGGAGAGTTTACAGTGTTCTGAATAACCCCGGGGAAACCATGACAGGCTTTGCCTCTGGGCCATGTCACAGTTGCCCACGTAGGATTTCAGGTGATCCACAACACAGCCCACAAACCTGTAGAAATTGGCATGCGCATGTCAATCTAGAAATAGCTCCTGCATGGCTCTGAATAATTTTCTAAGAGGTTTAGTTGTGTGAATTATTCTTGTGTTTTGTAATTAATCATTCCTTATATTCTGTGACAATTTGCTAGTTGATACACAGTTACTTCTTTTCATCTTTCAGAATTGATGAATATATTGTTGGCCACCAGTACTTTGTAAAAGACAAAGGACCTAGAGAAGGGTGACATCAATTAATTATAAGGAGTAAACTAAAAGCATATGACTTGAGTGTGAAATAAAATGAAGGCTGACAGATGATATCACCAGATGCTATAAAACGCTAATCTTTATGGGAAGAGTGATGACAGAATTTTATTCCATTCTTCTGTGGAGAAACTAAAAAGCAATAATTATTGTGTTAGTAGAAGTCATAGATACATTGTTTTCACAAAGGGTCGTTCATGAGAAGATGAGAATCTCCAAGATTCATCCGCTTTGTAAGGATGGACACGCTGGGTATGGCTCACAGATCATTTCAGTTCTGATTTTGATTTTTCTTGCATGGCAAAAGAAAAAGGCATGAGATCTCTTCAGATTTACATTTGTGATATTTCTCCTCTCCACAAATTTTGACACAAGGACATTTGAAGGCTATTAGGATCTCAACATCGTCAGATGAGGTTTTGTTTGTTTGTTTGTTCTCTATTAAGTAAACATTTCAGAAAACACTGATATGAAGACAATCCCATCTGTTAAATTCCAGCACAAAACAATTAGACTGAGGGATTTGGGAAAAAATATTAAGACAATCAGAAATATTCAGCTTAAACTTTGCAGACTCTGGAGAGATACACTAACCATCGTTCAACAGCAGATGCCAGGAATGACCGTTCACTGCCAGGTACTTCTCTTAATAATGACATGGGGGTGAGAGGACTGCACCCTGTGGGGCTCTGATGACGAGCAGGACGTGTCCTCACTGTCACCAGCCAGCTGCGTGATCTGGCATGTCACAGAGCGTAGATTGCTTCTATAAATAAGTAGATGATTTTACACACTCTTAGTTCTGAGATTCTGTGAATCTGGAACAAAGGATAGTTTAACAGTTAAAAGGGATATTGAATTTTCTTACAATGATTTCAGGAACATTTCATTTTAACTCCCTGTATAAAATGGGGAAGTGAGGGTTTGGGGGTGGGCTGTAGAGAAAGAGAGGAGCCGAGGGTGACACTGACTTTTCTGGACTCAGTGACTGTCATCAAGGGACTTGGGCAAGTGGAGAAGGGTCGCTTTGTGGGGAGAGGATGAGAGGACTTCACTTATACACCAGGGTTTTGGTGTCACTTGCTTTTGAGTCTTGCTCCAATATGTAGACACTTAGCTGGACGTAGTTAGAAGTTGGTCGTTGGATCTTGTGTAATCTAATTCCGAGGAGATGAAAGTAAGAACAAGGTGATAGAGGCAAAAAACCTAAGTGCAGATTAGAAACTCTTAAATTTACAGGACTCGGTGATGAACTAGACTGTAAGTGAGATGAAGAAAGGGAGGAAATGTGACCCAGGGACTGAGTTCCAGGAGGTTGCAGTGTTGTACCGAGCTCTGAATAAGCAGTGAAGTCCTGTATGTGGGATTTCCTGACACGTGCTTTGCATTCAGGTAAACAGAGACCTATTTCCTTTATCAGACAGCAGGCCGACTGCACAGGGAAGGAGCCGTGTGAGGTTTGGCGTGGGCTTGGGGTGGGCGTAGTCCGCAGCTGGAGGGGTAGCCTGGCTCCCTGGCCTGTGGGCGCCGACCCTGCGAGGGCCCCTGCAGTGCAGGCACAGCTGGGTGGCAGGCCACAGGCTTCCCTGCAGCGTTGGTCCAGGTACAGAACCTGATGCATCTTTGTCACCGAAACATCAGGTGAGAAACCAAGAGAATGAAATCCCAGAAGTGGGCTGTCGTGCCTGGGATGGCTGCACTGGAATCCTCCAGATGAGCTCATGCACGTCCGCATGAAATGAGACCTGTATGAAGTGGGTCCTGTAGGAGGAGAAATGACTGAATTGTCCTGTCCTCTTGCACAGTCCAGTAACGGAAAGAAATGCCAAGAAATGGCTCCTTCCTGTATACTCGTTTTTAAGCTGAATGTTGAATATTTAACTGCTATTTTAAATGTAAAAGACAAATCCCCAGACCTACAGGAATAAACTGGTTCCAGTAGGAAATACAAATAAGCAAATCATTCATCAAGAAGTGAAGGAACCTTTTTTTACTTCTAATTGGGATCCAATGGGTCACTCAGGCTTTTGGCTTCCAACACTGCTGGGAATGCTTGTTGTCATTTAATTTATCCTCAGACCAAACTCACAGTGACTGAAATAGCACTGTCTTGTGTTCCTGAAGATTTGGGGATTGAATTTCACGTATCATCATCCTCATCGTCATTATTTCATGGAACGTCCATCTCATTCTGTGGACTTGTCATTATACATTTCCACATGGATTTGAGAACTGTTGGGATTCCCTCTTTTGAAAATCAGTTTATGGAGAAATTTGAAAGCGTAGCTTTCATTCTAGGTTTATTAAATAATATTGTTGACTCCATTCTGAAATTCCACTCACTGCATATTCGGATCAAATGTTGTTTTTAAATTCTCCCAATTATTATTTGTTTTAAATCAGAAAGTATTAAACTTTGAAAGGTAAGCCTTCATTCTCATGATTTTGAAAGCCAGCTTACTGATTGTTTAAAATGTGTAAACAAGCAGTTCGTTTTGTGTTTTAATGACATTTGAAAATCATTAGAAGTTTGTTTGAATCAAAAGCACTTATTAACAAATACAATTAAAATAAGCACCAGTGAAACACAGTAACGTGAATGTGTTCCACGGTGTTGAATTTGATGCCAGACTCCTGAGATGGTGCGATAGGCAGAGTATTCAGTGTCCTGCCGTTTTCAGGGAGGTGAGGTTTATTTGGGTGATAAAGCACGTGCCCAGGAAAACGCAGAAGGGCCCAGCAGGCTGCACACCGATGCCCAGATGTTCTGTGGGAGGGTTCGTAAGAGGCTGCAGAGGGCGGAGGGCGCCGGGAGGAATGCTGGGGGCTCAGCAGCCATGCGCGGACTTGATTCTGAAGGCCGGGCACGGTTTGGGGGATTGGAGCAATACTGAGGCACAACTAGGAAGCTAGCCTGGCTAGCCTGGCTGCAGGAGGTGACAGCGGGTGACAGGCAGGTGACAAGATTGTGACGAGAATAAGCATTCACGGGTCTCACAGGTCATCCTGCCAGGAAATCTTAGGCAAGGCAGCCACCTCTGCAGGAGCTCAGAAGATGTGAACGCAGCGAGAGACAGTCGGCAGGGGAGGCGTGGGCACTTGTGCAGAGCATGCGACGCAGGCTTTGCCAGGTGCTGGTGACCAGGTGCATAGGAGCCACTGACCAGAGACTCAGAGGTTATCTCCAGGTCCTGGGAGCCGCGGGGCCTGGGACAGGCCTTGAGAGACACAGATCAGGGCCTTGCTTCTGCCCACAGAATTGCGGGGAGCATGTTTTGCTTTGTTTTGCGTTTGGGTTTCGCTGCTGAACGCCTCATGGTATGGAGCGTAGGTGAAAGTCCACCTCACGTGTCACAGTTGCAGGCCCGTACCTGAGCCTGGCCGCCCGAGACAATACCGCGTCCCTGACTTAGGCGGCTGTGTCACTCGTGTCTCTGAAGCAAGCCGAGTGACGACGGGCTGGTACTTGCGCGTCACCATTAGGCTGATGGATGGTAGTCACTCACGCAGAAAGTCTTTGAAAGAGTGAGATATGCACAGCGAGAAAGGACATTGTCCCTTCCTCGCACTGCGATGTGCTGTGCTTGTGAGGGGTTGACGACCTCACCGCCAGTGGGGTGGGGCATTCCTGCTTGGGCCTGACAATTCCTTTCTAGTTATTTGTTGTAGAATAATACAAGGAACAACACATGAATAATAACAGCAGCAATAAATCCCAGGATTGTTGCTGATCCCTTACATTTATACAGAGCGTACTTAGGAGGAGCTCAAAGTGTTTTCATGACTCTTTGGCTTTCTTTAATAAAAATTTCTACAGTCTGGGTTGGAGGGGAGTGGCGGATGAAAGACGCATCCTGATTCATATTTGACACTTGGAAAATGAAGGGCACAAGGCACAGGGAGGTGAGTGTGAGGGTGGACTTGGTGCAGCACTTCATTTCAGAAGTATTAGCTGTCCCTCACTCTGTATCCCCATCCCTCTCCTACTAGCTCTCTTGTCCTTGGGCTCCTGGCCATCTGGTGAGGTTGTTCTTGGCCCCTCTCCCCGGGAGGGGGGCACTTCATTTGTCCATCTTTCTACTTCTTCTACTCGGGGTCTTTGGGCATTGTCCAATGTGGTGCCTTTCCCTTTCTTTCTCTCTCCCTCTGACTCCCTCTTTTCTCCCTCCATCCCTCTCTCTGAACTATCTCTCTCTCTATCTCTCGATCTATCTATCTATCTATCTATCTATCTATCTATCTATCTATCACTTCTATGAGGTCTGACAATTAAGTTCACGAACTTGTTGAATGCTGTTCCTAACCTTTTTTGATATCAGAGGGATTATTCACTATGAATTTGTACCAACTGGACAGACAGTTAATAACCAAGTTTACTATTTGGAAGTGCTGAAAAGGCTGCATGAAACAGTTAGAGGACCTGAACTTTTCACCAGCAATTCATGGTTCTTGCATCACGACAATGCACCAGCTCACACAGCACTGTCTGTGAGGGAGTTTTTAGCCAGTAAACAAATAACTGTATTGGAACACCCTCCCTACTCACCTAATCTGGCCCCCAGTGACTTTTTTCTTTACCTGAAGAGAAAGCAAATATTGAAAGGAAGACATTTGGATGATACTCAGGACATCAAGGGTAATGTGATGACAGCTCTGATGGCCATTCCAGTAAAAGAGTTCCCAAACTGCTTTGAAGGGTGGACTAGGCGCTGGGGTTGGTGCATAGCTTCCCAAGGGGAGCACTTCGAAGGTGACCGTAGTGACATTCAGCAGTGAGGTGTGTAGCACTTTTTCTAGGGTGAGTTCACAAACTTTTCAGACCTCGTATTTCCACGGGGGCTGCTCACATAATCATCAAATAGTAGCAGCAAAAATAAAACAACATATGAAAAAAGAAATGGATTAAATAAGAAAAGGTAGCTGTGAAAAATTAATTTGAAACTAATGACAGCTATAGGTAGTAAACATAGATACATAATTTAAGAAATAATTAAAAATGAAACACGCACCCACACTTCACCCAGAATTTCATTCTTCATAATGAGAGTGGTGTTGAACAACATGAATCAATCAAACATTTCAGGGAATTCACTGTTAAAGAATTCTCGTGTGAAACACAGTAAGTTTAAGCAGTGCTCTCCTCCTGGACTGCATTTCTCTCCAAATGACGGCAGACAAAGGCAATTAACATAGAATACGTACGTGGTCACAGTTCTGTTGGCTGAAAGCAAATGTGAAAACCCTATTATTTTATAGTTTATTATGCACACAGCAACCTTTCTTATATTCTAAAGAGATGTTTACCGAAAAAGTACATTCTCCAAATTGAAGTAAGTTTAGGTAAAGTTATGAGATAATAGGTTTGTGTGAATGTTTGCAGTTTGTTCTGTTGTTCATAGAAGAGATCAGAGATTCATAAATGACAGGCATGCTTTTGCCAGCGTCTCCCCAAAGCTGGCCTGAGCCGGGACGTCCCTGGTGGTGAGTCCTTAGATGGAGTAAGACCCTCCGTTACTGTTTCCAGGCGCCAGGTGGATAGGAAGGCCTCAGTGCCGAGCGGCTTCTTTTTACACACAAGTGCTTTATTTGGAAGATAAGAATGAGTCCAGTACCAGAGATTTAGTGGAGCCTCTTATAACACTAATATTTTGTTCAACTTTGAAGAGGTCCAGGATTTAATTCTTAAAAATATTGCAACGGGCACTTACTGCAGACGATAAGGAGCGGTGCTTTTCATCTACCTGGTGTTTGCAGCTTGTTTTGACTAGGACATACTGTTCAAAGCATCTGTGCTGCTGATATAACTTAAGAAATCACTGAAAAACAGAAAGAAATAGAATTACTAAACACGGTCAAGCAAGAATTGCAACTCTTAATAATGTTTTGACCCAAAATAACTCGACCTAATCTTTTTAAAGGTCGTAGGGCATGAAGAAAATACAGAATCAACATCTGTACACTGATTTTCTGCAGGCCCTTGGCTTTGAAACAAAAACAGATATTTTCTCTACATTTTTAAAGTCATTACTCTTTAGCAATCTTAAGACTGATCACTCTGAAGTCTTTTAGATTCATATTAAAATGGAAATACCTCTCCTTTAGAGAAATGCCTTTGTAGATCTAAATGTAAATCATAAGAAAATATTGTTAGTAAAGCACAGGAGAATCCTTTCCTGAAATGGACATTGAATCAACATCACAGAATTCCATATTGTCATGTCACAATTCTGCTACTAGACATCAGTGCAACTTATTGTACCAGTGTTTAAAAGCAGTGCTGAAATTTAGGGGAGACAGTGATCACATTACTCCTTAATGACATAGCGACCAGAGCTCAGCTGAAATGAGTCTCACTCTGTCCGTGGAGCAGGGCTTCTCCTGTGCGTGTGAATTGACTGAGTTCCCAGAGTGCAACAGGGGACAAATGCTGGGTTGTGCAGAACTTGCTCTCGTCCTTTCATGGCAGTGATCCTTGCTTTGTTCACTGCTTCCTCCAGAAGAAATGTCTGTAATTCCACCTGTAACGATGCATGGATTATTAAATCATGGGGGAGCTTTGCACAAACAAAGCTTTCTTCAGTGGAGTGAAAATTGGAAAACAAAATTCTGCAAAAGGCAAATACTTTTCAACTTCCCATCAAGGAAAAAGAATTTATTTCGTGTAATGACATTGGTGGCCTAGAGTTTTCAGGCATGTAGGAATGAAATGTGGGACTTTTTACGAAACAGTACATTTCGTGTTAAAGTTACCTAGAAGAAACATCTTTCTCTGCCCCCAAACTTGCATTAAAATCTTTTTGGAGCAAGGTAGGGGGGAGCAAGGAAAGATGTATCAATAAAAATGTCTACTAAACTTCATTTGGGTTGAATGTGTTAGAGAAAAATCTGCTTTATTGCTTTTTCTATCCCTTAATCTCAAAAGTTGTTTTTTTTAAAACCACATCTTGACCTGCAGACATGTTATTTATGACAAGTAGTTACCCTTTCCACTCCCATCTGTCCTTTTTCTCTCGTGGTGACTTCTATTAACTGTAATAGCAGTAAATTTGGGGATGCTAAAATCTCGGTAACTGATTTGACTGATGTCTTGAAAAGCCACCGAGGGGGGGGATCTGCTGAATCACATAAAAGCATTCATGTCTAAGCCGTCTGTGGGGCTCAGGACTGCAGGCTAATGAAACCGTGTGGAAGCCACACAGGAAGATCAGCCAAGGAGTAACTCTCCATCGAGGGAAATCTTTTATAACAAAACCCTTCTGTAGAACCTGGCAGGAATTTGTTGTCAGGATGGAAAGTCTAGGACAAGTCAGCTTGACGAGCTCTTTGTCCCGGCGATGAGCCCAGCAGGTGTGTGCTTTTCACAGCTTCCGCTAAAGCAGAAGATGAAATATGCCAAGCTTTCGCATTCTGAGTCCCCATCAAGGCTGCATGCCCTACACCTCGTTCTTTTAATGCTGTTTATACGTAACTGATGATCTCACCTCGGGCTGTCGACACCTCCCCTTTCAGAATATTTATTTACTCAATAAGCATTTTTGTGAGCTCGAAACATCCAGATTTCTGATGCTTCTTGAAAACTCAGAAGCTCGGGTCCCACAGGGTGTGAATCCCAGCAGGACAGCCAGCTGTGACTGCCGTGGGTGGCGGTCAGTGTGTCCCTGGTCCCTGGTCCTCTGCCTGGTTTGTCATCAGGGGCACATGTGGCCCCATTAGCGTGTGACGCTACCTCTCACAGAGGTCTGCTAGAGGATCAGAATCTGCGTGAGCCCAAGACCCTCTGTGTCCGGGACCCTTCGCCTTACTTCCCCCGCGGGAGGATTGGGAGTAGGCCTTTGGTTTGCTCCAGAATCGATAAACTCTTCTGCTCTTCCTGGCTGGTATCCTGAATTAAAATTCTTTGCGTTTCTTAAATAAGTCAGAGTTACCATAAAGGCACAGTCTGTAAACACAGTCACTTTATCGGAAAAAAAACAAAACTTCAAAGAAGGAAACTTTTCTTTGCCTCTGTGTGGAAGTTACCAGACGTGGACTCCTTTGTCTGTCCTGTGCAAAGTTGTAAAACTCAGTGGTGAGGAGGTAGAGATCGTCAGGGTAAAATGCTATTCAGAATTTAAGGATATATTCCCTTCAATGGAAGGCATCTCAAATTGCAAGTTTGACCGGCAGACTTAGCAAGCGCCATACATTCTTTTTTAATTTTATATTGAGAAAAGGAAGAAGTTAGGGGGAAATAAATGCAGACAGCCCATGTAGTACCTCAGCTGCCAACTCTATTGTGAAAAAGGTCAGTTTGCGTGGTGACCAGGACAGGAACTTGTCACTGCGGGGTGTCTTCACAGATGGCCCCGAGGCTTTGCCTCCCATGGAAGCAGCACACAGCTCTCAGCACCGTCATCTATTGCTTTGCTTGTAAGCGCTGGGTTTGATGAAGCCACTGTCCTGCCTCTTTCCGGGCGGTGGTGCTGCGTGGAGCCCCTCGCCAGCTCCTGGCCGTGGGCTGCGGCCTGTACCCTGGGAGCAGCAGCGACTTTTTGATTTCCCGCCCAGCTGAAGATCTTGGTGTTTCAGGGGAAGCAGGTGGCTCTTGACCATGGCCTGCAGTGAACACTGTCAGTAATGACCCTGGAAGGCACCATGGTGGCAGGAATGGGTGTCCCCTCCTTCTGGAAGGTTCTGGACGTGACAGGAGACGTGGACGCTGCAAAGGCTGACAGTCCCACTCAGAGAAGGCTCTGAGGCTTTCTAGAGAATCCAGCATGCCGGCTGGAGGCACAGGGAGCAGATGATACCTTGGCACTCTGGAAAAATGGTGTCCTAATAAGTAAAGAAATATGAGAGGAACAATTAAAGTGACCAGACCTCAAGAAACATCAAATGGTTAACAAAACTTGGTGATCAAGACCCACACTTACTCCCCTTTTTTACATCCACTCATGGCTTCTCCTTTCTACACGGCAGAAGACAGATGACAACCCAGGCTCTTTCGCTGTATGTGCTCCCCGGAATCCATTCTGCTCTCACCTGTACTCCTGCTGTCCCCTCCTTCTCACAGGTTTCGACCTAGTGAAGTGCGAGGACCCGGGCATCCCGAGCTATGGCTACAGGGTGCGAGACGGAGGCCACTTCACGGACACGACGGTCCTGTACAGCTGCAACCCTGGCTACAGCATGCACGGCGGCAGCACCCTGACGTGCCTCAGTGGGGACCGCAGAGTGTGGGACCAGCCCGTGCCGTCCTGCGTGGGTAAGTGGGGACCGTGTCCCTGCGGTCAGCGCCTGGCCCGTGAGCCCTAGGGTTCTTCCCTGTGCCCCCAGTGCGGGCACTGGTCGGCTGCTACTGCCCACCTCTGTGTGGGTCGTCTTGGGCGTGAGGGCGGATTTCCCAGTGCCGGTGTGTTGAGAGTGTTCCCAGAGAGTTATCAGAATTATAACCCGAGTGTTTCCTTGCTGTGTCCTCTCAACCTCCATTACATCGAGGACAGTGCTTTTCCATCAGAGTCATGCTCGGACAGGTAAAGGCGAGAAAAGGGCCAGGCGGAGGGATGAGTATGATCTTTTCCCTGTGCACAGGACGCAGACGTGACGGGACTCGTTTTTAAGTGTGGCCAGATGACCACCTGTGACCCCTCGAGTGACCCCGTGTTTCTGTGTCTCTTACAGCGGAGTGTGGCGGTCAGATCCACGCAGCCACCTCAGGGCGCCTCTTGTCCCCTGGCTACCCAGCTCCCTACGACAACAACCTGCACTGCACCTGGGTCATAGAGGCCGACCCAGGAAAGACCATCAGGTACCGGATTTACTTGGGTGCAGAGATCTGCAGACGGGGCTCGTCTGCTGCTGCTGTTGCGGCCGTAGTGCTGTCTCCTGATCTGTGCTCACATTACACTTGCTGAGCTGAGCTTCAGAGGACAGTGTGACGGTGTGGGCCCCTTTACCGTTGCCTCACAGGCCTGCTTTTCTATGCCTCTGACCACCTGTGTCAAGCCATTGATAAGAAAGGGAAAAGAAAGAAGGTGTCCCAGTTAGTTTTTGTGCCTAACAAACTGGCCTCCCAAACGTGGTTGCTTAAGATGATTATTTCTGTGCTCATGACTGTGGGTTCCCTGGGCAGTTGTGTTCCAGGCGAGCCCAGAGGGGCGGTCCAGGCGGGCCTCCCTCAGGAGTGTGGGTGGGAAGGCGGGCGTCCAGGATGGCCTCCTCAGTTGTATGGACGAGCTCCGCAGGGGCCTCTCCACCTGCGTTCTGTTCCTTCTCCAGCCTGGTCATGGGCAGGTTCCTAGCAGTGAGGCTTGGCAAGCTTTCCAGACTTCCCGCTTGCATTACACTTGTGAATGTGCTGTATGCCAAAGCAATGCTCCTGGGCTAGCTAAGGTTTACAGAAATATACTCTGCTCCTTAATGGGAAGAGGAGCGAAGTCACAGCCCACAGGCTTCCGTGCAGGGAGGGGAGGGATACCTGGTCAGTCCGTAAAGCACCAAAGTAAGTGTGGCAACCAAGAGCGTATTCTAATCTCAAGTCACACGTTCGAAAGAAAATCTTTAAAAATTACAGAAAGTTGTGCACACATTTCAAGAGAAAGTGTTCTATTCCAATTAATAGTTCTAAGTGATTGTGGTAAGTTTGCTGAACCAGTAAGTAAACCAACAAAAAGCAATGTTTTTCAAGTCAGTTCTCCATGTTCTTATTGGAAGGCTGTGTCCAAAAGCACAGCACACAAAGCAAAAAATAATTTCAGAGTAACTTGCTCTTTAATTAGAGTTCTTGAGGAGCAGGAAGAGAACATACAGTTCCCAGAAACACTTAAAGTCCCTTTCCTCCTAATAACTTTTGTCGTTCATTGTAGTACTTCTTCAATCTATCATAAAAATTCATTTTTTTAAAACCTGCCCATCACCCCAGCAGCCTTAATCCACGTGTCTGGGACGCTTCTCTCCACCCCGTGTGTTATTGTGCCCACGGGAGACTGAATGAATCTGTCCACCAGCTCCTTCTTTAAATGCCTGAAGTTGAAAGAGCGAGAGGTAAAAGCCTCTTCCTGGGGCGAGTGGGTGGATGGCATGTACATAAACTGGTGATTTTTGTCTTTATGCACAAAGGCACCCAAAGGAACTTAGTGCCTTTGTTAAACAGATATGGACTCATCACCCTGCAATCTTAAAACTTAGTAAATACAGCGGGATGGTATTTACTCTCCCGCGTGGAGTGACAGGAGGTGCTCTGGTTCTCCTGTGACGTCATCTGCTGCCGCAGGTAAACGTGTGTGACATCCGTCAAGATAAATCTTAGTTAGATAATTAGTGATCTATTGGGAGAAAACTAAGGCATACTTATGTAACAAAATTTAGGATTCTGCATTCTTCGTGAAAATCAGTGCAGCACTTTTCCATTGAACTAAATAAAAAGAATATTAGTTCTTAACTTTGAAGGCTTGATCTGAATCGTGGGAAAGCCATTGTTACACTGGTTCTGATTTTGAAAAATCTAAGAATCATCTAGGATTCATGAAACAGGATCTGTTTTTTTAGGGAGGATTTCAAATTTTTGTATCTCTCCAAAGTCCCCTTGTGATTTGTTTCCTGAGAATTAGAATGAGCAGTGTCCTAAGTGCAGTCCCAGGGAGAGACGTTCTTTGCAGGTGAAACCAGTACTAACTGACATTCCAGTAAAAAAAGAAAAGAGATTAACAAAGAATGAGTGGAAGTAATAAAAATGCATAACTTTGTATCATGAACTGGCTGATATTTAACCATTAACATCCTACGAAAAAGAGACATTGCACACACCCCAATTTCTTGCTCTGGAATTTTTTTCTTCTTACATATCTTTCAAACGAGAATTTTCCTTACCAAATTGGTAAACAGGTCTTTTTATGTAAGACGTCAAGTCCTTTCTGGTAAGATAGTTAAGGAACTCATCAGTATGATGATTAATTTTCTGAATTGATGTTCAGCTTCACCTCAAAATGTTTCTGGCGATTTCTCCTCAGTCAGAAAACATATACTGTTTTTTGGTATAGCAGTGTGGAAAATAACATACCTAAAAGCACAAACTGTGTAATTTTAGGCTTAAGATGGTACTAGTCCTCTGAAAACTGGGGTCTGCTCTGAGCTTTGCACTTTGTCGGCGAGTTGAGTGAACCTTGGTTATTCATTGGTAGCAGCTAATACGGTCTCTACGCTGTTCACTTGGAAATGCGGCATGTCAGTCACGTGAGGGTGAGTCCAGGGATTAATTCGAGTATTAAAAACTCTTCACATAAACAGAATTCATTATCATCCACTCATACGATCATGTTTTAATGTAAATGTTTTTTACTCAGGAAAGATGAATAAGCACAGAGCCTCGGAAACTGCGAAGGGGCTGCTTTCAGCAAGTCCGGTCACGGTCACGGGCGGGCGGATTTCACTGGGGCCCATTTCTCCTCGCGGCCCACTGTAACTTTTCACTGCGGGCAGTAGCAGACCCCAAGCCGTTGTTGGAGCACACGGGGGTCTGGGAGAGGTTTGTAATGTTACCCTATAGACCTGAGCAGAACTTAATCAAAAGCCTGATGCCATCAATGCAGCCACTTAGGAGTCACACGTCAGCATTTCTCTGCGAGACGCACTGTAGCTCAGGACTGAGCACAGCTGTGGTTTACGTAATAAAGGTGAGGGCGTGGGAACAGCAGTAAGGGTGCGTGGTGCATATCACACGTGTGTGCTGGACCTCGGTTTTAATTGCTTTTCTACAAGTGCAGTTGTCTGGAAAAGTTACTTGGAAAGTATTTCTGTTCTAATTGTTGTCAGGAAATGGCATTTGCAGGTATGGTTGAGGTGGATTCTTTTAGAGGAGCTCATGCTGTATTAAAAACATGAGAGGCGTGTGAAAAATTACCAAGATGCTCAAAACTGCCCCTCGCAGACTTGGTGACACGTTTACTACTGGTGCTCGGCTCCTCTGGAATTTGTTTTCTAGCTGCGCTGGGCTGTAGAGAGACTAAGGTGGGATCTGGCTTGGAGATCTAGGAATGTTTTAATTTCTTCTTGGCCCGACTTCAAGATCCCTGTAAGAAACAGACTCAGGAGGAAAACGAGAGGCAGGCGACTTTCCTTCGCGGGACACTGGTCTCCTGCCCTGTGTGGAGCCGTGGTGAGCGTGCTGAGTGGGAGCAGGGCGGGAGCCGTCGGCTGGCCTCGCAGATGGGCGTGGGCCAGGTATCCGGGCAGCTCACCTTCCTCCTCTCCTGTAAAGACCAAAGCGGATACCTCCTGTCTTCTTGTAGGTGAGATGAGGAAATAACAGGTCAAGAACGCATCTGCCGTCAGGAGATGAGGGGCTGCAGCACATGCAGTGTACCCGCTGTGCACGGCTGCACTGCAGGGCCCTGGGCACCGCCACTGGCTCTAGTGTCCCCTGCGAGCCCCTGAGGACAAGTGAGGGGACTGAAGCTGTGGGCGCCCCACACTCTGCGAGACGCTGGTCCACACAATGTCAGTCTCCGTGGTTTTAGTGAATAACACCAGTGCCCCCAGTGACCATACAGGTCAACTGAGGAACCGCAGGAAGGACAGACCTCTCTCTTTGCTCTTCAGTTCCCAAGTCCCTGCACCAATCGCAGATGCACACGGGTCAGTAACTGGTCACGTGTCGGCCCCTACAGCCTGTGGGTCATGGGTCACTAGGCCCCGCCCTTAGTTCCTGCACAGCCAGCAAAGTGAGCTGCTGTGTGTCTCCTTGTCTCCCGGCGGTGAACCTAATCGACCTTTTACAAAAGTGGAAAATAGAAAAGGGAATCGGCCACAAAGATGAAAGTGCAGAATAAGAATGAAAAGTGATAACACTGGAAGCAATATTGAACGGCGCGGGGACACAGCTGAGGGTGGGGACGCGGGCACACGTTTGTCCCACGCACACAGACTCCTCACAAATACCCCAGACAGCTCGGTTTCGTCACTGTCACTGCTGTCATCCTCCCTGTCCTGTTCTTCCTCCCTCCTTCCCTGTTTCTGCTAATGTCCATTTTCTCCGGGTGGCTGGAGGTTTTAACTTTCAGTATTATATCTTCCTATTTCTCCTTCCCCAATACCCAATAGTTTCCCTAATTAAAAAAAAAAAAAAAAGAGTCAAGGCCTTATGCCGCATCTCTCAGTATTCTTATGGTTGATTGCATTCAATTCCTTTGTAATAGGCACTGAGAAAAAGCCAGTTGTGTGTAAATCCCAGGCCTACTCCACTCATCGTTTCTCTCTCGTCTCTTCTCATCTGCCATTCCCAGTCTCACTTCACGTCACTCTCCTCTTGCTTTAATCTTCTCCAGCAGACCTTTCCAGATCCATCCTTGGCCTTCCTCAGTCTGGGCAGACCCCCACTGGGGGCGAACGGCAGCCCCTTAGCCGGCCCTGAAGCCCCTCGTGACCTGGCTCTCCGTGCCCTCCGGCACACTTGTCTTCAGCCACTCCCGTGGGCGTCTGTGTCAGCACAAACAAGGTGCTGGTCTCCGGTCCTGACCTGCCGTCCCAGCTGTTTCTCTCGACCTGGCTCACCCATTTCTGTGTGTGGCCTCACATCCACTAGGACTCAGTTAAAATGTCAGCCCCTCAACAAAAATGTCGTTTTTATTATCCCGTCTGAAAATGACCTGTTTTATTTTCCGGACTCGATGTTTCCATCCTACATTTACCTTCCTTCTATAGTGATTGCGTGTGTGGTATCACTACCATGATAGGAGATCCGGGCAAACCTCTTACCATCCTCAGCTGCTGTCCCTCCCACACTCATGGGGCCTTCCCGTCGGTGACCTGAATCCCTGCAGCTCCACATAGCACCTCCGATCCCCTGTCCCCCCGTGGTGTTCACTAGGCCTTCCATCTGACCCCCCACACTCTAGGGAGCAGGCTCAGTTGTCTTCATTAAAAATACTAATTTTATACGGCTATAAAATGAATGCATATGTAGACATCTTAAAAAGGTATTTTTTTGAAGAGAAGTGCATTTGCGTATTTACTGTCTGCTGAATTAAAGAAGAAAACATGAGAGCTTGAAATTCGGGGTTCTTTTCATTTAGTTATATTAAATTTATTGGGTGACATTAGTTAGTAAAGTTACATAGGTTTCAGGTGTACAATTCTGTAATACATCATCTATATATCAAATTGTGTGTTCACCACCCAGAGTCAGTTCTCCTTCCATCACCATATATTTGATCCTGTTTACCCTCATCTACCACACGCTTCTCTCTCTTACCGTCTGGTAACCACTAAACTATTGTCTCTGTCTATGAGGTTTTATTTCTTTGTTTGTCTTGTTCTTTTGTTGCTTTCAATTTTATATCACACATGGTATGAGTGACGTCATATGGCTCGTCTCTTTTTCTGTCTGTCTGCACTTAGCACAATAATCTCAAGATTCATCCATGTTGTCACAAATGGCAGTATTTCATCTATTCTTATGGCTGAGAAATATTCCATTGTGTATATGTACCACATCCTCTTTATCCAATCCTACTGAAGGATGCTTTAGTTGTTTCCATATCTTGGCCACAGTGAATAAAGCTGCAATGAACATAAAGTATATATGTCTTTACTAATGTTTTCAGATTTTTGGGTAGTAGGTACCCAAGAGAGAAATTGCTGAGTCATAGTCTAGTTTTAGTTTTTTGAGGAACCTCCACACTGCCTTCCACAGCGGCTGCACCAGTCTGCATTCCCACCAACAGTGTATGAGGGTTCCTTTTTCTCCACAGCCTCTCCAACACTTGTTACTATTTGTCTTGCTGATGAAAGCCATTCTGACTGGGGTGAGGTGATAGCTCATTGTGGTTTTTATTTGCATTTCTCTGATGATTAGCGATGTTGAGCATTTTTTCATATGTCTATTTGCCATTTGTATGTTCTCTTTAGAGAAATGTCTCTTCAGGTCCTCTGTCCATTTTTCAATTGGGTTATTTGTTTTTTTGTTGTTGAGTTGTATGAGTTCCTTGTATATTTGGATATTAGCCCCTTATCAGAGGTGCTGTTTGCAAAAATCTTCTCCCATTCTGTTGGTTGCCTCTTTATTTTGTCGATGGTTTCTTTTGCTGTGCAGAAGCTTTTAAGTTTGATATAGTCCCATTCATTTATTTTAGCTTTTACTTCCCTTGCCTTTGGAGTCAGATTCATAAAATGTTCTTTGAACCCAAGGTCCATAAGTTTAGTACCTATGTTTTCTTCAATGCAGTTTATTGTGTCAGGTCTTATGCTTAAGTCTTTGATCCGTTTTGAATTAATTTTGGTGCATGGTGACAGATAGCAGTCCAGTTTCATTCTTTTGCACGTAGCTATCCAATTCTGCCAGCACCATTTATTGAAGAGGCTGTCTTTCCTCCGTTGTATGTTTTTTGCTTCTTTGTCAATAATTATCTGTCCATATTTATGTGGATATATTTCTGGGTTCTCAATTCTATTCCATTGGTCTATGTGTCTGTTTTTCCGCCAATACCATGCTGTTTTGATTATTGTTGCCCTGTAGTACAAGCTAAAGTCAGGGAGTGTGATACCTCCAGTATTGTTCTTTTTTCTTAAGATTGCTTTGGCTATTCGGGGTCTTTTGTGGTTCCATACAAATCTGATGATTTTTTGTTCTTTTACTTTAAAAAATGCCATTGGGATTTTGATGGGGATTGCATTAAATCTGTATATGCCTTTGGGTAATATGGCCATTTTAACTATGTTGATTCTTCCAATCCATGAGCACGGAATGTCTTTCCATTTCTTTGTGTCTTCTTCAATTTCTTTTTAAAAATGTCTTATAGTTTTCCGCATATAGATCCTTCACATCCTTGGTTAAGTTTATCCCTAGGTATTTTATTCTTTTTGCTGCAATTGCAATAGGAATTGTTTCCTTGTTATTTTTTTATATTTCTTTTTCTGTGATTTCATTGTTAGTATACAGGAATGCAGTGAACTTTTGTACGTTGTTTTTTTTTTAGCCAGCAACTTTACTGTATTTGTTTATTGTTTCTAATAGATTTCTGGTGAAGTCTTTAGGGTTTTCTATATATAGCATCAGGTCATCTGCAAAGAGTGATAATTTAACTTCTTCATTCCCAATTTGGATGCCTTTTGTTTCTTTCTCTTGCCTGATGGCTCTGGCAAGGACTTCCAACACTATGTTGAAAAGCAGAGGTGATAGGGGACAACCTTGTCGTGTTCCTGGATGTAAAGCAAAGGACTTCAGTTTTTCACCATTAATTATGAGATTAGCTGAGGGCTTGTCATGTATGGTTTTTATTATGTTAAGGTATTTTCCTTCTATACCTATTTTATTAAGTGTTTTAATCAAAATGGATGTTGTGTCTTGTCAAATGCTTTTTCTGCATCAATTGATATAATCATATGATTTTCATCCTTTATTTTATGTGATGTATCACATTGATGGATTTGCGGATGTTGAACCATCCTTGTGCCCCTGGAATAAACCCCACTTGGTCATGATGAATAATCTTTTTAATGCATTGTTGCATTCGATTTGCTAGAATATTGTTTAGGATTTTTGCATCTGTATTCATCAGAGATATTCGTCTGTAGTTTTCTCTTTTTGTGTTGTCCTTACTAGGTTTTGGTGTCAGGGTAATGTTGGCCTCATAAAATGAGTTGGGGAGTATTGTCTCTTCTTCAATTTTTTGGAAGACTTTGAGTAGGACAGATATTAGATCCTCTTTGAAGGTTTGGTAGAATTCACTAGTGAAGCCATCTGCTCCTGGACTTTTGCTTTTGGGAAGGTTTTGGATGACTGATTCAATTTCCTTACTGGTGATCGGTCTATTTAGATTTTCCAGTTCTTCATGATTCAGCCTAGGAAGGCTGTATGTTTCTATGAACTCATCCATTTCTTCTAAGTTATTGAGTTTGGTGGCATATATGTATGTCTTCTTGAGAGACACATCTGTTGAGGTCCTCTGTCCATTTTCTAATTGGATTGTTTGTTTTTTTGTTGTTTAGTTTTATGTGTATCTTATATATTTTGGATATTAGTCCCTTATTGGAGGCGTTGTTTGCGAATATCTTCTCCCATTTAGTTTGTTGCCTCGTTTTTTCAGTTTCTTTGTAGTTTCTTTGGCTGTGCAGAAGCTTTTTAGTTTGATATAGTCCCATTCATTTATTTTTGCTCTTACTTCCCTTGTTTTAAGATCAAATTCATAAAATACTCTTTTAAACCCACGGTCCGTAACTTTAATACCTATGCTTTCTTCTATGCAGTTTATTGTTTCAGGCCTATGTTTAGGTCTTTGATCCATTTTGAGTTAATTTTGGTACATGGAGACAGATAAAAGTCCAGTTTCATTCTTTTGCATTTTGATGGGGATTCCATCCCCATAGATTGCTTTGGGTAATATGGCCATTTTAACTATGTTGATTCTTCCGATTAATGAACATGGAACATTTTTCCATTTCTGGGTGTTGATGGACACGTGGACTTTTTTAAATCCAGTGGGGGTTACTGCAAATAGTGGTGTGTTGGATATGCTTTCATGTAGTATTTGGTGAATGTATGTGTGGTTTTCCTTTGGTTTTATACCTAGGACTAGAATTGCTGGGTAATGGTGAATCCTACATTCGACTCTGTTAGATACTGTCAGTTTTCCAAAGTGACAATATCTATTAATAGCTCCATTCCCATTACAGGTAGTTGATTTCCAGGTACTCTCCCTTCCAATTACACTTGGCATTAACTCTCTTTTCCATTTTAGCCATTCTAGTGGGATTATAGAAGTTTTAATTTGAATTTACCTGATGACTGGTCAAGGCCATCACTTTTGTATATGTTTATTGGCCTTGGGCCTACATGCTTTCATGATTTGACAGTTGAAGACTTTTGCCGCTCCCCACCTTTTTTTCTGTACTGGAATGTCTGTCTTTTATACATCCTGAATGCAATATTTTGTTGATTATATTCTTATACTCTATGGTCAGTCTTTTTAGTTTCATAATGATGTCTTTTGATAAGCACAGATTCTTAATTTCAATGAGTTGAATTCATTTAGACTCATTTTCCTTTTATGGTTAGTGGGTTTCTTATTCTCATTTAAATTCTGTTTTATCAAATGTTGTGTTGGGATCACTCTTAGTGTTTCTGTGTCCAGATTAAGTAACTCTGTCTCCCCAACATTATGAAACTATTATCTTAGGTTTCCTTATAGAAGTTTTATTTTTGCCTTCCACATTCATGTCTCCATTCCATCTGGAATTAATTTTTGTGTATGGCATGAGGAAGATTCAAGTAATTTTCTGGCCATCGTGAAATTCAATTGGCCATTTCTTAAGAGTCAGTCTCTCATCATTGTTCTACAGTGCGACTTCTCTCATAAACCCAGTAATCCTATATGTCAGTCTGTTCCTGAACTTAATTCCATTGATGTGTTTGTCTATTCAGTGCAAAACCTTTCTACCTTAATTACTTTCTAAGTCTCGATATATGGTATAGTAATTCTCCAGCTTTGTTCTTTTTTTCTAGTGATTGCCATGACTATTCTTGACCTTTTGCATTTCCACATGAATTTGACAAACACTGGCTACTTTCTAAAAAATGAATTGCTAGGATTTCTGTGGGAATCACATTATATCAAAAGATCAATTTAGGGAAAACTGACATCATTTACAATGCATTTTCTGATCCCAGCACAGTACAGTATTCCATTCATTTAGCTGTTATATAATCAGTAATAAATTATAGTTTTCTGGGAAGAAGTCTTTCATAGCTTAGAATTATTTCTAGCTATAACATGCATTTTGATGCTGATGTAGATAGTTTTTTATTTCATTTTCTATTTGTAGCTCTGAAAATGAATTGTAGTTTATATTTATCTTCTATAAATAAATAGCTATTAATTCTAAGAGTTTGTACATTTTTAAATTTTTTCTATGTGTACAATAATGTTGACTAGAATAAGAGATTTACTTCCTTTCTTTCCAAAGCTTAAGGCTTTCTCTTGTATTGTTACAGCGGCTACGACCTCCAGGATAATAGTGATTATAACTGGTGATCACGGGGCCTGGTTGTCTTTTATACTCTGTATCCTGACCCAGTGGAACAGAAATAGAAACCTACAGCTAGAAAGTAACAAACACCTCCTCCAATTGGAAAATAAAAAAGTTAGGATTCATAGCTTAATAGGAAATTTATAACCATAAATACACGTATTAGAAGAAGAAGATAACTGGAAAATCAACAAGTGGAGCTTCTACCTAATGGGGTTTGAAAAATAGTATCAGAGTAAATTAGAAGAAGTAGTAGAAAAACAACACATATAGTAAAAAAAAAAAAAAAAAAAAAAAGTGAAAGAAACAACACAGACAACTGAAAAATCCACAGACTGATTTTTAAAAGAAATATCGTTGAGTTCACAGATAACTGACATGATTTATTAAGATAAAATATGAGTGGCTCCAATAATTGATATGAGCAATGAAAATAGAGATATATCCATATAATAGATTTTCTTTTTATAGAAAATTGAAAATAGTATATTATAATACAATATATTATAATATAATTATAATACAATATTATATTAAATAATATATTATACCAATATATTGGAAAAATCTTCCAGTCCCAAGAAAAACATAAGAAAATGGTCTAATTCGTTAAATGAGGCTAAGATTACTTGTCAAAAGATAAGTAAAGTTTAAGAAATCAAAATTAAGAGCTGAACTCTGTGATTCATCCCATTTATATATTAAGAAAAAAGTAACAATATGATCATCAAAATAGAGAAAAAATAACAATAGAATTTAATATATTTCCTGATCAACAATGTAGTAAAACAGAAATCCTCCTAGCATAGTAAGTAGCAGATTTTTCTTAAAATGATAATGGTTATGTAACAGAATCTCTCAGCAAGAATAAAATATAAACTGAAAACAATAATAAAAGAGATGATCAGCTCATTACAAAGCTGGCAAACGTAGGTGATCAGGTCATTCAGAGTCCGTGGTCCTCTTCTCTTTTTCACCCAAACATTTAATGGCTCAGCTAGCCCAGGAGTTTAAAAACCATTTCTTTGCTGAAGACACGTTGCTTATTTCCACCCAGACTTATCTTCAGAATCCCTCATCTGCGTGAGCATCTGCCTCTGCTCAATGTCCAGTGTGGACGTCTTAACTCCACGGGTCCCAAGTAGAAGCTTCGGTCTTCCCCCGTCAAACATTTTCACCAGCACCCTTTGTCACTCAGCTGATGGCAACCACACCTTCCCAATTTCTTAGGCCAAAACTGCCAAGTACCTTCCGTCCTCTCTCTCGCAGGCCCTCCCCCAGTCCACTTTCTCTGCCTTCAGAACCTGCCCAGCGTGTGGTTCTGCCCATCTCCCACCTGCGGCTCTCAAGCAGCAATTCCTGATCCCACATTGCCCTGTGGTCTGTTGTCAGCACAACAAGCAGGGTAGTTTGCTTGTTTTTAAATCGTCGGTGAGATAACTGCTTCACTAAAAACGACACATTCGTATATCACCCAGCCTAAAGCCATCTTTAAAATCTCCTTCAAAGTGTGTTTCTCCCCCTCCCCAGGCTCCCACCCCCAGCACCCATTACTTCTTGGATCTCAGCTCTGAGGTGTCCGTCACCCGCTCTGCCCCAGGTACACTGGGTCCTGACGGAATGTGACAGACTTCCCACCTCCTCAGGTCTCTCAGACCTCCCCTTGTCCACATGATAAGTAAAGTTTATGTCATGGTAAATGTTAGGCCTCACCACCCGTCTGATCCTTAAATCTCCCCCACCCCAGTCTCGGCCCAGCCTCTGCTCTATTCCACTCTGCTGCTTGTTTTCTTCAGTTGCATTCCCCTCCTACTCGCATACGTCGTCTAGTTGGTTATTATTGGCTCATGCTGTGTCCTCCCATTGCCATGTGAGCTCCCTGGTCACAGGTTCTTTGCTTAGTTCACTGATGGACGCAAAGGCCTCCAGCAGGCCTGGCACACAGTCAGTGCTTGTAAATATTTGTTGGACTGTTGAAGTATACTGAAGGGGTGGATGTCTCAGAGATGTGAAAAGATGTCCGACCTCACAAATAGGGAAATGCCATTTAAACAATGTACCATCCCACACCATTTTTCTCTTCTCACGACCACTGAACTATGGTAGATATCTGACGAAATGAAGGCACTTTTCTGTGCTGTTGTGACAGTGAGTCGTCACAGTCACCTGGGAGACCGCTCAGCCGTTTGTCTCTTGGAGCCTAGAGACCCTAGGACGAGACGTCTCCTGCAGCACCATGTGTTATCCTGAAGCGTAGAAAATAGCTCTTAGTAGAGGACTAGACACTGAAGCGTTCACTCACGCTTCTCAAGGGAATTAACAAAGCCCATGTCTTCAGTATGAGGAGTTCCACATGATGCTGAATGTGAAAAGCAACTTGAAAATGACACAAGCGTGCACAGGGCAAAATGACATCAGTTATGTCATTTTGTTAAACACACAAAATACGGTATATTGTTTGAAGAGACAAATGCACACCCACGCACAGGAAAATTGTGAAAGTATAAATGGAAACAGTGCACTGCAATTTCAGAACGTGGGGTGAGAGCAAAAGAGGAAGTGGGGTGGGGAGAGTGTGACTGTATCTGGAAGGTATTTTTTACAAAGGTCTGAAGCAGGTCGGCCGAGCCTTAACACCGGTGAGGATGGGCCACCCAGTGTGTGCTGCCCGCCGCACTGTTCTCTGTAGGAAACGTGCTCTCCGTTCAACATTTAGTCACATACTGTACGTTTTGTGCTGTGAGCAGGATGCGATAGATCTGTTTGCAGGTATAATATGCACAAAATCAATACTTAGGGTTTGTGTCCAGTTTTTCGTGTCATCTACTGATGTTTACAGTTTTGTGCTTTAGGTAGTCAATAAACTATAAACCAACTTCAAGAAAGACAGGTTTTTGTCGGTATTTTAGCTCCCCTTTGATCTGTTTGAATTGTAAATGCGACTAGAATTCTCCTGCTGCCTCTACCAGTAGCTACAGGGACGTGGAGACTTCTAAGTTGTTCTGGAAAATACCTATAAATCCAGTAGAAACATTTTACATTTTATAAAGGGCTTTGTAATATGCCTTTCTGCCTTTGGGTTGGTGTTTCAAATGATGCCTTTTTCTGCAAATAGCACTTGTAGGAACAAACACACCGTGACGTCTGCTCACTCAGACCGGTGGCCCGCAGCTTTCTGGGGTAAAGGTCCCACCTTGGCAAGCGGTTTCCTCCTAGCTTGGGTGCTGCCCCTCGTGGGCATTTCAAGAGCAACACCGGCACCTCATCCGTGAAAGATCTGACATCCACTAGCTTGACACAAAGCTGTCATTGATTAGTGGGCCCGGGACAACTCTGGGTGACAGAAGAGCTGGCCGTCTCGCTAGGAACGGCCCCGTCTTAGGCAGCAGCTCGGCCTGCAGCTCAGTGGTCCCCCGGGCCCACCCCACGCGGACGCCAGTGCTGAGCTCACGTCCCGGGCCCCGTGGGCTCCGGCCAGGGCCCGCGCCCCCCTGCTTGTCAGCCCCAGGGCACGTTTGGGGGTGCCGCACCCTGTGCCCTAACTGTGCGTGGGGGACCTCGCGGAACGGGCTGTCGCCACGCGATCCCACGGGCTGTGCTCTCTCTCGGCAGCCTCCACTTCATCGTGTTTGACACGGAGCTGGCTCACGACATCCTGAAGGTGTGGGACGGCCCCGTGGACAGCGACGTGCTGCTGAAGGAGTGGAGCGGCTCGGCGCTGCCCGGCGACATCCACAGCACGTTCAGCTCGCTCACGCTGCAGTTCGACAGTGACTTCTTCATCAGCAAGTCGGGCTTCTCCATCCAGTTCTCAAGTAAGTGCCCCCGCGTCCCGTGGGGACGCGCGTTGCTGCCCCAGCACCAGGCCCGCCCCGCGCGGCCTCCCCCTGCAGGGGTGTCACCTGAGTCAGCGAGACAGGACGTCTGGGAGCCTGTGAATGGGCCGTTTGGTCACTGGACATTGTTTCCTTGCATAGCGATGGGCCACGGACCGCCTTAGGTACGTGACAAAATACCCCTGTGCAGGTGTAAGTTAATCCACTGCACTTAAGCCCTGGTCACAGGTGGGTCTCTGCCTGAGCAGCAGTTTATCTGGGGTGCTCCCCCAAGTCTGGCACCCACCGCGGCTCTCCAGTCCCCTGGTCTGACCAGGGGTGGAATCGGGGTGCTGCCAGCTGCTAAGCTCCCTCCACGGGCGCCTCCTGCTTAGAAGGGTCGGCACTCTCCCTCCTTGGGGCCAGGGTTCCGAGGACTCAGTGTGACATAGTGAGCTCTGCAGGATCACCGGTGGGGCACCACACTGGCACATGTCAGGTCCTGGGGATAGTACCCACCCTGGCCGTGCTGCCCGTGTTCGATGCGTGGTTCCTGGGAAGGAGGGAGTGGAGATATTCCAGGCATCTAGACATTGGTTGCACTTCCGTTTGCACCATCTACATGTGTCACATGATTTGGGAGCACACAGGGCCAGCAGTCCTATAAAACAAGTGGAATTTGCGTATAAACACATTCCAACGGTATTTATCTGCTGGCAGGTCCCTGGTGAGCCACATTTAGGATTTACATAAGAAAATGAGCTTAGGTCATGCTAATGTTTAGAAAGGTTTCTAATAAAACTGAGGTCACCGTCTGCACAATTTCTCACCGCTGCTTTCACTGTGCCTGGAGCAGCAGTTTGCAAACATGTGCTCGTGGAATTGTATCCTGTGAGGGTAAAATGTTCACTGGTCTACAGCAAAACTAGCAAGGTGGGTGTGTCCCAGCTACCCTGCCGTGGGGGAAAATGTCCTTTGTTCCACGATATATCTTTTTTGTGAGATAACCATGTCCTCTGTCTTCGGAAATGGTGGTGAGGATCGATGGTGGATGTGCTGTCCTCATTTGAGAAAACAAATAAGTTGGCAACGTTGTGAAGACGTGTGCATTTCCCTCTCCCTCCTGCTCTGTACTCTCCTGGCCTTTTCGAAAATTAAGCTTTATTTTCTTAGAGCAGTTTTAGGTTCAGAGCAAAACTGAGAGGCAGGAACAGAGATTTCCCATCGAGCCGCTGCCCCCTCCCACGCCCACAGCCTCCCTGTCATCAACAGCCCCCCAGAGGGGACATCTGTGACACCTGATGAGCCTGCACTGACACGTCCTCACCCAGCGTCCACAGCTCACATCAGGTCACTCCTGGTGTCGCTCCTTCTGTGGGTCTGGACAATGTGTCATGACCTGTACCCACCATCACAGCGTCACACAGAGGAGTCTCACTGCCCTGAACGTCCCCTGTGCTCCCCGTTCACCCCTCCCCCAGCCCTGGAAATAACTGCTCTGTCACTGTCCCCGTAGTTGTGCCTTTCCCGGGATGTCACAGAGTTGGGATCACACACTGTGCAGCCTGTGCAGACTGGCTCCTGTCTCTCAGTCACGTGCATTTCCAGTCTTGTCATGGCCTGATGGCTCATGTCCTTTTAGCTGAATGATCCTCCACCGTCTGGATGGAGCACAGTGTGTTTATCCGTCCCCTGCTGAAGGCCGTCCTGGTGGCCCGAGTTCTGGCCTTTATGGCCAAAGCTGCGGTAACATCGTGGGCAGGTCTGTGTGTGGACGTGGTTTCAGCCCCTCTGGGTGAACACCAAGGAGCGTGATCACCGGGTCCGTATTAAGAGGATGTTCACTTTTGTTCCTGCCTTTTTAAAAATCTTCCCATTTTCAAATACTTGTGAAAAACGGCAAGCACTTATTTTTCTATATTCCATCATGATTCCCTCTTTTGAGAAAACATCTTCCTACTTTGGATTTAAAGACTTTATTATAGGTATTTGAGAACAGCATTTTATCCTCTTCATATAATTAATTATTCTATCAATGTTTAGAAAGTAATAAACATGAACACACCCATTAATTTCCCTACAGAAACTTGCTTAATCTTTTAGCTGTTTTTTTTTTTTTTCAAGTGTTCTAGAGTGAACCATATGAAATCGTCATTTTTGCAGGTAAAAACGGCTGACTGTTGGCAATTTACATGGTTTTCTTTAACACTGGAATATGATCCTTCCCTCCCCGCAACTAGTTAATAATTCCTCCAGTCTGGTATATAGACTGTGGGGAATATAACTTTAGGGGTGAAAATATGCTGATTCCATGTGTTTGTTTATTTTTTATGAATGAGTGTCTACGAGGTGGTCTTTAAAATTCTTTTAAAAAAGCATATATATATGTATATATATATATATATATATATATATATATATATATATATATATATATATATATACATACATACATTTTTTTTTTTGCTTGAGTAATTTAGAAAAAGTTGTTGACCTGAATTATGGTCATGAAATTTGGGTTTCTCTCTTGACTTCTAAAGATTTGAGACTGACCTTCCACCTCTGTCCTTATTGCTTTATTTGTGAGTTGAAGATACTGGCCCAATTTCTAAGGACCTTTCCATTTACAAAATTCTACACTGCCTTCTGTTTTCCCTTTGCATCTCTAGGGCTCCTCTCCTCCTTCTCTTAAGCTTCCCTGTGGCCTAGTTTGTGGACCTGTATGGACTGTGTCCTCAGCTCCCAAGGTGGGTTCATCCAGTGCGGAGCTTGACAGGAGAAGAGGGGTTCAGGGAGGAGAGTGGGGTCAGGGCACTGATGTTGGCTTCCCTGCGTTGGCTGGGTCCCTCCGGCAAAACCCACTGCTTTTCTCAAGAGGCGATGTCCCTACATGTCCTTTTCCAGCTTCCTGTCACCAACTCTGTAACCACGGAACTCTCCAAACCCTAGTTTTGTGAAGACACCCTCTCAAATAATCCTGCTGGAACTGTGCCGTCAGTTTCCTGTTGGGTTCTAAATAATGCAGTTTCATACACACACACACACATACACACAGATACACACACGGGCACACACATGCAATGGTCAAGGAAGGGCTCCACTCTCAGGTATTTAAAGCAAATCCTACCCATTTTCCTACGTGAGATCCTGCCCGGTTGCCGCTCCCGTGTGTCAAGCAGACATGGAGGCCTCACCAGCTGTTTTTTAAAGCCCCGCCCGTCTGGGTTCTGTGGGGAGCAGCGGGACGGACCTGCCCCTCCTCTGCGTCCCTCATGGTCTTCCCTCCCGGCACCCCACATGCTACTCCCCGGCTCGGCGGCTATGGCCTGGGCAGCCACGGAGACTCAGGGCCCTGGTTGTCTGTAAGGCCCGCCCGCCTGGACACTAGGCTTCCCTGCTACGTCCAAGGCCAAGACCCTTTAGGGGCAACACAGTGAGCTCTGCTACTCTTGGGGCACCCTCGGGAGGGGACACGAGTCCCTGTCACAAATGGGATCCTTGCGTCTAGGTAACTAACCTGTCAGAGTTATCCCAGGACGTCTCTGATTTTAGCAGAGAAGTTTCCTGAAACCCCTCAGTCCTGATTCTGTAACGAACACAATATGTCCCAGGAAGCCCCGTTCAGCACCAGTGAGCTGGGAGGCTTGGGCGCCCACCTACACGTGGCCAGTTGGCACTCTCCATGCCTGCAGTCTCAGAGGCGTCCCCTCCTCAGGGACCCCGGGTCCCAGAAGGCGGACGCCTGTCCATGCAGGTCAGGAAGGCTCCTGGGTGTGAGGAGGAAAAGGGCCACTCCCGTGTCTGTGTGGTCCCGGGACAGAAAAAGAGGCACTTTATGTATAAGTTAGATTGCACTGCGTGCCGCTCATAACCCAAGGTAATGTTGGAATTGGAAGTATTAGCACGGTTCTGTGGTTTCAAAATAAAATTTAAAATAATGGGACTTAAAGGAAACGTTTTTCTCATGCAATTGATACTTCAAGTAGACCACTGTTGCCAAGCAGAAAAGACATTTAGTCAATAGTATTAAGTGAGAGTTTTCTTGGTAACGTGGCCACCTGCCAATAATGTGTGAGCTAAGAAATTCTTGAAGGAGAAATTCTTATGGGAACGTTTGTTTTCTTACAGACCTTTGAATGATCAGATTTTTCTCAATCAGTTAAAGTTTGAGAACTTAACATCCATATGGCTCTACTCTCAGCCACAGGACCAACCCCCTTATTAGCTCAGGACTGTTTCATTTTATTGACGATTTCTCTGGTCTTCAAACAAATTCTGCACCTGCTTTCCATCTTGCCATTGTCTCTTGGTCCTGCTTGTTCCAATGGCCTCTCTGTTTCCGTCCTTTTCGCAGCTCCTCATCCTTTCCCCCTGAGGTGAAGGTTGCAGCCACAAGGGCTGGTCCTTCTGTCTCTGCCCGGATCCCCTCGGTTTTACCATCAACCTCCCGAGACCAGCAGCCTGTTGGAGAACACTCTGGAGGTGGACAAACACATCAGGCGCCTTAACACAGAAAACTTGACGATTCTTCTAACCCACCCTTTCCCAGTCCTGCTTTTCTTCAAGCCTTTCCCGTCTTGGTAAATGTCAGCTGCATTCTGCTAGCTGCCCAGGAGGAGAAAGCCTTTGAATTGGCTTTTGACAAATCTCTTTCTCTCACACCCCGCATGGAATTCAGCAACAAGTTCGGTAGGGTGCACATTCAAAACAGACCCCAGATCCAACCAGTTCCATCTCCCGAACCCCACCACCTCGGGCTCAGTCATTTCAGGGTGGCCACCAGCTGGGTCCTCTCCTGGCAGTGCTCGTTGATTGTCACTTGAGCCAAGAGAGGAACCATGGTGACTTCAGGAGGCCACTCAGATGACACCTCCTTCTGCTCAGAACTCCTCGCCATCTTCCCATCTCAGCCGGGACATTTCTGACTCTCCCCATTGCCCAGTTTAAAGGCTATCGGATCCTCCTGGCAAACGCTCCCTAATCTGTGTTCTCACATCCTCCCAGGCACGGCCCCCAGCCCTTCAAAGCCCACGTAACTTACACGCCCGCAGGACCCCTTCACACACACGTGCTCACATGTTTGGTGCATGTCCGCCTCACGTACTGCTCACAGCCTTTTCTCTACTGCAGATGGACCCCAGTGTGGCCAGGCCACCTTCTGAGACCCCTTCAGAATCAGTCACGTTGTCACTTGCAGTCCCCAAATCCAGTGCTTGTAGTTTTGTGCAGCACTTTCCCCATCGTGTGTGAGCATTTATTTGCAATGTGCCAGACTAACTTCCTGGAGGCAGAGTGACTTTGCATTTCCAGAACTTGGCTTGTAATCAATGGTGCAAAAGTCTTATCTAGCGAATGTGCTTGAAAACTTTCCAGTCATGGGAATGTTGAAAATATTGGTACCTGTATGATTTTGATTGTGTGACAGACACCATCTACCAAAAATTGTTTGGTTACTGATTTTAGCTTCATTCAAACATTTTAATAAAATAGCCTCTAGCAATCCATATTTAATGCTAATTTCAGTATAAAGATGTTTCACTTCTGAGCTGTTTCTATCCAGTGTTGGTAGTAAGATGATAGGTCTTTATGAGTTTATTATCAAAGTAGTGGCTAGTGCAGACTGTGGTTTTGACCAGTAAAGGACATGCTGTACAGATGGAATGATTTATGCATCTCTGTCGACTGTTTAAGTTTTATAATTCTTTATACATGTATTTATCTTGATAACTTGATACCTTGATACCAGTTGAAGACCAAGCAGAATGTTGTTTTTTTATACAGTTGAATGCACACTTTTAAAATGAATGTAGTTTAGTCTGTCACATGGCGCATCTCCCAGTTCGTTATGAAACGCCCATTTTCCTGCATTAATGAAATCCTGAGCCAGGAGCAGCCGCACTGAGCGTGTGGGGCAGTGAGCGCTCTCTCTGCATCTGTGTCACTGGTGTGACACGCTCCACTAGTGGAGCAGGTGGTGCACAGCACACATGCCGGTGTGTGAGTCGGCCTTCACGTCACGCCGAGACGATGTCTCTCCACTAGCAAAGGAACCGCTAATGCTCGCAGGATGTCCCTACCTAGTAAAGGCCACTGCCCTGCCGCTCCACTGCGCGTGTGACACGTGGCAGCGTGAGCTGACCCTATTGTGCTGACTGGGATCAGCCTGACCCACCATCACAGCTTCATTATAATACCATTTCATCATGTGTGAAGCGCGAGAAAATGGGGTTCCGCATGCAGAAGGCACCGTGGCTCGGGGGGTTGAATAAACCTCACCTGCGCCCGCAGCCGGCTGCACGGTCACCTCCCCACATGCAGGGGAACATACGACCCCAGCGATTTTGCCTTCTCAGATTTTGTGAAGTTGATTTCCCCATAAATAATGCTCATAACTTAGTGGCCACATGATATCTCTCCCAATTTACTTTATGGAAAGATAATTTAATATGGACATTTCCACTTAAAAAAAATTATTTCTTGTTTCCAAGGAGACAGGCCCCTGGGGCTATAAATTGCTGAACGAAATAAGGGACGGCGGCAGCCACCCACCCTGGGCTTGGCGCCAGGTTTCTAGGCAGCAGCAGACAGACCCATGGCCCCCTCTGCTCCCCCAGAACTTTCTCGGGACTAGGAGAGAACTGGCCTTCAGATTAATTGTTAGCCACTTACACACACAGATTGTGGACAGCTCACGGCCAGAGACGTTCCATTCAGTTCTGAGCACCAGCACCTAGCCCATGGCAGCCATACAAAGACGGGTATTGAACTGCCGGATACTGAGACACTGGCTTGGTCGAAGCTCTAAGTCCAGTATTGGTGGAAATGCTCCGATTCCGAGCTGTAATTAGCCATGTCTAATACGAACGAGATTGGTAACAGAAGAAAAGGAAACAGGACATGTAAATGGTCCTGTTTCTCTCCAGCTGGGGATATAGCTTCTTTTTTCCTCCCAGCGTTATTGAGACCTAAGTACTATGTAACAATGTGAATTTGAGGTGTATTTGTGTTGATTTGATACATTTATATGTTGTGAAGCGATCGCCACCATAGCTAGCTAGCTCCTCTAGCTTGTCACAGAACTGCTGTTTCTTTTTTGTGGGGAGAACATTGAAGACCCACTTTCTTAACAACGTTGAAGTATACAAAAAGCATTGACTATAATCACATGATGTACGTTAGATCCCAGCTTATCTGTCTTTTAACGGAAAATGTGTACCCTTTGACCGACACCTCCCACGTCCCCCGCCCCCGGCCCCTGACAGCCACCATGCTGCTCTCTGTGTCTATGGTTCCACGGCGTTTTCAGATGCTGCATCTAAGTGAGAACAAACAGGATCTATCCTTCTGTGACGGCTTGTGTCCACTCAGCATACTGCCCTCAGGGTCTGTCCAGGTTGTCCCAAGGGGCTGCAGTTCCTTCTTGTGGCTGAGGCATGCTGCCTGGCTCACACCACGCCTTCCTATCCATGCGCCTGTCCGTAGGCCCTGGGCTGTGTCACGTCCTGGCTGCTGTGGACACGGGGGGCAGACACCCTTCAGGTTCGTGCTTCCATGTCAGCGATTCTGATCCAAATAAGTACCCACAGGCGGAACTGCTGGGCCATAAGGTGGTTCTATTTTTAATTTTTTTGAGGAGCCTCCATACTCTTTTCCATAGCGACTGCACCAACTTACATTCCTAGCAACAAAGTACAAGAGTTCCCTTTTCTCGAGGATGTATCTTTAATACTTATTATAAAAGAGAATATCAACATTCTTCTATAAAATCACTACTGGAATATCACCTATACCTCCCTTTCTGCAAATACAAATTCTACTTATGTGGAAACCTCATGGGTCACACCTCAGGAAGCAGTGACTTCTGGTGGCAGTCACAGCCTGGCCCCCCTTCCCCCAAGGCGTTGCGTGTACAATTTCCCACGAGTCTCAAAGTCTAAGTCAATGCGTGATACGGTAAGCAGAGCTGTGCAACCGTATTTTAAAGAGAAGGAAATGCTCCCAGATTTAACAGGTTGAATCATCGCAATGTCTTTAAAAACATGTCATTCACATATAAGTTGAGTCAGTAATGAGAGCACAGAAAATGCCACCAGGGTGACAAATGCTGACATTAACTATCTGTCCACAGCCTGTGCGGCCATAGCTCACCCTCGGCCTCAGAATGTGTGTGGTCGCAGTGGTCTCACAATTTGGAATTAATGAACTAGTCATTCATTCATTCATGCGTTGATTTTTGTTTATGCACTGAGAAATATTTAACCCCTTTCAGTTGTGTTTCCGACGCATTGCTGGCATTGGAGATCCAGTGCTAAAAGGACAGCAATGGCCCCAGTCTTCATAAAAGTTTACAGGACAGGCGGACAAGAAGACAACTGTTTTCCACAGGGCGCAAGACCGTGGCTCCCCGGAAACAAGTGTGCGCCGCCGGTCCCCAGCCCCATGTAGGAAGGACATGGCTGGTTCCCTGCAGCACCTGTGGCTGCCCTTCAGCTCCCGTGGGTGACCCGTCCACCCCTGAGGTGCTCAGCTCCTGCCTCACGCCCTTTGGCCTTCTCCACTCCGCTCCCACCAGCCACTGTGAGGGCTGTGCCCTGGGCCCTGAGAAAACCCCAGGAGTTAATCCAGGTATGCACTCTGGTGCCTGCGCCGTCTCTCCATCTCTGCGTCCCACCCTCCATGGGTTCTTGGCCTTCCCTGGTCCTCTGGGGTGTTGCTTCGCCTCCTCCTGCGGGTTCCTCTTAAACCCACTGGGCCCCCTCCCTGTCAGTGGTGATCTCTCTGCTCGGGGTCAACAGGCCAGATGCGCTTGCCTGTGACCTTCTGGGTCATCACCTGCCCTCGTTCACTTTCCAGGCTGGGAGAGCTTCGGAAGAAAAGCACACAAACCCGCAGCTTTGTCCCTCTGTAGATGCAGGGCCGCCGAGCCACCAGGGCTCAGCTGCAGTGACGCTCTTTCCTGGGACCTCGTGCTTCCAGTCACCTTGGCGTTTTCACATTTTTGTCACTTTGCTCAAATCATGAAACACTTCATATCCCTTATCATACTGTGGATGGTCGTGAGTCTTACTTCATCGAAGCAAAGCCCTCGGAAGGAATTCCCTCCGTTTCCCCCCACAGACCCCCCAGGCCAGCCATCGGTTTTGTTTCTTCACGCCAGGGACCATGGATCCTTTGCCCCCAAAGGCCCAGCCCAGCGCTGATGTCCCCGCAGCTGCCCCAGGCCCTTCGCTGGCTGTAACCTCTTCCTTTGCTTGCTTTCACCCTTCCCTCTCTGGCTCCTCCTGCCAGCGTTTAAACACTCAAGTCACAGTTCAAGTAAATGCACAAAACCACCAGTTTCCCTGGTGAGTGCCGTCCGCTTCTCCCCCCCAGAAGCTGCTTCGTGGGGTGCTCTGTGCTCAGCGTGAGCCTCTCCTGACCTCGGCGTCCCCCTCGGCCCACCTCACTCTGGCTCCTTCCCCTCAGCTCCCTGTCCCGTGGTTCTCAGCTGGGCCTCGCACAAATGCAGCGCTGGTGAGCGACGACTTTCTACCTCGTGGGCACACGCTTCCCTGCAGGTGGTCACCACTGCCCTCAGCTCTGTGTGGCCGCGCCGGCCACTCCATCCTCGCCTTCCTCTCTCTGCAGCATCGCAGGTGGGTCCCCTCGCCACGGGTCCTGGGACCTGCGATCTCCTCTGCACATTCTGTCCCTGAGGAGTCTTCTCCGCTCCCCATGCTTGGACCATGACCCAGACGTGATGGCCCCAACTGTTGCTCTTTCTAGCTCCCACCTGTTTGTGAACCGCTGAGAGGCCAGTGAGGGCAGCTCACTTGGACCCCGTGCAGACATCTCAAAAACAGCATGTGTCAAACAGGTCCCATCGCACGACCTGCAACAGGAGCGGGGGCTGTCGCACCCAGCGCTTCCCCTGGTCACTAGGTCACCTGTCGGCCGCGTCCCCACCCCTGGCTCCGTCTGTGGGGCTATGGGACTCCTGTCTGGGAAAAGCCCCCTTGGCAGGGAGCAAATCTAGTCCAGCGGGAGTCCCTCGCGGGCGTCACTCACGTTAGAGGAAAACGCTACCTCTGTTCAGGGACCTCAGACCGGCCGCGTCTGGCTCTGGCCTGGACCTCTGTCCTCACGTGCTTCATGCTCTCCTTGTTTCTCCCTGATTTGTTTCTGATGTTCCTGGGCTTCCTCTGCAGTCTCCCCGTGGCCTGGAACCCCCCCCTCCCTGCTCGGGTCATCCGGTGGCTTCTGCTCATTTTACAAGTGGCTGTTAAGCAGCCCTGCTCCCAGGAGACTTCTGAGTCCAAGACCGTGCAGGAACGCACTGTCACACTCCCCCGTTCGCAGGGTCAGCGCCAGTCACTTTTATGACTTTCTGACTGTTACTGTGTAGCCTGGTATTCCCAAGTCATCGATATTTTGCTCTAATTGCCATCTTATTCTGTCTGGCATCTGACACCTAATATTAGGTTGGTGGTTTTTGCAGTTATTTTTAACCCTTTCAATCGCAATTACTTTTATACCAACCTACTAGTATTCTGTCTTTGTTTATTTTTGTTTGTTTGTTTGTTCTGTTTTGACTGTATTTTCTGTTTATTTTTTATTTTTAACTATTGGTTGTGATGACACTGAATTTCCTAAGTGAATTGATTTTTTAAGTTTTATTTCTGGTCTGCTATCCACAGTGCCGAGAGTGGTTCCAACCACGAGGCAATCACCCCCAGGCGCGTGTCGAACTGTACTTTACAGTGACTTACAGTTGTCCTGTCCCACTAAGGCACATTCTCACTGAGGTACAGACCTGAGTGGTAGACTTGGCAGCATTTAGGGTTATTAAGGAGAGTGTCAGCTACGCAGACCTGAGCAGCCCTGTGCTGAGCGCAAGAGGACACACACACACATGCACGCACACACACGCAAGCACACACGCACGCACACACACACACATGCACACACACAAGCACACACCCTTCAGCATTACAGACTCATTTGAACCATGACAAACTGTATAATCCTATAACAAAAATCTCAAAAGCACACCCCCCCCCATGTATGTCATATCATGTAACTTTAGAATTGGCATCCCAGAGCTGCTGGTTCCTGTCTGCGTGAGAACGCGTGGCCGGGGGCTGACCACTGTCGGCACCGGCTGTGTGAGCTGCGGCAGGCACGTGGTACTCTGTCAGCAGCACTTCCCTGTGAACGAGCTTGAATGAGGCTACAACCGCCCCTTTACCACCACACAGTTTTGATGAAGGTCGCTCTCAAAGCTACGCAACCCAGAAGCACTTGGGTTCAAGGGCCCCACGTGTAAGGGGATGGTATCATCACTCTCTGTGCTAGAGACAGTGGCTCAAGGGAAGTGTATGTGACAAGTGACTCAGCCCTCACAGTGCATCTCCCTTCCAAGGCCTCCTGCTTCCCACCACTCTACTCGGACCGACACCAGGAAGCATCTCCCGACACGTGCTTGGCAGGAAGGTAAAAGGATAGTGTCGCTTTGACTCAGAAGCAGAGAAAGGTAGTGAGCAGGTAAACACTGCTGGAACCCGCTAACGGTATGGTACCTGTTCTAGGATCACTGCGGCACCTGCAGTTTCCATGACACTGAAATGGTGACTCGTGCATTTATTATCAGTAAGAAGAGGTGAATTTGTGGAATACTTAATGAAAACGCTAAGAGTCGTGACTTTCTCTAGTTAAGTCTGTCTTGTGCCAACACACAGATTTTTATTGTTCAGACCTGTCAGAAGCGGAGAACCAATTTAATTGTGATTACTCATGTGCATAGATGTTTAAAAAAGGATCTTTGGAGGGTGACGGTTGAAGTTTTTAATTTGATTTTGACTTTAGATATAAAGAAACTAAAATCCCTTTGAATAACTGAATGAAGGATGATCCTTCAGCGTTACGAGGATACAGAGAGTCAGAATTCTATGGCGCATGCAAAGTTGAAGGATTTGGGTGACCAGTACAGTGCTTGTAAAATAAATCTAGCGAGTGTAATATTTTTAAACCTCCAACAACAAACACAGTGGCTTCCCCCAGATTGCTATGTTTGATATGATGAAAGCGAAAGCCCTAGTTAGGGCTCTGTCTCTGTGCACCCCAGCCCCTTTCTGAAAGAGGAGGTTGGTAAGAAAGCGAAGCCTTAGGGACTCGGCGAGGCCACGAGCGACTCCAGTGCGGTGTGAACACCGCTTAGCTGTGATCTGAAGTCTCTGTCAGCACTTCGAAGTGCATCCTTCCCCATAACCCAAGATTTACAGCAATGCGGTACCCATGTCTCAAAAATGTAGTTTCATAAGTAATAAATATCAAAACATTTATTTTCAAGAAATAAAAAATATATTTTGACCTGTAGATATGTCTAATTGGACATTTATTAGAGACCTCTTTACAGTGATCGATTTCGAGGCTCTTTGAGTTAATTTAAAGAGATAGTAGAACAATTTAAACAAGTTAATTTAAAACAAATATCCAATGTTATATAAATAGGGGATCAGAATCCAGCTATAAAACTTAATTAAGCAGCAGAAAAAGCATAAGGACAGTCACTAAAAGTAAGCGACACCTTGATTCAGACATGAAAGTGTGTGGAGTGGGGGTTTATTGCCTGGCTTAATAGTTACAATATCAATAACAGGTCTTGAGTTATTACAGATTAATTAGCGTGAAACATTCCTCTGGAATTTAGACTTTTATGCTTTAGTGAAACTCACATTCTGCGTTCTGCAAAATCAAAGTGATTCATTGATTTCTGTTGCATGTTGAAGTCTGTTTTAATTGTAGAATTCAGTTTACACTTATGTTTGACAGTATACTTTATGGCATGTTTTCATAGCTATTAAATTCTTGTCAAGCATAAAGATCATGAAAGCAAATGTTTCCCCTTTGAAACATTGTTATGGAGAACTCTTGAGTGGCAGTCATTAAGGGTATTTAATGTTGTTTTTAATAATGATGTCACTTTTTCTGTCTCCATCTCTGTTTTAATACCTCTGCTTCCACTGACAGACTGAACCCTTTCATGCTTTCAGAAGTTTTAACATATCTATCCAAGGAGTCCTTTTTCTTCCCTACTGGTTGCTCACAGTGACACCATTAATAGGGCCTATTGGTAATCAATAATTGTGTTAACTGGAAAGAACTTTTTATTTTGTGTGGTATAGATTTTTTTTATTCCAAAAGCAATGGTTGGTATGCCCAGGAATGGATGAAAGTGGCAGTATATAGAGTGCGTCTTCAAACTTGCCCGTATCCACCATGAATTTTACACGCATGAAACCCATCTTGCTTCTGTCATGAAGGAACCTGCAGAAATGCACAATTTCTCTGTCAATTCCTGATAATTTTTAATCCTTTTGAGTTTTAAAATTAAATAGGTGTGTATACATACATTCATATAATAAAAGAATTTTAAATATAAAATGGTTTGCACTTATATATAATTCAAGTGACTACTCCAAATCACGTGTATGTATACATACAACCTTTTTGTAACTGAACTTTTTTGTTAGTGGTGCTGTACGTTGACATATACTTGTAAGAAATGAAACAGAGAGACCCTTGTGTCCTCTAAGCGCTGCCCCCAAGGGTAACACCTTGCAAAACGAGAGCCCACGGGACGTGGAGCTGATGCAGTCAGTGTGCACCCGTCCATCCCAGGTGGGGTCGGCCCTGCACAGCCACCCCCACCCCCTCGCAGGCCACCCCGTCCTGAACCCCGGAACCACCGATCTGTGCTCTCTCCCTGACTGTCATTTCTGCAGTGCTGTGGGGACAGAACCGGGTGGTGTGTGGTGTCCTGGGGCTGAGGTTTCCCGCATACGGTTCCGTGAAGATTCACAGGGGTGTCACCTGCGCCCACAGTGCATGCCCTTACATTGCTGAGTGGTTAGTGGTCATAGAGTGGACGGACCAGCTGGCCACTCCTCCACCCATTGGAGGACATCCAGTTATTTCTAGTGGGGGACCAGGACGACCAACGCTGCTATAGACATTCATGTGTGAACATAAGTTCTCATTTTTCTGGGATAAATGCCAGAAGTGTAATTTCTCAGCCAAATGGCAATTAAATGTTTAGATTTTCATGTCCAAAAGATGTACAGCATAGCTGTACCACTTCTCATTTCCATCAAAAGTATGTAAGCGACTCACTGCCTCTCCATCCTGTCCCTGTCCGTAATTTGATGTAATCATTATGTGTAACACGATAGCTGTGCTGATAGACATGGAGTAACGGCTCATCTCATGGTCCTGAAAGCTAATGACTGCACATATTTTCATGTGCTCATTTGCTATCTGAATATTCTCTTCAGTGAAATGTCTCCTCATGCCTTTGGACATTTTCTGGTTGGATGATTTTTTTTTTTTGGTTTTGGCATCTTGAGCCTTCTTTGTGTATTTTACATACTACTAGTCCTTTGTCAGGTATGTAGCGTTCAACGTTTTCTCCCCATCTGTTATCTATTCAGCATCTTAAAAAAGGCTTTCATGGACCAAAATTTGTACATTTTGATGAGGTCTAGTTACTGAATTTTTGCTTTTATGGATTGTGCTTTTGTTGTCATGCCCAAGAACTCCTAGCTTCACCCTAAATACCAAGGATTTTCTTCTATATGTTTTTCTGAAAGTTTTACACGTTTCCCTTTCATATTTAGAGGCATGATAGCCTGTGAATTGGTTTCTGTATAAGACGTGATGAGACATGGGTCCAAGCACCATTTTCCCCTTGTTCCCGCTGTCGGCTGCCCCTGCCCCGTGTGTTGCTCCTGAGGCACAAAGCGAGCTCTGCGGGAAGCTCTGTGTTTGCAAGGGGTCAGTCCCAGAACATGCGACGTTTCTGGTGTTGGAACACCGACATTTTCAGGAATGAAAGGAGGTGCGCAGACTGGATTCGGTGAACTCTGTGGAATTCAGACCCACTCTCTTCAGTTGCGAGTCCAGGCGTGAGTGGATGCATGTGACACACGAGTTGGGGCTTCTCTTTCCCTGTGTTTTCTGAAGCTTTTTCAGCCACTGAAGCACTAACACACACGGAACAGAGTCCTGAGTGCTGATTCGTGTCCACCCTGTAAAATACAGTCAGTGACCCTTGGGGGCGAGTCTCTAATTCGGTGTTGGGCTCTAACCCCAAAGAGCAGTGACCGTGTGACCAGATGTGTAAAGAGTGATTCAGTTTCCGTACCTCGAGAACGTGATGGTTAATGAGACCATGCCTTTCACATGCTTAATGGCCAGAGCAATGCAAAGGCTACAGAAATGCGGTGATTACATCATCGTCATCTGTACCAGATGCCAGTAAATGTCCGGGAAGAGGCAGACGGATAGTAAGTGCGTTGGGCTTTGCAGGCCACCCGTACCCGCATGGCCATCACTGAGCGCCACGTGGACACGCAGAAGCCCCAGGCAACGCGTGAATGAGTGGCCTGGCTGCATCCTGAAAAGTCATGAGCTCTGAGGGTTCAGTCCCATGTGCCATGAAATAGTGTTCTTCTCCTGATAGTTTTCAACAGTTCACAAAGATAAAACCCATTTTTAGCTGGCAATCCCCATGGCGACAGGTTGGGCCGGATGTGGTCCCCAGGCAGGAGTTTGTCAACTCGCGTTTCGGACCATTTACAGTGAAATCAGTCAGTTAGGCCTGGTGTTGGCATTAGACTCATCTGCTCAGTAAATTTCAGGATGGAACGGTAACTCCAGGTGAGTTTTAAATAGGCTTCTGTGATGACCAGTGAGAAAAAGAATGCATTACCTCCTCACCGTAATCGATGTGCAAACTCATCGTAAACTAAACAACCCTGGGTTACAGTCAAAGCAAACCTAATGTCACACTGAGAAGTGCAGCCCTCCAGACGCATGCAGACTACATACGTGCTGTTTATCGGCTCAGTCATCAGTCAGCGTTGCCGAGTGTCGGTAATTTCCATGCAGTGTTCCATGAGTTGGCATGATCGAGTCCACGGCACGAAAACCTTCTTTATGGAGCTCACATTCCAGCTAAAAATCTGTGACTCTCAAAAGTACTCATAAACTCCCCGTGTCCTCCATGCTACCGTGAAGGGATTAAAACTAATCGGTAACTCACCTTCTTGGGTGCTCCCGTAAATACCTGCAGTATCAGCGTTTGTCTTGCCTGAGTGTGGCTCATCCCCAGACCCACAGTTCATCTCCCCCCAAAGCGTAATTAGCACGTGCACTCCCTGCGTGAGTGCCCATCCCTCTGGATTCCTGCGGCGTCTGAGCTGGTCAGGGTGGGGCTGGCATTGTTTTTGCATGTGACTTTTCCTTATTCTCTGAAAGTTGTCGATTAGCTTTACTGATTTTTATTCCATTTTTGAGCAAGAGTGTGAGACTTGATGGAGGAAATCCTGGGTTCTTCCTCCGCTCCTCTTTCTCTCTTATTTCCTACATGCAGTCCATCCCAAACCTCATGGGATCCACCACTAAGACATGGCAGAGTGAGGCCCTCTCTCTGTTCTCCACAGCCCCCTAAGGCTCTCCCTGCCTCTTCCTGCCCCTCCCCCCAACTGCTTCCATCTGCCCCCACGGCTGCCCCTTTGAGGAGCAGCAGACCCAGTCACGAGGGACCCAGCATACCCCGAGAGTGTGGGATCTCCTGTTCTGTATGGGCTGGAACTCTGCCCTCCCCGCCCCCACACACACAAAGGGTGCTCAGGGGACCCACCCCGTGCCCTTGGCAGAGCTGTAGACCATTGGGAAGGCTTGTGTCTGTCACAGTCAAGCTGGCCCTGCCCCAGGGCAGTGCGGAAGGACCCACCCAGCATTTGCACAACTGAGACAACAATTCAAGTGATTTTCCTGGATGCTAAGGTTGGACCCACTGGCACCAGCAGACTGAAAGAAAAAGCAAACAGGCTGGCAAAACGAAGAAGTGTCGGCAGGAACCCCTCATAGGCCCATGTAACAAGTAGCCCATTCCCTGGTCTAGACGTCATTTCCCACGTCAGAGCTTTCTGCAAGGTGTGGGGCAGAGAAGGTTCTACTTTATGTGTGGGTCATGATCCGAGAGTTGGAAGGGTTGCTTCTCTGTGTGACCTGTACCGGGGTTGCTCGGTATGTTTTCTGTATGCAGGCAACGCATTTCATCTACGGAGGCATGCTCACAGGGACACTTCCCGGTAATAAATGGATATAAGCAAACCTTTCCTTCTATGAACTAACAACTCAGTCAAGAAATATATTCTTAAATGATGCTGCAGAAAAAGTAGGGAGGACTTTATGTACTTAATAGGATATGGTCCAAATTCACAACTTTTGTTATTGTGGAATGTAAAAAGAACACAACTTGATATCTAATTTACATATATATATATATATATATATATATATATATTCCATAGGTTCTGCAGTGTCAAAAATGACTTAATCTAATTTGAAAAAAAATCTGACCATTGCAGGTCCTCATTGCACAGTCATTCTGTGTTGTCATGGCCCTTGCAACACACAAAAGCCAGGTCCGCTGCTCATACATTCAGTAGAGCACGGGTTCCGGAAGGTTCCATCTGACTGGACGGGTTCTGAGCTCAGGTAGACAAGGACTAAGTTTAGGTCCCCTTGGGCTTCTGGAAAGTGTTTTTATTACTAGAAATATCCAGGGAACCCCTGTGGGAAATTGGAAAACACACAATTCATCACCTTGGGACCAGCCCCTTTTTCTAAGGCATTATAGGGTCTGACAACTTGGTGAACTTGTTGCAATGTTTCTAAACATTTTGATATCAGAGGGATTACTCATTATGAATTTGTACCAACTGGACAAACAGGTAACCAAGTTTACTATTTGGAAGTGCTGAAAAGGCTGCATGATAAACTTAGACGACCTGAACTTTTCTCCAACAATTCATGGCTCTTGCATCACGACAATGCACCAGCTCACAGGGCGCTGTCTGTGAGGGAGTTTTTAGCCAGTAAACAAATAACTGTATTGGAACACCCTCCCTACTCGCCTGACCTGGCCCCCAGTGACTTCTATCTTTACCCGAAGATAAAGGAAATATTGAAAGGAAGACATTTTGATGACATTCAGGACATCAAAGATAATGTGACAACAGCTCTGATGGCCATTCCAGAAAAAGAGTTCCAAAACTGCTCTGAAGGGTGGACTAAGCACTGGTGTTGGTGCAGAGCTTCCCAAGGGGAGGACTTCGAAGGTGACCATAGTGATATTCAGCAATGAGGTGTGGAGCACTTCCTCTAGGATGATTTTGCGAACTTAATTGTTTGACCTCGTAGAGGGATAAAACTGCCACAACTCAAAATATGGTTGTTTTTGTTTTTTGTTTTCTTTATGGCAAGAAACTAAAAAGTTTCAGAATCACCAAAATGCTATTTGAAGAAAAAATATTTAAGAGATGAATGAGTAAAGGTACCTTGTGGCACATAAAGGAATACAGTCATAAAAAAAGAAGGGAGCACAAGCTTCACTAACAACTCTGGATGGCCCTGAAGGTGCAAAAGCAATTTCTGCTGCCAATGTGCTGTCTTCACTTGGGGGCTTTGATAACAGTCTCTGATAAGCTTTACTGCCTTTCCCAGGAAACTCGTCTCTACAAGTCATAACCAGAGGGAAATAAAATGACATTTGTTTCGAAGACCCATGGACGGATTTCCCACTGCATTGTTTAAAATTGGTGTTTTCCCATCAAGTCTTCTTATGGCTTTTTAAAACTAATCTAGATAACCCTAGGTACTTTTGTCTTTTACTTTCATAATTCTAAAAGAAAAGAGTAAGAGTTCGGGGTTCATTTCAATTCGACTAAGCCTCAGTGGTTGATTTACTCGTACCTTCACATAATCTTTGACGATACTCAACTCAAGCAAATACGTACATCCTCTCTGAGCACGTACATAGGACGATTTTATCACAGTGCACGTTTTTGTCGGCCGCTTAGCTGACTACGACGTTGCAGTATTTCTGTTATACAGCATGGGCTTCATGTGTACGTGATGTATGAATGCAGTGTGTTGTTATCACTACAGATATTCCACATGAAAGTTTGGTCTCAAAGTAAAAATGGACTTTCAAAAATCAGACCATCCAAAACAAACAAACCAATAAAATCACGTGCGATGAAAGGATATGTCACCACCAGAACCGGTCAGCATTTCATGTACTGACAGTCTTTGGGTCTTTGTGTGGAAAAAGTTTAAGAGATTTATTGGGAAAAATGTGCTCTTATGATTGTATAAATTTAGGATACGCTAGATTAAACTATTTTAAGAAAGGGAGGTATTATTTTTATTGTGGGACTTCTCTGAGTCTTTTGTCCCTAATGCGCCAGTGGAATCTGTAAGCGAGAGCTGGAGTATATGGTATTTTGTTTGGCTGGACACCAACTAATAGCTCTCAGAAATCCTCTATAAGATACCCATTTTTGTAAGGCTGGTATGTCTGTTGGAAGTCTGCACAGAATCAGTGTACCTTTGCGTGATGCTCCTTTACTGGGTAATGTGTCTGCTTCTAATGAATGTTGAATAAAAATTTGGAAAGAAAAATAATAGAAACATTTCTTGTTTTAAAATTTACAATAATACTCTCAGCCCCGATCTTTTTGGCTTTTCTTCTAAATTTTCGTTGTTAAATTAATACTATATACTTATTTTATTGCTTGCATATTACTATGAATATTTACGGTGAATATTACTACATAATCACTAAATAATTTCACAATTAACTCGCTGTTTTAATACTATATTTTATACTTATTTTAATGTGATTTAAACTGTGGCAGAAACAACCACTGGAAGTGAGTGTGTATCCACATGTGTGCACGCGCGTTTGAGGAAAGGATGACGTTTCTTTTGAGGATGTGAAATTCAGGACAAGATTATAAATGCATGATAGGATTTGCGTATGATTTTTGTCTGAAGCTCAGAGAAATCTCAGTGAAGGTAGAGCAGAGATGGATCTTAGATTCTTAGGGACATGATTCAAAAAGTTAACTCAAGGTTGCTTGTAAGATACAAGTTCAGGACGAGTGCCATTGCGCTGCCTGGATGATGGCCGCTGCGGTTACGAGTCTGCTGCCTGAATTCTTAGCTGCTGTTCTGCGTTATGAGAAGGTACGTCTTCCTATGCTGATCAGCTTTGTGTCCTGTCAGCTTTGCGTCCTCAAGTCTGCCCTTCATTCCTCATCCCACGGCTCTACCCATCTTCTTGTGGGGCGATGTGCTCACTTTCTGGCCTGTCTTCTGACTTTAGCAACTGATGGGAGGGAATCGGGAAACTAGAAAGATCTCCTTCCGTGACTCTGATATGGCCGTTCCTGCTCTCTCCCCATTGAAAATCCTACTCTGAAGCCCAAACTCTTCCTTTCTTCTTGATGTGTACTGAGAACTCTGATTTCAAGTAACCCGCCTCCTCAAAGCACTAATAATCATACGAGATGATGACAGGTGTGACATTCCAGACAGCTGGCTGTTAAAATATATGGTAATTGGGAGGCTTCAGTGTTCAGTGTTACAGGAAGGTAAGTACTTTGAAAATGTAACCGCTGAAAATACGTTAAAAGTACTGGATAAAACTGGTTTTAGCCTTTTAAAATGTATCACTGAGTCTGCAAGAAAATGAGGAATCCTCAGAGTAGCCAAATAATGTGAAAATGTTGTAAAGCTCAGAAGTTGTCTTTGTCCTGAAAGCATCTGGCTGTTTGATCCCTGGTGACATTGAGCTTCCATTTTGAGAGTCCCGTGGGCTGAGAAACAAGAAGCAAAGTCTGAGACCTTTCCAATATTGGAAATATAATTGGATACCCTCTTTCACAGCCAGAACTCCAAAGGGGGTTCTACACTCAGCATGAGGGCAAGTAGATAGATAGATAGATAAACAAAGATAGGGATAGGCATAGCTGTAAAAATAGGTATAGCTGTAGATGATACAGAGACAGAGATAGATTAGAGATGGAGAAGTGGCATAGATATAGGTACAGATATCAACATAAATGTGATATAGGTGTACACATAGATGTAAATATAGGTGTTCAGAACTCACAACCACACGCCGTCTGTGTCCCCAATGCCTCAAGCTGAGGATTTACTTTAAGGAGGTAGGAGCTTTCCAGTGTCCCAGGCACATGGTGACGTCATATGTGACCCCTCTGCATGAACACACCTTCAAAGCAGATTGCAGAGAATTTCTACAGGTGAAGTTCCAAGAGCAGAAGTGCAGATTCGAGACTCGAAATTCCTTCGTTTCCATGAGATAGTAGATCTGTTAGGTTGGTGCAAAAGTCATTGCAGCCTAAAAGGTTAAAAATAATTGCAAAAACCACAATTGCTTTTGCACCAACCTAATAGTGTCAGATCAGACTGTAAGGATTTAAAAAATAAAAGAGATTATAAATATGAGTAGGTAATAGTATACTGCATGGATGGCTGCTTATGTGAGCAAAACAACACCAAAAAGGCACCGTGAAGAGACGTTTAAAACTCAATGACGTGTTAAAACAATAATTAGATCCAGACGAAGACAGACTCAGAAAGAAGGACAGTCTAGAAATGTACCCAGAAGCCAGAACAAAGTGAAAAGCAAAACCTTAAGAAGTGAACGGACTGTTAAGAGACATGGAGGACACACATTTATCAAATTTTAGCTCCAGAGGAGAGAGCATAATTAATATCGTGTTTCCCCGAAAATGAGACCTAGCTGGACCATCAGTTCTAATGAGTCTTTGGGAGTAAAAATTAATATAAGACCCAGTCTTATTTTACTACAATATAAGATCCAGTATAATATAATATAATATAATATAATATAATATAATATAATATAATATAATATAATATAATATAATATATAACATAATACCGGGTCTTATATTAATTTTTGCTCCAAAGGACGCATTAGAGCTGATGGTCCAGCTAGGTCTTATTTTCGGGGAAACACGGTAGGAGGGAAGAGATATTCACTAAGATAATGGCTCATCCTCAATTCGGAAGTTCAGTGAGTCTCAAGCAGGGTTAAAAGGAAATGTATACATAGATAAATTATTGTGGGACTTTGATTTCCTTTAGGAATAAAGGAGAATGCATACATTGGCATTATGTTGTGGAACTTTAGACAACCAAAGACAGAATGAGGGTCTTACAGCAGGTTCTGACTGTGAGATGAAGGAAGACAACTGGAAGCCAGAAGAACGGGAAGAATTTCTTAATGGCATTGACAGGAAAACAACAATGGCTAATGACCCTGACCTGTGAGCTCAGTACAAATATCTTGTGTAATTAAGGGAGAATTGAAAATATTTTAAAGAACTGAAGATATTTTTGGATAAAGCTTACAGCTTGGGACAGTTGACCACCACGTGTATCAGTCAGCTGCCACTGCATAACAAACCCCAACACTTCAACACCTGTGTGTCAGCGGGAGCAACTCAACTTCAGGCTGCATGTCTGCACCAGACCTGGTTTTAAATTAAGGAGTAGCCCCACTTAGGATTCCGGTGTGCAGGCTGACGGCACGTGATTTGTCATTGTTCTAAGACAGTGATGTATCTTTCCACGGTTAGAGCAGAAAGGGAAGCGGGTCACCCTGGGAACCACCAGCCTGTGCCTGGTTACATCTGCTGGGATGTCCCTGAGCAAAGGAATTCATGTGACCAAGCCCACGTCAACCAGAGGCACCTTCCATCCATTAGGAAGAAGAGGCGGGAATGAGTATTTTCCAAATGATCATCATTTAGATGATGATCCATCTGAACCATCACACATCTCCACTGAAGGCAATTTGCAAAAGTATGTGTGTTTAAGAAATAGGAGAATTAGACCAGATGAAGGGTCTGAGATGAAAAAAGAATAGTAAGCAAACACATTGGTAAATATATAGAAAATATAAATAGTAATCAGCTGTATAAACCTATAAAAATATTTATAGGGTTTAAAAACTAAGTAATGATGACAATGTCTATTTTAAGATTTTTAAAAATCAACTAAGATACTTGACAGCAATAACACATAAATAGAGAAAGAATGATCAAAATCAAAGTGTTTAGGGTTTGGAGAGTAGTGTAAGAATATACTAAGCACACACTAGGAGAATGAGGAAATTAAATGAATCCATACAAATAAAGGCAACAAAGGTAGGAAAAAAGGAGACTCACAGAAAGCACAGGATAAGGTGGCCAAGATAAATCGACATGCAGAAAAAATATCCCACAATAAATATAAGGAGAAAAAAATATAAAGGAGATAGAAACATATAAGGAGACTAAATCATCCAATTAAAAGATTCTTTGATTGAATTAAGAAAAAAATCCAGCTACGTGCTGTTTAGCAGTGATATTCCTAAAGTATCTGAGCACAAATAGAGCAAATGTATGCCTGGAAAACATACAGGGATTTTCATAGGAGCATTCTATGTAAGAGCAAAAGGTGAAAATGACCCAAGTACCCACCAGGAGGAGAAGGGATAAATCATGGTACATTCATGAAGTGGAAAACTATACAGCACTGAAAATGAACAGACCAGACATCATGCCTAAATGTGGATTACTCAGAAACATAATACTGAGGAAAAAAAGTCACAGAAGAATCTGTGATACACGATTTTACTTATATAAATTCAAAATGGGGGGCGACATGTGGCTGCTGATGGAATGTATCCATTCACGGTTACCACTGAGAAAAGCAAGGGAATGGTAAACATGAAATTCTCAACAGTGATTTCCTCCCGAATGGGGGGAGGGGTGCACTGTATTGATAACATTGCCGTATTATAATATTGTTCTCCAATCTGAGCAATGTCACAGATATTTTTTTTATTGCTTTTATTGTGTCATCGGTATACAGGGGTATATATTTCAATATATAATAAAAACTAATTGGAGGAAAAGATGGTGTGGTGAAGACAGTCTCTGCAGTCAGTCAGCTTAGAGACGAGGAGGGAGAGGGACAGACTGGCAGGTGCCCACACAGCGTTTTCACAACAGTCATAATAAACCAGAAAACGTTTCCGTTTGTACTGATGGGTGGGCTGATGGGCAGTGAAATTGCATGACTGGAGGCCAGTTGGTCTGGGCTGGGGTTTGCGGCAGGTCCGACTAGCCACCAAGTTGTGGGGGCGGTGAGAGCTTTCTCTTAGGAAGTTGATCCACTAATCTGCAAGTCGCAGGCTTCCCGTTGCCCTGTACACTTTATCTCCGCCTCCCCTATTAGGTAAGAATCCCTCAGAGCCCAGAGCGGGTCTTGTTCTTTGTTTGTGCCTCCTCACGTTTCATATAAACAAATGTCTTCTATCTGGGAAACATAACATTGCCCCCGAATTTCCCAAGCAAAACAGAAAACTCAAAACCCAAAAAGCAAAGCCTGCACATAACTGTAAGTCTGCCGATATTAGAACAGACTGCGTGATGGCGCCTGGGGGTAAGGCGCCAACCCCTTTTCCTCTCTCTGGTACATCAGGGCATTTCTGCCCCAAGCACCTGCACAGAGAAAGTGAACTTCCCTCACAGTCCCTGCGGCAGTGAGGAGGAAGGGAGCACTCACTCTTCTAGTTGAAAGGGACATGGAAAAACGCAAAACAGGTGTCTCAGCTTTGGACTCCCCTGTGTATGTTCCGAACGTTTAGCACCACACAGTGTGACATGTGGCAGTTACAGGGATTGGAGGGAAGCACCGCCACTTGTCCAGCCATGATGTTTCAGAGTGACGGTGGGACTCAGAATTCTGGCACAGAATCTGGTGAATCAGTGTCTTCCCTGGTGGGGCGCACACAGGGTTGGCACCTGCCTGTGTGACCTGACTTTAGGAGCATCGTGCTTTCCACATGATGGCTGCAGCCTCAAGTTCCCATGGCCTGCCGTCCCCCAGAAGCGCTCTAACCAGCTCATTTGGGAACGCTGGCCTCCATTAACCTGACTTGAAATTCCTCATACTTTTGTTGACAACAATGGCACCGTTTCCAGAGCTTCTGTTAACATTCGGGTGACCACATAATTTATTTCCGAGTGAGACCTCTCTTTGGAGTGACAGGGGTTATTCATACTTTGCAAAGGCGGTGGCCCCCGGGGACCTATGGCTCCCGTTAGCGCTGACCTGGGGCCTCTGTGCGGCTTGTATCAGAACATCAAGGCAGCTGGTCAGCTCAGCTGGTCGGCGCCTTTGAAGGCACAGCCCTGGAGGAACCCTGCCCTGCCTCATTGAGATGGAGGCACTGCAGTTAAGTCATTGAAACTGTGTGTGTGTTTTCATTAAGATATTGGTAACGAGAAAATCAGGCGGGAAACTGTGTGTGTGTGTGTGTGTGTGTGTGTGTGTGTGTGTGTGTGTGTTCTAACCTCACCGTGGTGCAGCTTCTTAATATATTCCACGATCGGTTGCATTTTCACCAAGGTTTTGCTGGAATCTGTTCCAGGTAAGCATAATCACGGTGCTTATTACCGAGTGTATCCTTGGGAAAACAGAATCTCTTCCTGTGTTGCTATGTGAACATACGTGAACACCTGCAGCCAGGTAGTGACCTGCTGTGGTCCCCATCACATGACCTGCTGGCCTCTTGTCTTTTCAGCATCAGTCGCTTCCACCTGCAATGACCCAGGCATGCCTCAGAATGGCACGCGCTACGGTGACAGCAGAGAGCCTGGAGATACTGTCACCTTCCAGTGTGACCCTGGCTATCAGCTCCAAGGACAAGCTAAAATCACATGTGTGCAACTGAATAACCGATTCTTCTGGCAACCAGACCCGCCTACCTGCATAGGTAATGTGCAACAGAAAATAGAAAGTCCATATTTAGGGAAGAATGCATGTTGTCATTAAAATCGCTCTGTAAACGCTCTATTTCTTCAAGACTAGTTCTTAAGGATTTCTTACATGCCCTCTGGTTCTCTGAGGCTTTATTGAAATATTATTGTAAACTTCGTTTTATTAGATACAATAAAAGAGTTCACTTAACATACAGTAATTGACATTTATCTAACACTTCCTACCCTTCACCAATCTTGTAACAATATGGATCCATCAAATCACTGTAATTTAAAATTCTAGGTGGCTGAAAATGCATAATATTACCAGTGCTATTCTCATGTTTAATATGGAAACTTGCCCTTAGGCATAACCTACTCAGTAAAAAGTACTTTCTCTTTTGAGATGGTTTTTCTATAATATCCCTACATTTTAATAGAATTCTGAAAACTAGAAATTATACTGCTTTTGTCAAAATGAAGACAAAAGGAGAAAGTTGTTTTTGAAATTCACGAGAAGTTGTATAGTTTGACCTTATTAAAAGGATGACAATTGGTTTTGCAGACTTTAGTTTAAATAACCATCCAAGATACTCTATCACAAACATGGTTTTAGGGGAATGCATGTTTTTATACAAAAGAGGAATTACATGCAGACTGTGCATTCAATTAAATATTTTACCATAAATACCTACTTAGAGTATTTCATCTTAATTTTTAAAAGAAACTCTACTAAACTTTATTATTTTAATGAACTGTCACAGTTCCATTTGTAGCTCTTTATAATCTGTTTGAAAAATATAAAATGTAATTAGTCTGTGAAGAGAGAAAGTGGTAAGGAAATGCTATGTGGTAATGAGCCATTTTGCATAGGGCGACCTTGACGGGGATTTGTGCCTTTAAATGATTGTGGTTGTCACGTAAGTGCAGTGGAGGGCGCCTGGTCCTGCCCAGCTCCCATCTCCTCAGGAGCCCTTACTGCAATCTGGAGATGGATGGGTGTGAGCGCTGGCTCCTGAGCTGTGGGGGTTTCTTCACTGCTTTCTGCTGCGTTTGCAGTTCCTAACTGGTGTGAGCAAGTCATGCACTTTATTTCAGGCTGAGTCATCAGATGACACCACAGATTTCTACATGTTTCTTTTCTAAAGTGGAGTAATTACCTTTCAATGCACTGATCATTTAAAACCATTGGCCTGTTTTTAAAGTAGGAAAGGCACTATTTATTCTCCTTTTTGCATGATTGTAAGCTTATGGGGAAGTACATTCAAAAGCAATGCAACTAGCAGTTGATCTCTAAAAAATTTTCAGTTGACATTAATTTAAATACTTAATCGTAAAACTGGATCATCTTTTCAATGATTCTGTAGTGTTTTGCTGGTTCATCTCTTGGTCACCTAATTTTAACTAGTGACTCGGTAATCTCGTCCTCAGCAAAGAGGGTAAAACTTCATGTGCCTTGAGTATCAGTAGCAAGAACAAGCGAACATTACTTGCAGGCAGTTAAGTATATCAGCTATGTTGGCAACCAGACCAACACACGGAAGTATGTGTCAGAGAAAAAATGGGATATTTGGGAATAAGTGAACGTCATCTTTTCATTATATTGTAAATATAACTATAACTATAACTATATGTATACACACACACACACACACACACATTCCCCCACACCCCCAGAAATGAAGCTCAGTTCTCTGTTAGGGCCTCAGCTGATCATGACTCAGCACTCACATAAATTCTATTCTGCTTACTGGAGACACTTTTAATTTAATGTTTTATTAGCTTTTTCCTTATTAAAAAAAATGCATGTTTACTGCAGAACTTTTATAAAAAGAGTAGATAAACACTGACATCTTTTTACCTGGAGGCAATTATTATTAACATAAACATGCACGAGTAAACTTCGGAATTACTTTCTCTAAATGTTTTAAAATGATAGCATCCTGCTTATTATTTTGTAAACAGCACTGTTTCCTTCTCAGTGCAGAATGAGTATCTTTCTGTGTTTTTATGTAATTCCTATTAGATTGGTGCAAAAATAATTGCGGCCTAAAAAGTTAAAAATAATGGCAAAAACCTCAATTACTTTTGCACCAGCCTAATACCAGTGGGTTTCCTGTCTGCACAGTCTCTCTGTTTGGATGGACGTACGTCGAGTCTACTGACCCCTTCTTGTCGTATAATTAGGTTGTGCCAACCATTTCCCTTTAGGAGTTTGGGGCAGCGGACACTCTTGTTGGAAAACACATCCATGACTTATGAATGACATATTTCTACAAACTTGTGTATTTCTAGGACTTTAAAAACATTTGCTAAACTCTTCCGAAAGTTTGTACCACTGACATTTCCATCAGCATGTGTGTTTATTCCCCCAACCAAGAGAAAACACATACAGATGACATTTCTTAATCTCATAATTCAATATGGGCAGAAATCCATGATTCTTTGGTGTTTTAAGTGTCATTTTAAGTTAATATTGAGTTTCAACTCTTATTAATTTAATATTCTTTTTGGCCTTTTGAATTTGTTCTTTCCTGATTGGTGGCCTGCTAACTTCTTTTTTCCCTTTCATTATTAATGAAGTTTTCCCTCATATTTGCCGTTCTCTCCCTCACATTTTTGTAAAATCTCTTAACCTCTCTCTGACCTGTTTGTATGTCACTCATATTTTCAACAACTTGTCATTTGCTCATTTTTCTTGTTTGCTTGGACACCTCACTTTTTTCACTTTTTTCACTTTTTTCACTTCCCAAAGGACTCCGAGGCTGGAGGCACCTCCTTTGGGTGTTTTCAGCTGAGTCTGAAAAGAGCGATTCTCCAGACCAGAGGACACTCACTACCTTCTAATTCTGAGTAAACTGTCCCTCAAAAATCTGCATAGTTTTAATTTTCTCATGTAACCTACAATCCCCTTTCTGCAAGTCCAGACTCTAAAAAGATCTGAAAATCAAAAATTATCCTAAGTTTGCAGATCTTCATTTGGTGGCAACATCCTGCCCTGATCTACAAGGTGGCTATTTCCAGACTATTGTTCCCATTTAATGGTGTGAAATTTGAAAGGTTTTGATGCAGAAACACTCATGTGCTTCATTACAGAGTAGCACCTCCAACTTGATGAAAGTCTTAGCGTACATATCAGGAAAGGACCCCACGCATTTCGAATGAGGGATAGTGGGTTGATATGAATTGCATCTCTATGTCCATTCCCTCTGGAGAATTTTCCAGAGTGTCTGACTTGAATTTTATACTAAATTCTAATCCTATCCAAAATATTTTGCAAGGTCTGCAATTAAAAGCTAACGAAGTTAAAATGAAGAGTAGACGACCAACAGAGAGAACAAAGCCAGCAAGACACGGCTGCTGAATTCCACTTGAAGCTTTTCAACAGCCTCATTGGAAAATGCCTCCTAGGATCTGGGCGAATAGACAAGATCTCTTCTTTGTTTCATTTAAATCAATATTTGAGTCTCATCCTTGAACTCTTCCTGCTGGTAGCACCCTGTAGCCAGTGCCCCGAATCTGTCATTTTCCATCTTTCTAAACCTGCACGCAGTAGAGCTCCTCAGAGCCTTGGGTACCTTCTTTCCCCACCTGGGCACCAGCTGCCTCATTTGTCCTCATCCCTTGTACCCACCCAGTTGGGGGTGGCTTCTGGGACAGGCGGCGTCCCTTGAGGAACCACTATATAGTCCTTTCCACCTAGTTATCAAAATTAAACTGTGTCCTAGGGGACATGGGGTTTTAGTCATTTTTTGTGAAAGTTGCATCATCTTACTCTCAAGCATATACCTGGAGAATTTATTATAAAGATTTCCTGTGATATTATTCAGTTTTCCTTTGATGAGACTGATTATGACAAAAACTTCTGGCATTTGTTATGGTTCTTCTTACGAAAATTAACTTTTCAGGAAGGTTAAGTAAGTATTCAAATATATGTCCAGCACAGAAAATTGTGACGCATTTACAAAAAGTCATTTTGTGTGTGTGTGGAAGAAGATGACCCATTAGTGTATTTCCTTTTCTACTTACGTTTTTTCCTAAATGCATATATGATCAATCATATGAAAGAAGCTACATAGTTTGAGAGACTAGTGTAATCTATTTGGGGTGATGTTTTAAAAACAACTTGGCGACAAGCCATAGCATTTGATGTGAGGAATGCCCAGCCTGCTATACTCACATGTGTGTCCAGAAGGTGTACACTCATGAGTGTATCCAGAAGGTGCATACTTATGAGTGTATCCAGAAGGTGCATACTTACGAATCTTGTAGGGTCATTGTTGCGTCCTGCACAACACAAGCCGTGGGAAGGCGAGGGAGGCGGCGAGGGTTAAACTGTCATAAAGAGACAGAGACTCAAATATAGTTAAATCACAGAGGACCAAGGGACTCACAGCCTCAAGGGACTGGAGCCCCAAACCGTGGGTATTTATTGATTTTTCACAATAGAAATCACATGATTAAGGGCAGGGTCTGCGAAACTCTTACACCTCACAATAATCATTCATTCCAAAGCCCATAATTGTCCCAAAGCAACCATGCATACCATCCCCCAAATGACCAAGGTGTGGTGCATACAATCCCAGGGGGAACAAGTCTCACAAGATAAGATTATCCCATAATCCAAACAGGAGGGGCGAGATGCTATTGTTCTAATGGGTCCATTACACCTGAGGGTAAAGGACAATAGTTGAGGCATGCGTCAGCAGCTTCTCAGAAGGAGGGGCACAGCTACCTCCTAACTTCACATTAGCTCATGGGGGTCCTAGAGGGGTCCCGACTGGCTTAGGTTGTTTCTCCTGTGAGAAATCTTACCCGTCTTTGACTGCAGACCCTGCTTACAAGGACCAAACATGGAGACTTAGAGTAGCATAAACTCAACCCCAATGAGGGACAATCCCAGAGGGTCACCTTTCCCTAAGGAAAGATTGGAGGAGGCAGACTGCTAGGTTGCTGTGTGACTACAGGTCATAGCACTTCCCACATGATGGAAGCTTGAACAGAAATTTAGTGCATGAAACAACCCTAAACAGTTTCGGGTTCAAGAACACACGTGGCTTGCCTGTTGAGGACGCTGAAGTACACAATCGTGGCAGCACTAATATAAATGGAAGCACATTTCGTGAAAGTGTGATGCCTGCCAAACCAAGCTCACCTTATCATCAGCCCCTACAATGCTGCTTTCTGATACAAGTATACTGAGCACTGTGACCAAAGCTGGGCCTTAGACATGTGACAGTGAGCCACACGTGGGTGACCGCTGTAAGCATGAAGCCTGCTTTCTGGAGTTAGCAAGCAAAGACCCTGAGAACCATGAGAAATGAGAAAAGAATAAACAGGGCTGTAAGATCATGCTGACGGGGATTTGTTTTGCAGCCCAAATTTTATATTTGGGAATGTATTGTGTGTATTACAGGAATGTGGGGGGTTAAGGTCATCTGCACACTTTCACGGGGCAAAATATAAAAATTATAGGAAGTAAATTTCATTTGTCAGCAGTTTGAAAATCCTCCCTGCAAATGGGGTGGGGCATTACAGAAAATGTGTTAACAGTTATGTGAAAACTGTACAGGGTCTTAAAATGTCTCCTGGATAATTGTTTCATAACCCAGCGTGTAGTTCCTTTGATGGATTCTGGGGACTAATCAGAATCCTTCCACACTGACCAGCGTCCTTCTCTCTCCTAAACATCCCTCCCCTATGACAGCTGCCTGTGGAGGAAATCTGACGGGCCCAGCCGGCGTTATTTTATCGCCTAACTACCCGCAGCCATACCCCCCCGGGAAAGAGTGCGACTGGAGAATAAAAGTGAACCCCGACTTCGTGATCGCCTTGATGTTCAAAAGGTACCATCTCTTGTCTTGTCGAGCACCTTCTTTTAGTAGGATGTAAATATCATCCTAACAATTACTCGTTAGCCCTTCCTGGAATCTCCCGTTTTACGTCTCGCAAAGCCTAGCTCTGTGTCTGATAGATGTTGTATCGGGCTGCAACATGACAGAATGGAAAGACGATCTTTTGCTGGGAGCTTTCTCCCTGTGTGAGGAGGCACGTGATGAGGCCAGATTTCCTCTAAATACTATGTTGTGCTCACTGTTTCCCCATGAGAAAGCTTAATTTACAGACTATTTAAAGAGTAATCAAAAGTGACATAGATTTCCTCAATGTGATTTCTCATCAGTGTGTCATATTTCTCTAAATGTGTGATAGTAATTCATTTCCACAGTGCATCTTGTCCGACGTTCCCAGAGGCTGCTCTTGTTATCATTAACACGGGTGTGACTTGTCAGAACTTTGGAAGTGGAAGCGCCCCCTCATTGGGTTGCTGTAAAGCCTGAAGGACTAGACACTTGTCTTTAAAAAATTGCTATCTCCTTTTTGCCAAGCTAGATGAGAAAAATTCAAATACTTCTTCTTTGACCCAGTCATTCTTTAAAAGCATGTTGTTTAATCTCCACATATTTGTGGGTTTTGCTGCTTTCTTTTTGCAGTGAGGAAAGTTCAAATATTATGATTATTTTATAGAAATAAATTCTACAGAACTATCATATTATGAAAATCTGGAATATGATAATTGTTTTTTAATACTTCAAGGTCTTTTCCTATTTAATATTCTGATGTTTGAACTACTTGAAGTGATAGAAAAGTGGGTGTATAGACGTCCCAGGATTGTGGCCTAATTACATTGATTTATCTGCCAGTTGCGCAAGTTTCCTTTTCTTGCAATGTTTCCTTCTGTGTCCCAGGCCGGGTCCCATGCCCTCCTTTCACTTCCTCCTCCCGATGCGATCTGAGTCAGGATCATTTTAAACGTCTATGATTCCGAATTTTAAGCAGTCTGATCGGCCATAATTTCCTGAACTTACTCAAACTGCCGTACATTTACCAAGTGATGAACATTTGATTACGCCCTCAGCTATGAGAGAAAGCCAGTGAACTGCTGGCCATATTTTGGGATATCTTTGTGGTTTTTGTTAATGCTTAATTCTAGCAGTGTTTTCCTTAAAACCAGGAGATTAAAGGTAAATGGACAGTGAAAGCCTTTTAGGGAATGTGGAGCCTTGTGGTTGCGGTTCCTTACCCTCCACTGTGTCTCAATGACTCGGTATCAAGGCTCCCAAAGTACATCCTGTTGTGTAGAAGGGCGTTTGCGTAAATATTTTCCACTTCATTTTGTAAGTGTCTCTGGAAAAAGGTTGAACTAGAAAACCTTTACGTTTCATTCCATTCTGAGATTTTATGAATCATTAGCTGACGTAGTGTCACAGGAAAAATCACACACCTGTCGCTTCTTCTAAGACATGAGCAACTTGAGTTTGCTGGATCAGGGAGGGGTTATCCTGGGACAGTCAGAACATGTTCTTTTTTTATTTTCAGTGTATTTCTAGTGTTCAGTAATAATCTATAGTAATACATCCTTAGCTCTGCCAGTTATCCGGGTGTAGCATGACCAGGAGCCATAAGATCCCTGCAAAGGATTCCAGATAAAATTACTGTTCCAACCAAACTCTGTTTGCTCTTACAATTTCTGTTGGTGCTTTATACTTAGTCAGTTCAGTCTGTGACGCCTTGATTTCTAATTTCAGGGAACCTGTCAGATAAACAGACTGAGAACCCCTCCAGGACTCCCTTCAGTAAATATATAGCAGTGCCTCTTACCCGTGGTTTGGATTTCTGCAGTTTCAGTAAACAGGTGTACAAAATTAAATGGAAAATTCCAGAAATAAACAATACATAAGGTTTAAGTTGCTCATCTCTCTGATTAGTGTGGTGAAGCTTCTTGCCCTGGCCCATCCCACCCGCCCAGGATGTGACTTGTCCCTTTGTCCAGTGTCACCACACTGTAGACCAGACCACCCCTGCCTGTGAGTCACACAGTAGCCATCTCGGTGATCGGATTGGTTCTTACAGAGAGAGACCCCATTCCCATAACGTTTATTACAGTGTAGTGTTAAAGTTGTTCTTTTCCGTTATTCGTGGTTGTTGCTATTCTCTTAAGCTTGCTCCTGGGTACGTATATATAGGAAAAAGAGTCTATATAAGGTTTGGCAGTAATTGTGGTTTCAGGAATCCACTGGGGGTCGTGGAATGTGTCCCTCGTGGATAAGTAGGGACGGCTGTATTCAGGGACCTCACAGTGGTGAGTGCGGCCTTGACATAACCCAGGGTGGCCTGGTGCAGCTCCAGGGGTGTGCGTGCTAATGGCGTCCCCGCGTGCTGCCTCCCTCAGAACGCCGGGCAATGTAGGGAGCTACCTCTGTTCACATCTCATCGCTCCAGTTTCCCGCCACGCGGCAGCCACTTAAGCAACAGCACATGCTCATAGCTGTAAAAGCTCCTGACTCTCCACCCTGTCACCCAAACATGCTGCCGACTGAAGGGAAGGTGACAGCCATTACGCAGAACAGAAACAGCATTTGTTAAAGCACTGCCAGGGGGACATTTTGATTGTATTACATTCAGCATTTGAATGGTCCTAAAGCAGTGAAATGGCCGCGCGTCGACACTTGCCAGTCGCGGAGCTGGGAGGACTGCGCATGAGGTGCTGACACCCTGTGTCCTTTGCCCTCAGCTTCCACATGGAGCCCAGCTATGACTTCCTGCACATCTATGAGGGCGACGGCTCCAACAGCCCCCTGATTGGCAGTTTCCAGGGCTCCCAGGCCCCGGACAGAATCGAGAGCAGCGGCAACAGCCTGTTCCTGGCGTTTCGGAGCGATGCCTCCGTGGGGTTGTCCGGCTTCGCCATCGAGTTTAAAGGTACTGTGGCCGCGAGTCCGTGTGGAGGCGGGTGGGGCCCGTGGCCCCGAGCTGTAAGCGCTCCCTCGGGAGGCGCGCCTGTGTGGCACACACAGTGCCACCGTGGCCATCGGGCTGGGGAAGGCAGCCCGTCCGCCCAGTGGAGAAGGATCCACACCCGCTCTGCTGAGAGGAAACAAAGTGGCCATTTAAACTCAGTTAGGATTTGTGCAATGATGGTGTGATACGTGTAAGCGTTACTTTACGATGTGTTTTAATATCGTCTAATCTGTTCCTTCAGGATGACTACATTTAAGATATCCAAACAGCTGAGTTTTTACCTCAGGATTTTCAAGTGTAAAACGTCTGTTGCTGTCCCCTCCTGTTCCCTCCCCCAGGTGTCAGTTGGATAAGGAGCTGGGTCACCAGACCCTTGTCACCCACTCCATTCGGGAGTCCCCTGTGACTAACATCCAGAGAAAACAAACACAAACCAAAAAACACCTACGTAAGCATTTTGCTGGTGCGTCCATAAAAACACATATTTATTTTTCAAATCCATTTCTCTTGTGAACAAAGAAAATGCAAAATAATTTACAAAGAATCAGAGAAAGGGACTGAACAAAATACCAACGCACAGTAGTGAATGCTTTCTAAAAAAATAACGAGAATATGTACATATTTTTATTTAAACTTTGAATTAGTTATTAGTTGTTGGAATTATAAAGTAAAATGTATGTTTCATATCTGTTAGCTCTCCAATAGACCTGTACCTGGTCTATTCATATGGTTTTAAGAAGAAAATTACTCTATCTTCCCCCAAACAGCAGAATCCAGAGATGGATTGATCGTTATTAAAATACACAAAGCGAGACGGCTCAGCACGTGGAGGCTCCTCGGTGGCTCCTGGCTGGGCTGCCCCTGTTCAGGAATAACTAATGGGAGCCCCTGGGACGCTTTCCTCGTCCTCATGCGTCTCAGGAAGGCCTCCCCGAGGTGCCCTTCTGCGTGGTGGGGCGCACTCCAGAATGAGTCAGAAACCCCCCAAAAGACAGAACACAGCTTACTACATGTAGGAATGGCACTGATCATTGCCTGCTAGCCCCTGCGTTCTCCAGAACCTTTTAGAGAAAGTGAGTCACTGGTTGAGTGAGTAAACATAGCCCGAAGTGCCTGACTGGTGATGGGAAAAAAGAGCTGCCTCTTTTTTTCGGGTTCTTTGGGAACCAGAAAGCCGTATAAATGGGCTCCACAGGTCTTAATGTTTGAAAAGGTCTCCCGTGGAGTCTGTGAATGAGTAAAACCAGCAGCAGACAGGAAGAGACCACAGTCTTGGCGCCTTGTACCCAGGAGCCCAGGCCCCGCTTCACCAGGAGGCAGCACAGAGCCAGCCCTGGTCCAGCATGGAAGGGGGAAGGGCCGGCAGTCCTCCCGAGTGAGGATCTCAGTGGCGGTCAACCCCTGGCCTCCAGCACAGATACTGAGGTACCTTCTAGTGGGGTGGACACAAACAAGCAAACCACAGCATGTTATGAAGTCCTCTCATTAGCACGTGACAAATTACATACAGAAACGTACTGGTGATTTATCACCAGACATCCTGAAGTGACAGCTGGCCGAATGGAACCAGAAGATTAGATGCAGTTCATTGGGAGGGATTTCACAGTCTCGCCATCGGAAATCAAGATGAGCGACAGGGCAGAAGGTCATGTAGGTGACATTCAACCCAACAGTAAAGGAAGCTAAAGAGATTTATAACAAAAAATGATCGCAAAGGCCGACGAGGCAACAGGCAGTACTACAGGCATAGCCTGGAAAGTTGCTCATTATTTGATAAAAGGAAAAATGCGCCCCAGCCTGGTGCTTCTGTCACGAGATGCTCAGTGCATTCTGCTGGTGACAGAGGAGGGCACAACATGGCACAACCTCTGGGGCCTGCAGTTGTGTGTGTTTGTTCCTGTTTTGCCTAAAACAGATGTCGCATGCTCTGGGTGGGCTTTAAGGCAGCTACAAAGAACTTTCAGAATGTCACCTACCCTTTGAAATATCCAAAAAGGTTCTCAATAAAGCTATTAGTGAGTCCTGGGCCCAACATAACACACGAGTCCTGATGAGAGACTAACCATAGTCAGATAGAGAGCCTGCAAAGAGGTTTTACATAAACATATTACTGTACAGAATTCTCTATATTATAAATTTGCATAACTATACTATATGATATGCACATATGTTACTATACATAAACATGTATACACATTTGCATACATTTCTATAAATGGGTTAAAACGGAACATGTATCCATATATAACATGTGATATTTACTTACATCTGTTGCATTTTAACCCAAGTATGTAAATAACATAGTATAAGGTTATTGTAATAGAGAAAGTCAACAAATGCCAAAGGTCTCTGGCTAATGCTGATACATAGAGAATAAATGCAGTAAGTAGGCCCCTTTTCCTTCCTGCAGGGCCCACTCAGCTCGTGGTTCTGTCCTCTCCTACCTGTATCCCCACTCCTAGGAGGACGGCGTGTGTGGGGAAGGGTTTTCAGAGCGCGTTTGCTCCTTACCCTCTCTGTCTGTCTGCTGCGGTCAACCAGGAGAGTGCCCCTCCCATGCTGGACAGTCCCCAACAGGCAGAAAGGAAAGTAAACAGGGACCACAACCAAAAAATAAAGTGATGTTCAGTCTTCCACTCGTACTTTCCAGAGATACTTATGTGCCTGAGTAACACTGGGTTTTCTACAACCGATGGAAGAATTGACGTGAGTGAACTTTCATCAGGGAAAGACTGTCAGACCCAAAGAAAAAGAACTGAAATGTATTTATTTGATCTGCTCAGGTTATCCTTGAGTCTGTGTTGGCATTAATAACACAACTTACATACGCCAAGTAGTGTTTTTAGAATTTTCAGCTCAGAAATGAAGACAAACATTTCCGACGGCTTCTGCATTGATCACGTGCAGATCTGTACAATGCGGCCCCAGAGGCTTCTGGTGTGACAAGGAACCAATGGAGTGAGGGACGTGGCCACGCATAAAGAGCAAGCCAGAGAGGAAACTGCAAATACCATGTTTCCCGAAAATAGACCTGGCCGGACCATCAGCTCTAATGCTCTTTTGGAGCAAAAATTAATATAAGACCAGGTCTTATTTTAATATGTAATATTTTAATAAGACTGGGTATAATACAATACAATACAATACAATACAATACAATACAATACAATACAATACAATACAATACAATACCGGGTCTTATATTAATTTTTGCTCCAAAAGACACATTAGAGCTGATGGTTTGGCTAGGTCTTATTTTGGGGGAAACACGGTGGCATAAATACGTGTGCATTCATTTAGCTGTGTTTCCAAAAGGCTGTTGATATAGGACATTTATAACAGTAAAGAGACTGAAATTAACTATATAGCAACAAGACTGAGAGGAAGCAAAGGTAATTTTGTGCTTGTATTCGGGGAAATACGCAGTTAGTGAGTGCACAGTAGGACAGGTCTCTGCAGGGTGTTTTCTGAGTTATTTAACTTCTCTGGATTTCAGTGTCTCAGTGTTCACATGGGCGAGGTGCCATGCTTGCCTGGCTGGGGTGTAGTGATTACAATGCAGCACACAGTGCCTGATACACAATAGGCCCACAATTCCCTGAGCAGCTGTTACAATGAAGACAGAATTGCTGGGTAATCAGTATATTCCAGATGTGGTGTTGGACTCTCACTGACCAGTAAAAGCTCGTTTTCTGTAGAGTTTCATGTTCACCGGGCCTCGGTGAGGGGAGTGGAAGTCAGACCTTCTCCCCATAGCACCTTTTCAACCCATGTGTTATTATTACACAAGAAAGTGCTTGTCTGACGTGAATGAAGCAGATGAAACCAGTCTCCTCTGGGGAAGTCAGACTCGGCCAGGTCTCCCTGAGCACTGGCGTCCACGTCACTGTGGTTTAAGTACAAAAGTCAGAAAACGAACCTCAGGGTTCCCATAATCAGTTTCTTTGGTTCAGTGCTAAAATCCAAAGTCAAAAAAACCCAAAAAAGATAGATGCATTAACAATATAATGCTGCAATTTTGTTACCAAGATGAAAGTAATTCAACATCAATTCTGTAGTAAAATGTGGTTTGAAAACTAAGAAATATAACTTTATTATTTAAAAAGTTCCTATTTTTCTATATTTAATTATTAATTTTATAATTATTAATGTGATAATTATTTCTAGTATACGTAGTTGTTGGCTTGATAATTAGCAACTTAGTCATTAATCAATCAATAAATATACTGTGAGCATTTCTCACATGTCTGGCCATGTTCTAGGCATTCAAATAATAAGCAAACAAACAAACAAACAAATTAAGATCTCTGCCCTCATGGAGTTTGCAATCGTTTCTTCTACAGAGAAACCACGAGAAGCATGTTTTGACCCTGGAAATATTATGAATGGGACAAGAATTGGAACAGATTTCAAACTTGGCTCCACCGTTACTTACCAGTGTGACGCTGGCTACAAGATTGTGGAGCCCTCGTCTATCACGTGTGTGATTGGCGCCGATGGAAAGCCCGCCTGGAACCGCGACTTGCCCTCGTGCAGTGGTACGTGTGCAAAAAGCTCCCTTCCTTCTGTGGGGACTTGCCTTTGGGACGTGAGCTCACACTTTCCAAAACGTTTCCCACTTCAGCACTAGATTGCTCCAGGCAGTGGCTGGGATCGCTCAGAGAGCTAAGCTGGGACAGGCTTTGGACTTTCCTCCATCTTTACGTGTCTAGGGTCTTAGCCATTCTCTCATGTTTCCTCTCAGTTTCCTCTCTCATGTTTCTTAGAGAATTGGGCATTTTTATCTTCTGTTTTTGTGTGTTTTAGGCCTGGTCTATATAAGAGGTACTAACTGACAATCTCTCGGTGTACTCTCTGTGTCTGTCTGTCTCTCTGTCTCTCCCTCCTTTCTCTCTATATATATATGTTGACTGATTGATAGATATATAGATATAGATAGACATATGTATATTATATAGATACATATATAAATATATATTAATACATGTTAATATACATATATATTCACATATATACATATGTATTATATATATAACATGTATATAGATCACATATGTCACATATATTAAAATGAATGTATCATTTTCCCCCACATATGAATAGTTTGTCATTCCTTATATAGATGTTAAATTAATAAAATCACCTATTAAAGGTAAGACGAACCTCGAGAACCGACAGAACTCACCAATAGTGAACAAGAGTCGTGTCACAGTTGCCCTTGGGAGGTGCAGTGACTGGAATGCACAGGGGACATTGCTGGGTCCTCGGCTGTAATCAGTCGGCCGTTTCCTAGGCGTCTCCATAGCCAAAGCTCCTCCAGCTCTGGACGCATGACTTCTACCCTTTACTCTGTGAAGGCTACCCATTAAAAAGAAGATGGTAACACCCCATGGTCTGTGGCAGAAAAGTTGATGCCAAGGTTATTTTAGAATGAACTCAAGGACCGCTATAGAGACACTGAGCCTCCAAAATGAATGCATTTTTCCTCAGGACAGCTCACGTTGCTACTGGTACCTACTGAACAAACAGGAGCTTTAAAAAAACAGCCCATGAAGCATTAAAACCGATGAGCAAACCCAATGCCCTTGGAGTCCTGCTCCTTCTGTGTTTCTGAGTTTGTCTTAGGACCCTGAGGGGTTCTCAGCCAAGGAGCCCTGTCTTGCCAGGATCTATCAGAGTTCATGGCACAGGTAGAACTCCAGGTGGCTTCTAGAGGAAGTGAGGAAATCAGGGAATAGCTAAAATAACTTGCAATGAAAAACTCTGCAGCCTAGGTTTTCCTAGTCTTACATATTTGACCATGAATACTAAAAATTTCAGAGGGTATGTAAGAACAAAAGGAGCCTGAGAGCCTCCTTTTGGGGAAGGGAGTGTGCTGTGGTCCCAGCTGTATAATGCGTCCATGTTGTTTATGAACGTCAAAGCTCTCAGTAGGTTGGAGTCAGAATCATCATAATCATCTGCAGAGGCTCAGAGACCGTCCTAAGATCGATTATGTCAGCTTAAAAATCCCATTATTCAGAGACATCCATCCTGTGGGTGTCTCGTTACCAAACCATGTCTCTCCTGCCTATGGCACAGGATGGCGCAGTGCCCACTGCACTATTTCAGGCTGAAGGGAAACTGCTGAGATTCAGTCCAGCTCCCAGTCAGCTATTAACAAGATGTGTAAAAGCAGAAAACTGGCCCGGGGCCCGGGGGCCTCCATGTGCTGTGTGCAGGAAGAATGACAATGTGTGCCTGGTGCCCTCCACAGGGGTTGTCACAATGATCACGCTGCAGATTAGATATACACGGTACACCTGAAAATACACACACACACACACACACACACACATATTCAATTGCGTAGAAATTTAATGTGAACTGCATCATATAGTAATTATATTTAAAATACTAATACCCTTTATTAATGTCCAATAATCTCATAGATTGGGAAGGGCTTAAAAAACATTATCCATCTCAGATTATTAAAAAAGTCATATAAAACTCCTGTTTCTCTATTTATTCTTATTTTTTACATTTGAAGTTTTGAAAATCATATTTTATGTATGTAAATTACTCTTTGTATATATACACATATACACACATAAAAAGGGAAATACACATGTATTATCCCTTTAAATATATAGTAAATATATGCATATTATGTATAAATACATACATATATAAAGAGTAGAATACATATATAAAAAGTAAATTTATGAGGAACTTAGTGAAATTGTCAGCTGTAGACAGTGTTTTATTTCTGTGTTTAAACCATGATTGTGATGCCACTTTATGGAGCAGTGCTTTCTGTTGATCCATTTAATTAAAAATTCTGAACAACTACATGTTTACATTATATTAGCTCCTTTGGGAAATTTATAAAACATACAAGTTGTAGAGTCCTTATTTTCTGGGTTTATTCATAACTGAAACCGGAGGGAAAATAAAACCCCAACACACAAACACACATACACACACGTACACACACCGTCCATACAAATACCCACCGTCATATCTGCCCTTTCGAGTTTGGGTTCCTTCAGGTTTAAATTAAATTTTCAGGAAGAGACCCATACAGATTAGTAACTATACATGTTATTCTTGAACTGAATCTAGGAGATGAAAAGTTAAAAAAACAGAAAAACTAAAAAGAAAACATCCTTTCTTTTACTCCCATGGTATTATAAAAACAATAGGCTCAAAGACTTAAGCATAAGACCTGACACAATAAACTGCATAGAAGAAAACATAGGTACTAAACTTATGGACCTTGGGTTCAAAGAGCATTTTATGAATTTGACTCCAAAGGCAAGGGAAGTAAAAGCTGAAATAAATGAATGGGACTATATGAAACTTAAAACCTTCTACACAGCAAAAGAAACCATCAACAAAATAAAGAGGCAACCGACTGAGTGGGAGATTTTTGCAAACAGTGCCTCCGATAAAGGGCTAAATCCAAAATATACAGGGAACTCATGAAACTCAACAACAAAAAAATAAACAACCCAATTGTAAAATAGGCAGAGGACCTGAAGAGACATTTCTCCAAAGAGGACATACAAATGCCAATAGACATGTGAAAAAATGCTCAACATCGCTAATCATCAGAGAAATGCAAATGAAAACCACAATGAGATATCACCTCACCCCAGTCAGAATGGCTATCATCAACAAGACAAACAGCCACAAATGTTGGAGAGGCTGTGGGGAAACAGGAACCCTCAGACACTGTTGGTGGGAATGCAGACTGGTGCATCCGCTATGGAAGGCAGTGTGGAGGGTCCTCAAAAAACTAAGAATAGAATTACCATATGACTCAGCAATCCCTCTCCTGGGTATCTACCCAAAAAATCTGAAAACATTTATACATAAAGACACGGGTGCTCCAATGTTCATTTCAGCTTTGTTTACAGTGGCCAAGACATGGAAATAACCAAAATGTCCTTCAATAGATGAATGGATAAAGAAGTTGTGGTATATATACACAATGGAATACTATTCGGTGGTAAGAAAAGATGATACAGGAACATTTGTGACAACATGGATGGATCTTGAGAGTATAATGCTAAGCAAAATAAGTCAGACAGAAAAAGCAGAGAACCCTATGATTTCACTGATATGTGGTATATAAACCAAAAACAAAAGAACAAGACAAACAAATGAGAAACAAAAACTCATAGACACAGACAATAGTTTAGTGGTTACCAGAGGGTAAGGGGGACGTGGGGGGTGGAAGATGAGGGTAAGGGGATCAAATATATGGTGATGGAAGGAGAACTGACTCTGGTTGGTGAGCACACAATGGGATTTATATATGATGTAATACAGAATTGTACACCTGAAATCTATGTGACTTTACTAACAATTGTCACCCCAATAAATTTTAAAAAAAAAAAAGAAAACCAATAGGAAACTGAAATAATCTTTGTATCTCTCAATATAATGATTGATATCAACCTGAAATTTTTGGTGAGATTTAATTAACTTAATAATTTGTCTTTATAAAACCTGTTATTATATTTGTTTTCATGATTATTTTTTCGTGTCTGACTGAGGACTTCGTATTTTGTCTTCCTGCTAAATTAAATTACTTTTAGTCTAACCTGGTGAATCTTCCTTTTTCTTTTTCTTTTACTTTTGATAGCAGTGTAAAATAGGGTTTTAACTTCAATATTTTGTTATGTTTTGAAGTAAACCTGGCGTGCTGTGCATTTTCTTAGCGCTCCTCGTCCCTGTCCCAGCTGTCACATGCCACGTTGTCGCTCAGCACAGAACCTTGGTTTCACTTTCAGCTCCCTGCGGAGGCCAGTACACTGGGACGGAAGGGGTGGTCTTGTCACCGAACTACCCTCGTAACTACACAGCTGGCCAAGTGTGCCTGTATTCCATCACGGTGCCAAAGGAATTTGGTAAGAATGTCCTTTAATGTTTAATTCACTGTTGTATCCCCCTTGGTGTGGTTTTTTTTCTGTCATTTTACAAACATTTCCAGTTCTTGATATACTAAAATAATACAAAGGAAGATGAGTTGTGTTCAAGTGGCAGGTTTTCCAGATATATCTTACACAATATGCACTCCCATTCTCTCATCAGTGTGATGTAAAATGCTTAAGTGCCCGTCTAGTATTCTGATCCAAAACAATCAGAGAGAGTAGGTTTGGCTTTGTGCTTCTTTTTGTTAGCATTGTTTTCAGCTGTTGGTTTCCATGTGTAAGGACAGTCGCAAAGCAACGTATCAATGTAGCATGCTTGGCGCATGCATTTAATCATGTGATTATGGCGGCAGTCACTGGATCAGCGAATACACCTTTGAGTGATTGGAGATGAGCAGCAGATGTAAACCTGACCGCTGAAGGGTGAAGTTCCTGAGTCTCCCTTCTCAGCTCGCTTCCCACCTGAGCGGGTTTCCAGAATGGCTTCATTTCTAGAAGGGCCTCCCCTCGGAGCCCCACCCCTGGTTCACTCTTGAGCAGGATAATTTCTTTTGTGTTGGACTCTTTTCTGAAGTCAACCACATAATACCTTTTATAATTGTATGAAATAGTTCCATTTTCAATAGTAAATCTAAACCTACAGAGTCAGGCTTTTTTCATCACACTCAAAATGGCAGCCACCCCGTCACAGAAATAAAGCAGATAAAAATTCTAATGTCCGACTCCATTTGAGGGAAAAGCCTTTCAAAGGTACAATTCTATGACAAGAAGAAACTTGCCTGTGGGAGACAAAACAATTTCATAAATTTCCATTATCTATTATTCATATTCTCTGATTTTAATTTATTACAATTTTTTTTATTTATCACAACACAATTATGATTTTCAGCAGAAAAAATGTCACACACACCCCCATCCTAAATGTTGATCAAATTTCCCAATATGAGAGGTTTAATGACATAAATGTACCATACAAATATGTGTAATACATCTTACATGTGCACATATGTGTATATGGAGCACGTGGAATACATATATGCACTAGAATACATGTCACACCCATAACTGAACACACACACACACACACAGACACACACACAGACACACACACACAGACACACACACACACGGACACACACACACACAGACACACACACACGGACACACACACACACACACACACACACAGACATGAGCTGTGAGAGTCAGATGTGCCTCTGTTTTGCCACTTACATTAATTCTTTCGTCCTAATTCTGACCTGTACGATCAGTACCCATGTACCCATTTCTCACTCTGAATGATTTAGAATGATTTCAGCTGAAATCTTACACGTACATGTAAATAAGAATTAGTTGCTCATTCTGTGTAAATTGAGACTAAATCACGAGTTTTTCTAAGCATTGTGAAGGCTCCACATACATCAGTTCGAGGACAAAAATGATGATTCTAAGTATTGAAATACACAGCTGGGTGGTACATGGAACAGGTACACAGCTGCACCTCACAGGGCTCTCCCACGGTGGCACGGGGAATGGGGTGACGAGGACAGGCTGTGCTGTGCTGCTGACTCACGTGTATTAAAGTGCAGTGAGACCACATGGATTCGCCATTATACTCAACATAGTTTAAGAATTTTAAATTCCTCACCAAATTAGCATGCTTTAAAAACCAACAGGTGTCTGAGGCCTGTAATTGTTTACACTGTTAAATAATAGGGTGGCTTACAGCTACTCTCCCACCATCCTAAAGTAGTAGTAACAAAAAACAATCTTCATTAATGTTCAAACTCTACAGAAAACAGAAATTGTCTTCCTTTTATTAAGGTGCAAAGATCAAGGGGTAAAATAAAATTGTCTTAGCAACTGAAAGCTTTTAGAAACCAGAGAAAAGAAGTTAATGATTTTTTATGGGATTCTTAGGATCAGGAGTTCTTCGAAGAACCAATAAATATATACCATGTTTCCCCAGAAATAAGACCAGGTCTTATATTAATTTTTGTTCCAAACGGTGCATTAGGGCATATTTTCAGGGGATGTCTTATTTTTTCATGTACAACAATCTACATTTATTCAAATACAGTCATGTCATCTTCTTCTGGAACATCATCATCAGGTACTAAATGCATCCATGTGGCTGATGATCTTAACTGGGGCTTATTTTCAGGGCATGTCTTATTTTCAGGGAAACATGGTAGAACACCAAAATTTTAATTTCTTTGTTTAAGCGTATCATGCCAACCCACCCCCTTTATTTTACAGTGGTGTTTGGACAGTTTGCCTATTTTCAGACGGCCCTGAATGATTTAGCAGAATTGTTTGATGGGACACACCCACAGACCAGACTTCTCAGCTCGCTCTCTGGGTCTCACTCAGGTAAACTTCCAAAGAATTAGGCAGCCAGGGTTATTAATTTTAAACTTGTCTTTTGTGTGTGGCGGGGACGGGGGTATAGGAGAAATTTAATAATCTTGGAATGTGCTCATTTGTTTAGTGAAATCTTATCTTTGATAGAAAATGTCAAATGTACTCTTATCCCATATATAAAAATACTTGCTTTTAACATTTCACTCACTAAGATTAAGAAAAATATAGCATCCATCTCAGTAAAAAAAGGGAAATATCAGAACAAAAGGAATAACAACTCTGTGTATTTTATTTTCTGTGGTATGTATTGTGTCTTTCTGGACATAAACACTTTTACCATTTTGGTCTAAATTATTTCAAGCCTCTAAATATGTACGTGTAGAGAACACTACAGCCAATGTGCATAGAAGGCATACGGTCACACAGGTGTATACATGACATACACTCACACATGCATACAGTGTATAAACTCACACATGTGTATACACTACATATGCTCACACACACATGCATTGCATATACTCACACACATGCACAAAGTGCATCTGGTCACATGTGTGTATACAGTGCATCTGCTCACACGTGCACATGCTAAGGTGTATACTGTGCATATCCTCATGTGTGTACATTCAGTGCATATGCTCACACACATGCATCTGCTCACGTGTGTATACAATGCATATGCTCACACATGCATATGCTAACATGTGTATACTGTGCATATCCTCACATGTGTACATTCAGTGCATACGCTCACACATGCATATGCTAAGGTGTATACTGTGCATATCCTCATATGTGTACCTTCAGTGCATACGCTTACACACATGCATACAATGCATATGCTCACATACGCATGCATTCAAACATATTTTGAACTTCAGAAAACATGGGCTGTCATTTTGCCACTCGTTTCTTTGTCCCATCTTGTCACTACACTTACATGCAGAGGCCTTTCCCTGTCATACATATACACACAGCATGTCATTAGTCCTGAGTGGTGTCCGCGTGGACGGGTGCAGCATGACTGATGTGTCACCTTCCTTGGTGACAGAGCCCTCGTCTGTGGTGCTCAGCACAGTGACCTCATATGTGGGCATCACCGTCTTTGGCCAATTGGGGACGGTCTGGCTGTTTCCGGTGTTGCACTACTTTTAAGCAAAGGTCCTAAACCTTGTCTTGTTTCCTACCAACGTCCAGTGAGGGGATGTCTAGAAATGCATCAGATGCTGCACATTTAAACATGCACCCATCCCGACACAGTCACCTCCATCCCCACGCGCCTCCCAGCGCCTGAGAGAGAACCTCCTGTACTTGGAAAGGTGAAAAATATGGTTCACAAGTTTTTTCCTAAATTCTTTCTTTTTATTAGTAAATCAGCTTTGGATTCAGGACATTTTCTTAATTTTAAGTAAAGTAATTAGCCACTAAGTATCAAATAAAGTTGATTCTGAGTCAATGATCCACCCAGCTCTTAGCTGTTTCCCCATTATTGGTTAACAGGCCTGTTATCACTGCTTTCTTCAAAAGAAGCATAAATGAGATAATGATTAAAGTATAGTTGTAATAGAAAGTATAGGCAAGAACAGAGTTTTAAAAGTTTTATAGAAATGGTGTGTTTGGGTCCTAAACAGCCAAGCAAAGTTTTATAAAAATTCAAAAATTACCTGGGAAATTCCAAGTAAGTAATCATTTTCAAAATATCACTGTCCGCCACAGTGGTGTGTGTTCTGTGGGTCCCATGTACCCTCTTTTTCCATCCCCAGGTGAAACTCTGCCCTTGGCAACTGCGAATCAAATTCTGCTACGATTCAGCGCGAAGAGCGGTGGGTCTGCCCGGGGCTTCCACTTCGTTTACCAAGGTGAGTATCAGAACCTCGTACACCCCACAGACCTCCGTTTGCAGTTAACACAATGAAAATATTTGAACTGCAGTGTTTGATATTTAAGAAACTGAGCGTATTCATATAAGTATTTATAAAATTATTTAATAAAAATATTAAAATGTTTAGTTTGACACTTAAATATATTCCTACTACAGAGATACCATAATACTTCATTTATCTGACATATGCAGGAAACACTCATCAAATTACTTTTGCAGAGCACTGAACATTTTGCAAAATGTTTTCAAATCTGTAATATTTTATATAATTAAGTAAAATACTTCATAACAGTTTAGATTTTAGTAACTGTTTTGATGAAAGGCATGTAATATAAATTATGCATTCCAAATCTTATTGCAAAAACTAATGGAAAACACAATTTAACCAAACCTAAAATATCATCCATGTATCCATCTCTCTGAATACCTGTTTTATTTTGTTTGCATTCTGTTCACTTTTGGCATTTTGACACATTTATATTTATTTTGAATTTGGAGCTTCTTCAAAATGTTGGAGATGACTCAAAGTTTCTGTAAAATGATGAGTTTTTCCCTATTTACAATTCCCCTTTATTTTGCATATTCATTGCATGGTCTTGAAGCAGGGTGCTTTCAGAAGCTCAGAGGTGAGGCTCTGGCTCCAGTGTGGCTGCCCTACACTGGAGACGCAAAGGAGATGATCCCGTCTGGGCATCAACTGTGTGCTCTGAACAAGAAGCAGTTGTTGGGTCCCTTTGCTGGGTCTCAGCTTTGCTTGAGGCTGAGAGGTTATAGGCTGCTCGTAAACACCTTCCTCAGTAGTAGAGGGTGCGCACGTCAAGCAATAGTGTCTTGCCTTTCACAACTTCTGCTCCAGAAAACACCAGACCACATCATGGTTTTCAGGAAGTTAGGGAGAACATCAGTCTGTCGTATCATTTCTATGTCGAGTAACCTCACACTGTAAAATGCGCTAAACACCCTGCCATGTTCGGCAAAGAGATGAAATAGAAAGTAATGGAAGAGTGAGGATGACGTCTGATAGGCAAGGAGGAGGAAACAGATCTCCAGTCCTGTTTAAGTAGCAATTGCTTGAATTATGGTGCTAGTGAATTAAAATTAGCTGCATTGTTCTAAGTTATGCCTTCTGTGAAAAGGTACATAATTAAACCAGTATTTTTAAAATAGTCTTTACTGGAGAGTCTCAGTTTAGGCAGCTTACCTTACCCACTCCTAATTTTCTTAAGATAATTCTGTATCAATTTTTGCAAAAGCAGATTTACAAAACTGCGTTGCTGTGGCACATACAGAGCCTGGATCACTTGGCCCAGTACGTTTTCATCCTGGAAAAATGCAAGTTACTGGCATTGTCTGCCCTGACAGGAGGCTCCTTTGGTGTTTTGATAAAGTTTAGACTGTCAATCCGATCATCAGATAAAATATCCGAGTCAAACGACCCAATGTCTATCCTATTTTCAAATGGTATCCTCAGAAGTCATGATTTTTAAAATCATGCTTCCTGTTTCAAGTGACATATTATCATTAAAATGTGTCAGACCCCCTTTCCTTCCTCTGTTCCTATAGTGAGTTGAGGCAAAAATTGATGTCTTTGTATCAAAGCCAAACCCTTTGCTGTTCAAGATCCAGGGCCATGAATGTGATTTATGAACCACTCAAGACCACCTGGGAAACTTTTGAAGTCCTCAGAAAAGTGAAATTGAACATAGCCTTCTGAAAGACAGCATTTGTGTGGAAGCCTGGAAACCATTTGGACTCCATTTTATAGAAAACGTCCTGAATGGTGCTCTCGTGTACCACTGCAGCTTGGTTCTTCCCGTTACTGAAGCTTACGGTTGCACAGGAACTTTAGGACTTCCCTGGTCCCAGGACGTCTAACCTTTGTGAGCAGACACTTCCGTTATGAAGAGCTGCTAGAGACGTCAGTAATACGTGCAGTGGTGTTAGGATGCAGAAAACCTGCACGAGACCCCGGGGTGCCAAGGTCACATCTCCCACCTCTGCACCCGCCTGTCCATGCCATCCTGGCGAATAGTGTGAGCACATGGGTGATGAGGGCGCTGGGTCTTTCCGACCCAGTGAAGGAATGCAGGTACAGAGGCTTTAAAACAACGTGTCCTGATTTACTCATTCACTCATGTCTCTGCTTGTTTCTGTTTGTTTCTTTGCTTTTCACATGACTTGGGAGTAGAAGGGTACATTTGAAAAGTGTGAAGGGGAAAGAGGGTGAGTGAGGATGTACAGAGACCCCAAGGGCAGCCAATGGGGGTGACCCCTCACAGTGTAATGCTTTATGTAGCTTTTGAGTACCGATTTATGTGACCACGCAGCACCTGGGAGGAACTCTGATTGGCTGGGGATGGAGCGACATAACGCACAGGACACTACTTACGTGCCGAGGGCAATATGGATGGAGACTGAGAAGACATCTTAGGTTGCCAAAGTATGTCAGTGACAACTGGTCACCTTTTATACATGTGGCTCAGGCACCAGCCCTCCTAGGCCAACCGTACCACTCACCTTGGCTATGTGACAGTCAAATGGAGTCCAGAAGCAAAAAATATGGTGTGAACCTAACTTGAAAAAACCTAACTTCTAAAAAGAAAAAAAGGAAAAACCTAACTACTCTCCTGCTGAAGTGTGGGTCTCTGTAGTCCTCCTAACACCACAGTGCTGGTCCACCGTAACCTTTTTCCTGCACAAACGGACTTCCCAGAGACATAAGAGGAATGCAGCCCTTCCTTTTAAATATGAGCACATTCCAACGGCTTTTGAGATTTCTTGGCAGACATCCACTGGGAGGGTTTCCCCACCCCTCCCTGAGCTCTCAGGAATCCTCGAATATTCACACAGGGCGCCCATAGCCTTCTGTCCACTTCCTGAGCCCCTGGCCCTGGAGACCGGCAGGACTGCCCTCTCTAATTTGCTTCTGCAGGTTTCAGTGGCCCTTGCCTTTCCACAGGAAGCACCGTGCACCTGCAATCAGTGCGTCCTTAGGTCAACGCAAAAACCAAAACTCACACGGTCCTCAGAAACCCGCCTTGTGGAGACTCACCTACTATTTCTTAGCACAGTCTATTTCTTCCAGTACTGAATGGACCTTTGATTGTAGCTGATGAAGTAGTTACATTTCATTTAGAGACTGGGGGTCGGGGGAGGTCAGCAAATACACACCTTTTGATGCCAGAATCAACTTGGTGATACAGGAACCCACACAAGACCCAGTTCGCGTGGCCACAGAGACCACTAAGACAGAGCAAATTGTCTTCCCTCTTCCTGCTTGCTGCAGGCATGTGCTGAACCATGGCAGGGCAGTTAAAACGCGGATACCGCCCTCTGCCTCCCTCTCTCTCCCTGCCTGCTGCTTGACAGCAGTTCATCAGTATACTACCGGTTTTAACTTTCTTATGTTTGTGTCTGTCTGTCTCCACATATAGTCTCCTTTTGTGTGGGAGTGCAATGTAGAATTCAGCATCCCTTTTAGTTCCTTCTCGATAATTCACTCACTTCAAAACTAGTAAACCATGTAGGGCTTACTGAATATTTCAAGGGGAAAGGAAGCCATATTTTTATATGAAAGCGTCCTCACGATTGGCCGCATCTCTGTCTTTCCAAGTCCAGTTTGCTGTGTCTCCAGCTCCTCACGAGAACCTCACCTCCCAGCCTCACCTGAAGCAGCTCCTGCCCCCCACACTTCTGGCTGCCCAGACTCCCAGACTCATGAGCCTCTACCAGGATTTTCCTGTCGGCAAGACTCACTCTCCTTAGTATTAAAATGCACACATAAGATAAACAGAGCTGGAAGAATTGACACTCAGGTTTTCTTTGCCTAGAGCCCTTCCCAGGCAAGTAAAGATGTGTTTGGCTTGGTTTTCCCCTAGCCTCATCCCCTTTCAATGGCATATATCATTAAGCTTACTTGGTTTCCACGTCTAAGAAACTCACCTTTTGTATGAAGAGCTCATACAATGCATACATTTGAGAAGGAAGAATGGGCACAAAGACGTGTCCGTAACTGGGTGATCTCTGTTTGACTTCACTGAGTAATAATGGCTGCTAAAAATCACATTTTCAGCGCCTTGGAGAGAACTGGAGAAATAGAAAATGTGCCCCAGTCACTAAATGAAACAGGAAACCCTGCCTCGCTTAGCCATTGCAGGCTCCCCCACTGCATTCAGATTGAGTTTGCCGTTATTACTCTTGTTGCTTTTACTACAGCGATTCTACAAGAGGTGCATGCACATACCTGGGCTTAGAGCACCTGTGCTCATGAGGTGTGGTGGGCAATTCTGTCCCCATGTCTCCCCCCTGCCCCTGCACGCTGTGTGCACATCCACAGAACCAGCCATTCCCAGGAGGCAGAGCCCAGCGTCTGAACCAGCGCCTGCTCCCGAGGCCTCGCTCCCTGGTCAGTGGGCACTGGGCTGCTCTCAGTTTGCACGGCCGTGTGATCCATGTGCCAGAAAATAATTACTGCCGAGAACGGAACTTCTCTGTGACGCGGCCACATTAGGCAAAGGGCAGGGGCCCCGCACGGGCTGGGAGGAAAAGTTGCTGAACATTCTGTGATTTGCCTCAGACATTACCTGGAGGTTTGAGGTCTCGCTTCATAGCTTTCCTCTGTCCCAGCTCAAATACGCAAAATCAGTCTTCTCTCTCTGCAGCCTTCTTCCTCTCAAAATGTCCTCCACAGTTTTCATCCAAATGTAGCTGTTATTCATTTATTGCAATTTATCTTGAGAACAGACAATATGAAGTTCATGAAAAAAGGTTTAATTGTGACATGCGTCCACATGATCCTTGGTGGTGTATTTCTCCTCAGCTGTGGGAACCTGGAGTGACAGTGACACTTTTGGCACAAATAGTGTATTCTTTCTAAGTCATCACGACAAGTAGAAAAATTACCATGTGAGACATTTCTCCACTATTTTTTTAGCAAATCCTTGAGAATTGATTGTGAAAGCCGCCATGGGTGTCATTCATTTATTTATTTGCTGCTCTCACGCTACTATTCAGCTGTAACAAAATACCCAGACATACAAATATGCAAAATATAAATTATAAGCAATATTTTCTTAGAATAGAATGTTATAGTTTTCTGCATTATGCTTTTAGTTATAGAAAAAAGTAATTCTGATGTATCATTAATTTTTTTAAACTGTAGTTATTAGATGATATACAATCTTATTAACTTTTGCCTTCTGAGAGAAAATATTTCAACACTGAATGGAAATGTAGTTTAATCAAAGTAATCTGACTTTCATTCTCGTTGAATCTCTTCCTTACCAGAAGTTACGTAAATGGTGTCTGTGATAGTCCAGGTTTGACTTACAGCACAATGCAGTGTGTTAGGAAAAGCAGTGTGAAGACAACAGGATTGTTTTTTAAGGAAAACGGGTCTATAAACACACTCTCTGGAGGGTTGTGCTCTTAAATGGAGAAATACAGGACTGCGAGCAGCTGGGCCCAGAGGCTGTAAACACAGACAGATTTTTACTGCAGAGGACAAAAACAAATTTTGCTAATTCCAAACTGCATACCTCGTGGGTCTGACTCTCAAGGAGACGGTTTGGTGGGACAGAGCTCTTGGCCAACTGAAGTGTTTTACAAACTGTACCCCAAATCCTTTTTGATAAACAGACCACTCTCTCAAGGCTGGTAAATTCTGATGTGCAGCCGAGGTAGGTCTGTTGTGCCCCACGTTGCCGTGATGCTCACCTGCCACCACTCTCCATGCAACGACCACAGAAGGATCTCCATCACACAGCATGGGTTTACTTGCTGCATCAGTGAGGACCTCACGGCGTGAGGAGCCTGGGGTGTCTCAGCACGGATTCTGGAGGGGCTGGTCTGGGGCAGTGTGGTATCACGCTGCATTCGGTGATGCTGGGGTCATGGCATTGTTGAACGTCCTCCTTTGTACCTGCAGCTAGGAGGTGGCAGAGTCGGCGACAGCTGTAATCAGTAAAGGCGATCACTCCCATGAACCGGGAGAGGGGACCTCTGGTCCTTCTCTCAGTGTGACTTACTCAGGGTGCCCGATATTGCTCGTGGTCCGGCATGAGCTCACAGTGGTCGCAAGGACCGTGTGGTCGTCAGGAAGACGACCACGCTCCCAGGGCCACGCAGCTCCAGGTGGCAGGTCTCACAGCTGCTCCTTGTGCTCGTCACCGCTTCAGGACAGCTGATGCCCTCACAAGCTGGATTATGTCATTTGTGTTGCTCTTTGCTCCTTAATCCTTTCTTGTAATTCCCAAGCTTATTATTATAATATTAGACATGTTTCCTTGAAATGTACATCTTCTCACGAAATGTTGGATGGCCACATAGGGAGGTGGGCTATCTTCCCCAGCCCCTATTCTGCTCTCCTCTCCCATCATCCCTCCAGAATTGCTGGTCCAATGGGATGATCGTCCTCGGGATTGAGACAATCAGCTGTGTTTTATTACCAGGTCTGCTTCCAGCAGTGACTTCCAAACTGCCTCTCCCATCTGACTCCCTCCAGGTGTTTCCATGTAGAGACTTCAACTGTGTGTTTTCCCATAGCACATGTTTATTTTATTGTGGTAACAAAAGATTTAGCCTCTCATGTTACATTATTTGAATCATTGTTAACAGTTAAGAAGCTTATACTTTATATTTATTGAATAGCAACCCGTTTCCCCTGCCAGCCACCATTCCACTCACTAGTTCTGTAAGTTTGACTGTGTTAGTTGCTTCATAGAAGTGCAGTCAAGCAGTATTTGTCCTCCTGTGTCTGGCTTCCACTCAGCGTAATGTCCTCCAGGGCCATCAAGTTGTTGCAAATGGCGAGATCTCCTTCCTTTTTAAGGCTGAGCGATACTCCACTTGAAGTATATACTACATTCTTTACCCCCGCGTGCACTGATGGACCCCAGGTTGTTTGCTTACCGTGGCTGTTGTGAATAATGCTGCAATGGCTATGGGGGTGCAGAGATCTCTGTGAGAGCCTGCTTTCAGTTACTGTGGATGAGTACCCAAAAGTGGGGTTGCTGGGTCATGTGGCACTTCTGGTTTCCGTTTTGTTCTTAAATCACAATGGCCATACTCTAAATAATCTTTATATGGCAGCCTTTCTCACTAGACCTTTCTCTTTAAATCCTTGATGATGAGAGGTTCGTAGTGATCTCATTACCACCAGCACAATGAGGTGAGTGCTTCGTTAATTTAATTGCGTGAGTGTCACTCAGTCCTCATGCATACTAATTCTTCTGCAGCCACGGTTTCCACGTCTGACATGAGAGAGTGGGGGTGAAATGGAGACGTGAAGGTGTTCCCCAGCCAGCCCCTCGTACACTGTGGAAGGCGGTCTTGACTTCTGTAGTAACGTGAACTGGTTTCATCTTACACCTTTCCAGCTGCACACACCGATGTCTGTGCTGTATGTTTTCCCTCCAGCTGTCCCTCGTACCAGTGATACCCAGTGCAGCTCTGTCCCCGAGCCCAGATATGGAAGGAGAATCGGTTCTGAGTTCTCAGCAGGTTCGATTGTGCGATTTGAGTGTAACCCGGGGTACCTCCTACAAGGTTCCACAGCTGTCCGCTGTCAGTCAGTGCCGAACGCGCTAGCACAGTGGAATGACACGATCCCCAGCTGTGTGGGTAAGTGGAGGCCGAAGGGCATGCCCCCCTGCATGCCGCAGTGACGTGCTGCGTCCAGTGCTTCCGTGCTGTCTGCGTAAGCAGATCACGCTCCTGACCAACTTACAGAGCCACCTACTGTATCCGATACCGGTGAGCAGCACCAGACCCTAAAAACTACTGTATTTCATGAAACAACTGATCAGATGAACAAGTAGGAAACATTTTTTCCTTAGTCCTTATTGCCATCAACTTACAAGCCCTTGTACGGCATAATCTCGTTTGGGGAAAAATCATTCTAATGTTGCTTTGCTGTATTATTTGTGTAAAGCCCTTTTAATAAATGTGTCCTGATGGGGGTTGGAAATGTGACAGGTTAGTGCAGCCTGAATGACAACAACAGTGTCAGCGATAGTTTCTTCATTTGTGTACGAACGTCTAGTGCAATCACAGTTCACACTTGAATTCATTTGTGCATTTTAAGTGTCTCCTCCTCTGGATTTGCTCACAAACCTCATTAATATCATTTGGGGTTAGTTACAGGTCTGCACATGGGAGAGAAACTCTGCACAACTCTTCAGACTGTAGTGGATAAATTATCCTAAACAGCTGCACGCCGGACACCATTGTTACGTACAGTGCCTTCTCAGAGCATTGAAGAGATTTCTTTGTAGACACAAGATCATAAATTAGCAGCCTCGTAAATAATAATCCATGATATTGCTCATTGAAAAGAGAACAGGCTACATTTGACCTTGGCTAAAAATGCCATTTAAAATATCATAGTCCATGTTAAATTTCTCTTAATATCTAATCACACGGTAAAAGAACGCTAAGCACCAAATCAATGTTGTCCTTCACTGTTCTTTATTTTTACCAAATTTGGTTTTGTCTTTCAGTGCCCTGCAGTGGCAATTTCACTCAGCGGAGAGGTACAATTTTGTCCCCTGGGTACCCGGAACCATATGGTAACAACTTAAACTGTATCTGGAAAATCATCGTGACGGAGGGATCAGGAATTCAGGTGAGTCCTTCAAGCTGGCACTGCACATAAACAGCATTCAACCAGGTCCATGGTTTGTTTTCTTTCTCTTCCTTTTTTTGTATTGTTTATTTTAAATGCATAAACCATAACCTGTTTCTCTTTTCTTACTATTTCTCTGAAGTGTCACTAATCACGTTTCTAGATTTGAAATTAAAATAAATATGTGTAGAATAAAATCTATTAAAAGTGCCATTTGCAGAAATTGTTGGCTACCCTTTCCATGGTTTATTTTTCTTGGTTGTGCCTTCCTCTTACCTGTGTGTATAATTTCATGACAGCCTCATGTGAGTAGGCTAAGTTTTTTAAACCCAAAATCAACACTAACTTAATATTCTTGTTTGGTAGATTCAGGTCATCAGCTTTGCCACTGAGCAGAACTGGGACTCCCTGGAGATTTACGATGGTGGAGACAGGATGGCCCCCCGACTGGGGAGTTTCTCAGGTCAGATGCCACCTGTCCCCTTGCCTTTGTGAGTCAGGCCATCAGACGCTAACCACACGAACCACTGCGGAATGTTCGATAGACATGTTTCCCTCCCAAACCCTTCCGTGTACACAATGGTTCCCCTCGCGGCCCAGTCTCAGAGCGAGGGCACCTACCAGAGGGGAGAGGCCAGCACTGTCCCTAGTGAGCGAGAGGCTGATGTGACCGTGGGTGCCGCCGGCGGTCACACTCCCGCAGCTGTGCAGCCTGGGCATTGGGTTCCCGTGGGCACAGCAGGAAGTCTTCATGGTGGGTGTTCAGGTTGGGCAGGACGGCATGATTTGTAAGATTCTGTATTGGCCGACTCTCCTCCCATATACCCGTTGGAGGGGGTTGGCACAGTTAGGACCAACCAAAGCAGCTGTGGAACAGGGTGGTGGCCGGTACAGTTGGAAGGGTGGGAACACACGTCGGCACTGAGGACACAGTGAATGTGGAGGGTAATGGGAAGCAGGCTTCTCAGAGGCCTGGAAGGGAGTGAGGAAGACGGTGGTGAGAAAGGCCGGCGCGGGCCTGGCAGTGCTGAGTGTGTGTTAGAGACGCTGGTGTGAGCTCCTGTCGGTGTGTGTAACTGTAGACGTAGATAAAGTATAAGACTGCGTGCGCGTGAGTGTGTGCACACAAGGTACTGTCCGCCTCTGTCCTTGGAGACGTGTGAAGCAGCAGTGCCCCAGGAGCAATGAACCTCCCTAGGACCCATTCTGGGTCTCTAGGGACCACTCTAAAGACCACGCTCCCCTGAAAGGAACCAAACCTCCTTGGAGAAATGCTGGCTCCAAGGCTTTGGCAGGAAAAACATATTCACAATGAACTGCTTCGTATGAATCCATACTGATACAAACAGACACAAGCCTGAACGACATGAGTGAAAGAGAAAGCTTTCCTTGCAGAATGCAAACGAGTAAGTCTACCAGTTGTTAGAAATATGTATCTCAGGAAAACGATTGGCTGACTTCTGAATTAACTCAGTGTTTTGATTTTTTTTCCATTTGGACAGCTATATGTATGTAGGACTTATATTTAAGCCATTTAAAATCATTTTTGGAAGGAGGCAGGTTATAAATTATAAATGAATAAAATAGAGCAAAATCCTTGCCAATTTGTAGCTGACAATCAGTATTAAGGGAAAGCAAATACGAGTGTCTGAGAGCAGACTCTTAGGGATGGAGTGCAGTCTGTCCATATCCTCTGTTCCTTGTGGTTTTGTCTCAGTTCTGTCGACCAGTGCAGATGGGTTTACAGCGCCCTGTGACACAATTGCTCAATTAAAAAGAATCCATATCTATCTATTTCTCCAAGGTCATAAATAAAGGGTTCAGATCTGCAAACATTTTTTAAGTGTCTGTCATTCTGCACACACTCTGTCCTTGTGAATTGTGCACTGGCTCAGGCCTGTAAAGACCCTACCCCAGAGCCAACCTTCCCCTTGGCAGCCAGGGAAATGGATCGAGGCATAGAGCCCACATCTATCAGAGGGTCCAACTTCCGGAATATCTTGCACACACACACACACACAGACACACACACACACACACACACACACACCCCAGTAAGGAATGGACGTGCTGTTTCCTTTCCTCCATTTCTCGCTGTTCCTCTTCCGACACAGCCCACTGACGGTTTGGATGATGCCAAAATCACTAGTTAAGGTGCGTGCTCAGACTGATGGTGAAGCTTGGAAACCCAGACAGAGTCCCTGAGGGCTCCCCGTGCTGACCCCCGGTCAGGGAAGCCTCCTTGATGCACATTGCGAGTGGAAACAGTAAAAGCATTTGCATTTGAGGCAGGACATTTTACTGGGGTGTGGTTACCTCCCACTCGGCTGCTGCTTTCCCCAGTCTCATTGGGGGCCCGGCCGGGCCTGTGCACTGGCCTAGGAGCAGCGGGCGTCCGTACCGAGCATCAGCCCCTCCTACCTGTGCTCTTCCAAAACCTTCAGCTGTGGACAGCAGAGGGGGTGGTGAAGGCTCGATGTTGAGGAGGAGGGCATGACCCGCAGGAAAGGAGACCCCAACCCGGGTCTCTCCAGGAACCTAAGTTGTCACTGAATTCCTGGGAGCAGCACGTGGGGGAGGCAGGTCCTCAGAAAGGAAGTGGTAGCCAGATGAGCGTACGAAGGTCCAGGACATCTGTCAGAGGCCGCGTGAGTGTGGGGAGTGAGCACGTGTGAAGTAATCCATCCTGCCGTCCTGCGCAAGGGAGGCATCCCGGGAACGGTGGAGGCTGAGTGTCCCTAGCTCGGCAGGACGAGTCTTCACAGTACATTGAAGTTGGCTGAAAATTTTACTACAGTGCACACTTTCCATCCGTGTATAGAAATAAAATTGACAGGCATTGTACATTTGTAAAAATACCATTTTGTGTGCAGAATAAGGACTGCACAGCAAGAATGAAAATAGGATTTTGCAGATCAGTTGGAGGCCATTCCACTAGTCGAGGCTGGAGCCAGAAGTGGTGTTGGCAGTGGAGACAGAGCAGGGGCTGATAAGGCTCTTGGTCCCACGCTTTGTATTAACTTAATCTGCCCTTAAGTTACTTGATGGCTCTGGCTTTGGCTCTGTCTGAACAGCAAAAGCTCTGCTTTGGACCAAGTCAGAAAAAAACTGAGAGGTGATTAGTTAGTTAGTAGTCTTGGGCTGGTAAACCCGTATTTATTGAATGAATAAGTGAGTGGCTTAGTCTGGGGAATGAGAGGAGAGTTTTGAATGAGTGGGTATGAAAATACCAAAATGGATCAGAGGAGAAGAAAGAGAACATTGCAGGACTGTGATTATGGGAACGCCTAGAACAGGAAAACTGAGTTGCAGAAAAGAGAGTGGTGAGAACTATCTAGAAATGCAGGCAGCAGCTGGGTCATGCAGGGACTTGAGGCCAAACAAGAGGCTGCAATTCCTCCTAAGATAACCAGGATTCTGTCAGAATTTGAACATGGCAGTCTTATGTCCATTTTTCCAAAGAGCTGTCTAACTCCTGAATAGAGAGGATGAATGGGAGGAAGGCCCCCGTAGGTTCAAAAGACACTTGAGCAGATTGCCACGCAGGTCCTGTTTCCCAGAACCAGTGGTGACGGCAGGGAGGTGGAGGGAGGGCCACCGAGAGGGGTCAGGAGGCTGCTTTGTTAGGGCTGGATGCAGACTGTTGGGCCACACGGTCACGGGGAGGGAGGGGGCCTTTACGGGAGGACACGTGTGGACACGGGCACGCGGGAGGTTGGCCAGGTCCAGGTGCATATGAGTCCAGCTGTGCACACATCGCAGGACACGGAGCTATGTGACACTCACCTGGGGTCCTCGCCTGGAGTCATCGGTTTACCTGAAGCTGTTAGAGGGGATGGAATAGTCTAAGCAGGGAGTGAAGGATGATAGAAGATCTTAGCTTTTCAATAGCGTCCATTTGTCTCAGACAATTACCAACTTATGCCCTTGCTTTGTTATTTTCACATTTATTTCTTCACACGTTAGAGTTATCTTCAGTGTAGTGTGTTCTAGTCACCTGCCTGCACATGATCATTGGCCTCAGTGGGAGTTTCCTCGGCATCTAGCACGTGTTTACTTATTTAGAGTATGATTTGAGTACAGTACAGTAAGTATCAAGCATACATGCTTTAGGAAAAGGGGGTAAACTTGCTGCTCATTGTCACAGGCTAATACATTCCAAATGGCTTAAGTTCTGAGAGATGAACATGTGTCTTTAGCGTGGCACCTTCCAGTGTTCCAGCCGCTCTGTCACTCTTCTCCTGTCCCTCTGTGTGTCCTCATTTGTCGCTTACTACTAAGCAGGCTAGAACAGCTGAAGCAAAAGAAGGATTATAAAGAATAAGACTATATATTCTTTTCACACATGTTTAGTGGAAACCATTCCCATATCTCAGCGGGAATGTTACTCAGTATGAATCACACAGGGATAGAAAAGAATACACATAGTGAAAAGCAACGTCTTATGACTCATATGTTGGATCAGATCTACACAGACTTGCATGTTCCGGTTTTGTCTATTCTTTGTTCCAGTCCAAACAAGGGCAAATGATTACACTGTTCAAAGGAAGCCATGCGAAAAACCACACACAGTAAAGTATAAGAATGTGTGTTGTTCCACTGATGTGCTAGAAACATGTCACATCTGCTTGACGATAGCGGAGAAAATGTGTACGCTTTTCCTGTTCCTAGAAAGAGAGAGGAATTCAAAGTGTAAGGATCAGACGGAATGTGTGGCATCTGACAGGCTGTGGAGGTGGCCAGTCTGAGCCCATACCCGGCCTGCTCTGTATTCAGGAGCGGGGATGCCCTGTGTGCTCACCCTGAGCCCGTGTCCCACCTGCTCTGTATTCAGGAGCGGGGATGCCCTGTGTGCTCACCCTGAGCCCGTGTCCCACCTGCTCTGTATTCAGGAGCGGGGATGCTCTGTGGTGCTCACCCTGAGCCCGTGTCCCACCTGCTCTGTATTCAGGAGCGGGGATGCTCTGTGGTGCTCACCCTGAGCCCGTGTCCCACCTGCTCTGTATTCAGGAGCGGGGATGCCCTGTGTGCTCACCCTGAGCCCGTGTCCCACCTGCTCTGTATTCAGGAGCGGGGATGCCCTGTGTGCTCACCCTGAGCCCGTGTCCCACCTGCTCTGTATTCAGGAGCGGGGATGCTCTGTGGTGCTCACCCTGAGCCCGTGTCCCACCTGCTCTGTATTCAGGAGCGGGGATGCCCTGTGTGCTCACCCTGAGCCCGTGTCCCACCTGCTCTGTATTCAGGAGCGGGGACGCTCTGTGGTGCTCACCCTGAGCCCGTGTCCCACCTGCTCTGTATTCAGGAGCGGGGATGCCCTGTGTGCTCACCCTGAGCCCGTGTCCCACCTGCTCTGTATTCAGGAGCGGGGATGCCCTGTGTGCTCACCCTGAGCCCGTGTCCCACCTGCTCTGTATTCAGGAGCGGGGACGCTCTGTGGTGCTCACCCTGAGCCCGTGTCCCACCTGCTCTGTATTCAGGAGCGGGGATGCCCTGTGTGCTCACCCTGAGCCCGTGTCCCACCTGCTCTGTATTCAGGAGCGGGGATGCCCTGTGTGCTCACCCTGAGCCCGTGTCCCACCTGCTCTGTATTCAGGAGCGGGGATGCTCTGTGGTGCTCACCCTGAGCCCGTGTCCCACCTGCTCTGTATTCAGGAGCGGGGATGCCCTGTGACGCTAACCCTCGGTCTGCACCTTCCTCAGGGACCACAGTGCCTGCCCTGCTGAACAGCACATCCAACCAGCTCTACCTGCATTTCCAGTCAGACATCAGTGTGGCCGCAGCCGGTTTCCACCTGGAGTACAAAAGTAAGGTCAGCTTTTTCTGCGTCAGCTCTCACTGTTATGTCCGGGACTTTCCTTAAAGGAAAAATAAACCCACCCCCTTGGTACACAGTGAAATCTGATTCTACGACTGTGTTTAACAGTTGTACGAAATGGGGTCATACAGAATCTCTTTCTCTGAAATATTTATTATGAAAGACAAAGTAAGGGGGAAATGAAGAAATCGGTATCTGGGATAATGAGATAAAGCAACTGCTATAATTTCAGGTTGTTTGTGTTAAAATGCACAGGAAGGAACCATGTGTAATACTCCTGGTTTTCCTGTGGTAGCGAGTACTCATATTAGCATCCAAAAACCACAGACAGTCTTAATTTCCAAATAGATTATGGTCAGCCGCGCTTTCAGTTTCCAGTCCCAGGGCTGTTAGAATGAGGCCCAGCACTAAGTGGCCCCTTCACTGTCTGCATTTGTGTATATTTCATTTTAATTGGAGGAAGGTATCACGAAGGAGCCGCTAACCTTTTAAAAATGGATGTGAGACTGAGTTAATAGTCTGATAAATGGATGACAAAGGTCAAATTCACAAATCTTCTTTGGTGTTTGATTATGCAGGTAAACCGTGTAAAAGTGAAATGAGAATTTCCAATGAGAGTCAGGTTTATTTTAGGACGTGTTTTCAAGCACTAAAAATGCTTAATGTTGATACCCGTCTCCTTTAATAAGCAGTTGCAAATAAGCAAATACGTGGATAAGCTTTAATAAGTGATCTTTCCAATGGAGATAAACAATGTGCTGAGATGTAAATGTATGCCTGTGTTTGAAAGGCCAGATTTCCAGCTGACGATAAATATTCTGAAGGAGGCCTGAACCACAGGGCTGTTTTCCATTCCAGCCAAATCTCACTACTTATTTGCAAGCATTCGTATGCAAGTTTATTCCAATTGATTTGAATAGGACTACTTTGTTGACAGTGTAAAATGATACTGTGGATGTTATTTATGTAGAATCTGTCTGGGAAAAATCTGCTCCTTTGATACATTTTGTGAACATCTGTGGATAGGAAGCTATAAACCTTATTTATGAGAATGGTAATAAATTCACTAATATTTTTAGCAGTGTTAGAATCGATAAATGTTCATATCTTTTCCTCTCAAAGTTATCTTGTGTCTTTTGGCTTTTCACTCACAATGGAAAGAGATGCTAGTAAAATAATTAGTCTACAATTAATACTGTGTACAGTGACCCATGTATTTAGAGCTCTAAAATGTAATTATCTACATTCTACTTTATTCCCAGCCAATGTACTCCACTAAAAGAGACAGATTAAGATACATCTCACCGATGTGACTCTTATTCAAGAATTTAATGTGTTGTTTAATTTTTTAATGCATTTTTTTATTTGGATGAACATACTTCTGCGTTTTCAGTTGTTACCATTTTTTGAGAGATTGCTTTGGAGGCTAACGCCATTCTGATGGTCCATGTCATCCCTTCCCTGCCGTGTATTGAGAGGCAGTTTTCTCTCTGTTGTAATTCTTTGTGCCGATCTTAAAATACGGATTATATAAAGTGTGTGTAGAAGTAATCTTATTAAAGTTGATACCAAACAGTATGAGGACTGTGGAAGTAAGCTGCCAAAAGATGGTCTAATATTTTTCACCTGTTGATATAATTTTGTATCTGCCTCAAAGTATGAGTGCCAGTCAGCGAGTATCTAAAGTCTGCTTTGTCGCTCAAATTTGTGTCCATGAAATAATGCAGACAACAGCCAGCAGGCACTCCCTGCCATGTCGCCGTGTCCCGCTCAGCATGTTCCCTCATCCATCCTCAGGAAAACACCACTTCTCAGATGTGCTCAGTTTGTAAAGGAGAAAACACAGGCTGCAGAGCATTGTCAGTCTGCCCAGGTGTAGGTCCCACTGCAGGTGATGGACAGCTTGCACAGAGACACAGGTGGACTTGGTGAGTGGTGTCCAGTTCCTGAGCACGTACCTGAGCGCATACCCGCCAGGCTGCGTTCACCGGCAACGACCAAGTGTCCCAGTACTTGAGTGCCTGGAGAAGGTTCTGGAGCCTGTGAGTCTGCTGGAGAGCCAGCGGGTCAGGCCCCTACACCTGAACTCTTACAGGGAGGCCACACCTGCTTCCTTCAGATGACTCCCAGTTTTCTCAGATGGAACTGGGGGCGAGGCCTGTCACTAACAGCCCACCTTCCCAAAGGCACACTGGAGGGTTTCTCTGCAAACAGCAGACCCTCCTATTCTAAGGGAGGGTTTGTAAAACATTAATGATAGCAAAGTGATTCTAGGGGGTCCAACCCGATATGTGTGAGGTAGGTTTCCTGTGAATTTACATAATCCAGGGACAAGATCAGGAAGCCAACTCTTCAAATGCTGACTATATCCGTGCAGCCATCTACCCTTCTTTGGCAGCATTTGACTTGACTGGAAATGTGACAAATTATATAGCAGAAAGGACACAAACGTCACTCTTACTCTGGGGCTCTTTTCTTTAGAAAAACAACCAAAGAACAAAATGCCGGGGAACTTTAGATTCTATGTATGTAAACAATGATGCTATTGATTTATCCTGGAAAATATGAAATCTGAACTAAAGGTGTGTGACATGGGACCCACTCTGGGGAGCAGTTTGCAGTGACTGTCCTTGAACTTGACATGAAAAACTATTTTTATATCATTTGTGAATATATGTAGCATATTTACTGATACGTATACTTACATAAAAAATGATATTCTTACAATATTTAGGATATATCACATACGACTTATCGTATGTATGTATATCAATAGACAAGATTTCATTGATTTCAGTAGGATTTGGTGGAAAGAAAGCTAATCTGATTAAACATATGGGCTCTGTTAAATTGTTTCTGTTTTCACTTTGTTCAATTTTTTACCTCTTTCCTGCCAGCTTTGGTTTAATGGAGTCGTATTATTGCTCCAGTGTAATTCCACGATGGCCTCATTGGATAAAACTTAAAATTTTAATCATATCCCTTAAGTTTAAAATATTCATCTTTAATGTAGCACAACTTACTTTCCAATGATGTCACTTTACGGAGAGTCTCAGAACCTTAGAAGCATATATTTCTAATTCTTTTCATCTATTTTTTGCTTTTATTGTTTTACATTTTGTTTTTTACATGTTATAAATCCCACAGAATATTTTTACTATTTTTGCTTTATAATAGTCAATATTATTTTCAAGTGATCAAATATAAGGAAAAGTATTTTGTATTTACCTTTATGTTTCCATCTTTACCGCTTTTTATTTCTTTGGGTAGATACAAGTTTCTGTCTAAATTTTTCCTGTCTGAAGAACTCCCTTTATCATGTTTTGTCATATCAATCTGCTGACAATGAATGTTCTCAGCTTTGTTTCTCTGAAGAAGTCATCATTTCACCTTCATTTTCGGAAGATATATTTGCTGGGCATAGAAGTATGGGTTGAAAGTTTCTATTTTCAATATATTGAAAATGTCACTGCATTATCTTCGCATTTCTTAGTTTATGATGAGAAGTCAGCTGCATTTTTTTTTTGTCTGTATGTATGTGACCCTGTTCTTTGAATTCCTTTAAGTTTTTCGTTTTGGTTTTTTTTAATCTTGTGTTTCATCAAATGGAGTAGGATGTGTCTAGGTGTGTGTATGTGTGCATGTGTGTGTGCACGCATGTGTATACACACACATGCACACACACACTTATTATTCACCCTGCTTGGGGTATTCTAACATTCTTGGGCCTATAGTTTGATATCTATTATTAGTTGTGAAAAATCCTTGGCCATTATCATCCCAAATATTCCTTTTGCCCCATTTCTCCTGCTTCTTCTGAGACTCCAATTACATGCCTGTTAGACCATTTGATATTATTTCATAATTCCTGTTTAGTCAGTTGTTATATTCACTAGTTTCTCTTTGTGTTCCAGTTTGTGTAATTGCTATTAACCTTTCTTCAAATTTGCTGATTCTTTCCTCAGAATACCCCAGTGTCAAGTCTACTAATGAGCTCATTAAAATAAAGCTTTGTCTCTGATATTTCCATTTGACTCTTTCTTATAATTACTGTCTCTTCACAATAATTACTCCCTCTCTTCATGCATGCTGGCTTTTCTGCTAGGTCCTTTAGCATCTTTCTCATAGTTATTTTAATATCTCTGTTTAACATTTCCATTATACGAGTGTGCTCTGAGTCTGGCAAAGGGTTGTTTTGCTTGCTTTCAGGTGTGTCTGGTCTTTTTTATTGGAGCTGGACACCATGAGTAGAACTGTGGAGACTGCTGTGAATGATGATTCCTGGGAACAACACTCCTGCTGCTGACACGTGTCCATGCCCGGGAATCACCCTCTGCCAGGCTGCGGAGTCTGCTCCCTCCAGCCAGTGAGCAGGGTTTCAGTCCTCTGTTGCTATGGTTACTTTCAGTGCTTCAGATTCTCCTACTGGGAAGCTGTCCTGCTGCGTGCTTAGTTTGAGGGCTTTTTCTCAGTGTTAGGTCTCCACCATCGGCTTTAGTCACCCTAAACACCTTTTCAGAAGAGGTGATCTCCCTCTAACTCCTGCCCCTTCCCCAGGACTAGGCTGCTGCACGTGACTCTGTGCTGAGCTCACGCTGCAGGCCAGTTGCTCTGTTCTCTTCCAGCCTTAGGGTTTGACATTTACTATGATCTTTATGATTAAAACATTTTAAATTGTGGAGTGAATAAAGTTTGCTAGTGAAAGTCAAATAGGTATTTTTAACTCCTTCTTTCCCCCTCAATGTGGAGGATATTGATTTTCTTACCTGAACATCTGTTGCACATGTTGTCCCTACCATTTTATAGTACGTTTCTAAATTTATTGTTGACCATTATGATGAGCATAAACTGTGGTAAAACCTGATTGAAATATTTGTTCTGGAGTACTGTGTGAATCTGCGTATTTCTGAGCATGGTGAGGGACCAGATTTACTTATAATACTATGCTGTATGGTGTTCTCTACGTCATTTAGTGTTTGAATGCACTTACTTTCATTAAACATTGAAATTGTTTCGGTGATGCTAGCCTGAGTGTTATGGAATACCAAAACTGTTGGGTCACAGTGGGTTTCTGAGCCTAAATGTAGAACAATTATATGGAAAGTATTTACAGATATTAAATTGGCATTATCTATACACATATAAACTCTCTGTGACCAACAATGGGTAAATCTAGAGTATTTGTCCTTATAGAAAACATGTTTCAATACAGTCCCACGTGCAAAAGCCTATTACTTTATTAACAAGTTATGGGCACTTGAAAATTACAATTATTCTCTTTTTAATTATACCTATGGTTTCAGGATCACCGTACTAACTTAAAAGTCATGATGTGAATCTATCAGATTCATCTCTTGGATGTTAAAACTTGAAGGCATTCTCTGGTCGATAGCCAGTCTTGCAAATTTTTCATGGTAAGTAAATTAGGCAATAAAGATGCTAGAAGCGGCATAAGAAGTGACTAGGGTATCTGTGACTTAGCCAGCCACCAACTCATCACTTCTAAGAACCTCGGTCCTATTAGACTTTGGATCAAGGCTCTAAAAACAGGGGAATGGATTGAAGTGGATGGTGAGGAAAACTTTGGGTGTGAAAACATGATGCAGTTTGGAAGGGGAAGTGAAACAGGGCTATTTCCCACTCTCCGTGCTCCTGGGCTCTCTCCACCTCCCTCGTCCGAGCCGTGGATTCTTCCTGCCCTGTGTAATCAGCGAAACCTTGCCTTCCTGCAGGGCTTTCATCCCAGTTTACCATGATCACGCAATACGTATAGCGGATACGCACTTAGCAAGAAAACCTTCCTAACCCTCTCATCAGCTCCCTCATTTGTATTTCATTTCTAAGTATCTAGTCCCCTAACTCGCGTCCTTCTCATGATCTCTGGCCATAACTTTCCACTGGTCTTTCTGTCTTTGCCCTCGTTAACACAATGCCGCATTCAAATTTCCCCCCAAATGACTCTGGTCAGAAACTCCATCCTCCTGCTAAAAATCCTCCCGTGACTCAGCCTCCTGTAACCTCCTGACCTTGGTGTGTCTGCAGGACGTGCCAACAGGGGGATGGCCCATTGTCGTCCCAAAGCCGTTTCCCTGGGTCAGACTTCAAACTGTCACTTTCACTAAATGCCCCCCCTTCTCCTCTCCTCTGGCCTTCCCCAGACCCCCCACTCACCCTCCAGTTCCATGCGGCCTGCACCCTCTGTGTGTCAGCCCCACTCCTCTCTTTGACCTGTTTTTATTAGCGTTTATTATCCACATGCTTCAATTATAACACCTTTTCTCTTTGTATTATTAGATTATTCTTTATATCCTTTAAACACAATTAGATTGTTAGTTCTTTGGGATCATAGAAAATGTTAACCTTCTTCCATCCCCATCTTTCTTTAATCTTGCTACAGGACTCAATAAATAGTGTTGACTCTGTGTTTGTTTTCAGATGATTTAATTATTAGGTGATAATTTCCAATTAGGCAAATAATACTTTAAAGAGATAAGGATAAATCTGTGATCATGTCTTGTTTTTGACGCTTCATTTTAAATGAAAACATAGAATTTACTATTTTAACGTCAGCAGTTTTTGATCTTTGTTTTCTGTAGATACATGTGATCCCTGGATTTCTAAAACAATTATATTTGGTGAGACTCTGCTAGTTCTTAGAGCTATGAATGTAAAAGCATGTGTGTTAGGCATTTACATGTGTACATACAGCCACACATTAAATGTCCATATTTTATTTGGTAATTATTCCCATTGGTCTATCTGATACATAAACAGTCTGAGAAGACTGTATAAATTACTGCCATTGTCATCATTTTAAACATACAATGAGTCTTTTGCTCAGAAACCCTGGAAATGACAAGAAATTCATGTGCTACTGGATTTATTTGTATGTAATTGAGGCCAAGTTGAAGTATAAGGTTTAACCATAGCAGGAATAGAAATCACATTTATTATGTGCACTGAGCCTGCCAACAGTTTACAAATAAGAAAAAAATGTTTCAGCTCTGCATGTACGCTGAGCTTCTTAGACAATGAATAAAAACGTAGTTTCTATTCTTAGGATACTATTTTATTAATTAAAGGACTTCTCTCTGGAAATGTTATTTGCTGCCATGAAGACATGTTGATTCATTGAGCCCTGTAGTAGAAAAGTCTGAGTGTACAGGGTGACACGTGTATGTTTTTATCTTTGTGATCATGACATTTGTCATATATTTCATCTACTGTCAACTTCCTATGACGTCTCCCTACATGAAGTTGTGACTTCTTTATTCACCTGGTTTCCGACACATTGTCTGACCTTTAATGCAACTTCTGATTTTACAGAAATTATCAACAACACTTTTGTCTTAGAGTGTATCACACCTACATGCATATAAAGATTTTTGCCTACTAGTTTTATGCAAAGGAATCATTATTATTTAATTAAGTACACTAAACAATATGCTCAGCAATTTTTTTTTCCTTTACAAAACTAAGGGCTGCCCTATGTATTTTCTGTAGTTGTCGCCATGACCTACCTATGTGCTGAATGCTCACGTATCTCCATGTTTGTTCTCCCGCATCTGCTCCTGCCTGTAATCCAGCTCCATTGCTCTCTCCATCAGGTCTCAGGTCTGCTTTCCTCTCCTTTTGGTTATTATCTTCAGTATTGTTTTGAGCTGTCCAGTCAGAATGACAGATTGTTTTTTGTTTTGTTTTGTTTTGTTTTGTTTTGTTTTGTTTTTTAGTTATGAAGTTTGAAAACCGTAGCCAATGCCAGTCAAAATGAAGACAATGCTAAGTTGAGAAAAAGTGCTCAAAGTCAGTTCAGCTGTGTCTCCAAAGGTCTCATTTATCCTGCTGTAAACATTTGACCAAAATTGAATGTTTATTACATGCTTCAAAATCATTTCGTTTTGGAGATTTAAGCAAACCCTTCTCTGAATTTTGCTTAATGGATTTACAATAATGGCTACAGTGAATTTCTGAGACCCAACGGGGTAAATTGTTATATCATCATTCATAACTTTCACATTTGACAGTCAGTGGTAGGCAAAGCCATTACACTATGCATTTGGTCAATTAGGACACTGGTCTTTTTACTAACCTGGTTTTACGACTTCCAAAGGCTAGGTGCATGGAGAAAAAAACTTTTTTTGCTACCTTCTAAATTAAATGACAATTTTATAAATTAGCAGATTTCTACATGTCCCAAGTTTTACATTTGAAACAATCAGAATATACTTCTGTGGATAATACTAAGTAGACGCTATGATCATGAAGTGTTTCTCCCTGTTTTCTTGTTTCTTCAGAGCAGTAGGTCTAATCCCTTAGAATGCACAGTGATTACCTTCTGATTATCTTCCCCGTCATCAGGACAGCTCATGATGCAGAATCGGGGGGGGGGGGTTGTGAACCCCTCTTTTAAAGAAACATCACTTACAGCATTTGCTGTCTTACCATTTATGGTGTGGACGATAAGTATGCTATGCTTGGAAAAAACGAGAAATCCTTTCTATAAATTTAAAAAAAAAAAAAAAAACATGCTTCCAATGTGAGCATTATTCTCTGAGGTGTCACTGCTTCTGAAAAATTAATTTTGAATTTACCTATCTGAGAGTTGTGTTTTATAATTGTATTTTAGGAAGTCTTTAGAACAGTTCTTATATGTGTATGTATCTTTCCACATGTCTATTTTTGTGTCTAAATGAATACCTTTTCATTGAGTAGTTTTAAAATTTTGTCTGTCACTTTTGTGATACTCCCAGCACGATTTAACAATGTAAACTGTTTCCTCTGCTGAAACACCATTCTTCTAAAACTCCGCCCAAAAGGAGCATATGGTAAAGAACGAGCTCCTTTTAGACACTTTAAAGAATGATGTACATGCTCACGGACTTGCACAGCCCTGCTGTCCCGTTCATATTCAGTGTCGCACACCACCTGCCTTTCTCTGCACGTCCTCGTGGTTTCCCGTTTTGATGAGCATAACGATTAAATGCAAATAACTGGGCTCATCCTTTCCTTTCACCCCGAGATCTTCAGCACGCCTCATGCTGTCCCTAACAGTCAGAAAGTTCACTGTTTGTTTGGTCTTCTAAGTTCCTACCGCTTTGCTAAGTCCCATGGTTGCTAGTATTTCTGGCACAGCCGGCCTGCTCTGTGGTATTTGTATTTTGCGCCAGCAATGGACATGGTTGACCTTGCTCTGAAATGCTTTTCCCGCTCCTGTAAGCACAGGAGATGGCTCTGCAGAGCTGTAATCTGGCTGTGCTGCAAGCCCCACTGTGTCTGGATCTGTCCTGTGCCAGAGTCCTGGTTTTTTAGCCCCCAAAGTAAAAATCCCCTACTCACGATCCAAATCCACTCTCAGGGCCCCTTGAATCACTCTTGGGGTTGCAGGCAGATCTTTGCATCTTTGGGGGACAAACGCTGTGTTTGGGAAACACTGGGGCTCCGGTCCAGGATGGTTCAGTAGTTCAAGAAATATTTGAAGATGATTGTATGAATTGTTTCTCTACTTTGCGAGTTAATTTCTGTGTGAGTGTCTGTGGGTGTGTGAGTGATATCACTAGGACATGTTGCTACAAATACTAAATATCGTAGTGTTGTCCTGGGTACGTGGTGACAGTAGAAAAACAAGGGAAGGAAGTGTTACTGGCTGCGTCTCAAATGCCGAGGTCTGCATATGGCTGCTTCCTGGGTCTTATATCAAACACTAATGGAAATGATTCTTGTATGTTTTTCATTTATTCTGCTATTTTATTATAATTCCTGCGAGTACAGATACAAATGCAAGTTACTTTTTTCACAGGATGAATTGGATTTACACATGGAATTCAAAGAAGGAGAAAATGAAACTAAATTTATATGCAATAAATGCATTTAAGTCAGCATATAATAGACAAATATAATACATAAATAAAAACTCATTGTGTGTAAAGGAAAGGGCAGTTAGTAACTGAATTTAATTTTGAATTACTTACCATATTTCTTTGAATTTCAAAATATTTTTTCTGTTCATTTTGAGCATTTGGGGTCATTGATGTTCTCTGGTCTGTCGTGTCTGGTGTGTACTTGAAATATTCCCAAATGCTGAAGCTTTTCAGTATAAACTAGCTTTTCAGTATTCCTAATTGTAGTTAGAAATTTTATACCAAGACTATTTTAGGTACATTTTTTCAGGGTCAAATAAAAAAAAATAAGTGACATATGGTAGTTCATCTTGCCAATCTGTGATAGGAAAAAATGAGTGAAATTTAACTATAGCTGCGATCTATATTCTAAAGTTAAAAAGATAGACATAAATTAGACTTATACCAATAAAACAACTTAAAGACCTAAGTGCTTATTTGTACTTTTTTTTTTCATAATTAGCAATTTTATTATCTATGAAAAGCCCCAAATGGCTTGAGATTCTGTGCTAGGACTAGAAAATTATTGCCACTTAACGCATGTGGTGTTTTACGCTTTTCGAGCGCAGCCATCTAGGGAGAGATGAGCTTGGAGTTAGGAAGCCCTGCGATGGCCCCAGGCCTGCGGGTCCCACCCGGCGCCCCGGCCCGGGCTCCGCAACCCGCGGGCTCAGGGCCAGGGGTGCCTGTGACGATGCCACGTGATCTCGAACGCACGATCCCCGTGGGAAGTGGACACTTGGTGTGTGTCACCCTCCGAGTTGGGGGACAGGGAGGCAAAGCGGTGCTTCCCAGCGTCCACGCGTCAGGACCGCCAGGGGCGGCGAGCCTCGCGGAGCCCGACTCCGAGCTGGGGTGCGGGGGCGTCTCTCCCCGGCCCCGCGTGCGGTGAGAAGCGGGGACGCCCAGGGCGGTGGCCGGCCACCCGTGGGGACCGGGCTCCGCGGGCCTGCGGCTGGAAAGCGTGGCGGGCGCCCCGGCCGGTCCGCCCTTGGGGTGCTGTCGGCGCCGGGTCTGTGAGCCCCCGGAGGGCCCGGCAAGGCGGTGTGGCTGGTGTGCGTCCCGCCGTCCCTGTCCGGTGGCCCCACGCGCGGCCTGCCCCGTCCACGGCCTGGGCCCAGAGCCCGCAGTGGGAGTGGATCCTGGGGCTGCCCGCGCTCTCAGAAGCCCGCGCGCTGGTGCCTCCCACCTTGAAATTCTGCATAGTTTCCCTCTGCCTTTGCGTGGGTCTTTAAGGCAGGGAGCGCGGGACAGTGCACACGCGTGTCAGCAGGCCGTGCGCGTCCGCTTGGCGCGGGACACAGTGGCGTGGCAGGCGCGGGACCACAGTGGCGTGGCAGGTGCGGGACCACAGGGGCGTGGCAGGTGCGGGACCACAGCGGCGTGGCAGGTGCGGGACCACAGTGCGTGGCAGGTGCGGGACCACAGCGGCGTGGCAGGTGCGGGACCACAGCGGCGTGGCAGGTGCGGGACCACAGTGCGTGGCAGGCGCGGGACACAGCGGCGTGGCAGGTGCGGGACCACAGCGGCGTGGCAGGTGCGGGACCACAGCGGCGTGGCAGGCGCGGGACCACAGTGCGTGGCAGGTGCGGGACCACAGCGGCGTGGCAGGTGCGGGACCACAGCGGCGTGGCAGGTGCGGGACCACAGTGCGTGGCAGGCGCGGGACACAGCGGCGTGGCAGGTGCGGGACCACAGCGGCGTGGCAGGTGCGGGACCACAGGGGCGTGGCAGGTGCGGGACCACAGCGGCGTGGCAGGTGCGGGACCACAGCGGCGTGGCAGGTGCGGGACCACAGCGGCGTGGCAGGTGCGGGACCACAGTGCGTGGCAGGCGCGGGACACAGCGGCGTGGCAGGTGCGGGACCACAGCGGCGTGGCAGGTGCGGGACCACAGCGGCGTGGCAGGTGCGGGACCACAGCGGCGTGGCAGGTGCGGGACCACAGTGCGTGGCAGGCGCGGGACCACAGCGGCGTGGCAGGCGCGGGACCACAGCGGCGTGGCAGGCGCGGGACCACAGGGGCGTGGCAGGTGCGGGACCACAGCGGCGTGGCAGGTGCGGGACCACAGCGGCGTGGCAGGTGCGGGACCACAGGGGCGTGGCAGGTGCGGGACCACAGCGGCGTGGCAGGTGCGGGACCACAGCGGCGTGGCAGGTGCGGGACCACAGCGGCGTGGCAGGTGCGGGACCACAGCGGCGTGGCAGGTGCGGGACCACAGCGGCGTGGCAGGCGCGGGACACAGCGGCGTGGCAGGTGCGGGACCACAGCGGCGTGGCAGGTGCGGGACCACAGGGGCGTGGCAGGCGCGGGACCACAGCGGCGTGGCAGGCGCGGGACCACAGCGGCGTGGCAGGCGCGGGACCACAGCGGCGTGGCAGGCGCGGGACCACAGCGGCGTGGCAGGTGCGGGACCACAGGGGCGTGGCAGGTGCGGGACCACAGCGGCGTGGCAGGTGCGGGACCACAGGGGCGTGGCAGGTGCGGGACCACAGCGGCGTGGCAGGTGCGGGACCACAGGGGCGTGGCAGGCGCGGGACCACAGCGGCGTGGCAGGCGCGGGACCACAGCGGCGTGGCAGGTGCGGGACCACAGGGGCGTGGCAGGTGCGGGACCACAGCGGCGTGGCAGGTGCGGGACCACAGGGGCGTGGCAGGTGCGGGACCACAGCGGCGTGGCAGGTGCGGGACCACAGTGGCGTGGCAGATGCGGGACCACAGCGGCGTGGCAGGTGCGGGACCACAGGGGCGTGGCAGGTGCGGGACCACAGCGGCGTGGCAGGTGCGGGACCACAGTGGCGTGGCAGGTGGCCGAGCCCGCGCCTGTCCCCACGCTCCGCGAGTCCTTGCCCCCGAGTTAGCTGAGGCCGCGCCGCCTTCCCGGTCCCGCGCGCCGACCCGCAGTCCCGGGCGGTCACTGAGCTCACGCGTGGAACCGTCGGTGTCCTGCTGAGAAGCAGAACTCGGGGACCCGTCCAAGGCGCCCTGGAGCCCTGCCGCCGGCCCACGCGGAAGCAGTCGGTCCGGCTCCGCCTCGGCTCCCCTGCGTGACCCGCGCGTGCTTTCTGTCCCGGGTGTGAGCAGAAGACGCCCTGGAATGACGGAAGACCTTACCTGCAGTCGCCATTCCCAACGCTTTTTTGGCTATAAAACACCATGATGCACGTGTGTTCACTGGTGTGATAACGGGATATGTGTGTAGGTATCACTGTTACTAATACGTAGAATTAATTTACCTGATATTTTAGGCTAAATTTCAGTATTCTGATACATTGTTTTACAAATTGTTGGTGCCTTCGCCAAAGGCAGGTCCCCCTAACGGTTACAGCTGACGGTCTGCGAATATCGGTCCCGCTCACCTGAGAAGAGGCCTCTTAGGAGATTGTTTTTGTTTTCTTAAGTGAGAGAGACACAGAGAGAGAGAGACGGAGAGAACTTGAATATGAAATATATTTTTTCATATTATGTTTTTCTGAAAGAGAATTTCCAGATTCACACTTAACATTTTTATAAGGACTGTTAAGTATGTTTGAAAAACAAAACAAAACAAAGAAAATCAAGAGCACAATATCATGTGGTTTTGGATATAATAAGACACAGTTCTTCAAGTATCAAATTGAGTATGTGTTAGAATTGAAATGTTTTATATTAAATGTGGAAGTAACATTTTATTTAAAGAAATAACAGAAGAAGTTAATATTTAGAAATGGAATGAAATGAAATTTAAAAATGAAGTGAGTTCGTATTACACTGAAATAAGTTAACCTTAAAGAACCCGCTCACGTCGGACTTCAGGTTCCGCGCAGCCTCCCCGGTAGGAGGAAGGAGGCCGAGTCAGGGGGTCTGTGCCTGGGGCCCGGGGGGGCCCGGGGCCAGCGCGCTTGCTGTCCCCGAGAGGAGCGCTGGCCCGCAGGCCTCTGAGCGGCTCTGTCTTTGCACAGCGGTAGGTCTGGCCGCCTGCCCGGAGCCCGTCCTGCCCAGCAACGGCATCAAGACCGGCGACCGGTACCTGGTGAACGACGTGGTGTCCTTCCGCTGCGAGCCCGGGTACACACTGCAGGTAGGCCCGGGAGGGGGTCTGGGGGCACCGGTCCGCCCGCCCGGCGTGGTGGGCCCGCTCCGGCCACGCCCGCCTTTGCCTGGTTGTCGCGCGTGGCGGGCAGTGGAGCCGCGTGCCGATCCAAGCGCCGTGGTGGTGGCAGTTGTGACGCGGGGGTAGCTTGTAAGAGGCGCGGCATTCCCGGGAGTTGAGCCTTTCCTTTTCATCATTATTTCCTTCCGAGATGTATGTTCTCCCACCAACTGCGCAGAGAAAATTCCAAGTGACACAGTCCCTTTAACGGGCCTGCGCTGATGTCCCCGTGATGGCATCTGCCCTGAGTCACGTGTCTGTCCTGCTTTGCCCACGGCTCTCACGGGTCAGTCCAGCCAATGCTCTGCCAGGCAAGACACTCAAATGTTAGGTGTAAATGATTTTCCAAAAATAAGTAGAAGTTTTCCTAGTTTTTATGTAAAAAGTGTTTTATACGAAAGTTTTAGTAAACTTTTTATAAACCAATGTGTGGCAACGTTATCACTTTTCTGCTATTTCTTTTCTGGTTGAGCCATAACTAAGTTTACTCCCAGCATAGTTTGTCTTTTGCTAAGCACACTTCTTACCTAATTCTCCCTGCCAACCACAGATAGCGATAATCCAAACATGTACATTCCAAAGTCCAAAAGAAATATTGAATCCTACGCATGTGTCTAACCTCCAGTTAACTCGGGTAATAGGCTGCTTTTGGCCCACAAGTTTGAGTAAGCATCAGGAATGGCACCTCAGTTAGTGCATGTGCCCAAGTAAGTGCCTGGCACAGCGCAGACGAGTGACAACAGCAGCAGCTAACAAACCCCGATGCCAATGGGGGCCCACCCAGCACCCCAGCTACTAAACCCCCTGTGATTCTACACCAGCCACGTGGTGTGGGCACCAGTCTTTCGCTGACAGGGAAATGGAAGCTGAGGGAATGTATGAGAGAGGGAGGGAGCAGAGGGGCTGCAAAGTGGGCGTTGGGGGCTCACGTGGGGCCACGGAGAGGGCGCGGGGGGCAGGGAGTAGCCCAGGTTGTGTAGAGAAAACACCAGTAAAATACCTAACACACGTCAGCAAAAGAAAACCAACATGGATGCTGTTACCAACAACGTTGATATGTAAAGGCACCGTCATAAAAACAACCTACCCCCACATTCTGTACAGCTTGGTGCCCCCCCAGAGTTGTGTTGACTCCACAAAGCGAGGCGCAGACCCCCGTCCATAAACCACCAGTAGGTGCTGACTCAGGAAGCTTTGCTCAAAGTGCTGCCCTTGAAGCAAGTTTCACCCAGCTCAGTCGGCTCCTTAGACAAAGCTTTCCTGTTTCATAGGTTCCAGTCTGAAGAATCATGAGGCACATCCCAGGGATTTCATTCCAGGGAACCCTGACGTGCATATGTATGCTTTTTTCTTTTCTTTTTCTTTTTTTTTTTTTTTTTTTTTTTTGCTTCCATGGAAATTGACTTAAACCATGTAAATATTATGTTGTCTCTCTTCTCTCCCAGTGCCCATGTGCTAATAGCTGCTCTGGTCCATTTCCTTTCTATGCATTTATGATGCCCCTTTGCAAGTACTTGAGTGTCTTTTTTATAAGTGAAACTTCTACAGCCCTCAGAGGAGCAAACAGAAAGAATTATTTTGTGAGGACCTTTCTTCATGGCTGATTTAATATGCTTAGAGTAAGGCCCCCAGACACATCTGCAGAGCCAAAGCAGACCACTTACTAGTTCTGTGTTTCAAATGCAAACTAAGTTTATTTTTGTTTGTTTTTTCATTACAGACAGCATCAAGCTTTGAGCTCATATGCTGCTGTTTGTCATGCACATGAGTAAAACATTCTGCATTTTCTAAATTGCCAATAAATGACAATTGTGGTAACCCATTAACATATTTGGAATAACAGCATGTATAAATTACATGCAATTCATGAGAATCATCACTGCTTGCACGGATTACACACAAATATCTATAAACATACGTTCCTAGTGACATTTGCGGACATGGCAGAGAGGTGCTGGGACTTGACACAGGGGAAGAAAATCTTCAATATTGCAATGAATTATGATTTCCATATTCCCTAGACTTGCTTTACTGTTCTTTTAAAATATGGAAAATAATTCCCATTTTAAGCTATTAAAGAAATACACAGGATTTGGCCTTGTTTTGCATCTATTATCTGGAATCATTAATATGAAATGTCTGTGCCAAAATCAATAGCTGAATATGACCTAGATTGGTAATAAATGACTGTTTTATTGCTAGTCATCAATAGATATCTTTAAGGCTTTGCACTTATGTTTATCCATAATTGAGAAGCACCTTTATCAAAGATACTTGAATGAGTCAGAGAATGCATGGACACAGAGCATGCACTTCAGCAGGAAAAGTGCTGTCCAGAATGTCTTCTTTACAAATAAATATAGTCCTCCTTTACTGTAACGACTTTGCAAAATACCAGGAAGCATGAGAAAGCAAGCCTATGGCAGATGAATTGCATATGAAATGTTTCTCAGCTTAGAGAATCGGTTTGTCATCGATAATTGCATTAGTGCAAATACTTGTCTGATGTGTTCCCAGCAAGGCTGGGAAGCAGCCTTGTTAGTTAGCACAAACTAAAGATCGGGTTTTCAAGTGCCTCTATGCCAACTGTGGGTTGCAAATGGAAAGGCACAAGGTAAGCACACATGGCAGCTAAAACTACCAAGTAACAATGAGGGAAAAATAAAATTAATAGTCTGCACACACAGGGATTCACTACTTTCTCATTCATGGTAAGAGAGATTTCACCACAAAACATTTCAGAATTTAACCTTGTGTTCTTTGATTTTTAAGAGAGGAATAATGGAACAGAGCTTTTGGAGATTGAAAGTTGACAACTTTATATACAAGGGGTGCCAAAAAAAATGTATACTAGTGGATATTTTGGTCAACATTGCTCAAGCAGTATGTCTAAACACTGATGGAAACCACTTTGAGCACCTCTTGTCATTGCAGAAGTCAAACGTGACTTAAATATTCATCTTTTGTTATCAGTATGTATTGAGTATTACAAGTTTAATACAGTTTTCCTTTCTTAAAATGTGTGTACAGTTTTGGGGCACCCCCTGTATTTAAAGGATAAAGAGATCCAAGTGATAAGGATTAATTTCATGAATTCGGCAGCTTATGAGGCTGTCTGATAATAAAATGAATATTTTGTTCCCTTTTTTGATGAAAGAGGAGCTGACCCAGTTTTTTTTTCTGAGCGGTGATGATGGTGCATTATGTGTGGGAACCACTGACAATCTGAAAACGTACCTTTTCCTACGCAGATACTGTGTTTCTGACATTTCACCCTGCAAATCAATACCTAATATTTCCTAATCACTTTCAGCCTCTCGGAACAAAAACTGTAAGTTCTGATGATAAAAAACAAAACAAAAATAAAACATACTTTGTACAATTCATCTTTAAGCATTAGGAAAGGAGCCTGGCAGAAATACAGACTGTTGAAAGGAACAATGGAAGGTTTTTAGAGAGAAAACGTAAACAGTGGATTCTTGTTTTTACTTTGATTCAAAATATGTGATTCATTAACAAACAGTAGTACCAATAGATTTGAACATTTCTGAAAATGTTTTCACTCTGTAATCACATGCAGACAAAATACAGATATTGTCACAAACATTCAATCCTTAATGACTCCATTTTCATTTACGTGAGTTTGTGTTTTCCTCTCCACCAGGGCCGCTCCCACATTTCCTGCATGCCGGGGACTGTCCGCCGCTGGAACTACCCGTCTCCGGTCTGCGTGGGTAAGGAAGCCCGGCTGGATGGCTCTCTGTGCGCTTGTACCGTCGCTGTGGCGGTGGAGTCGTACGCGGGGGTCTCCTGGAGTGTCCCAGCTTCCCCAGGCCCAGTGCGGCCTGAGAGCCTGGGCCCTGGACCTTGGGTTCCCTGTGCCCTGCAGTGACCCCCGGGGTCCGCACTCCCACAGCACAGCGCCTGTCCCACTAGGGCCTCAGGCAAGAGAAAACAACATCAGCTACACTGACCCTGTCTTTGTTTAAAATATTGATATTTGTTCATCAAATATTTGGTATTTTGATATCCCCAAATATCACACCACCATATCCATGAGGTGCAGGCACCCTCAAAATTCGCCCTTGAGGGAAGTGCCTCTCGCCTTGCCGGCAGCCCAGGGCAGGGTCCATCTCCAGGGGTACAAGTACGATGACCCGAAGTCGTTTCTACCACGGGGAGGACGCCTCTCCCTCCCGGGGATCCGTAATGTGATTTTGTGTCATTTAATGCCCCTCCCTCAACCCCAAGGACCTTAAAGACAGTGCCCGCCTCCCTCACCGCTGTCCTGTTAACACATAGTGATTTGACTGTCAGTGATTTGACTACAGAATGACCAGTAAATTCCTGACTGCCGCCAGCATGCGTCGTAGGAACGGTTACCTGCTCACTTAATCCTGGCCCCTCCTGCTTCCAGCCCCTGGATGTGGCTGCGGGGTCCCCCTCCGAGCCCCCTGGTCTCCAGAATGCTGCTCTCAGGCATGGTCACACTGCAGGTGATGTTCCCTGAGAGAGGTCACCTCTGCATGAGCAAATGCAGGCAGGTTTAAGGCCACCATCCCTCCTTAAATGTGTCCCCTGAGCTACTCACACACTGTTTATGACCCATTCTGCAGAGGGAGGTGACAGCATACTATTGTTGGGGTCCCCACAGGCCAGGCGAGGTGACCTCTCTGTTACATGTTTCCAGAGCCTCATGTCTCCACATCACGCACACATGCTGGGCATTAAATGCGTATCAGTGGTACATGACTTAAGTACCTTGAGCGGGAAGCAGATGGAGCTGTGTACAGAGGAAAATCAAACTGAGCCAAAGCATTGTCACAGCCCAGACTTCCGCCCCTAGGAGTCTGGTCCAGGACCCAGAGCCTGTGTGAATGGCCACGGTGCCATGCTTGTGTGCAGGGAGCAGTGTCGCCCAGTGACTAGCACTTGTGTTTTTCCATGGAAGTGATTTCCTGGTAAAAATAAAGCCTAGATGACCACGTCACCTTAAAATTTGAAGTGATTTGTATGAGATTTAAAATCGCAGGTGTAGTTTAGACGGGAGAAGCGAGAGGATGGAAGGGTACTGGTGCTGGGGCCCTGCCTCCTCCCTTCCTGCCTTTCCTTCCACAGAACACCACCCTCTTATTTATTTCAAAACAGAGAACTTTCCCTTAAACTTGGGCATTTCGTATTTTAAACTTGGAAATAAAATCAACTCACAGCAGGTATGCAATCAGACAGCATGCCTTTGCTGGCACTTTACATTATGTGGGGGGTTATCTGTTGCAGCAGTTCACCTGGCTCAGCCAAATATAAAGACTTTTCTTTCATTTAACTTGTCTGGTATGTTAGCAAATGTTGATGCTACGTCAGCTGCCCTCACACCTGCTTGCTTCTAATTCTGCACAAGGTTGAGGAACAAATTTTTTCACTGGAAAAGTCACAAGCAGCCTACAGTAAACCCCCAGGACTGGTGACTGATCTGAGACACATTTGTGTTTCTCAGCTGGTTTCTTGAGATGAATCCAACCTGGGAGACTTTAGGACTAGACATCCATAGAGAAATGATCTTTTACTTATTAGCTCTTGTAACTCAAGTCGTAACTTTTTAAAAATAATAGTACTAATGAAGACAACTCATATCAAAACACTTCCCGACAGGATTGTGGCGGTCAAGCACCCTCAGAGTTTCAGCCACATTAGCTATTTTGAGCACCGCAGCCAGGCCCTGCGGGGCCGAGCCTTTGGCCAGCCCAGGGCCCAGGGGTGTTTTCTGTATCCGTGGTTCGTCCAGCAGGGTTGCCATGGAGTCAAACTCCTATGTATTCAGAGCAAAAAACTAGGACTCAGCACAAAATAAGAGACATGAGTCCAGGAAAGTGTAAGATCCCCAGATGTGTTATAAAAATAACACCTGTCCTCTAGAGATGGCTCATTGACCAATAACTCACTTAATATGCTATTTAACTAGCAAAGGGTCTGGCTCGAGGGTGTTTCTCCAGCTAGAGGTAGGAAGTCAGTCACCACGCGGTGGTGAGCAGGCCCGCCCTGGGAAGAAGGCTGGACCCGAGGGGGCAAGGGGGTGACAGGGAGCAAATGTTAAGTAAAACAAGTCCACTGATGGAGTTTTTAAACTGCCACGAAGGGAAAAAGATGGATGCTCCCTTTTTCTGGGAGCTCTGTATGCCCATCCAATGATTCTTGTTTTTCAAACAAACAAAAGAACTGCAGGGTACCTAAGTACTAAGAGAATTAGATTATCACTGTGTGCCTGACAGGAAGCACATCCAGTACCTGCGCCCGCACACCCACTTCCCACGACACTAATGGTGGCCTGTGGGAAACAAAGACCTAACTGGAGTGGTGCCTTCTGTCACGCAGGCCCTGGGTAGCCACTCACGGGACACCGCCTCAGACCTAAAGTGAATTCATACACAGAGGCTTATATTTATAATTCCAATCTTTTGTCTTTTTTTGATAAATATTATGCTCAGAATAAGAGGGGCTTGTAAAAAATCACCTTCATTTCATGTTTCCTTTCCTGTTTCTGTCACTGATGTGGCATTTTCCCACCTGTCTGCACTGTAGTTGGACGTACATACTTATTGTCATCGCAGGTTTAGGAGCCCTAAAGGAACAGGTTACTGCTGAAAACATTCAGGTCTACCACTCATTCCTGCCAATATGTCTTCAACAAATCCAGTAGACTCAGGGATAAAATGCCAGCTGGAACCCACAGTCTTCCCTGCTTCCCTCGGGGCGTTGGTCCCAGGAGCCCCACAGGCAGCGAAACACGAGGCTGCCCGAGCGCCTTGGTGTGTACAGTGGGGAGTGTTTGCACCAGCCCAGCCCTGCACAGCAGCTGCAGCGGGCCGTGCCCTCACGCCCTCGTCCTCGTGAATCCAGTGCCCTCGCCTGACATTCAAGCTTTGCTTTGTGCAACTTCCTAAGTACTTTGGGTCTGTGGTGGGTCGAATCCACAGATGTGAAACCCTCCGAAGAGGCGGGTGGACTGTCTGCCCAGACACGTGGCATCTCCCACTGCGAGGTCACCTGAGAGATGAGGCCCTGACTCCGAATAACAAGGTGCTGTGCAGGCCTTGGAGGGAGTCACTCCTCCCACAGAAATATGGTTCTAGATGTTTTTAAACTTACATTCTTACACACAGTGTGGAAACCCAGACTGCGATCCCCTAGCTTAATCAATTACTGTACTCACTAGACTTGAGTTTATAAGACAGATTTTCCCTCATATCAGATTTACCCTCCACGGATAAAGCTTTTCTGCCTCGATGGAAAAAGAAAAGGAAAAAGAAAGAGAGAAACCACTGCAGATTCTGAGAGATCGCTGAAAGGCTTCTAAAATGATTTTGCTTACTGAGAGCTTGGTTAGCCTCTTTTACTTAAGAGGTTGCCATGTTAATAGGTCACAGTGGTCTAATATTAGAGTATCATCTGCTTCAATCTTACTTCTTGGCATGTTTGGTATGAATCAGCCATGTTTTTTTGTAATCAAACCTCAGCTTTCATATCACAAAGTTTGAATAATGAAGTGAGTTCAGATGTGGGGACTTCTGAGGAGAAAGTGGTTATAGTTTGCGACATTCTAAAATTGGAAAGAATTCTGAAGGTTACACCTCCTGGTTCAAACTTGAGTTCTGAAACTAGACAGTGGAAATAATATTCTGGTTGGGCTCCTTGCCAGGTGAGTCACTTTCAGTAAATTTCTTAACCCCTCAGGCTTAGTTTCCTTGCCTGTAAAATGGGGTAATAATAATACCAACTTTTCAGGGTTGTCGTGACAGTAGTGACGCAGTGTGTTTCCCCAGTCCAGTAGGTGGCCCACTGTTAGCAGCAACGAGTAGTGACTCATCCCACCCCTCAGCGCACAGCGGCTGCTATCCTGGAAGTCGATTAATGCCCGACTAAAATGCACTGGATTGAGTAGCCTGCACTGGGGTCTCTGTGCCCCAGTACAAGGGGCCAGAGTGGGTGAAGGGATCAACGGTACAAACCTCCAGTTACAAAATCAATGAGTCGTGGGGTGGAATGTACCGTGATGACTACAGCTAACAACACTGTGTTGCGTATTTTATAGTTCTCATCACAAGGAAAAATCTCTGCAGCTGTGGATGGTGATGTTAACTGACTTACTGTGGTGATCATTTAGCAAAATCTATAAAACATCATTATGTTGAAATTGTTAGAAAGTTATATGTCAATTGTATCTCACTTTAAAAAAGAAAGAAAAGAACATTACAAGGGGGGAAACACTGATCTGAATATTAAATAAACTCTCAATAGACGCTCTTCAGCCCCCCTTTCTCAGCCGTTCCAATGCACAAATTGTGCTAACCACTCAAATTGGACTGGACATTGAATAGAATTCATCCTTCTTGGACCATGCAGGAGGCATTTCTGGATCCTCCATGAAACTTGTTGTAAGTTAAAGAAACGCTTGCCTCTTGTTAGAAATCGTGTTGACCAAACTAGCCTTTCCTATATGCAGCAGCTACGTACCATTTATCGAAGGCCTACTAGGTGTCTGGATTGAATTAGTTATATGCACATAATTTTTCATTCGATGTTCAGAACACCATTCATAACAAGTATGATTGTATTACATTTTAAAAACAGAAGAAAACACAGTTCTTCAGCAGTTGACACTCAGGGGAGAGCCTGCCCATCAATAATTGAAGTGCCCTGTGTGCTGCATGTGCTGTAATCAGGGCGAAAAGTGCTTCTAGGGACCTGCTCTTCCGAAGCATGGAGGAAAGAGCCGGTGAATGAGCAGTCCTTGCAGGGAGCGGTGACCCCCGGAGCTAACGCCCTCTGTCACTTCACAGCAACCTGCGGGGGCGCGCTGACCGCCATGGCGGGCGTGGTCCTGAGTCCGGGCTTCCCTGGCGCTTACCCCAACAACCTGGACTGCAGCTGGACCATCAGCTTGCCCACCGGGTATGGTAAGTGGAAACATTTCTGCATTCCTGAAAAGTCACCTTTTAACTTCTGTCTTGGGGAAAAATCCAGCTGAATAAGAAACATGCCTTACTCTGTTGACATAACTGTGTCTTTAATGGAAGGTGGCTTACAGATTTGAATAAAGCCTGGGTAGAATGACTTCAAGAACAGAAAGTTATTTGAAAACTCAATTCAGCTATGCAGGTCTTTTCAAGGCAAATTAAATTAGCTGAATGATGATATGCTAGGCCCAGGAGTGCCTCCTCATTCAGCTGTCAGTCTAGCTATGATCTGCCTTCTGGAATCTCCCCATGGAATTCAGTATCGGCTGCTATTTGTTTTAAATAATGGTCAGGCTTTTTAAGGTTGTGACATATTTTGGTGGTGTTTTTATCAATTTTTGTAATTATGTATTGTATTGATTTAGCTTTATGAAAATGGCTCTTTATAACATTTAGTTTTCAACTTTCAGGTTATTCATTTTGAATAATTCATAATACGAATTGTTTCGTATGCTAACATCTCATCCCAGCCTCTTTCAGAAAAGCGCGGTCTTTGTGACATTTTGACTCCCTGTCAGGCCTTGCACTGTCTGCCTCATGGTTTCCTTTGTTCTTTACTTAGTTAATTTTGGTTTCCCCTGTTGATTTTCTCCAAAGCAGCACACTACGATAGCTGTGCCAAATTAGAAATTCAGTGTGCATGACATAATAATTGACAACTTATGAACTAAATAATTCTTTGGTTAATAAAATGTTGTGAAAGGTGAATGAACATAATGGACATCACTGCCCTAGAGGAGGTCATATTTTTTAAAGTTTTCAAAGTGTTTGCCTTAAGGACCCATGCCCAGAGTGGCAGCACGGTAGGCATGTGCCAGGGAAGGGGGGTGCCACCTGCTCAGCACAAGCAGCCAAGAGGAAACACATCCCTGCAGGCCTGGCCCACCTTGGCCACGTATAGGTACACATATGTGCTTGGACAGACGGGACACATTACAGCAGGGAAAGAGGGCAGCATGGAGGGGCAGCCCCACGTGTGAGGGTCACGTTCACTGGTTTCACAAGGCACCACCCACAGGGCATGTGGGGTGAGCAGGGGGAGAGTGTTCACAAAAGGAAAACAGAGTCTCTGTTTCTTCCCGGTTTTTTCTTTCAGTTTTGCTTTTAAGGCAGTAATTCTGCTCTGTGCTAAATGAAGCAAAGGCCTTGGAAAGGCTCGGCCCAGCATGGGGTCAGCGATTCTCAAAGGTGCGGTGGGATCTGAAGACGTGGACACGATGGGTGCAGTCCTCCGAGCCAGGCGTTAGGGGCTGAATGGGAGATACACACACCCCGGCATAGTCCCGCGGGGTCTAGACGGCCACATGCTAATTACGCAAAGGACCATAGTGGTCGGGAGCAAAGAGTCCCGTGATTGAGGACCCTGGGGCTGGCCCTGGAGGGGCGGCTATGGCAGTGAATGAGTCTCCATGAGCAGACAAGACAGCCAGACTCAGACACACAGAGAACAGCGATGGTTGCCAGAGGGAGCGTGATGAGGGAAAGGGGGCTCGGGTCTCGAGGTGCCACCTGCTAGTTATAAACACTAAGTGCCAGCGATGTACAGTCCAGCACTGGGAATGTAGTCCACAGTGGCCTAACAACTTTTATGGTGACAAGTGGCTTCTGGATTGCGGAGATTCCTTCATGAGGTGTAGAAGTGTTGAATCATGCGCAGTACACCCGAAACTCACATAATATTGTATGTTGATTATATTTTAATAGGAAAAGTAAAAGATAAAGATAGGCTGGTTTCAAAAAGAAATCAAAAGCATCTGGAAGAAAAGGAGAAAAGAAACCTTGTGTCTTAAGTTCTAAATACATGAAAATAGCATGACTATTTCCAGCTCTTTTGGATAGATGTAGTTATGCTTCAGAATAATTTGTGTAAGATTAAATTTAATTAAGGCACGATGTTTGCCTTCTAAATGTGAGGTTACAATATCCTTCTAAAGAACAGAATATGAAGTTATAAATTTAGGGAAGAGGCAAGTAAGTAGTGGTAGGTTCCCCCGAAGTGTGATTATTTAGAATTTTTTGTCCCTGCTAGGAATGATTTCTGGGGCTTAATTATTATAGGGCATTTTGCAGACTCTGAAAAAACTTGACTGCCTAGCTTTCAACCCCACATCAGGTTTGTGAAAACTCTTCAGTAAATTGGCTCTAAATCTGTTCCTAGTCTTCTTTAGTCTCTGCCACTTCTCCCCTCTAATATCTGTCCCCTGATTGCTCCAATCTCCCTTCCACTTATGTAGCTCAGGACACCTTCCCCCTTCCTGCTCTCAATTGCCCGACCACGTGTTCAGCTGCATGTGACATATTTGCAGCTGGGGAAGGAAGGTGTCTCCGACTCAATTCAGAGTCACAGCTATTACTTTCTCCTTTCCCTGTGCTCAGTCTGGTCCAGCATAGCTGGTCCTATTTGTGCCCATGACACGACCGTAATCCCGGGTGCTTTCCCTCCCCTGAGCCTTACCTTGTTTCCAACACTTGGTTCTCACAAGAATCTCCCAAATCAGAGGCAAACATCAGATTACACCCCTGGGAAATTTGACAAAATAAGTTTGGGTTTGAAACGCAGGAATCTTCATTTTTAAGTCAAGTACTCCAGAAGTTTCTTATCAAAAAAAAAAAAAAAAAAGGAATATAGCAAAGGTGACCACCGTACCTTTTTATTATCCTTTCTTCCTGGTTTGATCTTCTGTATTGCCTCCTATTAGTACCAAGCCTTAGTGTGTCTCTGGAACATTCCCGTAATTACAACCCAGGAAAAGTCTCCTGGTTTCCGAGTGGGATTAGTAGGAAGGTTGGGAAGATATATTTTCACTGATGTCACACTTGATGTTTTACCTGGAAAACTGCTGCTGGGATGATCTTGGTAATCAAGTTGGAAGATAATAACAAGACACTTTCTGCTCCGTGCTGGGAAAAGGCATGATGTGATGGGTAGTGCACATTAGTCAACATGGCAGAATTAGCCAGTTCTTCCTAGGAAGTGTGCATGGTATTATTTACTTAATACAAATTGCACAGCTGAAAACAATGCAGAAATCATAGGATTTGGATAAGTTGGCAGTAGAAGAGAATATTATTTACTACACAGCGGCACGAAGAGTCATCTTTAAAGTGAATTACAAAAAATACTGCTACTCTTATTTCAGAGTTTTCTTCAAAATGGGTTCTATTTCGATATTTTTGGAGTTAGTTCCTTCCTTTCATCAATAACATACTTGTTTCCTTGATGGTCAGTTTGGGGTTTTGGTCCCCCCACCAAAAGTTAATGGTCATTGTACTGATAAGGATGGATGACTCCGGCTTCTCCAGCTACCCGGAATAACACAAATATCCAGAACATGAGACACCTTGGCCTTTTCTCCAGGAAAAACATATTCGATGTTTTTCGTTCATGGAGGACGTGACCGGGGTGTTTTGAGTCTCCCCATGCTGCTGGCTGTGCAGGCACCACCTGATGGGTTAGCCAGTCTCGTAGTGAACGGCTCCTGGCTTAGTCAGATAGTTATTGTGATCAACCTTACATCCCTCCCACGCCCATGCGTGAATCACTAAGTTAGTTAAATAGGCAAAAGTGATTGGCTGCTTTGGCATCATGTGGAAACCACCTTTACTGTTTGTGGAATCCTTCATTCTGGTGACAACTATTTCCCATATCCTTCTGTTGGGGGGTGGGGCGCTTCTCGGTGAGATGTCTGGGCTTGGCTCTCAGACCAGGGATCGAACTCGGTGGAGTCCCCTAGCTTCCCACACCCAGGTTTGAAACTCCGCAGGGAGGAGAATTGGGACTCCCAGCCGCTAAGTTCCTGCAGGTTGGGCCCTCTTTGGTGTGGTGCCCAGGTTCTTGGCCTGTCGAACAAAGAATTGAAGGAGGCACAGATGTAAAGTGGTGAGAGGAAAGTTTATTAGAACAGATAGTACACTCCAAAGAGTTAGCCACGGGCTGAGCACTGAGAAAAGTGGCTCAAGGCTCGGGGTTCAAGGTGGCATCATTATTAGGAGAGAAAGTATACTCCAAAGGGTTTGGAGCTGCCCCGAGCAAAGGCAAGGCTCCAGAGGGGTCTCAAGGACCAAGGCTCCAGAGGCAGCGGCTCACAGAAGCCTCCGGGGTTTTCTCTTTTTTCTCTGGCGTGGGCTGTTCCTCTCCAGGCTTGACCCGTTGATTGACACCTGTGTCTGATAAGGGGCCATTACCTCTCCCTCTTAGACTGCGCATGTCCCTCCCCAGAGTTCAGTCTATTATAATGATATTAATGAACTTCTGGGCATATGTATGACATTATAATGACAATATAATGAGGCAAGGGAGAGATGGAGGTCGTGGTGGGCTCTACAGTGGTTAATGCTTAGGGCAGAAAAGGGAAGAATTCAGGAGGTCTCCAGGGGGTGCTCCCATTGATTGTGTTGGACATGCAGGGAATGCAGAGATCTAATTACCTGTTTCTAACTGCCTGCCTTGTTTCTCCTGAGAGATGTGATCCCCAGGTTGAGGGATAGGAGGTCTGTTCTGTATCTGCTTCAAGCTGAGAAGGGGGCAGAGCTGTCCCTACCTAATGCGGATTTATGAAATTCTCACCCTATCTGTTCTCAAATAACAAGAGGGGGTCTCATGTCTGCCTTGTTCAGGGTGCACTGGGAGCCTCGCTGGGACATAACACGTATTCTGACGACCCTAATGAGGAAAGACAGATGTGAGTTAATAAATTAAAGCGCTGGCTCCAAAACAGGACTCAAAGCCCAATTATCTTAACTTTACCCAGGGGTTAGGTATGGACTGCCTGGAGGAATGTTAAAACCCATTTGGTCTCTGGGATGGCGTTTGTTTATCCAAGAGTTAGGTCTGGAATGGCCTGGGGAATGTTGGGCTACAATGATTACAATTAACAAGCTAAATCACAGGCTTTTATCTGAAGCAGGGATGAGAGACATTCTGTGATTCAGGCTAGGAGTAATCTTTCGTTTAGGATTCAGAACTGATTAGAAGAGTGATTAAAACCAGGGGCTAAGAAACTGGGGAAAAGGAGACTTAAAATTTCTATAGTGAGGGGACTTAAGACTTTTATAGTGAGGGCCTCTTCCGTATCACTTCCAGTGACAGAAGTTGGCTTGTCTCATGAAGTGACCCCAGGACTGCTGACTGGAAGTGCTTATGGGGGCCGTGGGGGCAGGGGGATGGTGGGCTGCTCTTGTCTCAGCTGTGAGTGGAGCTGCTCTCTGTTACCGCTGGTGTGAATTTGCACCAGTTACTAAAATGTTCTTAAAACCCCACTTCCTTATCTTTAGAATAAATACAATAGAATATCCTTCTCCCTGGGCTCTTCTGAATTAATGCAAATGCCTGACACGGAAAAGGCATTGTTAACTGTTAACAGCTTTTAGTAGCTGAACCACACTCACTAATGATGTTATGTTTTCTTTCCTTTTCACACAGTTGAGTTGCTGTTTCTTGTGCGTTGCTTTGGCGTGAGCCCAATTAGCTCGGAATTTGTCTCTATTGTTTTGAAAATTTCTAAAGAGCTAGTTAATAGATATGCAACCAAGTTTTTCCTGCTTTACCAATTACCTTTTATATTTACAAACCTCTGCACTAGTATTGCACACCAGCTGTCCTAAATCACCTTGCCTTAGGACCAGCTAGAAGCTACAGAGGGTATAAAGATTCTTTAGAATAGTCCCTGAATTCTAAAACTATTATCTTTTTTGCCATATGTTATTTTTACACACGGAAGATGCAAAATAGAGCAATTACCACTCACAAGTTCTGTCACCCAAAAAACGAAGATTTAACTCTCTGAAGTCACGATCTTATTACTATTCAAAGTTTTGTCAAAGTCCAAAGTCAAAAATCCTTTTACTGACACTTTTCGACGTGTAATGACAGTCAAATGGGAATGTATGTACAGTGTCAATTCCTCCAAAGATGGGTGTTCAGATTAGTTTTCTTGTTATAAAAACCCATTTTCTGCAGTATCTCGTGAGATAATAAAAGGATAATTTGGTTACGCTCATTATTTTAATCCCCTCATTTTGGCTTGAGGATGTCAAATTGGACAGAATTCGTGGAAAATTCGATAGCTAAATAATTCCATCTTAAAGCAGATTAGAGTTGGGCTCTTTTCTATCTCCTGATGTGTATGGGGACGTTTGATATGTGTCCGGATACTTTATCCTGCTTAAAATGCTAATTTTGTTCATAATATTGCACTTGCCATAATTCCATCCCCATTTCAAGTTTAATTCCAAATCAGTGAAAAGCCCCTACTTTTGAGATTTTGCTATCTTTCTTTCTTTTTTCTTTTTCTTTCTTTTTTGATCTGCTTTCTGTTTTTTATTCCTTTCTGGAATGTGTCATTCTCTGCATTTCAAAGTGTAATATGAACAAATACATCTGAAGTCTGCATACATCCCTTGGAAATGAGCACATTAAGCTATTTCCCTGCTATTTGACTTTATATCCCAAAAGTGAAAAATGTTTTAAGCGTTCTGACCTTGTCCTAGTGTCACATTTTATCTGGTACTTTTTGGACATAAGTGAAAATGTCAGTAATTCAGTAGTTGTTTTGGTTGGTTTCGCGTCCGCCCTGCATTCTACCCCATGGGGACAAGTGTGAGGGGTATTCAGGAAACTGCTGACCCCAGGGGTTTAGTGCACTGACACACTCACACACAAACTCACACAAGGTTTGTTAGTACAGTTAATAACAGAACTTTTTAAATCAGATTTGTGGACCATGCTACAAAAAGAAAACTATTTTTAATTCAGCCATTGGTGAGGAAATAAATCGATACTGCTGGGTAGCTTTCTAAATGGTGGAGTAGCTCACTGTCACCTCAGTGTGGAGGGGACAGTTCAGAACTGAGGGACAAAGAGAGCCACTAGTCTGCCCTTCCTTTCTCCTTTCTTCCCTCTTTTCCTCTTTCCCTCCTCTCTCTCTCTCTCCCTCCTTCCGTCCCTCCCTCCAGCTTCCATATTTCCTTTGACCACACATATTCACTGGAATTTAGAGGAAGAGCAATAAGTCATTGATGGTCCTTCAATGAAGAGAAGTATTTGCCATTTTTAAATATTTACAGACTTGTTCCATATTGGTCATATATTGTAGCCGGTGTTGGAATGGCCAAGACAACTTCAGACTGGGACAAACCATCCGCGGCTGCCGCCGTGCCACGGTGCACACTTGTGGACGCTGAGTGGGGATTTCGTTACTCATTCTACAATGAGTCTAGATGTTGGCTGATTTGTTAAAGGTCTTGTGGCACCAGCTTTTTCTTCTGCTCTTTGCTTCCCCTGCCACTTGCTTAAGGATCCCACAGTCTACTTCCTTCCATTCTTCTTCCAACCTAGGCTGAACAAACTTAATACCAGGCAGTTTTCTCCCGGAAGAATTGGAGTATTGTTCTCATCATGAGATTGCCCACTCTGGTCTAGCACATTTACATGCTAAGTCACCAAAAATGGAGGCTTTGCCCATCAGAGGTCAGTGGAAACATGACTGTGCCCCTCCCATGCTGCAGGGGCCATAACACCTAGCATTTCTGAGCACCAGTTTACTCACCTGAAAATGACCACAATAATGGCCTTGCTAGGGAGTTGGGAGAAGCAAGTTAGCTGGTAAGTTGGGTCCCAGCTTGGCAGTTGGCCTTACACAAATGCCCACCTACAGAGAGTGTCATTTACTCTGCTGCTCCTCACAGAATTTTCTCCATAATTGATGAAATTAGTTGTTTCAGATGAGTTTAAATTTTATGGAGTACCTTTACTTTTTCTGTTTTCCCTACAACCCTGTACATGAGGTTTTCTTCTTCCTTTTTTGCCTTGGCTTTTGATAACTCGATTTTCCATCAATACCTAAGTAGATATGTTTGCTTTGCATTTTCTCTGCATTTATACTTCAGTAAGGTAACCCATTAAGCATTATCGTTAGTTTCCCAAACTTAGGAAATATGTATCAAATAGATTAGATGGAAAGTAAAAATAAAGCTCTTCCTATCTGTCAAGAGCACAAAGTCAAGCTTCTCTGCTATGTTGGGAGAATAATCTGTAACAGCTATTAAAATTCTCACTTTAGGCTTTACAAAACCAAATTTATTGCACGGATTTATGCGAATGTGGATGCCTTTGGAATTATATCTAAGCTATTGAAGTGAATTAAAATATATCAGACACAGTAGTTAAATAAATTTTCAAACATGCAGCAATGCTACAGCAGAGGACTGCATGACTCTGACTGTGCCTTTCTGCTAAATGATCAGCTGTGGCTTATCTTACCCAGATCAATGTGACACCACTGACATGACCGTTTGGACAGTCGTTTGGCATGTTGGCCTGTGCCGGGCTCTTAAATTGAATTGTGAGACTCATCTTGGGGATTCTTGCAAACATCAGCGACTCGCTTTCTATGCAGAATACCATCGAAAGAATCACTTGCTAAACTAACAAATCTCTGGGCAGTGGTCTGACCCTTTAACAGCCACGTTTCAAGTTTGCTCCATTTACGTTTAGACATCTGTTGGCTCCTCCCTTGATAAAGCTGTAATTTAACTTATGGATGATTTGACATACAATTACGTACAACCTTGTGTTTATAGTTGTAATAATTGTAACAGCAGCTGGACAAAATCATGGCCACATGTGTGAGTACCAGTCATCATTCTAAGAATCATACCTGTATGTCGCTGTAATACAAGGCTGGTAATGTTCACACTTTACAAGTAAGTTGACTCAGGGACATTAATTACATGAATAAAGGCCACACAGCTTGTAGCCAGAGGTGAAACTGAACCCAGGTCTGTTGTAAAATGTGTGTTCTCCTGCACAATTACTGTTCTGCCTCCTAGAGAGAAATTATCTGGGGAGACTCATCAAATTATAATCACTTTTGATAAACGTTGCTTTTATAAATGTTGATACTAACTTTCATTTCTTTTGCATATTTTTCCATAGGTGCACATATTCAATTTCTGAATTTTTCTACTGAAGCTAATCATGACTACCTGGAAATCCAGAATGGACCTCACCACACCAGCCCTATGATCGGACAGTTTAGTGGCAGCGACGTCCCATCCGCATTGCTGAGCACAACGCACGAAACCCTCATCCACTTTTACAGCGACCATTCACAAAACCGGCAAGGGTTTAAGCTTGCTTACCAAGGTAAGGAATCAAAAAATCAAGCATACTTCTTACATTTAAACTGTATCGAAATGTGAACCTCCTTAATTGGCTAAAAACTTCTGCAGTGGGAATAACTTTGGTAGAATTCTGTTTGCTGATCAGAAGTGGAGTCCTCGCTTTCCTTGCCCACAGGAGTGCGGATACACAGGGCATAGTCAGCTCCGCTGCTCCCCGCCCCTCCTCCCACCTCCTCTCTCCCTCTCCCCTGCTCCCAAGGGTCCTGGCACTTCTTCTCTCCTTCCCAGCCCCCGCCCCCCACCACACACACACACTTCCTCTCACGCTCCCTGGTGGCTATTATCATGTGCCTTCCAAGTTACCTGGCTTCATAGACTCTCATTTGTCACTTTGTCTTCTGAGGCACTTGTAGGTGGTCCCTTTTGGACCACAGTGTAGGGAGTCCATTCCTAATGGAAGGGATCTGGCAGTGTTGCTTATGTACTTACGCCTTGTCTCAGCCTAAAACAGTGGTGATGCGTACTCTTCAAGTCATGTTCAAATTATGCCAGAAAAGTAATTCAGTGAATGAACTTTATCCTTTTTTAAACCATGAACAGATCTCTAGGAAACGTTTGACTCAACCATTATCATAGTGTTTTCGACATGTAAAAAAGTTCAAAATTTTCATTTGTAAAAAAAATAATTTAGCTGGTATTTTCTTGAGTATTGTTAAATCAAACTTAAAATGTCAAAAGGTAGGGCCTTACTTTTTTTTTTTTTTTTACCTTGGCTAAATCATTTGTTTTCTTTCAATTCATAGTCTGCTTTCAAAAATAGAACTTTAATATGTAATTAGTGGAAGAGGATAGTATTTTGAGTTGAACTTCTAGACATTGTTACCTAAATTGTTACTATAAATTTAGATTTTCAGAATTTGGGTCTCTTAAAAATAGGAATTCAGGTAGGAAGGAAAAGAGAGGGACATAAAGGCTGGCCCAGTGAACCTCCCCAGAATTTCTCTCTGCACACACTGTGTCTTTCATTCCTCCCATCCCCTGCCCCTCCCTCTGAGCAAACAGTGTCACTTGCTCCCTGAAGGGCACTCCCTTCATACACAGAGGAGTACACCCGGGGACAGCTTCCCCAACACATCTGTCTGCACTGGGGTCAGCCTGGGCCTTCCAGCCTTTTCTCCTTTCAGAATGGAAGGTTGCGTCCTCTGCTGAAAGCCAGTCCATTCCATGCTCTAGGCTCTGGTGACATTTCTTTCCACTCCGTCAGGCATTGTGGTAGGAATTGCCTTCTCTTTGTCGCATCTCCTGCTGCTACTTCTCTACTAGAACTTACAGCGTAGTGTTTCAAGTCATATACAGAAATCTCTCTCTCTCTCAGTCTCTCTCTCTCTCTCTCTCTCTCTCTCTCTCTCTCTCTCTCTCTCTCACACACACACACACACACACACACACACACACACACACTGCTATTTATATGCAAGTTTAATGTACCTTGAACCCTTATCTTTCTTCAGCTTCCACTTTTTAAGAAACATTGTAGAGGAATTATCTCCACCAACAGTCTCATTTGCTACCCCCTCCCTCACTTTTCTTCACCACTCCTAGCTTTGGCACACCCTTAAGTGGATACAGTCTCCATTTCAGAGTCCGTCATGTCACTAAATGACCTGGGCGGGCTCCACGTCTCATGTGCCTTCATAGCTTTCAGGACCACTGTCACTCCTTCTGGCTCGACAACCTTTCGCCTTGGCTTTGGAACAACAGGGTCTCCGGGTTATGCTGCTGCCTCACTGAGACCACTTACCATTAGTCACTCAGTTAATCACTTAGGACGTTTGTCTGTGGTATCCTGTCATATTCTCTGACTGCCCGGCCAGGTGGGCTCTCCCCGTTGGGGAATGGTTTGGGCCTGATTGCCTGAAAAGGGGGAAGAGGACTCTGTGCAGATTGTAGGACTGAAGATTTTCTGGATTTTTTTGCACCTGCATGGAGCTTTACACAGGATCAGTTGTGTTCCCAGAGGGTGTCCTTTAAATATGTAAATCTTCCTTAAGGTGTTTATTCAAAATTTAGGTTTTAAAAATGAATACAAGCTAAAGGCTGGAGGGTTTTTAAGAGCTGGGGTCGCGGTAAGGGCTCTGTCTTAGTCTACAAAGCTAGAGAGCCTCTCATCTCCAGGAAAGGAGGGAAGTCGATTTCCCAGTTGGAGTCCATTAAAGCCCAGCTCCTGCCCTCCTGCAGGACCTGTGGGTCAAACATTCTATCCTAGTGACTGCATTTCAGAGAGATGGCTCCCAGGTCCTTCAGAAAGACAATCCTGGGCTATAAAACTGGCAAGAGCCTTTTTAAAAGATTTACATCTCAAAGGGTCAGAGAAAAAATTGACAAGGACAAGTTTTCTAAGATAAATGCTCTAAGAAAAGGGCAGTGAGCATCTCAGAGTCTGGAGGCAGCCTGGCTGGGCTGTCTTGCTCATAAACCTCAGTCATCATGAGAGGTCCAGGGGTGACTTTTGCCAGCACTGCATACTGGCCAGGTGATGGCAAAGCCAACCATTTTGTGACTCTTTTTGCCTTTTCCTCTTGTTGACGTAAGAAACGTCCAAACCTATACAGAATTCTAAGAGTTTATTTGAGCCAAACTGATGACAGTTGCCGGAAAGCAAAATCTCAATGGATTGAGAAAATGCTCTGGAGAACAGCAGTTTTGCAGTTAATTTTATGCATTAGAATCAAAGAAGGAGAAGTAAGAAATGATACATGAAATCCATTGGTGGTGGATGAGGGGTGGGAGATAACAAAGCGGGAAAATATCTGGGATTGGATAAAAAGTAACATGGAGAGACACATATTTTTACATTGGTGGGTACAGGATAGTTAATAATTATCACAGCACAGAGATGGTATTTGGGGATGAGAAAACCATGAGGGATTCTGTGGTCTTGTGCTCTGGTGTGGTGGGTGTGCCCTAAAGGGACTGGAAAAGAGAATTACTCTGACATTTCAAAGGTATGTTATTCTTAGCTGCAAAAGGCCAATAGCTAGACTCGCTTCAGGTAAAGCCTGACCTTTGTCAGGGAAGCTGCAGGCCAAAGACATGACTACCCGCCATGACCCGCTACTAGTTAGGGATTTTAATGTTTCAGACCATCCTGTGTGGTTACTTTTGGTGTCTGGGTTTGTGCTAGCCACCTCTGAGCTCGCCAGGTGTAGTATGTGGCCCCTTTCTCCTCCACATTCTTATCACCAGGTGGTCCAAGGACGTCTGTCACACCTGCAGTCAGGTCTACAATCAGACTGCAAGTAGGGGGGGGAGGGGAGAGCTACCTCTGGAGCTCCATCCATGCAGATCGCTCATGTTTCCTCGGAGGAAATCCACTCTGTAACCATCCTTGGCTGAAACAATCTAGGCAATGTAATTCATTTGCAATCAGGGCACACTCATTTCCCACGGAAAAGAGGGCTCGGGCTCTGTTCCTGAAGATGAGGGAAGGGTACTCTGAGTAGGAGTGTGCGGGAATGATGCAAACTGTCCTGTGTACCACATTCCTCTTCCACCTACCCTCTGAAGGCCAACTTGACATCTGAAGTCTTTCCTAGTAGAAATTGTCAGCTGACAAGACAAAGAACTCAGTCACATTTCAGACTTCTGGATTCAATTTGAAATCAATTCCAGATATTTGGAATATTTCCAAGGGAAAGATTCCCAATTCATTTGAAAGATGTGTAGGATAAGAAAATTTTTCCTATACCCTTGTGGGTTCATTTGGCTGGTCTGTTAATAAATTAACATAAGGGAGATTAATGGGAGAAAAATAAATTTAGTTATGGATGTACAGGGCCCCATAAGAATATGAGACCACGGGCAGTCAGGCAATTGAGACTTATGAGCTAAGGAGAAGAGGCTTCTAGAGGAAGGATTGAATTCACAAAACCATAAGAAGAGCAGGTGTTTGGTAATTAATTAGACAATTGTGCCACCATACAGGTAGGTCATTCAGACAAAAAGTCGTTTCTTGGCAATAGCTTTCTTTCTGGGCCAGGCCCTCTAAATTTGTTTAGGTACTTAAAGGAGAGGTAAAATTTTTTCTTGAGTCTGCTGGGTCTTGATTGCCTTCTGCTCAAAATAGTCCACATACCAGAGTGGCACATTCTGGTGAGACTCGTTCTGAAACCCTTTAAAAATAGACGTACAACCGCAGAGTTTTACATGTGGGAAAACAAACTCCTAGTAATCATAGTTCTGATATGAAATATGTCTCAAACAACAACAACAAAAAACTACAATATTTTGGGATGCTTTCTTTTCATTGTGGAATTTCAGTCACTCCTTGTTGCTTGTTTTGCCATGCTACATTTATAACATGTATACATAGGAAGGATTATTTGCTGAAATGGTACATCTCTCAAGTAACTGTCTAGGTTTGATAAGTTCAAACTACCAAAAGATATGGTTTAGAGTCAAATCAGCTTATGATTCGAATACACCCTTCTTTTATTAGGTTGGTGCAAAAGTAATTGTGGTTTTGCAATTTTTTTTTACTTAACCTTTTAAACTGTAATTATTCTTGCACCAACCTAATATTTTGTCACCATTAGACTGTGTGTTCAACTTAAAATTTGAATAATAGTTTTTCTAAATTCTATGCTTGTCTTTCATATTTCTGTAACCTGGTTCCCACCCCTACCCTATTCTTCCTGAAGTGTGTTTGTTAAAGTATGAACATTTTACTGAGATCACCATTTTAGACTTAGTTTATCCATTGTACGCTCTATAGTTTATTGGCATAATCTCAGTATCTGAGTCAATAAAAAACATGCATAATTATACATCTCAGACCATAAGCTGCCAAACAAGTGGTCTGTCTCAGCTGACTCTGAGAGCATTGAGAAGAGGCCCTCATTTTGAATATCTTAATACTGTATTCAAAATTTGATCTTTTTTTCTTCTTGACATTGCAAAATTCCAAAATCCCCATCAGGTGATCACATTGTAAGATATCTAAATGTCTAATCACTGTGCTGTACACCTGAAATGAATATAATATTGTACTAAAGCTGTAATTGGAAAACAAATTATTTTTAAAAAGAGTTTACAATTTTAAAGACTATAATACATCTCAAAAACAATATGAGGTTGAAAAAATATTCCCATGAGAGTATTGTTTGCCGTGTCTCTTGTTATTGTTAATGATGTTTTGCTTTGCAGGCTTATTATTATTATTAGTTTCGGGTGTACAAAGCCACGTACTAATTAGACATTTACACCCCGCACAAAGTGGTCACCCCCTTTCCCCGAAGCGCTACCCCTTTGATATCGTATACAGCTGTTAGATTTCCATTGACTCTATTCTTTATGCTGTCCTCCACATCCCGTTTATATATATATCTCCCCCAAAATGTATACACATTAGAAGAAAGGAAAAAACTATTAAAGTTGTAATATATACCGATAACAAAAGGTGACTACAAGTGATGTGTATACATTTTTCCGCCCCCGGTATATGTTCAATAATTACAATTGACATTCAATATTATTCTACTTCAGCTTCAGGTGTGCAGCGCAGTGTCCGGCATCACACCGTCTATGACGTGGTCCCCCTGATAAGCCCAGTGCCCGTCTGGCACCTTACATCAGCTTTAGCCATGCAGTTTTGAAACTGTATTTTATCTTACATGACTTCTCACCTCCATAATTCAAAACTTTTTTTTCTTTTACTTCTCTTGATATTTTCCAGATAGGCATATGAAGGCCGTGTGTACATAGTTCCAAGAGCTACGAATTAGTTCAATCCCAAAAAAACAAAAAAAACAAAAAAAAATTTTATGTAGGCATCATCTAGACCACAGGTCATAAAGTTACTGTGATTGGCTAGCAAAACATTAACCTTTTTGAAATTGTCAGTTTTGGGAATTAGATTTCATACGAAATACCCATACACCCACTTTCCTTTTGTTCTCTTGCACTGACAGAATCTGGAAACATTTGGCCTACATTCACCAGGGGGACAGTCCCCTGAAGTGTCAGAGTGACAGCGCCTTCCAGAGTCAGAAGGCATTGACTTCCAAAGTTCCCTTCAGCTCCCTGCCAGCTGTGGTCAGGATGCTGCATAGACATTTGGACTTGGGAGTCCTCATTTAGGCCAACCATCTGGTCAGTTCAGTGAATGTTTTATTTACTTGACACCTGACTCTAAGTATTCACATTAAAAAAAAAAATCCCTAAACAATGTTTTGTTTTGTTTTTTGTTATAAGCAATTAATTTGCTATAATTGTGAGATATAAAAATGAAATAAAAAAGAACAATAACCTGAGTTTTAGTGTTCAGGATATCATTTCTGACACAGATGATACTTAATTAGATAGTTTCTCAGTGTTTGTCATTTTACAAAATTCATAAATTGGCAGAATGACACAACTCTGATTTGTATGTCACATCAAAATTCCTAGGTTCCACTTGAGATTTATAAATTACGCTTATAATTAATAACTCATAAGAAGGTGCATAAATCATGCAGAAAATTCTTGTCATTCTCAGGGATGTCTGTGTTGTACCTCTTATTCTTAAACCTTGTCATTTATTTATGGCCACATGAAGGTCAGAAACATTACTAGTAGATGCAGCTGTCTTGAAGTTAAATGACTTATGCAAAACTGGAGAAATGGAAGATGAAGAACCGTGTTGAGTAAAATCAAGTTCATGTACCTCATTTCTTAGTCAAGAACTAGAAAATGGATGAAGGTATGAAGATATTTATCCACTAATTAGATACTAGTTAGTCAGAAATGTAATGGATTTTAGAAAGATGACTACATGACTCCATTGGCTGTCGCATCAACACCTATAATTTAAACGCTTGATGCAAATACCACTTGAGGTTGATAGATGTGAATAATAGTTATCTTCCTAGAGACAAACAAAGGATTCCCTTATAAAAGATAAAATTATGTGTGCTACCCTACTCTTGTGATATTGATATGCTCTTATTTGTACTTAGATTTTTTCATAGTATTTGTATTAGTGTTAGATTTTTTTATAGTATTTTTCATAGAAATTTTGGCATATTAAGAATTTTAGTGACTTTCTTTTTTTTCTGATTTTTGTAGTCTGACATTTGGAGAAATTGGATATTTATTTTCCTTCCTCTCTTTCTCCCTCCTTCCCTCTTTCTTACATCATAAAGCTTCATTGTTCAATGCTCAAAACTTTAATAATTTTAAGTGCTTCAGCCATAGGAAGTAAAAGTGTCTTCCTTTTTTTCAACATTCCTATTGTTTTTGGCTTTCCTTTTGTTGTGTGTGTGAGGTACCATTTAAAACACACATACACACACACACACACACACACACACACAAAAGAAAGAAAAAAACTAATAGGATCTGTGAAATCTGCTTATTCATTCATGCAATCAGAAAACTGTTGCATTTTTAGTGAATTGAGTCATGAGAAAATAGGCTCCGGTCGGTAGGCCAGTGTTTTTCCTTTAGACAGAGAAGGAATTAAACCGTCTTCTCTGTGCAATGAGCAACTGAAGAATTCCTCCTAACTGATTGTGTAAGCACACTCACTGGCCCTTACAGACTCAGACGTAATGTGTGCAGGAAATTGATGAGCTTCTGAAACAGTCTGTCTTTCTCCTTTCCACGTGGTATTCCGAGCTGACTGGAAGAACAGGGCAGCGCCTCACTCCTTCCTTCCCCACCGGTCTGCGGCCATGGATCAAGCTCTCAACATGAGGCTCTGTAAAGAAGCCTGTTGCACACGAAAATGCTTGAAACCATGGACAGCAAACAGTCCTATTGATTCCTGTCCCACTTAGGGAACATTTTTGAGATGGAGGAAGCGCCTATACTGGTTGTTCATGGTCTAGACCCTTAGAGATCAGGGTCCGAATCCTAAATGGTGGCCAGTTTCCTCCCTGCAGATGATGTGAGTTTGCTTTTCCTTTATGGGGTTGCTGAAAGTTCAGAGACCTATTTCTCTGAACCCAAAGCCTAAACAATACATGTCAGCCGATGTGTCTCTGGGGTGACAGTGCCTCCAGATGTCCCGTTTAGAGCGGCTGCTTGCTTCTTGCTCAGTCCTGAAGGAAGCAGGTTCTGAGTCTGACGTGGAAGTCCGCCGTCTCGGTGAGTCTAACTGTTGGGTCAAAATCAAAGTTTCTTCAAGATGTAAAAGCTCCTGTGCAAAAGGATGACGGGCACTTTGATGGTTGGTTGGTCCAAGCACAAGGCACAATTGTAGCCGCAATTATGAGCGAGCAGTTTGGCCGACTACCCCCAGCAGAGACTTCGGGGAGCCCACAAAGCATGCCATCAGCTGCAATCTCAGCAGCCACACTGGGCGATTCAGCAGTAGCTCTCGGATCACGGAGGGCACATAGCCCATGGCGAACCCTTAGGCAGACCACCTACCTTAACAGTGTGGGCCAGGGTCATCCCTGTTACCAAGGGAGGTGGTGAGCGTCCTAGTCAGTAAATGAAAGAGCCAATCTGGGAAACCAGCCACCTGCAGTGGGTCTAACTCAGAAGTTCTGAGGACTAGCATAGGCGCCTAGGACCCCACATTGATTTTGTAAGTGCTTGAGGGGGGCTTACAAGTTGTGCTCATTGTAGACATTGCTGCAAACTGCCTCTTCTCCCTGCAACTTGGCAGTGAGTCACATGTGTGAGTGTGTGTGTGTGTGTGTGTGTGTGTGTGTACCTGGTTAGAGGCTGTCTCATGTGGTGCTTATCAGGACCTGTTTACCGTGACCTTGTTTACAATGCACTGCGATAGTTGGTGCTTCATTGATTGTACTGATACCCAGAAGCACAGCTAAACCATGAGTGGAAGGAGTCTGCCAAGGACAAAGAGGTGACTTGGGACGTGGTTTGATTGCTGCTTCTCCACGGACACTGGCAATACATTTTTAATAGTTTTTTATTTTTTCCTGGGCCTGACCTGCCCCGTTAGGAACTGATAATTTATTACAACACCTTTTAGTCCACACTTATATTGAGAAAATTCCTCATAAGAAGCTCTATGTGACTATATTCCTCCTCTAAATTGCAGACGAACTTCTTCTCTGTGAGCTTGACTCTGTCTGTTTATTTCAGCCTATGAACTACAGAACTGCCCAGACCCACCGCCTTTTCAGAACGGGTACATGATCAACTCAGATTACAGTGTGGGACAATCAATATCTTTCGAGTGTTATCCTGGGTACATTTTAATTGGCCACCCAGTCCTCACCTGTCAGCATGGGATCAACAGAAACTGGAACCACCCTTTCCCAAGATGTGATGGTAGGTTAATCGTTCTTGGGAGAGATTTGTTTTTTCGTGTATATAATGGTGCATTAAATATGAACGTATTCGAGAATTCATTAATTTGTTCAACAAGTATTTATTGGAATATATTATGTTAAATTCATTCTACTTAGTAGTCAGGAATATATCATATGCCAGCAAGTTTTAAAAAATGAATAAATAGGTCTTGCCCTCAAAAAAATTACAAGAGTAACAAAATAATAAACACAAATATTTACTATGCAAAACCAGATGCAAGCAGACGGTTTTAATGAGTTGCAGGTACAAAAGATAGTATTTCCTTGGACAATAATTGGGGAAATCTTCATGATGGGAGCAGCATTTATCTTTACATTGGTCCCATCACATTGTGAGGGTCGAGGGGAAAAGGATGCTTATTAATTTTACCCTAGACATTTTTATTGCCTAGCTTTTACAATAATCGATTGTATATTGCTTTTGTATTTCAGAAAACTTATTTCATTTTTGTAGTGGGCCTTATAGCATGCATACTGTTTGCTACTCCGACGTACAGACCCCCCAGGTAGAAGAGATGGGATAAGCAAAGACATAGTAGGGACCGTCTTAGGTAGAATGAGGTAGTGAAGTTCAGTAGGTGATGGCGTTCCTGGGAGACATTGGAATCGGGCTGATAGGCAGAGGTGACTGGCAATCTGGGTTCATGGAATGCCCCCATTCTGAGCAGGGGTCATTTCTTTAAAGCTTCCGTCTGGCTACTTGATATTTGTGATAACTTTGAAATTTTTGCAATGTCAAGTTAAAATATATAGACCAAGTACTCTGTTTATGAAGAATGCATATGAAACAAATCGTTACTGCAAACCCAATATTTTACCATTCTTTTCGCAGTAGCTTTGAATGAAAAAATAATAAAATTACTAACTGGTGGACGTTTGAAAATGTTAAATACCTCTGTCCCAGGGCGAAAAAGGAAATGGTGTCTAGCTGTGTTTGAATTCCTACTGAAGAAGTAAAACAAAAAAAATAATAAAAAGAGAAGAAAAAGATGGATTTCTTAAATCATATCTTTAACCTGTATTTTCCATTCTGTATTATCATAAAGATAACTATAGAAAAACTTTCCTACATTAAAAAATATCTTAGTATAATACAAATTTAATAATTTAAAATTAATAACAGTGTAATACAAATTTAAAACAGCATTTTAAAATTATTTTATAAACTAAGACTAAAAGTTGCATATCAGGTATATTTTATTAAAACACTTAAAAAACCTTTCATACTATTCATTAAAAATTCATATATTTACATTTATAAATTACTTTGAATTGTCAGGATTCAAACCTTTCTTTATTTGTAATTTTGCCTGAATCCTTTGTATTCATATATAAATGGCAGACTTCTTGGCTTAATATAAAAAAAATAGAATTACGTATTTGATTAGATTTCATTGCTTTTTCAAGTCCAGTTTTCCAACGTGGCTTAGAATTATTTTGTCAGTGTGAAGATAACAAAATACATATTTTCTGATGGAGCTTAAAGGTGAGGGTATCTTTGTAACTACCTCATGACCCTACCCAGAGTTGGCCAAACTACCCGGCTCACGTCCCCAGGCTCCTTGCATGATGTGAAAGTTTGGGGACGGACCTCCCAGAGCCACCTTGAGGTGGGACACGTCACTGCAAGGACTCAGGGAACTCACTAAGCTGTTACACTCAAGGCTGTGGTTTATAACAGGGAAAGGACATGTTAAAATCACCCAAGGTGAAACACGGGTGGGGGTGTCTGGGAAGATGCATGGCTCTCAGAAGTGACGTGTGACAGTGTGCACTCAGCACTGCTCTCCTGGGAGAATCACCTTGGCCCTTTACTGGGGTTCTGCTACGTGGGCATGACGGATGGATTGTCCAGTGGTTGTTATCAGCTTCTAGACCGACTGATACCCTGTGACAACCCAAAGGCACATCCTAAACCATGTGGCTGAATTCTGGGGCAGCCAGCCCCATGCTGGGACCAATGGGGAGGCCAGCCCTGTGCTGAGACCACAGGGGGCGTCCAGAGCTGTGCGGGGACCACCGGGGGTGACCAGTCCCCACATGAAACAAAGACAGTCCTATCAAGTATGCTGTAAATTACCTCCCAGAACCCAGGCCAGATGTCAGACCTTTTGGCAAGGTCATATTACTTACCACACAGATATTTTTATATCTCTCTTCATATCTATAATGTCATAGAATAAAAAAGCAAAATATAAGAATCATGCAAAATTATATCATAATGTAAATTTTCTACGTACCATCCAATGTACGTTTAATATTCTCCATATTACATTAAATTTAAAAAAATAAGCAAAGGGTTTTATTTTAAAACAAAAATTATTTTATCATAAAAGGTTGTATTTCCAAAGAGATGTAATAAAAGGAGTTCTTTTCTCCTGAGGATGACGGTCTGTTCCGATGGCTGTTCGTGTTCACGGAGACGACACTTAAGCCCTCACAGGACACAGAACACTGAATGGTCCAGTGTCCTGCCCCGAGATGTCTTGTATGAATCCAGAGTGGTCTGTCATTTCAGATTTATGGTTGGCACCCAGGGCAAGTGTACTGAAAAACCACCTTCAAAGGTCCAGCCCTGTAGCCTTCAAAAGAATCTCAGAAAAAAAATCAGTGCTTTGAACAACTTCTGAGCATCTTTATTAAAAATTGAACAATTCACACAATTAAGATTCAAGAATTCTAAATCTTAAGGCATCAATCTTCACGGTATATATCAAACTAGTTTGTATAAATATGCTGAAAAAAATATTAGTAAGTTAATTTACATAAAAATCTATTATGTAACATTAATATATTCCAAATTTATCTGAAAAGAATCTGGACTAAAAGTATGTAATCCTTAAAATAAATAAATGAAAGAATATGCCTGAAAGTGACTTCAGAAATTCAAGACTTTATTAATTTTGCCAGTAACTCATACAGAAGTCTCAGTTTTTAAAAAGTGGATTATAATTGTTAAAATATGGTAAGGAGACTGCCATTTATTAATTTACAAAATGTAATTTGATAATTAAATCTGCTTCTGTACTTACAAGTATAGTTAAAAATTTTAAATATTTTATTGACCTGATTAATCCTTTCTCACTGAAATATTTATGTAGATAGTCTTTTAAGTTTTATTTTAAATTTAAACACTGTCATCAGATACCTCACTTTAAAATGCATTAGTACATATGGCGGGGAGCTCTGTGGACAGAGGTAATTATTAGGACAACCTGTTATGTTGCAAGAAGTGTGTTAGCAGTTTCTTTTAGACTGACAGGTTTTGTAAGCAGAAAACAATCTGATTGCATAATTGACTTGAGCAATCCAACCAGCCAAAATTATAGTATGATGTACATGTTTTTAAAATTAGGGTTTACCAAGTTGATTGATAAATACAGAGTAATTATTCCCAAGATTTCAGAATAAAAATGACACTAGAAAATGCAACTCTCTTGTTTAACCTGTATTCATAAAAGTTATTTTTTAAAGACATTATCTAACAGTAATTCCTAAGATAGAGTGTACTTTATCTTTCTATCTGAAAACCACTTCAAGGAAATCAGAGTAACTGAAGGAATAAAATGGGTCAGAAACATGTGTGGTGCTCCACCCATTCTGGCATTAAGCATTCAGGACCTGATTATGGTAAATAGTTAAGAGTTTACAATTCATAGGTATTCATGCCAAATGTGTATTGGTTGTGTAGTACTGCAAATGTTTTCTTCACACTCCAAGTTTAGTCAGAAATCTTAATATAACCCTGGAGAAAACCATCTATAAATTGTCTGTAACCCTTAGTGGATACGTAGGGTTTTTAAAATGTAATCATTGTTTTAATCACTTAATATGCTCTGTCTTTTTATCCATCTCTATTCAGAGAAAGCCACATTGGACTGGTTTAAGTGAGAAAATTATAGCCCGATAAAGAGATGTCCCATTGTCCCCTGAGTTTTCCATGCCTGGCCCCAGATAAAGCAATGGCGTGTCCCCATTTCTTTTGCCCTATTTTGGGGTTGTTTGTTTCATTTTGTTTTGTTTCCCCAATGGGAAGGTAGCTACCATATATAATGTGGTTGTACAACTATAAGATTTAATTTAAAAAGTCAAATGCCAGAAGAAAACTTAGAGTTACAAATCCATATCACATGATTACTCTCAAATCACAAATAAGGTAGGTACGTCAGCCCACTCATGCGATGCATTTATTAGTAAAGTGTTTTCTGTTTATTGTCTCACTCATTTTCAGTCCATCCATTATTTGTTGTCTATTATCATTCGTGATCTGAGCTAGGCAATAGAGGTTAATGAAAGGAAGTTGCATATGGGTTGAAGGGCACACAGGGTCCCTGGCTTGGAGCCACTGACATTCGGAAGCTGAAGAACAGCTGGAAGCTAATTACAGCCACGTGATAAGGGAACCCAGCGGAAGGCAAGCAGGAGAGGCTTTACCGGGGCTGACATTTGAGTGAGGTTTGAGGGAAGAGACCGATTTGCCCTAAGAAAAGCATGTGAGCTTTTCATGCAGTGTGAATGAACAAGTGTATGAAGCTTGGAAGGGAGAACAACTGTGACCTGTCCCAGGGCCACCAAGTAGCTTGAGGTGCCTGCAGGGTGGTTTGGGGCCCATTGTCACAGGTTGTAAGTATGTAGACCCTTTGCTAGCTTATAAATCAAGGTTTGTCTGACTCCAAAGCCCATTGATGAATAATTACGCTATAAAACTTGCAATGTGTTCTCCACAGCCCCTTGGAATTTATCACACATTCCAGCCGATTCAGTCAGTTTTACACGGGTTCATTTCTACCTCCTTTGAAATCAGTATGAACCTGTACAGTTGTATGTATACTGCAGTATGCTACTTCATCACTCATTATTTTGAACTATTAAACTTTTATTTGATTTTTTCCATGGATTTTGGCCTATTCATTCCACTTAAATTCTACAGCTTTTGTGGCAAGTCATTAAAAGCCACACAAGATTCATGCTGGTGACAGATACTCATAGCACATCTGTTGGCTTTTGGTTTGATTAAAAAGCCCGCATGCCCATGATTTTGATGTACTATACCACTGTATGAATTAAAGAATACATCTCAGATTATTCTGCTGATCTCTGGCCTCTTTATTCTTCCATAAATAAAACCATTGCCATGGCAACAGTGAATATCAATTTCTGAAGTAAAACAAAAATGGGCTGATTGGGTATTATGATTCTTCCCATAATTGAAAGCTGGTGAGATATGGAAGTGGTTGAAAAAAATACCACTCACAGAATTTTATCTCCTTTCCCCAGGTATAGATCTGCGAAGAATTGATAATGTCTTTGTTTCAAGGCAAATAGACGTAAATGCCACTCTTTTGAACAGTTTAAATAGGCTTTAGAGATCTCACCTAGAACAAAAGAAAAAAGTTAAGTCCTATATTTAGGCATACTTTGCTCATAATCGCTGGACGGGACAATCCAATGGATTATCACCTCAGTACAGGAGACAACGGACTAAGGGTTTTTTCTTTTTAATTATATGGGAATTACTGTATCCTGAAGATATTTTGAATGTTTGGCGAATGTAATAAACGAAACGGATGGCTTAGAAGTGTAATTCTTCTAGGGCTTTAAGAATTTAGGGGAATTATTTGACAAAGTAGTTCATGAGAAGTATCTCAGGATTATTTCTTATGAGGGAAAATGTTGGCGAAGGGACTGTAGGGACAGAAATATTTAACTGTCTCCTTCCTAAAGTTGACTGCACTGTTGGGCTGGAGTTTTCTTTACTTCCTTTTCAGCTCCTTGTGGGTATAATGTAACGTCTCCGAATGGCACCATTTATTCCCCGGGATTTCCAGACGAGTACCCGGTTTTGAAGGACTGCGTGTGGCTGATCACTGTGCCTGCCGGCCACGGGGTCTACGTCAACTTCACGTTGCTGCAGACTGAAGCCGTCAATGACTACATTGCCATCTGGTACGAGACCCGCTCCTGCAAGAGCCAGTCTGTGGTTGTGAGAAACCACGCTCCGAGGTCACTTATCTTCCGGATTACAGGTTTAGAAATGAAGTTCTTCCGTAGACCTTGAAAAGGAAAGTGACTGACTAAATTTAGAAATGTAGAGAATAAACATCATGTAACAAATTGGAGCTTTGTTGCATGGTGGAGAGATCCAGGATTACTCTGCATTTAGGAGACCCTCCCGAGATTATTTATTTTGCATATTTAAGTGTGTGTGTTTTTTTTTGTTAAAGGAAAGCATGTAGGATCCTTTACCACTATGAGACTGTTGTGTTTCTAGAACGATTGAAGAACTGTTCACTCAGCCTGCCTTCCATCCTTGTAAACACTGCATACAGCCCTCCACGGACCATGTGGGAGACACTGAACCAGGCACCGGGGTGGGACTCCAGCTCTGGGTCCCTTCTTGGTGACTTACGTGGCCTCACTAAGTTTCTGAGACTCCCCTTGACTAAATTTCTGTATCTATGGGTATGACACTCCCCACCTTCGCTTTTGGAGGTGAGGTTTGTGGGGGAACCGGGAAATGACTATGACTGTGATGCTGGGACACTCAGAGAAGTGGAACGGACCATCGGGGCACGAGGTGGGACGTGGCCCAGATTGTAAGAGCCTGGCCGTGCTTTTGGACTAAACAGCCATGGAAACTGAAGGAGTGATTGCACTTAGCAATGCAGTGTGCACGTGTGTGCGTGTGTGCATATGCGTACGTGTGTGCGTGTGTGCGCATGTGTGTGCACGCGTCGGTGAAGTTGTTGTGAAGCTGGTCTTGTTCTCATTCCTGGAATGGCTGTGATGCACGAGCACATCAGTTCCAGGCACTGGGCCTCAGGTGTAACATGGCTGAGGTCTCGTGAGGCTCCCAGAGAAAGGTGGGCTGGCAGGGTCAGCAGGGCAGGCAGCGCAGAGCCTGGGAGTCAGGCTAAGGCTTGGAGCTTCATCCTAGGAGCACGGAGGACTCGCTGAGGTTTCAGGATTATGAGCTCAGGTCCTGGTTGCAGAATAGCCAGTCTCGTTTTGTGGGACACACAGCATCTGAGGGAAAGAAAGAGGCTGGAGTTTGTGGCTGTAGAAATCCCTCTTACAGGGAGATGATCATGCCTCGACCATGTGGGCGGAGGAGAAAGGGAGAACCCGAAGTATTAGGTTCACCAGGTGAAGCTGCTGTTTCCAATGCAAAACAAACAACAACAACAACAACTGACAACACGATAAGATCAGCAATTTCCCCCAATTAGCCTACAGCTTTGGAAGGTGGAAGCCACGGTCTTTATAATTAAGAAAAGTGGGTGAGTCCCTGTTGTCAGCTCGCCAGTGGACGAGACTGGACAGTGCAGTCAACTTTGGGGATGTGAAACGTCTTGATATTTCTAAACACAGTATCCAGAAGAGGGTAGTACTTCATTCAGTTTTTTTCAATCTTTTAATTCAGTAGGAAGACCTCCATAAATCTCACCCATAATTAAAGAGACACCATTGAGTTTGGACTGTAAAATGCAGGCTTTTGAAAGGAAGCTGATGGATGGTACTGCAGTCACTGGAATAAATGGGACCGTGTCGCCAGCCTGTCCCCTGGGGCCCGGGCTCAGATCACCCAGCTTTTCCCAAAAGAGAGCCCAAGTGGGAAGAAAGCCGATCGTGGGTTGAAGCTGTCATGAGGACCTTTTGTTCATACTGTGTTTCCTCTTTCTCAGGGATGGTCCCGATCAGAATTCGCCTCAGCTAGGAGTGTTCAGTGGAAACACAGCGCTGGAGTCGGCGTACAGTTCCACCAATCAGGTCCTGCTCAAGTTTCACAGCGACTTTTCCAATGGCGGCTTCTTCGTCCTCAATTTCCACGGTCAGTGCCTTGTCACCCCTTGGGGAGGGCAGACATTTCCCTGTGGTGTCCTGCCGTTGATGTGTGCCTGCTTTCAGGTGAACACCAGCGAGTATGTCGAGGAGAGCCCACCTGATCAGAGCCTCTTCCATTTGATGCCAGTGTTTCCTGTGACCCTTTTGCTTAATGATACCTTTACCAGTTCACATTTTATTAAGCCATGTTTCGCAATAAACTGGGATTCACTCCAAGTGTATGGGAAATGAAACTGTAAGATGGAAGCCATTGAACTACATTGGGGCCTGTCATAGATGTCCTCCTCTCTCTCTCCTGGTGATGCTCACTAGAAAATGCCAGGTGCTTACAGATGGCCGAGAGCCAGCCTCTGTGGGTTTGGAGAATGAACATTAAATGATCGCGGAGAAAGTCTGAGGTCCCTCGTCTCTCTTGAGGACTGTCACCCATGGAAGTCCTCAGGGAAGAGCCAGAGGCCTCGTGCCACTTGAGTGTGGGCATGGAACAGGTGCCAGGTGAACCATGTCTCTTCTAGAAACCCAAACAGGGATGTTTTCCCTTCCTTACATATTCCTCGGTGTGAAATAATCCTGTGAGCCCTGAAAGCCTGAGGATTTTATAAAACAATGGTTTACGAATATAGACATGTTAGCGTACCTAAACATTATAACAATGTGAGAGGAATGCATTTTGAATAATTGTTTATTCAGCAAATGTAATTGCAGTTTGTTTGTTGTTTCCCATAAACCATTTAGCATTTCAGCTCAAGAAATGTCCACCTCCCCCTGCGGTTCCGCAGGCAGAAATGCTCACGGAGGATGATGATTTTGAAATAGGTAAGGTTTTCTTCATACAGGGCCCTCAGCCTCACACGGCCTTTTCACACCCGCCCCATCTGCGGTAGTTCTCACACGAGGAAGTGCATCTCCATCAGACATGTTCTTTAAGTGTCCCCGGGAGGTCACACATGGAGGCCAGGTGTCAACAGGCCAAGTTTTCTTTCTTCGTTGCCATGATTTGTGGTTCTTGCCATTTGAAGTTTGCTGTTGTCAGTTTGAGCACATTTTCCCCTGGAGCATTTACTAGTCGATGTTTTTCTTTGCACTCAAGTTTTCAGGTATTTGTGTTTTGTTAGGGAGGCATGTTCATACAACAGAAGAACTTAATCATTTGTTTCTTAAAGCATGATTAGCGTGACATTGCCTCGTCATTGACACTGATATACAATTGGCGAATATGTTTAATGATACTATTTAGAAATTATGCTTTGTCACTTTACATTAATGATCTATTTTATTAAATAATGAGCCATTGGATTATTGTACTATAATGGTTGTGACCAGGATTTCTCAGCCTTAGTTACCAATGGCCGTCCTGTTGTCACAGCATGTTTCAGACCACGGGACCCCGTTGCTGCTACACAGCCAAAGGCTGATGTAAAGGGCGGGGTTTGTCCCAGTCAGGCCCAGCTCATGGCTTGGCCCTCTTGGACTACATCACAGCCATTCCGCTTCACAACCTGGAATGGAAACCTCAAGCATCCAGTTCACTGTTTTTATTTCCTTCTGTAATCCTCAAGGAAGAACGAGCATAGAGCGTAACCGCCACATAACTCCTGTACTATTGTTGGTTAAGTTTAAGATGGCCTATTTATAAGTGAAGAACTGAAAGGGTACTATTTTGTCAAACAGCCTGAAAATGAATGTGGACGTTGGTTTGGAAAGGGCGCGCACGTTGACCTCACCCCTTAGGTAGTCAGCTGTGTTTCAAACAGATTTCCAAGCGTTTTGTGTGGCCTCTTTCAGGAGACTTTGTGAGATACCAGTGCCAGCCTGGGTACACGCTGTCCGGAGCGGACATGCTCACCTGCAAGCTCGGCGCCCAGTTGCAGTTCGAAGGGGCTGTGCCCACGTGCGAAGGTACGTGCGCTGCCCTCCCTGCAGCGACTCAGGGCTGCGCTCTGGACTGACTCGTGCTCGGGGCTGTGACCCACTGCAGCCCAAATCGCCTGCTAACAGAAACATCTTAGACATTAAAACCACATCCGCTGAGAAGGCTCGCTTCTGTGCCAACGCTTCATCAGGACAATTTTCAGACATATTTGACAAGGTTGAAATAGTTAGATTAATGAAACCCGAATTCCCACCACCTAGATTCCACCATTACTGTTTACTGTGTGTCCTTTGTCACCTGTCTGCCCATTACCTTTCTGTCCATCTGTTCATCTAGCTGATGTGACCTGAAGCAAAGCAGTCTTAGTTGATGGGAGAAGGCATCAATACGTACTGAGGCTACTGCTTCCGAAACAGAGAGTGCCTTTGTCATGTTGTCGCCTCCCCGGAGATTAACCTGGTTTATATTTAAATAACATCAATTCATGAGGATCCAGGACCAGAGTAAAGCGACACGCGGGGAGTGTCATTTTCTAGGTCGCTTTGCTCTCACCACGTTTGCAGGGAGCATCACTTCCCCCGCCCTCCCAACTGGTAGCATTACCACACAGGGTCACCTAGCTCTCCTGCCTCAATTCAGGACTAAATTTGTTTAAAGCGACCTGAGAGTTATCTTAGGTGTCATTCCCTGAACACCTCATTATTTAACAAAGGAAACAGGGACTCAGATGCTTTTATCAAACACTGACGCAGTAAATTGTAATTTTTGTTTTAGTACTTTTCTATTATTTGATTGATTTAATTGGCATCCAATTGGGGGGCAATCCCCCAATATATTCTTGATGAAAACTTGCATTAGCTGTGAGCCTGCTCCTTCAGACACCGCACCCACTTTCAGAAGGTCTGCTCTGAAAATGGTCACCACTTATAGGGTGACTGATTGTTCCTTGAGGACAGTGGCAGTAAATTGATCCTTGAAAGCTAGCGGCCTATGCAGATAACTGTTACCTTGTTGGACACTTATCTCAATTTAGAAAACAACTGAATGAGGGTGTGGGAGGTTTCCCCACAGCACCAGGCAATCCTGTTGCTCTCTGTGGACACCAGCTAGTGTTTTACGATGGGACTCTATTCTGACCCCACCTACCTGGACGTGGCACCAGATCCCACAGGTTCAGGGCTCAGCCCCACAGGAGCGCCCGCATTTAGACGCCAGCCTCAGGTTGTCCTCTGTGCTTCTGACTGGCTGCATAAATCACAGGTCCTCGTGAACTGTCCTCAGGTTCGCTCATCCCTTAGAATAGCTCAGGGAACTCAGAAAACAGTGTCTTACGTTTACCAGTTTTTAATAAAGGACGTGATACAGATTGCAGATGGCCCGCCAGGAGAGGTACGCAGGGCAAGGCCTGGGAGGCCCTGGCACGAGCTTCCTTCCCGCCGGCCTGCGGATGCCGTCACCAACCCAGAAGCTCATGGAATCGTGCTTTGCAAGAGTTTTTATAGAACCTCCTTCTCACCAGCCCTAATTCACCAGAGGGCCGCGAGTGGGGCTGAAAGCTCCTGCCCGCTGACCACTGGGCTCCTGGTGACCAGTACCACCCTGAGGTCACCTAGGGCCTCACCCGAAGTCACCTCATTAACATAAACTCAGATGTGATCCAAAGGGGCTCTGTATGAATAGCACGTGTCCTCCTAAGGGCACGCCGAGGGATTTAGGAGCCACGTGCAAGCAACGTGGGACGAGGACCAAATCTGGTCACCACAGAGGGTATCACAAAAGTGACTTCACTCATGTCAAGTAAAGAGAAGCCTTTGAAAATGTGAAGGGAGCTAATAACAAGGCTTTGGAAAAAATGGACGAGCACAAAGGCCAGGAAGGACGAGGAAACCCCGGCGACTTAGCCAGGCTGTGTTCGGGGAGGTGGTCCTAAGTGTCTGGAAACCTGACAGAGGCCCAGTTTTAAAAGATCTTCAGCGTCGGGTGGCTTTATCCTAGAGACACTGGGAATCCACCAATAGTTTTCTGAATGTTCATTAAAAAACGGAAGCATACATTTCTCAGTGAACATTAAAGACAGTTGGTACCTTCAGGTAATGACCATTCCTTGGGCAGCACAGCTGACGACATGCATGTCAAGGGCCCGGTGACAGCAGCCTTGCTGGTTTCAGTTCTGTTTGCAGGATTCTCTCATGCTCACAGTGCTTTAGGAATAATCTCCGTGTTCCTAGATCCTAGTGTTTCCCTCTAGGACTCCTGAAGAGGCCTGCAGGACACATATCGGGTGGGGGTGGAGCCGCAGGAAGCCGCACTTGGGTGGTCTTCACAAATTAGCTGAAGCAGTGACTCATGCAGAGGCTTCCCTGGGGGGAGGTGTCCGTGTCCCCCTGCCGGGACCCTGCCTTTGCCCCTGTGGGTGCTGAAGGGATGCAGCAAGTTCCCAGAAGCTGCAGTCTGTGGGCCGGTGCAGCTTCCAGCAGCAAGGGCTGGGCAGGGGCAGCCAGAGAAATGGGGGCTCTAGGGGAGACATAGCCAGGCGCATGTTTAAAACAGGGCGACTTAGGGGAGGGAAACGTCCAGTGTGGTTAGGAAAAGGATGCGATGATTCCACTTATAGTTTCATTTTGTCTTCTCCGCGAAACAAACTCTTTTATAAATGGCAGGGCTGAGAACAGCTGTGCCTAAGCTCCCGCCCCACCCCCAGCCCTGGACTGGAGAGCCCCCAGGTGGAGCTCAGCAGCTCGCCCGTGTCCTCTGAGCCCGTAGCTGCAGTGATGAACTCCCAGGAGCAACAGGGAAAGCCTCTCCTGTGTAACCCCCAGGGGCAGTGTGCTGAGTACCTGCTGTTGGGACACCGTGGCCCACATCATGCTTTAGACTGAGGAAAGGCACGCGCATGTGTGGGAATTAATTAGAACCACTAGGGGCTACAGAGCAGCTCTCTGCCCTCGGGCTCCTACGCAGTCAAGCCAGGTCTGGGAGATTCTGGAACTCCAGGCCCTCACACAGGTTTTCGATTGATTTTCTCGTTCTTTAAAAAATAGCAACATGTCATGTTTGAAAGGACGTAGTATCTTTACAGAGCGATCTTGCCACCAGCACAGGAGAAAATACTTTTTAGCTAAGTTGTTTTAGTCTGTGTGTTTTGATTTGAATTATTTTTCATTATCACTTTCCATTAATTAACATTGTAAATATTCTTAAAATCCACCTAAAATACATATTTATTAAAAAGGTTCTATGAAATTTTTCATCTTTGGTGAATTTATGCCTAAAATTTTCTAAATTTTAAGATACATCTCAATTAAAATACTAAAATAAATGATACAAAATAGGAAAAAAGTTATTTTTAACAGACCATTATTTGAATCAAAACATACTCCATAAGCTTTGCTCATCTGTTTTGGGAATGTCTTTATTTTGAAATGTGTATTTATTTTTTTAAGAAAAAGACATTTTCATTAACAAAAGATCTTTTTCATTAAGGAAAGCTGATCATTTAACTTTTTAAACATGTTGTAAATAGTTTGGCCATGGCTGTTTATTTTTGAAACATTACCAATAATAGAAATAATTTTGATAGTTCTATAAATAAACCATTTCTGGAAGTTAATTTAATCTAGCAATGAAAGAAATTACTGAGAGACTGGTGATTTTTCTGCCAGTTCTCACCTGTGCAGATTTGTTTTATTTTGATTAACCTGGAAGCAATTGAATAACAAAAAATCATAAACAAACAAAAAAAAGCAGGAGGGGCTAAGAATGTCAGTGTGTCTGCACTATCTTAATGACTCATCAGGATAAATTCCTCTGCTGGAAGCCACTCCTCCTTCTTTACAAAGAGACAGAGGGGCGCAATGTGGCTCTGAGTCCAGGTATCTCTGACTTAGCAGAGTCCCAAGCAATTCTAACAAATTTAAAATTTGTGTTATAAATATAATGAAGAGTAAACTCCAAGGCAGAAATAAGTACAAACTTTCTGTTGTTTGCATAAGATTTCATAGTATTTTTGCAATGCTACATTGAAGAGGAGGTCTTCTTACTTTTTACTTGAGTTGGGAAAACCTGGGACCCTGGGTGTAATCCAGTGTACCTGCCCTAAATTAAGGGTTGCGGGCAGTTGAGCCCCAGGTGGTGTGGGAGGAGTTAAAGTAACACCTGGCATCCTGTCAGTCCCGCTTCACACACAAAGGGCCCGGCAGCAGGAGCGGGTCTTATGCTACACCATCTCGTCCAGGTAAAGACCACTTCCTGGGGCATTATTTATTGTCCATGTGACAACCACCTCACATTTGGCTGCCCTGGGACTGGGGTGAAGACTTAATCTCTTTGACCCTAAAGTTAAATAGCATGGATCTGTCTGTGTTCCTGTCTGTCTGTCTATCCATCCATCATTGATCTATCATCTATCTATGTCACCTAACTAATCGCCCTGTATATCAACATATGTGTTATGTAATATATGTACAATTGTCTTTTAAATTATACGGTGATATTAAGATATCACTGTTATTCAGTGTCGATCTCCTGCTATGTTTGTCTCCTGGGTTAAATTCAGCCATAGCTCAGCAGTTTCTTTCCATCGGTTTGTATATACAGAGATAGAAACTATCCTTTGGAAGCTCAGTTCATGTCGTTAAGGAAGAAAACTCACTGGTCCTTTTCTTGTTAGCGCAATGCCCAGCGAACGAAGTCCGGACAGAATCTTCTGGAGTGATCCTCAGCCCAGGTTACCCAGGCAACTACTTGAACTCCCAGACGTGCTCCTGGAGCATCAGAGTGGAACCGGACTACAACATCACCATCTTCGTGGACTCATTTCAAAGCGAGAAGCAGTTTGACGCCCTGGAAGTGTTTGACGGTGAGTCTCCTTCAGCTCTGCTTACACACCAGTGAGCTAGGAGTGATGGGTACAAACACCCTCACAATGTTTTTGTAATACAGCAGCGTGAATATTTTTTTGAGTTAAATTATATCCCCCCCAAACAGAAAATGAGTTACTCTTGACCTTGAACTGGTACAATCTTAGAAATCAACTGGTCTGGAAAACATTAACATGCTTTTGTTTGTGTTACAGCTTCTAAACAATGAGAATACTTCTGATACACTCTGCAAACGTGCTGACTATTCATTAGCCATTCTTTAATTCTTTAATGTCGAGTTTTGTAGTGTTAGATGCTATCACACAGCTCGTCTTTCCTCTCTAAGTATTCTATTGATTCAGAAGGTACTTTGGGAAATTTAAGATTTAGAAAATAAAGGCCTAAAGGTGATTTAACCAATCTAAACGATTCTTTTAGTAGAAATACATACATTTAATGGCTCACAGAGATTCCTAAATGATAAATGCTATGAGTCTTTAATGAACAATTAAAAAAATAGTCTTATACATTTGTATCAACTCTAATAAACTTTTTTTAATATATCAGTGCTATGCTTAAAAGTAGAGTGTGGTTGAATTGTCAATTTGAAATGGAACCGATGTTAATATTTTACTTTATCGTAGCCCAGGACATTAGACCAAGATACAATGGTGGCTGCCTTAATCACAGGGTTTTCACATGCTTGGGCAGGTTTGTCATTGAGTTCAGATAAGTAACAATTAATTCAGTGAAAACAGATACCTTCTGTAATCAGTTCTACGTGTGCTGGTGCGCCGTTTACTGACTGATGAGTCTTAGTAGCCAAATTGCTCGTGTGGACAGACACCACACAAATCAACTTATGTATTTCAGAGATGAACTGCAAAATCGGAAGAAAAGTACACTTATGTACATAGAGGACAGAAACACAGTGTTTTCCTTTTCAGAGTTTTTTTTTTTTTTTTAAGTGTACAGTAGTTCCTCCTTATTTGCCTTTTTAGTTACCTGCAGACAACTGCAGTCCAAACATATTAAATGGAAAAGTCCAGACATAAACAATTTGTAAGTCTTAAATTGCGGGCTGTTCTGAGAAGTGTGATGAAATCACACACAGTCCCACTGAGTCTGCCCGGGACGTGACCCACCCCTTTGTCCAGCGTCTCCACACTGAGGCGTTCCCACCGGAGTCACTTAGTAGCCCTCTCAGTCATCAGCTCGAGTGTCATGGCCACACAGTGCTGTGTTCAATCACCGGCCTTCACTGAGTAAAGCCCCAAATGCAAGAGTAGCAATGCTGGTGATGCACATGTACCCAAGAGAAGCCAGAAAGTGCTTCCCTTAAGTGAAACGGGGTGTGTGTGTGTGTGTGTGTGTGTGTGTGGTAACACACAGTATATACAGGTTCAGTACCTCCACCATTTCAGGCGTCCACTGGCGGTCTTAGAATATGTCCCCACTGGATAAGGGGGTGGCTGTTTGTTAAAACAGACTCATACTATTAAAGACTTTCCTTTAGTCATCAGCATGGAGAGGAGTAATTAGCCAAGTGCAAAAATGGGCTTATGTCAATGAGGAATAAGGGAAACTCTATTCTGAGGCTAGTTGGGTGTCATAAAACAAATAAAAGAGGCAAGCAGCCCACCTCAGGGTGTGTGTGTGTGTGTGTGTGTTCCTAGTGCAATGTTGTATGCCCTAAGTGCTTACAACCTGATCTCCCCAAATGTGGACAGACCCCCACACTGTCAGCCACCAGCAAAGCAAGTAACAGAGCCAACGTCACAGCACTTGCTGTCAAAATTGTTGGAGGTCTGTCACTAGGTTGGTCCGCGTCTCAAAGATTTTTCTATAAAATGAAAGGTCAGAGTTTTATGTGAATACCTTTTTCAAGCATTGGCATTTTTGTTGCCGTAAATGTCATGTTCATCGCTTCTCACTTTTTTTTTGCATTTTTTGTAATACAATGGTTCTTTTATAGCTCATGAGTTGAGCAAAAAACATGTTGAAAACATTGACTTTAAACTTTATTAGCCCAGGAGTATATTTCTTTCTACAGCTCCAATAGTAGCTATTTCTAAATTAACAACAGAAATAATAATAATAAGTTTTAGTCATTACAGAACTCAACCGAGAAAGGTGTCAAAATGAAGATTGGGGTGTTTACTTGTAAAATCCCTAATAGTTTCCATCTTAGAACAAGCGGCACTACTCCGCTTGTGTCCCTGTCACTTGTCATCACGTGCCTAGGTTGATGTGTATTTTTAAAGAACAGTCCTTTAGAAAGTTAGTTACATGACAGGCAAAGAGAACAGATGGAAAACCATGAAGAATTAGTTCCTGAAACTTTACTCTTGAGTTCTGTCATGAAAACTGACGTTTTTAAATTTCATAAATTCAGGTTAATTAATTTCCCAGTGGCATTTTATTTTGGAATGTGCATTATCTCTTCAGACAGCAGTAACAAGAAGACAAGCACACAAAACACATTCCTGTCTCCTTCAATTATAAAACACAGGGGCCTTTTCTAGAACACTGACCCCAGGACAGTTTCACAGCCAGGAGCCCGTCTCCTGACTGTCCTCCACTGCCACTGCACAGAGCTGCCTGAGTCATTGTTAATGAACCAGTAAGGGCTGCCGTGACCAGATGACAGCTGGCAGCTTAAACAGGAAACACAATGATCTCTCACCTCTCTGAAGTTAGAAGTGTGAGCTCTCGGTGTCCCAGGGCCACTCTCCCGGGTGTGGAGACGACTGTGTCCTCACACATTGTCGCTCTGTGTGTCTGTGTCCTGATGTCCTCTACTCACTCACAAAGACCCAGTCAGACTGGGGAAGGACCCTGTGACCTCATCTAACCCTAATTATCTTCTTAAAGACCCCGTCTTCTAATGTCTTCATATTCTGAGGTCCTAAGAGTTAGGACCACAACATATAAAGTGTCTAGTGGGGGTGAGAAGACAGAGTCAGCCCATAACAGCTTTATTTGGAAAAATTCTCACAACTGCTCTGATTGGGAGTTACACAATGAATGGAGTTGTGTTTTCTCAACCTCTTTGCAGGAGCAAAAATTGTACGCACAATCCTCAAAGATAGGTGTCCCTTAACCTGACAGAGTTTGTACTCCGCCCAGCAGTGAGGCCACTTTCTGCTCCTGTGTTGTGTTTCCCGGGAGTGGAATGTGTCATGGAGAAAAGCCATGAAGGCGTTGGACCCTGAGAAGGTGCTGAGGTCGCAGTCAGTGTCATGGACCCACCCCCGGCAGTGGGACTGTGGCCCCATATCCTGGAGAGGACGTCTCTCAATGCGTGACATGACCTTATGGTAATGGGGGTGGGATGTTAGCTGGATCTGTGCCCCACATGCTGTATTCACTGTGCATTAGACACTAACTTTGCTTTTTACATTTCTAAAGGTTTCAAATGTACACAGAGGTAAAAAAGTAGAAAAACATAGATAGGGACTCATTACTTGACGTAATGAATTTTAAGATTTTATTAAATTTGCTTTACTTAGTGTCTCTCTCTCTCTCTCTCTCTCTCTCTCTCTCTCTCTCTCTCTCTCTCTCTCTCAACAAGGAGTACAAATAAACTTAGGGGCTCCACCCATATCCAATTTCCCTTGTACCCCTCTAGGAGGAAATTAGTATTGTGAATGGAAGCTGGGTGTGGTATGCTTTCTAGTGCTCTGTAATTCATTCTCTCTCTCTCTCCCTCCACCCTCCTTCTCTCCTTCCCATTCTACCTCCATACCTATAATCAGTCTGTCTTCTGTCATCATCCTCTATGGACAAACATACACACACTCAAACACATAATTTATATGTTGATATATTGCAGACTTTTAATTTTTTCACAGTGGCTATCTATTTATCTGCAACTACACTTCAGTTGTCACTATGCTATTTTAAGGATGACCTATGCTGAGACACATTTATCCCTTTCCTTATTTTTAAATGCTGCATAGAATTCCTTTTAATGGCACTTTTTTTTTTTTTTTTTGTTAACTTGAAACTACTAGTTAGGATCTAAATTTGGCCATAAAAAACAAGACTAGAATACACATTTTGCTATATAAATAACACCTTGGCATGTGTCCTAGAGTTTTTAGAAATGTAATTAAACATTCAGTGTTCTTGGATATTACCAAACTGCTCCCCAAAGTGAGGTGCTAACGGATTGGTCCCCCAGGATTGCCTGAGGGGTTCCCTTTTATTCATAGCCATACAATGCAGACATACTAAAGATAGGAAAAATGGCTTCCGTTGTTTTCAATTACCGCTGTTTTATAGGTAAGATTCATTTGAGCTAAGTGTTCTGTTAATAGCATGTACACCGGAAATTACTTGGGTTGGTTATTCATTTATATTCATCAGGGCATACATTTGGTGCTGTGTTCCTTAGGGTTCTTTTGTCCGCCATGGAAAGAAATCTGTCTGTATTGTACCTTTGGACTCCAGTGAAACAAAAAGCTGGAAGTAGTTTGCATGTGGTGGGTGCTCTCACAGCTAAACTTCCCTGTTTTCCCTGTGACTTAGGTCCCTCTGGTCAGAGCCCTGTGCTGGTGGTGTTAAGTGGGAACCACACGCAGCAATCCAACTTCACAAGCAGGGGTCCTCAGTTGTACCTGCGCTGGTCTACCGATCACGCGACCAGCAAGAAAGGTTTCAAGATCCGTTATGCAGGTGAGTGAGCGAGTTCTGGTTTTAGGAACAAAGGTGCTTTGAACACAAGTGGTCTGCATTGAATCCCAAAATTAGGTAGCGATCCATAATGTAAGCCTCATTTCCGAGGACGAATTATCTACTTGCATAGAAATAATATGATGGGAAACGACTCCGAGTGACATCTCTAACCCACCTTAGGTAAAATACCTGTTTGTAGAGTGATACTTTAAAAACATATTGCTCACATCATCAGCCACTGAATTGCGTCTCATGGCAGCAAAGGCATGTCCCAAAAGATAAAGTTATACAAATTAACGTTATACACACTGCATGTTTACATGCTAAGGGAACAAGCAGGAAGAGGTGACCAGAATGCTGCTAATTTCAGAAGTGCCGATCGCTTGCTGGTGGTGCAGTGTGTTTGCATTGGTCTGTGTCTCTCTCATCTTTAGATGTGCAGCCGCTGTTTCTGACGTGTGATGTAGTAGGTCCTTTGTACACTTGTCGCTCTCACGCACCTACTGTGTATACTGCCCTGCAAGAGCTGCAGATGGGCAACTTCAATTTCTGAGATATTTTCATTACGAAACTTTCCCAGCATCCCACTCGTGTCATCCAGTGGTAACAGCTGAGATAAGGACGCTCGCTGCCCACTGTGAACATTTAAGGGAAACACGTCTCACCAGCTGCCTACCCCTGTGCTTGTGTTTCGCTTCACCAGTGACAAAGGACCTTCTGAGGGAGAGATAGGAAAAAGAGTCCTTTTGAGAATAAGATTTCAGCTCTCTCCCAGGGGTACCCTCAGGAAATAGTGAAAAGTGGCAAGGTTTTGAAAAGGCTCCTGCTGTGAGGACAATAGGCATGGAATTCACATCTTCCTTCCTAAAGTTTAATCAAGTGTACCCAGACCTTTGTTTGTCCCTGTTCCCTCAAAGTAGCCCTACAAAAAGCTTCTCAACCGACAGCTTGGGGTTGACATATGCTTTTAGTAGAATGCATGAGGAAGAGCATAGAACAGTGATTGGCTCTGAGTTCATCAAATTCCTGTTCCAAGAAATAATCAGACTTTAGAATTGCATGAATTTCTTTCCAATGTGCGAAGATGGACAGCGCAGGGGAAATCGTGGTGAATGTAATTTGTCTTGTCTTATCTGTGGCAAATTACTTAGTCGCCGGGAGGTATGATTATACCTCGAATTCTGTCTCTCAAAGGCTATTTTTGTTCATCATAGAACAAGAAGGTTCTGTGTTAAGCCGTGTAGGGAGAGGAACATGGAGAGTTTCAGAAAAATCTGCAGATTGTTATGTTTGTCAGTGGACATACCTATCTATCTATAAATACGTAGATATATCTTATAATAAATTTTCATGCTAAATTCAGTGATTCAGTGACTTTTGCTGGGACTAGTGATTCACTAGTGATTTCAGAGCAATGATTAAATGAAGATGTTCCTGAAATAAATGGTATGAGCAAGGGAGCTTCAGCCCATGACATGACTACATGCTGCACCCCAAAGCTTAGCCTTACACTGTGAATTATGGGCTATTCCAACTTCAAAGCAATGTCATTGGTCAACACAGTTGACAAACAAGAATGGAAAGGGCAAAGCGAGTGCCCATCCAGTGTGGTCTGTGCTAAGTGAATGCTGGCTTACAACGCCGCGTCAGGAGGAAATGAACTATCTAAAGCTGCAGCGTTGGCAGAGTTGGAAATGCAGCCTGGTCTGCACGCAGCCGGAAGTGCCTGGACCGCTAACCCTGCCCATCTCTGCCACTGTATGTGCCTGCTTGTGGGCTGCTGTCCTGCGTCCTGCCTTTCCAAGGCACCCCAGCAGCCTGCAGGGATTGGGCACTGGTCTTATACATTCTTTTTCTTTTATAAAAGGTATCTTTTAATTAAATTTATTAGGGTGATATTAGTTAGTAAAGTTACCTAGGTTTCAGGCATATAATTCTGTAATACAATACATCATTTATATGAACACATTGTGTGTTCACCACCCAGAGTCAGTTCTCTTTCCATCACCCTGCATGGCCAGGAATCCAGCGGGCAGACAGACCCCCACGTTCTAATCTACCCATTTCTTGTGAGTGCCATTTCCCGCTCTGAGCTCTTCTGTCGCTTGTTCTAGGTGAGTCAGGAAAGAATAGGTATCTTCAGACCTTGGTGAGAGACGAAATATGGTAGATAGGAAAGAAAATAGACAGTTATTGGACTCCATGGAGTTAGACAATGTTTCTTAACAGACTGAATGTGACAGAAATCACAAGTGACACCAAAGCACGGTGCTTCCTCACCGCCCCTTTCAGCTCTGTCTTCTTTTGTTTCCTCTCCAGCCACAGTGACCCTGACAGTTGGTAGCCATGGCAGCTGATGATACTCAAGCCTACCCTAAACTAAATATTTTGATTCGTTCAAAACTTACAAAGTTTAGTCTGGAACAACTGGGCATAGAAAATGGCATGGCCAGTAGGGCAATGCATCAGGAGCTTCTTACAACAGTTAGTGGATTTTAACATAATTAAAACCACATAACCCCTCCCCCCCTTTTAATGAAATGGTACCTCAGAGGGTCATCCAGCTGAGCATATCCTTTGAGGATTCTTCTCTTAGGACTGTGGTTGATGACAAGGCCACATACAGACATGGCTTCTGGGCAGTGCAGTAACAGGAAACCTCCAGACATTTCCTTCTGCATTGATTTCTCAGCGAAGGTTCTACCTGAAGTACTCACACCTTCCTGTGTGTGCTTTGTGTCCGGAACCCCCACGGTGGGTAGTGCCTTGAAAGCCTCTTTTTTCCAAAGGAACCAGGAATTCCCAATGATTCACAACTCCTTTATTTTCCTGTTTCAGTTCATCTGAAGGGAGCTCACATGCAGCAGTGGAGCTGGTCTTGTAAGAATAAAATGACTTCCTTTCTCTAAATGTGTAAATTAGATGCAGAGCCTTTAGTCATCAAAATGTTACATTCTGTGTAAGACTGTTATTCTAGCAAACACCCCAGCTCTAATTTTAAAAATCTCCCTACAAAGGGGCTGATTAAAGCTAGTGTCAGTCTTCCACTGACCTGAAGGAGTGCTCTTTCTTCAGAGATTTTGTTCGAATTCCATATATTAAAAAAAGTTCGATGTGTACATAATTATAGAGAGTACAAGACCTCTTAGCATTCAGGGCGGGAAGAAGTTAATGGCACTGATAGCAAAATGTTACGTTCTTCTATTTTCTCCATTTAGTGATACGTTTTTTTAGTGTTGATAATCATTTTGTTTCAGAGATGGAGCCCTGAGCGGCACGTCATCGTTCCTCATTCTGGGGACGAGTAAGCGTGTTTCAGTGGGCAGCCAGCCTCAGGGAGGGACTGGGGGTCTGGGTGAGCCTTTCTGATTTCACTCAGAAAGTCAGGGGTCCACCTGCACCCTGATTAGCAGTTGCAGGTAACGGAAACTTACAGACACGGCACTGGACCCTTGGCTCTAGATATTTTGGATTTTTTTTTTAAACATTATGTTTTTTCAGAGAAGTTTAAGGTTCACAGCGAAACTGAGAGAAAGATACAAAGATTTCCCAGAAATGGATAATGACACGTACCCACCATCACAGCGTCACACAGAGGAGTCTCACCACCTTAAACGTCCCCTGTGCTCCCCGTTCACCCCTCCCCCAACCCCTGGAAATAACTGCTCTGTCACTGTCCCCATAGTTGTGCCTTTCCCGGGATGTCACAGCGTTGGGATCACACAGTGCGCAGCCTGAGCAGACTGGCTTCTGTCACTCAGCCACATGCATGTAAGGTTCCTCCATGGCTTGGCAGCTCATTTCTTTAAAACACTGAGTATTACTCCACTGTCTGGATGGACCACAGTTTACTTATCCATCACCCATTAAAGGATATCTTGGTGGCCCCCAAGTTTCGCGATTATGACCAAAGCTGCTGTAAACATCGTGGGCAGGTGTTTATATGGACATTGCTTTCAGTTCCTTTGGGTGAACACCAAGGAGCGTGATTAATGGATCATATGGTGAGAGGATATTTAGTCTTCTAAGACTGCGCACCGTCCCCCAAAGTGGCTGCAGCATGAGCGTCCCCACCAGCAGTGAGTGACAGTTCCTGCTTCCCATCTTCACCTGCGCTGGTGTTTAGGGATGCTTTTTAGAACAAGTTTGCATATTGTTACTGATTTCCCATCATTTCAACCCTAGAGATATTTCATTTATGTCAGTCTTCCCAAGGGACATGCACCAGTCATCGTTTGTTTGTTCGTTTATTCATGTGTGTGTTTGTGCCCGTAGCACCGTACTGCAGTTTGACCCACACCCTGAAGAACGGCGGCATTTTAAATGGGACTGCGGGGGCCCTTGGGAATAAAGTGCATTACTTTTGCAAGCCCGGCTACCGAATGATCGGCCCCAGCAATGCAACCTGTAGACGGGACCCAGCGGGCATGTTCCAGTGGGACTCCCTCCCTCCACTGTGCCAGGGTGAGTAAGAAATGCGGCTTTTCATCCTCACACTTGAGTTCAATGTATTGTCCTTATTTTAATCATATTCTGAAAATTACTGAAGCAGTGACTGTGGATAAAAGGTAAGGAGAAATTGGATGTGGGTTTATGAAAGTACAAATTAAACTTTCCACTGACCACGCAAACAGTTCTGACATTTACACGTGGCTCGATTTAGCTTTATAGCCTGGGTTCAGAGGATGGTTGGACAGTCGTTACATGCTGTGTGGGGTTACGCTGATACTCGTGTTTCATGTTGAGGTGAAAAAACAGAAAACAAACACATTATCTAAGTTAGATAGAACATTTTTCTTTGCAGTTGTATTAATTTAAGAAATCTATTACTAAAAGTTATTTTCCTTATTTTAGTTTAAAAACTTTCTTTCAGCTGTATGCTGTATATTTCATTTTATTTCGGTCTTTTAAATCTAGGGCTTGTTAAAGTTGATTTCAGTTATGTCAGAGAGTGTTTTTGTATTTTATCTGTCATGCATAAATATCAGATTTTCAAATATGGCGTTTTAATTTTTAATTGAAGACTTTGAAGTCACGAAATTTTCAGAATTTTGTCTTGCTGAGATTTACATTCGTAATGAAATGTATTGCTCTTTGAAAGTTAATTATGATTTATAAATGAAACTGCATATTGCTTTCCTTTTTTGCTTCTTTTTCATTAGATATTAGATTTTCTGGTATTGCTCCATGCGATAATAATAGGTATTCATCACACTTATCTTGTGTGACTTTCACCACAGGAGTTAAACAGACACTTCCTCGCATTATTTGTGTCTTACCTGAAACGTTCTTTTTTAATGGAAGATAAGCATAAAAATTCGATAAGCTTGTTTCATTAGGAAGGATTTTTTCTTTTTTCCTTTAAAACGAAAGTACTTTTTCTTTCTAAAGAAAAACTGCTTCTCGTTTTCTTTAAACGTTCTGTTCCTCTGTCTGGGACATAGAATCCGTTGCTGAGAGAGCAGCCCCGGGGGCTGTGTCCTGGGCACTGGGGACAGAATGCCACTGAGGAAAGCAATAACCTAATCAGCAGCCCACATGGGCAAAGGGATGAGAACAGGACTGTCAGCTGTTCCCTGGAGGTGAGTTGTCTCCAGGCTCCAGTGGAGCCTGAGTGGGACGCGTGGTCAGGGAGAAGCCCACAGAGAAGCAGGAAGGAGACCCTCCCGTGCAAGGGCACGTGAGAAAGTGTGGGAGGGAGAGATGGCATTTCAAGCATACTTGAGGAGAAATCAAGGGGTGCCTGGGACATTTTTTGCTGACAACTCTTGACCTGCCTCCCAATTCCTCCCCAGCAGAACTAGTTAATGCTGGATTAGATGACTCAAAAATAGAAAGCGTGCACGAAAAGCCAGGCCCTTCTGGAAGTTCCACGGTTTGGGCTAAGGAATCTGAGGGAGGTGATTGGTGTAGCTCTTCTTTGTGTTGACAAGAACCCAAAAGCAAGGACTTCGGGGACACGGCAGGCTTGACTCACACAGCACCTTCTAGAGGGAGAGTCGGAACATCTTCCTTCAGGTTCCTTCTTGTGCGACCTGTATAATTGTTCTCAAATGATAACCGTTCAGAAGTCTCATTTTTCCACAACAAATCCACCGTTCTACACTTTCCGTTAACCATTCTGGTAATGGCAGTCAATGAGTTTGCTCTTTCATCATAAACTATGACGTGTAAAACATGGAGGGCCCTTCAGAATAACCTAGTTTAATTGACTTATTTTTTATGTATTTGAAACTAAGGCACGTAAAGTGAAGTGACTAATTAATCACCATAAAAATGTTGGTCTGCAATGCAGACTTTCTGCTCCCTCTTCAGTGTTTAATCAAATTGTTTCTTGCCAAAAGAAATTCAACTGGAAACCTTGCAGACACCAATGCTAGAAGTACTTTATATTTTAGATAACTTATGTTAATTTACTGTGGAAGAGTTCCTTCAGTCCTCTCTTAGGTGTCTATAAATTGTGTAAAGTAGCCTTCTAATTATAATAATATACAAAATACTTTCATCAGATGTGAGGCTGTAATGTTTAAAAATGAAAACATGGTAGAAAGTAGGCTTTTAAACCATCTAAATCATGTGGTACAATTCTATAAGCATATTTACCATTTTTTACGTCAAAGTAAATCTTTTAAAATAAATTGTAAAAATGATGAATAAGTGAGAGCCGTTGAGAAAAGACCCTACAAATTTGAATAGAATATGCTGATATGCCACATATTGGCAATTTACACCCCTGCGATCTTTTACTGATGACGATAGAGTCATTAGAGGTGATTCACCTGAATGTAATATAAAATATAAATGTGTGGTCGTTGCACTTTTTAATCAAGAGGAATTAGATGTGTTTGGTTTTAATTATTCACTGTCCTTGGTTGCTTAGAGTGCAGAGCTTTTACATCCTGTAAATGCGCACCTGACTCCTAGGACGCACTCCCCTGGGGAGACGGTCAGGAGGCTGGATAGACCCCCGGTCTCTCTCCACACCAGTTGTCTACTCTGCATAGTGTGATACCGCAGGGCCTCTGTGAGTTCCTAGACATGTCAAGTGTTTGCATGTGCTGGGCTGTGAGGGACAAAACAAACCAGACTTGTTTCTTTCCTTCAAGGGATTCAGACTCTAAACATGAATAAAAGAATTACAAATGATGGCAGCTGCCTTCATGACCCAGAATATGTAGTTATACACTAGGCCGTATACAATTGATTAAACGACGTCCTCCTTCAGGTGAAAGTGTACACCTTTATTCAGATGAATGCCTCTAAAATATATGATCAGTGAAAAATTTTTAAATGGTATAATTTTGAAATGGAAACAATTAAAATGGAACAGCATCACTACGAGAATCACTTCAGAGTCGGGGGCGTTAGGGAGGTGGGGCTGTGCCGGGTCCCCAGGGCTGCCCTGAACTTGCTAACTCGGCTTCCGGCCCAGATGAGCCATCACGGACGGCCTGGAGCAGCCGCGTGGGGCAGACAGACACACAGACACATGTCAGGACTTGGCCGCCTCCTCCTAGGCCCCGCCCCTCATTTGCATATTCAAACCCAGCATCCTCATCTGCATGGAGGGTTACTCTTACGTGTGCCTGGGGCCACCTGCCTTTCCTTGTTCTCCTGAGCAGTTTGTTACCTGACTCTGTGTCGCGGCTTTCATTCTTCATTGCAGCCTAAACCTGTATTTGGTTGACAATTTCAAAAAGTGTTTTAGACTAAATTTGAAAACCCTTTAAAAATAAGAAGTGTGATCATCATAGATTTATTCGTCAGATATTAAGGGACAAATAGTTTCTATTTTGTTGTTGGTGTCTTTATAATTGTAATTTCCATTGTATTTTAAGAATTTTTTTTGTTTTCAGTTTTAAGATAATTGAGAGTAATTTCAAGTTTTTTTAAACTAGTATTTTATCCAAAGAGAGTTAATATATAGAGATGGATTATTACTATCGAGTGATCCTAAACTAACTGTTCATAATTATATGCTATGAAATGAAAGATCCGGTGAACTTTTCCTTAAAAGGCTTTGAACTCTATAAGGGAAAAAGCTTTTTGCGACAACATCAACTAAATACATGTGATATCGCACTATTCCACTCAAGTCAGAACAGAAGTCTCTCATGATTTTACTTGTTCCCCCAGATACATTTACATTACATATAGTGCTCGCTTCAGCAGTATATATACTGAAATTGGTACATTACATATAAAACTGGGGAATGACATTGCCATGTAGCATTTATGGGGATAAAGGTATAAGTTTCTACCTCTGAAACCCACAGACTTTAGACACACTACGGATGCTTCTTGACTTACAATGGGGTTATGTCTCTATAACCCCATCGTAAGTTAAAAATACCGCATGTTGAACATGCCCCTAATACACCTAACCTACGGAACCCCACAGCTTAGCCTCTCCCATGTCACGTGCTCAGAACACTCGCATTAGCCTGCAGCTGGGCACAACTACCTACAGCAAGCCTACGTGACAGTAAAGTGTCCCATTCCTCTGTCATTTATTGTGCTCATCCCTGCCACACCGTCGTAAAGTCAAAACAACCGTCAGTTGAACCATCGCAAGGTAGGGAGTGTCTGTATTCCACATGTTGAAGTCCATACAGCTCTGTGTTTATGGTGAGGGTACACTCCGGAAGTCGACACATTGGTTTTTATATAAAGTGAGGTTAGTCATGCGTCTGTGTGCGCGCTGGAAGATTAGGGCTGACGTCATGGCTTTGTAACCTAACGCAAGCTTCAGGAAGAGACGCCGATTTCCATTTCAATTCAAACTTATCTCTGAATTAAATGCCGTATAAGACTTAGTTCCAGCTCTTAAAGCTCCTACGGTCCAGGGGAGAAATGGATTAATGAATCCGTGTTTTCCATTCAGCATGACATTAAGCAAGAGGAGATGACCATGGATTGGAAGTAGCACAAGAGGTCAGGGGTGTGTCCTCCATTGGGCCAGCAGAGTAGGGACATGAAGGGGTGCGTGATGGAAAAGGGGGACCCAGGCAGGGTTGCCCAGGGGAACTTAACACACGTTTATGTGGCTTTACGTTCTGCCCCGTGTTGGGCTCCAACCTGTAAAGAGCAAACAAGATACGTCCTCTCTGCATAGTCGAAAGCTTTGTCTCTAAGCAACGTGATGGGTCAGTTACGGGCTCCTGTCTGGAATCATGGGTTCATAGAGGCCATAGGAATGTGTGTTGGAGCAGCGATGACCTTCACGAATACAGTGCAAACAGGTTTGTAAGACAACAGTACTGGAAGTATTAAGAAATAGAGTCAGCAAGCCCTTGTGAGAGCGCATGTAAAGGCTTAGGAAGAGAGAAACCGGGAATTTTTGGGTTTCCATTGCTGGCAGCACTGTGGCTCCACTCACTGAAACGTGGACTCGGCGAGAAAAGCAGGGCTGATGGCTCAGTGTGGGCACGCTCACGGCCTTGCAGGAGCCTATGGCAGCGCTGTGTCCTGTCTTCCCAGAGAAGACAGAAGAGGCTGGTGCGGAGACATAGTGGAATTAGCTCAAGAGCCTCATCATTATTTGCTTTTCAGGAGAGGAGACTTTACATTGTAGGCTCTCTAAGGGCCAAATCAAATAAAGCAAATGGTAATTTAAAAAAATGCTGCCATAAATTTCAAACTAAATAGCTCTGCCACAAAAGAAAAATATCCGAGACGTTTTGACAGCAGATCAGATTTGATCACAAACAGCTACAAATCCTGCCATCCATCCCATTGAGATAACTGGGAATTTAATTACTACATGCAAACATTGAAACATTTTAATACTTTTCCAAAACTCAAAGGTCACCATACTTACTTTAATCATTTTTTAATTTTTTTTTTAAATTTATTGGGGTGACAATTGTTAGTAAAATCACATAGATTTCAGGTGTACAATTCTGTATTACATCATTTATAAATCCCATTGTGTGTTCACCACCCAGAGTCAGTTCTCCTTCCATCACCATATATTTGATCCCCCTTACCCTCATCTCCCACCCCTCACCCCCCTTACCCTCTGGGATTTTTTTGAGTGGTTACCCTTAAGTTTATATAAAAGAAAGTCTGATATTTAGAGTATTCCAGTTTCTTCAGTACGCTTACTTTCTCCATTCCCATATTCTGGTTCAGGCCTTTACTTTCCCCCTTTTTATGTTTGGTTGCCACAAATTGTCCCTGTTGATGGTGGTCGAATAGCCTCCTTTAGTATTTCTTGTAGGGCAGGTCGTGTATTAGAAAATTCCCTCAGCTTCTGTATGTCTGGAAAAGTCTTTATTCCTCTTTCATATCTAAAGGATATCTTTGCTGGATATATTATTCTTGGCTCATACTGTCTCTCTTTCAATAGTTTGAATATTTGGTTCCACTCCTTCCTGGCTTGTAGAGTTTCTGCTGAAAAATTGGATGATAATCTAATGGGCTTTCCTTTGTAGGTTACCGTCTTCTTTTCCCTGGCTGCCTTGAGGATTCTTTCTTTGTCGTTGATTTTAGACAGCTTCAATACAATGTGCCTTGGAGAAGGCCTGTTGGGATTGAGGTAATTAGGTGTTCTATTTGCTTCTTGGATTTGAGGATCCAGTTCTTTCCACAAGTTTGGGAAGTTCTCATCAACAATTTGTGTGAATATATTCTCTGTTCCCTTCCCTCTTTCTTCTCCTTCTGGTATGCCCATTATTCTTATTTTGCTCTTTCTGATAGAGTCAGAAAGTTCTTGTAGAGTTCTTTCATTTCTTTTAAGTCTCAAGTCTCTTTCTTCTTCCATCTGTGTAATTTTCAGGTTTCTATCTTCGATGTCACTGATTCTTTCCTCCATTTGGTCAACTACCTAAGCTGGTTACTTCATTCTTAATTTCTTCTATTGAATTCTTAATCTCCAGAAATTCTATTTGGTTCTTTTTTAAAATTTCAATCTCTTTCGTGAAATGCTCATAGTGTTCTTTGATTGTGTTTCTGAGTTCATTAAACTGCCTTTCTGTGTTTTCTTGCATCTCATTGAGTTTTTTCAGAACTGCAATCTTGAATTCTCTGTCATTTAAGTCACACATTTCCACATCTTTAAGTTCCTTTTCTGGAGACTTTTCACTTTCTTTCTGAGCTGTCTTGTTGCCTTGGTTATTCATGGCAATTACTGATTTATTATTTCTCTTCCTAGACATCTACAGGAGTGGGTTCTGCAACAGGTTGATAGGAAGAGGTCTTTCTTTTGTTTTCCAGTACTTGTTGGTAGAATGTTTTATTTTCTCTCAGACTGCAGCCTTTTTTTCTCTCTCACATGGTAGTGCTATGTTTTCTCTGCACTATTCCAGCTTCTCACACAATGGGGTGATTCCCTGGGAAATGGGCTTCTCCTCTGTTAACAGTTCACGTGGGTCACAGGGTGCAGTGTCTGTGTGGGTATGTGGAGAGCTTTTGAAGTTCCAAAGCTCTTTCTGCACCAGATTGAGAGCCCATATGTTTCAGAAGTTCTGTTTACTCCTGCAGGGATCCGCCCAGATAGGTGGGGCTCTCCTGGGGGATCCACCCAGATAGGCAGGGTGAGTTGTGAGAGGTGGCCCAGAGCAATGGCAGCGACCACCACCACAGCCGGTCCTGCTTCCACAGCTCCCTCCCCTTTGCTGGAACTAGTTGGGCTGCGAATCTGTGTCTGCGGTCCACAGTTCTCAGAACTGCAAATATTTTGGTCTTTTGATCTGACACTGCTATTGTTCCTCTTCTAGCACCGGGCAGGTGGGGGCAGGGCGAGCTCTGGGAGGGTAGGGAGGGGGCGGCTAGTCTCCGTGCCTAAGGCTTCCGATCTCTGCTCACCAGTGAGGGCTTAAACCACCGTTTTCAGCCTTCTTTTCTCAGTCTTTTCTCCAAGATCTCTGCCGTGAGCGTTGGGTTCAGCGGTTTTGTATGCTGCCCCCTCAGCCCTGTGGGCCGTAAGCGGAGCCCTAGCAGTCCGAGTCCTTCCCTCTCCCGCAGCGGCGGTAGTTCCGGGAGCAGCGGGCTCCGAGCACTGAGCTAGGTCTGTGTCCTGCGCCAGCGCGGCTCCGTCTCCGCACTTCTCCTCTCCCTCCTCCCCCGCTCGCGCGATTCACCCACCTGGAGGTGAATTCAGTAGTGGGCCTCTCCGTCTTGCCTGTCTGCTGTGCAAGGAGTCCTTTGTGGAGTTATTGTTGTCCCATTAGTTGTAAATTCCAGGGGAGCGTTACAGAGGCTCACCTCACGCCGCCATTTTGATGACGTCTCAGCACTTTAATTATTTTTAGTTGAAAATGGACTTAAAAAACAAAAATGGATCGAATAAATAACAAACATCTCTTGTGGCACCAGGAGCCTAATGTTTAATATTTATTTAATATATTTATACATTTAATATATATTTACTATTTCAATTTATGATTTAACATTTCATTAGTGAGGGTACCTTAGTAAGTTAACATTACCTTAGTGAGGTAATACTGTAAAATTTCCTCAATGTTTTGAATAGCTTTTCTGTTAATCTTAACAGAAGAATAAATCTAAGTTAGACATTTTCTAACGGAATTATGATGTTGGCTTTTCTTTTTTAAAATTTTGTCTAAAATAATATTTTGAAATGTTGACTATAAAATATAACGCTTGCCTTTTAGTAAATGAGTAAAGTCCGTCCCCGGAGTGTTCAGGTCTTTGCCTTTTGGGCTCCAGCTACTGATCACGTAACAGTGACTGTACTGTGTCCCTAGGACACCCAGGAAACACTGTCCCTTGTGGCACCTGGTAAATGTTTTGAAAGGGGAAAAAAATTGTGTTTCTGTGACATTCTAAGATGTTTTTGAAAATTATTTTTGTTTCCTTTAAAGATGATTTATCTTGTGTCAGAGTGTGTTTTGTTCTCTCATTTTCATTGACTGTTTGCCAGTGGCATCTGAGAAACATGGGGTTTGGAGAGAATAGTCACGTGAGGGTCAGTTGTCCTAGTCTCCCTAAGCCTGTTTCCTGCCGTGGAAAACAGGAAGTTTGCTATCTAGTTGTCAGGACTATTGAGAGGATTAAAGAAGTAACTTGGCATAAAGTTTCGAGTTTTACCTTCCTGGTAGTGATTTCTATGATTGGATCTGGAAGGGGATTTGTGGGGCACCTTCTCCAGACTTCCCCAGGGACCCGTGGTTTGGAAGTGGCAGAGCCCAGGTCACAGCCCCGGGCGAATCTCTTCCAGAGCTCCGCATTTGCCAAGATAACCGGGTGGTTTGTAATAGGCACTTAGAAAATTCTGGACTTTTCAAGTCTTTTTTCTCCCTTTGCTTGACCTTTTAAAGTACTTCTCTCAGAAACCCTGTGTTGGTTTTTCTATTCCTCAATAAAGCTGGGCATATCTTCTGTCCTTCAGGCTTCATTTCCTGCTTCACAGCAAGAAAGTCTGCCAAGCAGCTGTTTCCATTATCAATACACTAATCTTATTCATCTTGAAGAGAAGCCTCATTCAGAACTGAAATTTTTGGTGTTATCTCAGAGATCCAGGGCCCCACTTTCAAGTGTCCTGTGTTAGAGAGAGAGCAGTTCCCAAGCAGCTGTTCCCTTTAAAGCTGGGTTTCTCCAGAGCCTGTTGCCGGCTGGGGCTTTGCCTCCCGGTGGCTGGTGTGTAGTGTTCAAACAGCTTTGCTTGCCGTTTGCTGGCAAGAAAGTCAGGGGAGGTGATGTCTCTCATAAATTATGTGATTACGCTTCTGTTCCTGAAGTTGGCCGTGAGAATGGACCCATAGATGCCTGTGTGCTGCTGATGGGTGCTGAGTTCGCCCATGCACAGGGTGTGGGTGGGACGAGAGACGGCGTGGGGGCAGCTGAAGCAGCACCGAGCTGTGCATCTGCTTCTGCGTTCCTGTGACGCTGCAGACACCATGGCACCTTTCAGAAGGAAACCATTTGGATGTTTACTTTTAAAAATAGCATCATGATGGAACATTAGAAGGATGGGCTTGGTGCCTCAACATAAATGGATTGAGTTATTTTGTAAATCTTAAAAACTTTTCCTTATGGGTGTAAAATGCATAGGAAATTGCGAGTCTTGTCTCGATTTTTTTTCATACAAGTTTATTGGCTTTTGTGAAACAATCGAGCTCCTATGTGTTATGATAATGCAGTATTTCTTAAAAGTTCAGTATAATATGTTTTTAAAAATATCAAATCACATGTTAAGATATATAAGAAAATATGTATACATACAAGTATGCACCTAATTTATTAGGTCCTGAGTCCACACGGTTCAAGCCAAAACCTGCTGAATCCAACTAAGCGTATTGTAAACGGGTTTATCCCACTTGCTTCTGATCTTAGGGGGTTTCGCTTGACTGATTGGACCTTGGAGAATCCACCGTCAGACCCCCAATATCTGGCCCTGAATCCCTGGCATCCCCACATTGGGGACCACGTGTCCTGACTTCACAGAGGGCTGGCGTCTTCCTGTGTAACAGGATCAAGCCCGCTCCCTCCTGGCTTCTTTGAAGGTTTCAGTGTAAAAGGTGATGGGAAACCTTCACCACATAGTCAAGTATTAACAGGCACCGAGAGAAAAGGGCCGCTAACACGACAGAAACATTGTCTTCTGTGAGTGTTTCCAGTAGGTACGCGTTGACTTTCTTCCTAGCACAAGCTCCCCAAATGTCTAATCAAGGTCGAAAATATGTAAGTAGCTCATTTCTCACTGTAATGAGAACAAAGCAATAAGCACATGTTCTGCAAAGGGCTGGGTAGGAGGGGTTTTAGTCTTCGTGAGTCACATAGTCTGTGGACATACTCTTTGTTTCTAAAATGTTCACAATTTGGTTAACATGGAAAAGCCATTTTTAGCTGGCGAGCTGTGCAAAACCAGGCCACAAGCTGGCTCTGCCCCACAGGTCGTTGTCTGCTGGCCTCTGACCTGAGTGAGTGCGAGGATCGGCTGTAACGCAGAGTGTAACTCCGCCAGTGCCAGTGACCTTCTGTAGCTTGTACATTCTGCCTGACACATGGAAGAGGAGTGGCGTCCTCTGTCGTCCGGCGTGGAATGTCCACCCTGTGTATCCATGTTTTGGTCTGTGTCTGGAAAGTGGTTGATAGTAAAAAATCAGGAGTGAGTGGAAACGTGCCTACAGGGCAGTTGTGTGTAAGAGCAGTGCTGATGGGAAGCCCTTGAGCTTCCTGGGCCAGGAACCATAGCAAACATGCACAGCAGTCATTTTCCAGGAGAGTCTTGTCTGTAGGAGCAGCTAGTAGAGCTCAACCATGAATGTCCCATTCGAGGAAGTCCCTGTGACGGGCTTCTGCTTCACTTTGAGCCCTGAGCCTGACACAGCACTCAAAGTATTTCCCAAAACAAACGGGGGGCTGTGCATTTCCTGCATTCCTGGGGGGATGCAGGGGGGGTAAGAGCGCCATCAGCACAGCTCTTTCCATCAGCCTGAAAACGGTGGCCCTCATTCGATGACAGGCAGAGGAAGACACACCGTCAAGTGCCCTGTGTGCAGTTTAAGAAGCCGACCGACACTGAAGACTGGGTTGTGGTCTTTCATTGAAGGGCCACCCGGCGAGCTTCCCGGGCGTGCTCACACTGAAAGTGTCAGTCCCAGGCAGAGGGAGCAGCTGCGCCTGAGTGACAGCGGAGGGGCCAGCCCACGAGGGCGTTGAGGGGACGTCCCCAGGGCACACAGGTGACAGAGGCAACAACTTCCTCACACTCAGGAAGTAGAGACAGCTGAAAAGTCAAGAGAAGTGAACAGTTCTAAGAAAAGCATTGATGAGTGCCGGAGAGCTAGAGTGAGACACAGACAGGACACCTGAGTGCTCCCTGGGTCAGGGAGAAGCAGGATGAGCTCTGAGGCTGAGGTGGCGGGGGCGAGGGGGGGTGTCACACGGTGAGGAAACGTCCAGCAGGAAACCTGCGCTTCTGCATGAGCGGCGTTCTCCACTGTGGCTCCCCTTGGATGCCTGCAGGCATCCGCCCTATGTCCCCAGGGGACGTGGTGCCCTTCTCTGCCAGTGTCAGCACTCAAAGCTGCGTCTTGTCCCATGTACCTGCAGATTTCTTGTCCTAGGCCAGCGGTGCTCCACTTTCAAAGTCCAAAGGGTCATCTGGAGACTTGTGAAAGGACCACCCCACCCACATTCTCATGCAGCAGATGCCAGGGGCCTGGGCTTGTGCTTTGCAGGTAGAGCAGGTGCGTAAGGAATACGGGGATGCTTCCCTGTCTTACAGGCAGAGATGGTGTCTCCAAGTTCTGCCCGATGGCTGAGCCACAAAAGTCATCGATGAAAATTTATGAACAAACCCAGGGCTCCACTGTCTCTCCCATCACCTTCCATAATACGCGTCCTGACATAAGCAGTGTTGTTGGAAAAAGCACAGTTTGAAATTAGGTCACTGGTGATGTCATCATCAGCTTTCAAAAACAACATCACAGGAAGAGCTTGCAGCGTTCAGAATCTCCCCGGGCGTGGCGTAGACCACAGAACCACGTGGTTGGGGTGTGGCCCTGGACAGTGTGGAATTCAAGCCCCTTCTGACTGGCACGTGGCCTGATGGGCTGAATTTTGCCCCCCCCCCCCCCCCCGGACAGGTTAGCTGGAGTCCTGACTGCAGGAACTCAGAATTGGCTATTTGGAGATGGTCTTCACAGAGGTGACAAGTTGAAATGACGTTTTTCAGGCGGGCCCTACGCCAATGTGACTGTTGTCCTGGTAAAAAGAGGGTGTGGGGACACACAGGAGACCACGTGAGGAACGTGGTGAACACAAGCAAGGAGAGAGGCTGGGAAGGTCCTTCTTGGTGGCCGTCAGGAGCCGACCCTGCGGACCCCTGGGTCCTGGCTCTCATGTCCCGGTGTGCGTGGTCATGTTTCTGTTGCCTAAGCCCCGAGTGTGTGGTGCCCTGCCACGCTGCCGAGTGCAGTAAGCCGAGTGGCCGCCCTGCACGGAACCTGGCCCAGTCCTCTGCTCTCACCTTAGCACCTCCAGGTCCCCCAGTTTCCCCAGTAACCGGCCCTGTGAGTCCCGCCCCCTCACCCCTTCCCTGGCAGTATGGCCCAGGTGGGCCCAGCACCCGGAGCTGCCAGATCTCAGCCCTCTGAGCCCTGTCACCCGCAGTCCCCAGTGCAGGGGACTGAGCCCAGCCTCCCCCATCCCCCCCATGTCTGTGCTCCTTCCAGGAGTGTCTGTTCATGAAGAGCCGCTCACTGTTTCCCTGTTGAGGGGGATGGAAGTCAGACATGAGATACGTCACCATCTTGGGGATGTCCCTCTCTGATGGGTTTTTTTGAATGTAACAAACAGGAAGCAGTGGACAGGGAAACACGACTGGTCAGAGGGCTCGCTGACCAGTGCGCGCCTGGGGCTGAAACTGAAGCGCCTTGGCCTTCAGCCCCGCCCGGCACATGTGAGGTTCACACTCACGTCTGACCCATTCATCGGCCACGTGGCCTTTCTGGCCTCAGTTAGAATCAGGCTGCTGTTAGGGGGAGGCCCTGGTGGAAAGCTGACGTCCCAGCAGGTTTTCCGCTCTGCCGAAAGTCCAGGACACATGTGCACCCCGAGAACCGTGCTGTTCACTGGCAGGCGTTTTCACCCGGAGAAAGGAGGTTTGGTGACCGCTTCCTGGTCGCTTTGATGTGCATTTCGCTTAAAAGAACACAGTGCAGGCATATCAATTTGTCCTGTGGCCGATGTTTGAATGCGGAAGCTCCTTCTTAGCTCTGTTCTTCAGATACTGATAATTAACTGTCAACATCCTTTGTTGATCTCCCTGCTGGGTGTTTGTGTTGTGGGTTTGTTTCATGTATTCCTTGGTTGCAATTCCTACTTTAGTCAAATTAATAGAGAACACCATTAAACTGGGTCCTCCCATACAAAAGCTTAGAAACAGATTCTCCCCTAATTCTGCTAGTCTGGATTTGCACAGACACAGACTTGGGAAAAGCTAGGACTCTGACGGTGACTTCACCTCATCCCTGAAGCCTCTGCGAGCTGCCTCTGGGATTCTTTTCTTTAAAAGTAATGTATGAGAGCATGGGGTCCAGGCTGTACCGTGCTGGGCACACTCTGCTGTGCCCCTTTCTGGTACCCGAGCAGGAGAGTGTCCACAGGTACTCCATCTGTGGTTAGTTCCTCCCAGATGTCACGTGGAGGCAACAGTGGGGTCCCCCTGAGGGGACGACAGGAAGTTCCAATCTGGGCACGTGCACACGGTTTGGAGTCAGGGGCTGACTCCAGTCTCGGGCGCCTTGGTGACCACATGCCAAATCATGAAGTGCCATACTGTACTACACTCGATGCGCGTGAGTTGGGACAAACTGTCTACAGGTAGGTTGTTGTGATGTCAACTGTTGTGTTCCTGTCACGCTGCTGGCAGAGGGTAGCGTGTGTGCGTTTGTTTTCCGGGAAGATGCAGGTACTCAGACAGGCAATGGTCATTGCAATCGTTTATAATTTTTTCTTGATTTGAATTATTGGAGAAATAATACAATTTCAGGTTGAAAATTCTGTTGTACATATGGCCTGAGGTTTTATTTTTTAGAAATTTGTGTTAGAAATATATTTTAATGACCTTTAAACAGTGATTGTACACACGCACACACGCACACACACACATCTTTATGAATCAATACTGTTTGTCATCAGTAGTCTCCCAATGTGACAGGCTGCTCTGAACCTTCAGCTACTGGGAATGATACCAGCAGTGGGAATTCTTGTGCTGAGTCCAGAAAGTCTTGACAGGTCTATAAGGGCCCCAGGGTTTTCTATAAAAAGCGAGTAAGCATTATGTTAGGCAGCAAAGTGAGGGATTTCTGAAACCCATGGAATCAAAATCATAGAAAACAAAACAGGAAGAAATCAGCCGAGAAGACTTTCCCCTTTTTTTGACAATGGACAGTAACTGGGGCACAGCAGGACAAAAATGGGGTAACTCGTAGTAGTGTTTGAATCGCGCTGCAAATCGTGAAAAGCTGGAGATATTAGTGGCATGTGGTAGTGAGATTGACTTTCTGGGTGGAAACACAAGGGAAAAGGGAAACTGCAAAATGTTTTATGGTACTTATTCCAGTGAAGAATCATCCTCGTGTGGTGGAAGGAGCATGAGCTCCAGACTTGGGCGTTTGGTTGGAGGCCAGCTTGACCCTTTCCTGACTTCTGGGTAAATGGTTTCATGTTTCTGGAGTCAACACTTAAAATGAAGATAATGACACTGACTCCGCTTGTTAGTGAGAGGAAGCAGTGAGACAATGTGTGTTTTACAGCATACACAGAGATGCATCTTAAATACTTATGCTATTATACATTAATATTTGATAGAAGATGAATATAATTATTAAATTAACATGCTTAGTATACTGTATTTATATAGTATATGTTTATTGAATTAACTTAATTTACTATATTGTGATATGAAGAATGTTAATTAACATTATTATATTAACATTACTATAATGAGAAGGATAGTTGGACTAATTTTAAATTAGGTCTTTTGAGATTTAAATTCTGATCCTCACTTTGCTCTTAAATATTTGTGTGAATCTGGAAAAAAGCCATTCAGTGTCTCTTGGCCTTGACTCTTCCCTTGAAAAATGAGCGGTTTTGCTGACCTGCATGGTCTCCCTCACCTGGAAAGACCCATGAGCCCAGGAAGAAGCACTGCTGGCCACTTGGAGACCAGGCGTGGGAGGTGGGCACTGAGAGGGCAGAGGGGCCCAGAGCACCCGGCAGTGACTTGGAAAAACTCCGAGATCGTAGAAAGGCTCGTGTGTGCGCACGTGTGAGAGAGGAGAAAGTGTTGCTGTCTGCCCTGTTTACTGATGGCTCCCGACGACTGAGACCCGTACAGGTGAAGAAAGGCACAGCCCATTCAATCCCGAGTCTGGTTCTGAACCCGGCAGGCCCCACATGGCGAGCCAGAGAGATGGGCTTGGAGGAGACTGGGTAACTCAGCCACCTCCGAAAATCCCAGTGGACTTTCATTGGGCTGTCCCTCTTTGTAACGACTGCATCACACCCTCACCTTGACCTGACCTGATCTCCTCCTGAGGCTGACGACAGTAATTCAAAGCACTAATTCACCTTAACTCTCACTGACTCGCCCCACGTCTGGGGGGCCAGAGATTACTGCTAGCTTCAGGGGGGTCTCTGGAGCTCCCATTCCTGTGCAATTACCAGAGTTGATGATACCCTCCATTACCCTTTAAACTGATGTCAGAGGACTTTGCTAGAATTTTGGTCAGTTTTCCCTCCACAGGCAGTCTGCAGCACTGTTTGACAGCTGTCCCTGTGTCCTGTTTCTGAAAACTGGTGACTCACGCTTTTACTGTCCCGGATATTTGTATTTGAAGTTGTCCAGACGTGAGGACGAAAGAACGTGAGGGACCCATGACTAGTCAAGGGTCAGCATGCCCCCAGACGCCATTTCGTAATAAATGTCGTTGATTCGTTTCTACCACCTGCTTTCAGAAAGAAATTTCACCAGCTGCTTAGTTTGTTCAGATGCTGAACTCTAATTTTAGTTTGTGTTGCTGGCTTATTATCTCTTGTCTATCTCCTCAGGCTTCGTCTGACCAAATCTGGGATTTTCATGGAGTCGTTCATTTGAATATATTCAAATCCAATTTGAAATTAATTGCGAGGTGTTGAATATTGAACCGCTTGTGGTAGTTTAGCTAACGGGAATGAAGTGTAGTACCAACGTCATTGTGTGGAGAACTGGAACAGAAGCTGTTGGGCAGAGAGGCCATTCTCTCCCACCCGGACTCCCTGTGCTTTGACTTTCGTAATCAGCCATCGAAATGTGGAGGGCAAGTCTGTACGTGGTTATTAACTTTTAATTCTCATTGCTGAAGACTCACTTGCCCGTGTTCACGTAGTTTATTTAATTTTCTGGGAAACAATTGGCGCCCCTAGCGGGTGATAGCCTCTGAAATTCTAACAACTATCAATCACCTTCGCTCGCGTTCTCCTTTGATGAACCCTCCCACTCCAACTTGATCATTTTTACTAGTTTCCTGCTATTACCAAGGAACCTGGTTTCTCCGCTGTATGACTACTTTGGATTTATCAGTGTGGTTTTCTTTCATGTTTTGAGAAAACTCTTGTGGGATGTTTTGTAGGCGTGCCCGCTCTCTCCCTGTCTCCATTTCTACGCATCGGTCTCAAGCTCTGTGTCTGATCTACACATCTATCTAAGTATCTATTTATATTTTTCCTTTTCACTTTTTCTATTTAATAATAGACACATTATTTGCTTGGTTCATGAACTGATTAATTCCAAGTCTGTTGCCCCTAGATGTGCTGGGGAGCATTTTTCTAGCCCCACTCATATTTATTCATATACTTTTTTCATTGACTAAAATGTTATGTGATTCACTGGAGAAGTATAGCAGATTCCTATAGTAATGTTTTCTCGTGTAGGCACAATTGTTTCGGGTTTGTGAGGTTTTGTTCTCTCATTTTTTTTCCTTTTTTACATGCTTATATCCTGGGTAGAAAAGGAAAAGGGAAAACCACGTTTCTGGCCCTTGATTCTGAAACTGAGACCCTAATCTGTCTTTGGTGCTCACTTGTTGAGATTTTAAGTTGGCAGTTGCTTAAACTCATGTGGAGTATTTCTAAAAAATCATAATTACCTTTTCTGGAAGAACTAATAAAGCTTTTCTTTTCTTTCTTTTCTTTTGGAAAAATATGACATTTTTTAATTGCCAACTGTGAGAAAATAGGGGTGACATTTTCATTCTGAGCCCCTCTTTTTCTTAGTTCTGTCACCATTTCTAACAACCTGTATTTGGATCGCATGCTTATTTCTTCTTTATTTTCTGCGTATGATTTTTTTTGCGGGGGGGCGGAATCTTGCCAACATTTCAAGTCAGTTATTTTGAGAATTTCTGAGACCCACAAAGTTCATTCTGTTAAAAACCTGTTTCGTAGTTCCTATTGTTCACTAGGCAAGTTGATCTCGGCTGTTCTGTTTGTTCACTTGTAAAACAAAGAGGAAAATTGGTGTGTTGACTGACTACGGTGTTAAAACACCACGTCCCAGGATGGCCAGGTGACCATCTACAATAATGTGATTATCCCTATTTTGCAGGTGGTAAAACTGAGGCTGACAGAGAGTGAGGGAACTGCCTGTCATCAGAGCCAGTATGTACATGTGTGATTAGCTGTGCCATCCTATCATGACACCCTCAGTGTTAGGTAAAGATCTGCCCCAAAATGCAGGTTCCCGTGAACACCAGCCGCGAGTGATGGCGGCTTTCTGTGAGTCCTGTGGTTCCAGACAGAACGCTCTCAGGTCACTTCCAAACCTGAGAGGGTCAGGGTGGTGACTGGAGCAGAGCTGGTGTATAGCTCACCTAATGTCGCTTGAGTTTTCCTCCAGCTTTCCTTCTCGAGGCACTTGCTTTTTACTGAGGGAAACTTTGTCTTCTATTCCTAAGAAATGGCTCTTTTTTGTAACGCGTTCGCCTTTGCCTCCCTGGGCCTGTAGAAACACATGGGAGTCAGTCACGTGTCACGGCCCCGCCGTAGCAGCAGGTTCTCCTCAGGACCCAGTGAGGCTCCTGGGCTGTGAATCGCCTCGTGTGCTGACCAACTGGCTCCCCTCCCTCTCCATGATCTTTGGTTTGTTTCCAATTAATAAGTACTTTGTTTTTCCTTCCTCGGGTTATCCTCTGCTAAATATTTCCAGGAGGTTTAGAGCAGCGAAAGAAATCCTCAGCTAAGGCCCGTGACCCTGCGCTTCCCGTGTCAGGGCCGCCTGTGTCTGGTTGTACGTCTGCTTGCTTTACCATCTGCAGAGTAAGCCATTGCCTCCCTCTGTCTGGCCTCATTTTTGGAAGCACTCCCTTTCCTCCCCCAAACAAATGAAGGATGTTTCTGATGCTAGTGTGCGCTCTTTTGTAAGGGTCTGACATCATACCTGTCCCCACGAAGGGATAAACGCACTATGAGCTGTCAGGTCCCCTCAGCCTCTGCGTTAGTCACGCACGTCCCCTCCCTTTTCCCTGCTGTTGTCTGTCTCAGCCTCACCCCTGCATTCACGGCTGGCCAAGCATCAAGGGAGGCGTTGCTTAGAATCTGGTTGTCCTTGGGAAATCCGAGAAGACGGGAATAAGCAAAACTAAAGAGAAGAAAAGGGGCCCAGACATATTACCATGAATGCTCAAATTCAATGTGGCCTTATATTTCCAGAATTATAATCTGGAAACCTATTTCTAACCTACTTATTTATACATCTATCTATTTACTGCTGGTGACTGGACATCAGAAATTAGAAACTATGAATGTGGTGAAATATCGCAGGTAGGTCCTTGGGACAACAGGGGACTAACTGTGAGGCCGGCATGGGGTCCGCTTCTCTGCACTCCCAGCCCCGACACAAGCCTTCTTACTATGTAGAGGAATCTGGGCCGTTTCTAATTCTCACTTTCCTTAGCAGCTATTAGTCAGGGTTCTCCAGAGAAACTCAGTTATCACTTGCATGTCATTGGTTACTCATAGGTACTGCCGTATGTGTGTGTGTGTGTGTGTGCGTACATACATACATACACATACATGCATACATACACACACATGCACACACAGACATACATACACAGGCATGCATACACACATGCATGCATGCAGACAGACATACATACATATACAGACAGACAGACATACACAGGCATGCATATATATGTGTGATCAGTCCTTTTATCATTTTCTCCGTGTGAGCAACTATGTAGCTTATATTTTTAGTACTTCCTATAAAATCACTTGGCTTTCCCTTGAAGGAAGCCCATGACTTCTGTATTATTTGCCTCTGACACTTTTCTTATTAGACTGCAAAAAATTGACTCTTATTTAATTACTTGACCCAACCTGATTATAAACACAAAAGCCAATGCAGGCACTAATATTATCTAATAGAACCCAATTATAGACAGTAATCTACACAATCTAGAATGTTCTTATATTGTAATTTTTTGTTACTATTTATATGTGCACACACATATACGAGGGGTGCCAAAAAAATGTATACAGGTGGACACTTTGGTCAACGTTGCTCAAGCAGCAGCTCACCATAATCAGAAGTGTCTGGACGGTGATGGGAACCACTTTGAGCTCCTCTTGTAATTGCAGAAGTCAAATGTGACTTGTATTCATCTTTTGTTATTGGTATACATTGAGTATTACAATTTTAATACAGTTTTCCTTTCTTAAATTGTGTATGCATTTTTTGGCGCCTTCTGTATATATGAAGTTAGATATATACACATACATAATTGGAAATCCTTACATGCAGACACCATGTACGTAAACTGCTGAGAACCCACAGACCCTGCTGGAGACAGCGGGAGTGTCACTGTCCTGTCGTCGCAGCTCAGACAGATGTCCTCCCGTGGTCCAGAGCCTGCTCCACACCACTCACCACCTCCCGCCATCCCCGGCCCAGCTCTTGACCTCGTTGCACTCCTGCATTTTTGATGTTCAACTTGGTCTTTCTGGTTGTGAACTTCCTACCTGGGAGACTGCCTCCTGGATGTCCCATCTCAGACCTTATGGTTTAAACGTGCCTCTCTTGCCAGGCTGTAGGGAGCCCTTCAGCCGGGCAGGCTTCTCCCCGTGCGTCAGACCCTGGGGCTCCCTGGGCTTTGTCTTCGCCCTGTGAGCGGGGTCCAGAGAGAGAAGATAGACATTCACTTTGAGATAATGGGGACATGAATATGGTATCAGTAGGAGGAAATGAGGAGACAGAGTACGAGACAAATGTTCTTCCCATTAGCAGATGATGATTGGCAAAACCAACCACATCAGAGCAGCAGAAAGAGAAGTGAATCAAAGAACCTAGCTGTTCTTACTGGGAGAAAGCGTGGCGGGCGGCTGGGATGGGGGCGGGTGACAGCCCAACCCGTGCACAGACGTGAATGGAGATGCAGCCAGTGGTACAGGAAGCATATCGAGTGGCTGGATATTCAGATGTGAGAGTCACCGGCCCAGGGTAATAGGCAAAGCCCCAAGAATCGCTGAGCTTTTTGAAGGGAAAAGAAATGCAAGGTGAGTGTGTGAAGTGTGGAAACCTAAGAGGCAGCAGAAAGAAAAGGGGCCATTGTAAGTTACAGAGAACAGTCACTTGAAAGAAGGAGGAAGCAGAAGTTTTTTTTGTTTTGTTTTGTTTTTTTAATTTATTTTTTATATGAGTTTTAGGTTTAACAAAACAGCATAATGATTAGACATTTAGACCCCTCACCAAGTGATAACCACCTAAGTCTACTCCCCTCTGACATGGTACATAGCTGTTACAATACCATTAACTGTATTCCCTGTGCTGTACTATATATATATATATATATATATATATATATATATATATATATATATGTATATATATATATACATATATATATATATATATACACACACACCCACATACATACATATATGGTCACAGATGTAAAATACATACATATATAAATATATATATATATATATATATAGAAAAAGAGAGAGAGAGAGGAAAGTATACATATTTTAAAAAAGGAAAAATTGTTAAAATGGTAATACTCAATATATACCGATAACAAAAGATGAATTCAAGTCACATTTGACTTCTGCAATTACAAGAGGAGCTCACAGTGGTTACCATCAGTGTCCAGACACTTCTGATTATGGCTAACTACTGTTTCAGCCACGTTGACCAAAGTGTCCATATTTATGGCACCCCCACATATGTATGCCATCATACTCAATGGGGAAAAGCTAAAACCATTCCCCTTAAGATCAGGAACAAGACAAGGCTGCCCAGTTTCACCACTTTTATTCAACATAGTACTGGAAGTTCTAGCCACAGCAATCAGACAAGAAAAATAAAAGGCATCCAAATTGGAAAGGAGGAAGTAAAATTGTCATTATTTGCAGATGACATGATGCTATATTGAGAGACCCCCCCCCCAAAGATTCCACCAAAAAAACTATTGGAACTGATAAATGAATTTACTAAAGTAGCAGGAAACAAAATTTATATTGAGACATCAGTTGCATTTGTATATAGCAATAATGTGAAACAGAAGTGTTTTTAAACCTGCAGAGACAAAAATGACTGCTGTTTGTATGGGCTTAAACATGAGAAGAAAGAGCCCCACGTTGATTTGTTTGAAACCAAATCGTTAAATCTCTCATGAGAGATGTAATAGAAACAATCTGGTTTACTACAGATTTAATTTTTGCTCTCTTTAATAAGCACATGGCAAGGAGATTATCCATGTACTTCACATCTTATTTCCAAAAAACGTATGCATTGTGAGTGTTTGTGTAAATAATGTTGGTAACATTTTGTCACTTATTTTGTACCTACATTGTATTGGCACAGAGCTGATTTGTACACATTATTTCATTTACGCCCCATAATTACCTTTGAGATGGGTATAGTTAGCCTGAGAGTAATGAGACAAGGTTCGTTAAGTAACTTAAGTCACACAGCTGGCAAATGTCAGAAACAAGAACTAATTCAGAAGTCTGATTGTAAAGTCTGTGCTCTGGAACAGAAGGGAATTTTACAGAGTGAGTATGCCGGGAAATATAATGCTATATTAATACGATTTTCAAAAACAAAACTAAAACTAAGAAATTGTATTCCCTTTAGATACTCCAAAACTGAGGAAATTCTCCATGTTTTGAGAGTTGCATATATGTAGCTAATTGACATTTAAAAAAAGTGGTCTATAGAATGTGTGTTACACAGGCATCATACACACGGTTTGGGATGAATGAAAATGTGAACCGAGCCTGCACATGAGCTGGAAATGGTCTTTATCCCTGAGACTGAATTTATAAGTCTGTAAGAATTATGCCGTCCGTCTTCATAGAATCAGAAGTGTTAGAATTCTATTTTTGATAGGTTGACAAATTCTATTTTAAGCTCTGCCAAATAGCCTGTGGTGAAGACATTCAAGGGGCCAAAACCCACAGCTCAAGGCCAGCAAAAGATCCCTGTCATTGATCACAGACAGAAAGGGAGTCTTCTCAAGTCCAGACTTCACAGAAGTAGTTACACAGCTTTACCCCTGGGTGTCAGCCTCCTGGGTATGAATCCTTTTAAGGTGCATTCAAGTGTGTGTATGGAATGCCATCTTTCCCATTTAATCTGCCAGAGAAATGTCGCTTCATTCGTTGCTCACCCCAAACGAGAATAACAGGGACGCTGGGCACTGGGCACGCTGCAGTGAGTAAACAAGGAAGTGCAGTGTGTAAGCGTGAACAAGTGATTATTGGAGCAAAATCTCAGAGAAAATGTGAGGAAACAAGACACTGGGGGCCCTGTGAGATCACAGTCCTAAAGGACAGCCACTGCATTCGGTCAATTCAGGAGAAAGTTTTGCACATGCTCAGCACTCTGCCCCTCCACCCATTGCCTCCACAAGCAGCGGCCTCGCACATCCAAAGCTTAAGATTTTAAATATTCTGTCCAAAATCGTTTTTGGTATATAACTACTGAAAAATTTTATGGTGTTCTGCTTCAAACGTATATATAAATAGAGGAACAAATAGCAGACTCTGGGAGGAAATAGCCTGCATCCTGCAAGCCTAAATTTACAAATCAGTATGAATTATTCTGTCTCTTCTTAATTGAACCAGAAGTGTTAGAATTCCATTTCTGACAGATTGGCCACTTCTGTTTTATATCTATTTAAAAGGATATATATAGAGATAGATAGATAGATAGATAGATAGATAGATAGATAGATAGATAGATAGATAGATATGATATATATATATATATATAATTAGATGGTTGAAATAGCTGATCATAAATTAAGTACAAGATAAATTTTAAAGCTTGGATTTTCCAAGGGTTTGATTTTTATCAGCACAATATTTTCTTTTACTTCTGACAATTTCCCACCGCATTTATTAAATATATTGATAAAGAAAAAAGAACAAAACCACACACTCCAAACAACACAAACTAAACCGCAGAATGACTGGGGTTCTTGTAGAACAGAAGGTGGCCTCGCGGCAGGGCCACAGGCCTGCTGTGTGGCGGGTGTTTTGCACACGCTCCCTGTAGGCTCCGAGGCAGGCCACGTGATCTTTCTGAGCCTCAGTTTTCCTTATCTGTGAAAGTGTAAGTTTGTATAAACTCTTCCATCCAGTCTTTGCAGCCCGAACGTTACATGTGTGTTCCCATGGGAATCAATGTGGGAAAAAATTTAAATGATCTAAATTAAAAAATGCACGATGTGAATAATACCTTAAGTATTGATTAACAAAAGGCCCTTAGTTGAGTTATCGCGAATGTCTTTAACAAGTGCAGTGGACCTGGGTGTGTGCTGCTGGGAATGGTTCCCCTCCCCTGCCTTTTTCTTTGTTCCTTATTGTAACTTGGAGACATTTCAGTTGAGAATTTTGCCTCATAAGTAGATAAGTCTGGATCAGAGCTAGTAAATTCAAGGATGTGTTGATGCTTAATTCCGTCCCCATTTCCATGATTTAAAAGCTGTCTTCTTCATTCCTAGCGCATTCTCGCCTGGCCTTTCACAAAAAAGCTGGCATGCCTCGCCCTCGGGGACCCAGCCTTCCGTCTGGACGTCTTACGGAAACTCCTCCTGTGTCTTGGTCTCTTAGGTCCTATTCTCTGACAGGTCATTTATAAATAATCGATGTGATGATCATACATGCATGGATGACCTCAGCCATTTTCCTTTTAACACAACTTCTGCGTGCTTTAAGGAAAATGAGTTACTGGCTGGAGGGTAGTAAGTAAGAGGAGGGATCTTTGAGACCTAAGGTGGGTGTCTGTTTAATCCAAGGAGTCAACATTGTGATGGCTTCTGTGACGGTATAGATATTATTTACTCCTTCCTTTCCAGTATTAGATGAAGTTGAGTGTGTTACACTGTGTTCTCTGGCCCAGCGCCACCTGATAAGACGTGTCAAGGTGATAAGCTGTGTGACGCCCGTCAGACTTACCTTCCGGAATACTAATCATACTGGGTTTTTTATTCTGACCCATTTCCCATTGTTTCTCATTAACTCTGGAGATCCTTAAAACTTTGAAAATGTGTATAGTTATGCAACATATTAGAAATTCAAGTATCGAACAGCTTTGATATGTATTTGAAGTGAGAAGTAGAAAAAAAAACCCACAGCATTTCATAAAATCACAGAAGAGTAACCCTGCATTTGTTTCCTTTTTTGTTTGTTTGTTTTCCAGCTGTGTCCTGTGGAGTCCCAGAGTCCCCAGGAAATGGTTCATTTACGGGTAATGAGTTCACTTTGGATAGTAAAGTGATATATGAATGTAACGAGGGCTTTGAGCTTGAAGCTAGTCAACAAGCCACAACAGTGTGTCAGGAAGATGGATCATGGAGCCACAGAGGCAAGCCCCCTACCTGTAAACGTAAGTGTTCAAATGCATTCGCCCTTCTTTGCAGATTTAATTAGGGATGGGACTTACTGGTGAGAATTCTGGATTCTGCAGTGCAGAGCCCCTCTTTCACAGCGTGAGGGCTCCGTCTCTTGCATGGCGATATTAGAACCAATTTACTCCATATAAAATGCTCTAGCCAATTAAAATGAGCCACACACACTCGAAAGTTGGTCAGACAGAATCCTGTTGGATTCCTTCAGTACCTAGACTGTGGAGTTATACAGGAAATCCTGACCAAGCTGCCATTTTCATTTTGAAGAGATGACATCACGAGTATTGAGACATTAACCTGGAAAACTCTACTTTCCTCTTCCTCTCCTGTCTAATTTTAAGTTCCTTGAGATCAAAGGCAGTGCCTAGTGTGTCTGCATGTCATTTACTGGGTGTAACGCATTGATACCCCATAAAAAAGTCACTCACGGTTTGTAAAGCGGGGTAAGTTTTCTGAAAAGCTGTTTGCAATACATCAGGTCTTCCACTAATGTAGTAGTTCTCTTCAACATCGTTTCATTATAATGTTGGTGAAAAAAAGATCCGTCCCCAGCTGGAACCACCATGCGTGTGGAGTGTGCACATTCTCCCCATGTCTGTGGGTTTTCTCGGGGGACTCTGTTTTACACCCACATCCCAAAGACATGCACGTGGGGTGAGTGGCATGTCTACACTGTCCCTGTCTGAGTGAGTGTGGGTGTGGGTGTGGGTGGTCCCACAATGGGAGGCGTCCTGTCCAGGAGGATTCCTCCTGTGCCCTGAGCTGCAGGAAGAGCCTCCCTCCCGCCACCTGCCACCTGGAACTGGAATGAGTGGGTTAAAAAATAATGATCTTTCTTGTTTTCATTCATCTTTCTTAAATGTATGTATAACTCACATTTATTTCAAAGCTTAACATCAGAAGTGTCTTGGGTCTTTATTTAGAAGTTTGGTGCTGTCTTTGTGAGCAGAAATAGGCTCTAGGAACTCAACTCTTGTTCTGTCCGTGAACCTGTAGCAAAATTGGTTTCCTTATCTGTGATTTGGCTCAACGTCACGGTTTCCGAGAACCTATGCACAAGGGTACGTGAGGACGTGCTGTGTATAACAATGTGCTTGCAAGGGTCCAAAGTCTGGGTCCATTCTAGGAACTCTAGTCTTAAAACACCATAATCGAGTCCACAGTGCAAAGCCAAATGCAATACAGATTCACACACACATGCATGCACACACAATTGGCACCAAGATTTTCACTGCAGTTGTACTCGTATTAAAACTAACCTCAAATCAGAATCATCTATACCTGGTTTGTACCATTGAAGACTAGATAGTGTTTCTACACAGACAGTGATACTTTCACTCTTATAATATTAGCAAAATGAATCCACACAGACTTTAATTGTGAAATTAGTTTATTAACCTCTTTTGTATATGGTATTTTGGTCATCTTAAAAATATTTAAGCTACTTAGATATGAATGTGTAAATGTTTATGGAAAATAGATGACGTCCCCCCATAGTTTTTAATTTCCTTGCTGTCAATTTCATCTTTTTCATTTTTATTTTTTGCTAATAATTGTTACATTTCCTGAGAATCAGCTAGGCACCTTTAAGGCAACATTCATAATTCTTGGTTATTTTCTATTTAATAAAGTACTGTTTGTTATAATTATGTACTAGTACAGGAAGCTAGGATAACAAGATACATTGGTATATTTTTTAATTCAATCCTAATTAAAATTATTCTCTCAAAATAAGGGTGTGACCCCACAGATGGCAGTCACAGATGTTTGTTTTGGTTGGTTATAATAAGAGCAATGCCCTGGCACTTACAGCACTGCTTTCTTGGAAAATAGCTCAGAGACCATTAGTGGTAATGCCTGTCATTTTAAAGTGTCTACTAGGTGTTTTAAATACTTTATCTATAAATCTCATAATAACCCTGAAAATGTAGGACACAGATGACCTTACAAATGAAGTAAAAGCTGTTAATTTGCAAAACGGGGGCTTGATTTCAACTTTTTCTAGTTCTAAATCCTCCGTTCTTTTCATTTTCCCAGTGGTTCTCCACTCTGGTTATACATTAAAATCATCTAGAGAGCTTTAAAAAATATTAATGTCCAGATTTGACCCTCAGCAATTACGACTTAATTAGTCTTGGGTGGAAAGCACGCATCAGTTTATTGTGTATTGGTGCTATGCTTAAAATGGCAAGTAAGTGCTATGTTTTAAAGGAAAAGCCATTTGAAATTTATATACTATCTGAGAAAGACTTGATAAATGGCAAGGTAATTATATAAATGTAATTTTAGTCTCATATTTTTTAATGGCTTAGTTTTTAGAACAACTTTGGGTTCCCAGCAATATTGAGGGGAAAGCACAAAGCTTTCCCATACACGCCCTCTCCCCCAGATGGGACCTTTGTGACAACTGATGAACCTGCACTGACACGTCATCCTCACTCAAAGTCCAGAGTTTACCTGAGGGTTCACTCTTGGTGCTGTACCTTCTGTGAGTTTGGACAAATTTACAATGCTAGGTATCCATCGTTAGTCACCATACAGAGTATTTTCACTACCCTAAAAATCCGTTGGTGTCCTGGCAACCACTGATGTCTTCACTGTCTCAGAGTTTTGCCTTTTCCAGAATGTCATAGAGTTGGAATCCTGCAGTATGTGGTCTGTTCGGATTGGTTTCTTTCACTCAGTCACATGATTTTAATGTTCCTCCATGTGTTTTTTTGGCTTCATAGCTCATTTCTTTTTAGCAATGAACAATATTCCACTCTGGATGGACCACAGTTTATCCATCACCTACTGAAAGACATCTTGTTTCCTTCCAAGTTTGGGTAATTATGAATAAAGATGCTATGAACATATATGTGTAGGTTTTTGTATGGATGTAAGTTTTCACTTTATTTTCGGTAAATACCAAGGAATGCAATTTCTGGAAAGTATGATAAGAGGATTTTACCTTTTGTGAGAAACCATCAAACTGTCCTCCAAAATGGCTGCATCATTTTGCAACCCCACCAGCAGTGAGTGAGCGTTCCTGTTGCTTCACATCTTCACCGGCATTTGATGTCGTCCGTGTTCCAGAGTCTGTCCATTCTATTAGGTCTGTACTGGTGTCTCCTTTCTGCTTTAAATTGAAACTCCCTGAGGACGTATGATGTGGGCCATCTTTTCATGTGCTTATTTGCCGTCTTTTTTAGCCAGGTGTCTACCTTCTTTAGCCTGGAGTCTATCCAGGTCTTTTGCCTATTTTTAATCAGGTTGTTTTGTTTTTGTTGAGTTTTAAAACTTCTTTGTGTATTTTGGATAACAGGTTTTCACAAGATATGTCTTTTGCAAATATTTCCCTTAATCTGTGGCTTGTCTTCTCATTCTCTTCACACTGCTTTTTTGCAGAGCAGAAGTTTTTCATTGTAATGAGGTAAAACTAAATAATTCTTTCTTTCAGGAAATATGCCTTTGATGTTGTATCTAAAAAGTTATCCCCAAAACCCAAGGTCACCTAGATTGTTCTCCTATGTTATCTTCTAGGAGTTTTACGCTTTACATTAGGTGTACGATCCATTTCAAAATAATTATTTGTTTCTTTTTCTTTAATTCAAGTTTATTTGTGAAGGTGTAAGGTCTGTGTCTATATTTGTTTTTGCATGTGGCTGTCCAGTTGTTCCAGTACCATTTGTTGAAAAATGTGTCTTCTCCATTTGTGTCGTTTTCACTCCTTTGTCAAAGATCAGCTGATTCTATATACGGGGGTCTGTTTCTGGATTCTCTGTTCTATTACATTGACTAATGCGTCTATTCTTTTGTCATTGACACACAGTCTTCTCACTTCTGTTTTTATTTGACTAAAACATAATATGCAAAAAATGACACTTTAGAAAAAATGTATTTGCTATGAATTCAATGATTTGGGAACTTAATTTAAAAATATTTATAATTTTCTACAAAATCAATCTCATTTTTAGTGGCAAATATTTCTAGGGACTTAATTTTAGTAAAAATGCCCTATGGGCATGGATAGATCCATTGTCTTTAAAGCTACATGGAAATCTTTCTGTCAAAGGTGGACCTGCTTTGTGGGCATCACAGACACGTAGTCTCCATGGCCTTTCATTTTAACCAGTGAAGCGTTATCTTCAGATTAATTGAAGGATAGCTCATATATGTGCCTGTTATTTCTCAGGTTAATGAAATGACAAAGAACCCTCAGTTCATTGGTATAAAGGTGAGTTGTTTCTCCCTGAAGATGTGCAGGACAGAATGCTTTCACAGGATAAACACAAACTATTTTTATGGATATATGAGCCGTATATGTGTGTCTAGGCCACACTTAATTGGGCCAAGCACTTCTGCACACCCCAATGCTTAGCTCTACTTGCAGCTTGGTCCCCAGATGCAGTGCAAATGGTTTATATCTTCCAATGAGTGGGTCAGCATTGTGGAAATCTGTAAAGAGCCAACTATGTGAGAGGCATAAGGAAAAGAAGCATAGCAGAGCTTTTTCAATCTTTAGTTGGGGATAACGAAAGACAGAAGCACAGTGTTTCAAAAAGAGTAAAACAGACAAAATGCCTTGGATTCCATGGAGAAAACATGTGGGATAACTCCTGTAGGCAGAGGGAGCCAAAGAAAGGTGCTGTGGCGCCCCAATCGCTCACCCAGCACGGCTGAGTGTGTGCTTTGCAGGACACCTGGCTTGCAGCTGCTGGCATTGGGAGCTTAGTGAGCCACAGCCCCTGCCCCTGCCCCTGCCCTCAGAGCCTGGTGACACAGGGCCTTGGACAAGTGGGAAGAGATAACTGATGAAGATAGGGTAACATGAGTGACCAGCCAACACCCCGTCTTCAAAGACGCTACGGCTCTCAGGCTGGGACTGGAGCTTGGCCTGGCCTGTCGGGCAAAATCGCAGTATTAACCAAATGGCTTTATGAAACGGGAACTCTAGACATTGCACTGCTTCCAACCTTATGTCACGTCATTCACCTAGATGGCTGTCCCATGGAGAAGGTACTGTTTTCTCTATCTACGGATTTAGTGAGCGGATAACTGAGGTCTCCAAAATTTGCAGTTTGCAGCCAAGTAGTTTGATTGGTCATCGCCAAAGCATGTGGGGAAGTGTTTTGTTGTAGTGACCCTGTCCCATGGGATGTCCCGTGCTGCCCCTGGTGATCACAGCGTTTGGTACGATTGCTCTTCGGTCATGAAAACACAGCTATTGTGTAACGTTCCCAAGATCTGCCTTGGGGTACACGGCTCTGTGTGCCCCAGAAGCCAGGCCCCGAGTCTGAGAATGCTCCTGGCGGCCCAGTCTGCTGAAGGGACTTCAGATCGGGGCTTCCTTCTTCAGTCCTTCCTCAGTTCCTTCCTTCCTCACATCCCTTATTCACCCCATCAAGTCCCTACAAAGCACGTCTGCCCACTTCTCACCACTTCCACACCAGGCCAAGCTGCTGTCAACACCTGCACCCCCAAAATGGCCCCCCACTTATCTGTACCCCCCAAAACAGCCCCTCACCCGCAGTCTCCTCTCACAAAGCAGCCAGACGGATCTTTTAAGCATATAGAAGTCGAAATGTGGCTTATTAAATTCTCCTGAGAGTTCTCATGGCAAATAGAGTAAAACTGATGGACTCTCTTTATTTTGAACTCACTTGTCCAAAGAGAAGCAGAGTAGATACTGTGGAGGGGCCAGCTGGGGACCAGCCAGCTTTTACATGATTCGGGATGTGCTGTTTAGGTGTTCCCACCGCACTGTAATGTGTCTTGTAAGACCAGTCCTGGACGCCCTGCCGATTCCCACAGCTTTACACAGATTAACTCATTCAATTCTTAAGAGGTCTGTGACTTTCTATCCCATCTTTTGGATGAGAGCCTGGGGCAGGATGGGCGGGGTAGGCTGGCCAGGGTCACAGAGATGGAAAGTGGCCAAGTCAAGGTTTGTTTCCAGGAGACCTGAGAAGACACACAGCCCTGATCCCAGTCTGTGCCAGGGGACCCCTAGGAATTGGTCACTGGCTACTGCCAAGTCATACGTGTTCTAAAACGGAGAACACAGACCGGAGAAAAGGTGCCAGTTTAGCACGTAACTCAGTCTGAAAAGTGTTAAATCGTGATGGCACTGGAGGGAGGCACCTTTAGTTTGAGAATATGTACCAAAGCCAAATGATTTCAAGGACAACATATATTTATGGATAAAATTTTCTGGGAAAATCAGGAATAAGAGGCCTCTGGCAGTTCAAAGGCAAATGTTTCGTCAGTTAAGAGAACTGTTTTGTACTTAGGCAGAGCGTTATACTACAGCACATAAGTGCTTTAATTTATACATACATTTGAATTCTCTGTTTTAAAATACATATCTAGATGTATTGCTTTAAAGTTATAATCTTACAACAAAATAGCTTCTTATATACAAATGAGGTTCCCAATGGAAGGAAATTGTAATGTGTTCAGTTAAATTATTATTAACTGGGAAAGGTCAATTTGCATTTTAAAGCCTTTTTTAATACTGACGATTATTTGTTCAGTAACACAGGGAAATAAATATAACATTTATAATAAAAGGGAATTCAACCTTAAATTTTCTAAGTCTCATCTCAACTTTCAAGTATTTCTTCCTTCTCTGTTTTTCATTAGACTTTATAAAGGGGAGAAACGGACATTTCATTAAAATTCCTTGGTAGTCAAAGTCTGGCAAATGGATTTCATTTTGTGGAGGGTGTTTTCTTCACTTAATTTAAATGAAGGAAATTGAGCAGAGTAAGCATAAAACTTTAGCCCAGAAAATGTGGATACTATTAAACTCCGAAGTGGGTATTTCCCCAAGGCCCATTCCTTGGCGTACTGTGTGCATAGAACACAATTTTATAAGTTTCTTTACCAACTGCAGTATAATGTAGATCAGTACACTGAACCTCAAGAGATAAGAAACACTTCGGTTTTGATAAATAGTAAATGTAAATGGTAAATAAAATGAGTCCATTTCACCCTCAGGTTTACTGAAATGCAGGTTGTAATAAATAACTGTCTGTTTACATACTTTCTGTAGTCCTACAAATCTCTCAGGCAGATGTGTGCGGCTAATTTCTTTTTGTTGTAATGATTTACTGAGACTGGATTTGTGCCATTTAAGATAAGGATTCATGCCGGTGACACAGTAGAACAAAAGCACACTATTGATATTAATGTGTGGGGTGCAATGGTTTGACAGAATGATGAATAGATACGCCTTTCGTGCTTGACATTTAGGAGAAAGAAACCATTACAATTACCTTCTAGTAACATGAAGTCAAAGTTGTGATCCCAATCTGTAGGCACGTTTTCCTCTCAATTAAAGCTGTAAAGCAAGTGAAGCAATTTCGTCATTAATAGTTTAGCGAGGACCTACTGTGTGCCAGGCATCATGAGCACTTTGCATGGTTTAATGCAATGTAAACACAGTTCAAGAAAGGGGGAGCAAGTGAAGTCACACCAGACAGCTTTATGTGACCTATAAATAGCCATTCATAGAAAAATAAGCTGGTATATAAATTATCTATCTACATATAAGTGTCCATGCATTCATCTTAAATGTAAAACATTATACAGATATGCACATGTAATACACATTTACATGTGTGCATACACATACAAGCAAATACGCATATGTATTTTATGTGTCTTTATATAAACTGTTTTGGATTATATATTTGTCTCCTTATTCCCTTAGAAAATGACCTTAAAAGTACTTGTGTTGTTGTTTTCCTAAATTATCCCTGTCTCCAGGGTAGAGCACAGATTATACTTTTCACTTAATACCCTGACAAAGATCATTGTATCGTAAATCATGTCTCTGAACCACCATGTCGTGGAGCCAATCGTAGGTCTGGCATCACTGAGGCCCCACTGTGTGCCAGGCCCTGTCGTAAGCATTTTACATGCATTCAGAGTTTAAGTCCTAACAAATAGGAAGGGCTGTTGTTATCCCATCACACATGGGAAGCGGGAACCCGGAGAAGGAGGCCTGTGCTCGCTGGTCTCGGCGGAGTCTGGCCTTCGCAGCCTTGCACGCCAGGTGCTCTGCTTGCGCTGCTGCTGTGCAGGGCTCGTCTTGCCTGCTCCAAGCATTTATAGGGATTTCAGTTAAATGTTTGCAAAGCTAATGAAGAAAAACTCGGTCTAAACGTACAGTCATCGTGTGCAAATCACAAGTAAATTTTTAAAGTACACAGGAAAACAGAAAAAATGAGGGACTTTTCTATGTGTGAGAGAGAAGGCACCTGTCTGTATCTTCCAAAGCTACACGCTTTGCAAAGAGCCTCCTGACCCAAAGGGCAGTTTAGTGCCTCAGCTGGCAAGACAGGCAGGAGACCCCTGGGGAAGTGTCGCCCAGCGCTGTCCGGCCCCTGTGCCTGGAGCAGACCTGAGGGGGCAGGGGCAGAGGGGGCAGGTGGACACCCACCCACCCTGTGGCGAGGGATTCGTGGGCACTGCTGTGCTGGGGCCGGCGTGACAGTGTTGATTGTTCGCTAAACGCAGGTCACTTGCAGATGGGCTTGTGCAGTTCTGCACACGGGGAAGGAGTCAGTGCCCACCCACCAAGTTCTCTTTCTGGGGACGGTCAAAAGGTGACAATGCTCAGCTCCTGTGTGTTCTACAGGGATACGGTGTTTCAGTCTGTACTCCAGCTGAGTCAACCTGATGTTCTAATCTAAATGCCTTTGGGGTCGAGGTGTTCTTTTTGCAGTTAAGATATTTAAACCACCCACATCCTGTCATTTTGGATTAGATTCAGCCCTTCACTTTCAGGGCCAGCTGTGTTCTACTTTAGGTTATTTTTCTGTCTCTTTTATTTCATTTCATTCCAAAGACTGACCACGCCTTAGTCCAGCTTTTTGTATTTAAGTTACAGTGGTGACCTGAAGTTCCACTTGGCTTGCTGATAAATATGAGAGTCAAGTTTGCATTTAAATGCTTAAAGGATGGTAAATACAACTTTTGTTTCCCTTAGGCCACTTATGGCCACTAAGTATTGGAATATATTAGTTATTACTGCGTAAGCTCTAAGAAACATAACCTTTGCAAGGGCACGTGTGTCTGTCCATTGGGCTCACACCTGTATCTTTATAAATATTTGTAGAATGAATGAATGAATGAATAGCACAGCCCCTGTCAAAAACATTTGAGGAAACTATTTTCTTACACAAACAGTAAGTTGTTGAGATGTAACCAGAGTGACTCACAAACTTGAGAGGTTTGTCTGTAATTTTAAAAACAGCTGTAGTATCGAACTTAGATTATAGAATTGCAAAAAAAAAAATCTGAACAAATTTTGCCAGGATCCAAGTGGATGAGGTTAATTCAATACTGGACTTGTTTTGTTGTTCAAATCAGACTTCACAGGCAGTGTGTGCTGCGGCTCGAGTGGGTGTGTGCATTATTGGACAGAGCTACCGTGTGTTTGACTTTTCAGGGTCTGACTCTGCTAAAATAGCTTTCTTGAGCGGACCATAGCCACAAATGACAAGAGGCCTGGGACAGAAAAAAATGTCTGATTGCACGAGGGTCTGGGAAACTTCACAAATGGAAAAGGCAGTGATCACCGGAATGAGTAGAAACCTGGCAATTCCAGGACCTGAGAATATGTGTGTCGTGAGTCTAGATTTGAGCAGGAATCTTGCTGAAGGAACTGAGCTTTCAAGGTTTTGGACCTGTTTGTCTGACACCTCTGAAAACTGACTGACTCTCAAGTGAGCCCTTAACTGTGTCCTAAGTTGACTTCAAAACTCCATGAATTTGCCTGTAATTAACCCACCTGCTCTTCTAAACAACACACACACTAATCGTTGGGTTAAGCTCTGAGGTTAGAACAGAAATCTCAAACCAGATTTTGTCCTTACGGGTCCCATGACATCAGTGCGTTGTTCGGGATGGGTTCCTTCATGGAGCAGTGGTGAAGTCGGAGGGCATGAAATGCATTTAAATCACCTCAGTGCCCTGGACTCCCCAAAGATTTTACATTCACATTTACCGGAGTAAAGCAGCCTTAGTTTTCAGCTTCCGATGTAGCAGAACTAAAACCAGCGACCGTCCCCATCCAGTGAACGTGGGTCCTCGTGGTCTGCTGAACGCTAGGCTTTCGTTCTGAGAACAGTTATGAGGCCGATGAAGTCATTTTCATCCAGTGGCACCAAGTCATATAGATGTAAGTCTAATGAAATGTGCTGGAACCTAACTTGGCGAGAAGCAGTACCTGCCCACGCTGAAGGTGAGGGAGGATCCGTGGACGGCACGCGCCTCTGTGTCTGGGCTGGGTTCTGTGCCGCAGCAGACTTAGCGAGAGTCTGTAATCTGGAGGCTGTGCTGTCGGGTCTGCCTGTCTTCAGCAGGTCACCTGGCCCCTTGCCCAGTCGGCCGGCCCCTGGCTGAAGGCATCTGTGATAAATCAGAACGACTCACGGTAAAAGTAAAAGAAAGATTTATTTCTCAAGTAAAATGCAAAATACTGTGTGTTGTGAATGAGACATTTACAAGATAGAGAAAATGTGTCTTCTGTGCACAGAAACCTCGTCTGTGCTCTCGACTCGTCTGATTTGAGAAGTGTCATTTAGGACACTGTCGGCCGTGTCCACGCTCGGGCCTGTGAGCCGGGGCAGACACGTGGCGATGGTGAGGGCTCACGTTGTCTGGAACTTGCTGAAACAGGAGAAAGCAACTCCCTACGAGTTGTTTGCTTTAAGGGAACAGAAGAGAATCCGTATTCCCTTAAAAAGAGGGATAGGATATAAAATAAATTCGCAGATTGAGCGCTTTCTGTCGAGCCAGCAAAACCTGCATGTTTTTTAAAACATTTTCACTGCTTGTGACCTGGCAATCACTCATTTATAACTGTCATAAATAGTGATTTAAACATTTATGTAAACAGAATGTTTTCTTTTGCTACATTTTCCAGGTGGACAAACATTTTAAAACATTCATTTAAAATTATGTCATTTAAGCAATATTCACACGTTGTGGGTCAGGTGTCTTCATGGACTTCATTCTAAAAACCGTGGCCAGTGTCACTCGATTTAGTGATTTGTAGAGTAAATAACAGTTTTCTCACGTTGTTTCTAGTGGGGGAGGAATGACAGGGTCCGAGGGACACGTGGGATGGTAAGCCTGAGCTGACTTGCTCATCCTCAAAAGGCAAATACTAACAACAATAATAACAACACCCATTTCCCTGTCAGTGTCGCTGGATGATCAACTTCATGTAAAATTGTAAGTGCATTTATACCTAGTGTGTGAAAAGGACCTTTTGGGGGACACACTAAACCAGTGCCAGTCTGCAGAGGCAGACGTCTGTCTTGGTGGCCTGTGACTTCAGGTACCAGGCAGGGCTGGCGGGCTCACAGAGAACCCGGTGAGTTCGGGTCTGAGATGTTTTTGTTGGGGAGAGTGAAGTGTCTGCTTTAAATAAGTCAGCACAGTGGCACTTGTGCTGCTTTTTGCTGCCTCCCGACTGTAATTCAACGTCGTCTCTGTCAGTTTAGGGGAGAGGTCATTCCAGCTGGCTCCGGGCCAGCGGGGCCAGCGGGTGGAGTGGGGACCAGGCACACAGACACTGCCTCAGTCCTGGGCTTGCTCTCCCGGTCTCTCTCCCAGGAGGCCCTATGCATGTTTTCAGTCAGCCCTTAGCTTGGCTCCACTTCACATGCTCAACCAGCCCCCTCCCGAGCCCAAATATTGGAGCAGGTGTGGAGGAAACCAGTGGATTCTACCACTTGGCTTTCAACACAATTTAAGGAGTTTCTATCAAACAGTTTTTGCTGATGGAAATGTTTGGTGAATAACCAAGGATGAGGGCCAAAAGAGATGTATCACTGTAATAAAACTATTTCCTTACTTTCTGCTTATTTATTTTTTCTTATCACAAATAAAATATGTATACTAAAACAACTATAAAGAGTAAAAAAAAAGCAAGAAATTTGATTCCAAATCTTGTCCCTTTCTAACAATCAGTAAGGTATGATAATAAAAAAAGCTGTACCTATATCATTGATGTGTATCATATCATAGCATATTGCCTATGAAACACTACTTTTGTGTATAAAGCAGATTATGAAAATTAATATATTGTAAATTTAATCAGTTATATTAATAAGATGAAAAAATTGTTGCTACCTATGAACGTAATAGGAGCATTCATAAAGGACTTTCAAGCATAAAAACATTAGAATGAGTCTTTCTGAGGATTGTAGAACAGCAGTAACAGTTTAAGGAGAATAAAGAATGAAACAAATTTTGGGGGGTAGTCATGTATCTATAAAAAATGAATATTTGGAAGCACCAAATCCCTGTGGTATTATTCTCTTGGATCTGAGTAAAAGTGATTTTCTTATTTACGGTATAAATGTTGACCATACTTTATATGTCATATATGATCCATTTAAATTTATGAGGAAAACTTTCAGATTTTTAATGAAGAATTGCAAGGAGATATATATTGTTTCCAGTTCCTTTAAGGGTGTGTGAGTGGAGTTTATCACCAGAGTGAAGGGTCTGACTTTTGAGCGATGGGTACGGGGTGGGTGAGCCTGTGGGAAAGAGGAGAAGGTGCCATGTCTCAGTGGGCGTGGGCTGGGCCTGCTCACCAGGGCTATGCACCCAGCGAGGGGTGACCGGAAGCTGGAAAACAGGTTTCGGGTTTTGACTCAGGTGAGCAGGACAGTTCACCGAAATGGGAATCAGGGACACAGCAGACACTGGCAGCTTGCAGAACGTTTGGGTTCTGTTCTGGTTCATTTCCTACCTGCAGGCTCACCATTCTGGTGGAGGATATGGCTCTGTTTTCTTCTGGGACAAGGCAGCAGGGGGTCTTCTGTGCGGCAGCAACAGAAGCAGCAACACATCAGGGCTGGTCATTTTATGGGAACTGCTCGCATTATCTTTTGTTTGTTTTTCGTGGTGTGTGTGTCTGTGTGTGTGTGTGTGTGTGTTTACAAATGCTGACAGGCATGTAGATGAAACCTTCTAAGAGTAGACCTTTCTCACCACTGCTTGGAGGACAGTCTTTTCACATCATCTTGGTTTCTGTTCCTCGTGATTTCACCACCTAAATAAGCTCAGACATTGTTCACACTCACATGTTGTACACGCTTTCTCTCAGAGCGCCTTTGAAAATATTAAAGAAAATCACATCTCCAGGACTTTCTGGGTACCTTTATCCTTTCCCTCTCTTCCATCGTAAATAGAGACCAAGATGGGCTTTAAATATTTATTTCTGTTCTCCCTTTCCTTTTAACGGTCAGTTTCCACCCAGATGCTTTCATTGCCTCAGTTCCTTTGTTTCGTTTTGATTTTTTGCTGCCACAACATTTTCTTGGCACTCAGCGGCGTGCACATACAGTCAGACACACACTCTTACACTCACCACATTTACAAATATAGGTCATCCTCACCTGCTTTAAGTCAGACGCTGTTTATACGCAAGAAAAATTGTGAAAATACAATAGTGTTTCCAGTGAAAGAGGTGAGGGCCTTGTCGGCAGAAAGATGAAAGCGAACAATAAGACCGATCTTGCTAAGCAAACCGAATGCCGTTTTCATGAAGAAAGGGGTAACCAGGAAGCACTGAGGAGGCAGCAGGGGGAGTGGTGGGAGCTCCAGAAAGACTGATCGTGCGGGTGAGCCGACATGCAGCCCTTCCTGGCAGAAACAGGTTTTAGAAGAGAATTCAGGCAATTTGGAGCATCTTGGTAATTCTAGAAATACACGTAGTACGATGAAATGAATTTTACTTGAAATATGCATTGGGATTGAGATTCAGTTAGAGGCATTGGAGACGTGTCAGAAATGGCAGCTGTGCCTGAAATTCTAAAGGTATTCAGGTTAGAGAAAAAAAAATTAATATTTACATCATTAAGTAAAACAACTGACTATCCATCTGCATTTAGGGTACCTGCTTTATCTGAAAAAACGCAAAGAAAAGATTTTGGGTTACTTCTAAATTTGCAATTCCTTTTCACATTATTATAATAATACCCAAAGACCTATTTTTTTCAGTTTATTTGCACCTAATTTACTGAGATAAGATTAAATGAGAATGTTGTAATATTTTAGGTATGTCTGATTCAATTTTAATGAATGTGTACAGAATATAAAAGTAAAATGTATTTATTAATGTCATTCTGAAAAAAACTATGGTTTCTCTAGCGAATTGTTTCAGGCTCAATAAATTAATCAGGTCAATTATGTGGGCAGTTGACTGATGGTGTTCACACATGTGGCTTCATACTTAGAGATACAGACTTTCGGTTCCTAAGTTCATACTTAGAGATACGGACTTCCGGTTCCTAAGTGTAAAATTTATTTTAAATATTATTGCACTTTTCAGAAAATACATACACTCACATACATGAAATGTTGCATAGACTGTATCTTCAGCATATTTGCAAATCCTTGAAGTCCCCTCTGGTAACACTGTTGTAGTGCTCCACTATTCCTACTAGTACTACGCTTACTGCAGCTGTTCCTACGGAGCTTGATTAAGTACCCTCGGCACTTCCAGGCCTTCTCGCCAGTGCGTCAATACACTTTCTCCTCAGCTCGTTCTCCACTCCCTGCAGTGCTGACGCAGTATGCAATGAACTGCATGTGATCGTAAGCCCATGGCACAGTCTGCACACAGGTGTGTTTCCCGGGAGGAAGGGAGCCAGGGCGTCTCATTTTCTGAAAATTAGTGCCCCACTCTGTTTGTCGATTACACGATGGCAACTCCCAGTTTCTTGTAGGATGTTGAGACTAATTACGGGAAAGGTATTTTATGCACATGCTCTTTGCCCCAGGCTTTTCAGCCCCAATGAATTGTGCAGCTTTGTTAAGCAATGTATCGTTCACGTGGCAGCGAGGCCACAGAATGCGTTTTACATGCGGGACCATTCCATATGACTAAGTGAGGAGCAGAGAAAAGCTGAAATCCTGGCTCATGGCCTGGACTGTGCATAGCAAGTCAGTGCTGTGCAGAAGACCTTCCTTCACCGATCAAAGTGAGCACGGCCGATCCCCGGAGAGAAAACAACTGATGCTCGCTCTGTTTCTTTTCCAGCGGTAGTATGCCCTGGCATCGAAGCCCAGCTCTCAGAGCACGTCACCTGGAGGCTGGTTTCCGGATCTCTGAACGAGTATGGAGCTCAGGTGGTGCTGAGCTGCAGCCCCGGCTACTACCTGGAGGGCAGAAGGCTTGTGCAGTGCCAGGCGAATGGGACATGGAGCTCCGGCGAGAGCAGGCCCAGGTGCAAAGGTGAGTGCCGGGCTGCGCCCCCAGCGCACGTGGCCACGCTGAGCGGATTGGTGGTGCCCACCTTGCAAGCACTGGGCCACCCCACCCCTGCCCTCAGGTGGACAACGTAGCAAGGGGTGTTTCCTGTGGTACAATGAGGGATGAATGTGTGTTTTAAGTGACGTACTTAAAATATATGACAGCTGGATTCAATGCCCAACGCTGTCTTTTCCTTGTTAATGGTCATAGCTTACAAACTTTAGGTGTTACAATACTCAAATATTTCAAATCAGCTCAAAAACAAATCCAGGCCTGCGTTTGAAAAGATGGCACTTATCCACGTCGTGACTGTTCAAACCTAATTAGGGCCTTGGGATATAGTATTTCTGCTGAAGGTACGTGTTCTCCAATAATGACTGTCTTGAAAAGGGAGATTATTATTCTCGTAGGTACAAGGGAAGCGGTTAAGCCTCTGAGTAAGTTGCATAATAAATATGAATCAATAGAAAACTAAAACACTATTAGTATTGTTCAGAGCACGATTTCATTGAGACATGTTTAATACACAATCCTGAGTTGATTGTTCACAGGAAATCATCATGCACAGACAAGTCCTTAGACCGGTGTCAAGTTTCCAAACACACAGCTTAGTAAGAATAAACCAGAATAAAAGGAAAAAGGACAAAAGAATTAATGCTTCACTGTGTTTCCTAATCACTCCAATCAGCTTTCCATAAAACACCTGCTAATAAACCTGCTGTGAAGTGCCTCCCGGGCCGGGGTCTGTAGGAGGGGACGCGGACCCCTCAGGCCTCGAGCAAAGTGAGCGGCCGTGAGCGGCCGTACCCCTCAGCTCTGCCTGAGCCTGGTTTCCAGGCTACTTATTCATGGTCCCTGGTCACTCTCAAAAGTGTCCTGGTTTGATTGGTCACTGTTTCCAGACTGAGTGTCCTCTGTTGTCATCTGGATTAGTGAATCCTTCCCACATCCCTGCCGGCCATCGTCATGTGTACCCGCCGTGAAGCTCAGTCTGTGGGTTTGGAGACTCAGTTGTCAGGGCCCCAGGAGAGTGGAGGAGAAAGAATTCGGGGTACTTACCTTTGCCCTACCTGGGACTCTTCCAGCCAGCGTCCTTTCTGTCAGTTTCAAACCGGAATCAGGATCTTTAGAACAGGCAAGCCATGGCTGCTTGGGGGCACATGTGCCCTCAGGGCTTCCGTGGACGCCATGGTCCCAGGCTAGCACTTCCTGTGCTCTACCTGCCTGGGGGAGGGGGAGGCCCCAGGGCTGTGAGCCCTGCCCAGGGAGGGCGGTGCCGGGTGGGGCGTGTGTCACCACAGGCTTGTTACACTAACAGCACAAATTGCATTCCAGAAGAACTGACGTTTACAGGGAGACCTTCCCATTTAAGGGTGTTTACAGAACCCAGGCTCTCCTGATTCTTGACCCAAACTCATTCACACGGGGGCACTTTTCCATCAGCCTGCACATTCCACCCACATCATAGGGGACCAGAGAATGCACGTTCTTCCCTCATCCCATGCTACAGTGGCAACGGCCATCACTCAGAACAAACTCAGGGTGAATTCGATCAATAATTTACTCACAAGTACCTGTCCAACCTGCATTAAGTAGCTGGTGACACTGGTTACCCCAGGGACAGCTGAGTTCATGTGCGAACACCTTCTCTTTGAGAGAGGGCTTCTTTCTGACTTAGACAGAGTCTCTCCGGCCACTAAGGCAGGTCCAGTCTCTGTACACACATGCGTCACATGCCTGAAACCCACGTGGCGTGTCCTCTGAAGCTTTTCTTCATGGTAACGAGTGATGTCCAGTCACGTGTGCTCCCTCTGCTTTGTTACTGCTCCTGCCATCTGCACGTGCATTAGGCTTTTGCAGCTAGAACACGTTTGGCAGGACCTACTCTGTAACTTATGTCTATTTGTCACAATCACACACAGTGTCCACATCCCACATAGGAGTGCCCACCTGACAGGTGATACAAGAAATGAAGTCGCAAGATGACTTTTTTCAGAGTACAAGATGTCCACATGAATCTATCCATAGAATTGAAGGAAAGAGGAGAGTGGCTTCCTGGGGCCAGAGAGCAATGGCTTGTCACCCACAGTCAGAGTGAGCAATGGCTGTATCGATGGCAAAGCAGGGCAGAGGTGGGGACGTGTGGACGCCCCCAGGGGCACGTCCTGTGCATGCAGCAGCCCCCCCGGGAAGTCAGAGGGGTACTTAGACTGTGTGTGATGCCTTGTTAACTGGGGGCCAGGGGGCGGGCAGCACACTTCACTTCACTTTGAAAACCTGAGTGGGGAAAACACCATGGAACTAGGCTTTCCCTTGGATGTTTGACAAAGTTTTGTTTTGTTGCTTTGTTTTGTTTTGTTTGTATTTCCTGCTGGGGGCTCTCCCGTTCAGTTGTGCCAGCTTTTCCAGTTGGTGCCACTATCCTCGCTTTAAAGTGTTGGGTTTAGACCCAACAGAAACTCCATCCGAGAGCCGTTGCCCAGCTGCTGAAAGCTAGAGTTTCGCTCCATTAGTTCCTCCGAACAATCTAGCAAACCTTAGTAGAGGACAAACCAAAGCGAGTCTCATCCCCAGAGCATGTGTGACAGGGGCCAGAGCTGTGGACCGGACGCTGGGACAGGCTGAGCCCCTGTGATCTGCCTCTGAAGGTCGGCTCAGGCCTCTCAGGGAGGCGCCCGGGCCTCGCCGCTGTCTCATGTTTCTGCCTGGACTGAAGCTTCAGGACATGGTCCAATTATTCTAAATGGCTGTAAATGGATCTTTAAATATCACGGCTCGAGGTGAAGTCCATGCTCTGTTTGGAAAAGGCTTCGTGAAAAGTTCATGACAAATTGTACAATCCAAAGCCTGCTCGACTCCACTGACATTTTGGACAGCAGACACGTTAGCCTCATTAATAAATGCACACGACCTGAGCCTGTAAGAGCTTAGCAGCCCCAGGTGCTAGTAAGTCACGGAGGCTGCCAACTACCGTCTGTCTGACCCGCGTGCGCCCTGCAGAGGACGCTCCGGATTTCTGGTGAGCAGCCCCTGCAGAACGCACGGGACCTGGCTCTGTGCATGTCTGTCCATTTGAAATGCACGTGGGGGTATTGTATCTCGGAGAAAGGCAGCTCAATCCCAAGGCTGGCCTAAGTGGCACGTGCTTACAGTTTGTCTCAGCGTGAACTATCAGTAAAGGCTTCTGCATGTTTGGTTCAGTTTGCTGAGCCAGACCTGGGTCGTCACTTCCCTGTTGGTGAGCCCGACTGAGCCGTGGTCCCATGCCAACATTGGTCTAAGTGCTTACATGCGTCCTGCCTGTGAACACAGCGCTCAGCCGTGTGGCAGGTGTGGTAGGAGTCGCCCATTCACACTGATGGGGGACTCTCCAGTGGTGAGGTGTCTCTCCCTCCGCACCAGGAAGGGAGCATGACTGCGTCTCTAGAAACCCGCATGATGGAGGACTTAGCAGCCGTGCCCTTGCTGTGCTCTGCCTGGTCACCTCTCATGTGGCTTCCCAGCCCCAGAGTCTTCTTCCGTCTTTAGCTGGAGATGGTACAGGGTGCTGGCTTGCGCCCTTTCAGAGAGCTCCCTGGTTCTCCTGGGTTTGTCTCCAGTACACAGGAGGCGGACGTGTGAATAACCTCCCGTGTGCTTTCTCCTGTGAAGCTGCTCTTTGCTACCAGGACTCAGCCAAGAACCTTGAAGGGTGGAGGGAAATTATTTTTCTTCCGCTACAGTGTCAGCCCTTACAGGTAAACCATCGAGGGCCCAGAGACTCTGAGCAAACTGGCCAAGGTCACCTCACTAGAAATTGGCAGAGTTGGGGTTGAACCTGGGTCCCTGCCACCAGGAGCAGGGTTCTCGTCACCATGTTTGCTGTCTCTCACTGCTTTACTATGAAATGGACTCGGTCATTTTCAGCTCCTAGCCAGCTCTGCCCTCAGCCCTTTACACATGATAACTAATTTTGTGCAGCAGGAATTCTTAGCAATCCTCTTAGAGAAGCTTTTCAAACACTCTCATTCTTACCTGTGTAAGAAGACACGTGGCAGCCTCTCGTGAGCAGTTGGCCTTGGTGCCTGTATGATTTCTTCCACCCCTGAGATTCTGCGAGTTCTGTGCTCAAGCATTTACGCATTTGCAGTGCTGGGGAGCGGGTGGTACAGTAAGACTCTATAACGAAAGTGACCTTTTAATTTAGCTCCCAAACAGCAGTACTCGTGGGTGAAAGTGGACACTGTCAAAGGTTATGCTGGGACAGCAGCTGTAAACTGGGGCGTCGGCTACCCCATCTCCAACCACTCAGCATTGAGATTTCAGATTTTTTTTTTAGTTTTTAGAAATGTTCCACGTGCCCTTTCTAGTCAGCATTGCTATGGAAATTATGATCCCCCCAAATTATGCAAGTAAATGAAATAAAAAAGGCACTCACTCCTATTATTACAGGGGGACGTCCTAGGTTTTAATTCCACACTCCTCTGTACCAGCTGGTTGGCTTCGGGAAAGTCCATCCACACTTGTTCATTCCCGCTGGGCTCACAGAGGACACCAGTAACTGTTACACAGTTCCTATGACTGATGTGAACAGAAGTGGACAGGATGCCAAGTTGTTTGGGACATTTCCTTCTGTGTAAATACGAGGTGGGACAATTAAGTTCGCAAACTCATCCTAGAAAAAGTGCCTCATACCTCATTGCTGAATATCACTATGGTCACCTTCGAAGTGCTCCCCTTGGGAAGCTATGCACTGATGCCAGTGCCTAGTCCACCCTTCAAAGCAATTTGGGAACTTTTGTTCTGGAATGGCCATCAGAGCTGTCATTGTATTACCCTTGATGTCCTGAATATCATCAAAATATCTTCCTTTCAATATTTCCTTTATCTTCAGGTAAATAAAGAAGTCATTGGGAGCCAGGTCAGGTGAGTAGGGAGGGTGTTCCAATACAGTTATTTGTTTACTGGCTAAAAACTCCCTCACAGACAGGGCCGTGTGAGCTGGTGCATTGTCGTGATGCAAGAGCCATGAATTGTTGGCGAAAAGTTCAGGTTGTCTAACTGTTTCACGCAGCCTTTTCAGCACTTCCAAATAGTAAACTTGGTTAACTGTTTGTCCAGTTGCTACAAATTCACAATGAATAATCCCTCGGATATCAAAAAAGGTTAGCAACATTGTTGCAACAAGTTCACAAACTTAGTACTTGTAAGACCTGTATGCTTGTGTGCTGGGTAGTTTTCCAAGAAAGGTTTAGCTACCTGTGAGGATGAAAGCAACAACACTGTATAATTGGAGGGACCTAGAAGATTTGGGAATCCACTAAAACTTTAAAGTTCTCATTGCTGGGATGTATGAGCGAAAACCAGCTTCCCAAGGTGACTCTGCCTGCCCCTGAGCAGACATCCTGCCCTATGCTGTGGATGGACATCGAGGCAGAAGATTTTCTTATTGTTAAGACAGCAATAATCCCAGACCTGTGACCATGCTCACCTTGTTACTGCTTTTCTCCTAGTTATCTCGTGTGGGAGCCTGGCCTTTCCCCCCAACGGCAACAAGATTGGGACGCTGACGGTTTATGGAGCCACAGCCATATTCACCTGTAACACAGGCTACACACTTGTGGGTTCCCACGTGCGAGAGTGCCTGGCTAACGGGCTCTGGAGTGGAGCTGAAACGCGCTGCCTGGGTAAGTTGACCCAGCGCTCATTTAATTCCGTAAACATAAAAGTCATGTTTGGTTGGGCAAAGAGTCAGACTTCTTGCTCCAAATGCTTAGATGGGGTGTAACTGACCCCCACCTGGGCTGCACTTTGTTACAGGACTTCCTTAAATGCCTAAAAGGATTTGTTTTTCCTCCGAATGCAAAATGCAGGTCACATAGTGCCTTAAGGGACAAAAAGAGTTTTGGAGAGCTGAGGACATACTATACTTACAATTTTAGGACACACGAAAATGAGTTTCAAAAATATTATACATTTTATCTTTTAAAAATTATATGTTACATCAACAAGTTAAAGGGACATTAATATCAAACAATGGAAGTACAATGAATTTTCAAAATGGCATGTGTGTGCAGTGACTTGGTCTTCATTTTCCCAAGGATTAAAATTGTTTCCATGATAATTTTAAAAAACTGACTTGAAACTCTTTCCACTGAAAACCCTTCTGAATAAATGTATGAAAATTGTGGAATAAGCAGGTAAAAGTACACTGATTTCTGACGCTCCTATTAGGTCTCCAAGTAGTTTGTAAAATCATCAGCTGCCGTTAATCCTTTCAAAACCTCTCTGCGATCTCAACGTGTCATCACTGGAAGCCCTAGAAGATGGACAGTCTGAGTTTCAGGCTCTCCATGGCCTAGGACCACGTCGGGAACAAAGCAGGCCCGGGGCATCTGAACAGTAAAAATGTGCTCTGTGCACTCAAGGGAATTGGAAGAAAGAGGGTGAAAGTCAATAGTGATCCCAGAGAAAGACAGAGGTTCTCATCCTCGTCCATGCAGTGACACCCCTTCTTTCACGTTACTGCAGACTGGTGAGTGCTCCTGAAAACTGTGTGCTAGACACAAACGTGGAGTTTCCAGTAAAGGACAACCCGTCCTGGGGTCTGTCGTGCTACAGGAGGACGTCACCGTGCATCTGGCTGTTCTGTGCTTTCCGGGGCTCTTAGGAAGCTGTCCGTGGGCGCCCTCCTGGGTTTGCAGCTGGGTTTGCAGTAATTCTTGTCTGCTAACCTCAGCAAGACTTGTCACTGTAGAAGGGGCCAGGTGGTCTGAGAAATTGACATCTCTGCTACCCACTGTAATAATGGGAAGAAATGCAAATTAAATTTGATCAGGGCCTTCCTGTTTCCAAAGCACATCACCTCACTGGTCCTTGCAGTGAGTGTGGGATGCAGGTGAAGTCTCCGGGACTGGACAGGGTACATTCAGTTTCTGTAACTGTCATGACACGGGTTCCTCCTGAGTCTTCCTGATCCCAAATACACCTGTACCTTGCTGTGGTATCTGACTGCAGGCTGTGACTTTGAACTAGAAATGAGGAGGACCACACTGAATAGCTGTTGAGCGGAGATGTCCCAAAGCCAGTCCTCAGTGGGCCATGCTGTGTCTTAGAAGCTTTGGAAGAAGGGGTATTCAGAAGGAATTTAAACTGATAATAAAGAGGAAGAAAAATGTCCAGATTACAATGTCTAATCATTAGCATATCAGGAATAATAATAAAATTGTTTTTATTATTGAAAATAAAATTTATTATTATGAAAGAAAAAATAACAATTAGAAAGGAATTACAAATAACATATAGTCCCGTGTTTATAAACCAAGGAGTAAAGATTGGGTAATAAATTTGGTATCAATATTTTAAAATATTTCAAAAGTGAGTAAGTATGGTGTACCAGCTGCCGCTGAGACTTGAAGGCTGAAGGTTCACAGTGTGTGGGATGTGGAAGGGCGTCTCTTCTGAATCACAGGCTGCAATGGGGAGACGCCACAGTCTCACCAGCAAGAATCCATGTCCACTGCACCCAGCGCAGGGAAGCTGGGTGAGATGGTCAGCAGGCAGGAGAAGGGGTGAGCTTGGTGCTGGAGAAAATTCTAACACGCTCAGAACATAAGGGGGGTGGAGATGCCAATCCTGAATCTGGACAGGTATCTGATAGAGCAGGTAAGGGACACCCCAGAACCCGAGAGCTAGCCGTGTGCCTGATTTAGACACGGTGATTTTGAATGATATTATTTATTGACGACTAAAGATGAACGAGAATTTTTAAAAATTTTATCTTACTGAATCTTCATTAGAACATATGAAAAGGGCTCATTTCTTCTATTTACAGATAAGAAAAAACTTAGAGCAATGAATAATTTACCCAACATTGTGAAGCTAACAAATATCAAAACCAGCATTTAAATCTCGGCAGTTTATGCACAGGACACAGACGTTGGCTTTGGGGGCAGAAACCGTTGATCTCAGCCAATTCTGTGCTGCCTCTCCAGTAACGCTGTTTCTCAGAAGGAGGTAGGGTGGAGGGAGCTGAGTACTGCTGGGCCGTTCAGATGAGCACGTGGTTTGCTGCCTAACTGAAGCGAACCGAGCCCCAGGACTAGAGTTCACCCGACCCGAGGCACGTGTCAGAGGAGGCTCTGTGCTCCGCCATTCTGCCTGGTTAACTATGTCCATAATCTTCCTGCTCCCAGGCCTCTTACTTAGCAATTTTGCTATTATTTCCTTTGGTTTCTTGTCATTTGAATTGTTCCTTTATCCGTTTCCATGGTTATGTATCTCTAGAAAATCACTCCGGGTTTCTGTAAAGCTAAATGAGTTTGGGTGACCTTCAGGCCCATTTGGACCCTATGAGGGTAAACTAGACAGTCGTGGAGGGAAAATGACTGATAATACAATGAAGGAAGTCAGTGAGGATGTTTTCAGAAAGTCCAGAAAACTGTCGAGATAACGCAACAGCTTCAACTCTGAAAGAGACGGCCCATGAGCAAAAACCACACAGCTCTGAAACTCTGAGAAACAAATTACCCAGTGAGGAGGGAATGGGATGTCACCGAAAGAAACAGAGACACTTCCACCAGATGGTCTGCAGTAAATTCAATTTGCAAGCAAAGCAACTACCCTAGCAAGTACTTAAGAGAATGAAGTGCCATTAAAGACCAGTACCATGAAGGGCAGAGCCACCACCAGCTGGGGACAATGAAAAGTAGTCAACACCATGGAAACGGAAGGACCGTGTGGAGGTCATGTTTGAAATAAGAAGCAACTTTACTCATTGGAGTTGATATTAAAATAATGGGGGACAGAAATAAAGCAGAGAGCTCATTCCTCTTCATCTTGTCTTTTCTATCGAGAAGAATTATAACGATACAGAGGTTAGAACATACTCTTATATTAGAAGCCGGAACCCCAAGAAAGATGAGTCTCTCAAGTGGAGGCGAGTCTCCTTCCCAGAGGATTCCATCCGAGCTGGCTGAGGGGACTCGAAAGCGCTTGCTGTCGCTGGTAATGCTTCTGGGGACATTGTTAAAAGGAAGTACCCTGGACTTAGACACATATCTGGTGTGGTTTCGCACACAGAAAGGAAGGAAGTTAGCTCTCAGAAACTATGGAGTTGTTAACTGCATGATACACAGAGCTAATCATCAAGTGTATTATTTGTAAGATCTTTGGTGGCGCATAGCTATGAAGAGCTAACATAGTTTCAGGAGATACTGTGCAAGTCTTGACCCGTCTTTGTTTGTTTGAGCCTATTCTTAGGTGGGTGTTTAGAAGTAGTCTTTAGACATGTGTTTCTGACTTTTCAGCGAGACGTATATCAAGATTTTCCATGATAACGCTTACAGTCAGGAGTGTAGAATGCAAGCTGAATCTGCATTAGGGTGTTTTCGAATTGCTTGAGGGACTCGACACAAATGGCATTGGCTATTGGATTGGTGTGATTTGGAAAGGAGGTACCCAGCCGTATGTTACCCTCCCCCCATTCTAGACCTTTCCAATACGTTCGTTCATACCTTGGAGGAGGGTATCATAATACGAGCTGGAGGAGTGAGAATAAATATTTCATGACAGATTCAGAAACTCTTTGATTTGAGTGATAGACGAAATGCATTAGAACATAATGGAATGAATGTAAAATTTTCCTCGAAATGAAAAATAAAATAAGTTCAAATGTGCATGATGAGAAAATTATGAAACCATAACACGCAGAAGGACTTGGTGGTTTTGTTGTGGCCTTGTCCAGGCTGGCTGAGTGGGGCCCCTTCCATTCTCTGCCATGGACGTCCACCCTGAAGGACCTTGTCAGTCCTTGGAAGTTGTTTCCGTGGGCTGCAGAGGAATTAGCACGTATCTGTGGTGAGGGCCAGGTAACCGTGACAGAGGAAGACTGTTTGGAAAACATGTGATCACCAGTGTGGCTGAGAGAAAAGTTAGGAAGTAATTTAGTAGCTGTTTTCAGATGTTTAGAATGCTATTAGGTGAAAGATGGAATAAGCCAGTTGTGGTAAATTGTTTTCCATCCAAGTGCCGGCCCCAACTAATGGGTCGAGCCAACCATGAAGACCTGTGCTGAGGCCAGTCCGTCTTAATCAGAGCTCAGTTGGTGGGGAAAAGCAGAAGTAAAAATAAAAGTAATGACGTCTGCCAAGGGCAAGGACCAGGGCTTCTCTTGACATCCGTGTGCATATTTCCATTTATTGGTGTGCAATAGCCAATACCACGCACAGAAAAGTTTTCAGACTTAATATAAGAAATACCTCCTTGTTTTTTTGTTGTTTTTAACATGTTAGATTTCCAAATGCCACGTAGCCCTCCTGCCGGAGGCAGTTGCTAGAAGGTCGGGTTCATGTAGTTTGTTGGCCTCTGGGCTTCCTGAGCTTCCTTCCAACATTCTTCCCGTCATGATGCGAAACCCTCTGACAAAAGCCTGTTTGCAAGCTGTGGCGGAGGGTTTCTGCGTATTTTAGGGCAACAAGGAACAATGCTGTTGCCTGAGATGCCGCTTCTGTTTCATGGGGAATGTGGTCATGTTTCTAGTTGTAGTGTTGTGGTGATTCCCAGTGACCTACAGCTGGGAAGAAAATGCCAGATTCCGAGGCCGTGAGGCAGGAAGGGCTCAGTACACAATGGGATAGCCTGTCACCGTGTCAGTCTCTTGACTGCTCACTGTCGCAGAGCTGTGTTTAAGGAGATGCAGAGTGGTTTTCTGTGCCGAACATTCCAGAACTAGAGCTGTGCTGTGTTTGAGATCCCCTGCCTGAATTCTAAGGTGGAACCCGCAAGACAGGATGGAGAAAGGAAAGCCAGACAACCCTGTGTGCAAACGCCACTGTAGCTGATCAGCAGGCAAAGCCATGTACATGCTCACGAGTACATATTGTTGAAAATCCAGCCCTCGCTTCAGCAGGACTATGGTCCTAACGTGAGTTCTATGAATTACCACGGCCGTACTTGCTTAATTCATCTGTGCCCTGCGGTGCCCTTTAGGCTGGAGACCTGAGGGCTGAGAACACAGCCCACAGCCGCCCTTCAGGAAGCTGATTATTCATTCATCAGGGGAGTTTTGTGAGCTGCAGGCTCCTTCACTGACTCCCCTGTTTGTCTCCCCTGTGGCAGTGCCTGGGACCCCACACACCTGGGCTCCATGTGGCTGACCCTTTAATCCAGGTCTCCTGTTGTAGAAACCCGTGCTCGTCTGTGACTCCATGTGTGTCATTGCGAGTTCTCAGCACACAGTGACGCATTCACTCCCACTCGGTTCCCTCTTTAGTCTGTCATATTCAGGAGGTCAGTGATAGAGGGAGACTTAAAGAGCACTGCCTTTGTTTTATTCGACGATTTTGCTGTTATTTAAATAGGTTTGCATTTGCTGCACTGTAATGACCTTTGAGGAGTGAATTTCTTGATAAATAGAATTTTATATTTTGTTCATATGGCTAAATTAGCTAGATGACAGCATTCAAAATAATATGGTTGGACCATATGTTTTTATAGTTCTTAGAAAACAAAATTGGAAAGCACTGTTCAAATGCCTTGATTTTTCTCATGGGTCCATGTACAAAGTGAATAAAACAGCTTAGCACAATAATGCTCACGACAGCGGAAAGACGGTGTTGGAGCAGCAAGACTGACTGGGCCCTGCTCTCTGCTCTCCAGTCTTCCGTGTAAAACTCAGGCAGTCGGGTACTCAAGGGAGGTGACATTTGGAAGCAGCCTGTGCTAATGTTCACACTTTGCACACACGTTACCAGTGACTGGGGGTTAGTGTCACAATATCCTTCCCCGCCACAAGTGCGTCTCTCTCTATTTCCGAATGTTATCTAATGATAGTCATTTAGTTCCTCAAGAAATACTGCGTAGGATGAGAAGGTTAATACGCTGGGGTCTCCTTTGGAAGCAACATAAATCTAAGGATAAATAGAAACAATGAGTGCCTTTAATAATGAGTTGGGATGCGTGAGGTTCAAACAAAGTGCTTCGGAAACCGGGCAGGGAGTGAGCCTCTGAAAGAGGAGGTAACATGGAGGAAGCCACCTTGATCATCAAACAAACGTGGAATAAATTCACCCCGAAACTGAGCCCCAGGGACTGGCCGCCACAGGGACGGGGGTCAGGGCAGTGGTCGCGGTGCCTCAGGAGGCTGAGGACCTGAAGGCAGTGTCCCAGGACCCAGGACTCTTTGTATCCATGCGGTAATGACGGCCTGGACCCACGGGGCCACGTGACAGTGGAAAAGAACTCGTCTGCTTTCCCAGCGTCTCCTCTCGGGCAGGAACAGGCTACAAGCTGGTGGATAGGATATGACACTGCTCTTAGAACTCTCAGCCCAATACTGGAGATCAATCGGCCAGAAAGAGTCTATTTTTATCTGCTCAATTCAAAACAGAACAAAACAGCAACACATCTAGACGTCCGGGTATTCTCAACAGCTGGTACGAGGGAGAGCCTCCGATTGCAGGCAAACCTGAAATGAGGGGCAGCTTTGAGCGGTGTATGCGGGGCGGTACTCGCCGTCAGGTCTGGGGAAGGCTGCTCACTCTGGCACACAAGCCTGGGAAGGAAACTGCGCAAAGGGGGCCCCGTGCAAAGGGATGGAGGTGGAAAGCTTGTTCTGTTTGGGGACGTCATCTAAAGTGACACGTGAAATATTCTGAAAGCCTCGGGGACCCCAAATCATCGTCCTGGCCTGAAGCTTTCCTTCTATCCAGTGGGGATTAAAACAGTGGGCCCCGACTAAGGCGTGCCAAGCAGACGGGATGAACACTGTTTCGCATCCCGGGTGCAGCGTCCCTGGACGCTGTAGCTGTGAGCACGGTCAGCTGTCGGGCTCCCGGGCCTCCCCTGGCACTTCCTTGCAAAGAGTCACTTGCTTTCTGTGACATCGAGTTGTCTGTGAGTGCAGCCCCCTTAGAAATTGCGCTCAGAGAAAGCAAAGCCCCTCTGTTGGTATTCAAATGTGTTCCTTTAATACGCGCAGAGCTGGACACTGACATCCACTGCCGCTTAATGCTAATAGGAGTTTTCCCGGCATTCAAGTGGGTCTGATCCATCTGACATTTTGTGACCATTTGTTAATATTCAAGAAACTTTTAGAATTCACTGCCAAATACCCCTGATTTTAGCCCAAAGTAAAAGCAGACGGTATTTCTAAATCTCTTACGGCTCAGGGTGTTTACCCGTCTCATTTTAGTTTCAGCAATAAGTACCAATAATCAGAAAGCAAATACGAAGTTTGAATATTTGGTTTGTAGATTTTGTAAAAATGTAGAAATTTGTTCGGTTCTAATCCTCAGATCAATATTTAGTACCAATACGAACTGGCACCATGAAACGGTGACCTTAAAACAGGGACCTCCATGGGGGGAACGTGCGCGTGTGCACGTGTGACCTTATGACAGAAGATATCGTTACACAGCTTCCACTCATGGCACCGGTCCCAAACCTACCCACACTGCTCCAGGTGTGTCCAGCGTGCGGCAGCCCTGCAACCTGGGCATGTGGAGTTTGACATTTCCACCGTCACAGTACATTTCTACAGAATAAGCAAGAAAATGGAACTTTATTGAATTTCCAAATCACAGAATCCATTTCTAAAATTGCACAAGTCTGTGTAATTGTGGGAAGTTCTAACCCACGTGACTTGAACATACTTGAAAGTTAGAAATGTTGAACCTCTGCATTTGTTGTGATGTTTAGGTGAATCTGCTGACATCTGTCACCTGTGTCACCCAGTCGGAAAAGTCACCACTAAATGCCAGAGTGGTTTTCTTAGATTTCAGTCCACCTGGCTTGTTGCAGTGTCAGAGACAAATCCACAGTGAGGTGATTCGGAAGGCTCATCTAAACTTTGGCAAAACCCTACCTACGGATAAGATTCCATGACTGAAATGTAACTTCATGTAACTACGTCCCAGAAAGGACAAGTAGAAGTGTTAGCAGCAGTAACAGCTGTGGGACTGAAGGAAACCCAGTCATTAGCAGCTGAGTTCAGGATATGCCCTCTACTAGAAACAAACCCATGGACACACTTTGTGCTCTCAGAACTGTTTTACAACACAGCCCAGGCCATCTGTGCGTAGCACTTAGAAACCTTCTAGAAACAGCTGCATGGAGAGGCTGGTCCTGCTATGGCCCTGCAGTGGGATAAACTGTGGGGACTCGCCTGGCCAGCACACTGCCACGCATGTGTGACAATGTGGTGGGCAGCTCATGCTTCCCTCACCCCCGGGGGACCTCAGACCATCAGCTGAGCTCACAACGGACCTTGGCCAATTTCCGTCCTGAGATCTCACTGGAGGGGCTGTCAGCAGGAGACGCTGACCCAGAGGCCATTTCCGGGTGCCTGGCTCTTGTCACCCCTGAGATGAGACCTCTGCTCTGACACTCAGTGCACTGGACACTCAGGCGGCCTTGCTACTGCTCCTGTGTTTCAGCCGCATTTGTTTGGCGGATTTTACTCCTTCTAACCCGACGCTGGAGAAGACTGTTAAAAGAGATTCCCTATGTGGGACATTCTAACCAAAATACAGTAACAGTTTATACATAAAAACAATAATACAGGTTTCGTTACAGGTTGGAACACCATCAGGTTATAAGCCAGTGATTTTCAAAGCTCCTGATGCAGAGCACTCATTTTGCAAACGAGGTGTGATCTGCAGACCCAGCGTCCTCTGCTGCAGTAGGGGTGAAAGCACCGCTGTTCTGGGCGTTTACAGGATCCCTACTCCATCGTTCAGCTCGTCTCTCAGGCCAATTTGAGTAACACTCTTTTATGGTAGAATGTGTGACAGAGAGCAGAGCTGGGGAACACTCAGCCTGCGTTGATTTTTTGATTCTGCTACTGAGTCTCTCAAAAACAACTTGAAGCAGTTGGTGAATTACCTATTCCGCAGTAATACCTGTCCTCACCGTAGGAAAACAGGGCTGAAAATGTCAAGTTCGGCAAATGTGTGAGTGACGGTATTGGCAGCTCATACTTGAACTAAAAAACAATGGAGCGATGGCTTCAGGATCTCTCTCTCTTTCTCTCTTTCTTTCTCTCTCTCCCTCTCCCCACCTGATTAAAATCATATGATTTACAATTTATAGCTTTCTCCCTAATTCTTTCGCTCTTTGCTAATCGGCGCTCTCAGATCCAGCTTACTGGCAGATTACGAAATGCATAAGTAGGGCTGATTCATAGAAACTAAACCAGGCCTCACGTGTACCCTCCGCGGTTCTCCCTCCAGGCTGGAACAGAACGATCTCTGACTGGGACTCCCTTCATTTCCTAGGTGAGATCACGGCTACAGAATTGCCCCTGAAAACCATGTAGCTGAAGCCAAAGCAATTAGCAACCAAGCCAACCAGCACACAGAAACCACAGAGCCTGTGGGCCTGACATCCTGGTGTCCACTGGATAATAATGTTATTTTAATCAGTCTCTATTTTGTTTTGAAGTGTGCGGGGCTGCCCTCCTCCCAATGTCTTTGTTCGTTTTGCAGTCGGCAGATTTTCTTATCCTCCTTTGCCACTGCTTATACTCAGCGGAATAATGATAACTCCCCGCTCCTCATCTCTCAGAGTGCATAGACCTTCAGGGTTTTTCCTGTAGGAGACCCTGCCTCTTTTCTACTCTTTATTCTCCATTTAATCTCAGGCCCAAGATCATTGCTGGCCTGGAGCAAATCATCATTAAATTATAGTCGAAGAAATAAAAACCATCTCAGAGATAACGGATTTGGAAATGCTTTGGAAATGCAGCGGGTATTACTGCTATGTGAGATTGCTTTCGTTGTACTCGTGTGTGTAGTGTTCGGCGAGTGATGGATCTGTCTGAGATGAGACAGAAGCACGGAGGTAGTTACCTCGCATTCTGTGGTCACGCAGAGGAAGCTTTCTACACGGTGTGTCTGTAACCACACCCAGGCTTGAGTAACCACATAAATACCTCCCATGCAGAGGACATAGCACAATAGGGTCACAGGAAAAATAGAGCCTGAAACTTGAAGTCGGACGTGTAGTTCAAATTGCACGGAACGCTCTTCCTCCTTCCAGGTTCTGACGTACTACTGTTGAGATTCGGGTTAAAGGCTCTCAGTGAAATTGAGTGAATATTCTGCTCGTATATTGTGGACAGCCTATAATCGGTCTAAGACTTTGAATGTTTTGTAAAGAATTTGTTACACGAGGATGCATTTGCTGAAAAGTTATACAAGTGAAAAATGGATTGCTCTCCGTGAGCTTCAAACTCGGAAATCATCATGTCTATACTTATTCAAATTGGGACAGGAAAGTACCTCAGGAGGCTGCTGACACTTCCTTCTGCTGGGCCCTGGGCTGAGGTGAGGCCCCCTGGAAAGCCATCCTCTGCTTCCTTTAGGAATTCCGGGCCAGTTCTTCTGAGAACTGGAACGACCACGTGTCAGGGAAGATTCGCTGTTAGAAATCTTTGCTCCCACGCAGGCCTGCCAGTCTTTGCGTCTGGTTTCTGATGTGTACAGTTGTCTCCTCAACCAGTAAGAGCACGTCTTTGCCAGGCTTTCAACAGGGTGCGTCCTCAAATGAGACGTCTCACTGAAAACTCAAATGACAAAAGATGTATTACGGCTCAGAAGGGAGTCTCACCAGTGGTGTTTGTCCGAATCCACAGTGACTGACCGGATCCCATACAGTGACGTCACAGCGCAGCCGCTGCAGCACCTCTTGTCCTGGGCCCGAAGCCCCCCCTTTCAGAGCGGTGACAGGCTTCAGAACAACCTCAGAGGGACCTGATGGCTTCTAGAGCCAGTGGCCGCCTCTTCTTGAAGATGGGCTTGTGTTATTGTCTGCACGTTTCTGGAACGTACATCGTGTACCTCTTACCTCGGAAGGCGCGGGATCTCTGCTTGTGCGTGGCCCCTGGGGCTCCCTACTGGTCGCTGTCACTGAGATTGGAGCCGGGCCCATCTCCTATGACTGCGCAGTGCACAAAGCACGGGGGCCGGAGCAGCAGAGCTCTAGCTGTGTGTGTGCTATGTTCTCTGATGACACTCACGGGTCTGAGGCACCCTCCGCAGCCCTGAGGACAGCCAGCCCCTGCGTCTGTGCCTGTGTCGGGTCAGGTGTGGGGAGGCGAGCTGGCCTTCGGTCACAATCAACGTAACTGATGTAGCTGTCTGGAAAAACTGCCAAGTCTAGCCTGACTTTGCTGCCCTGCCCTCTTAGGAACCTTGAGGCGGGGATATTGGTCAAACAGGATACCTGGGCGCAGAGCTCCGTTTCTCCCTCCCTGCTCTGCAAAGTCACCTTGCTGACAATAGATTTAGTGCACACCCAGGGGAGCACAGCGCTGCTGAATGCCGTCATACAGAGAAATAGAGAGGATCCTTCTAAATTCTCCCAGAATGGGGACGTTAAGCCCTAGTGTTGTGGGGCAGTGAGTGCACAGTTTCTCTACTTTGTGCGAAGCACTGGCAGCCACGTGCTGTCTTCCAGAAGTGATGGCCACAGCCTCTGCACCCACTGCAGCAGGAGTCCAGACTCCGGGGAAGCTTCCGGTTCTGGGTGGAGAGTGTGGGAACCCACAGTGGTGCCTTTCCTTGTCTTTCCAAACCCAACACAGACGCTCCAGTGTGGGTCCCTCCTAGGACTTCTTACTCTGTTGATTTTATAAGATGTGCTTCAAGTCACCGTGAGGAAGGGAGAGAGTGGGCAGGAGAGGTGACTGGGGAGGGCGAGAGGGAGGGACAGAACGGAGGGCAGGGGAGGAGATGGAGAGTGAAGGGAGCCTCAGAGACAGACGGCAGGACTGATGCCTGCCTGGCAGGTCTCCTCTGTACCACACAGCACCTGGCTGCTGTGAAAGAGAACGCCAGGTGTGCCTGACTCATGTTAACGTGAGTGGGGCAGACTACTGAGGACCGTCTTATGGGTATAAGGACCAGCACGGTGGGAAAGCAGCCTGGGCCGGTGGGGTTACACCAAGGAGCGGGTGGCGTCGGTGGATGGAAGTTACTAGCAGGAAATATGGGTTCTCGCTGGGGGCAGGCCAGGTGACCAGACCTCACCTGGGGGTGCTGGGGGGTGACGAACATCATCAGATATTGAGGGTGGGGGTTCCTGCCGAACAGACTGCGAGGGCTTCTTGCTAAAACTGAATTTTACAAGGAAGTGCACAGATGGCTTAGGAGAAGTTTCCGGAGCCTGATAACAGTTGTCAAGCAAAGAAGCTTTGTCACTACGCACTCCATCCCACAGCTCATGGAAGGTCCTTCTCATTGGTCAGCCGCTGCCCTTGAAGCTTATTGGACATCGCGTCTACCAATCACCTCACATTTCACATCCTCGCGTCGGTGCTTCTCACCTCCCGGGAACTATGGTTCTTCACCCCAACTTCATCTTTGGGCTTTTTCTATCCCCGCCCAACACCCTTTTCAGCAGCGGCTCTGCACCCTAATGTGGAGACGCCGTCTCGTGTCCCCCACTCCGCCCTGCATTCAGGGCGCCCTGCGGGGAGCGCAGCCGCTGTACCTACACAGTGGTCCAAACACATTCCAGTGGGCGTGCTTGAAGTGGAGCTGATTCCTGATAATGGCCCTGCCTTTGGAAATTTACAAATAGTTTAATTCACAGGAATCCCTCACTCCAGAAATTCTGGTCAGCCCTCTGTTTACTACCCATATTCAGTCGGTTACAAAACCCTATTCATCTCCATCCCAAAACTATCTTCCTTTCTTTTGGCTTTGATTTGGATAGAGAATAACAAGATAAGTAACATACAATTCCAAAAAGAATAACAAAAGGATTCTTCATATTTGAAGTATAACTTATGTTCTTGAGAAAAATGAACAACTTAAAAAGAAAAACTATACCAAATAAATAAGTGGGGAAAATTCTAATAAATTATGCACCCAATGCTGTTATTCACTTGATGATAAAGGTCAACAAATTTTGAATCTAGTACGTTTATAAAAGACAGATTTTCCAAATTGTTCTTGTTGGATTTATTTATATGTTTAGCTGGCCACTGCGGCTCCCCAGACCCAATCGTGAACGGTCACATCAGTGGAGACGGCTTCAGCTACCGGGACACGGTGGTGTATCAGTGCAGTCCCGGCTTCCGGCTCGTGGGAACCTCTGTTCGGATATGTTTGCAAGACCACAAGTGGTCTGGACAAACTCCAGTGTGTGTTGGTGAGTACACTTGGCTAGGTCACACGTTCTCTATTTCTAAGCCAGAACACAGACGTGTCATCTTCACAGTAAAACAGAACAGAGAGCTCTGCTGCAAAAGACAGTGTGGGCGCTCTTCCACATGTCTTGGGGACCCCCCTGTGTCTTGGGGACGACCCCTCCCATTCTGCTTCCTCCACTGCCTCCTGGGTCTCCTGCCCACTCTTTATTTGCTCATTAACTCATCTCCAGTGGGTCCCAGGAGGACGATGGCTGCATTCATTCCCTGACTCATCACAGGGAGACAGGAGCTAATTATGGGCTGGTGAAGATGCCATCTGACTCTGCAGGCTGCCTTTGCAGAGTCCCCCAAATAGCCACACCCCTGTCATCTTCCGTGTGGCCGGCATTTCTAAAGCTGATGCATCAAGTATCCTGTTTTACGGGCACCCCTTCCTTCAGTAGAAAGAGGTGAGATTGTGTGTAATGATCACCCTTGAACTTTATAACTTCAAGGATAAGTACTGACTAGTATTCTTAGAGGAGGTCGCACCCGCTAGTGCAAAAGTTGTTTTAAACAAATTGTTTTCTTCCTAACATGCTGTTTATTTCCCTGTGAATTGAACAAAGGGAATGCTGATATAACTATAGCATGGGGACAGGGATTTTCTGTGACAGTGTAGTGGCCGATGTGTAAGGTTCAGGGGTGAAAACTACTTAGAAGAAAAAATTGGTGACAAGATAAATGAGGAGAAAAAAACAAGTTTTATGACTGTAAAGCATTTCTTTTGAAAGGGCCAATAAGGATATGTTGGTGCTTTGTGTCGCTCTTATTTTGGGCATGACATAATGCCAGTGTGCTTCATTGCCAAAGCTCATACAATAAGGATTGTCAGGGAAAACACTACTGAGCTTGCACACTTTTTTTTTTTTTTTGCTTATTTAATGATGCTTAAATTGAATTGGGGATAATTCATACATGCACAATTTAAATTATCAGCCAACTCCCTATAACATTTTCAAATGAGATTGCCACCAAATTACCTGTTGTTGTACGAAGGGGAAAATATACAAAACTCATAATTAATACAAGAGTTTTAGCATCTCTTGTTTTTCACTGCTTTTTTGAAAATTACTTGACATTCTGTGATAACGTGACACTCTCCAGGTGTAGGTTGTTTTCCACAATTATAACAAAAGCCTGTGGGCTCAGCACACCCCCTTCTCAACCTGATCTGTACCATGTCTGCTTGGTTGTAACCCCTTGGTCCGTGCGTCCGACTTCCCTGCGTATGTATTACTGAGGAACTCCCGGTGGGAGTCATGGCTTGCCTGTCTCCTGACCCTGACACCCACCTGTCTTGCTCCACAGCCATCACGTGTGGTCACCCTGGGAACCCGGCCCACGGGCTCACCAATGGCAGCGACTTCAACCTGCACGACGTGGTAAACTTCACCTGCAACACCGGCTACGTGCTGCACGGGGCGCCCCGAGCCCAGTGCAGGAGCAGCAGCCAGTGGAGCAGCCCGCTGCCCACCTGTCGAGGTATGAGAAGCCCCCGGGCGAGCCCTTGGCTGAGCCAGGAGCCGGCTGATAAAGTCAGACCCATCTGCTGAGTACAGGGTGACACTTACCACGGGGTACAGGACTCCTAACGCTTCCCAGTGCGCTGTGAACGCGTTTCTGAGAACAATGCGCAGGACTCTCCATGCCCTTTGTCCTGTTACTGGACAGTCAAGCAAAAAAAGAAAACAACCTCTAGGATTCTCTGCGTGAAAGACGGTGCACCTTCCATTTCTCTTTTCATTCCTCCATTCACTCGTTCACTCCGATGTGTCAATTTAGCATCGTTGGCCCCTCCACTTCTGGACTTAGGGTGCTTTGAAGAAGTTCTAGTTGCTTGTAAATCTCCAGTTTTTCACTCGTTTCTTTAAAAATTGTCACATGGCCTACGCTAAATTCTGAATTTCCAAGAAGGTGCTGTTTTGAAGTTTCTGTATCTCCAGACATTCGCGCTCATAATATTAAAGGTTTCACTTCAATTACTTTCCATTAAAACACTCTGACGGAAGGTGAGTCAGACTTTGTGTGAAGGTGAAGTGACACTTAATGGCGCAGGTGTGGCAGTGACAGGTGACGCCCCTGCTCTGACAGCCACCCACTCCCCACTGCGCCCCCAAGGGGGCTGTTTCCACATGACAACAGCAGAATGGGAACAGAGCGATTTTATTTTAACGGGATTTGTGTGCAACTTGGCTGCCAAACCACAGGGTGACAGCTCAGCTGTGCACTGGAGGGTGTGGATTCTGCTCAAAGACGAGGTCAAACCCCTACCCCACTTCCTGTGAAGCACTACTGTTAGGGTCTGACGTCCGGGGCTGCACGAAGGCCCCCCTCAAACCCGCCTCACGCACCCAGAGGAGGCACAGGGCAGAAGGGACAGTCTGGGGGTGACCGGGCAGAATTGGGGCCACAGCCAGACCTGCAGCTGCACAGGGACACGTGTCCCCTGGCTGCCTCAGTGCCAGCATCCGAGGGTGAGCAGCTTCCATTTTAGCTAAACATGGCTTTAAAAAGGGGGGAGGACAGTTACGTTCTCCACTTAAACTACTTTCTTCTTCCTCCATTACTTCCTCCCCGCCCCCACTTACACTCAGAATTAAGGAGAAAGTGTCTGACGGGCTGAGCTGGGGCTGACACTTCTTCCACTTAGGCATTGCCATCACAGACAGAATTAGAGGAAATATATTATAAAACACTCCGCTAGAGCACAATTCAGCAAATTTCCCAGGTGAACATTTACCAGTGACAACATCCAGGTCTGTTTTCATGAGCAGAAGGTCAGTGACTGGACACAGGGGATTTGGACCTCGGCCGACCCGGCTTTGACTCTGCGCTATGTGCTTGGCGAGCCGAGTGGATCCGGCCCAGCTGTGGCCTGAGGGGGTCACCAGGATGGGCTGGGCGCCTGCCGGTCCTCAGAAGTCTGAGTCTGAGATGCCTGGGGGTCACAGCAAACCAGTTCGCTCAACTTCTTCCTTTAACAACAGCATTTCCCCAGCATAAGCCTTCTGTGGAGTTCATTTAATTCATAATCTCTCATTCTTTACATTTGAGTTCATACATTCTAAGATTACACTTAAATTTAGTCAATAGACCAGATGTTCATACGGAATGTAGAAAATGAGCGATACGTTTTGTGTATTATTTTCCTCAGGATAAAATGCCATCAAGTCTGGTTTTCCCCCTCCCTTTTTGTTCAGTGGGTAAATAATTTTGCAGTTAAACAAGATTATAGATTGACGTGCAGTAGAAATAACACAGAGGCCCCGTGTACCCCTCATGCACGTCCCCTGCCCGATGGTGACGTCTTAGGAAACCGGAGCACCAGTCACAGCCGGGGTGGTGACATGGGTGTGGGCAGAGGACACCCATGACCACAGCCACCTCTCTTCCCTGCTGCTCACCCCTGGAAGCCCGGCCTGGGGACCATCTCTCCCCTCGTCTCACGAGGGATGTTATGTAAGTGAATAGGATCACACGCTTTGTAACCTTGGGGTCCAGGCTTTTCCACCCAGTGCGAGTCTCTGGGGAGTCACCTAAGTCGTTGTGCAGCAATACTCGGGTTTGGCGATGTTTTGGTTGCGTTTTCCTGCTGACTGGTGTCCCCTGGCCTGGCTGTACCACAGTGCGCGATAGCCCTTCTCCCGGGAAGGGCCTCTGGGCTGCTGCTACTTTTCGCCGTTATAGATAATGCTGCTAAGAACACCCGTGTGTGTGTTCGTGCAATCGTAAGTATTCATTTCTCTGGGAAGACATGCCCCAGAGTGTACCTGCTGGTTCATGTGGTATTTGCATGTTTAGTTGTGTAACAAACCGACAGAATGTTTCCCATTCCCAGTCGTTCCCTGACTTCCCTCCCAACCCCCCTCTGGCGTTGCCGCTGTGTGTTGATTTCAGCCACTCCGATAGGTGTGCAGGGACGTCTCCTCGTGCGTGACTGTCACACTCCTGATGGCTAAGGTGCTGGACGTCTTTCCACGAGCTTCCGTGCCATCTGCACCTCCTCTCGGTGACATGTCTGTTCATGTCCTTTGCCTATGTTCTAATGAGATGGCTGGGGTTTTGTTTGTTCGGTTTTTACTGTTGAATTTCAGAATTCTCTGTGTACTCTTTTTGCTCGTCATTGGTCAGATTTGTGATTGACAGGAGCCGCCAGCCTGTACTTGTCTTCGCATCCTCTTCCCGAGGTCCCTCGAGCTGCGGCAGCTGTGCATTCATCATCTTTTCCTCGTGGTTTCCATGTCAACTCCAAGGACTCTGCCTAAACCCCGGTCTTCAAAACATGTTCCTATATCTTTTTGAAGTCTTAGACTTCTCTTTTTTATATGTTTTAATTTGGTACTCCATTTAGTATCAGTTTTTGTATAAAGTATGAGGTTTAGGTCAAGGTTTTCTTTTCTTTCTTTTTTTTAATTGACCTACGGATGTTCAGTCACCATTAGATGAAAAGGCTCTTCTTTTGCTCTGAAATAAAATAAAGTGTGTACCTTGAATATCTTTCAAGAGGCTTAAAATTGTCCTAAAAGTTTTCAAAAACTAAAGAGAATACTGTCCAGAATTGCTCCTATATTTATAACCTGATATGAGAAAGTAAAATATTAGACTGAAACTTAGTGTAAAACTAATATTTTAAAGTTGACACTTTTAATCACTTGATCCTATAAAAATCTTGCTGTGTTTACATGTGACTGACCCACTTTTCACGTAAAGATAGACCGTTGATTAGAAAAATGTCTGTATTTTCCACATGTAAGTTATTTTTCACAAACACATTTTGTCACAGAGCGTTTGTGTTCACTATAAAATGTCCGCAGTATAGCGTGAAGTGTCCACCGGGAACGTGGGGCGTGCCTGCTTGTTGGGGGACATCCCCGTCCCCCAGGCTGCTCTCAGGTGCAAATGCACTTCTGGCCTCAGCACTGAAGCCACAGCTGCAGCAGTAAAGCTCTGTGGGGGGAGGAACCTAACCCCTGCTCTGAAAACAGTGCTTCTTAGTCCTCGCTTCCCGTCAGTAAATCTCAGTGTCCTTCAGAAACTGTGAGGTGCTACCTTACAGTTGGTATTGGTTTTCGATGTAGCAGAATGATGCAAAATTATGATTTATGGATGATAATTATGCACGTCAGATCAATGCTTATGCCATTTCTTAGGCTGTTCTGCAGGTATTGTTTTCTTGCTTTCCCAGCACAGCTTAGTTTGTCTGCCTTCCTCTATGAGATGAAGTGGGTCAGGCCAACATTTGGGTTGGACGGCCGTAGCCAAGGGTGGAATCCTTCCCAGCTACATACATTCACTCGGTCCACACGATAAAATTCCAGTGATGCTTGTCGTCACAACACTAAAAACAAAACCAACATTTCCTCTTTGTATTTAAAATACAGGATTAGATCTGTGTAGTCCAAAGAGACTTGTAAGTGCTCCATTCAGTTTAATGAGAATTCAGTTTCATACGTGCTTTTAATGTTAAAAGATATATCCTTCTTGTAAAAAAAAAATAGAAGCAGACCCCCTAAAAATACACGTGTCATAGGCGTTCGGGAGACCCTGACACCTGGGCCCGTCGCTTCATCTGCCTCAGTGCCCTTTCCGTAGTGGGTCCCTCTGGAAGGGAAACTCCCACTTTATAACCAGAAATCTGAAAGTGACACATGTGGAGTGTCAGGAAGTTCCCTGCCTGCTGAGGTTCACATTTGAGGTACACGGAAGGAGGTACTTCTAATCTTAGTCTGCCCTGGAGGGATGATGTGGTCCACCTGCCCTTTGGTTACTCCAGGCTTGGAGAGCTGTGCCCTGACTGCAGGCGGCCTGGGTTGTTCCCACATGAAGAAGTTCACAGAAGTATGTGAACTTGTCTGTGAGCAAAGGACGCTGCTCTGGGACTCGGGACAACTGGGGTGGGGTCTTCACAGCATGATATTGGACAAGCCCGTCACCACTCACTTCCCGGGTCATCAGTTCCATCTCATGACCCACAAGCGTGGACTAAATCCCTAAGCTCCTTAGATGTGTGTGCGTGCGCATGTGTGTGTGAAAGCCAGTCTACGTGCATGTTTGTTGTTTTTTAAAACAGAGGTAATTTAAAATCCCATGAACATAATTAAGATAACTATTGGAGTGATGGCTACACGCGTAATACTAACACGTGGAGGAACTGGTTTTCTTCTTTGTAATGTCAGGGTTAGTTACAGTCATTGAGATGTGTGAGCTGATTGGTGTTTAAGTGTAAAGGAAGAACTGTTGGTGTTTGCACACGGATGTTTCCGAAGCTCACTGAAGAACGAAGTACAAAAACTCATTTTTCAAGCTTTTGCACTTGACACTGGACTAGAAATCGCCTGAGGTCTTCGTCTGTGTCGGTCTCTGCTAACGTGGCATGCCCTGTGGCACGGGTACCTACTGCCTCTTTGTAGTGGGCAGGACTCAATCGAAAGACCAGTGCCCTTTGTCTCTCGGTGACTTTTTGTTACCCCTGAAACCTCAGATAGGAAATGCAGCCCAGGGGAGAACGCTGCTTATCTGGATAAACACATGCTCTTTTCCTGAACACCCTCCATTTTCCAAGTCTTCTCATATTCGAATGCCTTGTACCTGCATCACATCTTTGCTTTTTAAAGAAAGGAGTATGTTTTTATTAACAATTGATTAATTATCATTTACACCTTCAAAAATTGTTATGCCAAAAGAAATGGCAATTTTGAATAATGACTTCTAAAAGTATTTTGAATTCTTGGTTGTTTTTCAAAGAAATGTGAGCTATTACGGTGTGTTAGACTGCACAGCAGTGCGATTGATTCCGTCTGAATCCGTCACGGCTCCGTCTGTGGGTTCAGACTAATGTAACGCGACCTGTACCCACCATCACAGCGTCACACAGAGGAGTCCCACTGCCCTGAAAATCCCCTGTGCTCTGTCTATTCATTCCCCCGACCCAACCTGGCAACCACTGGCCCTTTTACTGTCCCCATAGTTGTGCCTTTTCCAGAACGTCACAGAGTTGGGATCACACAGTGTGCAGCCTGTGCAGACTGGCTTCTGTCACTTATTAATAAGCATTTCAGGTCCCTCCACGTATCTTCATACCTTGAGTGCTCATTTCCTTATAGCTGAATAATACTCCACTGTCTGGACGGACCACTGTTTATTTATCCATCTCCTGCTGAAGGGCGTCTCGGTTCTTCCAAGTTCCAGCTGTTGTGGCTGAAGCTGCCATAACGTGTGAGCAGGTTTCTGTGTGTACGTTGTTTTCCCCTCCTTTGGGTGAATGGAGGCCCCCACTACCTGAACGTAGGGTGTTCCCACGCAGAGTCGCATGGGTGGGAATGGCGGGCAGGGAAGACGCAGTGACCTCAGCACGCACACCTTGCTAAGGGACACACTGAGTAAGTTGAGATGAAGCGCAGATGTCCAACGCCACTCAGAGCTCTGGGGGCTGGATGCCCAATGCTGAGGGGGTTCCAGGAAGGAGCCTGTGGGCCCCCCCCTTACTGCTGGGGCACCACTGCCTTTGTAACGGCTGAACCCTGTTTTAGCTTTTCACCTTTATTTCATAAAAGTGAAAAATCCTCTTGCCTCCTCTTGGTTAGCTGGAACAGGCACTAAGGTAGGTCCTTTGTAAAAGCCTAGTGCTGGATAGTGACTCTCAAAAGCGGGGGCTCCCTGTGTCAGGGAGCGTGATGGGCACTGTGGTGGAGCAGGACCCCCACCACCTGCCCTCCACGGCGGTTGCGCCCTGCATGTCCCCGCACTGTGGCTCCGCATCTCGCAGCTGTCAGTGCTGGGGCCGAGGCCTCTCCCATCGCAGGACAGCGGTACCTCCTGGTCGTTTTAATTGGCATTTCCCTGATGACGGACGATGGGGGCCATCTTCTCATGTGCTTATCTGTCTGCCATCTGTATCTTCTTTGCTGAGGTGTCTGTTAAGGCCTTTGGCTCATTTTTTAGATGGGTTGCTTGTTTCCTTGTTGTTCAGTATGGAGAGCTCTGTGTAGATTTCGGGTCCAAGCCCTTTATCAGATGTGTCCTTTATTTTCTCCCTGTCTGCGGCTTGTCTTTTCATTGTCTTAACAATGCTCTTTACAGAGCAGAACTTTTAATTCTGCACATCATTTTAAAAGCTGCTCTTTCAACCACATGTGGTGAACAGGAGGGGATGGCTAACAAGTGCCGTCCTAAGGGTGCGAGTGGATTTGAATCTACAAATCGTCTCCCACATCCTTCTGCTGATGTTTTCAATTCCTCTCTACGGCTCTGTTTCCTTTTCCTTCCAAACTGACAGCTGTATCTGTGTCTCTATTCCCCTCCTCACCCGGGGATGAGAGGGGCCATCAAGGGAAGCTGTGGTCCCTGGTTTCAGAGTAGTTGGGTACCTCACTCCTGGATTTTAGCTCCTCCCCTCCAGCTGCGGAAGCTCAGAGAGCATCCCAATTCTGGGCCTCCGAAGGGAAGGGTGTCGTTACACCAACAGTAAGGGCTTCTCTGATGCCGCCGCCCTTCTCTTTTACTTCTGATCTTCTGGGCTGCCAGCTGTGTGCTCAGTAATGGCTCCAGGCCTGCCTCTCACATCCCTAGTGGGCGCCTCTGCTCTCACGACCAGGAGAGGCCGATGTCCCGGGAGGAGCATAAGCTCCACGTGAACACAACAGTCTCTGGCATTGCTGCTCATACAGGTGACACACCGGGAACCTACTGCTGCGTCCTGGGGCTGACCTGCAGCTCCCAGGGCAGGAGGGGCCCATGCATGTTCTCTGGGTCATGTGACTAATTAATCCTTCAAGTGTATGAGACTTTCCCTGTGCAGTATTTCCTGTCATTTCCGTGGGTTTGGCTGCAGTCTTACTGTGGATTCAAAGAGCTATGTGGAGCCTTAAAATATCTGCCTGTGCTTCATAAATGTTTTGGTTGTTGTTTGTTAGTTTGTTTTTACCAAAAGAATTTGAGTCTTCTCTAAACTCGGAGTTGTTTCAAAAAGCATAGGATATTGTTCCAAGGCACTCAAATGGATCTTTGAAACCCTCTCTTCTGCCCACATCTTCCTCCTTAGTCCAGAGAGGAAATCCAGGAAGGGATGGGGGAGGGGTGCCTTCCTCTGCCAGGACCCAGCCCCCCAGGCACTGCCTGCCAGACACTTAGGGGCACAGCCGCTTGCTTTCTCGGCCAGAAATATCTGGAAGGTGCAGCTTGCCAGCAGCTGCCTCACTGAAGGGTGGGTGGGGGGGTGAAAGCAGCAGATAATCAAGGGCTGCTTATTTTCCTTTGCACCTGCACAGCACACAGCTGCTAATGCCCCCCCCCCCGCACCCCCTATGCCAGCAGCACTCAGCTCCCAAGTCTGCCCCCTCCTGCTTTGGCTCCTTCAGAAGGAGGGAAGGGGGTCCTTAGATCAGAGGCGGCTCGATGTACATTTCTATGAGGTGTGGATGGAAGAATTGCTGGGTTTCATTGCACTAGATACATAGCAGACATGACTTAAGCACACAAGTGGAAGTATTAATGGGGGCCAGGAAGGGGGCATCAATTTCTGTATTTCAGGCTGTCCTAAAATGTCACACTTGAGTCAAAATATGTAAATAACGCTGACTTCCACAGGTTCTAGCTTTATGTTTCCGTAACAAAAACTCCACCCCGAAAACTAATTTTAGACTTCACATCGAAGCAGCCTGTTACTAGGAAATAGTTAAAGGAGGTTAGCCTCACGTTGTTAAACCTGCTGCAGCGGCTAACGTATCCCTTGACAGTTTCTGAAGCATCCTGGCCGGAAGCAGGAAGGAGATTTCGTCCATCAGGGGGTGGGATTTGTCAGCCTTGGCTGCGATGTTGCCGAGTTACAAACTCTCTGAGATGATGAGGCCGCCCTTCTCTTCCCATCTGCCTTGCTCACAAGTGTGCGGCTCTGCCTAAACTCTGTGTCCATACTCTCGTTCCCAGTGGTCAACTGCTCGGATCCAGGCTTCGTGGACAATGCAGTGCGTCACGGGCAGCAGAGCTTCCCCGAGAGCTTTGTCTACGGGAAGAGCGTCATGTATCACTGCAAGAAGGGCTTCTACCTGCTGGGCTCCTCCGCCCTCACCTGCATGGCCAGTGGCCTGTGGGACCGCTCTTTACCCCAGTGTCTGGGTAAGTGACGGGTATTGTGGATGCCTGGGACACGAGCCCTGTAGGAACACCAACAGAACAATGTGGGTTTTTCCAAGTATTGAAACAGGTCTGCCCCCAACACCCGTAATCACAGATGGCATTAGTTATCATGATATCTTTCTACATTGGCCAGAAATCACAAAGTAGAACAAATGGTTTAAGGGGGACATCGATTGGGAGTCCTGGCATGCTCACGTACCTGGCCCAGAGAGAAAGGGCCCCAGCCTATGGGACACCTGGGACGCCTTCTGTCATGGTCTCTACTGATCACTGCTTGTCTTCTGCTGCAGCCCAGCAGATGGGCTCAGTCTGCCCGGGTCACACAAGGAGGCGCATCAGCACGCACCTGGCAGCTTCTCTCTGCCTGGCCCCAGGTACAGGAATATTGGCCAAAGCCCGGGGTGGGGCACCCACCTGTGCACCTCTTGTCTGTGGCCACAAGGCTGGAATACTTTGAGGGACCTAATTTGTGTCTCATGAGCCCTGCTGGTTCGTCAATAGTGAATACAATAAAAAAGATGGGGCCTTGATAGTAACTTCCTCCTGCCCCATAAGTTCAAATCAGGAGAAGGCATATTGCCCTGAAGAGTGGAGGTGCTTTTCTAGGGGACAAAATCATGTATCCCCACTAGGGCCCCCCTAAAACATTATCATTTTAGACCTTGTAGATTAACCATAACACTTTTATTTTCCCCAAAGTGCTCTAGTCTTATTTTCCTTCCCTTAAAACATATATTGTCCTTGAGCTCAAAGAGAATCATCTTGTTAAAACATAGTCTGAAATTTAGCAAAAGGGGTTACTTTCCTTGACCTTTTAAAAATCAGTCAGAAACTATACAATCCTTAAAATAAAAATCTCATCTTCTTAGTATTCATTCTGTGTGCATAAGGAGAGTGGGAAATGACGATTACATTTGAATTGCATTTACTAAAAAAAAAAGTGCTAGTCCTTTTTACCACTTGAAATGACATTCCATTCATTTGCAGGATAGGTAGGTTCCGGAGACCTTTTTCCTGCCTGTCAGTGTCCTTTAACCCTGTCCAGTCTGCATGGAAACTCACCTCTAATTCTAAATGTAACGACACGGTCGATTTCCATGGAGAAAAGAGCAACAGTTTTCAAAAACAAATGCACAGCCTCATTTGACAAAAAAAAAAAAAAAAAAAAATGCATCTGTAAATGTATTATGATCTCTCTCACATTTTATCTGCTTTCTGGTTTTCTCTGCCTTCACACATGGGATTTTTTCAAAGATATTAGTTTATTTGTTTGTTTTTCTTTTTCTCCCCAGACATCTCTTTGCAGGCTCCCCTGCCCAGTGCTAGATTTGCATTAGCTTTTTTTTTTCTTTTTTTTTTTTATTTATTAGTTTCAGGTGTACAAGACAAGGTAATACTTAGACGTTCATCATTTATATCCCTCACACTGTGAACCCCCTCCCCGCATCCACTATCCCTCCGACCTCACACTGAACCATCACATTATATATATAAAATTATAGTTGGCATTCATTAATGTTTAGCTTCTGGTGTACAATGCCATGATCAGGTGTCCACAGTATCCCTGAGGTGGTCTCCCAAATAGGACGCATGTCCATCGGATACCCAACAAAATCTTTACAACATTATAGAATACCTTCCCCAAATTAATTTTCAAAAAAAAACCCTGAGGCCATCTTGTGGTTACCAGCTGCTTCCAAATCCCTTCACCTTTCCCCTTATCCCCAACCCCCCCCCACACACCCATCTAACAACTCTCGGTTTTTTCTTTGTGTCCCCAAAACTGTTTCTGATTAGTTCATTCACATAGTCTTTTCTTTAGATTCCATATATAAGTGAGATCATATGGTACTTGTCTTTTTCTTTCTGACTTATTTCACTTAATATAATGTTCTCTAGATCCATCCATGTTGCTGCAAATGATAAGATTTCTTTCTTTATGGCTGCGTAATACTCCATTGTATTAATGTACCACAGCTTCTTAATCCAGTCATCTACCGATGGGCATTTCGGTTGTTTCCATATCTTGGCTATTGTGTAAAGTGCTGCAATAAACATAGGAGTGCATACAGATTTTTGAATTGGAGTTTTGGATTTCTCCGGATAGATGCCTAGGAGTGGAATTACTGGATCATAGGGTAGTTCCATTTTCAGATTCCTGAGATACCTCCATACTGTTTTCCATAGTGGCTGCACTAATCTGCAGTCCCACCAACAGTGCACCAGCGTTCCCTTTTCTCCACATCCACGCCAGCATTTGTTGTTTGTTGATTTATTGATGACAGCCATTTTGACTGGAGTGAGGTGGTATCTCATTGTGGTTTTTATTTGCATTTCTCTGATGGTTAGTGAGGTTGAGCATTTCTTCATATGTCTTCTTGCCTTCTGTATGTCCTTTTTAGAAAAATGTCTCCTCAAGTCCTCTGCCCATTTTTTAATTGGGTTGTTTGTTTTTTTGGAGTTGAGTTGAGTAAGTTTTTTATAGATTTGTGATATTAATCCCTTATCAGACATATCATTGGCAAATATCTTTTCCCATACAGTAGGATCCCTTTTTGTTTTATTGATGGTTTCCTTTGCTGTGAAAAAACTTTTTAGTTTGATGTAATCCCACATGTTTATTTTTTCTCTTACTTCCCTCGCGCGAGGGGATATATCAGTGAAAATCTTACTCCGGGTAATGTCCATGAAGTTTCTTCCTATATTTTCTTCTAGATATTTTATGGTTTCAGATCTTACATTTAAGTCTTTAAGCCATTTTGAATTTGTTTTTGTATATGGTGTGAGGAGGTGGTCCAGCTTCATTTTCTTGCATGTGTCTGTCCAGGTTTCCCAACACCACTTATTGAACAGACTGTCTTTACCCCATCGTACATTCTCTTGAGACAAATGAGAATGAGAACACGACGACCCAAAATCTATGCATTAGCTTTTGTAATGAGGCCAGTGTGCTCCAGGCCTCCGGGAACCAGGCTTTCACTGACTCTTGTTTCCTAGGAGGCTGGTTTCCACCATGTGTTGTCATTAGCAATTGCAGTTATCACGGCTGTGGGGACACACATCCCCAGAGGAGCAGGCCCCATGGCAGCTAAGCTTCATCTCTGCTTTCGCTGTTACATTGTTTCACTGATTCTTTTCTCTCCTTTGTTTTACCTGGAACTTGTCATTTCCTCACCATGTCCCTGAGTCAGCTCCAGCTAGCTTCCTTTTAGGACTCTATTCTGGATCGAATCCTGTTCTCCAGAGACTGGCTCTCTTGTTGGCCAATGAAGGCAGCATCACCATAAGGGCTAACGTGGTTTGGGAGTGGGGGGTGCCTTGCCCCCTTTTCAAGCCAGGTTTCCTGGTTGATATCACTTTGGAGCTGCCAGAGAGAAAATGCTATTACTCTAGATGGGGAGCAAAGGGACTTTGAGTAACTTGTTGGTAACTTGAGTCCAGTTAGCTATTTGCATGTAGCATAAAATTTGTCCTTTGTAAACCCTAATTGAGATCTTTATAGAAAGGGAGAAAGAAATCTTCCTTATATTATTCTGTATTTCAGAATATGTCCTTTGGAGGGATAGTTTATAAATAAATTATGGGCCTGATTTGGTATAATGGTAAGAAAATGAATGGGAATACTGAAATTATTGTATAGAATAACTGGAGGAACAAATCAGTTGCTCATTTATTATTCCTTATAGTAGTAGTTTTTAAACATTTGAGACTGCCAGCTATTCAAAGAAAAATTGTTAGAAATGTCTTCCTGGATACGTGAACTAGAAGAATAAGAAAGAATTTTGTTTTGTTTTCCCCCAAAATCTAAGATTGTCACATTAACTGAAGAAATAGTGCAAATAGTTTCGATGGCTATATGTTAATTTCTAACGCTTTGAATAATACTGCTTATTTGGGAGACAGTTAAGGGCAGATACAAAAGCTTGACCTAGACTGATTTTCTCTTTGAAAGCCTAAATAAAAAATGTGCCCCTTATGCGAAGCTACCTTAATTTAAAATTGAAAAAGAAGTCTTCCTTGACGAAACTCTCTTTGTCTTCATATATAAATAGTCAGGTGGCGGAGGCATCAGCAGGAGACTGGTATTTCATGTGTCTAGGGAACTGCAGGGATGTGCTGGTACACGCAGGTGTTTTTTATGAATCGGCGGCATCTGTTGGGCTTCTCTGGGGGAAACTTGCACATGCAGAGTAGTTTCGCAGGGATAATATACTCATCGGTTTTACTTTTTTCTTTAGCGATATCCTGTGGGCACCCGGGGGTCCCTGCCAACGCCGTCCTTACTGGGGAGCTGTTTACCTATGGGGCCACGGTCCACTACTCCTGCAAAGGGACCCACAGGCTCGTAGGCAACAGCACCAGGGTCTGCCAAGAGGACAGCCACTGGAGCGGGGCCCTGCCCCACTGTGCAGGTGAGCTCGGTACGATGCCCTCATCATCAGAAATGCTGTGTAGTGGTACAGTTATTTTGAAATTACTATTATTACTTCCCAGCCAAATAGGCTCTTATATGTCGTCATCATCACCAGTAACTACCTGCCACTTCCCACTGTCTCCTGCAGGAGCCCAGAACTTTCTGTCACCCAGGCTTTGGCTCAGTGTGTCCCTGTTTGCTCTGTATTCCTTTTCTGTACTTCCTCTCAATTCTCCCACATTTCTCCTGTCTCTGTCATACGTCATTACATTGATCTCCCTTGAAAAACTTGGTCATCTCAATTCTTCCCTGACTGTTTCTTCAATCAGTCAAGCTGAGTGAATCGGCAACTCTGGACATAATTGAGAAGAATCAAATATCTCATGGGACTTTTTTTTTGCGTCCCCCAATACACTTGGCCCCTGTCTCCCCTTAACTATCCCCAAGGACACGTCCAGTGAGCACTGCACAGCTCTGCTGCAAACAGGTATGACCACAATGCCTGTGTGTTTATGTTCAATAGGAAATAATCCTGGATTTTGCGGTGACCCAGGGACCCCAGCACATGGCTCACGGCTCGGACAGGAATTCAAAGCAAAGAGCCTTCTGCGCTTCTCCTGTGAGATGGGCTACCAGCTCAGGGGCTCTCCTGAGCGGACGTGTCTGCTCAACGGGTCGTGGTCAGGCATGCAGCCTGTGTGTGAGGGTGAGTCAGTCCCAGCCTGAAAGGCAACCTTGAAAGTTAGAACCACGTAATTCATTCTAAAATGAACGGTGATAGCCACAGAAATCCTAGAGATTTGGACTTTGTACAAGGAAGCTATCCCCCTACCTCTCACCAAAAAAAAAGAAAAGAAAATGTATAACGGAATCATTAAAGGGCAGAACTGACTATATGGAGGTAGCCTGACTGTTGATCCCATGACAGTCGTTCTTACCTCCAGAAGCTCCCAACTTCAGGGGGTTTCTGCTCGTCCTGGTGATGACCGCCACGTGACTGCATTGTTCTGTGGTTGTTTTGGTGAAGCACTGAGCTAAAGAGTGTGCGAGTCGCGGACAGAGTTTCTGCAGCTGGAGTAGCTTTCAGCCCACCTGGCGTTCCAATCCACCAGTGCTGTGTCCAAAGCATGGGGTCGCAGAAGAAGCCAGGGTGATTTTGTGTGTAATACTGTGAAGTGAAAGTACTCTGATTTAATACGGGAGAGGCGTAGTAGGAAATGGTGGGATACCGCAGTAATAAGAGTGACAGCCATGGATACTTATAGAGGCTTTGTCACTTACTGCCCATGCCGCCTGAGCAAAGTGAGCTGAGACGTCATAGGTTTGTTCAGAGTCCATAAAACCACTAATTTACAATTCAGACAGGTAAGACTCTAAATGATAGAAACCGTGTGCATGCAGACTTCTCTTGCTTAATTTTCTGAGACTACAATGGTTATATACGTTAATTAAATATCTGTTTTTATATGCATGAAACATTTTTATACAATTTGATCAACTGGAATAAGCTCATACAAAATCAATGCCAGAAACACAAATCCAGTTTTCTTAATCTTCACTTTTCCACTCTATTATGCCATCTCTCCTTGTACCTCTAATTTTATTATACATGTTATATGGATAAAAATAGAAAATAACGTATATATTTAATCTAACTATATTGTATACAACCTAACTATATTGTATATAATTTACATAATATAAAATTGTATATATATAAGTAAGACAATTCTATATATGTGTGTATATATATTCTCATTCAGAGTTAAAGATAATCTTGTAGGTATCTATATATCTATTTTATAGGTATAAATATAGATGTATAGATATATATACATATGATAACCCAAGAAAAGAAGGAGTTGTTCATGAGTCACAAAAGAAAAATCTTTTTAAAATTCTTAAACATCAAAGGATGTGTATTTCTATTTCCATTCTTATAAATCTCGTTTTCTTTTGTTAGCTGCCTAGTTTTTAAATCACAGGCCCATCACCTTCACTTCTCAGATGAGTGTATCTTATGGAGTTGCTTAGGTGTAGCTCCATCATTGCAGCTCTTAACCCTCTTTCCCATGAAATGACGATGACTCCCCTATCCACGTAATGGACATGTGACAGTGAGGATGATACTGAAAATAGCAGCACATCAGCCACCATGTCTGTTTGTCTTTGCTGTTACTAAGAGGCCAGATTGCTTACGAGGCGTTTTGCACATAGTACCTTTCATCTTACCACAGCTGGGAGCAATTCTCTTTATTACGCCCATCATTCAGTGAGTGTACCACACACAGAGGGCTCGCCCTGAGGGCACAGTTACTTAGTTGTGTGAGCAGAGTCAGACCCCAAACTACTTAACTCCGTTTAACAGCATTCTTTCCGATACAGCAAACTGAGTGAACACTCAAGTGTATTCCAAGTGAGCAGAAAGCTATTTTATTATAAACCAAGTAAAACAATGATTTTTCCCCAAAAGGAGTCACATTAACCAGATGTACTTAAAAAGAAAAGATGTATTTAAAAAGAATAACTTGCAAGTTTAAAAACTGTTGATTCCCTTCTAGTGACTCTAAATGTGATCTCTGGTTTTGCTTTAGTGTCAGGCCTCTTATACCTTCTGAGGGTGTGGCATGAGTATAAAACAGATTGATGCTGTCTTCTAATCTTCATTTTCATGGACATAACCAACAGTGAAAGTGTTCCTGTCCAGAAAGAAAATGTTTACCGTGAATTTGACCTTACAGAACACAACACTGAGGGGACTTTCTGATAATCAGAGTGGTGGGACCATGATGGACATCCTTTCACTGATGATATGGTTGATTATAAACTGCAGTATGTTTCACCAACATCTTGTTTCGTTTTAGCATTTGTGCTTCACAGGTGACTTTGGAAAATGGCTACATAGTTTCTACTGGACCATAGGTGTCTCTGTTGGTTAGCTAAATTATAAATTGGATCAGTATTTTTTTTTTCTATTTCAGGCTTCACATTACTACATCTACACAATATCTGTTATATAAATGATGAATCAATGTGTTTTTTGAATGAATAATTGTCTTGAATAGCCCAATGTCTTGTTTTTTTTGCAATATGAGAATTTAATATATATCACAGCCACCGTACAACTTTTGAGCGTTAGAGAATGTTAGATATCATCTGCTTCAGTATTAATAAGCATGTCTCATCTCAAATGCCAATGAAGAAACTGCTGAAAGTTCTATTTTAGAAAAGACTGTAAGTTAAAACCCAGATACATCAGGGAAGAGGGTTATTATTGATTAGTTATGTCTGTCATGGGCATAGCTGTGGGAGCAACAGAATGTGTGCTTTCCATTTGTAAAACGAGATCTAGTCCAACCTGGGATTACGTGTAGTTTTCAAGATAATCTCATAGGAAATTCTCTAAACTCCATTAGAGTGCCTTTTATATGCCATGTACATTTTGTGGTCTGTTTTCTTCTGTATTTTAAGAACTAAGTATCTTTGTTCTCGAGGCGAGATTCGAAAGTGGAGCAACTAAGCAGGCTAGAGTACTTTCAAATAGTTTGGTCATTCTCAGACATAGTCTCATGATACATCTTCTTACTAAAATGCAGCTCAGGGTCTCATTCATTTTATGCTGACTATTATACATTCTTGTCAGAGGCCTAAGGAGGAAGAATAATAGCCTTTGTGGTAAATTGCCTCAACCAAAAAAGGCAACAACCAAAAAGAAATACCTGTTATAGATAAATCACCACCTGGACAGACCAGCAGCCGCTGAGCTGTCTGAAGCATGAGGAGAACACGAGACAGACACACGAGTGCAGACCATTGCACCATCTATCATTAGCTGACATCTCAGTGCCTACAGGTGACATTTGCAACCATCTTGAGAGAAGTGACACGTGCAGCCAGGCCAAAGCTATTAGCACAGCCGTCCTTAGGTTTGGGCGCACTGAGGAGACCTTTCACAGGACAGTGTACATGTGGTCATTCCGATTCCTCAGACATCCTTTTTTTTCCAAAATGAATTATCCTGAGGATGTAAAATGCAGCTGTTGCAGGACAGGTGACAATTCTCAGTTGCTAATATCATATAGAGCATTTAAAAATCCTAACTGTATTTTTGTATTAAAACCGTATTAAATCTCACAGTGGTAGGACTCTGCATTTCCAGCTCTTTTAATTTGTTGGAAAGCGATGGCCTTTACAAAGAATTATATGAATATACAATCTTCACATGTGTAACTCATCAGTAAAATAATGGTGTGAGTCGTTACGTCAATATGTATAGTAAACATCTTGCACAGTGATGTATCCCGTGTACTTTTTAAATAAATATGTCCTCAATGACATCAATGACCTTTGCTCTCTTGTATTTACAGTTTTAGTAATGGCTCATTCTCTGTGTGTTATTGCTTTGGGTCCCTCACAGCCGTGTCCTGTGGAAATCCAGGCACGCCCACCAATGGCATGATCGTCAGTAGCGACGGCATTTTGTTCTCCAGCTCGGTCATCTATGCCTGCTGGGAAGGCTACAGGACGTCGGGGCTGACAACTCGGCACTGCACAGCCAACGGCACCTGGACGGGTACAGCCCCTGACTGCACAGGTCAGTCACTCACCACCGTGTCAGCTCAGGGTGTCCCCAGGACAGCGACGGGCTGAGATACAGAAAGTCATGTCTTACATGTCAATACCTAGATTTGTTAACACCTAGAGAAAAACAGACATACATATGTTTGATGTTCTGACTCCTTTTATTAGGTACTTTTAGATTTTTCTTCACTGTCTCATTTATACAGCTGAAAATACTATGAATGGCCAGTTGGGCCAGACATTGTAAAACCGAGGCCAACAAAAGTCAGCGTTTGTTCTCTCTGTAGACCACTTAGTCTGCAAGGAGGTAGGAAAGGTGTTTTGGTCTCTGACTGCAGCCCGTGTCTCTGTCCTGAACTTTGTGCTGCGGTGACACACAGGCCTCTTTAGGCACTAGAGGAGTATGGCAGCAGCGTCCACACAGGCACCTACCAACAGGATAGAAATAAGCCATTCCACACACACAGCATCCTGACAGCCGGGCAGGAGAACTCTCTGGGGACCGTACCGCTGTAATAATTCATGGATTAATCACTTTGAATTGAGGGGAGTAAGTTGAACAGACGCCATGACTAATTCATTTCATGATAATTTTGCACTTCTCGCATTTTTTGTTTCCCACTCATTAGTGATAAGCTGTGGAGATCCAGGCGCACTGGCCAACGGCATCCAGTTTGGGACCGACTTCACCTTCAATCAGACTGTGAGCTATCAGTGTGCCCCTGGCTATGTCATGGAGCCTGCCACGTCCCCCACTCTCCGCTGTACCAAGGACAGCACGTGGAACCACAGCAAGCCCATCTGCAAAGGTGGGTGGCCCCTCGCCTGGGGTTCATCCGTATATACACAAGTCTATTGAATGACGTTCTGTTTCACTTTGCAAGCATTGACGTAGGGCTGTGTGCTAGGAATTCTTGTGAACTCTAAGTCGCTTCGTTTTCTTACTCCCTTCATCTCGGTTTTCCTGATGTGAACACTGGCTCACAGGGAGCCTTCGTACATGGTTTGGGGGCAGATCAGGAGCTGGAGAGGGCAGGATTCAAAGGACAGTCCTGTAAGGCTGTGCTGCTCCGTCTCGGTGAACATGTCAAGCCCGGCTGCACCTGGGCCAGTGGTGTGTGTGAGGAGCGTGACTGCAGGAAGTTACAGTCAGGTTGGAGGGAGAAGCTGGTCGGCAGAGAACGGCAGGGAACGCAGGCTGCGCCGTGATGTTTTGTGGGATTCGGATGCTGACGGAAGATGTCATGCAAATATGGACACGGAGTGAAAACGTGTCTGACTGTGCTGTCGGACTTTCTGGGAAGAGCAGGGCGGGCTGAGGCCAGCTGGGTGGCTAGAGCAGGCAGAGTAACACGGGAGCGGGGCTGGGTGAACGCTGTACAAGGACGGGTTCACCAGCTCCCAAGAGGCCCGTGCAGGCTTTCTGTGCAGGCCCAGAGCGGGGCAGGAGGGGCCGGGGACAGGTGGGGCTTGGCAGTGTCGGTGAGCGAACATGGAAACGTGCTGCCATACCCATCAGGCCAGCAACAGGGGGGTGCTGTGGGAGGCGCCAGCTGGGACCCAGGAGGCCTTGCTGGGCGCGGTGCCATGTCCAGTGGGTCTCGTGTCAACACAGCCTGTTTGAGGGCTGACGACACCCCAGCTCGCCGTGCGGCTCCGTCTGAGAAGAGTGTGCTCTGGAACCTCGCGTTCACCCCCCACTAGAGAGAGGACCACAGGGCCTTCTGTTCCTGCTGTCCCGGTCACGACTACTGTACCTGCCCCGCAGCGGGCGTTAACTGGACACTTGATGAAACACTGTTGTGTGGGGAGCGGCTGCTCACATGAGCATGTTGACGCCAACTCAATCAAGTGGCCTGGCCCCTGGGACTTGTCTCTCCTCTCTCTAATATCCACTGTGTTAATAATGAATAACCCACCCCGTGGCCAGCCAGGGCCTCCCAGATGAGACCGCTTACTGTCCCCCTGATGTTTCCCTCCCAGTCACCCTCCACATCCCCTCTGCTGACCACCTCATCGCTTTGCCCACCTGGGGCCTTTTCACGTCCCATTCCCTCCATCTAGAGCAATCCCCCCAGCCCTCACCTACGGATTCTAAGAAGTAGCTATTGAAAAAACAGAGAGATGGGTAGCAGGTTGAATGGCCAGAGCAGGGCCCCCTTCCAGTGCCAGGTGTGCATGTGTGACTGTGTGTTTTGTCACATGAGCTCATAGGAAATCCCAGGAAGCTCCTGGATCTTCAAGGAAGACTTTTCCATAGCGGCCCCACCCCATGCGTCTTAGCGTGATGCCCATGGGGGCAAGAGACAGGTGAGGCTGCACTGTGCCTGGCCCGCCGGCCCTGAGAGTCGGCTTCCTGCCCGCCGGCCCCACACAAAATACACACCAGGCCCTAAGACTGACATAAAACACGCAAGTGGTGTGGTACAGAATCTTCTTGAACCATTCAAGCATTTGTTTTTTAAATTACTCAGCAAATGGACCAAGAGTCTATGTCTTTTGGAAATTATATACTATATTTAAATACGGAGAAATTACAGATAGCAAGACAAGTCCTTACCATGTATATGTGTGTATCTGAGGTCGTACTGAGGCCACGGGACCAGGCACTGGTTTGCTTTGTGCTTGGCAGCAATGACAGGAGAGAATGGATGGAGGACTTCCCCCCGTGGCCCTGTACGTGTGAAGAAGGTCACATTCCATCCCACTTTCTTTTACAGTGTGACATGTTGTGACTGGTTAGCGTTTATGTACTCGGTGTCCGTTAATGAAGAAACATTAGGCAAAAGTGTTAGTATGTTGATTTAGTGTCTTCCTCAATCATTATTTTACTAAAGAGAATGGCCCTAGTAAATGCCATTGTGGTTCGGGTGAGATGGAAGCTGGCTCACTTGAGCATCGTGGTTGTGGGGAAGCTCTAGAACGTTCCGTCTCGTTTGCTCTCTGGGCAGCTGTCCTGTGCAGTCGGCCTCCTCACGTGCACAACGGCAGAGTGGAGGGAGCAGATTTCCGCTGGGGCGCCAGCGTCAGCTACAGCTGTGTGGACGGCTACCAGCTCTCTCAGCCCGCCATCCTGTCCTGCGAGGGGCCTGGGCTGTGGAAGGGGGACGTGCCCCAGTGCCTGCGTAAGTCCTCCCTACCGCATGTTCCTCGGGTCCCGCTGGCAGCGGCACCAACGTGAGTGGCCTCGGGCTACAATTTGAGGGAAAGAGCCAGTGTCACTTACGGCCATGTTACAATGTGTAAAATGCCCAATTTGAGATGGCACTGCCCAACGGCAGAGTCTGTCCTTTCTGCCACTTCTTAGTTTAAGAGTTCTGCCTGGACACTAACCAGAATTAGGTCAGCGAGGCCGTTAGGCTCACCTGGCCCTGGGCCTGAGCTGCTGACGTCTCTGTGGTTCCCTTTAGCCGTGTTCTGTGGAGACCCCGGCACCCCTGCGGACGGCCATCTCAGTGGCCAAAGTTTCACCTACAGATCTGAAGTCTCCTTCCAGTGCAAACCTCCCTTCATACTGGTGGGATCTTCGAGAAGAACCTGCCAAGCTGACGGCACGTGGAGCGGCATACAGCCCACCTGCATCGGTAATCACGGCAGGGCAGCTGGGGGCACCTGGGATGAGGACACTTCACCCTAACACAGACCACTGGGGTCACAGACAGTGTTCTTGTAGGTTACTCTGTATTAAGTGCCGCTCAGTGAGCACATGTGCCACCTCTTAAATGGTGCGAGTTGGAAGGTCAAGTTGAACATCTGCTCAAATGGCCCCAAGACTTTGTTTTCTTCCCTCAGTGTTGGCTTCTCCTGTGGTTCTGACAGCTGCATTCTCTAGGGGAAAGGCAACTTTGCTGGAGATGTCATTACTGCCGTTCTCCGAAACAGCCTCCCCCAGAAAGACAGCCAAGCCAGTGCCTCATTGCCCACCCCCCTCCAACACCGTCTCACTCACTAGTGGAGTCCCCATGGAACCGGCTGTGCTGATAGCCTTGTAGAAAGTCACATCAAGCACTCATGCTCTCATAACCTTAGAGCGCGGGAGTGAAACACAAGTAGGAAGAGACTTTCTACATGACCATGACACCAGCCCCTCATTTTTTAGATTAAATCTCCATCTTCTAGAGAGGGTTCCAATAGAAGTTCTATATGTCAGCAGCTTTAACAGCACAGGAACCAGAGCCCTGAATTCTCCATTCGCAGTGATCTGACTTCTGTGCTTTGGACTAAAATGTCCTGGCCCCGTTGGCTTCTTCACCCAGCAGAGCTGAGCAGGAGGGTGGGCGTTCTGCGTGTGTGTAGCAAACACAAATCATTTATAGAATCGGTTGTTTTCTAAGAAACTGGGTGACACCTACTTAAAAATAAAGACACTGTTGAAAATAATTTCATCGAAGCGTGGCCTTTTTCTAATGATAGAAATGTTCACTGCCATTTGATTTAAATTTGTGCTATGTGGTAGCTATCTCTACACTAAAAACATTTGTCTCCTCCTTCCCGCATTAGGTTAGTTTCTCTTGAAAATAATTTATTTTAAGTTATGTATTTTGTTTTCCCACAGCAGCTGAGGAGAATTAAATAATAAAGCCGCAGTGCTTCTTGATAATTCAAGTCCTATATTTGGGGGCAACATATCTCTGTTGTTCTACTATACTTCAATTCTGAAGCATTAAATATACTTCCTCAGTTTCGAGGACAATTAATTCAAGAAAGTTGAACAATGTAATGTGTGACCAAAGGAGATGGTCATTAATTGAATCCTTAAGAAAACCAAAGGATCACAGATGATTATTGAAGCTAGCCTATTATTAATCAACCAACATAAGACGTCAGTAGAGAAAAATTAAACCAGAGAATGGAAAGACAGAAAATGGTATACTCTTATACAGCCATTTAGAACGTGATACACCCCTAAAGATTAATATCTAAAGGAGATTTCCGAAAAGAAGATGAAAATAACAATTTACTTTAAATTTTAACTTGCATGCAAAGCATCTTGCACATTTGTCAAAATACAATTTTCTCAGTTATGAAGAGCTTTTAGTAAAAATGTTAAAATCGCTGTAATAACCATATCTGGTGCTTTTTTTTTTTAAATTGTGACTTTCAGATCCTGCTCATAACACCTGCCCCGACCCTGGCACTCCACCCTTTGGAATACAAAACAGCTCAAGAGGATATGAGGTATTTCATTTTTATTGGATTACATTTTTTCCTGTAAGTATAAAATATAATTGATCCTTAAACATATGTGAATATTTTTATGTGCCGTGTCAGACTCATGTCATAGTTGCCCCAAGGAAATTCATTCAGGGAGGATTTCTGCAAGGTGTTTTCACTGTCAAAACTGAGGTGATTGTAGTATCTTAACTCACATGGAGTAATTGCTATGTTAATTGCTACATGACGGCATGCATAATTTTGATTTTTTTTTTTTTTGTCTAATGAACTGCCATGGCAATTCTCAAATTGGGGTGACTTGCCACTGAATAGCTATACATAAAAAGACCCCATTTAGTGACGTGATATCATGGGCAAATAAATTAAATTCCAGAGACAAAAACAGAAGAGGAAAATACATTCAAGGCTCTCAGACTAAGATTACTTTGTGATACCTCTTCTCCGTACGATCTCTTAAAATTATATGAATTATTAGCATACTCAGTATCGCTTTTGAATATTCATTTGACTTTTTAAAATAAAAGTCATTACATTAATGCTTCAGGAAATAATGGAGGAATCACTAAAAACAGAAGGTAATGAAGCTTGAAATAAACTGTTTCAACCATCTCAAGTACCCAGCTGGCTGCAGAGCTGCCTGATTGAAGGGCTTTGGAAGCCAGTTCAATGTGTGCACCGCCCAAGCTAGAGACCATTCATTTAGAATAAAAGCCTTTTCTTCAGCCACTTCTCCCTGTCTCTCCTGACACCTAAAATATTCACGTCTGATTGGCTGTGACACACACTGGCTGCCTCCTGACGGCATTCTGACTCGGCACAGGAAATTCTCAGAGGTCCCCGGTAGGTTCAATTGAGCACATTCTATGTAAGGTCTCAAAGATGGCTGTGAGCCTCAGGGACACGCTTTCTGGCATGTGGCTAGGTAATAAGACCCAATAGATAGGAATACTGGGAAACGCTCAGTGGTTATTGCTCTCACTAGACTCACTGTGGAAAATCCAAGTTTTGATTCACACTGTTTCCAGCGATTTGTAAGTTGCCGGCATTCAGCCCCGGAGAGTGTGTGCGCTGCGGTCAGCATTCCTTGAGTGTCCTGAGCTAATAGGCATGCATGGATCCCTCACTCCACTATGACAGCGTAAAGTGACCCTCACAAGTCGTAGGTTGTGGCCAGAGCAAGGTTTACTAAGAATTTAAAGACACAGACACCATCTTTTAAAGAGATGTCTGTGAGCTTCAGAGAACTGACTACAAAGACTCGTGCATCAGGGCACACTGAGGTTTTGAGTATAACAGATTAGATTCATGTTGTTTTCTTCAGCTCTCTTGCTGAAATATTGCTTACTAAAGTGAGCCATGTCAGTCTGGGGACCTTTTCATGTCCTACGGTGTTAACTGTGCCTTAGCTGACCAGCTCCCCATTTTTTGCCAGCCATGTCCCATAAACTGCTGCTTGGTTTCTGATAATCCATCGCAAGTGGCCAGATACTGTTCGTGAAAGGACGTGGTATTTTCTTCTGCCAGTAAACGCAGAAGGCTCTCCATCAGCTTGGGGCTGGTCAGTACCACCCGTGTGTTTGCCAGAAAATCTGAGTGGGCTCACGGACCAGCCCACAGGGAAGTCTGATGGGGCCGTCCCTCAGAGGGAGGGGGCATGTCGAGTTGATCCTTTTCCATCTTTGAGTCTCAGACCACTTATTCATTGGAAGTTTACACAAATATGATTTTTTAAAAAATAATAAAGCCCTACTTCTTGAGGTGTCAGTGCTGAGAAGCACCTTTTGTTTCTTTTTCTGATATTTCCCGGAATTGTTCAGTGTAGCAACGTGTTACTCATAGTTATTCTAACCAGAATCCCCATGAGGGACATGTGGCCTGACCCCGACGGGAAACACCTCCAGAGGAGTTAAGAATCTTAGACTAAGGATTTCCAGTTCTCAGCGCAGCACCACACGGGGCTGCGTCAGGATGAGCGCCTCAGGAAACAGCGTGGCCCCCGCAACATGCGGAGCCGCCCCCAGGCCCAGAGCGCTGCTTTGAGTCGATTTTGTGTCCTTCCCATCACCCAGGCCCTAGGCTCGTGTTCCTGATCTAGGTGACCACAGAGGTCTCTGGTACTCTGCACAGGTGACCGGAGCTCATCTCTAAAAACATGCTTACTGACCCCCTCGGCACCCCCACAGGTGCTTCCAGGCACGTTGGGAAAATCGATAAACACGCAGGCACTGCTGGTGCACTGGAATGAGTGAGGTTGGGGAAACGCAGAAAGGCATGTGTGCCGCCTTCTTGGACGGTGGGGAAAGTGTGCGGAGGGAGTGAAACTCAGCGGAGCACTGGGCATGAGATGGGCAGCTTGGCGGAGGTCTGCGGGGAAGAGGTCCCAGTGCTCAGGTAGCCTGAGTCGTGGGGATATGGAAACGGCAGAGGACAGGTTGCGTTTGGAAGGGTTCCGTGGTAGCGCAGGAGTTGGCCAGTTCCCAGAACCTTAACGAAAGTAATTTGCTAATCAACACCCATTGCTTAAATTAGGAGAAGCGGGGGGAGAAGTGGGAAAGGAGAAGAAATCATTACAAACTAAAGAGAGTAAGGCTGAAATGAGAGAAGAGGACCCTCTCTTTACCTGACCGGGCTGCCCTGATGACCGCAGTTCCCTGAACCAGAGGTCCCACGTGCGCCCTGGGCAGGTGCGTAGTGCGGGGCGCCTGGCACAGGTCAGATGTGCGTGTTGGTGCAAAGGGCCCTGACAGTGACGTGGGACGCAGGGCGAGGTCTCGGCGCCTCCTGCACAGGCATGCCCCCAACTTGCCTCCTTCTGAGCTCACCTGCCTTCCTCTCCAGGTTGGGAGCGCCGTGTACTTCAGGTGCAGGAAAGGCTACCACGTCCAGGGCTCTACCACGCGGACCTGCCTCGCGAATTTAACGTGGAGCGGGATCCAGACCGAGTGTATCCGTAAGTGTGACTTCCTCCACCGTGCTTGGTCAGCAACAACCTATCCATTCTCCAAGGTCCGGCAGGTTTACCTCCAAAGGAAATGACGAGGAACTGTCTTATTTTTGTTTGTTTCATGGTTTTTAAATTCCTAGAACCGGTGCTTCTGGAAGTTTGATTCCCTAAAACCAGCAGCGTCAGCATCTCCCAGGAGTTGGGTAGAATGCGAATTCTCAAACCCCTGCCCCGCTGAACCGAAAACCCCAGGGGCACAGGAGGGGCAGGGGCTGTTGTTTCCTGGGGCCTCCAGGTGACCCCAGGCACGCTCAAGTGTGAGAAGGGCCCTAAAGCAAAGATAATGGATGACACGAGAGTCAGGGTCCACAGAGGGAAAACTCGCTAGTGACCGCCCCAGTGCCAGCGTGTTCACACCAGATCACTAAAGACGGGGTGACATGGGGCACAGCCTACGTCAGAGTACTAAGAGAAATGCTTAAAATGAGGTTTTTGAAGTCTATAGCAATTGATTATTCAAGTAGTTCCTTAGGAGCTAACTTTATTTTGTGACTTAATCATGAGAATTAGAAGAAATGTTGGATGATTAGTCAATTTTTCATCCTCTATCAATTTCAAATCTTACTCTCACTATGGGAAACATAAAAACAGTAGAATGGAATGAAAAATTATTTTAATAATATATAAGATGTGATCTTTTGTGTATTGATCAGTATTATGAGGTATATACTTATTTCAAAACTATCATGTATTTCTACTGAAATTATGTGTCATATTACGTACACATACACACATATCTATATATACATGCATGCGTGCACATGTGTGCACATGCACAGCTTGCTAATATCAGGTCTTCATTATGTTGAAAGTTGGCTGAAATACAACATATTATGATACTTAAAGTGATTGCATTCACAATTTTAATATTGTAAACTTATTTTATAATAACCTGCCAAATCCTTTACTTGACACACGTATGTGAGCTTTATAAAGAATGAGAAGTTATTTGAGATCTAAACATTACAATCTTATTTACTCCTAAATGATATTCTTAAAGGAAATAAGAATCTATAATTCAATTACTAAACATACATCAAATTTTTATCAAAATGAATTATTCATTTAACAGAACAGTAAATTTGCTAGTTGCCATCAGAGAAAAATCAAGGCACATTTCTAAATATGTGTCACTATGTATGTGTTTATTTTATAGGACTGGTCTTTTAAGGAAATTTAACGTATTGTTTAACTTAATAATATATCAGAAGTAATCCATTTATTTCAAAGCTATGGTTTCTATTCTAAATTTCTACACATCATTAATCATACATACACATATATGTCTATATATGAGTATATGAACAGAGGAAGAGGTGGGGGGAGCTGACAGATACCGGCCTGCATTATGTTGAAAGTTGCAGAGGCTGGAATATTGGAGGTATTTAAATCTATTGTATTCACAATTTTAAATTGTAAAGTAACTTTATAGCCATTTCCAAATTTTTGCCACAGTTCTTTAGACACATATGTTAAGTTTCTAATGAACAAAGTTTCAGTGTTTCCTACTGGAATAAATACCATTTCAGCTCACGCCTGTAGACAACCAGAAACGCCAGCCCATGCGGACGTGAGAGCAATCGACCTTCCTGCCTTTGGTTACACCTTGGTGTATACCTGCCATCCTGGATTCTTCCTGGCGGGTGGATCCGAGCACAGGACGTGTAAAGCAGATATGAAATGGACAGGAAAATCACCTGTCTGTAAAAGTAAGTCACTGACAGGCACTGGAAATACAGTCCCGCAGAGCAGAGATGAACACAGTTGCCCACCAGGCTAGTTGGCAGCTTGAAGAGCCATAAGTCAGTAGCTTCATGGAAGTGATGTCAGTCACCCCACTCGCTCTGTGCTCAGTGTGTGTGAGCGCGTGTGCGAATGCGTGTGCAGTAAGTGTTGGATCCAGTGGAGGCACTGGCTAAGGAGATACATAGATTTGATTATTTGCTAGTCATTTTCAGCCAAGGAGAAACGCTCTTTGGTTGAAGAAAAGCATTATGAGTAAAAAGAAAAATAACATTCAATATATTTTTGGAAAATGCATTTTTAATGAAAACGGGCAAATATCACCAAGTATCAGTACATATTAAATTAAACCCTGTTGTTTTTAAAACCACAAGCTGTTTGGTGGTGGAATAGGTTTATGTGTTCCTGCCGTTGGTTCTACTTTTTAGAATTACAAAAACAATTAACAAGGAAACAATGCATTAATTACTCACAAATTAGTGTATTTACAAATGAGAGTAATAACCCTGAGTTTTTTATGATAGCTCACCATTCAGGTTCCCACCAACAGGGATTACATACAAACTGAGTACTAACCACCATACGTAACGATTATGGAGTGTGATAAAATGCACGACTTTAGTTTTATTTTCCTGGACCTTACAATGTATAGTTCTCAAGGCAGGACTTCTTAAGACACATTTCCTTTGCCCTTCTCTCAGAAATAGAAGTAAACAGCATTTTTTAAAAAGGGTAATTTATAGTTTGATACAAACCTAGAAAAGCTAAGAGATGATGAGTTAAATCTAACTTGATAGACCAAACTAAACATTCTGCAAGGGAAATAATTTGGTGTTATCCAGTATTAATTTGTACGTTCATTGATGTGCCTGGGACTTAGAGAATGAAGAGGACTAGGAGATCCTAGTTATTCTTATCATTTGGGGCAGCATATCACAAAGCAGAGTCAGAAAATGGACAAAATCACCCTCCTTTGCAAGGCTCTCTGTTGTAGCACACGAAATGGAAATACACACATTAGAGCCGCACCAACTGTCTCTGTGACACTCACTTTTCCCATAGACACAACGGATATTCTCTGTGAACACATGGGTTGACATGGCGATGTCTGAGATATTCATGTTTTGTACATTCAAGAAATCTGGAGAAAGCAAAGTGCTTTCAATTTGACATTTTTTTTCAAACTTCTTCAAAAAGAAATGTTTTTGAAAATGATAATTTGTCTTTTTACTTGTAGGTAAAGGAGTGAGAGAAGTTAATGAAACAGTTACTAAAACTCCAGGTTTGTATACCAGAACAGTTACAGATTTAAATCAAATACAGTGATTTGTTCTCTGCTATACCCTGTACGGTGACAAGAATTTTGACCTGCAGATTTCTGATTCCGTTAGTCCATGAACAAGTGACTATTTCAATTAATGAAAACACCAAGCCTATGTGGAATTCTCTCTCTTCCATGACAGTGGTTTGTTTACGGAATAACAATGTTCCAAAGGAAAACCTTGGGTGTCATCACACACTGTTTCATTCAAAGTTGCCTCCGACATTTTGCAGGCAGAAGGACACATACAATATTGATGACAGAATGTGATATAATGGAGAGCCTTATAAAGAAGGTGTGACTGCTTCCTCTCACTGAGGAATCGAGAGTGAACGAGGCATTGTGGCAGTGTGCTGTTACGTGAGCAGATCAAACGTGGAGCTCCATTTTTTCCCAAGTGTCTCCATCATTCAGGCATCTCCTGCCTCCGAACATGTGAATTGCCGCTGTCTGTTGCACGTGGTACCTTGTGAAATGCATGACCTAGCACAACAGTGCAGTCCTGGCCCGAAGGAAGGAGCCCGTTACTCCAGAGCATCGCACCTGCCATATGTGTGTTGTAGATTTAAACAATATTTAAATAAGACAGCATGTGCCCAAAGTATGTTAAGGCAAGCTTTTCTGTTTTTGCTAAAAATAGAAAAGCTTTGTAAATATATAAGGCCGCGTTCCTAGAGCTTCTTTTATTCACGTTTTAACACTGGTTTCTTAGACAAAAACTCCATTCTGGAATCAAAGGTGGAAAATGCAAAGAGTCTGTGAGATGCTCTTGTTAAGTCACATGCCGTGTCACATGTTTAATTCTTAGAGGAGGCAAAAAGTCACATGATTAAAGGTATTTCTCCAGTGTACACCATGAAGTGTAAAAACTACTTTTCTTTTAACTCTTCCTGGACTATTCTATCCAGATGTTATTTGTAAATCAAATCCAGAAATCAATACTCTTCACCCAGGCAACACTGTGTTCAGTGGAAGGAAACACAGTGGTGGTGGTGGTTTGTTTGTTTTTGTTCTCTTCTTTTTTGTTTAAGACACTGAAATATCCGCATTTCTTTTTTGCGGGTGCATGGGTTATCCCCACTATACCTGCTGTCCTTCTCACTGAAGGGAAGTGTTAATTTCATGTGGTTCTTTGTCAAGGGGACCCTCTGACACACCTCACTTTGGTTGTTGCCTTACGCTGCAAATTACCGGTAACAAGTCAGGTGACAAGGACCCACAACGGTCATCTCACCACATTACCGTGGGTCACATTTGAATACAAAGAAGCCACTTCTCGGCCCCCCGGCTCTGGCGTACCAATGGTAACTTGAGTGAATGGCTGGAATAAGTACAAGAAAAGCTTGGGCTGAGTGTATCAATTCTAATTAGGGGAACAATCTTATATAAATGATATCATTTTAAAGACTATTAATTTTTAAATGAGTCATCTGGGGCTTGCTGATTAAAGCAGGGCCTCTGCGATGCTGCTGATAGACCGCAGAGTGTTTCCAAGTCAGTTACCAAGAAGCAAGCGCGTTAGATGCCTCTGTTGGTATCTCCAGGTTGATCTTATTAACTTTTAAAAATTATTATTGTTGGAAAGTCGGGTCCATGCACAGCCATGGGAAGCGATGACATCCTGTGCTTGTGTAACTGTGACTAGGATGAGTTTCACAGAGTTAGCCTGTCTGACGGCAGGAAAGGCCCACGGACGATGGCAGAGAAGCAAAAGCACAGGCTTAGTCTTCGTGTCCTCATCGTTTGTTGCCAGAAGCGGGTTTGCTAAAAAGTACTTTTAGGGAGACATGCACTTTCCTCTGTGTGCCAAGTCAGACCGTGTTCTGACCAACCGTCCTTGCAGCGTAGGCCCTTCCTGAGGCAACAAGCAGAGAGAAACAGTGTAAATCCTGATGCAGCTGCCAACTTTACACTAGGATTGCGAAACTGGCAGGATTTCAGACCCATTTGTTAGCAGAAATGTGAAAAAAGTTTAATTTTTTCATAACCAGTGAAAACAAGAGGGAATACCTCAAAAATCTTTGCAAGTACTTTCGTCCCAGATGAATTTTAATGTTTTCAAAGATGTCTAGTTTTTCATTTTTGAAATATATATAATGATACTTAATATAACTTTCTTACCAATAGTGGAAAACTTTTTACGAGGAGATTAAAGTAGAATGGAAGAGCAAGGGAGAGAGACAGAGACTGGCTTTACTGGTAAAGTGAAGACCTCGAGAAATAACGCGTGTGTCTGCTGAGCCAGTACGTCTGGCTGGAGTGGTGCTGAGACGTACATGACGAGTGGCCATTCGTCTAAGTCCTTCAGAGGCAGAGCTGGATGTGAATGAAGCACCAGCTGTCATTTTCTGGGTCTTTTCAGCACATTTCCTCTGAAGCGCAATAAACACTAACGTGTACGCCGTTCAGCGTACACGCCACTCTCGGCAGGGCTGTGACAAGAGGTCTGCGCTGGCATCTCCGATGCCCCCAACAAAGTGACAGACGTGTGTTTGCATCTCACAGGAACCTCCCTCCTGGCTCACTTGACTCTTGCACACGCGTGCTGCGAAGGGCCAATGCCAGCAGCCGTCCTCGTGCTCATCATTGTCATGACTCGCAGGGTCCCTTCAACAGCTCTGCCTTCTGTGTTTTAAGTTCCTACATTTAAGCGCCTCGCTGTTTTAAGGACCTAAGTCCGTTGTCTCTGTGCATGCTAACGATTGCCTGTTTTTCCTCCCGCACAGTTCCTTCGGATGTGTTTTTCGTCAATTCGGTGTGGAAGGGGTATTACGAATATTTAGGGAAAAGACAGCCGGTGACTCTGACTGTTGACTGGTTCAATGCGACGAGTAGCAAGGTGAATGCCACCTTTACCGAAGCTTCACGAGGGGAGCTGAAGTTGACAGGTAGGCGCCGAGCACAGATCTGCACTCGTCAGTGTGGCAGCTCCCTCACCATGGGGCAGGGCCCACCTGTGTGAGCACGTGTCCCGTTCCACAGGCTTTGCCTGCGTGCCGCTCGTGGCCCTGTCAGTGCCACGCTAGGGCGTTGCGATTTGCTCTTTGTCAGCATCGCGACACCAGTGTAGGAAAAGGGAACGTCTGCTCAAGGTCGTGCATGTAACCAACCACGTCAGAGACGTGAGGCTGCCGCCCAGGTAGGCACGTGCCAGCATTCCTTCTCTGACATTCTTTTTCTTCCTTTTTGTAACACTAACCCTAAGCCTGGGTGTTCTCATTTTTAGAAAACTCACTTGATCCTGGTGAGTTTTTTTGTTCATCCCACAGTTAGTAAAATAACAGCACCTCTGGTGTAAAGGCCAGATGCTATTTAAGGACTTTATGTATTTTGTCTTCTTCATTCTTACATCAATCCTATAATGTAAGTATTTTTATTAAACAGATTTTTTTGTACCGATTAAAAGAGAGAGGGGGGAACCCTGGAAAACGAAGTGGCCGTCCTAAGGCGGTAGGGCAGAGGTGGCATTTGAACTTAGTGATCAGAAAGAGTCTCCCTCTCGCCCAGTAAGGTCAGATTCACCTTCATGACTAAATCTAGTTGTCTTTTTAATGTAAATTTACATCGCTACTTACAACCATGTATAGGCTCACTCCTAAGTTACCCACAAGCCCCTGGTTCTGAAATCCAAGGAGCCCAAATGGCATCCACTCTCTCACATGATGAATCTTTAGAAAATATGATTGCAGGTCAAATATTTCCCCCAATCCTCACATCTCACTTTTATGCCTCCTTGGATGGGAAAATGTCTAAAAACAGTGCACAAACCCTGGATTTAGGAAAAGCAAAACCATTCACACTCATGGATTTTTAACAGGTAACTGTTTGATCTCAGGGCCACATTCTCGACCCTGTGACTGGATCCAGGATTTAGACCAGGTGTTTGGATCTCAGCAGATAGAGTCAGAAATTTTTAAATGTTCAGATTCCTTAGTCTCACCCCACTGCATTGGCTAATATTTCTCTTTGTGGCATTTGGGATTTTTATTTCCAAAAGAAAATGTTCTGATGTGATTTTGATGCATTTAATCCCCACGGATGAGTCTGGGAGAGCTCTGATCCAGACTCCGGACAGTGTGTGGGTGAAACGCTGTTCCAGCTGAAGGCCCATGGGTACAGACACGTCCTGGCACTCGAATTCTGATTAAGAATGAGAGTGGAGCAAGAAAGGAAACTAAGTTTTACAGAGTGCCAGCCAGGACACTGCTGTCCTCTTGGCGGCTACTGTGTCGTCAGCATAAAAAGAAAACCTTATAAGTATAGATTTTGTCACCTCCACCTCTAGCTTGTAGAACTGGGGTTCCAAATGTTAGAAGTTAAATCAGATACCAAAAACACAGAGCGGCCGGTAGTGTAAATGGACACCAGCCCACATTAAAGCCTTCACGTGGCCAGCCCTTCCTGTCAGCTGCCGTGGACGATGGCTTCCCCTCCGTCCTGTGTGCCTGGCCAGTGGAGACGAATCCTGGGTATTAGAGACGTGCTTCTCTAATCTGAGTTATGGGGTATTAACTGTGGTGTTCTCTGAAACTAACAATGTAATTGTCCCTTGAACTTGTCCTCTCTGCACAGAAGGCACTGGTTCATTATTATTTGTTTATATATTTTTGTTTCCTCCTGTGGAGAGGGAACTGCGAACAATTTGCCTTCTGTACCAACCATGGCATCTCTGGGCAAGAGTACTAAGCAGTCTTCCACTACCTCATGAGTGGCTGGGAGGTGAGACTGTTTACTCACCCTGTGCCCAATCGCTATGGCAACACAGGCGTGGTCATCAAACTTTGTTCACGGTGCCGTCCACGTCATTGTCAACGTGAACTTCATCTTTATAAGTAGCTACATGTGGGATTATGAGCTTTTCTTTCTACAGACTCATGTCCTCAGAAGTGAGTGGAACATAAATAAAAGTTAATGTAATTGAATGCATATTACTTTATGGGATAAAGATGTTGATGTAATTCACCAAAGTGAAGTGGATTATACCCACTCAAGATAGACAGACTTTAATACGTGATTCTAAGGAAAAAGAGATGCTGAAGCTAAAATTTAAAAAATAATAGTAACTTTGTTTTATCTGTGATATTACCACGTCTGTACCATGTATCATTAGCTCTCAGGAATCCCTCTGGTATATGAATAACTGGCTTTGATCTTCTCCTAGGAGTTTACAAGAAGGAGGAGGCCCACTTGCTTCTGAAGTCTTTTCAAATTAAAGGTCCGGTAGACATTTTTGTGAGCAAGTTTGAAAATGACAACTGGGGACTGGATGGTTACGTAAGTACCTCATGTGAGAGTTGTAACAAAGCACAGATTGGCTGGGAGTTACTGTCCGCACAGGGGTGGGGCAGAGAGGGAGAATTCTGGGAGGAGCAGCGTGTATCAGCGCTGCAGAACTCAGCAGCCCCTCCTGCTAAGGGCAGGACCGCTGGACCCCTTCGTTTTGCGATGGATGAAACCTGGTCCTGACATAAGACAAAATCTGTCCCAGAGCAAATGGGCCGCTTCAGGGGACAAAGTGAGAACTTAGGCCCAGGCTGGGTGCTTGCTGACACGACCTCCCGCCATAACAGTGGGGACCAAAATCTCCCCCGGCCGCTGGGAACCACTCTGAAAGTTCTAAAAACTTCATTCCCAGGTCAACAGAGGGATTTCAGACACCCTCTTAATACCCTTCTTTGCAACTTGACCACTTACTTCTGCTCTAATTCATTAACTGACTCAAGGGGACACAGCTGCACATGGCACGCAGCAGCCACTAGTCGTCACACAGAGTGAGTTTTACCTCATATAGGTCACATCTGAACTCACCTGTTTCTCCCCCTTTACAAAGGATAGCTAAACTATGAATATGTTGCGAACTTACTAGTATTTTTGAGATCAAAATGAGAGAATGAAAATGTATAAGTCAGTTGAAATTCACGTCTGTATATTTCAATTTTTAACTATAAATGTGTCACTGAAAGAAATGGCAAAAAATAAAATATTTAACTTGTAATATCTAAATAGGAAAATAACAGGTACGGTTTGATAAGAGAAGAGAATGGTGTTATCTTGTTATTCACTACTTTCTTCCTTTCCATGCCTCTCAGGTCTCATCAGGACTTGAAAGAGGAGGATTTACTTTCCAAGGTGATATACATGGAAAAGACTTTGGGAAATTCAAGCTCGAAAGGCAAGGTAAACTGCCCCAATGTTATGTTTAAAGCAAATATCATGTTGGGCTTTAAATGATTCTGCAGAGAAGTAATGGAAGAGGCCAGGACTGTCAAAGAAAGAAACAAAAATAATGGGAGAGACTAACGTGTTACAACTGAATGAAAAAACAAACAAAAAACTTCCTTTGATTAGCAAAATAGACAATAATACAAAGACGGAAAAATGCAAAAAAATATGCCAGATGTGGAACTAATAGCCTTAATTTATAAAGAGATATTAAAATTAGGATGGGACAGAAACATACAACTCAAATAAAGAGTTAAGCAGACTACATTACCCTAAGAAAAGTGTAAGTGAGAATAATTTTAAGTGGCCAACAAGCAATGAGAAGAGTTTCAATTTCAAAACTATGTACTGTGGACACAAAGATAGATCATTGTTTTAGTTATCAAAATTCAAAGGTTTCAAAAAACGGCTTTGGTGGATAGTAGAAATAGACACTTGGGTGTTCAATTCTGGTGGGTGTTTGAGAGATACGTACAACTTGGCAATACTCTTTCATCCAGCAAGTGTATCTCTAGAATTTTTAATCAGATAAGTATGAACATTGTGCTTTGCATATGCAGGTATGTCTAAAAGAGGACTGTTTTGAATAGTTGAAATTAGAAACAATCTCTACGTCCCACACATGTATTCTAAAGGAACTGCATAAATAAATACGTTATGTTACACTGTGTATTAAATTAGATAGAAAACACGTCCAGTCAGTACAGTAGTTCATGAAAGGAATAAGGACTGTATGCCACTGTGGAAAGATGATTTACATGATGAAATATTCCAAAGGAAATGTATACCAACCTGTATGTTATCATACTTCAAAAAGCGTGATCAAAAAGGGTAATTAATCATATAATGCTCTAATTCTACCATTCCAAACTCAGTATACTTAAATAGAAGCGCTTTAAAGTATAATGGCAGAAATGGCTGAGACGATCTTTTAAATTGGATTATATTATTTTGCGGGAATGAAGTAGAGTAAATGCATTAGATCAACACTCACAATGGGTAAAGTTTCCTCTTGCTGTACACCAAATTCTGTAGTTGTTTGCCAGCTTTCTCTCTCTGGTAATGAAGGATACTGCAGCAAGCTGTATAGGAGTCTCTGAAGATAGCTACGCTTACTCATCCAGTGAACCTGACATGACCTGTCACTTTGTTACTGCAAATTTTCTATGCATTATCCCATTTCTTTTTAATCTAACAAAATTCCAGCTTGCTTTAACAAGTAATCTTTATTCTTATGTGAGGATGAGCTTATTGTCAGGAAAAACAATTTGGCTCACAAAATAATTTGAATCACAAGCAAATCTCCCATTTAAATAATTAGAAAAATCTATGTTTCAGTAATGCTTCAAAACAACCATTCATGTCAGAGTTATGGCTAAAACCCATTTTTATGGATAAAAATAAGCAACCTCTTAATTGTCTCCAGTCAGTAGATAAACTGGAAAAAAAATGTTGAAACCAACTTAGTGTGAAAGACAACTTTAATGCAGAAGCATGTGTAAGAAACTGACCACTAGGTTGATTTCCCCATTAAAATTAAATAACCCCCCCCCACACACACACAACAAACAGAATGGGAGAAAATATATGCAAATCATGTATCTGATAAGGCTTGTATCTAAAACTTATAAAGACTTTTATGGCTCACTAGTTGAGGCAAGGAACCTAACTAAAAAATGGGCAAAGGATCTGAATGGACTGTTCTCCAAAGGTACACACGTGGCCAATAAGCACACAGAAGGATACCCCCCACCATTACCCATCAGGGAAACGCAAACCAAACCCACAGTGAGTCCCCGTTTCACATCCCTTGGATGGCTATGATAAAAGGACAACAGTGATGTACAGAAATGGGAACTCTTGTGCTCTGCTGATGGGATATAAAGATGGCATAGCTCCTATGGAAAACAGTCTGGTAGTTCCTCAAATAGTTAAGTATAGAGTTGCCATAAACCCAGCAATTTCACTCCTAATGTACAGCCAACAGAACTGAAAACATATGTTCATAGAAAAATGTGTACACAGATGCTTATGACAGCATTATTCCTAACAGCTCCATACAGTGGAATATTATCTTGAAAATATTGTGCTGAGGAAAATGTCATTCATAAAAAATGCAGATTTATACAGTCATAGTAGGGGACTTTAACACCCCACTGACACCAATGGACAGGTCCTCCAGACAGAAAATCAACACAGAAACAGCAGCCTTAAATGACACTAGACCAGATTAATTTAATTGATATTTTTAAAGCATGTCACCCCAAAGCAGCAGAATATACATTCTTTTTAAGTGCACATGGAAGATAGACCACATGTTAGGCCACAAAAGAAGTCTTAATAAATTTAATAAGATTGAAATCACATCAAGCATCTTCTCTAACCACAGAGGTATGAAACGAGAAATCAATTACAAGAAAAAACAAAAACTGTAAAACACACAAACTTATGAAAACTAAATAACATGCTAGTAAATGATGAATAGGTCAACAATGAGATCAAGGAAGAAATCAAAAGATACTTTGAGAGAAACAAAAATGAAAGCACAATGACCCAAAATCTATGGGACACAGCGAAAGCAGTCCTAAGAGGGAAATTCATAGCGATGCAGGCCTACCTAAAGAAACAGGAACTATCTCAAATCAACAGTCTATCTTTACATCGAAAGGAACTGGAAAAAGAACACCAAACTAAGCCAAAAGGGACTGCAAGGAAGGAAATAATAGAGACCAGAGTGGAAATAAATGAAATAGAGACGAAAAAACAATGCAGAAGATCATTGAAACCAAGAGCTGTTTTTTAGAAAAGATAAACAAAACCTTTAACCAGATTCATCAAGAAAAAAAGAGAGAGGACCCAAATAAATAAAATCAGAGAAAAAGAGAAGTTATAACCAATACCACAGAAATACAAAAAAAAAAAAAAAGTTCAGAAAATATGATGAGCAACTATATGCCAACAAATTTGACAATTTGGAAGAAATGGATAAATTCCTAGAAGCATACAATCTTCCAAGGCTGAATCCAGAAGAAACAGAAAATCTGAACAGACTGATTACTACCAACAAAATTGAATCAGTAATCAACAAGCTCCCAACAAACAAAATTCCTGGACCAAACGGCTTCACAGGTGAATTTTACCAAACATTCAAAAAAGAATTAACACCTATTCTCCTCAAACTATTCCAAAAAATTCAGGAGCAGGGAAAGCTACCAAGCTCATTTTACAAGGCCACTATTACCCTGATCCCAACCAGACAAAGACAATACAAAAAAAAAAGAAAACTATAGACCAATATCCCTAATAAATATAGGTGCAAAAATCTTCAATAAAATATTAGCAAACTGTGTTCAGCAATACATTAAAAAGTTCATACACTACAGTCAAGAAGGATTCATTCCTGGTATGCAAGGTTGGTTCAAATTATGCAAATCAGTTAACGGGATATACACATAAATAAAATGAAAACTATAAATCACATGATCATATCAATAGATAAGAAAAAGCATTTGACAAAAATCCAACATCCATTTATGATAAAAACTCTCAGCAAAGTGGGAATAGAGGGAATGTACCTCAACGTAATAAACACCTGATATGGAAAACCCACAGCTAACATCATACTCAATGGAGAAAAGCTAAAACCATTCCCCCTAAGATCAGGAACAAGACAAGGTTGCCCACTTTCTCCACTTCTATTCAACATAATGCTGGAAGTTCTAGCCACAGCAATCAGACAAGAAAAAGAAATAAAAGGCATCCCAATCGGTAAGGAGGAAGTAAAACTGTCATTACATGCAGATAGCATGATACTATAGAGAGAGAACCCCAAAGATTCCACAAGAAAACTATTTTAACTGATAAATTAATTCAGTAAAGTAGCAGGATACAAAATTAATATTCAGAAATTGGTTGCATTTTTATACACCAATAACAAACTATCAGAATGAAAAATTAAGAAAACAATCCCATTTGTAAATGCATCAAAAAAATACCTAGGAATAAATTTAACCAAGGAATTAAAGACCTGTACTCAGAAAATTATAAGACATTGATGAGATAAATTAAAGTAGATACAAATATCATGGTATAGGAAACACATACCATGTTCATAGGTAGGAAGAATTAATATATTAGGTTGGTGCAAAGTAATTGCAATTTAAAGGTTAAAAATAATTGCAAAAACTGCAGTTACTTTTGCACCAACCTAATAGTTAAAATGTCCATTCTATCCAAAGCAAATATAAATTCAGTGCAGTCCCTATCAAAACACCAATGACAGTTTTCACAGAACTAGAACAAATAATTCTAAAATTTATATGGAATTATAAAAAACCCCAAACAGCCTCGGCAATCCTGAGAAATAAGAACAAAGTTGGAGGTATCACGTTACCTGATATCAAATTATGCTACAAGTCTTTAGTAATCAAAACAGCATGGTGCTGGCATAAAAACAGACAGATAGATCAATGGAACAGAGAGCCCAGAAATAAATCCATGCCTATATAGTCCTTTAATCTACAACAATGGAAGCAAGAATTTACGTTGGGGTAAAGATAGTGTATTTAATGAATGTTGCTGGGGAAATTGGACAGATAAATGCAAAAAAATGACAATCACTTTATGCCATTTACAAGAATAAACTCAAAATGGATTAAAGACTTAAATGTAAGACCCAAAACCATAAAACTTCTAGAAGAAAATATAGGAAGTAAACTCAGACATTACCCTTAGTAATATTTTTACTGAAACATCTGCTCAGGAAAGGGGAACAAAAGAAAAAAAATAAACAAATGGGACTATATCAAACTAAAAAGTTTTTTCATGCAAAAGGAAACCATCAACAAAACCAATAGACATTGTACTGAATGGGAGAAGATATTTGCCAATGATAAAGGGTTAATATACCAAATTTATAAAATACTCATACAACTCAACACCAAATAAACAAACAACCCAATTAAAAAATGGGCGGAGGATATCAAGAGAGATTTCTCCAAAGAGGACATACAGATGGCCAATAGACATATGAAAAGATGCTCAATGTCACCAATCATCAGAGAAATGCAAATAAAAACCTCCATGAGATATCAACTTACTCCTGTCAGAATGGCTATCATTAATAAATCAACAAACAACAAGTGTTGGCAAGGATGTGGAGAAAAGGAAACCCTTGTGCACTGTTGGTGGCATTGTAGATTGTTGCAGTCACTTACGGAAAACAGTATGGAGGTTGCTAAAAAAATTAAAAATAGAACTACCTTATTACCCACAGTTCCACTCCTGGGTATCTATCCAAAGAAATCCAAAACACTAATTCAAAAAAATATATGCACCTCTATCTTTACTGCAGGGCCATTCACAATAGCCAAGATATGGAAACCAAAATGCCCATCAATAGACGATTGGATAAAGAAAATGTGGTAAATTTATACAGTGGAGTATTACTCAGCCATAAAAAAGAATGAAATCTTACATTTGCAACATGGATGGACCTAGAGAATATTATGCTAAGTGAAAATAAGTCAGACAGAGAAAGACAAATACCATATGAGCTCACTTATATGTGGATTCTAAAGAACAGAACAAACAAACAAACAAACAAAACAGAAATAGAGATACAGAGAACAAACTAGTTCCTAGATGGGACAGGGGTCGAGGGATGGGGGAGAAGATGAAGGGATTACTAAGTACAAATTGGTAGTCAAAAAATACTCATGGGGATGGAAATACAGAATGGGGAATATAATCAATTATGTAAAGACTATGTAGGGTGTCAGATGGGTGCTGGACTTCTCGGGGGATCACTTCATAGACTGTGTATATGCCTGACCACTGCGCTGTACACCTGAGACTAATATAAAATAATGCTGAATGTCAACTAAAATACATACATTGTCACGGGATGTGGAGTACAGCATAGGGAACAGAGTCAATGGTATTGTAACAGCTGTATACGATGTCAGAGGGGTAGTAGACTTGGGGGGTTATCACTTTGTGAGGGGTGTAAATGTCTAACCATTATGTTGATTGTACGTCTGAAACTAATTTAAAAATATTTTTAAAAATGCAGATTTAGTGACTCCATTTCTGTGAAATGTCAGAACTGGCAAATGTTTGACAGAAAGTGTGTCAGTGGTTGCCAGGGGCTGGAGGTTGGGGTAGGGGGTTGGTGAAGAATGACTACTACAGGGTACTGGGTTTATTTTAGGGGAGAAAACAGTGTTCTAGAACTAGATTGTGGTGACGATTGCAACACTGTGAGCATACTGAAAACCCTTGAATTAATTGTGTGTGTGCTCTAAGTGGGTGAATGTCATAATATGAGAATTTCTTCAAATAATGCTCTTTAAAAATGGAATGAAAAAAAAATTAATGGAATTACCTAGCTTATAAGTGAAAAGTGAAAAGATGCTCACCCTCATTCTGAAATGAAGAAATGCAAGTGAGAAAATAAGTAGATGCCATGTGTGATTCATCAGAGTAGCAGTAGGAGCAGAAGTAGTAACAATACAAAGCAGGAGGGACCAGGGAAGAGGGTGGGGGTGGGAGAAGCGAGGGAGAGGGAGGGGAGGGTAAGAGGTGGACATCACACAGCTGTCCTCATGTTCTCGTAGCGGCCCTCATAACATAATGGTTGAGATGAGATGGGGGCACCTTTGGAGGGCAAATTAGGTACAGCAACACCAAACATTTCAAATTCAGTTAGGCAAGGATTTGACTTCTTACAACCCGTTCTGTAAATTTAGACTGCTGCGGATGTATACTGACAGAAAAAGGATTACATGGCATCTTCCTAGGAAAACACTGAATGAAGTGGCCTAAAGGTCCTTTAAAACTAGCCTGACTACATCCCGCGTGTCCAGTTACGAGAATACTGTACAGATAATAACGTTCAGTCTAATTCATATGTGCTGATGGAAGAACCTCAATACTATGTGGTTAAGTTGAGAAAGCCACATACAGAAAATGTAACTTAATATGCCCAGCTTTTAGAAAAATATTAAGAGAGACAGTCGTAAGTACTAACACTACGTTGCTGGCAGGGCACTAAAAATAAAACAAAACCTGTTAGCATAATGAGCAAGAAGTGACCCTTATTTCCATTTTCTATTATTAATTTTCATATATTTGTATGCCACTTTAATTAATATCATGTACATACATTGTGCTTTACGTTATTCAAACAAGGGTCAATAACTGGAACTCACCGGGGTCTCCAGGCAGCCTAATGATTTCAGAGGAAGGCCAGTGTGGAATTCACAAGTCCTTCTCTTGTGTGGCTGTCGGGACATGAAGGGCCTGTGTCATGCAGGTCTCCAGTCCTGACAGGGACTGTGAGCTCCGTGACGGCCAAAACTATTGGGTCTTGTTTGCAGAAAATACCTTTGGTGAATTTAAGCAGAACACAGATGGATTAGAACTAGAACGAGGCGAGGAGACAGTTACAGAAACCTGGAGAATGAGGTGTGGCCTCGTCATGGAAACCAGTGGGAGCTCAAACTTGACAAGCAGCAGCGCTGGTTTCCATCTCGCCAAGTGCTGAGCCCCCGCTGGGTTCTAGCTTCCGTTGTCGGCACGGGTTCCAGAGCAGAGCTGGCCGAGCCAGCCCAGCATCCGGAGCTGACCTTCCTTCCAGCATCGTGGGTCCCAAGGAAGTGTCACTAGGTGCCAGGCATCTCTCTGAGGAGCTGAGGTGTCCTGACACGTCATCGTCACAACAGGCCCTTGGAGGCCGCAGCGGCTTCGCTCTGCTCACTTGCCGTCACCTGGACGCTGGGTGCTGAGATGACAGAGCTAAGTGTCTGGCCCTTTAGCCTCGCCTGCAGGTCCCGGGTGCACCTGAAAAGGGAAAATTAAATCTGATTCATACATACTAATACAAAAGGGTCTCCAGAAGACACGCTTAGGTGACAAAGAGCCAACAGCAATGACCACGTAAACCTACCAGGCCATAGGATGGGGGAGTAGCACAAGCTGCATTTATAGACGCTTCTGACGACTGTTATTTCTATAGTTTTACATGAAAAGCCAAGCATTTTTATTTAAAAGCTATTAAAAAAATACTTTTAGCATTTGATTTTTTGCATCCATGGTTTGTAAAAACAAATGAAGCAAAGCTTCTCTTTCTGTTTACTACCTCGTAAATTCTGCACCTGAACTGCTAATACCAGGCCAGCTTCTTTTTAACTACTCTGCTAGGTTCACGTGACGCAATCATGATTCCCTACACACGTGCATTGGAGAATCTGTGTGATTAAGCCAAATACATTTCAAAACCGTACTTTATAGTGAACTCTTCAGAACAAACTTGCTCGTTTGGCAATCATCAGTAATCGTTTTCTGATTTGAACGTTCCATGTTTGCATGGCTCACAGCGCCACGTGTGTACGTGTCACTGCGGAGGTGTGACTGCAGCGTCAGTGCTCACCCCACAATGTTAGAGAAGCTGACACCCGCCTTCCCTTCTGATGTGTGGAAACCGCATTTTCTCATCCTTTTGGGTTCTCATAGAAACAACATTGAGCTGCCTTCTTTGAGTATTTCTATACTCTGTAATGAATTTTGCAATCTACCTAAAAGAACAGATTAGGTAACACAGTCACATATAGAGAGTGTGACGTCATTTACGTCGAGACCTGAACTATGCAACAAGTTCCGTGACTTATGTTTGGCTGAGCCTGTGCCTTAGGAAAGGAGAAAACAGCAAATTCTACCCATCTCTGTATCTAGATAAAGGCATATGGATGCTTTTCAGTTAGCTTTTATGCACATGCAAATATCTGTAACTAGGCAGAAGTCAGAAGGTGCAACACCCCTTTCGTCTTCCTTACCTGGGGAGTGGCAGACTTTCATAGTCCCACTAAGGAGTAATCAGGTTTTGTGTCGTGGTCGTTAAGATGGATATTAATATCTTTGGGAAAAAGAGTATCAGTTGGTTCCGTATGGAATTGCATCTCCTGCGTCACGTAGAATTTATATCCATTTACAAAGTGTAGCATAAATGCGTCTGTTTAAGCACAAGTCCAGTTACTACAAACTGAACAGTCCTTTTGTTTTCCAGACCCCCTAAGCTCTGACCGAGACTCTTCACAGCATTACCACGGCACCAGCAGTGGGTCTGTCGCAGCTGCCATCCTGGTCCCGTTCCTCGCCCTAATTTTATCAGGGTTTGCATTTTACCTCTACAAACACAGGTACCGTAGAAACACCATTTGTTTGCACTGCGATTGTAAATATTGGCGTAATGGGTGTGGGCCCTCACACTCACACACGTGTCTTCTGCTGCTATGTGATCGTCTCTGGTCCACGAAGCATGCCCGTACGGGAAAGTTTTGTTGTTTTCTTTATTTGCTGCGAGTTTTCAGCAAGACACCCGAAAGGCTGCACTATGTCTGGAAGACAAAGGACGGCTCTGATCGCATGGCTACAGGAGAACAGCTCTTAAGCCCGAGACTTCTAAACCCGTGGGGTCTTGTAGTTCTCTGTTTCGGTGCCAGCTGAGGAATGTGGGGGTTTTGCAGCAGCAGCAAGCCCTGCCCGGTCACCCCACCACTTCACATGTCCATTTTCTGAGCTCTTGCCACCTGCCCAGGGAACACACCAATCCATTAGCTCTCTCTCCACTCGTTCTTCCCCTCTACACATCTAAAAATGCTTTCACGAGTTGGCACGGTACTTCTTCAGATGAAACCTTGTCTCTGCTCCTTATGGAGCTTCTCTCTTTACGGCTATGCTTGGAGTCCCAGGTTCCTTACTCACCATGTCCACGTGACCTGTCCAGGGTCCCTGAGTCTGATCCAACTCGGTCACGTTTCCTTGGCAAGTAGGGGATGGTGGTAACTCGTGACTTGGGAAAAGAAATGACAATTTCAGCCAGGACAGAGCTCCATTAACGTTTGGCTGAATTTGTTTACCCACTTTTGCTATTGGAGCATTTTCAGGTTTGTTGTCAAAGGCTTCTCCAGTTCCTAGAACTGTTGCAGATGGCTTTTCTGCTGACAGAAGCTGGTTCTCTGAGAGTCACACACTTTTTAGTTCCCATTTTCTTAATCAACATATGGTAACTTAAGGAAATCCACTAGTAATCACTAAAAAAGAAGTTTCTTTACACCCGTGTCAAATGATGTTTTTACTAGTGTGGTTATTTACATTAAAGTTGTGCTCTTACCACCTGGCCTATTCCTAGTCGGAATAAGCGAATTCTTAGGAACCACTTCTGTTTTTAAAGCCCTCTCCATCATGACCAGCCACCAAGTACCAACAGCGCATGCCACTGTGTGAGGGTGTGTAGCCCAGCCGCTTGCAGGCACCTTTTCTGCACATTCCCTGCGGGCTGAGGAATCATTTCATGCACACGGTCCCAGCTGACTTGCTTTTTTCCCGTGAAACCAGGGCCCTAACGGTATGTCCCTCTCTTCCCTTTAGAACAAGACCAAAAGTTCAATACAATGGCTATGCTGGACATGAAAACAGCAACGGACAAGCTTCGTTTGAAAACCCCATGTATGATACAAACTTAAAACCCACAGAAGCCAAGGCTGTGCGGTTTGACACGACTCTGAACACAGTGTGTACAGTGGTATAGCCCTCAGTGCCCGCAGGACTGACCCATAGCCATACCTCGGATGGACAAGCAGCCATTCCTTTGGTGCCATAGCCCACCCTCCTTCTCCTGTCTGCTTTGCTGCAGCGAACGTCACGGCTTCTCCCGGCACCCACGCGGCGGGAGCGGCAGGCCCCACGTGCCGAGTCTTCGGGGCCAGAACTGCACCCATGTCTTCATCCTGGGAGTGGATTCCGAATGCCTGCCGCGCCCACCCGGGGTCGAGGCCGCGTCCAGAGGTCTAGGCCACATCCGGAGATCGAGGCCGTGTCCGTGAGTCTAGGCTGCGCCCGGGAGTCTAGGCCACGTCCTTGAGTCTAAGCCGTGTCCGGAGGTCTAGGCACACGTCCGCGCCAGCGTGCCATCCATCCCCAAAGCCTCCGACCTCCTACTTCTGTGTGACTGGCGCGCCTTTCGGTGCAACTTCCTGGGCACGTGGGTACGGCCCTCGGGGGCAGTGACAAAATGATAGCACCACAGTACGTTGTCATTTTTTTCTTTTTTGTAACCCCCATGAATGCAAGCACTCTGGAAAAAAAAATAAAACTCATGAGAAGACACCTTTGGGGTGGACGCACACCCGGCACACGTGTCACTGCCCTTCCTGACACCTGACAAGCTTTGAGGACTTCAGCCGCCTCGGCATCCATTTCCGGGGCCACGTGCAAGCTTCCCAGTCAGCCGTTCTATTGCAGAATTTCTGATGCACAATTTTTTGCACTAGTGTGTGATGAATGACGAGTAAGATTCTGATAAAAATAAACCACACAGGGTTTCTATACACTCACCCATTGTATTGTAAGCACCCTCTCCCAGTCTCAAGCGCAACATTCCACCTTCCGTGTAGTTGACGTGTTAGGAGAAGAGAAAGTCCCCGGCCGTGGCACAGCTTTGTAAAGGGAATTCGGTATTGGAAAGACTCGCTCTGTTATCTGTCACTTCTTTTAGCTGCGTATGTGTGTTGGATTCGTTGAAGATGTCCAGCAAGAGCAAAAAGAGGCCTTTTCTTTCCCACATGTTTTCTCCTCTTTAGTCCCATCTTCATCCCATTGTTGTCAGCATTTTACGGCTTCGTAGCGGGAGGTCTGCAGCAATTTCTATGTGTTGTGTAAAAATGTGAATAGTAATTTATTTTCAATAGCTCATGACCTTGTGGGTTTTAGCAGCCTTCCCTTTGGCGTTGTGTTTGTCCTGCCCTCTCTGGTGTCCCATTGAAAGACAACGCACGACAGGCGTAGCTTGAACTTGGTGGAAATTATTCAGGATCAGAAGGATTGAAATAGCAAGTGTTTCTCGGGAGGTGAGGAGAAATTACCACACGATTCTTTCATGACGACATAGTTTATAGGTTAGCTTGTTTTTCTTTTCATTCTTTATAATTGCAAATGGAAAGAAAATGTCAGTGATCTTTCAAGTTTAGAATTCATTCCTGGTACATTATAAATTACGGTCTAAAGTAGGCATGATCCCCAGTGTGGACAAAATCAAAACCCGATGTGGAAGATTCAGCAGTGAGAATGTCTGTTGTCACAAGCTCTAAGGCGACATTCTGTTTATTTTTATGTATAATTGTTTGGTAAAAACATTCTGAAAAACATATTTTCTTCCTTGGATTTGAAGTACCTGCCCACCTATGGAGTGTTTCCCTTTCTTGAGTCTGGCTGGCCCCACAGACGTGTCCGGGTGTTCCATTCCCTCCGTTGTAGTGAACATATGCACACCTAGCTTCAGACTTCTAGACTTGTTTGTCTGCTGCATGTTTAAATGCAGGACCTCAAAAGTGAGAAATGAAAAAAAAAATACCATTGTCAGGGTGTCCGCTCCTTTCAGCATTGTGTATTGTGCTTTGAACATGTTAGTCCATCTTCCCACTGGGCACCTATTGTTTGGGCCTCATGCGTGGGAAGGGCACATGCTGTCGGGAAGGCTGACCTCTTCTAGTTCCTTCTTTGCCTTTTGAATCCCACCGTACTATGCTGGATTCTCTGCACGCTTTTCTCTGGCCAACCTGACAACAGGCCCAGAGGCTGGCTTTGCAACCTAGAGCCCTCCGGTTCCTTCTCTTTAGACTAGATGAGGTCAGCCCGAGCCAGGCAGTGGCCGCAGGTGCAACCGGGATGCAGGGAACCGTGAGGGAGGGAGGCTCTGTGCAGGGAGAACAGGGTAATTATGTCTATATTGAGTGTATATATATACATACATACATATATATATACATACATATAAATAGACTGTACATATCAGAGTTTGAGTCACTAAAACAAGACGCCAAGCGCTGACTCCCGAGTCTCAATCCATGTCTCTCGCCCCATGTCGCCGACCTGCTGGCTGGTCAATGGCCTTCCTGCGCCCTGAAGCGACAGGACATCTGCCCAGGAAATCACATATCAGATCAGCTGTTCCTTTCCTTTGTGCGCAAAGTCAAACGTCCTTTGGTTGTCAGATTGAAGCATGTTATTTAAACCAGGACACTTCATGGAATTCTCCCGCAGGAACTTGCCTGGGTCCCCCGAGGGCATGTGCAGGGCTGAGCGGGTCTGCTGGGGGCGGGGCGGCCTGCCAGACTCTTTCCCGACCGAAGGGGACACGCGGGGGCGCGCCCCGCAAACACAGGTCACGCTTCAAAGCTGTTTAAAGTGCTGCTTGTCACACATCTTGCCTTTCTTCAGGCTAGCTGCAATAATTTTTTTCTTCTGTAAAATAGTTTGTAAACAACGACAAAAAAGCTATTATAAAAAAAGGGGAAAAAGAAGGCTGGCATTCTGATCAGGACACCCATCGTCACCCCACTCCGTCTCACCACCCCACCACATGCTGCTGACACGAGTAGGTGCAAAAGACCTTTTTGTACAGAGATATATTTTTTATGAAGAATTTGTAAAATTATTAAATATGCTGTAATTTTTTGATTAATGTAGGTAAATTGTTAAAAAATAAATGTTTTTACAATACAAAACTGTAATTTTCCCAATAATGTACATTGTACCACCTCTAGCTGATTTTCAGTTCCAATCCTATTACACATGTATTAAAATTAAAGTGGCCTGTTAAAATGAACAGTATCTTTTTTGTCAAAAAAAAAAATATAAAGAGAGTGTAATATAGCCTGTGCAATGCCACCTATCTTTAAAGCAAATCAGAGTTCTAATTAAATATTTAATTTTAGATTTCCATTTTCGGTGTGAAGTTATTTGACCTTCCCCGCATGTGTGAGTCTGGTGGAAGAAAAGAGACCAGGAGCGTCGGAAACGAGCTTTGCCTGTGTTTTGAGGGAAGCTCCCCATTTTCTTGAGACGTTACATCACGGTCCTGCTTCACAAAAAGCAGATGGGAAGAGCCGGACACCGCACACCGCAGTGTTGGAACTGACAGGCTTCCTGATGATTTGCCTTAAAATCAATGAGAACTCAGCTCCCTCCAAACCAAAACCAAGCCTTTATTTCTATGCTTAAAAAAATTGTTTTTAAGTTCTTTCTATAAACTTTCACAACACTGAAAAATGACCCAGAAGAAGAGTGGTGACAGATTTAACGGACGTTCCAAACATCACAGAAACACCTCGCAGGTAGCCCTTAAAACCCACGGCCCGCGGCCCTCCCTCCGCTTCTGGGCTGAGAGAAAGCAGAGGGCTTCAGAGTCCTCCGTGGCCCAATAAGCTGAGTGTCTTGCAGTTAAACAGAGTGACAATACTAATTTTCCTGAGAGTCGAGTTATTACAAAATGAAAACCAACTAATCCCAGTAATTTAAAAAGCGCCCACAGTGGCTTCAAAGTTTTGACATCCAGCTTAGAGACTATCTCCACACCTCAGCAAATTGTTCAGCCGCCGTGGATTGAGGAGCTGCTGTGCACCAGCTGCCGTGCCCAATGGCTGGCGTGCGTTCAGGTGAGCCTCGTTACCTGGCCTTGCACGTTTGACTGTGTGCACGTTACAGATGACGAAGCAGGAATTCAGAGCAAGGCAGTGCTGACAGAGGTCAGTCACCTCGTCAACATTCTCTTTCACTGAGACAATCGCATGGTGAAATTCAGTGACATGCCCTTTTTCTGCGATTGAAGTTTTCCTGTCATTCCAACTATACATATTTTTTGTGCTTCATTTGGTTAACTATTGCTACAGTTAAGGATGGCAGGAGAAATCCATACTGCATACTATAGTTTCAATGTCCTCCCAAATTGCTCCTACATGATAGGATCTCAGGAAGTACTTGACAAATTAAGTGGGAACGTGGAGCTCCGCAATTTCCCTCTGGCTCTCTGTCCAATTCACTGAGGGTACGAGGGCTTCGCTCTTCAACGACCTTCCACCTGGGCATCTGGAAAGTTGATTTGACACTTGGTCTGAACATGTGTCCCACGTCCAGTAGTTAGCATGTGGCAGAGTGACCGCACAGAGTAGATCCTCAAATAGCAGCTGAGTGGGAACCAAGGGTAGAGGGCTGTCACCCACACTGCCGGACCCTGGGGGACCCTGAGCCTCACACCCTCTCTGAGCCCTGTAGTGACTCGGGGGCTCACTTGTGTGAGTGCAGCTCACTGACCTGCCCTTTGCCCTGCGGGAGGGGCTTCCACAGCGTTCTGGGCTTTCCAGCACGTAAAGGAGGCGCACGCACTGAGAACAGGAGCCCCGACGTCTCTGACATGGCTGCTTACGAAACCTGGCATGTCTCCCCTTTTCTTGTGGCCATAGCGCCCAGCTGCCCCTGGGAAGCCACTCCCCCCATGACAGTCAGTTTGGGTGGGATGCCAACCCTGATTTTGCACCTGTCCCCAAGCCAGGGCGAACGCCTCTCCTGGGAAAGGGAGCCTTGGGCAGGGTGACACGCATTGGACACATGTGGCCGAATTCACGCGGACCCTGCCCCATTCCACCCGGAGACCAGCCCGGCCCTGTCTTCCCACCCCGGCCCTCATTCCCAGGGCCTCACACTGGGCTGCTCCTTCCTGACCCTATGCCTTTCCATGGCATTCCTGGTGGCGTTTTCCTTCAGTTGTCTGGACTCAGGTACTGTGGCTAACAATTAAGGAATTGCAGTTACACTTACACTTACAGCTTTACAAGGGTCGCCATGGTGCCGTGGCTGACATAACCTCTAAGGGTGCAGCCCTTGCAACCATGAAACACTGGCCCTAAGCTGAGGGTCTCTAATGTGTGTGACACAAACTACAAATGTAAAGGGGTGCACAGTTACACAAGTCCCTACCTGTTGATTTATTATACTTTCCACCTAATTCTGGCTCGAAAGCCTCACACTTTACATCTTAAATAATGGGCCTCGTGCTCAGCTAGTGGAGCTGAGGCCTTGTGCCCCTCCCCTCCCCAGCGCCTGTGTTCCCCTGAGGGTGACAGTCTGCTCCTACTACAAGTTATAAGAAGGGAGAGCTTAGAATGGATCAGATATCCAGACACTGGGAATGGACTGAGCGAAGCACAGTTCACTCCAGAGATCCATAAACACTCGTGTTTAAATGTGTTGGTCAGAATTCGGGAATCTCTTAAAATGGATTAGGTCATAGCTTTCTCTGTTCTGTCCCAGAGGAGAGCCATATGCAATCATACATTTTGATAAGCAACATAGAGCTAAGCGACATTATTAATTTGTATAGCTTTAGTAAAAATGGCCAATTTTGAGCCAATGGACACGTTTGAAAGTTCACTGGCCCTGTGAGGCTGACAGAGTGTTTTGCACCTGAGGTGATGGTGGCCTCCAGCTGCCTCATCTTTGGCAGCCATCAGGGTGCCACCAGGTGCTTTGTCCGCCCTTTCTCTCCTCGTCCCTGGTGTGATTGAGGCCCAGGGTGGGACCCCTCCACTGGTGCTGTAGGTAGCACACCCCCATGCTCTAGGAAGAGACCAAATGCCCACCCCACCCCCTGAAACTGGGTCCTGTACACACGCAGCTGCTGACAAGAGACCGGCATCTTTAATAAATGCTGTTTTTCTAAGACTCTGAGGAGTAATGGTTTTTAAAAATATGTCAAACAAGTAAGAAATAAAAATATTAATTTCGTTGTATTTTTTACTGGGTGAGTAAAAATAAAGAGTTTGGAAATATTCTTTATCGGAGAAGGTGTTCGTGGGCGATGGTTTCCTTCACACATTGTTGGGGGGAAGTTAAATGGAGATCTTATGGAGACCAACGGGGGGAAAGAGTAGATCTTAAATGTTCTCCCCTCAAATAAGAAATGGGAATTATGTGGCAAGATGGAGGTTCAGCTAGCTATGGTGCTGCTGCTTTTGCAATATGTAAGTGTATGGAACCAACGGATGGCACATCGTAAACTGATACAATGCTACATGTCAGCTGTCTCTTGATGAGCTGGGGAGAAATTTCCCCTTGCCTCAGCAATTCTGCTGTAAGTAAGGTATCAGGTAGCAACACGCTCGTGTCCTAAGAAGAATGCCTAAGGGCATTCTCCAGCACTGTTTCTGGGAGTAAAACATTGGACATAGGGGAAAAGGACATTGGCAAGGGAGAAATTAAATCAATAGGGTACAGTTAAGTCATGGAACAGAATGCAATTAGGAAAAGAATTGGCAGTTTAGGTGTGCCAACATCTGGCAACGTACCGGATTTAGTTAATGTGGAAAGGCATCAGACAGAGCTATTTGTGACATGCTTGGCTGTGTGCAAGCAAAGGGCGATACGCACATACATTCTTAGTGCCCATATGTTACCAGGAAGAAAATGTAAGAAATGGTAGCAGTGGTTTTGTGTGCTGAGGGAATCTGAGAGAATGAAGGAAGAGTTACAAAAAGACTTATATTTTACTATGAAAAGTTTTATAACCTAAAAAGTGCATGTATTACCACTTAAAAAAAAAAAAAGTGTTTCTTTTTCAGTTTTTCCTGCCAGAAACTAGCCGAACAGGATTAGATTGTGAGGGACAAACAGTCCCAAGCCATTCAGCCCTGAGGTCGGGAGGGCCGGGACCCATTTAAGGGTTTCTACACTCTCCCTATCAGTGTCCCTTTCTCCTCCATTCTTCCTACAATTTCATGGTCATGGGAAAAGTCAAGCAAACGTACATAATTTTTCTGCTTGACAGGCTATATATGTTGAAAAAGACAAGCCTGGAAGTATTTTTTTTTTTAGAAAAAGATAGTCAGCTACAGTTATTCAAAACAGGTGTACTGCTTCTAATAGCATTCAGTGTTTGTGCTCTGTTGGATATGGCTGCCTCGTACTCTGCAGACCTTTCCAGGCTAGCCATAACTAACCGTGAGCAGGTTTCTTCATACTTATGAAGGCTACCAAATCAACTCACTTTACAGGTATGTGGAGAGCATTTACTAAATATCAAAACTGAGGTTAGATTCAGAGAGCTCAAAATCAATGAAGCAGAGTCCAGAGTCCAGAGTCCAGAGTCTAGAAAATTACGGTCCAAGTAGAGAGTGAAATGCACAAATAGTTACAGTGCAGTGCAGCAAACGCATGTTTCTGTATTTGCACAGATGGTCAGCATCTTTGGAGGCAGACCAGGTGGAGAGAGTCTTAAGCACACCTCTCAAAGGAGCTGCCAAGTGTTTACGGAGCACGAGTTTTAGCCCTAATGTCTCCAGGCCGCCTTAGCACATGAATAAAACTAGTCACATTAACATCATCATTCCAATTCTGTTGGCTCAGTGGCTCCCTCCTGCACATTTTCAGCTCGTTAGTCCTGAAAACCATAGAGACTAGCACTTCCGAGCATCCGTAGAGGTTACCGGACATGCGCTTCCAAGATCATACGTTTCACATGTCCTGTGATGTTTCTTGATGCCTGTGGAAACTGTCTTTCATTGACGAATTGTTTTTACTCAGACAAGGCATTAACGGTCTGGGCAAGGAAGGACTAGCTCAGTGTGTCCACCCTTGCCCTCGTGACTGCAGACTGGCTGCCACCTCTCGAGTCCTCGCAGCCACATTAAGGCAGAAAATCCCAGTGTGTGAAGTAGGAGAAAGCTAACAACAGCCACAGTCTTTTGTATCCAGAAAGCCAAAAGTTTCACAAAGGCTTTCTACCTCCCCCCACCCACACACAACCTCCAGGGGACTTTTGTTTCTCTCACTGAATCTGGCCACAAGCCACCCTCGTACAAAGGAAGCTGTTAGTATACAGAATGGTGATTCTCAATATCATAATTCATCACCTGGGGATAGCTCAGAAACACAGTTACAATGTGTGTTTTGATGGCAACATGAGAGACGAATTGCTTAAAACATTTTTCCCTTGAGAATAAATGGTCTCATGTGTTCAACCCTCTAAACAGAAACGAGACCCTGTGACTCTCAGCCATGTGGTCGCTTCTCAGACACAAAGCATCACTTCAGAGCTCAGTACACATTTTGCTCACTCATTCCCTCCACACACACACACTTTTTTTCATTAATTTAGGACTTTAAGACAAAAGCGCACATAGGAAAAAATAAGTTTATGAATGCATGTGCTTACTAACTTAGTTACATTTCTTTCCAGTAGGGTAGTAGCAATTCAGTCATGTCCTACCACGAGACAGAAATACACATAAGTCAGCTCGTATCGGGAAAAATGATTTACACCGAGGTCACCTTCATCTTATTGTTCTGAGGAAATGCTGTGTGTGTGTGTGTGTGTGGTGTGTGTGCGTGGTGTGTGTGTGTGTTGTAAAGACCCAAGCGATGTTTTGAAAAAGTAGGGGAAAAGCATTAAAACAGAGCATGCCTATGTGAACATTGAGAAGTGTTGACACATGGCTTTTATTACTCAGAGAGCAATTTAACGGCTTATGGAAAAATCAAAAGTGTTGTTATAGGTTATTGCTGTCTTGATGTCAGTTTCGGAAGCAGTTATTGTACCTTCCTACATATTTGTTTTGAGTTACAGGTAAGAAAAGGGACTCTTTCTCTCACTACTGTATTTGAGTCAGAGCTTCCAGTGACAAATCTGAAACAAGATAACTAAGCCCTGAACTTTAGAGATTTGTATCAATTTTATTCAAATGCACATTGACATTTTTTCCAAAAAATGTAATAAGATATGTATTTATGTTTTTATGCATTATCTACGTAAACAATATTTAGGTGGAGTTGTCTCTAAAATTACAATTGATTATATGGAGAATCATCTACTGTTTATGAAATTCATTTGCATTAAATACTAACCACGGAAGAGAAGAGAAGGAGTTTATTGTCCTAAACAGAATGTGACAGGAAAAATGTGGCAGTAAAATAATTGCCAGTTGGTACACTGAAGTGCTGTCGTAAACCCAATGAATTTAAAATAATCCGCCTGTTTCCCAAGCTGGTGAGGCCGCGGTGGAGCTGGCACGTTATGCACTTGGGGATGTAGTTCACGGCGTGTGTCAATCATCACAATCATGTCGCTCCCACTTGACCTGTTCACATGACAGATGAAAATAAGTCCTAAAAAATAAATCTGAAGGAGAACAACGCACACACCTATATACTAGATAGGCAATCGATACACAGAGATATATTGATTTATGGCTAACTAGGAAAAATAAACGAAGTAAATGTTTGCGAGTAGAAAAATGTCACATGATTTAAAATTGGAGAAATAAGTGCTGTGCCGCCATTAAGTGTTAAATATGAAGGCATGTGGCCATGGGCTGCAGTTAGAGGGAGCTGGAAACATTAGACTGATTCACAGTGCAGGCAAGTAGAAAGCCGTGACCCGACATGGCACAGAGCGGAAGCTCGGACCAGGCCAGGACGCTGGTTTGATTGGAGGGTAGCCGATATGGATGCTTTTATTTTCTTCTTCAATATTTTACAGGGTTTGCTGTAATGGTTTCACAATAAACATAGGAACATAAAATTTAGAAAAACTATTTAAAAAGAGTAAAATGATCATCTTTCCCAAACCCCAAATATACTTATGACAACTGAAAATGTGGTTTCTTGTCAAAGACTCACTCACTGTCCTCATTCCGCAGGCAACAGAAATAATGGCAAAATGCACATCTTTTGTATTTAGAAGTCTTTGGAGCTAAAATTCAATGGACTGATTGGCACTGCTACCTGTCAGGATAACGTGGAGAAACTAGAACCTGCATACATCACTGGTGAGAATTTAAAATGGTGCAGTCGGTTTGGAAAACGGTTTGACAGTTTAATAAAAAGTCTCACACACAGTTTATCCGTGATTCCAGACCCCAGAGAAATGTAAACACATGTCCGCCCAACGACTGGTTTGTGAATGATCACAGTGGCATTTTCCATCGCCCCAAACTGGGAAGGATGTAAGTGTCGATGGTGGATGGATAAATGAAATACGGTACACTCATGCAAATAAAAAGGAACAGGTACTGAGAGCATGCAGCTTTACGTGAACCTCAGGAATAATAGGGATGCTCGGTGATAAAAGCCAAATACAAAAGACCCAAATTGCAAGTTCCCATTTATGTGGAATTTCGCTACACTTCCCATTCTGTCTGGCTGATGGACGTCTTCTACAAATGAACTATGGGAATGGGTGCCCAAATTTACTGTACAAATTTAATAAAGCACATTAAACTATACATTTAGGTAGAATATAAATTATACTTTAACATAGGCTTTTTAAAAATTCAGATGAATTTCATTTAATAGCATGTAAGTTAGACCCTAATGAAGCTTTTGTAAAAAATCAGATGAACCATTTCATTTACTTTCTTAGGATCTGCCTTGGGTTGACTTTTGTGTGTGAGAGGTGATGCAGTCAGAAGTTAAGGTGTAAAGGAATATAGATGGCAGAAATCCTCTTACTGCGGCTGTACAGAGACTCAGCTGCAGAATAAGACATACAATGGTTTGTTTGGCCTGAGGGTCAGGGACCCTTTAACTAAATGTGTGACATTCAGAAGCCACATCAAATGGTGACTTAGCTAAGTGTCAACTGGCTTCAGTTTGTCTATAGAATTTCTAACCCTCCCACATGGGGAAGAGACTCAGCACTGGGAGCACCTCCCACTGAAACTGCAGCCACAGTCTTGGTGAAAGGTGGAATGTCTCAGGTTCCAGCCTCTCTGACATAACAGCTGAGTGACAGATAGCTGGCTTTCACTAGGCGCTGTTGACACGGGGTGGTGTCGCTGTCATTCGGTGACAGTTGGTTTTCTGAGCCCCCTGATGACGAGAAGGAGCAGCCAGGGATGTGGGTCCCGGTGGGGTGTCTTCCTCCTGTTCAGATCCCGGAGACATGTCACAAATGGGTGTAAGTGTCCCCTCAGTAAGAGGGACACAAACAAGCTTCATTCGATTAGGACAGTCCGGGGGGGGCTCTGTGAGGTTTTCTTCTTGAATATTTCTTAAATGACCCAAGGATAGACAACCTGTTTATTATGGAAAACTGATGCTGTGAAGGAACGTTAAAAGACTGAGGAGGTGATCAGAAGACTTTGTGCTGATATTTTGTTGTTGTTGTTTTTCCGTTTGGAATGCTATATTTCAGAAAATGAGAAATAGGGTGGCTTGTGGGAGAGGCTTTTAAGTGGAAGATGTGCTTCATTTTTTTGTAACGTCATTGGCCTAAATTTTTATTCTTTGCTCGTCCTTTAAAATGTCGTTGACTATTTCTGCAAAAAAATAAGTAAATAAATAAAATAAAGGATTGCGTTCCCTCTTCTGTGGCTTTAAATTTCCTGAATTGCACCACCTTTTGGCTGTTTTTACCAACTGACAAAAGGAACAACACCTATACTATAAAACCACATGATCAGAGAACTTTTCTTTGAAGCCACTGACTTTGGACGGGTCTTCTCTTTATTAGACTTGCTGATGCGTTGGATGTATTCCTCTTTAAATGGGAGACCTTTGCGAGGTCACACCTACCCTCTGCTTATTCAGATTACAATGTCAGTCTACACCTACCAGTTACAGTTTCTGCTTTATGAATGAAGCCCCAGAGTCACTCCATATTGTATAGCTGTTATTATTATTATTATTCTTATTATTGTTATAGTCTTGGTAATTTTTCAGCTCTAAATAATTTTTATACAATGATATGAGCTCCCAATTTAATATTTATGTTTGGCCACTATTTCATGGAAAATAAAGTAATCGTGGAATATGACAATAGTTTACAAAATACTCTTACTGACTCTGCCACCTCCAGTACACACCATTTGATGTAATTCATTTTGTCATTTCCTTTACACACGTACACACCGCCGTTACTCACAGAATCACCTCTGTACTCTCTCTCTTGTAAGAGTCCTCCTCAGCTTGATCTCATTATTGTTCTTATAGCATATCTCCCCATTATTCTCTAAAATGCATCCTGTTTGGGGTACAGAAATGCTGTTTGTAGGCCACACATGTTTGGATTTAAATCCTAGCTGTGCCACATACTAGATTCATGATTTGGGGGAAGTTACATATTTCTCTAACCACAAACATTACCTGGCCCAATTCAACATGTAGGACAATAGCTCATCCTCAGAAAATGATACAGGAAGGGATGGGACAGTTTAAAAGAGAGTCTTCATGTATTTTTCTAAATCCACATCAGATAGCCCTAATTTTCAGAGGATTATCTTCTCACTGATATGCCAAACAAACAGAAATGAAAAACAAAGAACAGCAGCAAAGTCCCTTAAGTGGCTCAAATCCTAAAATTGGAACAATTTATAACGGAGCAAGTTTGGGACAGAAGAACTGGTTAGAGGATTTTGCCTAATGAGCTGGAAGATGAGTTGTCAACATCCTACTCCTTCCATGTGGCTACTCAGAGTCAACATGCCCAGTTCTGACAAACGGGTTTTGGAAAATCAGCACCCCAATCTCCTAATTTGCCTGCTTGGTATGAATGAATTAATAATGTTTGTGGGGACAGAGCCCCAGGAAGCAGTTTCCAGGCTCTCGGCCTCATGTGGAGAGGTGCTGCCTCGGATAGTATATGGCCGTCAGCTGTGGCTGGTTGGCCATCAGCTGTAGTCATTAAGCCATTGGCCACTGATATAACTGCCGCGGCTACGGAGGGGAGCCGAGGAGAGTGAAGGAAGAGACTGGAGGAGAGTAAGGAGAGTCGAGGAGAGTTGGTTGGTTGGCAGCAAAGCGGACCAGCAGGTCGCACGTTGTGTAAACCCAGCCTCCAGTGAGACCATAGTGGTATGACTTCCCTACCTATGGCTCCGTGGGTGTTCCTTTTTGGCCTCACCATGTCCTGCGTTCTTATGTGGGGAGCAGGAGCAGAGACCCCGCAGGCCGCCCCACCAGACACCCCGCATGACAACGTTCCACAAGGTACCGATGCCATGAGAAATGGTGAATTTCTCAGCAGCCAGCATGACTGCGGCTGCCTTGGCAAAATCCATGATCAACTATCAACGACAAATGTTAACACTTCTGGGATCAAGAAAAACCTTCCAGGCAAACAATCAGGAATCTTAGGCATGAGCTCTTCTGTACCCAGCCTGGCAGGGGCTTCTCCCATGGCATCACCCTGAGTTTGTGCTGGGCCTGTGTTTTATGGAGCCCTCCCCAGAACGGAGATCAGCCTGGGTCCCCTCCAGAGAAGAACATAAAGCCCCAGGGTCTTCCTCCCAGATGCCCTGCAATATCCAACCTCTCTTGTTGGACTCCACACCCATTCAAATTCCAAAGGCTTTCTTAAGGAATTTTAGGGGCACTGTCAACACAGGACTACAGGAAGCAGCAATTCTGAGAGTCCTCGAGCTGATGACATGATCATTTTGATTGCAGGTCACAGCAGAGGGAGTATTTGCAGTTACCAAAGCGTGCTACCATTGCAATTTGCACACAGGGAACCAAGAAAACCCCTGTAATGGTTTCACCATTGAAGTGTGTGTGTACTGAACTTGATTTATTGCAATCCTGGAAATAAGCCCATATTTGAATCGACTGAGCGTACGGTGCCTGACACTGACAAATGGACATGCCAGATGTGCACCGATGGCAGTTCCCTCTCTGCAGTGTATTGTAAATATAAAGCACCTGTGAGTTCCAAGGGGAGAGAATTTAATCTGCAGTATAATGGCAGTCAGAAGGCTCTGTCCTCTCAGTTGCCCTTCTAAATCCCAGGGTGGCAGATTACAAAGTTACATGGTTCCTGAAGATGAGCAGGGAATCCCACCAAACGAAATGGTTTGTACAAACTGGCCAGTGCTGACCGCACAGACTCCCTGTGGTGTGTGACACTCGTCTGGCAGCTCCATTTTTTTCAGTATTATTATCTGTCAGCCACACAGCCCCTTGCCTTCACTCAGCAGGATGAGCAGTTTAGTCTTTTTTTCTCTACCATGGAAATATTTAAATTGCCCAACACATAAGTATGATTTATACGAGTGTACTGACACTGACGTTTGAGATCTAATTCAAATATTGGAAGCAATGCAGTATATTAACGCCACGGCAACCATCCAGAAGTCATTTTATCTCATTTGGTCCTCTCCTATTGATTTTATAACTGAAATGAAAAGGTCATTACACAGGAATGTATCCAGGAGTCCGCCCCCTTGGGAAACTTTCTAGGCGTGCCATTGTCTTTAAAACAAGCTAGACAAAGAATTTCCTCCTGCCACATCCACTTCAGAAAGGAAATGTGGAAACCATGGAGTTAACTTTGGTTATTGGAGTCAGTTTATCTCACACCTAGCGTGATGCTGTAGTTATTTAAGCAAGTGACTAGAAATCATCATTCAAGGTGTGTGTCTCCATGCAGGCCCCAAGGTAGCAAGCACCTGCCTCCAGTTCTGTGATATACGGACCACAGTGTGTGTCCCTGGGGGTCTAGCCTGAGGATGTGGCAGGAACAGACAAGCTGGTCCTCGCCCTGCAAACCTGCCTGACCTCCTCACTCTCGGTCGCAGGGGTAAGTCCCCAGATCAGAGCGGGCACTCTTGTGAAGCGTCAGTACTCACTGACGGTTCATGGCTCCTGAAAGGTGAGCTCCCTCATGAACAGGAGCGTGTCTCCCTCCACTCTCACACCCCCACTGTTAAATGAAAGAAGTACCTTGCATGACGACACAGCCTCCAGGACGCAGGGGCTGCCCGGCCGGATATACCTTATCCTGGCACCCAGCAGGCCCCCAGGGTCCTGACTGTCCTCCCAAGAGTCCCTCCCTTGTGTCCTCGGACTTGCTGTGTGCTCACAGGTCACATGGCCAACACCACATCCGGATGGAGGGGTCTCAGCCGATGTCATCCCAAACCACGGCCTATATGAGCCAATAGGAACCCGACTAAGACAGGCTACCACCTCCATCCCACCAACTGTCTCAATGAGGACATTACCAGTGCAACTAGACGAGAGGAAAATCATGATGGAGACAAAGTTTTAAAGGAAGAGCAAAGAAAACAGAGGGAATAAGCATATTCCTGGAAACTTAACTGAAGAGGAATACATTGGGAATTCAGTAAATGTGCCCAAGAGCAGGCCTGAAGAAGCAAGATGACAGACCGACTTCTGGATGGTGAATTCACTGTCATGAATATTTCAAAGCTCCCTATATGTCAATTTATCATGAACCCAGTGAACATATAGACAAACTCTTTTGTGTGACTTTAGAAACATGTGAATAGTAAACAAGCAATAATAGTGCACAAAAATCATAAAATGAGTCTTAATCTCAGTGAGGACTGGACCTACCAAATTTTAAAATGCTCTATGAATCCCTGTGATAAACCACTATATGCAGTGACTATAATGCTGTCGTTTGAACACTCGAGACCAATGAAAGAAACCAGGAAGGACGCACAGCGGAATCAGTACAGGAAAAAGGGCCTACAGTCATGTGGAGGTTAAGGGTGAACACTTTAATAAACTGTACTGGGCAAGGGGATAGCAACCTAGACCAACATGGCATCTGATCTTTTCCTCACACTAACTAAACTCCAAATGGACTAGACATTTCAAGGTGAACACAAAACCAGAACGGCACTAATAGAAACAACGAGATTTAAACAAACAAATAAACAAAAAACAAAAAACTTTATGTGGGTAAAGGAACACATTTTTACAATGATTCAATATGCAGGTGCCATAAAAGATTGGCAATTTAAGCTCTATAGGAATTAAAAATCTTCCATATGAAAACACGTGGGAATCAAAAGATAAATGACAAATTTGTAGAAGTAGTTGCAAGTCATGTCACAAGCTAGGTCTGATTTCCCCAATGTATAAATAGTCACCAGAGGTCCAAAAGAGGACACGGTGAGGAGACACTAACCAATCCCAGGAGACTGCCAGGTAGGGTGTTCACTGTATTGTGTGACGAATACAGCTTCCGGGGATGAAAGGGGGAGCATCGGAAACAGAACAGACATATGTATTTGGATCTGCATTGATAAACATTAAAGACACTTGCTAATGAATGAAAGTGGTTACTATAGGCCATGAGAGAAACTGTTAGAAGGGAGTGAGATGGGAGATTGCTCAGTGGGCCTAATTGTATTTGTCTGATTATGGAACCATGTGAATTCATTTCCTATTCAGAATAAGAAATCTATATTTAAAAGATACTTTAAAAGAACACAACAGAGCACTTAGAAAAAAAGTAAAAATATAGTAGATTTCAATAGCAAAAGTTTAGATCAATTGAAAACTATGCAGGAAATATCAGTATGATAGTTGAAGAAAATACAACAGAATATTTGTAAAAACGTTGGTCTAGGCAAAGACTTCCCAAGCAAAATGAAAACGCCAGAAGACTTGGGTAGGAAATCCACCATTTTGATTAAGAGAAATGGCTTATAAAACAAAACACAAAGAAAATAAAAATAAAATTGGGATAAAATATTTTCCACATATACCATTTTTCAAAATTATATGTAGGTACAAATACAATAGAAAAAAAAAACTTTACGTCAGCCATTTACAGAAGGGAAAACTGAGTAATCAGTAAACATAATCTGCTTAACTGAACTAGCAATAGACGAAACGCTGATTGAAAGCATTAGTGTCACTTGCTGCCTATCAGGGGATAAAAGTGTGAAGAGGCTGAGGGTCCGTGTGGCATCAGAAATGAGCAGTGGGCACTCCGTGGAGCGCTGGACCGAGGGCGATTGTTTAAATGCATGCTATCATCTGCAGCGGGCCCTTTGGGATGCTCTGTGCTGTGAAGGAAAGAAGAGGTATTGGGCGGAAACCATCTCGGTGGAGGGCAGTGAGCATACACTCTAGCTGGTCCTGGATGGCATGGCCGGCAGCGTGGCACATGGGCTAGGACCATCACCAACCACAGAAGCCAGGCTCCGGGGACAGAAGAGGCCCTGAGCTGGGGCACGCTTGGCGGGAGCTGGCACCAGGGCAGAGCTGCGGGGTAAGGTGGGTGCCAGGCTCGGGAAGGGGGCCGTACTCCCCACCTCCCCACAGTAGTCAGAAGCTGGCTCAGATTAAAGAGAGGGATACTGTGATAGGTCTTGCGTCTTCAAAAGACTTCACTGTCTCCAGGGCAGGTAATGAAGGGGCGATGGGGCCAAGGAGGGGTCAAGGGCTGGTGCTGGTGGACAAGCCTTAGGATTTAGCAAAAGTTTCTTCCCCTTCTTCCACCCAAAACAACACCATCTGTGACAGGGCGACGTCGCTAGGCACCTGAGGGGACCCTTAGTGCCTGTGAGGGATCCCAGGAGGAAACACCCACCCGGTCAGAGCAAGTGGCCCACGGTTGGATCTTTACGAATGAAGTCAGTGCCTAAAGGACGACTGTAGGTTGATGACGGAGCATGTCATCAGAGGCAAGTGTGCTGTCCAAGCGGCCAGTCAGCCCCACCTCCTCCCTGACACGCTGCCTCAGCCTGCCTCACTGCAGGACCCTGATGTCACAGCAGGGGGACAAACACCTGGTGTTCACGCCAGGGCGAGAGCCTCAGACCGTGCTTGTCAACCATACTTGGCCCCCAGTGAAGAAGATGTACAGTGCAGCCCTCCGATAGTTTCACACACTTCTCCACTGAAAATGTCAGGACTCTTGTGTTTATTTTAAAAACACACAGTTCTGCCTGCCCTTGAACACAAGGCAAGTTATCGGCATTGAAATGGATCCAATGAAAAACAACTGAATATAATACGTGGCTCTTGTGGAAAACAGGAAGTACCCCCAAACCCCCAAAATAACTAAGTAAATAAAGGAAGGCAAAGAAACATAGCTCTGGATATTAGCAAGAGAGTATGTTCTAAGGAAGGCTGCTAGCCTGCTGGCTCTGAGGCCATTGAAAACACCCCCGCTTAAGAACGAGACGGGACCCCGTCTCCTGCCCCTAAGGGCTCTTCTCACAGCACAACGTCTGTTTGGCAATGCAGCTTGTTGCCCTGAAAACAAGATCACGGTCCAGAAATGGTGCAGTAACCAGAATACCCACAGGTGCAGGAGTCTTAAAAAAATGCAGCTTACGTAACAACCTGAAGGTTACATAAAGCAGTCTATGCAGAGGAGCTGAAATTCATGTTAGCTAAACTAAAACAAAAGAGCTCCATCACATACAAATATATATTTTTTCCCATCGTAAGGCATATTGCAAAGCAAACATATTTTTCAAGCTGCGAGCATGCAAAAAGTAGTCGTGGAAAAATGTAGTCCTCATGGGTGCTGATTTCTTGCTCCCTTCTTCTAGATAAAGCACCCAGAGACATGTGTTTATTTTTAGCAAAGCAAGAGGAAAAACAGATAATGTTTCCCCAAACCACTTCTGCCCTTGCTGTTTTTCTGCTATACCTCCCCATATCTTTCATTTATTAACAAATCTTTCTCCCAAACCAGGCAGACAGCTTTCCCACTGCCTCTACCACTAGAACTAAGACAGTCTTCAGTCAGCCCCGGGCATCTGAATCATGTTGAAGATGCCAGGTGTGTGAGCGTCTTGGGGACATAGCCAGACCCCCAACACCCAGTGATCAGTATCTAGTAGCCACGGCCGGCGCTGGTAACTGCTGTCGTTGATGAAGGTGCAATCTGCGCCCACCAGCAGGCCCTCGCACGTTAGGACTGATTAGAAGGAGGAAATGAAAGACGCAAATAAGACACAGGGAACCCTGCGACGGGAACCAAAACTCCTTCTTGTGATTGGAGGAGCATGAGAATGAGATGAAATGTCCCCCGCCCTCGCTGTCCAGTCGTCCCCTCACTTGGTGCAAAGTCCCTACCCTTCGGGCCCCCGCGGGCACGGGCACGTCACAACTTGTCTCTCCTGCGACCCCGAGGTGGCGCTGAGCCCTCCTGACGGGGACACTGCCTCTGACGTTCCTCTGGTGATACAAACACAACAAGATGCTTCTGGCCAAGCTCAAGTTTCCTTCTAATTAAAGTTTGAAGGTTCTAGATTTCTTAATAAATGTAGCTACCTATAGAAATGCCCAAAGAATCATCCTGAATGTAAATTGGGGAGGGCATGGGCAGATTACTTTTAAAAATATGAACTATGAGAAAGCTTACCATTTAAATAAAAATAATATATTTTGGGTCTGTGTTCTAAAAGCTAGTGTCCAGGACCCTCATTACCACCATCCCCAGCACTGCTACTGTTCACCGACAGCCCAGTGGGAGGACCTGGACCATGTCCACAGGGCCGGCAACCTCATTTGTGGGGCCCAGCAAAAATGGCAGTGCAGGGCCCCTTGTTCAGAAAGCAGGATACAAGCGCTGAATGGGTCCCCAGGACACACGCTTAGATGGACACTGAAACACTAGAGGTTACTGGGGAGGGAGGAGTAAGGCCTGTAAATGATAAAATGCAAGACTGGGCGGGAAAACCCGCAGACCATATGCAGAGATGACAAGTGTGAAAGGAAAGAGGAGAAATATCAGCATACACCAGGGATAGCCCCAGACCATGGGTAGACCTGACAATTTTTGGCCAGTCCAGCGGGGACTCCAGAGCAAAGACTGCCCATTGAGACAAAGTGGTGGGCAGACGGCCCAGCCCTACAACCCACGTGGTGCCCATGACCCGTGTGTCCACTATGGCCATCATTAGTTTTCCTTTCCTTGTTCAATTCAATATACATTTAATGTTAATTTTGTCTTTAATGCTGCATTAAATATTTTAATATGAACTGTCAACGTATGATATAAATATCACACATAAAGGAAATATGTATAATATATGTGCATGCATATATATATACATATATATATATATGTATATATATATATATATATATATAGTTACATTATTTTTACATCTGTGTTTATAAAATATTAGCCCCTTGATGTTTTCTTCACTTGCTATTCTCTGATTCCACCATCTCAGATTTTCCAACCGTGTAACTTCAGGGTAAATGCCCTCTCCCATTTTCTGTAAGACCTTCCCTAATTTTGAAATATCTCTTCTATGGTAGAAAGGACAGAGCCCCTGAACCTGTGAATGTGTTAGGTTACATGGCAAAGGGAATGAAGGATTTAGATGGAATCAACGTCAGTAACCAGCTCACTGTAAAATAGGGACATTGTCCTGAATCATGCAGGAGATTGTCCCCATGTCATAGGATCCTGGAAGGTGAAAGAGGAAACTAGAAGAGAGAAGCAAAGGAGGGCAGTGTGAGAAAGACCTGGCCCAATGTCGATGGCTTTGAAGATGAAGAAGGGGCCACGGAGGGCTATGGCAGCTTTCAGATGTCTCTAGAAGCTGCAAAGGCAGGAAACAAACAAGTCCAAGAGCCCCCAGGAAGATGTGACCTTGCAGGCACTAATTCTAGCCCAGGGAGAACAGCTGCAGACTTGTCACCCCAGCACTGCCAACCAACAAGTTCCGTGGTGTGGTGAAAGTTTGTAGGAATTTGTCTCAGCAGACACAGGACCCTAAAATATACTTAATATCACAGGTAAAAGTTTTCTACACTTGGTGGCTGTTTTGCTCTGGCATTAAAAAAAAAAAAAATAGACACTTTTTTTTTGTCAAGAAGTATAGATCAATTTAGTCCAGTGCAGCCCTATGAGCTGCCATGGCATGTGGGTTGGTATTTCCTATTGCTCGACATAAGATTCCTTATTGATACCAACTGCAAATAATTTGAAATCTCCCTGTCTTATTTCCTTGTCATGTACAGCTTTGTCATCATCGCATAAATTGTTAAATATGCCAGGAAACCTGAAAATTAAATGTGAGTACAGGAAAACATGTGGAGAGTAGCTGTTTGACGACCCCTGGGGTTGTTGTCAGGGTTCTTGCTAAGTTGTACCTTCCATAAGGTTCCGGTGACCTGAGTCCTCTGGCCTTGATGTAAAAGGATGAATTTCCTTGGAAATAACACTAAAAACTATAGTGCTGACCCCTATTTATTTTAGCCTTAGAAAATCTTAGACAATCTGGACGTTCAACATTCACTTAAATTTCAACTTTCCTGAAAGTGATGTTTTCAGTAAAGAATGATTCCTCACCCAATTGATAGAAAGCAACCTAAATAGGAGCGTTCTGGCAAGGCAGATTCCGTAAGCTCTCTCTCCCAGATCATGAATCTCTACTGAAGGCAGCAGTGGCCACACAGAGGCTGTAGGTGAGAAGAAACAGGAAGTGCCGCGGCCGCCGTATATCTCACTGGGAGATGAAGGGCTGCAAGACAGATGTGCTCCAGCAAAACATGACAAAGTGGCTTCACTATCTGGGGAGCTAGGCAAGTGGTCCACACCAAGTGGTCCAATAAATCTCTTACTAAAGGAAAGGTCCTTGTTGGGGTAGTGAAATAAAATGTCACCATACATCACGTGCTTGCCGCTCCAAACCACCACGGCAGCTGGAATTATTTAATCTATGCTACGTGTGGCTGAAGTGACGGAACCGTACATGTAATATACCAATGGACCAGGCGATATTCTCTTACTGGTTAACCTGGGAGGTGCCGGTGATGGGAGAGCCAACCTGTAGTCTAACAGTTGTTGTAAAATGTTAGTGAGCACCCCCGTGCCCACCTAGTCTGGATGCCGGCCCAGACCTGCTCATGGGTATGTGCGCTGTCCGCCATTGTGTTGCCCAAGGAAAGCCGCCTTCTTCACATCTTTTTCCAAGTCCCTGTCTTTCCTAACACCATTGGCCTAGCTCAGGCCGCCATGTTGTCTCCCAGCTAGACCTTCGCAATAGCCTCACTCTTCTCTCAACAGATGTCATCCTCTCCCAGAGCTCCTCCACTGATGCCATTGAAAATTTTCTCCTTCAAACCTGGCCTTGTCACTCAGTTCAAAATCCCTCCATGGCTGTCCATGGCCTAAGAACCTGTACTTCTCCTGTGTGACATCCATACTCTTGGACTCCTGGGCAGATGCTCCTTTCTCACTTCTGGCTCGATTGGGGCTCTGGGAGAAACAGAAGGTCTTCCGCTCCTTGTGCACAGTCTTAGCCCAGCAAAATGGAACAACGCCTTCACAGCTTGAAGAAAAATATATTTCTGAATGACAATAGATCACGAAGCCATTGAGTAAGTATGCTAATATATTAAAGACAATTTGGAACAAAGAGTTGAGCTGTCAAAATTCAACTCTGATGCTCATTCTTGGGAAGCTGTGGGAGATATGCACTCCAAAACAAGCGGAAAAGCCAAAAAGGAAGAGGACTGGAACTGAGGCAGGCTGAGAATCCGGCAAAGAAAAGAGGGGAGGTAGTCCTCAGAATGATGGTGAAGAGACCCAGGCCAGCCTCTGAGCAGCAGGCCTCCAGGGACAGCAGCCAAATGGAAACAGGTCAGAAATCTCTGGGCAGTATTCATCCTACAAAAGGCAACTGGCAGGAGGCCAGGTTGAAAGAAAACCCATTATGCTCTGTCAATAGGATGCTAAGTATATTTAGGGCAGAGAGGGGGAGAAATTAGAATCTTCAAAGCAATACAGTTGTTCGGAACATGGAAAGTAGTTTTGTGATGTATGAGGCTTGGCTGTGAATTGTATTTGCGTTGTTGTAATTAGCATTAGTCTAAGCAAAATTATAGGGGGATAAGGGAAGGAGAAATAGAAAATATAGTGGGTAAGGGGTGAAAGTGAACTAAATCTGCATCTTCTAGAATCAAAATGCAATACATGTTGTCACAAAATGAAAATCAATAATTAACAATTAAAAGGCAATATTTGCACTTATAGAGGTAAATACAAAAAGTTAATTAAAATAATCGAAGCTTACTTTTGCACCAAACTACCTTGAACCGAATTGAAGGTAGTCGTCTGCAGGAAGGAGTGCCAGGGCCTGCTGTACCCTACCGAACGCATTGACTCTTTAAATTATGGGCAAGCGTAATTCTAAAACTAAAGGCCAGATTAAAAATGAAACAATAAGGAAGGAATACAATGATATCCTACTGGTTATAAAGAGTTCACATATTTCCTTAAACTCCGATTTATTTCTATGTGAGTAGGGGAGCTAGCCGTGGCTTTTGATCAAAGAGACAAAACAAAGTTTGGCACTGCTGTGTGGTGTGGTCTCCTGACTGACCTGGATAACACGTCCTTGTGACACTTTATAAAAGGCCCAGCCACACACACCCATTTTCTGTTGCCCTGTTCACAGGACCTCAAAGTCATGAAAATATGATTCAAATAAACACACACAAATTTAGTAAAGGTCAATCATCTTTAGAGCAAGGATTATTCTAGCTGATTTTTCTCTTGAAAAAAAAATTGAAGGAAAAAAGATTTTGCCACATATGTAAGAATAGGGAACGAGAGCAAGGATCTGAAATATTTTTAAATGTCGAAGAGTCTGAAAGGTTCAAGAGTTTCTGAGTCCAGAATGCTTGTTGCTCCCTCTCCTTTAGCTACAACAGATGTGAGGATAGCAAACAGTTGGAGATCCGTGTCATCTCACCTTTTGTACTCTAGCCTTACTTCTTCTGAAAGCGCGTGTGGCTTGAAGAAATATGAGACAGGTTGGGCACTAACTACCACCAATAGTCTGGGAACTGTAATTATTATTTCTCATGGTGAATTCTTTTGCTTTGGCCCAGAGAGAACATGGAAGGAACTGGAAGCCACACTTATCATTAAAGAATTATTATTATTTGTGGATTATTTTAACCAGGACAATGAAATGACCTGGTTGGGTTTTTGAATAATGGTCGTCTCCTTTAGGAAGAATTTATTAGATGGGAACATTAGTAGCTTTCGAGAGGTCACTTAGCTCAGGCCAGAGATCATGGTGTTTGGCTGTAACAGTGGGGGAAGGAAAGGAACAGAGACCAAAGGGACTTCAGAGGTAGAAGCAACATGACGTTTTTTGATTGATGGAGCCTGTGGAGTGAATGAAAAGGAGGTGGGACATAGCAGTCTCAGAGCCGGGGTCTCTAGCAACTAGACGACAATGAGTGTGATTCACAGAGAGGAGAACCAAGGTCTGAGTCCATTGTTGGCACTATGAAATTTCACTTCAGTTTTAGATAAGCAAGAGAAAAACAAAACGTAAAAACCAATCTCCTTTAAAAAGAGAGAGAGAAAAGCAACCTCCTAAAGAGGTGGTTGTAAGGTAGAACTCAGGATGGCCAGACAGGTTGAAATATGGGATTGGAGAGACCAGCTTACACGTGGTAATAATCGAAGCTGTGGGAGGAAAACAGCACAGCGCCCCAACCACACGTGTCCCCGCCACTCCTGGATTGTCTACCCTTTCTGGGGTGTTCAGATCCTCTGTTCAATTGCACCTGTGCTGGGAATGATCTGACCTAATTTCAGAACTGCTCCTGGCCCTTCAAGAATCAGCTTAAGTAATGCCTTTTCTAGGATCCACTCCATGACAAAGACCATCTAGATTTAACTCTTCTCTTACAGACCAGCAGGAAGGGCAGCTTTCATTCACAGCACTCACTACCTTGCATGCTACTTATATAAGGCTATGGAAGTTTCTGCTGAGAATTCATAAGTTCACTGAAGAATTCTTATGTCTTCATTTATACGTAGGTTTCTGCTCAGGAAGGTGGCAAGTGTTCAATAAATATTATTTAAAAATTTAAGTATTAGTTCAGGGACTTCTAGTCCGAGTGGTGACAGATATCCCCAAATTTCAACTTCAGACATGTTAAAATGTTTTTTTTAAAAAAAAAGCACATGTAGAACCTGTGAGATTCTATTCATTTTATACCTTTTGTATTTTTTGAATTTTATATTAAATTTTATATTTTTATTATGTTTATGAATTAATATTTAAAATAATATGTAAATCAGGTAAATTTTATTTTTGCAGTTTGATCATGCTGAAAATGTAATGACTATGAGATGTAATGAGTCACAAATGCGCTAGGAATGCTAGCACAGGGAACTATCACGGGGACACACAACAGTCATGTCACAAATGAGTGGAAGGAAGAAAAGAAGAGAAACCTCAAATGCAGAGAACAGATACCATACTCAGTACCGTGACCCTGTAACTGGCACACCCTGGATAATCACCGAAAAGGGAACGGTGACGTATTTTCCAACGTAATGGGGACGGCGCACTTCTTTACTTCAGGAATCGATTTTTTATAACACTAGTGTAGAAACACAGAACAAACTAGTCTGTGTGACTATACAGAACCTGAGTTTATTTGTGTAAACCTCCTGACAAATAGCTCGTGACACCCCTTTGCTTTGGAATAATGATTCTAACAGATAACGCGTGGGCAGCGTTTATGTTGTGTCATGAACTGTTTAAGCTGCTTATGCGGATTAACCCATGATGGAGGAGCCTCAGTGTGTAAATAAATCACTTCTCTGTTCATTTTCTCACAAATCTACAATCTAGTGAGCTAATTAAAAATAAATGAAAATTCCCAGATCTGGAATGAAACGACTCATGGTTGTAGCTTGGTCAGTGCATAGCAGTCCCTGCCTTCAAAATGGTGTTTTGCTATTCAAGTGGAGAATTTCCATTATTCATCAGCTGACCTTTTTATGTCATTGCGCGCTCATTAGCTGTACAATTGAATTATGCATAAAACTCTAATTGATGGCAGTAAGGGTATCCGCATGGCTCTATCAATCAGTAGGAACAAATTGTGATCATTATGTGGTGTTGCTATGTTGTACGCCAAATAAAAAAGCATATTTCACATATTGTGTGCATTTTACTCCTAAAGATGATCAGGATCTCAGACTCATTGAAGGAATTATGTTAGGTTAGTACAAAAGTAATTGCGGTTTTTGCAGTTATTGGCAATTGAAAAAAACCGCAATTACTTTTGCACCAACCTAATAAATTAAAATTCAGACCTGTGCTGGTCACTCAATCATATCAACCTATTAATTAAATGTATGTTCACTCTGTGTAGTCTGCCTTCAGATTCTGCCTTCAGATGCTCTCACTATATTTCAGGAAATATTACAAAACTTAGTAGACTGTTTTGTCTGTTTGATCAAAAGCCACGGCTAGCTCCCCTACTCACATAGAAATAAATCGGAGTTTAAGGAAATATGTGAACTCTTCATAGCCATTAGGATATCATTGTATTCCTTCCTCATTGTTTCATTTTTAATCTGGCCTTTAGTTTTAGAATTACGCTTGCCCATAATTTAAAAAGTCAATGCGTTCGGTAGGGTACAGCAGGCCCTGGCACTCCTTCCTGCAGACGACTACCTTCAATTCGGTTCAAGGTAGGTTGGTGCAAAAGTAAGCTTCAATTATTTTAATTAACTTTTTGTATTTACCTCTATAAGTGCAAATATTGCCTTTTAATTAATTATTGATTTTCATTTTGTGACAACATGTATTTCATTTTGAGTCTAGAAGATGGAAATTTAACTCACTTTCACCCCTTCCCCACAATATTTTCCATTTCTCCTTCCCTTCCTTCCCTATAATTTTGCTTAGACTAATGCTAATTACAACATTCGAATACAATTCACAGCCAGGCCCTCATACATCACAAAACTACTTTCCATGTTCCGAACAATGGCATTGCTTTGAAGATTCTAATTTCTCCCCCTCTCTGCCCTAAATTTACTTAGCATGCTGTTGACAGAGCACCCTGGGTTTTCTGAGGTTCGCTGGATGGACAGCAATCCCTTTATGGACGCCTGCTTTTCTGAGCGGCCTGGAGCCCGGAAGTCTGTCTGCTCCTGAACTGATGGGACCTGTACTCGTTAGGGAGGAATGGGGACAATGCATTTGCAGCACCGAGTTACATAAAGTGAAAACACGCGAGGTCCTGCTCGGTCCATGTTATGCCCCCACATCTCGTCCACCTGCTAGATGGTAACTTAGTTGTCAGGTTCCTTTGCTCGTGTTTGTCCGTCTGCTTCTGACTGACCTTGCGTCTGTCAAGTGCCCGGTAATGACCTGTGTATAGTCCTTTCTTACAGCTGCTGCTTCTGGACCTGCCCCTCTGATCCGGGGCTGATCTCAGGAGCGCTGCTTCAGTTTCCAATCGATTCAACAAGTCCCGGAGGCCACGAGTCCTTCCCTGACTTGGCACCCAGCCCTGCTGATTCTAGGCTGCCATGATCACTCTTCTCCCTCTTGTTTTCTGCACACGTACTTACACCCCATCCTTTCCTTGGGCAGTGCCTCTGCAGCTCACGGGTGCTGTCATCCGGTCCTCAGCGTTTCTGTCCCTCTGGCCAGACCACCACCTAATGGTGCCAGAGACTGAGTTCAGGCCCAGCTGGACCACTAAGCGTTTTGGGCCCTGGACGCAGGTGTGGCTGCGTGCAGTTCTCCCATCAGCCCATACCGCAGGCCAGGCTGGAACGTTTCCTGTTTTACTCCCAGGCCCAGCCTGGCCCTCCTTACCTGAGAATTCTCCCGCTTACCCCTGTACCTGCCCTCTCCCCACTGTCTGTCTTAACCCACATGCATAATCAGCTCCTCACCCAAGACCCTGCCTGCCCACTTTTACACACTGGTTTTCCATTTCCTAAAAGATTTGGGGTAAAAAAATCGTCAAAAAACATCAGGAGTCTGTGGAAAAAATCATTTTTTTTAATGTGTGTTAATTTATTGGCACTGGTGACAGAGGCCATATCAGAACAAGAGCCCTGTGTGCTGAAAAATCTTGAGACTCGTGTACAACGACATACAATTGTCAAAACTTCCCCATGTTTGCAGGTTATGGCATTCCTATACATTTTCCTCAATGTATACACAGTATGTTTAATACATTTAAAGAAAGACCTCATTTTCTGTATAAACTAATGAAACTTTAAACATTATAATGACATGAATGATACTTGTACTAGTCTTTTTAGTAAAGTGACGTATTAAGTCTGTTGCCTAGGAAATCCTTACTTTCAGATCCTGTTGGTTGTTTACCTTGTGCAAACCTCGTGCGGTGTAAGGTGGTCGTTTTCTGTCTCCGAGTTCTGTCAGTTATTGAGGGGAAGCTGCTTCAGTTCTCAACTGTAATTCTCAGTTTGTCTGTTTCTCCTTTTATCTCTATCAGTTCTAGTTCCTACATTGTAGGCTTTGCTGTTTGGTGCACAAACAGTTAGGAGCACTATGTCTTCCCGGTGGATCGACCGCTTTCTTTATCATTATGTAACGGCCCCCTGGGCCCCTGGTAATTTTCTTTGTTCTGAAGTTTCCTTTATCTGATATCAATATGAGTACATATAGTCACGTCTCTTTTTAAATTAACGTTTGCATGGTATTTCCCCCATCCTTTCTCTTTAACCTTACCAATGAATTTGAAGTGAGTTTCTTATAAACAGCATATAGTTGGATCTATTTTTTTTAAAATCCACTTGCCAATCTCTACCTTTTAATCGGCATGTTTAGACTATTTACATTTAAGCTAATCATTGACATATTAGACTTTGTCTTTTGTTTTATTATTTGTTTAATGAGTATATCCCTTTTATGGTGGCTGTTCTGGATTTCACAATATATATGTGCTTTTTATCACACTCTGCTGATATTAATATTTTACTACCTCTAGTAAAGTGGGGAGGCCTTATTTTCATTGAGATGACTTTACCTTCCCCACTTGTAAATACCACGGTCTTATGTCTAGAATGGGTTTGCATAATTTTTTTTTATTTTAATCATCAGACATGATCATAAGACTCATTAGAAGACAGTCTATTGCATGTACTCATATATCAAAGACCTCACTATAGGCCTTTCTGTTGTTCATTCTTCTTTCTAGATGCTCCAAGATTCTTCTTTTATCATTTCCTTTCTGTTTGAATAACTTAAGTCATTCTCTATAGGTACATCTGTTAGCAACACTCCTTTGCTTTGCTTTTGTCCGGTAACATGTTCGTGTTCACTTCATTCCTAAAGGATGGTTTTATAAGACATAGAATTGCAGTTGGAACTTGTTGTGGCAGGAATCCCTTGTCAGCACCTCCAAGCCACGCAGTGTCTCTCAGGAATGGAATATCCCTCCTGCTGTTGGTATTCAGGTACCAGTCACACAGTGAACAAAAAGCTATACCTTTGAGCCAATGATCTTTAAGATGAGATGAGAAAGATCCACCCAGGCAGAGCGTCAAAGAGGGGCACATCACTCAGAAAAACTTTATGTGATGTTTGTTAGAGAAATAAAATTTATGACTTGAAAAATTTGACTAGCACAAATGCTTATTTTGACATTCATGTTTACTGCACTTTATTAGCACCATGTTTTAATATATTCCTGTACACTTTTGCAAAACTTCAGAAATATAAACACTGAGAATTAAATGACCCTGATTCCAATAGTCATGTTTCTTATAAGGAAAAATGTGAAGCTTGAATTATTTTAAATTCTATATTTATATTACTACGTAACCAGACTAAAGTTATAATCTTCCCTTTAAATTGTGTGTGTGTGTGTGTGTGTGTGTGCGTGTACCAAAGCATTCAATGTACTCCAAGAAGTTGAAATTTCTGTTACTGTATGATATAATAATTTCTCATGGGGTGAGAAAAAAAGTCCACAGCAATAATGATAGTACATTATGTGTTTTCAATGTCTTTTTGGAAACAACTTCAAAAGGATAAACATAAAAAGAATAGTTTAAAATTCACACTAGAATGCCATAGAAAAATTAACCAATGCAAATGAATAGTTTTGGAAATGTCCAATTAGGCAAATACCTAAACTATGAACTAGTTAATAGTCCAGAACAGGCTCAATTGTCTATTTCAATTTAAGACCAATTAGCTATGGATTATTTAACAGTAGTTGTTACCATATGTAAAATTTCAAATCAGATGTAAAAGACATACTATCATTCCATTTTATCTGTGGTGTTTTTCTGGATTTAATACTGGTGTAAAAGAAATAATCTAGCTCAATTTTCTAAATACATCTTTGACATTTCCTGATTTCAATCAACTGCTTGTCTACTTGTTATGCATGCTAAATCCGATGAAAATGGAAATCTTTTCACAGTAAATGCCATGGCGTGTGGCACTCTACCAACTAGACATGCAGACAGTCAATCTCTTCCCTATGAATCTTTAATATGTTAAACTCCATGTTATATCACTTTTCTGTAGAGGAAAGGCATTTATACATGCAAATCACGCCTCTGTCATCCTGCATTCCTGAGGGAAGCAAGGAGATGAATTATAAGGACATTTAACTTTAACTTGACTATCATTGGCATCTAATGATAGTCAAGCTAATGTGATGAATCTCGAAAGTTTTATAATCAAATAAAATATTATCAATATTAATGAGTATCACTTTATTTTGAAAATTATTGAACAAAAAATTCATATCTAAAAGGAAAATGGGATGCCATCCAACCCAGCAATAGGCATATATCGACAGTAGCAGACATTTTTAAATAAAGTGACCTCTCATAAACATGGTAGGAGAAACTGCACTGTCCATATAACTCCATCCATCAAATGCCCAGTGCTTATCAGATGGAGACTTTAAATTATTTTTGTGTTTCCTTGATCAACAATGAAGTAACCACTACAAAACAGGGTTTCACATATATATGTATATGTGTGTGTCTATATATATGTGTGTGTCTATATATATATATATATATATATACATATATATATATATATTTTACACACATACCCTATATATACATATATTATATATATAGAGTGTGTGTGTGTGTGTGTGTGTGTGTAGGAGATTAACTTATGGACCTCTTCCTGGTTGAGAAAGAATGAATACAGTTTCCTTAAGACCTTATGATGCTATCTAGAGAAGCAATATAATACATGCTAATAGGGAAAATATTCTCCAATATGGATTTTGTTGGTTTTCTTCAACCAAATGAAACATCTTGAGTTTTACTGCTACTGAACTGATAGCCAGTTTCATAAGCACCTGTCGCGTTTACGTTTCTACCAGCCTCTACACTTCTTGTCCTTCCCCATGTCATTGAGAAGATGCCCTCCTCATGACTGTCGGAGGGTTTTGTGTTCCAACCCTGTATCAACCCTAAACTCAGAGGTAGGACCGGCACCCAGACCAAGTAGATGAGGACTCATCTGCCATTATTACAGGACAGGAAAATCGGGGCTCATAGCCTCCTTTGGGTCATGAGTTCCAGGGCTGTGAGGTCAGCACCTTCTACTTGAAGAAGCCGGCAAACTTCAGTCAGACCCACACAGGAAGGGAAAGAGATAAGGACAAGAAGACAGGGTCCTCTGTTGTGTCAAATTAAACCAATTCTTAGGAATTGACTTTTTCTTTTCTTTTTTCTAGTGCAAGCTTATTTGAGCCTAGTTTCTGTCGGTGACGTGGAGACCCAGGACGAGAAGCAAGAGTCCCACAATTCCTATGAGGGGAAACCGCAATCAGAATGAAATGCCCACTTTCCTGCCCCAAGGGAAAGAAGACACTTTCATTCTCCACTGAAAGTCTGCAGAATTTGTGGAAGACCGAGATGCTTATATGGCTGGGGCTAAGGGTACAGCTCGGCTTTGCACGATGAAGGAAGAGGTGCAGGTGTGAGACAGCCTCATACAAAAGACAATACGGATTCCTGAGGGAAAGGATGAGGTGATGGGAATATAAACTTCATCTCTCTTACAGTGTAGTCACTTTTTGAGGTTGGTTGACCCTTAAGTTAGGAATCGTGTGTCCTGCATTTGGCAAAACTAAGAAAAAAATCCAAAATGTTAGAGGAAAATGCCTTTTGTACCCAATTTGATTGGGAATCAAGATGCACGGGACTCTTTGATAGACTGAAGCTCAGAATCCCATGAGACGACAGCAGGAGCAGGGCATGCGATCATTCACAGTCCTGGAGAAAACAGAACGCCACAGAGAGGCAACAAGATAAAGCCTCCCACCTCCTGGGACTTTGGTTAAAACAGGCCTTTTCAAATGGGGAGGCTGAGGCAGCCATATCAGGCTACGTGGGAACATCTCATACAAAAACTGATAAAAACTCAGCTGTTCTGTGCATAGGAGAGACAGATAACAGGAGTTGGAGTCCTTCTCAGAAACTTCTCAGAAGTTTCCCTCTCCTGAGGGAAGGCCCCAGGTCTTTTGTGGACTCTAATGCTCGACAGAGCAGTCTGGAAACGCTCGTCTTACCAACACTCGAACTGGGAAAAGGAAAAGCAGAAAACTGCATGTTTACAGAAGTGAACGGCCAACGTTCACAACTCCAGTTGATTTACTGAAATACCTGCATTTCACGTTGTGGTTTGCATTACAGAGCTCCCGGTAGCTTTCTGCGGTCAGCTCTGTAAGCTTGTCGTGTCTTCAGAAAACAACACAAGCACAGCCCGGCGGTCTCGGCCTCACGGGAGTCCCCTGCTGCCTGCTTCCAGTTCCACTTCAGACCCAACCTGGGCTGGAAACAGCGTTCCATTTGTGTCTTGTTCCCATTTCTGCATTACGTGCTTGTCATACTCAAATCCTAGTGCAGTTCTCAAAAAGAAAAAACTAATGTGTACTAAATTTTAGAGGAGAAACATGTTACATCATTATTCTTATACATTATACTATATTATTGTTAGAGGTTATAGTATTGTTATACATTATTATATTATGTTATTGTTACATGTTATAGTATTATTATTATATTATATTATTATTATAGATATTATATTATATTATTGTTATGGTATAATATTGTTAGATATTATACTGTTAGCTGTTTCATATTATTTTTGTGTTTATATTATAATTTATATTATATTATATCATTGTTAGATGTTATAGCATTGTTAGATATTATATTATTTTTAGATGTTATATTATATCGTTAGCTGTTTTATACTATTGCCATATATTATATCATTAATAGATGCTATATTACTGTTAGATATTATATTATATAACTATCGGATACCATTATATTATATTGTTAGACATTATATTACTGTTAGATATTACATCATTGTTAGATGCTATATTATTGTTAGGTATTATCTTCCTGGTAGATAGTATTATATGTGTTAGGTGCTGTAGCACTGTCAGGTATTACACTCCTGTGGGTGTCATGACCCCCCTGTTGGACGCGGTGTCACTGTTAGGTATTACACTCCTGTGGGTGTCATGACCCCCCTGTTGGACGCTGTGTCACTGTTAGGTATTACACTCCTGTGGGTGTCATGACCTCCCTGTTGGACGCTGTAGCACTGTTAGGTATTACACTCCTGTGGGTGTCATGACCTCCCTGTTGGACGGGGTGTCACTGTCAGTTATTACACTCCTGTGGGTGTCATGACCCCCCTGTTGGACGCTGTAGCGCTGCTGGTAGTACTACGGCACCCACAGTACCATAGTACTGCAGAGCTATTACGAAGCAGCCGCTGTCAGGATGGAGGCTGAGCCCCGCGGAAGCCTCACAGGTGCTCTCTTCATACCCGTTGGGTTACTGAACACGACCCACGCGTGTAGTTTTCTCTAAGACACATTTCTGATGGCGAACACGGCGCTGGGGCCGCATCCTGCAGTGGGCAGCCCAGTGCTGGAGCCCCAGAGGTGCAGAGCAGTGATGGCCCGCTGACGAGCGGGTGGGGCGCAGGCGACACAGGGGGCCCTCTGGGGGCTGCGTGGGACAAGCGAAGGGTGCGGCCTTTGGCAGGTGCAGTGGGTGTGCCGCTCACAGCAGGCCTGTCCCATGCAGGCCCGGCCCGGAGAGAGCAGAAACCCACCAGAAGCTCCTCCCGGGAGATTTCTCAGGGCAGAAGCACCGCAGGCTCTGCCTTCCTCGCCACGCAGGCGCTAGAAGCACTTCATTTCACAATGACAAATTCAGCCTTGAAGATGGACAGAGGAAGGCGTCATCCCACAGACATGGCTGCCTTCCTGCGCCTGTAAGGCCTAGAGGATGGGGAGCAGCCTATGGCTGCCACTGTGTCCTCAACTGACTACTGAAGAGGTCAGGACGGATTTTCTAATGCAAGAACTAAACCTCCCCCAGGTATGTTCCTCAGAATAAAAACAGGATCTGAAAATGCCCGTTACCTGACCTAGTCATTGGTTGTCTGAAATGTGTACATTGCTCATCCCTGCGAGTGTTGGGGACCCTGCCCCAGTCCCGGGGACTGAGGGCACTTGCTTGTTTCCTGGTGTCCCTGAGACTCCATGAGCCCAGCCAATCACACTGCGTATCATCTCCCATTCGTTCTCTAAGCTAATATTTCTAGGCTCAGTGTAAGCCTTTATGATGGAAAAGGTAAAACCACTTTTATTTTACCATCTTGATTCCAAGAATAATATTTCTATCAGCAGGACAGAAACTGGAGAAGGAGGTCCACACTTCAGCTTCTCTGCTCCCAAGACTCCCTTCCAGTTTCTACTTCAAACTCACCAAAATACAATCACAGAAGTTATGCAAGAAAAATGTGCTGGGAGATTTTTCATGACTAGGAAGTTAATTGTAGATACACTAAGAATGAGATACAGATATGCTTCCCTTTTAGCAAATAGTGCAAAGGACCCAGACCTTGTTTTTAGAATATGAGGCCTTTACCGTGCTAATCATTTACACGAAGGTACAGACAGACAGACAGACAGACAGACAGACAGACACACACACACACACACACACACACACACACAATTTACAAGCAAAGTAACAAATTTTTAAAAGGCATGAAAAAGAAACTGAAGTCCAAAAGTTTCACAGCCACCCCCAGGGTTTCCCCTCAGCATTCGTAAGCACTTTCAGCATTCTCCTCTTCAAAATGAAAAAGGGGATTGCTCATCACTGGGAATGTCGTGGGCAGAAGAATTACATTTTGTGGAAGCAGTGAAAGTGCTAGGAGCGAGCTTCTACTGAAAGACTTCCTGGAGGAGAAGACAGACAGCCCGTTACCTGGGGTCCTGACCAGCCCTGGCTGGCTCACAGCTTTGTCCTGGCTCCTTGCATGAAGGGCCCGTCTGGGGTTTTTCCTCAGCCTTAGAGGGCCTTCCCTTGGCCATCTAATCAGCCGACCTGCCCTCCTACGACCCCCATGGCTCAGGGACCATGACAAGTCAGTGTGTGCTCAGACGTGACTATGGTTACATCATCCTGCTAGGGGTGCCAGGACAAAATGCCACAGCCCTGGGGACTTCACCAACAGACACTTACCGTCTCCCAGTTCTGGAGATTGCAAGCCCAAAGCCAAGGTGTTGCAGGGTTGCTTTGTCTTCCTGGCTGTAAGACGGCCACCTTCTCGCTGTGTCCTCACTTGGTCTGTCCTCTGTTCAAGGACACTATCCTGTCTCATCCTCTTCTGTAAAGGACAACGGTCCTGTTGGAGGAGGGCCTCACCCTTATGGCCTCATTCAACCTGAATCACCTCTTTGAAGGCCCTGTCCCCAAATCCAGTCACATTCTGAAGTCCTGGGGTTCAGGGCTTCCACACAGGGATTTGAGTGTGGGGGTGCGATTCAGCCCCTAACAGCGTGTGATTTCATTCAGGCCTCTACATGGCACAGGGCTCCCATCACACGTGGGTGTGTTGTGGAAGTGTCATGTTCACTGGTGCTTTGAGGGACACCCCAAGCCCAGCCTTCTAGACTGGGCTCCCCAGGAATCGTGTAAGCATCGTGCTCACTACTTTCAATCTATCCCCTCACAGCAGTTGTACACAGTGACTGGAACTGGAGTCTCACCGACAGCCCCAGGAAGGACTCTGATATCGGGAGTCCTGTGTGGACCCCACCAGCTGGCCATTTCTGTGTCCCACCCTTTCCCAGGCTCCTCCTTCCCATCCTGGGGACGTCTCTATGCGCATGCTCGTTCGAATGCCGTCTCATAGGGTCTCTGTTGCTTTAAAGAGAGGGCTTTGGTTTTATTTACCTCTGTGATTTTATTATCTGTAACTCCACGCTTTGCTTGTAACAAAACTCCATAAGTATTGAATAAACAATAGAAAAATAAAGTCTTTATCAGCATGTATTATAAATCAGTGTTTGGTTAACGATAGATTTCATGCAAACATGCCTTAAAGATTAAAATAACCTTTTCATTTCAGACATTAGAATCAACTCCCATTATTTTCAGTATAAAGACTCTGTCATCTAAAATGGGTGGCTTTCCAATTTGAAAAATGAGACAAAAACTAGAGGCAATTTATCATAGAAACAGCAACAAAAAGGGGTAGTGAGGTTCCCAGGTTTAACCAGTTTAATCGAACAGGTTGGTGTTCAGGTCGGAAGATGAGACAGCAGAAGGTGTTCCTGAGGGCCTGGAAGGGGGAAGTCCCCAAAGAAAGCTAGGACACTGACAATAAAAACAACAACTTCTATTTTCCAGTTCTCCTTTTCATGGCATTATTGTGTCTCAGAAGGGGGGATGATAGCTGAGATGGAGTTTCTAGTTTCCTTTTCGTAAATCTAAAACAAAATGAAAACAGAACTGTGGTGGACGCTGTTGTTACCTGAACCAGAAAATTTGAGGAGTGTCTGACCTGTGACCGAGAGTGTGTGATTCTGGGGAGAAAAGGAACTCCTTTTTTTGGTTCTAATGCAGAAGAACCCTGTCTGCTCCCAAAAGGCACTGTTGTTCTCGAACATCGATTTACAAATTTGCTCTTGAGAACGGGGTTGGATTAGGAGCTCGGCTGTCTGGCTGCAGAATATGTCTATTACCACCAGTTTCTGAACAGGAGGTAGAAGAAACAAAACTCAGAACAGTACGAAAACCGAAGATGAAGATCAGCAAAGTGTCTCTTGACATGAGAAGACCTTCCCACTTTGAACTGCTTACTGATTTACACAAAGGCCTAAGAATCAGCTGAGGGCAGATGGTGGAGAGAGCCAGGCTTCCAAAACTCGTTATGTGAACCTCTGTTCTACTCTTGAGCAGTGGGCTACTGGTCCCTCAGCTGGCAGTGGGGCATAGCTACCTGTCTACTTGTCATTTGAACACAAAATATCTACATGAACTTGAGCTGGTTAAGCAACCACTTTGGGTTTCAGCATTTTCAGTATAATGAGATCGTTGTTTAAGGTACAAGATCTTTGATATCTCATATCTCTAGAATTCTTGAACTAAAATGAGAGAATAAAGTCCTATATCTAGTAAAATAACACATACAGAGGATGCCAAAAAATGTACACACATTTTAAGAAAGGAAAACTGTATTAAAATTATAATATTTAATATATACAAATAACAAAAGATGAATGCAAGTGACATTTGACTTCTGCAATGACAAGAGGTGCTCACAGTGGTTCCCATCAGCATCCAGACCCTTCTGATTATGGTGAGCTGCTGCTTGAGCAACGCTGACCAAAGTGTCCACTTGGATCCATTTTTTGGCACTCCCGGTGTTAGTATTTGGGACTGTGTGATATCACTTGAAAAGTTTCTAAATTTGCTTTCTCCAGTGTTTGAAATTTGTTATTTGATTTTTTTGGTTGTTTCCTGTTCCAACTAAATAATTGTTTCTTTGTTTTGGCAAAATCTGAAGTGTACACACATTTCTCAAGATCCAACCCATTGGTTCAAAAATATATTGCTTTTCCTTCTTGTTTTGCAGGAATATCAATTTCCAGAAGAGCCCCCAGCTGGGGCTCTTGTTTTCTGTTTTCTTAAGAAATATAACAAGACAGGATTTACACAGGCCCCACTGGAAGCATGTTCACACGGAAACTTCTGGAACTCATTCTTAGGAAGAATCACAGCGGTCCTGCCTGCACCAGCAATGGCAGCACCGATCTCAGAAGCGTGAATTTAAGTCCTATTATCCACGAGGCAGGTGAATTTGACTTTAGTTTGAAGGAATAAGAAATCAGTGTGTTCAGCATATCACACAATGTTTAGAAAATATATTTGTTTTCCCTGCTGTTGACTTTGAAGTGAGCGTAATACAAACACGCTGTGAAACATCTAACTGCCATGAAAGGCCCTTGTCTCCCAGGGAAAATGTAAGTGTCCTTTTATTAAAACAAGTTACAGCACAATTGCCAAAGCACATTTGATAGAAATGGGTCGTTCGACCCAGTGGAGCCTTTTTCATCTCTCCTGGAAATTGGATTAACTCAAAGTTTTTCCTTTCTCTTTTCTCACTTTTCACCCCCTATTTATATTTCTAAGACCCTGAGCGAAGTCTTTCATCTGAAGATTCATAGACTAACCTCCTTAAAATGCATGGTGTTAGACCTGGGTATCCATTTTAGCAGATGTTTCTAAAATTTCCTCTGTTCAGTGTTATTTGAATTCTTCTCAAGTAAGTTCAAAGAAGTTTTACAACACACAGTATGCTCATCGTCCCTAAGACTAAGACTGAACTGCAGTTCTGAAGTCTCATCTCCATTAAATGGGCCACATACCTGGCATGAAGCAAAATGGAAAATTTGACCAGAAACAGCATGAAGTGGTCTAAAACCTTGCAACTTAAAGCAAGGCATCTTGTTTAATGTGGGATATTTTGCAGTTGACTTTCATTATATATTGTCCAGTTTGAAATTACCCATACAAGCCATCTAATTCAATTAATCTGATACTGTTATCCCTCCGTATCCACAGGGGACCGTTTCCAGGAGCCCCACAAACACTAAAATCTGCATGCCAGACTCCCGTATATACAGTGGCATAGCATTTGCACATTCTGCAGTACACTCTAAGTCATCTCTAGGTCACTTACAATGCCTAATACCATGGAGATGCTATTTAAATAGTTGTCGGACTGTATTGCCTAGGGATCAACTTTCTGTAACATTTTTGTTAATGTTTTGATCCACGGTTAGTTGAATCTGTGATGTGGAACCCACAAATATGGAGGGGTAACTGTATAATTTTATTTTACTCGATTCTGTTCTATTTTGTTCTACTCCATTACATTCTATCATGTCCTACCCTAACCTGCCCTATCCTACCCGACCTACCCTATCCTATCCTACCCTACCCTACCCTATCCTACCCTATCCTACCCTAACCTACCCTAACCTACCCAATCCTACCCGACCTACCTATCCTATCCATCCTACCCTAACCTACCTTACTCTATCCTACTCTATCCTACCTATCCTACCCTACCTTATCCTACCCTACTGTACCCTATCCTACCCTATCCTATCCTACCCTACCCTATCCTACCCTACGTACCCTATCCTACTCTATCCTATCCTACTCTATCCTCTCCTATCCTATCCCATTTACACTAAGCGGGTGTCACTGTGTTCAAGACAAAGTACTGGAAACTGTAGAAAACAAAGTTATTATTATGACACTACCTGGCAGAAAGGAAATGTTTCTGTTTCTGCATGGTTAGGGCATTTTGAATTTGTGATTCTCAAACCTGATTCCTGAAATCCCCAGGCCTGTTTTTCTACATACACAGTGTTGTCATCTGTTAGAGTGCCTATAACACCGGCATAATTCAGACCATATTACTTTTAAACCTGATTTGCATTTTCAAGTATGGGCAGAAGGAAGAGAATATTGCAATTTAGAAGGATGGTCAGAGGCCCTTTTTTTGATTTTTTAAATCCTTTATTTTTGCCCAAGTTTCCTGATACCTTCTCTGAGGCTTGGCAGAAAATGGGCAGACAGATTTTCCATGGAAGTACATGAATTGTCTTCAGGAATTATATGAACAAAACAACTTTCAAACTTTACTCTTTTTGTATTCTTATAAGAAGAGCAGACATTAAGGTTTTCGAACATTTGGTTTAGATTATTAAAATATTACGGAGGTAATCTTTTTCAGAACTCTTAAGTGGGTTTCCTTTATTTTTCTGCCTCTCTATTCATGGAAATATTATAGTTATTTAAAATTCTCTAAGTTCTCCCCCAATTTAAGAGGCCCTTCCTATGGACACTGATGTACCTGTGTCAATCGCCAGATGTGTACCCACGCTTGTACTCGCTATGTGCTGTTAGCGAATGTGCAACACGAGAGGCTATGAGGTCAACGTGAAGAAGAATCGGTCCTTCCTTTAAAGGAACCCAGCATCCAGAGGCTCGGCTTGTGCCAGTGATTATGAAATTCCTTAAATCTGCCCAAAGTATTTGCAAATGAGCACTTTTTATTACATTGCCGAGGGCCTCATTCTTATGCTGGACAGAAGCCTTAGGAATTACAAAATGCAAATTATCAACTAGGAAATGGAAATGAGTCTATTTTCTTTTCAGTGTGTCTGTGAGCTTGCGCATCTCGGGAACCTGACTCGCAGTTTGAGCAGGAGGCACATTTGGTGACCTTGTCAAGTGACAGGGACCCATTGACCAAGGACAACCAGTGTTAAGAACTTAGTGAACCTTTTCAACAGTAATAACTCTTATCTTTGTAAGTCTCTAGAAAACACTCTCCCAGGTGTGGGACAAGAAAAACCTCCAAGATAGAAAAGTATCGATTTCTCTGGGATCTGCGATAAAAAAAATAACAGTCGTGGAAGGATGGGCTAAAACCGTCGAGACTTACAGCCGGAGGTGAGCTCAGGAGGTGAAAGCTCTGAATTGGAGCAAAGTGACCACTGGACTTAAGTTTCCCCTTCTTAAGCGATGGGTTTAAATACAAGAAATGTAAATATTAAATAAATGAATAAAAGGGAACTACACGTCTTCTTTCCGGCCGCACTGAGGTAGCCAGTACCCGACTCAGCCTCTCAAAGTAAATGAGCATGGAGTCTGGACAAAGTACACATAGTAATTGTTTACAGGCGACGGACAACAACTGTGCAGCCTGCAAATGCTGAGAGGAGGCTTGGTCAGCCCACATGGACTGCTCTGGCGACATCTCTAAGCCATGAAGCTGGAAGGGGGAGACAATGGCGAAAGCAGCCATGGCACTGGGTGATAGTGACAGAGACCAGAAACCTGAGGTTCTAACACAGTTGGGATTTGGGGGAAGAGTACTGGAAAAGAGGGTTCAAGATGAGAGGGTGACAAAAGTCTACATGGTGATTCTTCAACCTTTGACTGACTCCTGTTCGCACGCGCAGAGGTCGAGACCCTGGCAGACCTGGTGGACAGCTCCTAGGGGATGGTGACATTCTAGAAGCCAAGATATGCTGATGACAGCCTGTGGCTGGTGTGCATTCAGTGGCAGAAAAGTTGTGGGGTATTCTGAGAATATACTTGGTAACTATTGATGGCACTAATAAGGCAGAGAAATCCATGCCTAGAGTGGGAATTTTAAAACAAAATTATGAGTAGAACAGGTAGATAAAAACCTACAACTATATAGATCTGAACAACACTCCTAACAACCAGCCTGCTGATGTGACATGGTCCATACATGCAGACACACACACATATGTATTACACATACCAGACACCAGAATGAGAGAATGCAAGTTCTCTTCAAATGCTCGTAGAGCAGTTACTAATATTTTCCCTATGCTGGTTCATAAAACAACCCTCAACGAATTTCAAAGGGTTGAACTCATTCAGACCACGATCTTTGACTAGTGTGGATTAAACCAGAAGTCAATAACAGACAGATTTGCAGAAACTCACCCACAGATTAGAAAGTAAGCAACGCATTTCAAAATAAACTCTAATTAAAAACGCAAAGCAAAATCTAGAAAAATATCTTAAATAAATCACAATGAACTTTCAAAACATCAATACATGTGAATAAAAATAAATTAATGTTCCAAGGGAAATTTATAACAATAAATATATTAGAAAAAAAGAACACCAAAGTAAAATGTCTCACTTTCTATCTCAAGACACTGGAAAAAAAGCAGCAAACAAAACATAAAGTATAAATAATGAATAAAATAACAATAAGAGCAGGAATCAACGTGATGGGAAAACATGTGACTCTTTTCTGCCCTAATGGCAATGCTCCCTCGGGGTGGCTTTTCCAGCCATTGATTAATATTTAAGTGATGTCGTAGGAGTTTGAGACGTCTGACAACCAAGACAGCAGCATGACATGTGTGCCATGAGGCAGCAGTAGCCATGAGATCGTGTGTGCACTGTGTGTTTGCAGGTTTTCGTAAGTGGACACTCACTTCTTCTCCAGACAAACCTGATGAAACAGGCACTGTCCTCTCCTCTGTCCCTGTAAGAAAACGGACATGCAAATTCTGAGGGTCTTGTCACCCTCACGTAAAAGAAGCAGAACCAAACTTTTCACCTTGACATTTCATTTCCTGAGTATGTTCCCTTAACCATTCACATCACCTCTTCATTCACACATTCTACATCTTATTGTGCTATTTGGGCCAATTGAAACATTTCTCTTCTTGACTTTGTATATTAATCTAGTACAGAAAAAAGCACACGGCTTAAAGTGATCCGTCTCTGTCATTTCCTTCCATAATCTCTGCTTTGAGAGAAGGGAATAGTATGTTTCTAACTTTGCATAACCTTAATTAATATGGCACCTATCACATGATATTATCTATTGTACTATTATCTGTTATCTATCTATCTATCTATCTATCTATCCATCATCTATTATATAGCCATCTATATTTATTGAGTAAAGAAGAGCAACTTGTGTCTATGGGTTCTGAATCTAAATATATGTTTAAAGAGTTTTTGAAAATAAATAAAGTCTTTTTATCCAAAACGAAAGTTTTTCTGAGTAATTAAAATAGTAGAACATAAGAAATATTTAACAATTATTGCATTTTTAATGGAACAATCAAAGTTTTAAGTACTTTATCTTATGAACTAATGGGAAATATTAGTCAATGGTTTACATATCAAATGATGTTCACCAAGAAAAGTCATATTTTACCCGGTCTTAATGGTCAACTAGATTTGTTTCCAATAAATCAATAACCTCCATATCCTTTCTCATGGAGAGCTAAAAATGCCATTCAAAGAACGGAAAGCAACACTTTGAATTCACCCTTACTCAGCTAAACGTTTTGAATTCCCTTTGGTAAGCAAGATGTGAGGGTCGGGTCGCAGCCTGAACACAGATGGGAGATGTCAATTATAATTGTCTTCGTCTTCCAAAGGCTCCAACTCGAGGTTAATAAAATCACACTGATAAAGAAGGAGAATGTCCAGACACATTTTAATAAAGAAACATGACCTCTTAAAATTCAATTATCTATGTTCTCCATAAAGAAGTTTAACCCGGTTATAATAACTCATCAAAATAGTGTCAAAGAAGTCATTCCAGACCTCCATATTCATTACAGTATTATTTTGAAATGGGTTCACTTTTATAATTATACTAGAAAATAAATTGGGATTCTTTAATTTGATATTAACCTTTTACAATGTCAGTCCCTTCAAATTTTTGTAAAGTGTGTTACTCATTTTAAGTCTTAATAATCCACTAATAAAATATGGAAAAAATTTTTTTTTCTTTTTTGAGAGGTGGTCAGATTTGTAGTGAGTGGCATGCAATCATCTTGTCTGGCACACTCATTTTTCCTAATTTTTCTCCATTTCCTATTACTATTACCATTCTCCCACCCATTCTGACCCATTCCTTCATGCAATGGCTATTCTTCTTAACAAACAACTGCGTGCTTCACGTACATGGACAGAACTCATGCAGAGCTATCACTAAGTCGCTCTTTGTTGTTCCCACGAGAACTTGTATTGCCTTCTAGCCATTGTGTATGTTGGATTCCGGTTGGAAGCGTTTTTTCCGCCTCTTGACCAGCGGAACTCCTAATCCTCATTTGGGACTCAGTTGAGAGAAGATCCTTTTTTTAAGAAAGAGCATTTCATGAATTTGACTCCTAAGGCAAGGGAAGTAAAAGCTAAAATAAATGAATGGGACTATATCAAACTTAAAAGCTTCTGCACAGCAAAAGAAACCATCGACAAAATGAAGAGGCAACCAACTGAATGGGAAAAGATTTTTGCAAACAGTGCCTCTGATAAAGGGCTAATATCCAAAATATACAAGGAACTCATGCAACTCAACAACAAAAAACAAAACAAACAACCCAATTGAAAAATGGGCAGACGACCTGAGGAGACATTTCTCCAAAGAGGACATACAAATGGCAAATAGACATATGAAAAAATGCTCAACATCACTCATCATCAGAGAAATGCAAATAAAGACCACAATGAGGTATCACCTGACCCCAGTCAAAATGGCTATCATCAACAAGACAAATAGTGACAAGTGTTGGAGAGTCTATGGAGAAAAAGGAACCCTCATACACTGTTGGTGGGAATGCAGACTGGTGCAGCTGCTATGGAAGGCAGTGTGGAGGTTCCTCAAAAAATTAAGAATAGAATTACCATATGACCCAGCAATCCCTTTCCTGGGTATCTACCAAAAAAATCTGAAAACATTTATCCATAAAGACACGTGTGCTCCAATGTTCATTGAAGCTTTATTTAAGGTGGTCAAGACATGGAAACAACCAATAGATGAATGGATAAAGAAGTTGTGGTATATATACACAATGGAATACTATTCAGTGGTAAGAAAAGATGAAATAGGACCATTTGTGACAACATGGATGGATCTTGTGATTATAATGCTAAGCGAAATAAGTCAGACAGAAAAAGCAGAGAACCATATGATTTCACCGATATGTGGTATATGAACCCAAAACAACAAAAGAACAAGAGACACAAATGAGAAACAAAAACTCATAGACACAGACAATAGTTTAGTGGTTACCAGAGGGTAAAAGGGGTGGGGGGGTGGGAGATGAGGGTAAGGGGGATCAAATATATGGTGATGGAAGGAGAACTGACTCTGGGTGGAGAGCACACAATGTGATTTATAGATGATATAATACAGAATTGTACATCTGAAATCTATGTGACTTTACTAACGATTGTCACCCCAATAAACTTTAATTTTTTAAAAAATAAGAATGAATAAAAAATTGACAAAATATTTTGTTATTTAAAGAAAAAAAATGAAAGCATGCTCTGAGCTCTAAAATGGCCTTCTGTGTGATTCCCTCTGCCTAGGCAGATTAAAGCGTTTTTATGTAAAATCCTTTTATTTCTGTATTTTGAATACTCTAAGTTACAAGATTAGTGAGTAGATGGCCTGGCTACATGCTTGTCACAGTTGTATTCCCGAAAGTTAGCAGGATGGCCAGCACAGGGCCTGTTTTAATACCACCCAAGGGATAAAGAAACCGTATATGGGTGTCGTTTTCTAGCAGACCTCCCCATCATCTGTCAGGCTCACAACAGGCCCCTCCCAGGCCTGAACTGCACCCCCTGTTTAAAATAGTTAAACTTGAACTCATCTGTATTTGGGTTGTTTTCTTTGTCTCCAGGTTAAAAGATCAGATCCTTCAAAAATTATTCAGTAGCTCACGTACCTAATATATTCAACCTCAAACGAGTTATGCAATAATATATTTTTGACAAAGAATTATAATAATAAGGAAAAGTTGTTATTTCCCCTTACGATTTTCAGAAATTGCAGTTTGTACCAATTATGTTTTATTTTATTTCTAAATGTCTTAATGAATAAAACGCGCACGGTATCAACAAGTATGAAACAATAAGCCTGTGTATATATCCTGGGACATTTATTTTATTATAGGTTTATTGTGAAAATAAATATGTTTTGACAGCTACAGCGTTTGAAGCTCACTTTGGGGGTAAGGTTTCTTGGGGGGAAAAAAAAGTATTACTTAAAAGGGGCAATTTTCTTTAAAGGACTTTTTTTCTTAAATTTGTTTTTCTCCTGACATTTCACTCTGAACATTAGTCTTGATCACAAATGCACATTTTAAAATCGATATCAAGCAAATAATCAGTGCTTTCTTTCTCCTTTAAAATACTTTCCTCACAATATCCATGCATATGTAAGGTTTCAGGCTCCTGCAATCAGCTCTTTACATTAAAGGCAACTGCTTTTAATTCTTCTAATAACTCCTTCTGGTTGTTCTCACACATCTTCAACAAACCAATCAAGAAATAATAGGAATATTGTGGATCCTAATTATTGCATTTTAGGCTTTATGCACCTACCTACCGTAATAAAGCTCACGCTTGCAAAATATAGGTACTGCATTTTTACTACTAATGTTAGGGGGACAGAAAACTGAAGTTGGAATTATTACGAAATTGGTAATTTGAGGACCCACCTTTATTTGTCAGCATCTTGTTCTGCTCTCAGTGCTGCAACAATTCTGAGTTGAAATCCCAGTGGTAATGTAACAGCTGTGTCTTTGGGAGTTTTTATCAGCTCAGCTAATCTCATGTCTTGTGCGTTTGTGTGATTGTTACCCAGCAAGGGTTTTATTACGTAAGGTAACCTGAAGTGAAATGAGCCAGTGTTGGGCTCGGCCAGGAGAAAGGCTGGAAATAGTTACCACCTTCCCTCTCCACGTGCTTCCCTCCCATCAGGATATTATCCTACTGTTTCAGCTTTAATATATGCTATCACTACAGAAATTTAACAGGTGGCCTTAGTACTTTCCAGGGGTATTTACATCGTACGGAAGAGCTTGAAAAAATTAATGGAGCCCAGTTAGCAAACCTATAGTAGTAGAAACACGATAGGGAACATGGAGGGGCTGATGGGAAGCCTGGTGGTGGGGCCACACAGCCACTCCCCAGCCCCCAAAATGTATGGGGTCAGAAAATAACCCCAGGCATGGCTTACAATCCTATTTCAAGCTTCCAAATGGGGTCTCATTCTGGAGGTGATATCCATGGAAGTAACACGTAGCAATAAGCCTAAACTACCTTCAAACTGGGGTCCTTCAGTGAAATTTCCAGAGTCCCGAATGGAAAAGCTGAACTTGTTTGTGGAGTTCGTTAGGACCATTTCACTTTTGGAGATGGGGCAGGCATTTCAGCTCTGACTGGTTTGGGACCACAGTGAGCACACTCATGGGGGGCTGACAGTGTTTCAGGCGGCAGGTCCTGTCACAGGCAGCACCACCTGCCAGCAGCAGCTGCCATCCTGCTCTCTGCACTGGAACGAGCGGCAGAGTCCCTGGTGCCAGAGAAGCAGGGAGAGCCCCCTGCTGATGGAGACTAGCTGCCACCTAGCAAGGGGCCGGGCTGCAGCATCTGCTCTAAACGTGCCCGGCTTTCTCTTAGCAGGAGCCAGTCACACGGGCGCTCTCCTCTGAGGATCCTAAGTTAACAACCCAGGTGTCCTTTCCCCGACTCCAAACCTTCCATTTCTTCTCTACCTATTGCTCAGGTAAATCAGGACACCTAATCCACGGCAGGGCCGTGCGAATTATACACAAATGCCCCAGCGTGAGGACCGTATCTTCTGAGTGCTAGCTCATAAGACAGATTCGATTGTAGCTTCAACCGAATGCAAAGCCTCCAAAGTATGAAACCTTTGAAATCCAGTTTGCCGCTACGTTAGTGGCAGACTCTTTCATTCTAAGATGGGGGGTTGTGGGGGTGAGGACTGACCTTTCCACCACCACATCTGCTGACGCAGCTAAACCTGGCAAAAGAAGCAGATGAAACAGCAAAGCCACAACCCATGCTGCCCCTCAGCTCAGACGCGGCTCTTAGACATGTTGGAAAATGTAGACTCCAGAGCCGGGTGGGAAGGTCTCCCGAGGTCCCCAACATTTAATGGGTGACAGCGCGACGTTCCCACAAGAATGCAGCAGAATCCTAATCAAGTGAATCTGCTCAATGTCCAGGCCACGGCGACCAGGGAGTGCTCCAGGAAGTCCCCAGACCAGGGAGCTGGCTCTGGGGCAGTGAGTGGCCCGTACTGGCAATGCCACCCACCATGTAATGTCGGGAAGGCCTTTTCCCACAAGGACGAATGAAGGACATTTGGGCTGAAGACAGAATTCTGGGCCGAGAGTTTATTTTTTCCATTTGCTTTTGGATTTTTTGTGCGGAGTTTATAGTTGTTAAACAAGAGAGGATAGGTTTTTACCCTCTTTCCCCGAAAAAAAAACCTAGGCGGACAATCAGCTCTAATGCATCTTTTGGAGCAAAAATTAATATGACCCAGTATTATATTATTTATATTATATTATATTATATTACATTATATTACATTACATTATATTATACCCAGTCTTATAGTACAGTAGAATAAGACCAGGTCTTACATTAATATTTGCTCCCAAAGACACATTAAAGCTGATTGTCTGGCTGGGTCTTATTTTCGGGGAAACACGGTGGAAGCTCACTCCTTCATATGTGAAGTATGACTTCAAACACAAGTGTTTGAAAGAATAGCAAAGTGCCCCCTGCCTAAGCCTGGGCATTGCAAACTTAAATCTGTAAAATGAGCAGCCACCCTCAGCCATATGACACACACAGTGATCCTGTTAGAAGGTGTTTGGTGAAGTTACGTAATGAAAGGTGAAAGAACAGAAGAGCAGGTTATGTAATTGAAGGTTGGTTAGATGCAGAGAGGAAAATCAAAACTGCGTGAAGATCTGGCAGTAATAATGAGCAAGAATTCCAGAAGGAAACAGAGTGATAGAGGAGAGCTTGATAAAGGCACTGTATGCCTGGAAAGCCTCCAGAAACGGTCAAGCACCCTGGGTTTGTCCCTTCCTCCCAGTGGGGCAGGGCCAGGGAAGGAGCCAGTACTGGAACCAGGAAGATGAGCTGTGGCCACCGATTACTGGGAGATGAGGCCCCCGCCCACAGCCTTGCCACTCTGGACTGTCAGTGCCTCTTGTCACCTGGTCATTAGCCACACCAGAGGACAATGCAGCCACATGACACAGAGCCAGAAACAGCTGTGGGCCCCGTGCGGGATGACAGTGGACAGTAAGTAGGTCCAGCAGGCTGACAGAAAGACACTCGGCACAAACTGTGGACGTGTCCCAGTGCATAGGAGTGCGGACCCCAGGACAGAGCGGTGTGCGTGGCAGGCCGGGTTCCTCACAGTGGGCCTGAGGACTGGCTCCTCGCAGACACTTTCTTGGTCAGCGATGGCTTCAGTGCCTCCCAACTGCAAAGTCCTGCGACACCACAAATCAGTAAAGGGGACATACTTCACACAGTGGACGCGGGGCACAGAGGTCCTAGGTACGAAGGGCTAGAATCGCTTCATGAACTCTAACACTCTGACATTAAATACTTTCAGCAATATTTTGAAAGAACACTCGTTTGTAGAATTTCACAGTCTTAGCTTTTAATCCATCACCAGTGATTGACTTTTCCCCAGATGCTTTCATGTAATCCCCATTAACATTCGGCCATGAATTCATACTTAATTAAAATATATAATCACGTTTTAATTCCTTGTATGTCTTCCTAAATTCCTTGTTACTTATTAATACAGAACAGAGCATAATATTTGCATTTTGATTAACTTGCGTACTTAGCAATCATTTGTCATTGCCTTCAAACAATAGCTAATTCCTAATCTTTTAATCTAGACTCTGGCTCCACGAGTCCTTTACCTTGTAATTTCTCCCCAGCAGAGAGGATATTTACAAAGGTTTTCTTTCTTTGCTAAGTTCTTCTCAGAATCATTACTCTACCCTTCAGAAATGCTCACTTTATTAAGTTGCAAAATCCACTGATTTGCTTATATTTTATGTATCCGGGCCAAATGGGGGCCATGTGTAAAGTTAGAGGAGTGCAAACCAAGCCCCTCAGGTGACTGAATGACTCTGTCACTTTTTACAACAGATTCCATTCATTTGGCGATGTGGCAAATCGATCCAGCTCCAATATCAGTTATACCCAGAGCTTTCCTGTTCTGCGTTCTTAGCCTTGGGGCAGCGAGAGCTTCGTCTTCTTAGCAATGAAGCGACTCCGACCCATTCCTGAGATATAGTCCTGAGCAATCTGCTTGTACCTGCAGTGAGGAAGGCGATGCTGGCGTCAGGTATCCACCCCGCTTGACCGGACCACACAGGCTCTAGACCACTGGTACAAGATTTTTTGAAACACTGATTTTTTTAAAAACAATTTGATAAAGAGACATTGTTTCATTTAACTTTTTAATTATTAGAATCAAAACTTCATACAAATATGAAATGAACCCATGCCAAAGATTTTGTTGAATTAATGAGGGAAACAGTGGAGTTTGACCACCGAATACTGGGATTTTTGTATTAAATACGAAACTGCTCGATGAGAAATGGGACAATCAAACATCACCTTCCGATTATCTTTTCCACTGATTGGAAATTATTTGTATTTCTATCAGAAGAAAGAAACTTTATAAGTTCACCTCTGTTCTCACAACGTTATACAACAGCCCATTCAATAATAATAAAAAGAAGCAATCAAAGTTTCAAACCCAATACTGCCTTTTTCAAGTACCAGGTAATTTTTCTGGCAAAGGCTCTCGAACAATTAAAAAGAAAAAAATGTATGTCAACAGCGAGGACACTGCATTGAGCTGGGGGTACGTGGCCTGCCCAATGGGGCAGATGTTCTGTTTTTCCTCGTGCCTATGACATACATTTCCAGCACCATCAGCTGACTGTCACTGCCTGATGACTGGCACTGGTTCCCAAAGGCCACAGACAGAAATGAGGTGAGAATCTGCCCCTCGTCTTCCGGTAACGTCCCTGTCCACCTGTCCTGCACTTCCTTTGGGGTTGACGATGGGCTGAAAATTCGGTGTAACCTGGAAATATGCTCCCTCCTCCTTACATGGGGGCTCTGCTGCACCACGGCGGGTCCAGGGCCTGGCACTGAGGCCGACCCTTGGCGTGGAGATGCAGACTCAGGTTCCCCACACCTAACATGTTAGCCGCACATCACCGACACCTCCAGGTAATTCACCAGCTCACTGAAGTTTGAGAAGCACGACCTCAGAAGATCAAAAAACTAAACAAACAAACAAGTCGCAAGCCTGTCAAGATCACTTTTTCTCTAGATTCATCCATTTCAACATTTAGCCTTTCTCTGGATCTTGCAGTTAGACCAACTGACAAATTGACTTCTTGGTCATTATTTTGTGTCTTCTGAATCAAAGTGTCCTTACTATCAGACAAAACAGCTTCTTTAACCCTCACACACAAAAAAAGACATTATACCCCCATTTAAATACAGAAGCAAATTCCATAATAGGAAGAAAACATAATTTGTGAAGTCCCACCATAAGCGTGTGACACCTGGAAAGATGAAAAGGTAAGGTCAACCTATTCCAAACCTTGTGTTTCCACCTGTCCTGTCTGTGGAATGAGAGCCACTCAGTGTTCCCCATCCTGCCAGGACCATGGGAATGCAGGCTCAGTGCAGGAATGAGCTCCCAGGGTGCCAGGGCCGGGGCACCCCCAATGTGGTACCCCCTGAGTCCAGCTATAGCTACTAGAGGGATATTGCATCTGGAACCAGTAGAGCCAACTGGTTTCTTTGAAACCATGTACCTGCCAGCCCTTTGGGATGTTTTAGTCCCTGAAACAGGGCAGAATCCTGGATTGTCCATTTCTTAACACAAATTCTGTAGGAGGACAAAGCTAGGAGAAGACAGTCAATTTACTGATCTAGTTTGCAGATTAAAACCACTGCCGATTGCTGGGTTTAACCTTTTAAGACCATTCATCTTATCAAACCTGCACACCAGAAATAAAGAACTTCTTCAGATGTAAAACTTCCAAGCATTTGCATTGTTATAAATTCACTTTTCAATGAGTTTTTCTAAAAGATCGTATCTATTGAAGGTTCTGTTTTTTCAATAAAAAAGACTGAAAAAGTTAACATCTCTGAAGAGAGACTAAGGCTAAGAACAAGGTTAATTTGGTTCCATCTTGCTTTGAATGATTTATTATTATTCACGAGTTCTTTCATTGAATTTTTTTAAAAAGAGAAATTCACTAGGAATTTTAGCCACACCAAAAAGAAAATCTCTTTGGATAGCTCTACACAATTGCTTGAGACTTTTTGTTTTCTCAAATGAATGATTGAACTGATGAAAGGAGATGCCCACCTCTTTTATTACAGAAGTACCATGTGCCCCCCAGTGAAGATACAGCATGAATCAGTAGTCCCATGGCTACTTACAAGTGTGCCAATTGCCTCCTTCCAAATGTCCTGCCAACTCTACTCTCATCTGGACCTCAGTTGACTTCCTCCCAAATCAAAGGCAACGACAAAACACCTCCCACCTTCTGACAATCTCACCCGGACCTGGACCTGTGTGCCCCTGCCTGCACCCCGGCTTCTTGAAAGACCAGCCATAAGCTCATGCAATTACTCGCTGCTCTTAGATTCTTTCCTCAACCCATGACATCCACCCACACGAGCTCTCTACAGAGGACGATGACAGGGCCCCCCCCTCCCAGTCTTAAATTGCCCTTTCGGACTTTTTCTGATTCGATCTCTGCTGCTGTCCAGATCGTCTGTCAGTACTGTCTACATTCTGAGTTTCCATGACACCATGATCTCTGTCCGTTCTCTCCTCCTCTCCGGCTTCAGTTTCCTTTATTGACATTTCTTAGTTTTTTGATGTGGCTGTCCTTTTAGAACCCATGCAGTAACTCTTTTTCTTACCCCATTTCTTTCCAATGCTTTCCTTTTTCCTTCCTCTCTTTTCCACGTTCCCTATCTCTTCTCTTTCCCACTCCTTGTGGGTTCCTTTTGATAGCCTTCATCTAACAGGGCTGTGCGGTTAAATAAAGGATCCCCTTAAATAGGAAGGTCACATAAATGCCAAATACATGTCTAGCGTAAGTATTTTACAACTACTTCATGGGACATGCAGATACTAAAAAAGTATTCCTTTTCTATCTGAAATCTTCATTTAGCTGGGTGTCTGGTATTTTCATTTGCTAAATCTTACAACTCTGTTATCTGAGAATGACTTAATCTCCTCCCATGCCCTCCGTGAACACGAGGCTATGGAATCTGTGCTTCCAACCCCGAGATTTCAAATGAGCAGCTCCACCTGGGTATCCAGAGTACCCCAGCACAGTTTATCCTCTTCTTCCCACAACTGGTCCCCTTCCGGCCATTTTTGTTAACGTACTACTCTCACAGTCTCCCAAACAAAACACGTGCTTCATTCCCAGCTTGCCCCATCCTTCACAGGCCGTGTCCCCTGTCCTCATTAAGGCTGCCGTCCACATGTCTCCTGCGCCCTCCTCTGTCTCCAGGACCACTGCCTGAGTAAGTGACAGGTAGGGACTTGCTGCCTGGAAGTAGTATCTCCCCTTGAAAGGTCTCCTAACACTTAGCCCGTCTCACACCCAACGTGAAACATGGAAACCCAGCTGTTCTACTCCTCTCTTAACAGTGACGGTGGCCCTAATCACCTTCAGGATTAAAGTGAAACGACACTATCGGGCAGGACAAAAAAAGCCCTAATCCTCAGCCTTCATCTATGTCTATAAGAACATTTATTTCCGCTCGGACTTGAACCAGAGCCAACTCTCATGAGTAGCCTCAAAACGTGAAGCTCTTTTCCCATTTCCACCTTTTTGCAGAGCTTTGTCTTGTGCCTGGATTATCCAAACCATTTCCTCCAGGCAAACACATACTACTCTTAAGTTCTGCTAGTTCTAGATACGAGTATGTGTTTTATTGGAGAGTTCTCCTATATTTGGAGACATTTTCTGATCACAGGTCCTGTCTCAGCAAGGACTCACTCCCCTGGCCTCCTCTGAAGCTGGGTTTCCTACATGCGACCCAGGCTCTTACATGAGACTGATTTAGAAAATGTAAATAGGAAGAAGTAACCATTGAGTGAAACACTGTGTGTTTGACACATTATGTGTGTGTGTGTGTGTGTGTGTGTGTATAAAATATACATATGAATATTTGATAGCCATTAGCCTGGAGTAACTAAGAGCAGTTTCCCTTTACCTCTCCCCCCTTTCTAACCCTTCAAGTTCAGGCTGATCTTCCAAAAGATATAGCTTAGACAGTTTTACCTTTGTCAACACACCACCTGGTCAAGAGCACCAACCTGTCGAGGCCTCATTGCCTCGCAGCATCCTCTGACCGTCCATCTCCTTCCACTCTGCCCAGCCACTGTCCACACTCACTGTTGCCCTCTGTACGCATGTGTCAGGGCATTGTTCTGCTCAGATCTCTGCCACAGGCCCGCGCTGCACCGAGAACCGTCGCCCCCTCCTGATGTGGCAAAGCAGATGGGCCACTGACAAGTGGTCATCGGGAACCACCAGCTTTAAGGGCTCATCCACAGCAGCCACGGCACTGCAGGAAAAGAAGCGGAAATCACTGGGCTTCAAAATCCCCATTTGAATCACCCAGTCGGCGACCACACAGTCTCATGAGATGACTGTGGTCAGTAAATGAGCTACTCCACGTGCACGGAATTAGCACGGGGGCTTGAGTTTAGAAAGCTGGAAGTACGAGTACTTTGCACAGTCAGTTCAGTCTCCCCGAGGGCCCTCCCCCCGCCTTGCTCTCACACCTGCCCCACTGCACACCTCTTCTCCCTCACACATCTGCACCACGCTGACTGTCTTCATCTTGACGCTTCAAATTAGCCAAGCATGTTCGGTAGTTTTCACGTTTTATTGCTTCTCCATGGGAACATTCTTCCTTCAGCTACTTTTATAGCCCAAGACCTCTTTCTTCAGAAACAGGCTTAAACACCCTCTCATCGGGGAGGCTTTCCCTGGTCACCACAGGATAGAGATCCAGCCATCCCCATGCGATTTTCTCCTTTGTATCATATCTAAAAATACAAAATTTGTAATCCACCTGATTATCGTCTGTTCCTCTCTCTTCCCAGGAGAACTGAAGCTCCCGAAGGCAGTGGTGTGCTGAAACCAGCTCAGACCAGCTGGCTGATGGGTAAACTACCAGGAATTCCGTGGGCCAGTCATTCAGCATAGTGCTTATTAAAAGGCATGTCATTTAAATAGAAAATGAAAACAAGAGTAATAAACGCCCAGAATGCACCTCTTGCTAATTATTTCCAGGGACCCCTGATGGTGATGGTGTCTCTGGTAGGACGACTGCCCCGTGGTTGGCATGGCACCCGCTCCCTGTCCGTGGTCACGGTGTCACACTCATAGCTGGAAGGTGGCCACCGTGGGACTACCAGCGTCACAGGAACCAGCAAACACTACACTCAGGGCTTTATTTGTTTTGGTGTTTGACAGGAATTGGGAAAATGTTGATGATGGAGATTAAATGTGCCATGTCTCGGTGCATAGAGAAAAGCACAAACAAGCGTGGCAATGTTCTCCCAGTATTCAAAGACTATTATTTGATATAAACAAGAAGTTGCTACGTCATTGAAAAAGTTCTGACGTAAGTCGTCATTATTTCAATTTTATCTTATTCTTAAACATAAAAAAACATGTTAGTCACTGTTTGTGTCAAAAGTACACTCCTTTGTCAGCTGCAACCAGATTGACTATGGATGTAAGATTTTGGCAAAAATCAGCCAAACCATTCTCTCTCTCTCTCTCTCTCTCTCTGTCTCTGTTTATCTCTCTCTCTGTCTCTCTCTCTCTGTCTCGCTCTCTCTATCTCTGTCTCTTTCTCTGTCTCTCTCTCTCCCTCTCTTCCCCCCTCAACCCCGTATATGTGTATGTATCTATAACATGCATTTTCCCCGGGAGCCAGTTATTAAACATCTGTTGTCACACTACTGGGAAGAACGTTGTCTATCATTTTATCGATCCCCTTATTGCCTAGAATAGCACTGCCTACACTGGTTGAGTGCAATTAATCTTTGCTAAATAAGTGATTTAAATGGGTGATGTAAGTTGACTGAATCAAACACATTTTAATCAAATTTAGACATTTAGTATAGCTCAAGGAACATGAAGTTCTCATCACTATCCAATTTATCACTTCTGAATTCATTTCTGCAAGACCCAAGTGTCCCTATCTCAAAAATTTTAAAACTTGTATCCTTTTGATAAGCTTTAAGCATCTCAAGTCCTGGCCTGAAAATTAAATGTCATTATATCTTTTCTCATAAACCTCGGTGCCACTATTTTAAAATCTTTCTTTAGCAGCTAATGATATATTTATCATTTGTGTTAGAAATCATAAGCTTCATTCCAATTTAAAATTACATAAATATTCATTGCACTTTTCCAAATTGCATCTGATCCTTTCCTCTTTGTATTAAGATCCTACTTGCCACCTAGGAGAATATATCAGTGTCAAGAACTGTGACTGGCCTGCAGGTTTTCCTAACTTTCAAGTTGGCCAAACAAGTTATCTTGCCTCAATTTCATGGACACTGGTAGAAGACATACAACTTTGGGGTCAAGACAAACAATCCTGTATTGTTCAGAGCAATAGGACTTGGCAGGGTATATTTGTGTGTGGTCTCCCGAAGCCCCAATTCCCCCAGAGACAAAGTCGACTTAGTGACATCTGCACGTACAGTGGGGTGCATCGTAGCAGAGGAGCCGTGACGTGAGGGAACCCGAATCTTTTATAATGGGCAGTGAGCATGCCTGTGCTTTGCTCCTGAGGGAGACATGGCCTTTATAATGTAGAACATTAAGCATGGATGTTCTTTGCTCCGGAGTTAGATACTACATCTTCCAAAGCTCTTCACTAAACAACATCCTTGAAATGATAATCCAGAAGTGAGAGATGTCAGCGTCTCATGTTGCATGGTACAGAGTGTAAGAAAGCCCTGGGGAATTGTCTCCCAGAAGGTAGGACCCGTGAGATGGCAACAACAGAAATACAGCTCAAACAGGAGAGAGCAAAACTAGAGCTTACTGGTTTCTATAACTGGGATATATGGAGTGATTCTGGATGCAGACCTTGCTTGCTGGTCAAGAAAATCACCTAGTGATCTCAGGATCTCGCTCGCTCTCTCTCTCTGCTTCTCTCTCTCCATATCTCATTTCTTCTTATTTGTGTGTGTTTAACTGATTCTCTCCTAATTCAGTTCAGTTTCCACATTGTGAATAATATATGGATACAGATCTCTGTCACTCTGCCTAGTGGTGTCGCAGGAAATGTGCTCTTTTTCCCACTGTCCATATGTTCAGAGATAGACCCTGCTTAGAATGTATTCTCAATGTGGGAAGCACAATGTACTCATGCGATGTGTGATTACAATTGGCCAGGCCTAGGGAAAGCCATTCCTCTTATCTCCTGGGTGAAAAGCTCATCCAATGAGGAGGGAAATCGTGTCAGAACAGTTCTGCATGCCAGAATCCATCTGTAGCCCGCTACAAGAGGACTTCTTTCTCAGAAAAAACACAGTAGTTTACTAAGGGCTTCTGTAAGGAGGTAATTCTATAGTGCAAAATTCTGGAGAGGGAGGGTGTGTATCTATTACAGTAATAATGATAGATGTATTTATTCATTTCAATATATTTCAGGGAGAAACCTGGTCTAAGCGACATGCTGGATGCTGGGAAAATATGATAAATGAAATTGCACATGACCTTCTCTTGCTACTTTCAAGAAAATGGCCATCAATTTTTTCCTATTATCCAAAACCATGCAATGTTTGGAAAGTTTGACATGAATATGTTGCAACACCATTTTCTCTCGGTGGTTTTAAGGCTTGCTTTTCATTGTGCCTGCTTTTCATTTCTATAAATGCTGTTCATTTCTAGTTTTTTTAGAAAGCTTTAATATTCTAACTGCTCTTGTTATTTACATTTAAATATTGGTATTTAGTTTCTGAGGGCTGGTTGTCATCATGAGTCTGCCACAACTTTTTACCAAGGGACTTTGTGCTCATAGAAAAGAGCACTAAGATTTCGGGGCGTTATGATTTACAGATTTGCTTGTCTTCTCTCTCTTCATTTCTGTCTCTGTCTGTGTCTCTCTCTAGCTCTCTCAAAAACACACATACAAACATAGAGACAGGCAGAAGTACACCACACTAGTTTTCACATAGTAACCAGTCACCTCTGATTCACATTCAGAGAAACGATTTACTATTTCAAGTGATGATTTTTTTTTCTTATTACTCCATTGGGATACACACACCCTTGTCATTCTTATTCCTTTCAACATTGACTACATGTGTTCCAAGGATCTTTATTACAAGTATTAATAAAAAAGTATAAGAATCATTCTATAATTTATATAAAATCCATCCATGTCTGGACTAACTCACATATTAATCTATTTATCGATCCACTGTCTGAGTAGAAAGACACTTATTAAACACTGTTGACATCAAGAAACAGTTTCCAGAGACTACAGATCTTCAGGCCAAAGAGATATTAAAAATGCTAATTTTCTTCATATTTGGGGTTTCAATTTGTGGAAGTGCTTGCTAGCATAAAATCTAGATGTCCTGCTCTGACTGTCTGAAATGGACCGAAGGTTTGGGGCCCCCAAAAGTCACATGTTGAAAGCTACCCCCAGTGTGACAGGGGTGTCAGTAGACACAACCTCTGGGCAGTGATGAGGTCATGAGGGTGGGGCCCACGTGATGGGATTAGTGTCCTGTAAGGAGAGGCCAGAGATTGCACACACTTTCTCTCCACCACTCGAAGATCCTGCAGGAAGACAGCCCTCTGTCAACCAGGAAGAGATTTGCCAAGAACCACGCTGCTGCCTCCATCTCAGATTCCACCCTCCTCGGTAAATAAACGTCTGCTGCTTAAACCCCCAGCTATGGTGTTCTGTTCTGGAAGCCCGAGTGGACACACTGTCGATCTAAATATCCCAGCATCACTTTCTGTTTGGTCCTCCTGATCCAACCTGCTCGATGGCTGTCTAAATTTTAGGTTACTCTAAATTTGGGATTCTATATCTTTCCTCTCAACCAAATTGCCATTGAACAACTAGAAAGTAAACGGCTCTGTTAATTCTTTTAACTATTATCCCAAGTAATCTAAATCATATTCACATTATTTAACTCGCTATTTTCTTACTGTTGGATAAAGATGATTTACAACAAATGCCTATTCATGTTTTGTTTTGTTTTGTTTTGTTTAACTTCACAGTCATGAATGGTTCACATGCACAGGAACGCTACCCGCAGACCCAAGGGTCAGATAAATCCGCCTGACACTTCTCAAAAAGTTATTGATTTCTACTGACACCTCTATTCTCTGTTTTTCATTGTTCAGCAGAATACATAATAAACACATAGATCTTTTTTAACCAGACAGTTAAGGACTCCATCCTGCACACACACATACACACACACACACACACACACACACACACACACACACACGACATAATGGTATTTTGAATCCAGCAAGTATTGAAAATCTGATTTCTAACTAGGTTCCATTCTGCAAGACTTCTTCCAAAAATGTTCATGCATTTAACAAAACAGGTTCCATACTGGATTCCATCTCAAAAAATGCTTAGAATAATTACATTTGATATTATTTATTGCAAGTGTAAAAGAAAATAGAGGTCTTGGAACAAAAAAAAAATCTGAAGGCAAATAAATGTGCATTAAAATTAGAGAGGGTTGGGCGCGCCTCCCTCCATCCGGTTACAATGTTGGCTCTCCCAGCATCCTGCAGTGACACCCTAGGTGCCCCTTACCTTGTCTGTGAGTCTCAGGGCTGGGGGACTGTCACGGCCTCCTGTTATCCTGAGTTTATATACGGCACATATAACATACGTGGCTTGGAATGTGTGCACAGTAAAGTGTTACATAGTAGGAAGCAAGTCATGCCTAATTATGTGTTTAATCGCCAGCTCTCCCCATGGAATGTGAGACACACAGGCCAGTCTGCCTTCACCGGGCTCACCACTGTCTCTGTGACACCGGGCAGGATGAGTCCAGAGCGGGTCGCTATGCTGTTGGTGAATTTGTTGTTTTTAAACCCTGAATAAAATTACAGATATTTTAAAGATGTGTTTGGAATCTCACTGAAAAGATTAAGCTTAAATTTACACACACACTCACACACACACAAACATTTGGTTAGTTTTTAAACCATCCAACTAATCAAAGGCAAAATTCTCTGAACAAAATGAATTTCCTGTTCCATTTGCCAGTTTGGCACTAAAATGGCACTAAAATTAACTAAAGCAGTTGTTGGGCTAGAGGCATAGAGAAAAGACAATCTCCGACCCCCGGAAAGTAGGATTTTTTATATGCCCTTCTTTGAAAATGTACTAATGTGATTTGTATTTATACCCAATTTTGGTTGTTTTCCAATTTTCTCTTTTCTAGTTGGAAACATAGGTTCAGGCTTCAAGCTCATAAACATTATGTTAAATCTGAGTGGGTTGCTTTCTTTCTGCTAATCCTTACCAGCATTTCTCACCTCCATGGATACTGAAAAATTGCATACGCCCTTGAAGCCACATTGAAAATGGTTCTAAAGAGGAAAGGGGTCTCATGAAACCCTGGCTCAGAGCTGGCAACTTGAAATCAGTCCCAGAGCAAGGTCTTCTAATTTTTTTCTCAATGGATTTTCTCTTAGAGATGGTCACAGGAAACCCCATTTTTTGGCATCTGTTTTTCAGCTCTACAAATACAAACTTACAGGATAAAACTAAGCAAAATCCAATGTTGGTCGCTTGTAAGAACTGCATTTTATCTGAAAAGCATAAATTGAAAACTTTTATCACTGAAATGGATTTCCTATATATTTCATAGAGAAGTTGCTCTACCCAGTAACCAGCCTCAAGAAAGATACACAGCAGCTCCATTCTCTCTAGTCTGAGAAGCTTATGTCCAGGTAATTCATGTTAGATACAATGCCTCTAATGTGAAGAAAAAAATAAATGCAAACCAGGAGAAGATGGTAACGACAGTGAAATTGTAGAGGCAGACATGGAACTTGTGAACGATACGTAGTAAAAGATACATAGTCAAAAAGAGCATAAGATGCATGTATGAATCTTAAAGTTCACTAGTAAGAGTCACCACAAGCGGTTTCCCTCGCAAGCACCTGACATCGCATTCGGCAGTGTCGGTTCTGAGCCTGTGGCAGCCGTGTAAGAAGGTTTGCACCAACAGCTGCCCGTGGGCCGTAGCCTGTTCTCCAAAGCACTGTAAGAAGTGAAATGACAAACATACCACGTTTCCCCCAAAATAAGACCGTGCTGGACCATCAGCTCTAATGCATCTTTTGCAGCAAAAATTAATATAAGACCAAGTATTATATTATATCATATTATATAAGACCAAGTATATATTATATTATATTATATTATATTATATTATATTATATTATATTATACCCGGTTGTATGTTGTATTATATTACATAAGACCCAGCCGTATATTATATTAAAATAAGTTCGGGTCTTATATTAATTTTTGCTCCAAAAGATGCATTAGAGCTGGTAGTCCAGCTAGGTCTTATTTTCAGGGAAACATGGTAGAGATATTATAGGATTCTTTTTATGTGCAACAAAATCTACCCAATTAAAGACATTGTGTTACTTCTTCTACCTTTCCTTCTCTGGTCGGGTGACAGTATTTCACAGGATGTTGTCTCCATGATGACAGACACTGCTTTTCTTTCATTCCTACGTCCTGACAAGTAGAAAATGGTAGGTTCTCAATAGGTACTTATTGAAAGAGTGAGTGAATGATTTGGTTGTAGCTAGTGGGGATGTGCAGGTTGGTTATTGGGGGAATAAGACTGGGGTCCCTCTGAACAGCACTCACAGGCTTTGTTGTTGTTTTCACTAAATCAGGAGCCAGACATCACTGACACACAGCGGACATCCCTTCCAGCAGAGGGGATGTGGGTGCCAATTCCATGCGAAGTCGCACAATGTAGGATGACAACCACTGACAGTGTTTACAGAGAGGCTCCCTGATGTAAACACCTGCATGTTAAAATTTTCAGTAAGTAGACGTGAATACTATCCATTAAAAAAAAAAGAAAAAAACTGAAACCTTGAAAGTCCTTTTCTGGTTCACCACAAGTTATGTTTTTATTCCAGGAGAAGGAGGCTTTTCCTCTGAGTAGGCTGGGTGATCACACAGAGTTCTAGGTTCGGTAATTACCCATTTTTCAAATAATGCTGCAGCGCCTAAGGTTCCCCAAAAGGAAAAAGAATAATGACGCTTGTTAATACCAGACAGGCTTTCGTTTCTTCCCTTCGAGTTGCTGTGGATTTGCACGTGTGCTCTCTTAGCGACGCCACGTTTCAGGGAGGTGCACAAGGAGAAGCAGAGAGAACTCATAACTCTCACAACTCAGCCCAGCAATGGGACCTGTGAGAATGTTCAGCTGAGGCAAGCTGGAGGAGCAGCACCTGAAGCAAAGGGTGTGGTGGAGAGGGAGACAGCCTTCATTCGAGCAGAGGTACCGAAGTCCATGGTAAACGCACAGCACCACCTCTGTTGATGCAAATGTGCCCTGTGTCCCCCTGGTGCTAACGTTCTTTGCTGCGGAGTTGTGCCTTCTCTCTAGGCCAGCCTCATTTTCGGCATAAGTACTTCAAAGTGGGGCGGCAGAGCCATTTAGGGAACAGGGAAACAGTGGGCATCTCTGCGTGGGTCCAGGCCCGATGCTCGAGCAACACTGCCACCTTTGCTGTGTGAAATCACAGGGCAGAGGTGGGCGGGGAAGGACACTGCTGAAAATGGGACCTTTTCAAGGTGCTGAGGGACTTTTATTACCTCATGGCCACCGTGTGTGAGCAAATGCGTTACAACATGGGCTCCACAAAGATCGTATTAAGAATTTGGTGGTAAAATAATGATTTAATTACCCATAGATGGCCGGAGGTATATATCACATAGCATTTATTCCATTTCCTAAAGAGAAATCCTGAATCACACTTGGTCAAAAATGTCCTATCGTCTGTATCCCAATATGAACTAGACAGAGCAGTGACTCAGAAGAGAAGATTCCTCAAGCATATGCAGTGGGTGTGCTGGAAACCTGATATTTTCATGACATTTCAGTACGTTATGAGATCAGTGAGCCAGAAATTTGAATTCTGGTTTGTCAAAAGAGGTTCATTTGAATGGACCAGTTAACGGATGCAGGAAAAGAAAATGTTTTCAAGCTCTGGGCTGTGTGCTCACATAATGTTAACATGATTCACAGAAGAAAAATTTCAGTTAGTTCCACAAACATGTTTACTTAGGAAGTAAAGCAACCAGGAACTGATAACTTTTTGTGGGATGCAGTCTGCATGATACTAACAAGCACAGCCTAAACCAGGGAGATTAGAGGATGGGAGAAAGGCTCGGTGGTGGGAAAGGACACCATCCCTCACGGGGTCAATCAACAAAGACACTTCATCAGAAAGCTTTTAAGCACTTACTCAAAAGTTCAGAGGTGACTTATTTCACAAAATATGTCAGACAGAAAAAGTGGAGGACCATATGATTTCACTGATATATGGGATATAAAACTGAAAACCACAAAGGAACAAGACAAATAAAGAAACAAAAACTCATAGACACAGACAACAGTTCAGTGGTTACCAGAGGGTAAAGAGGGGATGGGAATGGTAGATGAGGGTAAACAGGGTCAAATACATGGTGATGGAAGGAGAACTGACTCATGGTGGTGAACACACAACGTGATATATAGATGATGTATTACAGAATTGCACACCTGAAACCTATATAATTTTACTAACCAAAGTCACCCAATAAATTTTAATTAAAGAAAAACAGTTCAGAGGTGGACGATGTAACTCTTTCTCCACTAAAGAGTCATTGCCACTACATGAGTCGGATGGAAGATGATACTTTCCCCTTTGAATTGAGTCGGTGTTAATTCGTATACTTTTTATTCCATTTTCCTTTGATGAATTACTAGCCTCTTTCTGACTCTGGCATAAATAATTGACATCTCTGAGGAGATCGTGGATTATAGTTTGGTTACTTGAAGAACTTTGTTGTATAATAGACTGTCTTACAATCATTAGCACATCCTGCCACTCAGCTCATTCTAAATGGGAATTCCCCAGTTTATCCATGAAAATTACATGCATTTTAATGAATATTTATACATAATGATGAGCGTTTAAATCTATTATTTCCTTGATCCTTCCCAGCAATCTCGTATATTTTCACCATCCCCATTTTAAAGAGGGAAAAACCATGGCTAAGGACACTAAAGAAATGTGTCGTGACTTGTGCCTGGTTCACACTTTAGTCGATTTGAATCTTTCACAATATCATGATTCGAGGGGGAAAAGTGGAAATAATGTTAGCAGTTCTAGGCAAAGATAAGTAACAATTTGTAAAATCAAATTAATACAACGGTCAGGAGCATGTCAAAGGATGTGTCACTGTAACTTTTAGGCACAAAGTACATGGAAAATAACTATAATTTTCCTCAGGAAGAACCGCAATCACCCTCAAGGTGGTTCTTAGGCAGTTATGACAGTTTTGCTTTTGTTCTGAGTACTTCTTTCTTATTTCAATTTTTATAATGAAAGTATATTCAAAACAAATAAATAAAACCCTGGTGAACTATCCCTCCTGATGTATCCTAAAGAGTTCTCTGTTCAAACTAAGTGAAAGTGGCTGTTCAGAATCCTCATTTCTGAATGTCCTCAGTTTTGGGGGTGGGGATGGGCTGCCATGAAAAAGACAGAGCAGTGGCACACAACCTCGTGCTGTGCTGTGGTGATAAGCAGGGGAGCCACAATGCCCAGTCTGCCCAGGAAAAGTGCACTTTCATAAATGAGGGGGTACAGTTCTATTAGAATGCCCCCCAGAACTGCTCCATCTGGCACCTCAGTAATAGTTCCTATAGACTCATCCAAAATACATTTTACTAAACAGGTAGTTGTAAGCAAAAAACTCACAAGAAGAGTAAAATAAAATGTAAGTCCTCACATCCGTATTAAGCAGTGGATTATCTCCCGCTGTCATTTTGGAAGGAAGTCCCAGACATGATGTCCACTGCTGAGACCAAGACTAAGCAAGGAGTCTGCCTCATTTTATTGGGAAAACACGTATAAGCTAACCCCTGAAACCGGTAACATACATTTAAGTTGATGTTTAATGGTTCCAAGTTCATTCATTTAGGGCTGAATGCTTGTATTATTGTTCTCAAGAAATTTAGAGAAAGTTTTAGACAAGGTGCAAAACTAACCAAAGCCAAAGGAGTTTTTCAGCCACCATTTCTCTAGATTAATGGTTAGAGTTGAGGACCGGCATTCCCCCACCCACTGCTTGGTGATCTGTGTGAAAGCCAATTTTCACTCTGTTGTCTTCCTGTTAATGAGCTGTCAGCCCTCCTCCTTGTGGCGTGTGCCATCTCAGACTTGAATCCAGCACCCCAAGTCCCACACACTTTGGGTGCACGCCCACAGGCTCACCCATCAGCCTTTTCCTCAGCACCTTCTCTCTGCTCTCCTGATCTTGCGTCCTCAGGCTCCTGACCCACCAGCAAAGCCGGCCTCGGAGACTTCCTCACTGTTTCTGGCTACGCCTTCCTGCGTGGGAAGAGGAAAGCCCCGTGTTCTTTCACACGTGTGGACACAGGAAGAAATCCGCTTCACCACTTGAGCCCAGTCCCAAGTGGAACTGAGTTTGATATCAGTCGTTTCTTTGCTAAACCATCATCATACCCAGGCTTACTATTTTCCCTCTGTCACCTGGTCATCGGCAGATGACTTAGCTAGGGATGGTCTCATAGAATAGCACTGGCTGGGGGACTTCCCAGAATCTCATGTCTCACAATTCTCATTCCAGAGGCTGGGAAGTTCAAGCTCAGGGGTGCCAGCATGGTCTGCCCAGTTTTGTTGAGAGCCATCTTCCTGGCCTGGGCATGGCTGCCTTCCTGCTACGTCTTCACATGGTGGAGGGAGAGCTCTGGTCTTTTCCTCTTCTCATCAGGACACCAATCCCATCACGGGCTCCCCCATGAGGACTCATCAAACTCCTCTCCTCTCAAAGGCCCCACCACCTAATGCCATCGCACTGGAGGTTAGGGTTTCAACACCTGAATTCCAGGGAGACATAAACATTTAGTCCCTAAGAACCAACCTCCATGAAGTTTTAGGTGTGAGCTGAGTGAGTAATCAGAACAACAGGCAAGATGAAATACAGTGTGGGGAATATAATCAATGTTGTAAAGATTATGTAGGGTACCAGATGGGCACTGGACTTATTGGGGGATCGCTTTATAGACTGTGTAAATGCCTGACCACTGTGCTATACACCTAAAGCTAAATAACATTGTATGTCAACTATAATTAAATAGAGAGAGTCACGGAAGGTGGAGTACAATATAGGGTAGATAGTCAATGGAATTGTAACAGCTATGTACCATGTGAGCCAGGTAGTAGATTGAGGGGGGGTATCACTTTGTGAGGGGTATAAATGTCTAATTAGTACATTGTTTTGTACACCTGAAATTAATAAAAAGAAAAAAGAAAAAGCCACAGGGATCTGAACACCTGTTCATGTGACTGTTAGCACCTGATCCCAGGTAACTTTTCCAACAGGACGCTGCTCTGCTCCCCTGATTAAAACCGTGCACCTGACAAAGTCTCGTCCATAGGGGCAGCTGTATGGGAAGAGTCGCTGCCAGCGACTCATGCTCTGGGCCCCTCACACATTAGGGCTACTTTTCAGAACTCTGAGAGTGCGTGCTGGTGTCCTCATGGGGGCTCGCCAGAGATGGCACACAGGGTCCCCATGTACCTTGATATCTCTAGAAATACTGGATCTGGTGAACTTCATAGGGACTGATTGGGGCATCTGCTGTCAGAACCGGGACCTGCTATAGAGATGTTCTTGCTGAGCCCCTTTCAAAGATGTCAGCCTTCCCAGGTAACTGACAGGTGAGTCCGAGTAGAAATGTCATCTGTGATGTGTGCTGCCTATAAATGCAGAAACGGGCTGCAAGGTGCAACAATTTGTCCTTTACTGAAGGCAAGAGTCTTTCCAGACCCAGGTGCTTTGTGTGTTCATTTCATTAGGTGTTCACGGACCAGGGAAATACACAAACTCAGAACAGGATCCCACTTATCACCTGGCCTCCACTCTATTTACCTTCATTTCCTGTAGTTTCTGGCTCAACAAGTAATTCTCCCCCCGCTCCTCCCCTACCTTATGCAAAGATTTCCCAAGTGCTACTAAACTTCCTTTTCAAGTATTTTTGGAATACAACCTTTTTTGATTCTGACGTCACCATCTTAGCCCAGACCCTTATCACCACATGAGCAGTTTGCTACCACATAATGTGAAGGCAGCCACTTTATAGCCACTCCCTTTCCACTGTAATTTCTCTTGGATGTATATTTAATTATCCAAAAGTCGGAAGTAGAGTTGCCCTAACACAATAATGTTTTCATAATGTTGACCTCTTGCTAAATAAATTGGATGACTCTCCATTTGCTAAATGAGAAACTTATTTTGTAGTTTTCAAATGTTTCCATAACCAACTTTCACCTTGCCTCCAAAATGTCTCTTCTTCTCCATTCCTCCTGACTTCTGCTTTTCTATAAAACTGTGCTCTTTGTTTGCGAAACTCACTATTTATTCCTATCGCAGCACCAGTGATCATGAAAATGTATATGCTCCACACCTGAAATGTCTCCTTTGCTTTCTCTTGACCTAAAATCATGGCCACGACATGATTGAAGCCTTTCCCGACATCATCAGCCATGCTTATTTCCACAGGAAATTAACTCATAGTCCTAAATATCTGTGCCATTCGGCCAGTTACTGTGCACTGCACTGCTAGTGATCCCATCTGTGTTTCTGCACCCTATCTCTTCAGTTAGAGTCTCATCTTTTAGGCGATGGGGCTTGATGCTTATTCAAAAATTCTGCAAAATTATGTATCATAGAAATCAGGAGGATCTATTAAACAAGTTTATACTACCTCATTTCATGTATTTTTCTGTCCCTCACTCAACTTCAAAGCTGGAAAGTAAGAACTGTGTTTTGTTCTTATAAAGTTTATGAGTAACACAGTAAATTTCAAAGGTCAAATTCCAACATTAATTTGACTGGCTGAAATACCTCATGGAAATAAATGAGGTTGATCATAATGGAAGCTAAAGATGAGAGTGGCACAAATTACCATTTTAGGATCCTGAATATCTTATGGTCTGTTGTTTCGTATTAAAGTCGTGAATAAAAGCTTTTTTTAGGATACTGTTGTCAGAGAAAGAATAACATATAATTAGAGGCTTCACATATGCTTTATCTATATTTCATATTATTTTGAGGAATGTGATTTGACTACCCTCTGTCAAGATCACAAGGATAGGAAGTGAGTTTTATTTTTTCATATCCTGTTTTATCCTATTAGGTGTTACATAAATGCATGTTGCCTGACAGAATGACTATCAGAGCTTCAGCTAATTCAGGCATGACATCTCAAATGTCCTCAGAAATATGGAATTAGAAATGGAGGAATTAGCCAGAAGTGAGTAGAAATTCCTAAGTAAAGCAGAAAGGATTCAGAACTGAGTATACCATGTTTCCCTGAAAATAAGACCAGGCCTTATATTAATTTTTGCTCCAAAGACTCATTAGGGCTTACGTTCAGGGGATGTCATCCTGAAAAATCATGCTGGGGTTTATTTTCCAGTTAGGTCTTATTTTGGGGGAAACATGGTAGGTGTTGGCTGATAGTGCTGGGTGACTAGGTGTTTATAGTCAAGCAGCCTTAGCACGCAGATCACTAACCACCCAGGTGGGTGGCAGCTGGGAACCCCAAAGATTCAGGCTCATATAATTAGAAAGCTGGCAGACAAAACTCAGACCCAGGAGGCATTGACCCTCGAATGAGACGGACTCAAAACAAGAAAATAGGGGCATAGCTCTGAGCCAGAATGGAGGCTATGCTTCTGTGCAAGCAAGTAATTAGAACAAAACAGGAAAAAAAATTACTGTCTACAACTAGGACACAACCATTCCAAACGACCCAGAGGCCAGAACCTATGTGAGGGCAAGCCATCTTCAATGTGGTTCTCTGAAAAGGCACTCGAGGAATACAAGGCTACCCAACAATGTTACCAGGACAAAAGAACTGGGGTGAAGGGAGTATCTCACTGAACATCTCACCAGATGAAAGGATAGAGACTTCTTTTACTGTTTTTAACTGAGGTACAGTATACAGTAAAATGTGTACGGGGTGCTTATCGTAAGTGTGCAGCCTGATGAAGATTTGCACACGGATCTATCTGTGGGAGCTGCTCGTAACAGAACACTTTCAGCACTGTCCCCATTTCTCAGTCAATAACATCCCCACCCTAGGAGACTTAATTACTATTTACCTCTAACACTCAGTTAACTGGTTTTGCCTGTTTCTGTTCTCTATAAATATTATATCATAGAATATATTCTCTTTCACACTGTATGATATTTTGATCGATGTGATGTCTCAAAATTGCCTTGTATATCAGTATTTAATCCTTAGTTGTAGCTGTCCGATGTGTATGGATAAGCCAAAATTTAATTCTGTATTCTCCTTTTGATGGCAATCCTTATTGTTGTGTTGTGTATTGTGAATAAAGCTCTGTAAAGCTTCCTGTACGTGTGTTTGGTAGATGCCACGAACTTGAGTCCACAAGCAGGGGTGTAGCCAATGGGACAGACCTCCTTTCAGCTCAGTACTTACTGCCTAGCAGTTACTTGTCTGGCGTATCAGGCTGGCCTCTCACCAGCAAGGCACGTGAGTTCCAGTCTCTCCACGCTTTTCCAATACTTTCTAGTAGTTTCCAACATGCCAATACTTTCTCCAATCTGAAAACTTTGTTTTGGTTTGTTGGTTCCTTTCAAGCTGAGCCCTTCTTATGGGTCTGGATGTAACACATTCTGATCTTAATACACGCATCCGTGCTGTCTTAGTTCTGGGAAGGAGCGGCTGACTTCACAATGTTATTCTGGTTGTCGTGAATAAAGTCTAAACTCTGACCCAGGTGCTGGGCATTCTGGATACCTATCTATGCCTATCTCTATCTCTATGTTTGTCTCTATCTCTATCTATCTATCTATCTATCTATCTATCTATCTATCTATCTATCATCTATCTAGCTAGCTAGCTATCTATCCATCTATCTATCATCTACCCATCTATCAGTCTACCTATCTATCTATATATCATCTAACATCTATCTATCCATCTATCATCTATTGTTTACCTATCATCTATCCATCCATCCATCCATCCATCCATCCATCCATTCATCCATCTATCTATCATCTATCTATTCATCACCTTTCTATCTATCATCTAACTATCATGTACCTTCCTGCCTATCCATCATGGCAACTAGAATAACCTCTCACACTCTTCCTCATTGCTGAATTAACAGACCTCTGCCATCTTTGTAAAGCACTTTCCTATTTAGTAGGTAAACTCTCTCTTTCAGTTCCTAGAATGTTGGTAGCATTATCCTATCTTATAAATGAGGAGAGAATGACTGGGAGTAAATAAATTTCCTATTGCATGCAGATAGCAAAGACACTCAGACTCAGTCCTGACCCTATCCAGTTCTCCTGGTAAAAGAAGTCAGAGAGAAACAATGCTCTTAGAAACTTGATGACTTCAACCCTTATGAGTAGTCTGGGACATCATAAAAGCAAAAGAAAAATGAAAGAAAACAGAGATACAAATATTCAGACTGAGTTTTCTTGGGGAGGTAAGAAATTGCCCAAGGAAGCCATTCTCTTACTTCTCCCTCTGTTACACGGTCATCATTCCACAAAGCCTGTCTCTCTTTGGGTCTTCCTGCGAGTTTCTTTTTTCTTCTAGACATAGAGTACGAGAGTAGACACAAGGGAGACTCAGAAGTGTGGTCAAAATCATTTTTATGGGCGATAGGAAGACCATTTTAAGGTTGATGCCTGTGACTAGACAACATTTTTATTCAGTAGTACTCTTATCGGACTCCTTACTTTCTTATGGTATGAATTTTTCAAAAATCCTCTGAGAACATGGAGATGTCTTTGCTAGTTAGTGCTACTAATATCTTTTCCTAGTTGTAGAATTCCTCACCAGGACTGACATTTGGGGGTTTACACAGGTTAGTCCCCACCCTATATCTTAGAACATAAGTGTTGTCAGAGCACAAAGTGTGGGTGGAGAGAGATTAGACATCACAACAAAAAAATACATATTTTTAAAGAAGTCATGTTTTTCACTAAGGAATTATAAATTTAAAGTCTTGTACAGGAAGTACCATTTTTGAAGTTTCATATACAAGAAAAGTGTTCATGTCATGTGGCGCTTACTGATTAGAAAGTTGTTCAGAGTAAAGTGCTAATTAGGTGGTTACATTACATACCAGCAATTTTTCAAAAAAGCATTTTCATTGAACAATACAATTATAGTGTGGATGCAGGACTTCACATTTTTTTTATCTTTAAAAGGTTTTCATTATCAGGGGAAAAAAGCCATTTCATAATGGACCGCCTGCAAATAATGCTAAATTTGGAGCTTTGTTCCATACATTTAATATATTTTTTTTTTGTCACAGTAAAAGGTCTTCCAAACAGCAGGTTGATTATGCCAAGAGAATTTTTCAAAGAGTACTGTAAGTAAGAAATACTCTTAGTTGATTGAGTATAGGGAATTTCAAAGTCTAATTTGACATATGCAGTGTTCATGATTTGCATTGATTCACACAGATTATAATACATTATATTTTATAAGGTCTTGTGGATAAAATATAGAGAGAAATATTAATAAAAAAACTTTAAAATATTATCTCTTGCTTCTTTCAGGGAAGGAGAATTCTGATGCAAAGACTTCTTTTTGCAGTCAAATGCATATGAAGGCTATAAATATGATGCTGGGTCCAAATCGCTCACAATCAGTGGAGTAGAAGCTACTGTTCACTGGACAGCGGGTGAGTACCATCTTCAATTCCATAATGACAATGACTCCAAAAGTGTCCTGGACACATGTGGAACTCCCTCGCTGACAAGAGAAAAATCACCGAGAGATTGGGATGAATCACTGGGTCTTAGCAAATCAGTGGATGGAGTTCTATTCTGGTATTGTTTTAACCTACTCGTGGTACCAGTGACCTTGGCCACATTCTGAGGTCTTCTTTGTTGTTGGTGTTGTTGTTTGTTTGTTTTTAATTAAAGTTTATTGGGGTGACAATTGTTAGTAAAGTTACATAGGTTTCAGGTGTACAATTCTGTATTACATCATCTATATGTCACATTGTTTTACCCAGAAATCCTAGAACTGATTCCAGATATGTGAAGTTTGCTAAGGCTAACTTTGTCAGACACTACTGAAATAGGAGAGAAAATGGTACAAGAAATCTGCGGTTATAATAAATTATAATATTTGCAGAAACATCATATTACATACAAGTATGTATAAAGAGAGATGTTCAGTTAAAGCAAGGATAGATTAAATTTAATACTGACTCAAAATCAGCTTGTCCTATCAGACACTTCTAACATTTAGGTGCTTTGAAAAGAAGCTAAAAATTAATTGTGATAAAAATGTAAGTGTTGAGGATCCTGAACCAAGATGGTGCAATAGGTAAACTCTGTGTTTACCTTTCCAAAACCACATCAAAATTACAACTAATCTACAAAATCACCATTATTAAGAATCACCTAAAATCAAGCTTAACTGAAGCCTTTCAACTAAGAATTTGCAGAAGAAGCCACCTCCATACTGGTAGGAAGGTCAGAGACGCGGAGTGGGCTGGTCCCACACCCGTGTGTGACTATTAAAGACCGGGAGGGCTATTTTGGCTATGGGGATCTCCCCTTCCCGTAAAGGAGCGAGGGATCCCCACCACAGCCCAGGAATCCAGTGACGAGGAGAGAGGTCTCCGTAATTTCTGGTTGTGAAAAGCAGCGTAGATTGTGACTGAGTGAGACTGAGCTTTCTCCTGGATGGGAGAGCTGGCTGAAGCCATTGTTTCTTTGCTGAGCCCTCCCCCTTCCTTGTGCAAACACAGGCAGTCACTATTTCTGAGTCTCTGATGTTCATTCACCCCACCCTGGAGATTTGAGACCTGGCCCCACCCAACTTTCCGGCACACCCAAGCTGCTTTCTGTGGCTTTCTCATGCAGACCGCCTGCCTTGGCTCAAGCTGCAGACTTTCCTATGGTCTCTCAAAGGTTTGCAGAACCCAGACAAGCAGCATCTGGTTTGAGTGTGTCCTGTACCCCTGCTGAGCAACCTTAAGCCAGCACTAGTGGCAGCCGGCTTTGGTTTGCGGCCTGGCCTCTCAAGGCATTTCCAAGTACAGCATGGTGGCAAACATCTTCGGATTTCTTTCTGGCTCCTGCTGGGTGGCCCAGGGTGGGGCACAGGCTGTGGCTGAACTTGACCTACAGTGGATCCCCTCCAAGGTGGTCCTGCAGCCGAGCCCCCAGTGCCAGCTTCAAAATGAGCTGGAGCATCACCCAGCCGCCTCCAAGGATGACACACCCAAGAGGCAGATTGGGCAGGCACCAGAGTCCTGCTGAGGCAGATCCTGCTCTGTAGGGTCAGCCCCTGCACAACAACTCTTCCACTGTAGTCAAGGCCAGTCCTCACAACCAGTGAGCCCAAGGGTCAGTCCCTCCCATTGATGTACAATTATCAACCAAGGCTCAAGTACAAGAGAAGGGCACACACAACCCACACAAGGGACATACCTGGAGCACCTGGAGCGTGTGGTGACCAGAAAGACTGCACCATTGAACCCCACAGCACACCTACTACACAAGACCACTCTACTAAGACTGGAAGACACAGCAGCCCTACCTAATACATAGACACAAACACAGGGAGGCAGCCAAAATGGGAAGAGAAACACACATGTCCCAAATGAAAGAACAGAACAAAGCTCTAGAAAAAGAACTAAGTGAAATGGAGACAAGAAATCTACCAGACGTAGAGTTCCAAACATTGGTTATAAGAATGTTCAAATGATCTCTGGGACAACTTCAACAGAGAGATAGGAAGCATAAAAATGGAGATGGAAACTATAAAAAAGAACCAGTCAGAAATAAAGGATACAATAATGGAAATGAAGAATATATTACAGAGAATCAACAGATTAGATGAAGCAAAGGATTCAACAAGCGATGTAGAAGATAAGGTAGCAAAAAACATCCAACCAGAAGAGCAAAAAGAAAAATGAATCCAAAAAATTGAGGAGAGTTTAAGGGGCCTCTGGGACAATGTCAATTGAACCAATATTTGCATCATAGCAGTACCAGAAGAAGAAGAGAGAGAGCAAAAAACTGGAAATCTATTTGAAGAAATAATGACAGAGAACATCCCTAACCTAGTGAAGGAAATACACATACAAGCCCAGGAAATGCAGAGAGTCCCAAACAAGATAAACCCAAAGAGGCCCACACCAAGACACATCATAATTAAAATACCAAAAGTTAAAGACAAAGAGAGAATCTTAAAAGCAGCAGTGTTACCTTCAAGGGAGCCCCATAAGACTGTCAGCTGATTTCTCAACAGAAACTGTGCAGGCAAGAAGGGACTGGCAGGAAATATTCCAAGTGATGTAAAGCAATGACATACAACCAAGATTACTCTACCCAGCGAGGCTATCATTTAAACTAGAAGGACAGATAAGGAGTTTCCCAGACAAGAAAAAGCTGAAGGAGTTCATCATCACCAAACAAGGAATTACAAGGAATCTTGTATTACAAGGAATCTTGAAGGGACTTCTTTAAGATGGGAGGGGGGGTTAAGGATGGGTGAAAAGGGAAGGGACCAAAAAATACAAATTGGCTGTTATACAGTAGTCATGAGGATGTAGGGTATAGCTTAAGGAATATAGTCAATAATATTGTAATAACTAGGTATGTAATAACTAGGTATGTAATAACTAGGTAATATTGTAATAACTAGGTATATCTAGCCAGATAGGTTCTCGATCTATCAGGGTGATAGATGGGAATGGGGTTGGGGGCAGGGTGAAAAAGAAATACAAATTGGTAGTTAATACAGTATGGGGGAATATAATCAACAATGTTGTGAAGATCATGTAAGGTGCCAGATGGGCACTGGACTTATCAGGGGGGTCATGTCATAGACTGTTTAGATAGATGCCTGACCAATGCTCTATACACCTGAAGCTGAAGTAGAATAATATTGAATGTCCACTATAACTAAATGTATAGGTAGATATAGTCACGGGATGTGGAGTACAACACAGGGAAGATAGTCGATGGTACTGTAACAGCTATATGTCAGAGGGGTAGTAGCTTGTGGGAGAGAGTTATCACTTTATGGGGGGTTCAAATGTCTAACTGTTACGCTGCTGTGTACACCTGAAACTAATAAAAATAAATAAATTTTCTAAAGTGTAACTGTTCTTTGTCTATTATAGTCATTTTTTAATAATGGCCATTTTTTGCTAACATAATTAATAGTGAATGCAAATTTATTTTTAAAAACAGAAAGTAGTTTTTAAAATTTCCTTAGAAATTAATTTACTTCTAGCCAGTTTCTTTTTGAGAACTATGGTTATTGTTCAATCTCTAAATGAAATATAAAAACCAGCAAGGAAATCTTATAGTTCTAGGCAAAATCTGTTAACCTCTGGAAAACTCAGAAGTAAAATTGACCAGGGTGATGTACGTGGACCTATAATTTGCATTATACTCAAATCATAGGACATGGGTCTATAAAAATACCATGTTTAAGCTGTGACTCTAAATACCTTTGGTATAGATTCATATGTACATTAACATATTCTTTTTTGTATAGATTCATTATATATAATTACACATAACATATTATTTTTCTAAATAATAGGATAATATTCTTGGAAGAGTTCTGGAAGCACTAAGAAAATGAATGAAGTATTCTAACTTCTTTCAAGGATGATTTTAAGCGATATAAATAAGGTGAATTTTTTAAGCTAAAATTCTGACAATTATACTAGTGTAATTGACCATAAGTTTTTAAGGATTCATGTTACAGAATCAGAATCATCATAGGCCATCCCAGCTGGGAAACATGGCGGCTTCTTCTGTGGAGGTCCCAGTCCCACGCAGAGTCCAGTTCTGTGCTGCATATCGATTACTATGGGGACAAAGTGTAGAGTAGGAATTCATAACACAAGGGGTTAAAAACATTATGCTGAACCAAGAGGGTCTGTTTTTGAGAGTTGGTAGTTTGGTGGTTTGGGCTCTGCTGAACAGTTAGTAGCAATTGATTCTGTCTGTCAAAACACAGAAAACTTGACTGTGTGTAAAAACAGTATTGTTTTCAGAAACCACAAGTTTCTGAGTGATGACTCCACAGAAATGTTAATGAAGAGCTTTAATACTTCTCACCTATGTTTACTTTTCTATGGCCATTACATTGTGCAAAGTGCCGCTGAGTCATTATTTAAATAACCCAGTGACCTTAACACACTGTATGATCTCTAAAGTGCCTTCTAGATTCTAACTCTGTAGTCCGATGGATTGAGGGTTGCTTAGCCGAGGAATAGAGATCAGAGCTGCTTCATGAGCAGTGGGCTATTGCACAGCTGGGAAAGTGCCATGATCCTCATTTGAAGTCAGTAGAAGCATTTCATTTCAGGCTCACTATGGATTCCCATGGGAAGAAGAGCACCGCCAGGCACATCTTGCTTTAATGCAGGTACCACTTCTGGTATTGCAATTTATGTCTTGGCTTTTTTAGCTAGTTTCTTTTTGAGAACCTTTATTGATTCTTGCCAAGACTATCCCAATGTTCACAGCAGGAAACCTAAGAGAAGTGTGGAAATGAAAGCCCACGCATGTATGCAGGTGTGTTCCTGAGCACGACTGTCGCAAGGACCAAAAGTCAGTAAAACCTGGTATCGTCTGAGCACATAAAAGATGTGTTTATGAAGACGCCGTTGTGTGCTGGTCTGTTCCAGAAAGGGAGAAACCAGTCTGTATGTAGGTCAGGACTGTGAGATAAACCAAGTCTCTACTAATCCTATGAAGATAGAGATGGCTGGAAGGTGGTACGAGAACAAAGAGAAGTAGTGTTAATGTTTAGGAGAAAAAAATCCGAGTGAGAGTCAAGCTACCAGTGCTGCAAGCAGCCTCTTCATTATGATAGAAACTGATGCCTACTGATTTTTACATCTCAGGTAGAGCATGCATAGGTCCTGAGAGTAAATGAAGTCAATTTACTAATATTTAAATCAATGTACTGTGTTTCCTTCCCATTTTGATAGCAGGGTTATTTCTTCCTTCCATCATTTTCCAGAGAATGCCATCAACAGTCATGCCTTCTGCTAAGAAAATGATCTCTCAGGAGGGTGGGTCAGTGATGATGGTGACAGATGGACAAAGCTAAGAAGGTTCATCTTTCCCAAAACTTAGTGATGTCCCTTATGTTTCAAAGAACAGACTGGTACTAGGTATTTAAAAACATTTGACTACTTAAATCATAGATTTTCAGATGAAAAAGGTCAAAGAACTGAAAATGTTTTCACCAAGTTGAATTTTAGGAAACATCAGTTTTCAGTTTTAAAAAATATGTCCATTAGAATTCTAATTTTGATTTTTCCTTTTCCTCTGTTTTTGTAGCAACCTGAAGAATGCATGGATAGCCTTAGAGAAAATATTATTTATTACTTTTAACCTAAAAATAATATGTATTTTCCAGAGCAAGGAACATTATCTCGTCTGGGGAAATCATAGTTTACTGGGGACCTCAGGAAAACATTATTCTTTAAAAATAGAGAGTACTCAAGTTATTTAGCACCTTTAAAATTTTCTTAGAAGCTGTATTTTTTATAGAATGTGCATCTTACTTCATTTCAGTCCTGATTTTAATCTTTCTATGACATTAGCTTCATATCTTATTGAGTTTGCTTGCAGGTTGGTAAGTATTTCTGATTTCCCTTTTTCTTTTTCTTAATCAACATGTATTGAGGAGAATGACACTCTTACTTATTTAAAATAGTTAAATGGTATTCTCAAGGTATCACGAAAAACACAGGAAAAGAATAAAGTAGCTAAATAATAAAAACATTTATTTTAACTATATTTATAGATATAATAGTTTAGTGAAACTCATCTTATTTTAAAACAGTTTACAAAAATAATTAGAAGAATATATTAATAGCAGCTCTTAAATCTCTTTTCCCTGTTCATTCATTTCTATGAAATGATCGTTTGAAAGAACATGGTTGTTGGGGCTAAGAAGCATTTCATGTTGTTGGCATTTAACGTACCTAAACATTTGGCTACAAAATAAAAAGAATTGAACGTAGGATAATCTTCAACCATTACAAAAGACTATTTTAGGTTCCTCTTAACCTGACTGAAGGCTCTCAGCTTTCCTCAGTACACACTGGGAATGCAGGAGACATCGAAGTGACCCACACGTAGGCCTAGAAGAATGACAAGAAACACAACACAAACCAGGAGGAAAATAATGCATGCAGCCTGTTACTTTCTAGCTCAGAGACGATATTTTAGGAACTTAGATACCAACTCTTTTCCATAATTCCACCTACTTTTCTTTGCTCAGGCCTCCTGCAGAAGAGTTAACTCAAAGGAAATGATTCACTGTCTCAATTCTCAGCAATTCAACTAGAACAGGAATAATTTTAAAATCCTGAAGAAGTCCCACATGTTTTGAAATTATAAAAAATATGCTTCTGAATATATTCCAGTTATCAAAACCATATAGTTGATTCTAGAAAATACTTCTAACTGAATGAGGATGAATGGAACAGAATCCCCTTCCTATGCCAGGGAGGGCCATCTGAGACATCTGACAGCCAACGTCAGAGGTGAACATCAAAATCACTTCCTCTGATTATGTTCCCCATATGGTGCCAGATGGGCACTGGACTTACCAGGGGGATCACGGCATAGACTGTGTAGACGCCTGACCACTGCGCTGCACACCTGAAGCTGAAGTAGAATAATATTGTACGTCAACTACAATTACATATATACATATAGTCACAGAATGTGGAGTACAGCATAAGGAAGATAGCCAATTGTATTGTAAAAGCTATATATGATGTCAAGGGGTAGAGCTTGGAGAGGGGTACCACTTTGTGAGGGATGTAAATGTTTAACTATTATGTTGCTTTGTACACCTGAAACTAATACAATAATAATAATGATAATAATAATAATAATAATAATAATAATAATAATAAATCATTTCCTCTAAAAGCAGTACAGGTGAGACAGCCCGGACACCAGTCTTCTTAAAACGATAGTGAATTTCTGGCCAGTGTGCAGGAAGAGCAAAGCATACAGCTTAGGAGGACGACAGCAGTGCTACTCTCACATGACCTGAGTTCATACATAGGACATCTAAGACAACAGACTTAAGAAGCCTTTCACAGGATGGCTGCATGTAAACCTCCATTCGTAATGTAACAACACATGACATAATAACATGACATACAGTACATAATTTAGTAACATAGTAAGTGTGCCATATATTAAGGAATATGAAATCTAGAAAGCCACCCCCGATCAGACGTATTTCTGTTTTTCTGGTAAAACATGCAAACGCTCATATTAAGTGGGATACAGCTAAGCCACAAAGAGCCCTCAGTTAATTTTGCTGCCAAATTACCCCAGCTTTCATGGAAATAACTGTTTTCGTACCTTCTTTGTGGGTGTCATAGTTGCAGGAACATAATCTGTACCTGCTTCTTGAAGTTACTCAGTTGTTTACACTCTGGGACCCAGCTCACATGCCATGAATGAGGACACGTGTGCACTGGGCACCTGCACATCCTAGATTCATATGTGTGTACCAGGCTCAGGAGAAAGGATGTTTATTGCAGCATCATGTTTGAGCCATACGGCAACAGAGCAAAACTTCTACCAATAATAAAATGGATAAATTAACAGTGTTATTTCCACCCCCGAGAGCACTGCACAGAGACACAAATGACAGACGGTCAGTCACACATAACCATGTGTAGCAGCCGGGCAAAGGGCATGTTTTCTGTTTTCTCTATCCACACAGCCTCTCTCGGCGACCCCCAGTTTTGGGGTTTTGGGTATGACCTGCTGATCTGCAGATGCATATACCATTCTCCTCAATTTCACATTGCATTCTCAGCCATTCTTTTGAAATGTTCACTTAGCAGCTCATGTTTCAGCAAAATAATCACAGACACCCCCCACACAAATCTATTGGAGAAAATGTTTGTTTTGAAGGAGCTAAAAACTCATTGAGTCACTTTCAGCTATCATCTGCTTTTGGTCATTTGACAAATATTTTATGGGATTCTTTCTTGAAACCTTAAGAAGTCATCTACTCCTTTATGCTGAAAAAAGAAAACAGAAATGCTTTATTTCCCTGCAAAATAATGTTATGGATGATGATTTGTAGTGAAAATAGCATTGTTGAAAAAGAAATGGATGTAAAATGACTGACTTATATATAGCGTTTCATGAAAATAGAATCTTTCAGAAGATGGGATTGAATTTACAAATATTAAAAGAACAGGAAGCCAGCTAGAAAGAAGCATTGACATGAACTATATATAAGTAAAGAATGGAATTTCATTTTAAAATGAAGTAAGAAAAAAAAAGACATTTTCCTTGCCATTGAGATACATCTTGTGACATAATGAGAGCAATACTTGTAGGACTGGAGACGATGAAGAATGGCAACAAAAAATACCCCTGCTGAAACTTATAATACTTCCTGCTACTGACACCACCTCACAATTAGCACAAGAAACACTATTAGTTCTGAGATAATTTCATGTACCTGAAAACATGGGCTATGCCTTGTGAAGTTCCTTTAAAAAGATTTTTCAGGGTCATTCTGAATTTTCTTTCTCATCTTCTTATTGGGAAACATCTTATCTGTTGCCTTCATTTCCTTCCCTGAATTCTCAACATATCAAAGACTGAGGTTTTCAATCCTTTTTCATTTCTGTTTCTTAAAACTTTTCTATAGTGTCCAACAACCAGAAAGATTATCAAGAAAAACAACTAATGTTTGAGACTAGTTTACAAAATATTGTCACACTCAATAGCAAAATGGCATTCTGGTTATTTATTATGTACTCCATTTTGTCATGTTTACTACCATTTCATTAATGAGAACAACAGGCTTGAAGAAATTAAGTTACTTGCCTAAAATTATATTAAAAAGTAAAGAGGATAAGCCTGGAACCACTTGCTTAAGATTATTTAATGCAGTTTGGGTTAGGAAACAAACCAAAAACATGCTCATTTTCCTCACACTATTCCTTTCAGATATATTTAACTTTGTAAATTATTTCAAGATGCCTTCCATTCTCTTACTTGCACATTGGTACTTAATATGATTAGTCAATTCAAAGCATTTTCACTCTTTTTTTCCCACTATCTCCTGAAAGTCCCCGTAGGACTCCTCACTCCAGAGGTTTCAAGGTCAACATTTGCTTCCCCGAAAAGACCTTCCTGAACCCCCCCCCCCCATGAGGTATGAAATCTCTGGGTTCCATAAATCACAGCAGGTCTGGAGGAGCGGGGCTGGGACTTCCCTTTCATGCACTTGATTTCCCCCTAGTAGTCCAGATAGGAGCAGGTTAGAGAAGGGAAAGCCTGAGCTTTGAAGCCATTTCTCTTTCAGTTCAGAATCCCATAAGCGTCAGCTGTGCAATCTATAAAATGGGCAAGGGTTGCCCACATGTATGGACTTTTGAGCGGCATAAGTTCAGATAAATAAAAATCGTGTTTCAGTAAGCAGTGTGTTCAGCAAATTATAACTGTCTTCTCCTCTCCTTTGGGGTGTACGAGGCTCAAAGCCACTCTTGTCTGCCTTCCCACCTCGCCTCGGCTGTCCCAGACCCCATTGAGGTGTCTGCCCTGGTTCCTGACTAGACTTAGATGGAGGCTTTGGAACTAAACTTGAGGGAAGTGCCTGGAACCTGGGAACACCTGACAGGAAGAAGGCTTTCTTTGGCTATCCTTGAAATCCTGCCACGAATGGATCTGTCTGGATGGGTTTACCACTTCAGCCAACATTCATGAATCACCCAAACTGAGTTTGCTGATATTCTGTTATTGTACTAGCAGAGAGATTTCACACAACAAATCCAAGAGCTAAAAGTTGTTTCCTTTGGGTAAAGAATATTCTGTTTTTTCAATTTCTCTTTGGAAATTTATTTCTCTTGAGACCTTTTCGATTTTTTTCTGTTGTTTACTTCCATATCCAAGCGAGGTAAGGCATGTCTATCTGCAGATCCCGAGAAATGTTGAGTCAGGTAACTAACACTTTTGTCATACTCACAGGGGACCGGCCAGCTGTCACAGATGACTGCCCTGGGAACTGATAAACACTACCTACTCGCCTCAAAATATTGCTCAGTGTGACTCAAAGATAGGTGATGAACAGTACCTCCCCGACGCTGGCCGGCTGGAGTTCCCTCTAAGGAGAGGACTTCAGTCTGTTCAATGTGTGATGCGCAGCTCAGCGGACACACTGTCATTCTAGAAGGAGTGAGCCAGCGTCTGACTGCCCACTCGGTGTCGGCCACTACCTGCTCCCATCCCGGGTCGCTGCTCCCACAGGGGCACAGGAGTGCACCCCCCTCACCAGGTGTGCTGCCCTCAGCAGCAAGAGTGCCCACTCGTGCCTCAGCCCACCCTCTCCACCGCCAGCCTTCAAAACCCTCTCTCTTCCCTTTCCGAGGTCTGTCTTTGGCTGTTAATGTAATGTCACTTTCCATGGAGAGGGACACTGAAGGGCATTTTCCACCTTACTGATGTCCCCAGATCAGGACTCTTGGCCTTAACTCTTTCCATGCCATAGCTTCACTTGAACCATCTGCTTGGCACCAATTCCCACTGCTGAGCTTGTCGGTGGGGCGCGGCCACACAGCCTGTGTCACTGCAGCTGCAGCCTGGGCCGTAGACCGTGTCCCCACTCTGGGCCTGTATGCCCATATTCATATCCCCCGACTCACCTCCTCTGTGTTCTGTCCTTCTCCTGCCGCCTGCTGAGGCACTGATCCTGAGTCACACCATCTGTCCTCTTCATGCTGAGCTTGGCACAGGATTGTGACTCCAGCAGGATTTGGGGAACCAGTGGAAGCTGACCAACACAGTGACGACCACAGCCTAGAGTCACCGCAGGTGCAGCTGCAGCCGTGCACCCTTGGTGGTGCGTGTGAGCCCGCGACAATCTGCAGGCAGGACTCCCATGTGTCCCCTTACTGTGCTGTGGCCTGGCCTTCCCTCCTGCACCTCTCACCTGCCCACACGGTGCTTCCCACCCAGCCCTGCTTCACAGTATCTGTCCCCCCGGGGTCCCGTGTCCTACAGAAGAGACAGACGGGTCAGCCCTGCCACCTGCTGCCTAAGAATCCCATTGCCCTACGGAATTGTCTCATTTTAAAAAACTTATTCCAGCTGGTTCCAAGACTTCCAAGCCTCCATTTTACAGTCCCCATCAAATGAGGAAGTATAAAGTGAATCAATTCAGAGAAAAATACATTCCAGATTCCCACTGACACAATAACGGTAGGCTCTGTTACATAAATTCAAAGGAAGAACCCACATCCCGGAAGGAAATGCTGAAGATGTGTAGTTCTTCTGTGGGTCAACACGAGGACCTCACACTTACATGAGCCACGGTGGCAACCTACATTGTTAGATTTCAGAGTTTATCCCAAATGTTCCGAATTGTGGGGTAAGTAATACCTGAGGGCAGAATTTTAACTCTTATTTTCATTTGATTCACTTTGGAAGAGATTAGTGAAAAGGAAGGAAGATAGCCCTGCTGTCCAGCTCTTTTGCATGAGGTTCTGGGGAAAGGGTTTGATTCTGTGCTTCTATCCTTTGCTGGGTGTCATGACCAGCACCGACTCCCGTAGAAATCCTCCCCCCAGCGCTCTCTGTCTCACGTGAGATGTGCCTGGATGTGTCCCTATGCTTGTGTGCCGCACGCAGACACACGTCCTCCAGCCTTGACAGGGTACGGAGGGCAGACTGAGGAAAGCCACCCAAGTGGTGTCAGGAAAGCAGGTGTCTGGCAGTCATTGTCTTTGGGGAATCAATGACTATGTGAGTATCTGCAGAAGAAATCGTAGTTGTACAGATCTCTACGTGTCCGAGATGAGCTTAGCCAGGCATAGTCACTCAGCGTGAAAAGAAAAAGGAATTTATATTTGTTGAGTGATAGGCACTTAGAAAGTTCACACTCAAAATGGCGGCATCTACCATTGTTCTGCCTGTTTCTAGAGACACAGGATAAGGTCACAGTCTCCTCCAACACATTCAAGTCCCAGAGCTCTCACATCCCGAAGACGAGCTCTTGGCAGTTTCGTGCACACAGTTTTAGCTTTCGAATGAGAAATAGCAAAGTAAACATAGCCGTGTTTTATGAATGAAAACATAACCTGCTCAATTTAAAAAATAATCAGTTTTGAGAACTGAAGCAGGTGTTTGGATTCTATGTTGATTTTCATGCTGTTTTTGCAAGAATGGAGTGAAGAAACACAGTAGGGAGAAAAAAATTTACTTTTCATATTATAGGTACAGAATACCTCATTATCTTAGGTACTTAAAATATAAAATTGGCTAAATCAAAACAGAAAGATTTTTTACATTCCAATGTGGAAATTCTAAGAATTTATTAAAATAAATTAATATTTTAAATGATAAGTTTACAGCTTGACCTAGTGTAATGTGCACTTAAGCCACACTCAATGAAATATGCATGATTCATTTACATACTTACACAGGCAAAATACTTCCCTTAATTAGGGCTGCTCTATTCTCTTAACAATTGTACTTGCCATATTGTGAAGTATATCCATTTATTATGAAAGAAAACTCATATTAAATTTTAATAGGACTACTGCTTTTCATTATTTTAAGTTCAAACCTATTATTTTAAAAGATTTACCTGTGTTGGTGTTTAGGGAAATAACAGAGCGATTTGTAATTGAACTCCATTTTCCATAATGAAAACATTTGTGGGTGTTATTTATTACAAGTAGATACATTTTTTTAAAAATCTAATTTTTTCCAATTTTCTTATTTGTGAATCCAAATGAAATTGGCTCTTTACTATGAACTAAGTCTTCTATTTTTAAATTCTGCAGGTTTATATAGTCAGTAGGTACTAATTAGTAATTGCTGATGATAAAGAACTAAGCATCTTAGTTAATTGTCATCTCCTATTAATCACCATCTTATTTTTATCAGACATCAGGACAGAATTGTTCTCAGATGTGGGCATGAAAAATGCATAATTCACTTCTAGGAAAGGAAAGGGAAGTATTTAGCCATTCATGCACTCATATGTTAATGTTACAAATATACATAAACTCATATATATGTTTACGATAAGAGAAATACAAAAGTAGAAACAAAGATTTTAAAAATTAAAGCATTCAGGACATAGAGATAGTCAACAGACATATGAAAAGATGCTCAACATCACTAATCATCAGAGAAACGCAAATAAAAACCACAATGAGATACCACCTCACTCCTGTCAGAATGGCTATCATCAATAAATCAACAAACAAGTGCTAGTGAGGATGTGGAGAAAAGAGAACCCTTGTGCCCTGCAATCCTTAGTGGGATTGCAGATTGGTGCAGACACTATGGAAAACAGCATGGAGTTTCCTCAAAAAATTAAAAATAGAACTAACTTATGACCCAGCAATTCCACTCCTGAGTATTTATCCAAAGAAATCCAAAACACTACCTTGAAAAAATATATGCACCCTTATGTTTACTGCAGTGCTATTCATAATAGCGAAGATATGGAAACAACTGAAATGCCCATCAGTAGACGATTAGATAAAGAAGAGGTGCTACATATACACGATGGAGTATTACTCTGCCATAAAAAGAATGAAATCTTACCATTTGCAACAACGAACGGACCTAGAGCGTATTATGCTCAGTGAAATAACTCAGGCTGAGAAAGACAAATACCATATGATCTCACTTATATGTGGAATCTAAAGAACAGAACAAACAAACAAACAAAACAGAAATAGAGATACAGAGAACAAACTAATTGCTAGATGGGACGGGGGTTGGGAGGATGGGTGAGAAAGGTGAAGGGATTAGAAAGTACAAATTGGTAGTCACAAAATAGTCATGGGGATGTGAAATACAGTATGGGAGATATAATCAATAATGCCGTAAAGATTATGTAGGGTGCCAGATGGGCACTGGACTTATGGGGGGATCACTTCATAGATTATATAAATGCCTGACCACTGCGCTATACACCTGAAAGTAACATAAAATAACATTGAATGTCAACTAAAATACAAACATCGTCACGGGACGTGGAGTACAGCATAAGGAACAGAGTCAATGGTATTGTAACAGCTGTATACGATGTCAGAGGGGTAGTAGACTTGGGGGTTATCACTTTGTGAGGGGTGTAAATGTCTAATCATGTTGATTGTACACCTGAAACTAATAAAAATTTATTTAAAAAAACTTTAAAAAAAATTAAAGCATTCCAGGGTTGTCCAGAACCCAGCACGTCCCACTGGGTACCTCAAAGTCGCTTCTTCTGTTTCTCATCTTGTGTTTTGCCACGTGTACTGTGTACCTGAGACAAAAATCACTTTCTGCAGCCCCACACAGCTTACAACTTCTTGTCCCTACATTTTTGCTTCTACTGTTTTTTATGTTTTTGTGAAGGCCTATCTATTATCCAACAAAGTTGGGATTGAAGCCACTTTTTTCTGAAGACTAACCTAACTACATGTTTTGTTTTAAACTATTTAGAGGGCTTTGGTACTAAACGTCGTCCTCACCCATGGACAGCTTTGTACCGGAGGCCTTTCTGCGTGCGTTTCTTACCTTCCTCAGAGTAAGTGAGAGAGGGCGGCTGGCTGGCCTGTACACTTGGGGGCAGGTGTGTGGGGCTTCAGGGAATAGTGAGGTCAGTTACACGGGAAGGCCCGCGTGTCTCCTTCACAGCATGTGTTGCTGGTAGCTGGAATCTCAGATACCAAACGACATTGGACTGTTTTCTCAATAATAAAAGAATGGCTACACGTAACTCAATGCAGTTTTAATCATATGTATGTTTTAGTACTATATTTAAAACGAATCTGGTAGTTATCATAATAAATATTGATAAAGTTACACTTACCAAAATGCCAACTGTGTTGATATGTCTTGCTAACATGCACTGCTTTCACTAAATTTGGTTAGAAAATTGCCTTTCATGAAAGCCATATGCTAAAAATCTAATGTCTCTATCACAGGTTACTACCAGGTGACCATGGGCTATTTCACAAACACACTCTGCGATGTACAAGCTAATCAACAAACAGCAAATAGTAGGGAACCGACACATTGTGACAGTTTGAGTCTTTACCACACATTCCTGCGCCGTCCAAACCTGAGGAAGCCATCTGAGCTGTGCACAGATCAGCTGGCTCAGTTTCTGTCACTGTAGTAACGCGACACAAACTTCCTCTCTGGCTGGGATGAGGTGACAGGCAATTAGCTCACGTCCGTCATTACAGAGACACGGGAGCGTATTACCCACTGTGACTGAGATGCATGTAATGATGACCAGACGAGCGAATCCAGCTCAGCCAGGACAAGAGCGGTACAGGCAGGGTTTCCGGGCTCGCAGGCAGCCCTGCCTCTTCGCCACGGGCTCTCTGGAGTCACACAGCTCCCCTACGGCCGGCGGGCCTTCAGAACTGGAAATGTACTTCTGAGTCACAGACGGGGCCAGACAACCTGGTGTGCATTGGTTTGCTCTGTTTAAAAACACTAAGTCCCACAGAGAAACCAGATTTTCTGAAGGGGCTACAGCTCTCTGTTTAATGAAGAATATAAACACGAATGCATTCCTTTCGCTATTCTGAGAATATTGATTAGGAAGCTCTTCTTTTCCATATATATATATATATTTATTTTTCTATTATTATAAAACTGCAACACTGACATCCAGTGTTTAGTAAAATTAACGGCAGGTCGTCCCCGAGGGCAGCCTGACCTCACATTTGGAACAAAGATGTCTATGCTTACTGTTACAGAAGGACAGGGACACAGAAATGTGCTAGTTGTTCAAAGTGGCCTTTAACTTGGGAGGACTGTCACCAGGCACACAGATGGCACCTGCTCAGTTGCTGTTCACACGGAAAAAACTTCCCTGGAAAATAAGTACAGCTGTCGTTATTCAGGGGCTCCATCATCGTGTATGGAGAAATCGCTCCTGATTTAGTAAAAATAAACTACAGAAACTCATAAATTAATTCAGTGACATTATAGAATACAGTCAGTTAGTAAAAATCGATTATATTTCTATATACCAGTAAATATTTGGAAAGTATACTTTTTAAAATACCATCTTCTCTGGTACAAAACTGAATAACCGGAAATGAATCTAAATAATTGCTAAGAAAAATTAAAAGACCTAAATAAATGAAGAGAGACGTTTTCATACTTGGAAGAAAGCCTCAGTAAGACAGAGCAGTAGGTCTAGACACAGAACCACGCGTGTGTGTGGTCACCTGATTTTTGCCGTAAGTGCCAAGGTAATTCAATGGAAAACAGCCAGGTTTTTGAACAAATGGTGCCAGACCACCTGCTACCGGTATGGAATAAATCATTAACCCTGACCCCAAGTCACTCCACACGTAAAAACCGACTTTTAATATTTAACTCTTTAATTCATCTACAGGGAAAGCTGTGATTGTTAAGAAAGAAGGACAAACAGACTTCCCCGTCTATTTGTAAGCAATTACTCTAATACTATTTCTCAAGTAAAATTTTCTGTCTCACTGATTTGTGATGGCAAGTTTTTGATAGATATTAAATTATTGTCTTGTGGGGTCTGTTTCAGGACTACTCAATTTCTTTTTAAAAAGTTACTTGTACCATACTTTTTGAAAAATATTTTTTTTCAATGGTTTACTATCTAACAGTGAATTGGTTTCTTTTATGTCTTTGAAGAACCTGCAAACACCATGAAATTTGGGGTTGCGTCATTGACTTTTTGTATCCTGGTGTAGTTTGCAATTGTTAGGTGTCACATTGTTTAAAAGATCTTTACAATTTTTTTTTAATTCCCTTTTCAATTTTCCAGGTAAATTTTCAATTTTTGTCACACGTCACTATCAAGAATGAACAGAAACCCAAATGTATTTTAGAAATTGAGTAACTGTACTTTTTTGGTATGCTCGATTTAAAACTTAAACAGTATTTATGTGAAAATGAGCAAATCTTTTTTAGATTTTTGCTTGCAAATTTTTATCCTGAGTGTTTTAAATATTTTTCCTCTGAAAGCTTGTCCAAAATGCTTAGGAAACATTTTGGTCTTAATACAAGGCTAATTTAGCTTCTAAGTGTAATTATTGGACCCCAATTAAACTTCATTATGAAATAAATTGAAAATATTTCTATCTGGCTTTATTGATCAGTCATTCAGTCGGATGCCTTCTGTCTTGCCTTTTAAACTCACTAACTTATTGTCAAATTATGTGCATAGTTAGAGAAGCCTGTACAGAAAGAAATTATCAAGTGCTAGTAATTCATTGGAGAAATGCTTCTCGAAGGAGAATTTGAATGCACGGTCTGGGATAAACTGTTCCCAAAAGTCATTATGAAACGTGGACAAGTTTTCTACTTAACTATCAGTGTCTCCAGGATCTATTTCCCCCTTAATTGTCCCTGGACCCCACACAGGGCAGTGTCCGCGGTCTGTGGGTGCTGTTTCTCAGGCTGCCACCAGGTGCCGCTGTTTAAATGGGGAATTTCGTTCGGGGCTCTGCGGATTTCTTTGTCCCAGTTCTTAACGTGGGCTGTGACATGGATCTTCAAGGCACGCGATGCCCCTCTCTCAATCGTGAGCTTGGCCCAGCATACACCCGACTTGGGACCCCAAATCCACAGAACTGCTTTGATGAGTTCCTCAATTTCCTAGCCCAGCAGTGTTGGGCCAGGTCGGAACCCAGCACTGTCTCCTTGGGAATCTAATGGTTACGCGCTAATCTAGTCAATCCAAGTCCCAAACTAGCTGTTCCCTTCGGGACAGTCCTCAGCACCCACTGTGGGGGCTTTTCTTTTAAATCATCCAAACAGCAGATCTCCTTACTCCTGTCTCCACACACAGTCACCGGGCTTCCCAGGAACTTGCAGAGCCACCGAGGCTCCCCAGGGAGATGCCCCCGGTGCCACCAAGGTGCTCCGCGCCCAACCTGGCGGCAGAAGCTCGCGTCCTCGGGCCCCCGTGAGCTGCAGCCTCCTGCCCGCCCAGGGCAGCCTGACAGGGAGGAAACCGCAGCTGGGGCCGCCCCCCCCCCGCAGGGGCACCCTGCAAACTCCCCCCAGCCCACGTTGCCCTGGGCGTGCAGCAGAGGCATTGGAACCACTGCAGAACTTGGTGACCAGAAGACATGAAACACCCCTTGGGGACCGTTAACACCGCGGAAGAAGACGTCACATGGCAGAGCTGCGCTGCGAATGAAGCCGACAGCAACCTGATGGGAACAAGCCTACTGTGTACTCAGAGCCGCCACAGGCTGCCGCGGCCCCCACCCTCACCTGCGTTCAGCAGAGATGCCGAGGCAGGCAGAGGGCCGGGCTTACAGGAAGGCACGTCCGCGGTGGCAGGGTGGCCCAGCTGGAGGCTGCTGCCTGCGGACTGCAGAGGGCTTCCTGCAAGGGGCGTCCTCATGCTTGCAGACCGTGCTCCCTCGGCTGCCTCAGGCTGGTCCAAAGTTGGAAGCAGGGGCAGCATTTGGGAAGCTGGCAGCTCCTGATCAAGTCCTGGTCATTTGGGTCCATCCTCACAGGAGTTATTGTTTGGCTTCCTGGATTGTTTTTGCTACAGACAGAGGTCTGACTTCCAGCTGGCTGGCTCCCTGGGCGGGTGACTTACAGATAACCGTTGGTTTCTTGAGCTGGTGGTTTCTGGGCTGCAGGTTGTGGGTCAGTCTCCAAAAGTACTGCTAGCACTTCACAGGTATTAGGAAAAGTAGGAATTTTCAAGGGTGCCTACCTGATATATACAATTTCTCAAGAAAAAGCTAAATCATTATTCTTTTGATTACATTTTGTCTTTTGCTTTTAAAAGTAGTCTTTTCATTTTGGGAACTAATTCTAGAAAAATATTAATATTTAAGTCCTACAAATTGCATGTAATCATAATTAATCATAGACATGAATAGTACCCCACACTCAACCTTTTTATTTTTAAGCAAATTATAGCATGAATGAACCAAGAGCACAAATCCACCCTTCTCGCTTTGAGAGGTCTTTCTTTACTGACTGACTATTCGTGACAACGTTTTCATACCTTTCAGCCGCCTCTAGTCATGCATTCTAGCATGACCTGGCAAGCAAAGCAATGAATAATGGAAAAGGAGCTAGATCTTACTACTACATTTTCAAGACTTTAATAATGTTGCCACAAAATCCATGTACAAAAGCGTCTAAGTTTATTTCCAGCGGAGAAAACTTGCAAAGCAAAGGTTTTCGCCACCCAGTCTCCCCTGACTGGGGAGGAGGGACTGGCGTGGAGAACGTTTGTGCTGGACCGTCTGGGCTGTGGCCGCAGCACAGCGTCCACACTGCGTCCACACTGCGGACCAGGCGGCCGCAGGCTCCCAGGTGCCAGTTGGGGGGATGACCTTCAATCATTCTGACTACAGTGGGACTGGAATTGGCGGTCTTGGGGTGAAAGCCTCCGTTCCTCACCCCTGCCGCCCAGCACCACTTCTGCCAGGTTGGATGGTAATTTCAAAAATAACACGGTTTGAGTTTCCTGTCTGTTGCCCTTTAGCTCGTGTTCTTTCTTTTCTCCGCGCATTGAAATGTCTTTGCTATTGTTTCTCACACCTTTGATACACATGCCGGCCTTTCTTTCAGGAAAGACTCGAGGTCATCATCGCGCAGACCTGAGTACAGGCCTCTGTCCACTCCTCACACTGGCCAAGGCGTCAGCAGGGCTTTGAACTACACCTGGTTTCACTGACTGTTATGTCGAACGGTAACCATGGCTTAGGCATGTGCAGTGATTCCCACACGGCCTTTCGCCTTTGACCCTGGGAAGGCACCTCAGGAGGGCGGCCCCACTCGCGAACGCTCTCTCGTGGACCAGTGTGGGGCAGGGTCTGGGCGGCGCGGACTCTGTGCTCAGCCACCTCCACGGGGGCTGAGAAACAAACGCGAGGCCCCGTGTGATTCGCGCCCAGCGCTCAGGGGCAGTGTCCACTGTTTGCTACGAGGTGGCGCGGGCCCAACCAGAAAGTCTCCTGCAGCATCACCGCCCAGGCTGCAGTCTGTCCTCCCACTGTCCACCCTGCCTGCCCACGGGGGTCGCCGCAGGCACTCACTCTCCAGGTTTCCCTGTTGGCTTTTGACACTCGGTCCATTGCTATCCGCTCTTCCAAGGACTCTTCTAGACCACCAGCGATGGGTATAATCAATCAGTGACTCGCGTGAAGACTGAACTCGGGGTTTCTGTGCTAATTATTAGCTAACTAATCCTTGGATTCACACAGATGATGTTTGCAAGTGGAAGACCTTCCGGCAAATGTCTCTATTTGGCATGTCATGGCAGGTGCTAACTCTCTTGAAAGCCATTTGTCCCCCAAGTATCATTTATTTCATATTTATGCATTCTCCAGAAGCCATATGAGTCAAGTTTACCACATCTTTCGTTATATGTATTTCCATACTGGATATCAGCTCACAGAATATAGACTTTTCAAGGTCTCCAGGAGATTCAAAAAAGGACCTCAACTTTGGCACATGCCTGTGTCTGGGTGTCTCTCCAGAAATGCCCCCTTGTGAGGAGAGTGCTCAGAACTGCCATGAGCACAGAGCAGTGGCGTGTGGTGTGTTAGAATGACGCTGGGACAGTACGTCAAAGCCACATGACTCTGATCATTATTACCAGGTGAATTGCCGCTCCCCTCTCCTGACTGGTAACTAAGGAAGTCGGAAGTGTGGCTTGCCCCGTACTTACCGGCCTGTCAGATCCGTTGTGTTAAAATGCAGTGGGCTCCAGCTGACCTCCAGGACACTTGTCGCTGTGAGAACAGTAAGCTGCGTTCTGCCCTCCTCATCTGTCCATGTTCTTTCAGGTGAAAGTTGATTCAAGGAAAGTTATTTTCACATGAACCTACATCTCCATTTTTGGGGAAACTTTTTCACTCATTTTCTCGTTCAATAATATAAATTGGTGCCTGCAATATGTCAGGCATGTGTCCAGGCGCCAGGGATAAAACAGTGCGTGACAGAAATGACCTCTTTCTTTGTGGAACGTTTCAGTTGATGGAGGACAAATACGCACAAGTTGACAAAATGTCATAACATCTATGAAAGAAAGAACAAGATGCTGAGAGGACGCAGTGAGGAAATGACAGTTTCGATGCAGGAAGGCGAGACGACACCTGAGGAATAGCACTGAACGCAGGTGTGCAGCACGGTGAGTGTGGGGAACGCGCCATGCAGAGGAATCAGACGGTGCAGGCAATCTGAGGCGGGAAGAACTGGGTGCCGTTCAGAAGCTGGCAGATGGTCTCGACGGCAAGCATGGAAGGGAATGACGTAGTCGGTCCTCAGAGGGCTGGGTGGAGGTCAGGTCATGTGACGCCCCATGGTATGTGCTGAGGGGCTTGCACTGTATGAAAATGGAATGAATCATGGCCGGATTTAAGCACAGCTGTGATATTATCCAACTGTGCTATAAAACCTCCTCTTCAGCGGACATTCTGGCAGGATCATATATGCCAATGTTCTGGTGGAACATGGAGGGCTCACAGGCCACGGTGGGAGTCCCAAGGTGGCGACTTCTCCAGGGGCGCTGCCACAGGCTGCTTCGGTGGCAGTCGTGAGGGAGGGCAGAGAACCGAGTCGAGAACAGAGAGAGAAACAGGGTAGCGATGGATCTGAAGCGGAGGGTGTCAGCAGGCCAAGCTCGACCATGACGTGCAGGCAGCACCATGGACAGCGGTGTCACTGCCGGGTCGTGGGAACACCTGTGAGGGGAAAGACGAGGGATTTCATTTTGGACCCGCCCATTGTGCTTCATTGCGTGTGTGTGTCGATTGTGTTGCTGCTGTTCTGCTTTTCTTTAGTTTGTTTTCATGCCAAGCTTGAGGTAGGCGTTGAAGATTTAAGGATGAGGAATGGAGTCCAGTCTCTCACATTAAGGGTTTTGCGATCTCAAGTTGATCCAAAGACTTTCCAGCTAAGAGAGGAGTAGAAACACATAAACAACAAACCCTGCTCTCGGGCAAAATGGGGCCACAGTAGAGAGAGGCTGGTAGGTGGTTGAAAGAGGGCTCTGGATGCAGATGGGCGGGCTGGAGATCCAGCTTTCTGTCCTCGCTGGTGATGGCGCGCAATCTGGGTCTGTTAACACATATGTAAAATGGAAATAATAGTTGTAAGGGGTACATTAATGCCTGTAAAGTACATACCGTGGTATTTTGAACCAAGTTAGCATTGAATAAAGGTTAGTTGTTATTTTCATGATGTGAGCAGAAGGGCACAGGGACACTGAGCGTGGGGAGAACCATCAGGTTGGTCATGTCCCCTAAGACCATGGGTAGCACTCGTGGTCTGCACTGCAGTCACATTTTCTGCGGTTCTGACTTCTGAGATTGATATTGTCCTTGTGTAACTTTTGTCAATATAATTGGCATATATGATCCTGCTTTCATTGCTCCTCCATTTATGTGTTTTCCTTTTTAGCTTTGTTTATCACTGTGTGGTTTATGACTTCCAGCTGCACAATTTTTGCAAGCTTTTTAAGGTCAAATAGTATGTCATGTGCCTCCCAGTTTCCTTTACAGCTCCCCCAGCAGCAATGTCTTACTCACAGGAAGTAGCCAGTAAACACCCTTTGGCTGATTAGCACCGAACAGAACAACTCCCTCGGGATACACACAGAATCCCCTTGAGCAATCAGTCAGTAATTACCACTGTCTTATACAAGCAGAAACTTAGCAGTATTGATGAAAGATCTTTTTTTCTTTTAAACGAGAGAACACTAAAGTGAAAAATTGCTTGCCGAGGAATTGTTTCAGAGACCTCATGGAGACGCTTACAGAAACCCCGCAGCATATCAGGGAACAATGTGGTCATTGAGTTAAGTTACAAGTGGTAACCCAATTTTTACTTTTCCTGTGATTTGAATACCTACTCTTAGCTCCTATGTGTGGGTTAGAAGTTATATGTGACTGTTAAGTGCCACCTTCAGTGAAAGCTATTGCAGTAGGATTGGGATGAAAGGAAAAAGAGAGACTGGTAGCTTGTCAAAGATAGGTTCTTCACCCCTGTCGTGTTCTAGCAATGTGACAGCCAGGGTTCTAAAGTGGCTGGCTGACACATCTGTTAGGAGACCTTGAAAAGATCCTGCCTGAAAATATACATATCCAAGTATATATTGAATTATATGAGAATACTCTTCAAGGAAACTCTTAAAGAGCAGTAGATATCTTACCAACTTTCTCAGTTTCTAGAGCAACGAACACTGTCTAACATACAGACATTGAACCTGTCGACAACAAATGGGGATAGCACATGGGGATACTTGACATTTCCATCCTTTCAGGAGATCGCTCAGCAAAGATGTCATGATAAGTCAGGGTACTGAGCCCACCTAACACTCACACATGCTCAGTTCAGGATTTTGTCCATTTTTAGGAAAACAACAACCAACCTACAGTTCTCAAGTACAGTCTTCCTATGCTCCCTCCATTGTTTTTAGATAGCCCCCTATTCTGATTTATTTTCACTGCCAGATCTGTGTTTTGAGCCTTTCACAGTTTACACTTGGCTGCTGATAGTCTGAATGTCTCCCTCTCGAATGCTCATCCCTCCTGGCACTGACGCACCCCTCCATCCTGTGACATCACAGAGTTACCTGCACACTTAGTTGTCTCCCTTACATAAAATATGGATGCTGCACTGAATCTCGAGTCTCGATCATGAGACATGGTACGTGATACCCTATTCTATCTTATGGGCCACAACACAAAGAACAATGAATGAAAATCGTTTGAATAAATCAGTGGACGAATACATTCTCAGACTAATTACATGCAAAATAATGATGAATGTGAAGGTGAAGAGCTTTTGGACTTATAAGGGGCAGCAATTAAAGGACCGGTTTTTAAGAGTGAATATAGAGACTATTAAATAATTCTTATTTTTATTTCAGTAGTAGCATTTTCAGTGTAAGAGGAATTCTGGAACGATCATTACCCACGTTAAGAGCCCTCACAGATAACAAATCCTAAAATTGTAAAATATATCTCTGCAGGCTTCTCTCTCTCTCTCTCTTAAAAACCAAGTTATTACACCACATAACCAGTTTTTAATCTATTCTCTTCCCTTAATCCACTGAAAGAATTGTAACAAAATTGTTACAGCTGTAACAAACATATTATTTTCTCACTACAAGAAGTCATTTTAGTCATTTTTGTACGAACATAAAAACAGGATGTACAATCACATTAGTAAAACATAATGGTTTATCCTGATGCAAATGACCTCTCCTACATTGGCCACCACTGGAACCTGATGGACTTTTCCATCTTATCACCTGTCACACACTCTGGCCTGTCCTTCCTAGTGTCCCACGCAGCATGGCACCCCAGCCCTTTTATTTAGCTGGCGTTCCATAAATAGTGAATGTATTAGAAAGGGTAAGGGATCCCATCATCTGTCTGCTCACTCTGTGCTTGGCATGTTGCAGGGGGTATTTAGTTTCGTCTCCACAATAGTAACATCAGGAGCAAAAATAGTGTCCGCACATCAACTTAAGGAAAGATAAGTCCACGCCTTTGTTAGCTACCTTAGCTCAAGTACAGAAGAGACATTTGCTAAATTTCCAGGACAATGTAAACAGGCTCTGATACCCAAGCGGACCTCAGAGAGTTTCAAAATGCAAGAAGGGTGCAACCACATAAATATTAGCATAGAGCAACAGTTTGCAAAAATCCTGATCTGCATAGTTCACTCCGAGTCCTTTCCTGGGCCACTAGCTTGCTTACGCCAGACCCTCCACCACGGTGACAGTGCTGCATGTGGTCCACCATCACCCTGAGGCTCTCCAGAGATTTTCTGATCCTAGAAGAAAATACCACCAAGCTTCTGAATAGGAGATAGTTTTTCCATATCCCTATATAATTCCTGTCTTTCAATTCCTTCACTTGCTCGCCCCAGGATTGACCTCTTCTCAGAAGTGACAATAAATATATCAATGGCTTTTAGGAAGAAAGCCAACCCACTTCATACACAGACATGCTCCCTTACCCTTTGGCCTCTAGAGGCATCAGGTCGCGGGACTCAGCAGTGGTTTTCTTACTAGGGTTCATCACTGCCCTGTCGTGCAGAAGTGGCCCAGAGTGGTCCTCACTGAGTCAAGACTAAAGACTAACGCAGGGCTTGCTGGTTTTCCCATGGCCTGAGGTGAAGAGATTACACCTGTATCTCTCTCTTACAATGCTGTCACTTCTGTTCCTAATCTCCAGTGATCAAATAAAATTAGAGACATCCCCCGCCCCCCGAGCAAACAGTATCTAGAGGCACATCACAGCCTGAGTGCGAACCAAAACAATACTGTCTCCTAAAGAAACCACAAAAGTCTGGAGTGACAGGCATGTTTTTAAAGGCAAACCTTGGTTTATGTGATCACCTGTAACATGTCAATGGGACGCCTGGACCCTGAGACAGGACATTCTGGACTCAGCAGTCACACATGAGCAATGCTAGAAGTGCCACCGCACCATGGGTTTATCCACAGCAAAGGGACAACCCACCCCAAAGTCGGCACAGATCTCCAGCTGTTACGATGGAGAAAGACATGGTTGTACCTGCTACACCCATGGGGCTGTCGTTAACAAAGTAATAAAACATGTCACTCTCTCCTCCCTGCAGACGGCGAGGGAGGCCTGCAGGTCTGTCCACACCTTCCAGGACGTGCACTGATGTAGTCACATGTCACCCTAACCCTCCCCATGTGCCTCAACACGTCAGCGTGGCAAGGTGCAAACAGTAAGCAAATGCTGAGATCCGTCCTGTCTGCCTCAAGCACCGTTCTGAGTGCCCCACGCGCACCCATGTCTTTTCTCCCAGTGCAGACCCTGTGAAGTACACACTGTTGTTAAGTGAACCCTCATGTGGGCACAGACAGGCTGGGTAACTTGCCTCTGGCCACATAGCTAGGAGTGGTGAGTCTTGGTTTTGAAGCCAGGAAAACTGACTATTGATTTTTTGTTCTAAAAATCTGCATTGGGAGGAAATATTCACAAAGTTGACATCCAGTGTTCACTCCAAAGTTGTTCTTCGTATTTATCGCAAAGCAGATCGGAAAATTCATTCCAAGGAAACAGAAGAGTTATAATGTAATTTGTATGAGGGAAGACTTGCTGTGATATATAGATCATTCTAGTAAGGATGATGTTTAAAAAAAGAAAATACTGTCTTTTGGTAAACAACCAAAGCTCCTTCAAACATTTCTCTCAAGAAAAACATACACCAAAAAACAAACAAAAAAGACTTAACAATACTATAATTTTCAGCAAAAATATGTTCTGTTATTTTAGTGATCACAAAGACAAATTCACAAGTATGATATGACTTATTATGTAACAATAAAATTGTATCAAACAGCATTGCTTGAAGTGGGTGTTTGAAACTTGCTATTGACATAATAAACACTTTATATAATTTTTATGAGCTAGCAGCCACATAGCATTCATAACATATTTGTCATTATCCTTTTTTATTTTCTGTTGTTGTTGTTCGCTTAAAATTATGAAGGAATCATTTCAATTATTTCTTTCTTTGCATATCTGAATTGGTTTAAACAGTGGTAACTTAGGAATACATATGTGTTTTTATTTTAGTTTTCAAATACTACCAGAAGGAAAGGAAATAGGCTTACACTTTGGGTTTTTTCAGCAGTTCTTTTTCATTTAGATACAAGCGGCATTTGCAAGAGTCGGACACACATTTATCTAAATATTAAGAAAGTCTTCACCAATGTCCAATCTCTTTTGACACATACGTATTAAAATCATATGTTTTCCCAGCTGGGAAATCTCCAGCCCCGTCCTCACCTATGACCAGAGACCTGATGCCAGTAGCGTGTAAATAGCGACATCTTTTCCGGCCACCCCGACCCCAGGAGAACCCTCGCTGCACCACTAGAGCTGCTGAAACCACGGGAAGCACTTCCCAGCCAGAGGCGCCGGTGGAGCGCAGCTGCCCCGCGTGGGCTGCCCCGCGTGGGCTGCCCCGCGGCCCTCACCTGCCCAAGCCCGGCCTCGGAGCTGAGCCTGAAGAGCCAGCGGGCAGGGCCGCATTTCCCTGTCACTGGCTAGTTCCCGGAATTGCTGCCACAGGCTGGAACCTCGGAAATGTCCAGGCGAAAGCACTAGGGCGCACCAGGCGTGAGGGACCGCTCTTCACGTCTGTTTCAGAAGTGGCCTCGCAGTCAGCGGGAACCAAGTGAGAGTTTCGCTGAGCGCACAACTCGCTTCTGGTTCCAGCAGCAAAGGTGCGGATGGCACCGAACCGAAAGCGCGCTGCTCCCAAACAGCCCGGTGTGGCCGCGGCCCGAGCGCGCGGTATGTGGTTACATCATGGCTTTCTCAATGGTACGGGACTCCATGAATCTTATGCAAAGGACCCAGACACTTCCGATTTTATTACGACCGTTCCTGTTAGTACTGAACTGTGATTCTCTCCATCACAAAAGCGGTGGTGCGTGGCCTCCTCCAAGCGCATGAGGCACCATTATTGGAGGGAATGTTAGGATTCGGAACCTGTGTTAACAGCCCCCCCACACACCTGACACCCGTTCTGAACCCTCGCGGCGCCCTGCCTACCTATTCGCCGTGGCCTTAAGTACAGTTATAACGTGTGCGTGTGTGTTGCGTGCGAGAACCGCAGCAGAGGGGCCCTGGGGACCTGAAGGTTTGGAGTTCATCCTGAGGTAACACGTCGCAGGCCGTGAAACCTCTGAGGATGGACACACAGCAACAACAAGACGGGCTGCAGGACCGGCGAGACCGCGTGTGCGCGGCTCTGAGCTCGCGGGTGTCCTGGGAGGCGCCTTGGAGGAAGGGAGGAGGCCGGACGGTGCTCGCGGGCTGCAGGGGGAGGGAAGGGCTGAGATGGAGGCGACACCCGGCAGAGCCACCTGCACCCCGGCGGGGAAGGCCGGGGTGTCCGCCAGGCGCAGCGAGCGCCACCAGCCTGCGCCACCAGCACAGAAACTCGCCACGTGTCCCTTTCCTTTCTGTGACATTCCTGGGTAAGTAGTCACACATTCATTTTTTCTGTCGTCTTTACACATACACAAATACGCAGAGCATTACAAATCAGTATTACCTGATCGAATTGTAGCTTACAAAGAATATCTGTTCTTTGTCATGCTGTTGCTAATCCATTATGGCTACAAATAAAGATGTTTTATAAAACCTGTCCGATTTTTTTCTTTCTTCAAGATAATTTTTAAAAATCTAATGTCTGTATGTTCATTCAGATCACCACGATGTCAGACGGTCAGGGTTTCACAGCCTTGTCCAAGTTTCCTCTTAGAGAGCAATCAACACGCGTGCACCCGAGTTCTGGCTGGTGGGCAACATGCGTGCTGAGAACAGGCAGAAAAGCCAGATCATTTGTAAGAATAAAACATCTCTCCACAGGCAATGAAACCTTTCGGGACAACGAACTCTCCAGGGCCAAAACCGTGAAAGCAAAGAGAAGGCCACCAAGGGGAGTCTGTGCGATAAACCTGCCTTTCCCATCTGGCCTCTTGCAGACGCCCGGCTCCGTGTCCAGAGGCTTCTCAGAGGTAAGTAATGTGGGCAGATACAGCGTTGAGCGTGGGGCTCCCGAGGCAGCCAGGATGCAGAGGGGCGCCTCCGGGTGAGCAGGGCGGCAGAGCAGCGCTCACTTCTGCTAAGTGCTGACCGCGCAGCCGCCCCATCCCGGGCAACCAGAACAGCGCGTCTGCTCTTCGTGCAAAGCTGAGGGGCCTGTGTGGGAGCTCAGGGCCCAGGAAGGACGCGGCCGCTGTGGTGACGCTGCAGGTGCCCGGAAGAACCCAGACATGGAAGACAGCAAGATCACCAGAAAGGGTAAACGTGGAGGGGACTGTGCGAGTGCCTATTGATGACACAAAGTAGTGCCAGCGTCCTAGCTTTAGGGTTTTACTGAATGCCCATAATATACAATGTTTGCATCACTAACAAGTTAGAAAAGGAAAAATGGAAAAAAAAATAAAAATTAAGTGATGCAAAGGAAGAAAGCATAGAGAAACGAATTTCAAATAGGTGAGACAAATAGAAAAATAACGAACTAAGATCATAAGAGGGGTGGGGGAGGGAGATCAGGGTAAGGGGGATCAAATATATGGTGATGGAAAGAGAACTGACTCTGGGTGGTGAACACACAATGGGATTTATAGATGATGGAATACAGAATTGTACACCTGAAATCTATGTAATTTCGCTAACAATTGTCACCCCAATAAATTAAAAAAAAAAATAAGTAGAAATCAACTATACCAGTAACTATACAGGGGGTGCCAAAAAATGTATACACATTTTAGGAAAGGAAAAAACTGTATTAAAATTGTAATATTCAATATATACCAATAACAAAAGATGAATACAAGTCACGTGTGACTTCTGCAATTACAAGAGGTGCTCAAAGTGATTCCCATCAGCGTCCAGACTCTTCTGATTACGGTGAACTACTGTTGACCAAAGAGTCCACTTGTACACACTTTTTTGGCACACGCTGCATATACACAACACACTGAAACTGACATTTCTGCTGGGCTGTGAGTAATAAAGTTATTTGTCTCTGTTGCAGGAGTCTCACGGCTTCTCTCAGCATCCAGAAAACTGGCGTGCTGACTTCTTAGCAAGGTAAATTCTCAGGCTTTCCATGGTTCTTGATAAGACATTGACTAACTAGGTATAAGAAAACCTGAATAATCCAAGAACTTTGAAATAAATTGCAAAAATTCTTCCAAAAATGTAACTCTCACCTGCAACAGATTAACTATGCTGCTGTCAGAGAAATGTCTAAGGCTTTGCTCTGTTCATCATTCTGTGGTAGTTTGGGTCATTGTTCCCAGTTCCTCACACTCACCCTATGTGCATGTCCTTTCTCATGTGACTGCAGCCCGTCCCACTGGAGTAGAGCATATTCTCGTGTGACTTTGCAGCCTGTCCCACTGGAGTAGAGCATATTTCCCATTCCATTCATGTTGGCCTTGGGCACGTTACTTGCTTTGGCCAATGGAATTGGACAGAAGTCCCACATGCCAGTTTTAAGCCACGGTCTTAAGAGGTATTGTCTCACCTCTCCTGTGCTTTGAATCCCCCCATCAAAAAGGCAGGTAGCTGCTAGTCCTTCACATAAGCGAATCCACTTCAATTTCTGGAGCCAAGCTTAATAGATCAAGGCGAGCCCAGGAGTTACATCACTCCATTAATAAAATAAACATTTCTAGTTAATTGACATTTTGAAGATGTTTTAGAAGCAGCAAACCCTTAGTAATACTATATTTCTATGCCTATAAAATTTCAAGGGATTCCTATATCCCGAAGAATAAAGATCATACATTCAGTGTACTCTATAATTTTGCCTTACCTGTCTATTCACTTTTATGTTTTGCAATTCCCTTACATTAACAGAGGCTTTTACGTAGTCTGCTTTATAATTTAGTCATGAGAGATTACCACCTAAAATGTCTTTAGTTGGCCAATTCCAACAAATCTTTCCTTACATGATTTCTACAAAATCCTATCCATTCCAGCAGGCAATATCCTTCTTGATAGACCTTCTTATTAAGAATTCCTTTGCTTTAATCACATTTCATAACTTTAAATCTATGTATATCATATTTTAATATTACAGTCTACCTCATAATTAAACTAAATGCCTTTAAATTCATTGGTGACAGGTATTGTACTCTTTTCATGCCAGAATTCTAAACAGTCCATTATCATGGCATTTTATACACATTGGCAACCTCATTGAACTAGACCAAATGACAGAGGAAAAATATTGTGCAAAAATAAAGAGGATGGAACAAATATGGAGATGCTGAATAAACAATTAACCTTGTCTAAAATGACTTGTTATAGTTTTTCTCAGAAATAGCCAAGAGTAGCAGATGGAAGTGGATCGCCACGGATTAATCCTCTGCTATAATTAACAAAGTTGGAAGCTGGAGCTGAGGCAGATGTGGAGTCACGAGCGGCCATGTGTGCACAGAATCCCAGGTAGGACTCTGGTGCCTCAGCCAACTCCCCTCCCCTGGGCAACATGAAAGAAACTCTGCTTTCCTAGAGGAGGACCCTTCATCTGCCCAGGTCCTGCTAGCGACAGTCCCATGGTTTGTTGAGAAAGGGACAATCTGCCCCTTTCAATTAGCACCAGAAAAAACTTTACATACAGAGGGTGCCAAAAAAATGTACACACATTTTAAGAAAGGAAAAAACTGTACTACAATTATGCTGATGGTAACCACATTGAGCAGCTCTTGCAATTGCAGAACTCAAACGTGAAATGTATTCATCGTTTGTTATCAGTGTATATTGATTGTAATATTGATTGTAATCAATAGTGTGTATTGATTGTAATATTACAATTATTACAATTTTAACACAGTTTTTTCCTTTCTTAAAATGTGTGTACATGTTTTGGCACCCTCTGTATGTACATATGTGTGTAGTTCGATATCCATGTTCAGAAGTCTGGAGTTGTGCTGAAACTAAGGACTCGCTTTCCTGGCCCTCACTTCTCAGCAGGTGTTTCTCCCAGTGTCCATTCAACAGCCATAGCTGGAACAGACACGTTCCTATAAGAAGACACATTCCTTGTTTCGGTTGATTAGTCCAGATCTGGGAGACTAGGTCTGAGGTGCTTTATTCTCTTTTCTCCTCAGCGATTAGATCACAGAACTTGTGAGGAATTTCTCACACCAATTATTTCCCACCCCATGTATAGGAAACTAGAAAAGAAACTGGCCAGTGCAAGAGATCAACAATTCAGATGAATGAAAATGCACAGAGAAGGAAGTCAGGCTTCTGGGAACCAGGCAGGATCTGGCTTCCTGGCTGCTGGTAGTGTTTCGTAGCCTTACTCTAAACAACTCTTTCATTTAAGCTGATACCAGTTACGTTTCTTGTGACTTACAACCAAAAAAATCCTACATTTTGAAAGATATTGAAAGGACTCTTTTTCAGAGCTGGTGGTTCTTCCTGCAGATTTAAGCAATTATTCAGCAGAATATAGCAATGTACGGCAGAGATGACTCTGACAAGAACACTTTTCTCTGCAAACGTTCTTGCTCAACTTGTTCAGAAAGACTCACAGGACTTGATGTTGCCCACGTAGGATTCATGGGCTGGAGGGCAATGCCTGGTTGTTCTCCTGCAGGAGACGATTCAGAATTCCAAGAACATGGGAAAAGGTGTGAAAGGTACAAGTAGCACTTTCCACCACATCTATCCTGAGAAGAAATATTGTTCTGTAGGACTGAAAAATAAATGGTAGATTGTCTGAGCATGTGCTGAGGAGACAGCAGCAAAGATGGCTTATCAGTGCAGTTTTCAGGTGTCCATTGTATATTGACACTGAAAGTGAACAGGTCACCCGCCACCCGTCTTCTGGAATCTTCAGGAGAAACTTCTCCAGCTTCAGACATGGAATGGCCTTTCAGCTTACATTTGGGAAGAGGACCCAACCGGAGAGAGTACACTTTCCTCTTGTTCAAAATGCAGCCTTGGGATAATTTTGACAATTATGATAAGATTTTTGCTTGTATTGAATGCATGTCAACAACTCTTTTCAAATGTATTTTACCTCCAGTTCACCTGTAGCCTTCTTCGGGTGACGTACGTTTAAAATTTCCCCATTAAATAACAGGTATGGGAAATAAACTCCCACTGCTGTAAGGTGCTGAGATTCTGGAGTGACATCTTACACCAGCTAGCATTACCTCCACTCTCACATGTCAAAAACGTGTCAGTGACCTAGCAAACGTCAGCCTTCTTCTGTGACACACACACACACAGAGTAATGAAAGTATTAATTGACTGCTTACTCAATGTTAAAAATAAACTATGGATACCAACTTGAGATGCTCAAAATCTGTTGTATTGGGTTCAAATAAATTTTTTTCTGGCTAATATCTCAGGGCTCCAGTAATGGAAGGCGGAGCAATAGTGAAACTCACTTTTTATTATCAATCACTACAAAGATTCTACAAATATTTTAATTTCGTAAATAAGCGCTGTATGGGGACACTGTCTCATTCCTGGATTATGCTGTCTTGTGGTGGCACGGGAGATGGTTCCAGCCATCTAAGCCATACATCTCTATCTAAATTTATTTCAGGCAGCCATAATTACAACTAAGTGCATTGCTGCTTCATGGCGTGCGCTGCAGGATTTATGTTCTCGGCTGAACTGCCTGCATCTGTTTATGTCATTGCCACATAAATCAATTCAAACAAAGCCCATTCTGCAGATACTCTCCCCTGCCAACTCCCGTTCACTGTTTACCAGTAGTAAAGACTCCCCATCAGTGTAATAATAAGTGAATGGACCATTTTGGTCCCTTTCTCAGGCAGCAGGAAGCCATTCACCATGCCTGCTACATTCTATTTAGCAAATAAACGTTCAGGGGAGGATTTAGCAGACTGGCAGGTCTCCAAATTCTGTAACAGAACAAATTTAATTAGAACTATAGTTCTACATTTTTGTTTCACTGATATTGTACGAAGAGTTCAATATAAAACTTCTTAATCGACTGACCAAGGCCAAGCAATCTCATTGTTTTGCCTTCTCCGGTAGTTGGGTGGCTGCTGAGGGACAGTAAACTCTTAGGTCACACCACACGGAGAGTTGGAAGAGATGCTGACAAGGAGCTGCGGGGAATATCCCTGTGATTCTGGCTCGTGTGTGAACAAGGACAGATCAATGAAGAACGTGAGGGCTTTGGGGCCATTCTCCAGGAGCAAACCTATCTCCAGATGCTGAGGAGTTCTCAGCTGTCCGGGTCTAATGACAAAGTCAAACAATGACCAGGGCTGGAAAACAGAAGTGCCTCCAAACAAGGGGTTAAACAGGGAGAAGGCTGAATAACAGGAACCTACATTACAGGAAGCCACTCAGCCCCTCTGCTTCACCCAGGAGGAGCTGTGTGCCCTGAGCGGAATTTATAATTACATACTCTTCAAATATCTCCTTTTCTACTCTCTTTCCTCCAGTGTCTACAGGTCAATCTGGGTCAAAGATCAACACAAAGTAGCAAAGTAACCACCACATCTGGTTGAAGTTTGGAAATGCATGGGAATACAGAAGCATTATTTAAAGATGCGGAGTTTTACATTTTTTTAAACTGCAATGATGCCATTTACTACTGTCACATCACGAGGTAACCCCCAGCTTATAATTACTATATAAGTTCAAAGGCTTTCTGTTATCTGTTTGGAATGGGATAGAGAAATTCTAAATATCATTAAGTGCTAAGGTCACTAAAACTGCTAAAAAAGTGGTGACTGACTTTAGAGCTTAAGCACACATGTCAATCAGCAACTAAGTGCCAACGACCCACCTGTCCTTTTTTTTAATTAAAGTTTACTGGGGTGACAATTGTTAGTCAAGTTACATAGGTTTCAGGTGTACAATTCTATAATGCATCGTCTATATACATCAAACTGTGTGTTCACCACCCAGAGTCAGTTCTCCTTCCATCTCCATATATTTGCTCCCCCTTACCCTCATCTCCCTCCCCCCATCCTCCTTACCCTCTGGTAACCACTAAACTAATGTCTGTGTCTATGAGCTTTTGTTTCTTCATTTGTTTGTCTTGTTCCTTTGTTTTCAGTTTTATATCCCACATATTAGTTAAATCACATGGTTGTCGACTTTTTCTGTCTGACTTATTTCACTTAGCATTATACTCTCAGGATTCATCCATGTTGTCACAAATGGTCCTATTTCATCTTTTCTTATGGCAGAATAGTATTCCATTGTGTATATACACCACATCTTCCTTATCCAATCATCTATCAAAGGACATGTTGCAAAAGAATGAAACTGGACTGCTATCTGTCGCCATGTACCAAAATTAACTCAAAATGGATCGAAGACCTAAACATAAGACCTGAAACAATAACTGCATAGGAGAAAACATAGGTACTAAACTTAGGGACCTTGGGTTCAAAGAGCATTTTATGAATTTGACTTCAAAGGCAAGGGAAGTAAAAGCTAAAATAAATGAATGAGACTATATCAAACTAAAAAGCTTCTGCACAGCAAAAGAAACCATCGACAAAATAAAGAGGCAACAAACCGAATGGGAGAAGAAATTTACAAACACCTCTGATAAGGGATTAATATCCAAAATATATAAGGAACGCATACAACTCAACAACAAAAAGATAAACAATCCAAATAAAAAATGGGCAGAGGACCTGAAGAGACATTTCACCAAGGAGGACATACAAATGGCAAACAGACATATGCAAAAATGCTCAACATCACTAATCATCAGAGAAACGCAAATAAAAACCACAATGAGATATCACCTCACCCCAGTCAGAATGGCTATCATCAACGCAAATAAAAACCACAATGAGATATCACCTCACCCCAGTCAGAATGGCTATCATCAACAAGACAAATAGTAACAAGTGTTGGGGAGGCTGTGGAGAAAAAGGAACCCTCATACACTGTTGGTGGGAATGCAGACTGGTGCAGCCGCTATGGAAGGCAGTGTGGAGGTTCCTCAAAAAATTACAAATAGAATTATCATATGACCCAGCAATCCCTCTCTTGAATATCTACCCAAAATATTTGAAAACATTTATCCATAAAGATATATGTGCTCCAGGATTTATAGATGATGTAATACAGAATTGTACACCTGAAATCTATGTAATTTCACTAACAATTGTCACACCAATAAATTAAAAAAAAAGATATATGTGCTCCAATGTTCATTGTAGCTTCATTTATAGTGGCCAAGACATGGAAACAATCACTTGTCCTTTTAACAACATTCTAAAATTACATAGTCACAATTTATGTTTGAGTAATAGCTAATAGGATATATTATATTATGAGATAAATTCAATAGCAAATTACACAATAAAAAATGTGAATTTGTTTTCTTTATTTCCTAATTTAATTGAAAATATTCTTTTAAGTTTACTTCAAATGCATGAGTCACTTTTAATATAAAATTATAAGTAATCAAAATGCATTAATTATTCACATGCATGTCCCCCATGGTTACATTGGGAATTAGCCTCTGACCCACACACATGCAACACAATATGTCATTTTGTCATTGTTCATTAAAATAATTGGTGATAATTATCTGAGCTCTCTAAGCATTCTTTTAATGACAGACAATGGCAGATTAAAAAGAGAAACGAAGAGAGGTGGAGAGATAGGTTAATTCACTGTTGAATTGGCTCCTTCCAGTGTCCCTCCCCACTGTGGTCTCTAATCGTGATGGGCCCCACCTCCTATCCTTGTGTTTCAGACAGTCACAATTTTATCCTTCTTCGAGAAGGATAATATTTCCCTATGACTCAATTTATAACTAAAAATTGTATACACAATGAAGTGCTCTCAATTAGAAAATAACCAGACACTCAGGAACTGTCATCTGATTGAAATTTCAAAAAAATAAATAACTAAAATGATAACACAATAACAATAAACTGACAGGCAACCCAAATCATAAATTTCTTGAACAGACTTCATTATACCTACGAATATGCTTAATATGTTCAAAGAAATGAATGACAAAATTTAACTTAGAATTAACTAACAAAAAGAGAGAACCAAATAGAAATTCTAATACTGAAAAACAATAACTTAAAAATACGATCTCCATGAGGGTTTAGTAGCAGATTAGATACGGCTGGGAGAGAATTACTGAACTGGAGGTTGGTGAGAAGGAAATACCCAGCATCACACATGGAGACACAGAAGGATGGAAAATACAGTCAAGGTGTAGGAGATAAGGTGTGTAATTACCCTAGTAACAGATGTAGGTTTCTCTGGGGACTTGAAGTAAGACTTAAGAGTATAATTCATGCCATGGTTCTAGGATTTCAAAGTCAAACTGAGGACTGTAGCTGAAGGGGTTACACAGTAAATGGGAATTGGGCCCAAGGTCACGCCCCAGGGCTCCGAACAGCTGTGAAGACCATCATGTGTAATTTCCATAGTGTTTGACTCATCGCAGGCAGAGCGCTGGCCTTGGTAACGGCCACGGAGTGATGGCTACGAGAGCGGAAAACTAAGTGCAAACTGATTGAACGTCTCATCCTTAGGGACCTGTGGAGATGGGCGCCAGCTTCAGTATTTAGTAAACACAGTGCGGGAGCCTCTCCGCCTCTCCACCTCATAGGCTGGGGCCGAAGGTCGTTAGGTACGAGAAGACCTTTAGCTACTGGAAGCTTAAGGAGGCCATTGTTTCAATTTCAGCTGCAAAACGTTCCATCTGAGAACGTTCCTGAAGCAAATCAGCACAGCTCCTGGCACTTGGCATGGAGTCTCCACTGTGGCCAAGGCCACTCTTTGCCTCTGGACAACGCTGCAAGCACCACCAGGCAGGGTCTTTGGGGACTCCCCACACAAGGGAGCACTGCCTGCCCTGTTGTGCCCAGGGCGATGCCATGTTTCCACTCCACGTCACTGTCCAGCTGGGCCGTCCATGGACTCCTCGTCAGGGCAGCAGATTACACGGAGTTTAACTCTGCATCCAGGCCACCTCTGTGCCCACTAGTCAACTCTGTTGTGATAGCTACAAAACGGCCATAGGCAATGAGTGCGTTCAGCTGTGCTCTAATAAAACTTTATTTACAAAAAAAGAAAGCAAGACTGCCTGGTAATTTGCTGACTTCTGACCTAGAGCACATGAACTTGATCATCTTTACGCCTTACAGGACGCCTTTGATACTGCACATTACAGATTGCAGGTGGACTGGCCCTGAGCACCAGTAATGGGCACATTTCATAGAGGGCTTAGAAAGACTTGTTAGCGAGGATGGGAGAGAAACCTGCAGACATCTGTGCACTTGCTAGTTGATAGAGTGAATGAGAATCTAGTGTCGGGGAGCCTGCTGTAATATTTCCTCCAAGCTGAACAACACTTTTCTGCACTTCACGAATTGTGGGTGATAATCTCTACCACATTAGAATGGCAGCTGATAATCAGCACAGACTGCCAGTTTTTAAGAAGGTCCAGGATAAGCAATTACTCCACATGTATCCTCGGGCGAAACTCAGTCTGAGACGCAGTACTGACCCCTGCGTTGTGGAAGTAAAGACAAGGCTCTATTTGTGTCTGCTTACTGGCAGAGGGATTTTAGTAATTCCCAGTAGATCAAGCACTTGTGTGAAAATCCTTTACACAGCAGTTTTTTTAAAGCCCACTTATAGCCATGAGGTTTACTACCACAATAAATACTTCTTTGCACCACACATGAGAATGGTCTGTTGCAGCCTCTAAATTCTGTGCTGCTTTATGTTTGCAGTGTGGTTCTTTAGCTCGGACAATGAGGAGTTTGGTGTCTTTGGGCCAATCAAGTCTCTAAATTTTAATTTATTTTTTGTAAAATTAGGTTTTTATTCTAGTTGTCAAGTTATGTTTACGTGTTCTTTTCACTTTAATCCATTTGAGAAATGCCTTTAAAATACTGAGATTAGGTATTAAGAATATTGAGTTCTATAGAAAAAAGATACCATTACCACTGACGTCTCTGAAAAATTGAAGCAAGTCTTACACCCTTATTAAAACTCTCATTTCAGTTGAAATATAGTACTCATACCATCACATATTTCATCTCCATGATGTATTAATAGGAAAAATGTTATAACACCAAGCACACCAGGTGAAGGATGTTAAGGGCAAATGTGTGTGTATATCTATCACTTCCAGTTAGATTAGGTTTTCCTCACTCGTATTTCATCAATTACATCTCTTAATATTTCTGGTATGGTTTTCAGACCTATTGCCAGAAATAGGGGATGTTTATTTCCACGTTCTGTTTTGTCTCATGTGTAAACACTAAGAAAGAGTGTGTTAGGAAACACTTTTACAACAGTTTCCTCTTTTTTTCTGTGTAGTATTCACTTTTTCATACTATTTCTTGATGGTGAAATGTAATAATATACATTAGGTTTCCCTACCTAATTTCATATAGTATTATGATTGATTTCAGCACAGAGGCACTAATCAAAAAGGATCTGACGCATTGAATTAGTACTTCGCATCTGTGCACTCCTTTACTATGTGGCACGTGGACGGACAGTGGCTCATCTGAATGCTCTGCACATTTGTGCTGGATGCTCTGGCACGTGCACACTCTCATCAGTTACTCTGATGGGGATCTGCACATACAGTGTCACGATTTGAGAAACTGAGTCATTAAAAGAGCACTGATGCAAACCTGATGGAATGTTGGGAGCCTCTGCTAAAAAGCTCGTGGTCATTTGGCGATTTCAAGTTATCTATCATCCATCTACCTATCTATCTACTTATCTACCTACCTATGTACCTACCATCTCTCTGTCTGCCTATCTGTCTGTCTGTCCGGAGAGGAGAAAGACAAAAAGATTCAATATCTCTTGAAGTTATGTAATCCATTTAATTCTGCTCTTTGTCTAGCATAGGACCTGTATTTGCTGAATGCATAAAACTCTTCATTCAATAAACACCTCAAATCCCATTGTATGAGCATTTAGGTAAAGTTTAAAGAAAAGATCACTACACATTTTTTTATTTTTTGCCAGTAAGTCTTATATCGCCACATGGAACTTGCTTTTATTAAAAATAATTAAATTAAAAGAATGCTTGACTGAATGTGTGTGTACCTGCAATGCAGTCGGTGAGTTGTGATGTAATTTCTGCAAAAGCACCTTGACAGAAGCAGAGGCGGTGCCAAGGCCAGATGGACAGCCTGGACTTCCAGATGCAGAGCAGGGAAAAGTCAGGGTTCACAACAGAATCTGGGAAAGCTTCATCTAGGAGTAGGGCCTTGAGCTGGTTCCTAACCTCTCACTTAGTTATGACTTTGTTCTAATAGAAGGAGGTACAGAGGGTTTGTTGAATTTCACTTGTCAGCCACGTACCATACTCACTAAGCATTGGGTGTGATTGGCATCTGTGGTGACTTGTTATAAATTATGCAAAGTCCCATATCCTGATCAGGATTTCTGCATGGTGTCATGACAGGCTGTGACATAACGATTACTCCCAATAGCAACCTCTTTCCTCTGATGAGTTTTTGTCTGTTGTCTATCATCCTCAGCCTTTAACTTTGGAAGTTAAGGAGATAAAATAAAATTATGAAAAAATGTGTACATATGCAGGAGTCAGGGAAAAGGGAAAAAGGATTTAAAAAAAAGAGAGATGGGAAGAATTGAAAGCAGCAAGCAAGGTGGTAGATTTATATCCAACTATATCAATAATTACATTAATTTTAAATGGCCAAAGCATATCAGTTAAAAGGCAGAGATTGTCAGTTTGAGTGAAAATGTGGTATCTAATTATATGCTGCCTGTGTGAAATTCACATTATAGTAAATATGTAGACGTGTGAGAAATAAATGTACAAAAAATATTGCATGTGAACACTAATCAAAAGAAAGCAGGGGTGGCTGTACTAACAGGAGATAAAATGGCGTCAGAGGTGTGGAGCGTACTCCATTAGGATGGAGACAACAGGACCGAGAAGACAGCAATTCTAAACTGAAAGCACTACACACAGACTTCAATAACCAAAGCAAAAACTAATAGAACGGAAATCGAGAGGGATAGATCTATAATTATAGTTCGGGTAAACAGACTGCTCTCAGTAATTAACAGACAAATAGACAGAAGATCAGTCTGAATAATTTCATTAACCCACTTCTCCTAATTGACCCTCAGAAATGATTACTGAACAAGAGCAGGGTACACACTTTGTTTTAAGGGCATATTGAACTTGTACCACAATAGGAAAAATGAAATATGTCATGTACAGTCTTTGTCCAAAAAGAATGAAATTAGGAATCAGTTACAGGAAGATGTCTGGAATATCACCAAATACTTGTAAATTAAACAGCAAAAAGTATGCTAGAAAATATTTTGAATTGAATAAAATTGAATAAAAATTAAAACACAAATTATCAATTTTTAGGTACACAATGCAGTGCATAGAGGGAAATTTACAACATTAAGTGCTTGTGTTATTATTAATCAGCATTCTCTAGATAAATGGAACCAATGGGAGAAATGTATGAAGAGACTTCATATAGATAATTGGCTCACATACTATGGAGGCTGAGAAGTCCCAGGTCTGCCCTCTGCGAACAGCAAGCCACGCAGAGCTGGAGGTAGGACCCAGTCTAGGACCGAAGGCCTGAGAACCAGGAGAGGGAGGCAAGAGGAGCTCAAGGCCCCAGTCAGGAAGCCAGGCAGGGAGGCCTGCCTCCTTCCTTTCTGTGTCTTTGTTCTATTTAAACCTCACTGAATTGGAGGATGCCCACCCCCAGCAGAGGGCAAAGCACTTTAGGAGTCCACCGATTCAAACGCTGATTGCATCCAGAGACACCCTCACAGAGACACCCAGAAATCATGTTAATCCAGACACCTGTGCACCTGGGAGCTAGTCAAACTGACATACAAAGTTAAACATCACAATTACAAAGAAGGAAAATCTGACTCAATATTCTAACCTCCTATATTGTGAAACTAGATCTAGTAAAGCCAAGAAGAGCAGAAATCAGTGAAATCGAATGAGAAAAACCATAGGAAAGTCAACAAAACAAAAGCTGGTTAGTCTAATAGGAAAAAGGTCGGAGATGCAAAGTACCAATGTCAGCTTCAAAGGTAAGTCAGCCCTAGGCTCCCTATAGACATGAAAAGGGTAATAGAATATTGTAAGCAAATGGACACATTCCTGTAAAGATACAATCTACCCAAGCTCCTTCAAGAAGGAATAACCCAAATAACCCTGCATTTATCAAATCCAAAAACTTTTAGTGAAAAACCTTCTTTCAAAGTAAACTCTAGAGAGATGGCTTAGCTGGTGATTAATACCAATGACTTAGCGGTAAATAATAGCAATTCTACAGACAATTTTCCAGTAAAACAGGAGTAGAGGGAACACTTTGCAACTAATTTTGTGAGGCCAGAATTACCCTTATGTCAAAACCAGACCAAGATATTACAAGGAACAAATACTTCAGTTAATTTCCCTCATGAATATATGCAAAATCCTCAAGATTATCAAATCAAATCCTTCAATATATAAACTAGATATTAAATCATGATGAGTTGGAAGTTCATTCCAGAAGGGTGACCTTTTTTTCAACATTCAAAAACTAACTGATATTTCCCACCACATTAACAAATTCAACATGTTTATTATATATATAATCATCTCAATAGATCCTGAAAAGCTTTTAATAAAACCAATACCCACTCATATAAAAGTCTTAGGAAATGAGCCCAAATTGTTCAATGTATCCACACAAAATCTACAGTACTACCATATTGAATAGTGGAGGAAGGTTTCCCGTGAGACTGGGAGTCTCAAGGATGTCTACTCTCACCACATCCATTGAACATTGCATCAGAAGTTTCAGCCAATAAAATAAAGAAAAACAGACAAAAGTATTTGAGTTATAAAAAAATACATAAAATGGACTTTATTCAGAAATAACCTATTTGTCTTAATATAGAAAATCCAGAGGGATCTGCAAAATATGTGCTAGAATTAATCAATGAGTTTAGCGAGGTTGCAGGATTTTAAACAAAGAACACATTCTATGTATATACTGGTAATAAACATTTTGATATTGAATCTAAAAAATAATGCACACCATATAATCAAAAAACATGAAGTGCCTAGAGATAAATGTAAATAAGCATGTATGAGGGTCATCTGCTGAACGTTACAAAATATTAATGGGAGACATTAAATAAGATAGAAATAAATTCAGAGATACACTTTCTTCATGGATTTAAAGACTCTGCTCACAATGGAATTACCCCCAAGTTGGTCCATGCTTCCCCATATCCTAATCAAACATTCAGCAGACATTTCGAGCAAATGATGAGCACATTATAAAACTTATATGGAAAAGTAAACACTCTGAAATAGCCAAGATAGCCCGATTTTAAGATGTAATATAATAATAATAATATCCTAACTGAGACAATGTGGCGTTGGTGCTGGACAGATACTGTTCTTTTTATATGTATATCTATCTATATTGTATATCCATGTATATCCATATATATCCATATACCATCTATATATCTACCTCTATGTATATGCACCTGTATCTAGATCTGCATATAGATATAGGTAAAGATATCTATATATCTATATATCTGTATCTTTATCCATATGTATATATTCCATCCTTCTTGCCACTTTCTGAAGCAGTTCTGGAAGTCCTCTTTCGTGAGTGTCTTTAGTTGCCCTATCCTGGCTGCATCAATGTCCTGAATTGATTTAAAACATTTTCCTTTTATGGTCATGTTGACTTTCGGAAAGAGCCAGAAGTCACACGGTACCAGATCCAGTGAATAAGGTGGATAAGGGCACACTGTAATGTTGTTATTTGACAGAAATTGCCGTATACCAGAAGTGATGTGTGATAAGGAGCGTTGTCATGATGGAGGATGAAGTACAGACACTCACGAAAGAGAAAGAGAACATCAAGAACTGCTTCAGAAAGTGGCAAGAATGATGGGATGAGTGTGTTCGAAGCAAGGAGGAGTACTTTGAGGGGGATTAATGGCAGTGTGTCTTTTACTGCAATAATTTTATTTAAACATTCACCGTATTTTTCGGTTACTATATGCAGCATATATATGTATGTATATATGTGTGTGTGTGTGTGTGTATGTTAGACTTGTAGGAACTGGAACTCCCATCCATTCCTGGTGAGATGCAAATGGTTGCCACGCTGGAAAATAGTCTGGCAGCTCTTGATGAAATTAGCAATCCTCCTCCTGGACATTTACCCAAGGGAAATAAAAACATGGTCCTCAGCGATTTGTATGCCCATATTTATACTATTTTATTCTCACTCGTGAAATATGGAGAGAGAAAAATTGAATGTACAGACTCTGGAGTGTACAGCAGGTTGAGGTCCCCTGTGCAGGGAATTGGTCAGCAGTACAGAGTACAGCTTGGACTGGCCACAGAAGCCTGCTAATCCACATACCGTCAGATTCCATATGTAAAGTCCTGATAAGGCACAGCTGTAAGGACAGGGATCAGATTAGTTGTTGCAAGGGCCTGAGGTGCAGAGAGGGAATACATCGCTGAGGCCATACGAGAATTTCTTGAAGGGACGGAAATATTCTAGGTCTGGATTAAAGTGATGGTAATGCCTCCATACACACACACCAAAACTCCCCTGAGTGCAAACCTTACCAAGCATGTCAGTAACACCTACAAGAATCTAACATTAAAACACTGTAAGAAAATAGATGCAAAAAATTAAATCACAGCTTGTCTTCCCAATGTTCCATAATTATTTCATCTACACCGAAAATAAATGTGAAGTAATTACTAAATTACTTGGAGGACCGTGTTATTAGTTTTTTATTCACTGTAGCAAAACAATTATTTGTAATTTGTTGAGTTGCCTGCAATATTATAAATTCTAGAGATTAGTGCACTGGCCACTGGCTTAAAAAGTCTTTATTTTGACATTTAAAACCCTAATTTGTAGATCCAAATACAATTTCATTTCCTACCTACATGAATTCTCACCTCCAGTCTACTGGTGTACTCTTCACGTACTAAACCCTCATCTTGTTTCTATGTTCCTACAGTGTTTCCCCGAAAATAAGACCTAGCCAGATCATCAGCTCTAATGTATCTTTTAGAGCAAAAAGTAATATAAGACGTGGTCTTATATAAAATGATGTAAGACCTGGTATCATATCATAGCATATTATATCATCTCATATTATATAAGACCCAGTCTTATATTAAAATAAGACTGGGTCTGATATTAATTTTTGCACCAAACGACACATTAGAGCTGATGGTCTGGCTAGGTTTTATTTTCAGAGAAACATGGTATTTATCCACAATTTTGAACTCTCATTAGAAATAAAAAGAAAAACATAAAAAATTAAGATTTCTGTGCCTGTATTAGGCTTCAGTGTCCAGGGAAGTGAACTATCAAGATAAGTGAATCAAATACACCCTTAAGAAACTATCTCGTGCAGATTCAGAACCCAAGACACAAAGACATATGAACACAGTGCCATGCAGATGGGAAAGAAAGAACAGTTTTTTTCAACTTGACTGGCCAAAGGTCCAGAAATTATGACATAAATGTGGCCTGATAAATCTGATGGGGAAAGTGGACGGCAGGGACGCGCTCTTGTGAAGGAAGAAAGGAGTTGGTGCTGGCAATGAGGATCCCAGAACGTAAATAATATTTGCTTGATTTTTTTTTGTGTGCTACAGTTTTATTTCCTGTTCAGATGCGAAGAAAGAAACAGGGAAAAGTAAAGAGCAGAAGGAGGTGTTATGAAGCCAGTGGTGTCATGGGCTTCGCAGGGAAGATTGGAAGGCGGTCACAGGTAAAGCGGTTAGCCACGCGCCACATTCAACTCCTAATTAAGGGCTCTATGCCCAGAAGGAGCAGCCCAGATGCCCAAAGAAGCGGGCACCCTAGGTGTAGACGCTCATTAGTCCCTTACGCCCTGGAGCCCACACAGCTTGCTGCTCTGCATATGCAAAGCTGAGGCTGCTCCCAGGACAGGGGCCTGCAACCCGGCGCAACAACTTCCCAGGGCTCCTGGCTTTGGAGAAAGAGGACAGGATAATCTTTCCAAAAGTCTTAGAGGATGGCATGGCGTTTGGGCAATGTGAGGCCACTTATTCAGAACAGTGAATTGTATTATTTAAAGGTGAAATTTTATATTTTTGTATTTTGCAAGAATGAGTTGTCCTATTCTCTTTGGACTGGATCTTCCACATCATGGTTTTCTAAGTCTGAGACAACAGAGGTTAACTGTTTTGCCTAAAATCATACAAGGTTAATGATGGGGGTGGGGGGTATCCTTAATTCCCAGGAGAATTTCCTTTATTCATTAGGGCGGTGCTGTTATATCTGGGAACACAAACAATGCTTGAGTAGCCTATGTCTCAGCCCAGGTTCCCCAAACCTTTGTGAATTCCGCTGGGGGAGGAGGGGTCAGCCCCCACCTCCTGGGCTTTTAAGCAAAGTAGTGACAGCACAAGAAGAAAGTAAGGGATTTTAGTCTGAACAGGCCAAATGCAGTGACAGATGAACCGTAAAAGCTACTGGGCTTCCTTGCAGGGCCCGTGGACCTCCACTCACAGGCCAGAGGCCCCGCCTTTCCTGTTGGCAGACACCCGTCCTCCTTTCCAGGACCTTTCCATGTCTAAGGGGAAAATGCCCTCTGGGAGAACATCAGTTGGCATGTGCTGCCCAGATGTGGTGACCAGCACTCCTCCCTGTTTGGGTTCTGAGTATTCTTCCAAAGGGCTGGGTCCTTCCCAGGAGCCCCTCCTGCTGCAGGCCCGTCCACCCTCTCCATCCTGCGCTGTCCCCAGCGCCGAGCTGTGTGGGCCCCGCGGAGTGCTCCAGGGAGGGCTATGTGCCTGGTGACCTGGCTTCCTCTGGCTGCCTCCCAAGGGCTGGCTTTGACCTTCGAGCAAAGGTCACCAGTTTCTGAGCTAAAAACTATGGAAGTGTGTAACTAAGGAATCAACTCATAAACAAGGGTAGGAGAAACAGTCCCCAAGCACGTGGGTAAGATGCCGGTTTGATGAAAGGGGGTCTTTTCAAGGGCACCAGGAAGAGGCGCTCCCAGTACCTGGAAACCTGAGGGCCCCGCATGGTGAGCCGCTGCCGGGCTTCATGGCACACCTGAAGTGACAGTTTTCAAATCCAGGGACGAGGCAGCCCGGCCGCGGGTGACACAGTCTGGACCGTCACAGCTGAGCGCACACCAGCGCCTGGGCAAAGTCCCAGAGAAACTCACCTCTGACCCAATAGAGGCAAAGGGTACAAAGGCGTCCTCAGTGCTCCCGCCTCCAGACAGAGTTACTCCTGTGCGCCCCTCACATCACTGCTTGCAAAAGAAACTGGCTGAGCAGACACACCAGCGGCTGGCTGCTTCTGCCGTTTGATGGCGCCTCCGAGGGGACAGCGGCCGGAGAGCACTTGCAGCGGGGGTCACAGGCCCATCAGGCCAGGAGGGAGGTCAGTCAGAGCCGGGGGAGAACAGCCGCCGCACGCTCCGAGATGAGCTGTCTCAACAGCACTTCTGTTTCCAAACCACGTTGGGCTTACAGCCAGAGAAGAGAGAGACTCAACAAAACGAAGTCAGCGGATTTATGAAGGGAAAGCAGTGCAGGGTCAGTGAGTGACTTTCCTGAGTCCTGAAAGGACTGGCAGCACCTACCAGCGTCCTCCTGCCCCAGGCGCCCAGCAGGCCTCCGACGTGTCTGCTCTGTTTTGAGGGAGTCCAGGGCAGGCCTGAGCCCCGCAACTTGATTTTAAAGACTTCTCTACCTTGCGGTTTTCTGATCTGAATGTTCTCATTTTGCATCTTGATGCGCTGAATTCACTGTTTTGATGTATTACCACTTAAACAGTTCGGTGTTTAAGCAAATTCGCATTTTCTATACAAGAGTTGAAATACACACACATTAATGAACTTGATAGATGTCCTAATAAGGGGAAAGGTGTGGGTGTCAACCTGTAAGTCGACCGCGCTGGGGAGGCCTGGTCCTACCACACAGTCTGGAAGGATGTGTGTGCTACCTGCCCGCGGCCCGTGTCACACCGGGAGACTTCCCTGTCTCCCAGGCCAGATGGCACTGAGTACAAGCGGTGTCATTCTGTGGACATTAAGGGGCTTTAAAGAATATAAGAGGATGGAATCTCTGAAGGAGATGCCAGGGATGGAGATATTCTAATCAATACGATAGCAGTCACTTTGTCACATTGGAGAAGGGACAATGAATGAAATACATATCTACGGACCCTGCAATATCCTAGAGAACTGAGCACATCCTAATCCAAACAGATCACCAATCTCTTTGGTGAATTTTCAGAGTTTAAAAAATTGTGGATGAAATTGCTTCAATGCAGAACATATCAAAGATCGAAATATTTAGACAGATGTAACAGTTTTCTTGCCGATATGTTTCACGTACAAATATGCTGGTATTCTATATAGCATTTCATATAATCTCCATTTAGCAAATGAGGTTAATTCATTTGTGTTTTCTTCTGCATGTCCGTCAAATTTCTATTGGTCCCAGGATGGCAAGGTGGATCCAGGCCTCAGAGCCAGATGTCCTGGTTTGCTGCTGGCTCTGCTATTTGGCTGTTTGCACAATGTTCCTAATCTCTCTGAGTGTCAGACAGGGAAGAATAAATGAGATCTCCTAGGAAAAGAAGCTAGTTTCATGGTTTTTATTGGGTCAACAAATTCTCAAAGTTTTTTTCTCAATTTTGTGCCGTTTCTTGGCAATTTCACTGTTTCAAATGAACCTAAGCCTATTCGATGTGCTGCCTGGTGACCCTAATTGCAAGGAGCTGTGACATCCTCACAGAGAAAGTACATGATACGTAAGCTGTGTTCAGATGTGAATTGCAGGGTATTAGCTATGAGTTCAATGTTAATAAATCCACGATACATACTAAATAATGGAAACACACATAAAGCAAAATCATATATTACGTGATGGAAATGCTGGGAGCAGAGGCCCGTAGGAACCAAACCCCAGATTTCCCCTAGGAGGATCAGTTCACACTCACTCATCAGTGTTTGTGACAACTTTATAGGACATAACCACGAATAATAAGAATTTATATAGATATGTGTATATATATATGTGTGTGTGTGTGTGTGTGTGTGTGTGTATGTATGTTTATTTTTTCTCTCTGTAATAAAATCTTTCAAGTTGTTTGCTAGATGAAAGAGCATACACCTCTTTCAGGTTTTAGAAATACATTTGACCCTTGAACAACTCAGGAGTTAGGGACACTGGCCCTCTTCCACCCCCTCCTCTCCCCCACACATTTGCAAATCCACATATAACCTAAGTTGACTCTCCACATCCCTGTATTCCCAACCAAGGTCAAAATGAAGTCATGTTACATGGACTTTCAAAAAGCGGGAATACACCTGCATGTTTTAATGCAAAGATGAGACACTGTCTTTTCTGAGAGAAACAATGGGGGTTAATAATTTCATGTGTGTCCCTTGTACGGGTTAAACAAAATATCCACGTGGGCACTAACAGGACCTGCTCAGAGCCAGAGTTGGAAACAAATGTCCAACCAGGACATATTGGGTTCAGTTCTACTTCTCCTAGGTCTGCAGGCAGAAGGGGTTGAGCGGGAAAGCAGACGGCTGCTGCGAAGGGTCCGTGTGCTCACTACATGTGCCCGGTGAGCACACCGCCCGTTCATAGATGAGCAAACAGAATAAACATTCTGGTAAGTTCTTTCTGATCAGTAGGGAGCGGGTGAACTGGATGGAACAGAATAAAACAAAATTTTGAATGACCGAGCCCGTTAAATTTTGTAGGAAACAAATGCTGGAATTTCAATATGAAATATAAGGGATAAAGAAAGCTGAGTGTAACTTTTTTATTCAATTGCAAAATACAACAGACAAATTATATCCCAAAAGAAACAATATGAAGAGCTTGATTTCTCCTCAAAATTGTATTATGATTCCAGGGTAAAATAGCTCTTGTCTAGATTGCTGTTTTTTTCCTGCAGTTCTTCTGCATTTTAGCCAAGTGGACACTAGATGTCACTACTTCAAGTTAACCTGTAACACTTGTAGAGCACATTTAAATAATTTCCAGCTGTATCAATGTATCACCCCTCTGAAATGTCACCTTCCAGAATAAAATTTTTAAAATAAATTCAAATTAAGATTATTTGATTATCCCTAAGAACAATTTCTAACAAGAGTGGCCATAATAATTGAGATCATTTAAACGAAAATCAAACCCCCAAACTTAGAGTTTAAAGAGCACTGAGGTTACTGTTATTATTTCAACATTGCCTCAATGTATTGAAATAATGACAGTTTATGTTATTTTTCATTTACTACAGAAAGTCATAGTAAAATACCTGTGTGACTTAGCTTTCAGAGTTAGTAGATAGCTTTTGACCTACGAGTGTGACAATAATAGTCACAAAGGCTATTAGTGATGTTCACAGAACTCGGCGCTGATCCTCAGAAGTGGCAATGATATCGTACAGAGACAATAAGTCAGGTCACTGAGGTCAGAGCTAACTAGTGCCAGACAGAGCCAGCCCACAGAGAGCAGAGAACCTGACTGTAGGTGTTCCTTCCATTCTCTCTCCCTATCAGGATCTACGTCGTGTGGTCACTAAAGCATGTAACTAGACTACTACTTATAGACCTTGCCCAGCCCAGTGGTTTTCAAACGTTAATGATCCTCAGGGAACTGGGGATGCTTGTTTAATATGCAGAGATCTAGAGCCCATCAGCGATTTGGGTTTTATTGCTGAGCAAGAGCCTGAGAACGTGGATTTTTAAGCAAGCTGCCCCATTTTCTGTGATGCCGGCAGCCTGAAGCGACCACTGTGAGGACAGTACTTCAGAGCACAGGACAGAGGACACTCGTGCACAGATGGTTCCTCTTTGGCAGAACCTGGCTCTGGCACCACCGTCAATTTCTAAGCCGATGGTAAGTGACATTTGTGATAGTGACAGTCTTAAATCTTCTGAAAATGCATGCAGGTGAAGGTCATTTCAAAGTTGTACACTTTAAGAATGATTAGAAAGCTACACATTTAAGTAAGGCTCATTAAGTCCTACTTTAAAAAGTACTCACTGAGCCCTTACATAAAAAAAACCAAAAATTCACCTTTTATTATACATGAAATAAAATTCAGCCGTAAATCTTGATGAGTTTGACAAATATAAGTAGTCACAGAACTACCGACAGACAAGTGTCCCCTCGTGTGTGCCGCCATTCTCCCTTCCTCCCAGCCCCTGGTAGCCCCTGGTCTGGTTGCCATCCCTGTACTTTGTCTTGTCCACAATGCCACCAACGTAAGACTCTCCATACAGGCCCTCTCGTGTCTGGCTTCTTTACTGAGGATAAGGGACATTCAGCCACCCTGTTGCCTGGACGCTCGCAGTGTAACGCGAGAGGTCCAAGGATGAGCTGTGTATGTGAAGTCAGACAGGGATAGCAGTTTCTGCTACGGGTTGAGACTAGAAGGAATGAAGAGAATTGGGGAGACAGCTGAAGTCTGCCAACAGGTGCAGAGAACAGGCTGTTTCTATAGGAGAAAATGAGAAGGTGAGAGCCAGGGTCTAACCGAAGGTGCTGTGCAGAGGGTCCAGCACCAGGTAGGAGAAGTGCTGGCGGGGCCGGGGGGGCTCCCCTTTCATCAGATCAGTGCCTTAGAATACAACAAAATTAACCATTGGAAGTGTGTATTTCAGTAAGTTTATAACCGTATGCAGGGGTGTCACCACCGCCAAAATAAGGTCTTAGAAGATTTCCATGACCCCAAAAAGTTCCTCCCTGCGCCTCTGCCATTAGCCCCGCCCCCACAGAGCCACCGGGAAACCTCTTATCTGCTCTCTGTCATTACAGCTTCGCCTTTTTCAGAACTTCCTGCAACTTGAATCATCTGCTGTGCCTGGTTACTTTCACCTGGCGAGAGGGTTTGAGGTACATCTTAGCTACAGCACGAATCATAGTTTATTTTTATTGCTGAGTAACATTACACTTTATGAATAGGCCATAACTTTTCTTATCTCTTCACTAGTTGATGGATGTTTGGGTTGTTTCCTTTTGGGAGTTTTAATCCTAAGGTTACTGTGAACAGTCACAGACCTGTCTTTGTGTGGATACATTTCAGTTATCATGGGTGGAAAACTAAGATCACAATGTGGGGTAAGACCATACGTCTCCTTCCTTTCCCAGATAGAGGAAAAGGCGCTGGAGGATTTCAAGCAAAGGGGGAATATACGAGTATATCATGTGATTTCCTTGTTTATAATCATGACAGATAACCTGGGAGAACACACCATGAAAAGCCAAGGAAAAGCAAGACCAGTGAGGGAACAATTGCTAAAATCCAATAGAAAGATCGTGGAGGTTTGGACTAGATGGCAATGTTTCTGCTACAAAAAGGAGCATTTTAGGCAAGGAGAAAAACCAACACAGACATTATAATTTATGTTAATTACCATCTAATTGTGTGAGCACATGAAACCGTGAAGTGCAGTGTCACTGCTAAAAATGCCTTCTCAATTTAGCCAAAACAGTGCAAAAATTGTACAAGTGACCTTTTCAACAGGCACTGTGAACTTTTCCCTGAAGATGCAGTGGGACGGAGAATCACTTCCAAGGGCTTCTACATGAACTTCAGAGTATATTAAACCACACGCTCTGCTTTATTTTCTGAAATCGATGGGCTTCAATCCCCTCATAGACTATGTTTTGCAATTACTTCCCTTATCTGCTCTCACCCCCCCACACACACACACAGACTCCACAGAACATTTTTTAACATTCTGAAAGACTTATTTCTGAAATGGCGACATGGGCAGCAGAAAAAAACACAGTCCTGGAACGCAGGAGACAGAGACGTGAACCCACCTCTGCTGTCAACTGACTGAACTCCATTCGTGTCCCCTCCCGTTTGTCAGTGAGTACTTTCACCTGTGATGAGGCAGATGGAGTCAAGAATTTCTGTTCTTCTTTGCAACTCGGAACTTAGGAGTTTTTTCAGTCCCTTGAATCCTGGGAAGGTAGCTGTGAGGCAGTACACAACCGTAACACTGACTTCTATTGGTATTCGTGGGAAAAGAGGCAGATATGGAATTGCAGTGAGACAATGAATTGAAACTAGAAATACAAGCTGTGTGTTTCCACTGCTGCATTTCCACTAGCATCCACCCCTCTCAGTTTGAGCTCAAGACACACCCACATTTTCGTGGTCTGTGTGGCAACTGGGTGTGGCCATGTGACAATGGAACTGGAACAGAATAATAATAAAGGAATGCACATATGTGACCTGCCTCTTCCTCATTCTACTGGCTGGAAGTTGCTGAGAGTTTTTAGAGCAACTTCATTGAACCCAGAGAGCAAATCTATAGCCTGAATACCTTCTTCTGGACCCTGCCTTGAGAGTAAAAGAAACATCTGTGCTTTTGAAGCAACTGAGTGTTGGGTTTGTTTCAAACTGCTATGCTAATACATGCAATCACAAGGAAAAGTAATAATAGGAACTTATTTAGGAAGGTTTGCAGTTTCTCATCAAAATTCAATATCTCCGGTGTAATAATTTAATATCTACAGGTATCTATGAACCTGCCATGTATCAGTTCCTTTCCCGAGGAAACAAACTTATTAGACTGGAACTCACGCATACAGAATGAGCAGAATGACCCAGGACATGTGGGACACTGGGTGATGCAGGGACTATGCCGCCGGCAGTGACAGTTGTGCAGCATCTTCCTGGAAGCCCTTGATTCGCAACCAGAGGACAACGGCCCAGGAGACACAGTTTCAGCCCAAATCCCAGCTGGTCCATCTGGGCACAGCACCGAGACACAGAGCTCAGTTTCTCATTTATATATTGAAAACTCTAAAACACCTGTTGTGCCATTCACAGTGCCATGCGAAGGGTGGAATGAGTTAAGTCTGCTAAACCACTGTACACTGTCCCTTTAGAGCAGGCTTCTCCTGTGCGGGTGACAGCGCCACCAGGAGGGCTTGGGCTTGCTAACACACAGGGTGCTGAGCCCAGCCCCAACCTGAGAGGCTAATGTCAGCGGCCTGGGCTGCGGCCCAGAATTTGCACTTCTAACCCTCCTTCTACTTTTTTGATTTTGGGGGGTTCTTCTTTTCTAGTTTCTTAAGATGGCAGGTTCGCTTATTGATTGGAGATCTTCCTTATTTGTAATAGAGTTGTTTGTAACCATACATTTCCCTCTCAGTGCTGCACATACGTTTGTTATATCTACGTGAATGATCGAGTCTTCTATCGTTATAAAACTTCCATCTTGGTCTGCCGTATCAGCTTTGTCTTCCAATCTAGTCTGTGCCCTTGGCCATCACCCTCCACTTGTGAAGCCCTCAAGTTCAGCCAGAGGTGAGAGGGAGGGGTACTCTCAGGTCACCTTGAGGGAGTGCACAGCTTTGAGCATGCACATGGCGGCTTGCATGGACTCGTAGATTCCCGGGTAGGTGCCAGAACTTTCCAAATACCCACTGACATCCCATCCCTTAGCTTTTCCTTTTAAGTTCTATGGTTGGCTTTGTTTGTGCTCCCAGCTGTTACCTTAAGGTCAAGCAGCTGCAGCTTTGAACGATTGCTGTTACTTGTCTGGAACAATGCTCTTGAAGGAAAGGCTCTTCTCACTGGGGGAAGCTGAGTCAGGTCAAATGATTGACACCTGGACAGTGAGTTTTCAAGGAAGCCTTCAGGCAGTTTCCTGAATTTCATTATAATTGCAGAAACCTTGCTGGGGGTGGGGAGTGGGAATAAATCAAGTTAAAATGCTGTAAAACTCAGTTTTTACAGAAATTCATGTGTTCTTTTTGAAAAAAAAAATTCCCCACATACAGCAAGCTTTTGCTCAATTTTCAGACATCGGAAATAGTTCCGTCAGTCTTTGCCAGTGTCCTCAAGTCTTTTACGAAGGAGAGAATTTCCATAGGCCCATACTCCATCATTCCCGATGACATCATCTAACAAGTAAAATTTGTATATCTGTGTTCACAAATTAGGTCTTAAAACTAGCATTTTCAGAAATAACATAAAATATCTTTTCATGTAGGTATATACACTTGGATATAAATATGAAGAATGGGAAAATGAGATAGATTTTCTCCTGATAATAACTAATAATTAGCCACCTTCCTTCACAAAGCTATTATTTCTAGACCTGTCTACATTTCAGCAGCTTAGTATCCAGATTAAATTCCTGAGACTTAGTTGAAGCACGTCTCAACTATTAGTCATCCAGGACATTTAAATAGGTCAAGATTGCATTCTACTCAAGTGTCACTTAAACTTCCACCCAGGAAGCCATAAATAAATGTAGATTACATGTGCCAGTTGAATAATTGCAATTTAAAACTAGAATGGTTTCAATAACACCATCTTCTCTGTAACCCAAACATCTTACTTTCCCCAAGAACTCACTCTTCACGTTGTTAAATAGACCTCACTGAATATATTTACTTTATAAAAAGGAAAGACTAGATTTCACTTTCAATTTCACAGTCACGTTACTGCTTCAAGTTATTTTACAACAATGGTAATATTTGGACAATAGAGGAACCACTTTAAGATACTTGAGCCTTATCCTACATTCCCGAATTTTGTTAGTTCCCCTATTACACCAACCTGAGTTCCTAAAATCCTCTGCATATACATTCTAAAATAATTTTCTTGTGCTGACATATCTTGAGATTCGATATTGTGTTCCATTTAAGCCATTCACATCCCCTGGAACCACTTGCAGTGCTGCCCTGTGGAACTTCTTATCAGCAAGCTGCAGACTCGTTCGAGTGTTCCTGCTGAAACTTATATTCCCTGGCTGAGAAACAGTCTATCTCCTTTGGAAATTTAAAGGATACCTGGGAGGTTTCAGACTTTGAAAAAAAAAAAAAAAAAAAAAACCTATCCAATGTCTTAGTTGTTTCAGTCCCCAACCGGGGACTGTTGTAATTACAATTGTAATGAAATTGTAATTAGAACCTAAAACTATATCATTTTTCGATGCTATTACATTGAAGACCAACAATGTAACATAATTCTTTACCATTGTTGTTTTACAATATATTTCCTATTTCTATATCATGTGATTGCATATATTAAAAAAATTGACTCTCATGCCTTAGAATGTTTCTATGGGATTTAAAAAAATATTAATACATTTCATTGTTCAGCTTTTCATATAGGAATCCTATATTTGCCAACTATGTAAGATGTAGTTCCAATCATACTAGTTGAAAGTAGGATACAGAGTGTTTTATGGCAGACGATAATTTATTATACCCTATTCTCTTTAATTTCCATTTCTTCTCTCTCCCTTTGTATGGATCCTTTCAATCGAGTTTTAGACAAACTCCATTGTATCTCTTCTTGATAGAAAAGAACAGAGAGAGTAAAAAGAAAACCCTTTTCTGAACTACATTCAGTTCCCGCTCCCACTCCAAAAGCTGTCTTTACTTTTATCTCTAAAACCAAACTCCTTAAAAATTGCTAACATTCAGTGTCTTCGTGTGTTCATTTCACAGAGTTATGAACGAACTGCATCCTGGCTCTGTCTCCACCATTTCGCAGAAATTGCTCTCACCGGGATCATCACTGAGCTCTCTTAATTGCTCCAATGTTCAAAGCCATTCTCTCCCTCGGCTTCGAGTACAACCAACAGCCTGGCTGCCTCCAGCTTCGCCAGTCCTGCTTACTTCACTTCCCTTGTGGGACTCTCTGCCAACTGTGTATCAAGGATTTATCGTCACCAGAGTCGTGCCCCAGTCCCTCTCTCTCTCTCTCTCCATATGTACATATACATATATATGTACACACACACTCACTCACACACACAGCCATATATATATATATATATATATATATATATATATGGCCAAAACATGTACACATTTTAAGAAGTGTGATCTATGTATTACTTTTCAAAGTTGAATTGAATTACGGTAGCAATGTGTAGTATGACGTTCGCTCAAAAGATGGTGTTAATGAAATGAATGCTGGTGTCATTCATTGTATTACAATTTTAGTACAGTTTTTTCCTTTCTTAAATCATGTGTACATTTTTGGCACCATATTTATATTTATATTGATGTTTATATTTATATTTACAATTTACGTATGCATGTATGTATGTACACACTAGACATATATCACTTTCAGTGAACGGCCCCGCTAACTTGCAGCCTTGGAACACTGTGTGTGAGACGGGAGCTGACTTCCATGCGCAGCCTGCTGTCTCTCCTGAGCCACCATGTCCACAGCCACCTGCCGATCACATAGGCCTGCATGTCTCACTGAAATTGCATAATATTCTATGTTATCTCCTTTCCAAACCTGATTCACTTTTGCCAACCTTATTACCAAGTTTAATAACTACCACCTCACTACCCAGTAATCTATGCTAAGATCTTGGGGAACTATTTTATTCCCTCTCTCTCCTTCGACACACCTAAGAATTAATCATCAAGACTCTTTATATCAGCTCCAAGAATCTCCTGGATTACTCTGTTCTCATATCCACTTCCGGTTCCTAGTTCCTGCCCCACCCCAGTTCTTGATGAGATTACACTCGAGTCTCTTGCCTCCTTTCTACCTCTTCAGTGCAGCTTCTTCCAACACAGTCATGCAAGTCTTTTTCAGACATCTGAATACACCACTCTTTGTCAATGTCCTGTAGTAGGCTCACATTTATCTCCCGTTTATCACTCTCTTTATTGTGATTTGCAAGATTTAACTTGTTCTGACTGGGGTGGGGCGGGCAGGTACTACACCTCACCTATCGGGGCTGCACTCCTGCTTCGTTGCACCCACAGGCACGGTCCCCTTAGTGGCATCCGTCCCTGATCACAGATGCCCTGCTCGGGGGTTCCTGCAGTGGGGTGGGGCGGGGAGTGGCGGGCAGGCCACTCACTTCAAAACCACTGCCCAGAATTTGCCAAAATTCAACTTTTAATCACATTGACAGTAACACTGTAGCAGTCTGATGCCTAGCTGATTCCTCCCTCCCCCAAATGTGGTCATTTCTCTTCCCCCAAATGTGGGCATATATCAGGGATGCCGGATATATTTTTATGCTTGAAATACTGAGATATGTTTTGGAGTTCATAATTCTGTATGGAATTTTCATAACCATTGTTTTCCTTCAATGTTAATCTTTGCATAACCGAACTGAAGTATTTATTTGGTTCGTTATTTTAGGAAAATAATTTTACACTCTTCTACAAATCAACTCCCAACCTTTCTTATCCATGCTCTAATTTATTTGGCATTTTCTCTGCATTCACTGTGATGACCCCAAACTTTTCCAATTTATTAATAATTCAATCATCAGTTGCATATATTACGCGGTCTGTTTTTTCTAATTAATTGACTTACGAGTTCTATAATGATGTTGCTTTGATCTTATTTCCTTAGCTTTGTGTTCTGTGATTTCAGTAGTTGTGTTTTTTCATCTTTGTAGTTCCTGTTTTATTAAATGAAATTATTTTAACTTAATCTCTAGAATAAAGCAATCAGAGAGGTTTATTTTTTTTTCCCTCGTGGGTTATGTTTTTGTTAAGAGTAGATTTTCTGGGTTTTGCTAGGATCCTTTATTACCTTTTAATTATATCATTATTTCACATGTGCCACGCCATTTAAAAATAAACATCCAGACAATAAAATATTTTTCAATGCTAAAAAAAAAAAAAAAATGAGCTATCAAGACAGGAAAGGCCTGCAGGAACCTGAACTGCATATGACTGAGTGAGAGAAGCCAATCTGAAAAGGCTGTGTACTTTATGATTCCAAATCTGTGACATTCTGGGAAAGGCACAACTATGGGGACAGTAAACAGATCAATGGTTGCCAGGAGTTTGAGGGCACAGGGAAGGGATGAACAGGGAGATCACAAGGATTTTCAGGGCAGTGAAAGTACTCTCTAGGTACTACATGGCAACACATGCCATGTTACATTTGTGCAAACCCACAGAATGTACAACCCCAAGAGTGAACATTCTTGTAAATGACAAGCATTACTAATTATAATAATTACTTAATAGTAATGGCACCTAGAACATGGCCAAACTAAGATTTGAGCCTATGTTAGTGCTCCTTCTACTCAAATAATAATAATAATGTATCGATGTTAGCTAAAAATGTAATATCACCCAAGCTGTGACCCATCTCTTTCACGTAGGGACACCACGCTTATTAACCACAGCTGTAACTCTCTGGGGTTCAGGTACCCTGGAGGCAGCAGCAGAAGTCAAGCTAGGATTCAGGTCCAATAATCGTGAGCAACCCCATGGGAAGTTCTGGAATTATAACAGCCTTTGAAATTCCCCCATGGGGCAGGATAGCCACGCCTCGGTTTCCACATTGATGCAGAGCAGATTTGAACTGCTTTGGGAACAGGCCTCATCTTGGGAGTTATGGCAAACTCTGCAGGGGCTGAGAGGTCAAAGCTGCCAGTACCCCCAGCACCGGGAACCAAGTCCCTGTGGATGAGGAATCAGACCCAATGTCATAGGTTGTACCACGTCCTGTCCTTTGAAGAATGGTTTAAGGACTTAGAGACATTTGGCTTCCGCCATACAATGAGGAAGGAGAAAGGAACATCTGTGAGTCAGGTTCTAAAATCTGAAGATAAGTCATACAGCAGAGGAATACATCTATTGATGCAGAGTATGTCTCGAGTTTTAGATCAAGAAAACAGCATCCTGAAGCACAGGGTGTTTGCGTCAGTAACAGCACAAAGCGCATCCCAGGAAACGCCCAAAACTAGCAGAAAACTGGACTTCAGTCCAATCAGGGCCCTGAGACCCTAATGTCCATTCTCCTGGTTCCAAAGTCTCACCTCTCCTGCACTGTGCCATTTCTGCGATCTTGTAATACGTGTCTACATAGCAATGCGTAAAGATGGACACCAGTGAATAAAAACGCACCCGCTGGTTATTCCCCTCAGCTGGATAAAGGCAGGTTTCCATGACCTTTATTGTTCCGTAGGCAACAGTGAGTATTTCTTGCCCATGTTTCTTACTCAATCATTAATATTCTATTGCAAACATGCCTGGAGGCAGTGGTGAATCCCCTGCAATTAAATCTCTCTGTGTGTGAATATTTCTGTTTTGTTTTGTTTTCACCTGCTTTGTTGTGATATGTATGTTTCCCTTTGGGAGCCATATTCAAGAAAAACTAGAAAATTTAAGGTTAAAAATATTGCCTCCACTCCCTCTCTATAATGCTGCCTGCTATCCACTCTATATCCAAAGGAAAATTTATAATGTCCATTATGGTTGTTATCAGGGTCTGCTATTCTTGAAAGAAAGCATTGAGGTATACATCTAGAATCCATACAAAGGACTGTCTTGTTTGTAAAGTCACTCAGCAGACCAAAGACCTGGATGGACCAGACTTGCTTCACTATTTCTAACAAAATAACCAGAGGTGTCCAACAAGACGGCAGGTGTTTCCAAGAAAAGCTGAGATTTCTTGGTATATGTGAGACTATTTTAGTATGACAAGGATTTTTGATTACTTACGTTCTAAACGTTGAGCAAAAGAAATTTTATTTTGAGTGTCTTTATGTAAATTACTTCCATTGAATATTGCTGAATTATAAATTGATTTCATAAAATAACGTGTTTCTGGAGCTACCAGAAAAAATGATAAAGCAGAAATTCTTGTTCTAAACAATGGCTCTACTGTGGAAACCACCATTAAACCTGGCACAGTGGTATGACAGCAAACTTGAGATCACTTGTGAGGTGTTGTACTAAAAATTACAAACTCTCTTCCCAAAAAAGTAGTAAATAAAATCTCCCCAGGCTTTACAGGCTTATTTGGTTTTTGAAATGTAGTTTGAAGGCGTCTTTTTGGAATAAGGGGTTCCACACGCCCCTCCCTGTTGTTTTTCCAATGGGAATACATGAGTAGTTTACATTTTAAAAAATTGATTTCTTTGGGGCTATGTCTACTAATTAATGGAAAAAATGATATGCATATGTTTATAGGTTCAGAATTACATGCTGTTCACAAGGAATTTCTAGAGAAATTAATGCTGATGAACCACATATCTGAGGAATTCTTTTCCCATCATTGGGAAATTCAGAGAAAAGAGATTTCAATGCTTTTTTTTTTTTTTTTTTTGCTAATAAGAATGAATCTTGCCTTACATGAATGCTTTAATCTTAAATATTTATATATTTCATGATGTTTTTAAGCATTTATTATATTATTTTGAAAACTATTTGTGTCTTTCAAATCAACAACCCAGTTAAATGCATTGCAATGACGTCTTAAGCTCTTAAGATACCAAGTTTTTCTCAAATGTATTCTGGGAGATACACTAACATAGCTACATGACATAGCAAGACATTAACATAAACACAACCACACTGAGTGGCTTGGCTGGTGGTCGGAGGACTGGCAAGGAGGCTGATGGGAAGGTTGGGGACAGGGAGTCTCGGAGTGGGCATGAGGGTGCACATATGGGAAAGACACAGGGTAGCAACTGCATGCGCCCCCACAGAAAGCACCCACCCCAGGAGAATCACCAGACTACGAGTGACACAATGCGTTGGCCACCTGACAGCACCCCACCTTTCTCACTGGCTGCCTGGCGCTGCCATGATGGTCCCATGACAAGAGCCTGGTGATGAGAATGGAGGCTGTCAGGGGCACCGCTTACCAAACGCACACACTAATACCCATTTGCACAATAACCTCCATGTCACAGGCTGATTTCTGGGACTTCAAACTCCGACACAGGACAACAATGTGTTTTGTTTCTTTTTCTTTTTTTACTAGTGAAGATGATGGGTTCCAAAGGAAGGTGGGAAGATTCTAGCAGCACAACAGAAAATAGTCACATACCCTTTCCTATTTCACACCTTAGCCTATTTCACCCCAGTCAGTGAGGTTCACACATTATCTTTACCAAGGTGGAATCTTCGTCAACATTAACATTGATAGTAGTAATATCTTACTTTGTATTGTTCTCATGTCCTTCTTTATAGAGAAGCTTCATAGTTCATGCATTTGACATCTGAATCACATTTGCATAGGGGCCAGGTAACTTGTAGTACAATAAAAACACATGCTAAGTCACACGATGAAAAACTCCTTATGTAATTATTTGTCCCCAAGGCTATGCTCACAAACTCACCACTTTTCTACTCTGGTGAATGGCAAAAAGGGGAAACCCAGGTGCTCCCTCACACGCAGTTCATCCACAAAGCAATCTAAATGCATGAGCGTCCCGGAGCCCTTCCTAAAGGGGTTTGAGGATGGGGGTGGACATGGGCGGAGACACGCAGAGAGACATGTCCGCTGTGCATACCCCGCAGAAAGCGCCTGCCATCAAAGCTGGGATTCCCGTTATGCTGAGTTAAGAGGCCCTGTGACTAGTGGCCAGACATGCATGACCACCATCCCTTTGCACTGTCATAAAGGGCGGTGTGGCAAAGGGGATATTTATGAGCTTTTTATTTGTGCATATTCTTCCAGGAATGCATCTCATTTATAGCACCGTGTCTCCGAAAGCTGTTAATATTAGAAGCCTAGCAGTGAGTCAGGGTAAGCAAAGGAATGGTTGGGGTAGAAGACACGCAGACCTGAGGAAGCCTCCTTCAAAAGCCCTGGGCTATGGTCTTGCCACATTTTGACAAAAGTGATCACTTCCTTTATTTTACCCAGGGGCTGCATTTCTAATGGGAAAAAAAGTAAAACTAAACATTACAGAATGCACGTTGAATTAAATTATAAGTGGATGGAAAAGCATTACTGCTAAACAGTCATATAAACTGAAACGGAGATTAATTGCTCACTTACATGCTAAAATGAAGAATAAAGAAAAGTATTTTGTTTCCATCTAAATTACTGCTTTAAGTTATAACACACATGCCCCAACATTATGTTGTTTTAAGAATTACGAATAATTCAGTTTGATTCATGATGATTAAATATTTGAAAGGCAAAAAACAAAAAGAAGTTCTATTTACTGAGAAGCGGATTTTTATTGCAGCCAATGTTACTGTCTGAAATAAGACGGTGTGCCATGCGTGGGCTTGCTAGCTGAGTTGTTCATGGAAAAATTCTAACTTCTGATGGCACAGAAGGGTTTGTTTAGGGATCAGGCATGCGCTCATCGTTTTAACTGCAGCCCTGCTGAGATCAAGGAAGGAGCCCATCTTCACAGATGGAAGAAGTGTGGGAGGAGCGGAAATGTGCTCAACCCTGCTTGTTTCACGTAACACTTCTGTCACGAACCATGCTATCTCTGATCACACTAGACAACTCTGAGCTCTGCCGGCACCTGTGTAATTTAATCACTGAAAGTCTGCAGCCATGGATCCAAAAGAAGGACTCCAGGCCCAGATAAGGTCTTCTAGACACTGAGCCGGAACAGAAAGCAGAGGACTTCTGAGGAGTGCTCCCTGGGAAACGTCACCATCTAGAAACTGAGAAAAGGAGTTGATCCACAGAAACCCACTGCCAAGGACAACCAGTGTGGGAAGAAGAAACCAGCATGTGGACTCTTCGGAAAGCCACGTTTAGAAGGAGTACAAGAGAGGGGAGCTTTGGAGCCAGTCAAGTGCTGACATAACGTGGACGCACAGTCCCAAGGGAGAAAGGACCCTGGCCATTTGCACTCTGATGACCAGATGTGTAGAGATTGTTCAGATCGTTGGCTGAAAATGTTTGCTAGTGGCTGTGGGATGAAAGTGTGACTGGCAAAGGTCAGGAGAAAATGAAAAGTGAACACGTGGAGACTGAGGTACATAACTCTTGAGGACTTGGGCAGAATGAAGATTTTCGAAATCAGGACAATCAGTTATGGAAGGAATTATTCCAACAGAGATAGGGAAACGAAAGGAACATGAGCAATTTCTGGAAGAGATGAAAGAACACAGGCTTCTGTGGAGAAAATGACTGTGAAACACTAGCAGTCATTGTGACGGGGGAGACCGTGTGGGCAGACTGGGAGACCTGGTGATGAGAACCGAAGAAAGTTCATTCCTTTTTGGAGTGAACTCAGAAGCAAAGCCAACAGCTGAGAATGAAGAGAGAAAACAGAGGTAAACACCTTCATTTAACAATGCATAAATTAACATGAGGATAAGCATAAAGCGAGTAGGCGATGGTAACGAGAGTGCCAGGCAGTGCTGGGAGCCGACATGAAGTACGTGGAGTTCCAGATGCACAAGGTACAGAAAATCTTGTCGTTTCTCTGCAGCCAAGTTTAGCTTCTGCAGGTGTAGCTGCAGAGCAGACAGAGAACTTCATTCAGGAAGATCTCCACACATAAATAAATGCAAAATTATTTGCATGCTCATTCACGTACATCTCACATGATTTTCTATAAAGGAGTCATTGTGTGCGTCCTGTTTGAAATCAGCTTTGTAGTCACTCAGTAACATATTCTGAATATATTTCTATATGATGTGAAAAACACAGAATTACAGCATTGTTTTACACAGTTGCATTGAATTCTGCTATATGTTTATGTAACCCATCTGTTACTATTGCTACTTGTTTATTTTTAACTTGTCCGATCATTAAAATAATGAACTATCTGTGAACATTCTGTGCATATATCATATTTTTTTTCTCACATTATATTTCAGGAAATGGAGTTTGGGGGCCAAAAATATTTGGATACTTTTGTTTGTAAGTAAGTACTCTCTACTTCCACTTTCAGGATGATGGAGTAGCTGTACTTTTCTATTTTTTCTACAAGGTACAACTGAAAACCCTGTACATTATATATAAACAAACATAAGAAGACTCTGAAAACTGAATAGTAGGCAGAGCACCTATGAATCTCAGGACCCAAGCAATGAATGGTAGTGAGTTCCCTGGGTTTTCTTTTTGCCTCTTACATCCAAGACTTGGAGGTGAAGAAGCCAGCAGCCCAGAAGTGCTGAGAAGTACGGGAAATGTGTCCCAACCAGAGCCCCACCTCTCTAGCTAAAGGAAAATGAAAAGAACATTTTAGAAAAATAGGAAACATGTACATAACAATGGCCCTACTCCAGCAAACACTACAGAGCAATCTCTGTGCCCCATGCCACCCAGCCAGCCAAGCCCACATGGAACACCTGCAGTCCTACCTGGGAGCTGCAATGAGGAGCCCCACACGCGGGAGAGCCATGTCATAGCATGCCAGTGGGAGCTGTAGTTTTCACTCCACCAGCTGGAAATGACCCCATACCGATTGGAGGCAGTGGAGAGCAGATGGAGCAACTGGACTCCCAGCCCACCTGGCAGTAACAGGAAGCTTCCCCCTTCCCACTGGAATGGTGCTGGAGACACAGGACTTTCAGAATGGCCCAGCAATCACAAGACAGCTCACATCAGTGCCAGTCGGGACCATGTTGGCAGCTGCCATGCCCAGCACACACAGCAGGCATGAGGTATGCATGTCTTACTGTTTCCCCAAAAATAAGACCTATCCCGAAAATAAGCCCCAGTTAAGATCATCAGCCAGACAGATGCATTGAGTACGTTATGACGATGTTCCAGAAGAAGATGCCATGACTGTATTTGAATAAATGTAGATTGTTATACATAAAAAATAAGACAGCCCCTGAAAATACGCGCCAATGTGTCTTTTGGAGTAAAAATGAATATAAGACCCGGTCTCATTTTCAGGAACACATGGTAGATGTCAATGGAAACTCAGTGTGGAACCTTGTCTTCCATGTCCACTGGACAGTAAGGAGGTGTGCTGTCCACACCCCACGAGGGCAGAGTCAGAGAAGCCAGCTGAAACGGGAGACTTTAATAAGCTACAGAACCTCCTGACAACATTTTAACGTGTCCAAGATTCAATTATAATCTTTATATGAAGAACCAGGAAGATCTGAAGCTGAGTAAAAAATAAAGCACATTTAATATATGATGAAATCATGATGAGAGAGATGTTGGAATTATCTAACAAAGACTTTAAAGCAGTCATGAAAAACTGCTTCAACTAGTTATTACAAAAAAAATACACTTCTAACAAATGAAAAATAGAAAACTTGAACAATGAAATTGTCTCAGCAAAGAAACATAAAGAACCAATGGGAAAAATAGACTTGAAAAACAGAATAATCAAAATTAAAGCTTAGTGGATGAGCTCAAAATCAGAAATGAAGGGACAGAGGAAAGAATCAGTGAATTGGAACATAGAATAACACAAGTAACCTAATTTGAACAACAGAGAGAAAACAGGAACATGTGAGACTATTTAGAAAGGTGTAAAATGTGTACCATTGAAGTCCAAGAAGAAGAGAAATAGACAGTGCACCTAAAAAGTACTTGAAACAATAATGGCTGAAAACTTCCCAAATTTGATGAGCTATATAAACACAGATTCAAAAGCTGAGGAAACCTCAAAAATGATGAAGCCAAATAAATCCACTCCAAGACATCATAATGAGATTTTTGAAAACCAAAGAAAAATGAAAAAATCTTGAAAGCAACCAGAGAAAATCACTTTATTTTTTCTATAGGTGAAAAACAATTCAAATGACAACAGATTTCTTTTCAGAATCTAAATCATCCATGGGTTAAAGAGGAAATCTCAAGGTAAATTTAAAAATGCACTGAACTAAATGAAAAGTGAAAATACAATGTATTAAAACTTGCGGAACACAGAGAAAGCAATCCCAAAAGGAAAACGTAAGGCACTACATGTAGCACTGAATGCAGACATTAGAAGAGGAAAAGTCTGAAATCAGTCATATCACTTCAAGAATCTAGAAGTGCAAAAGAAACACAAAGAAGCCGTAATTGGAAAACAATAAAGCAAAAAAGCAAATCAATGAAATTGATAACAGAAAACGTTAGAGAAAAATCAAATAGTTTCTTCTTTGATAAGATCAATGAATGGAACAAAACTCTAGACATAAAATGAAAGAAATAGAAGAAACAAGTTACTACTACAAGGTATTCAAAAGGATAATATGGAGTATATTCTATGACCAACTCTGAACAAATGCATTTGCCAACTTAGATGAAATGGACTAATTTCTTGCAAAACACGAATTTTATCCCAATTCATCCAATATGAAGTAGATAATATAAATAGCCCTAATTTTTTAAAAAATAATTGATTTGTAATTTAAAAACTACAAGAGAAATTTTCAGGCCCAGATAATTTCAATGGAAAATACTACCAAAAATTTAATGAAAGATTAATAGTAATTTTATACAATCTCTTCTATATAATAGAAGAGGCCAGAACATTTCTCATTTCATGTTATGGAGTTAAATACCAAATACCAAATACCAGATACCAAAACCAAAGTATGAAAAGTAAAACTACAGAGTAATATCCCTCATGAATATATATGCAAAATATTTTAATATTAACAATCAAAACTCAGTAATATATAAAAAGAACACCATAACCAAGTGTGGTTTATTCCCGAGTTGCATGGATAAAGCATTCAATGTAATTCACTAAACAGGCTAAAAACGAAACGTCACATGATCACATCAATTAATGCAGAAAAGGCATTTGATGAATTCTCAGAAAAAAATATGAAGAGGGAAGTTTCTTCAACTTGAAAAAGAGCCTCTACAAAACCTACAGCTAACTTATACTCAAATGTGGGAGAGTAAATGCTTTCCACTTCAGGTCAGGGACCAGGCAAGGGTATCAACTCTCAACTGTTGTTTTGCTTAGTCTTGGAAGTTCTAGCCAGTTCAACAAGGCAAGAAAAGGAAATTAATTAATTACATACCAGGAAGGAAGCAATTAAAATCAGCACTATTTGCAAATACGTCTACATAGAAAACTCCAATAAAAAATAGGAATAAAAGATTAATAGAAAATAGAAGTAGAAAATTTTCAATTGCGTTTACATAGAAGATTGTCTACATATACAGAGGGTGATAAAACATGTACACACATTTTAAGGGAAAAACTATTAATTGTAATGCTCAATATAGACTGAGAACAAAAGATGAATCCAAGTCACGTTTGACTTCTGCAATGACAAGAGGTGCTCAAAGTGTCAGCGTCCAGACACTTCTGATTATGGCAAACTACTGCTTGAGCAACAATGACTAATGGGTCCACTTCTGTACATGTTTTGGCATCCCCAGTATTCCTGACAAATATACAAATGAAAACAAGAACAAAATCTCCGAGGATTAATAAGTGAGTTCAATAGGTTGCAGAAGAGCAGATCCGAGATGGCAATGTAGATAAACATTGTGCCTGCTTCCATCCATGAATGCATCAAAATTACAACTAAATTATAGAACAATCAACCTGGAGAACCATCTGACGTCTAGATGAACAGAAGTTTTATACCTAAGGATATAAAGCAGCAGCCTCGATGAGGCTGGTAGGAGGGCAGAGATGTGCAACGGGCCGCACACCTGTGTGTGGTGAGTGAGAATCAGGTGGGATATCTCGGCCACAGAGGTACCCCCTGGGGGAGATGGACCCCAGACTCACACTGGCCTCCCCAGCCCGGAGCACTCGTGCTGGGAAGAGGAGCACTAAAAACATCTGGCTGTGAAAAACATGGGGGATTCTGACCCTCTTGGTGGGATGGAAGGCGGCAGGACACCTAGGTGTCCTCTTAAAGGAACCGCGCACAGGTTTGCTCGTTCGCAAGTACTCACCTTGGGCTCCAGCAAAGACACAGTGCCTCGGGGAACTGTCGGAGACATACGAGGAGAGACTGAGGTGTGTGACTTCAGGGCAAAAACTGGAGGAGACTCGGTGTTGTGTGGGGTCCTTCTCCCATGCAGCCCTGCAGTTGGCAGGCAGGCGCCATCTTTCCTGTGTTGAGCCCGCCCCCTACGCTTATGGCCAAATCTGAATCTGATTGGCCTGGTGAGCTCCACAGCTCCATCTGGTTTACTCACTGGCACCTGATTCACCTAACTCCCCAATGCCAGAGGCACTTTCTCTGTGAGCAGACAGCCCTGTCCTCATTGCAATCTTACTTCGAAAACTGTCAGAGTCTGCAAGCCCCAGCCAGGCAGTGATTGGCCTCAGTGTGCTCTGAAATGGTTGTTGAGTAGCTCCAGGCTCAGCACTGGCACCAAACCAGAATCTACATAACCTGATGACCACAACTGTTCCCACTCTAGTGATTCGCTGAGACCCTGCCTCACCCAACTCCATATCGCATGAGGCTTTATCAGTGGCTGAACCTTAAGGGAGCTGGTAGGTGGCAGCAGGCCTCCAGGAGTCCCGGCATTTTTCGGAGCTATCCCAGGCTCAGGACTGGTGGCAGCTGTCCTCTGTTTGCAGCATGGCCTCACCCACATGCCTCCAGGTTTAGCACAGGCAGTGAACAATCTCCAATTATTCTGTAGCTCCTACCAGGTAGTTTCTGGCCGGTCACAGGAAGTGGCAGACCTGGGCCTGCACCAGAGTCCCTCTCAAGAGGCCCCAGAACTAACATTCTTGGAGGTTGGCTTCAGAGCACAACAGAACACACCCAATTAGCCCCAAAGGACCACACACAAATGGTGATCTCAATAGTCACCAGAGCCTGCTGGGGCAAATCCCACTCAGTGGGGCAAACCCTCCACTCAGCAGCCTGTAAGCTGTGGACGTGGCCAAACCCCACAGCCAATCAGCTTGAGGGTCACCCCACCAAGTGATAGGCCAATAGCAATCAAGGCTCAACTACAACAGATCAAAAGACACAAGAGGGCCAAGTGGAAGAGAAACCTCACAGATGATGCCTACCAGAGACTCACCTCAGATCGAAAGGGGCGCACAGACGGAAAGTAAAGGGATGGAAAATGTTATTTCATGAAAATGAAAATAAAAAAGCAAATAAAAATAAGCTGGGCTAGCAATACTTACACCAGACAAAACAGACTTTAAAACAAAGGCTTAACAGGAGACAAAGAAGGACCCAGTAATCCCACTTCTGGGTATTTACCTGAAGAAACCCAAAACGCTGCTTCGAGGGGACATGTGCACCCATACGTTCATGGAAGCATTGATTACAACGGCCAAGATGTGGAGGCAGCCTGGGTGTCCATTGATGAATGAATGGGTAAGAGGAGATGGTACATATGTACAATGGAATATTGCTCGGCCAGGGAAGGGAATGGGTTCTGCCATCTGCGGCGACATGGATGGACCTGGAGGGTACTGTGCTGAGTGGAGTATGTCAGACAGAGAAAGACAGATGCAATGTGATTTTGCTTGTTTATTAAATCTCAGAACAAAATTAACAAACAAACAAAACAGGAACACATTCATAGATAGAGAACATTTTGATGGTTGCCAGTTGGGAGGGGTCCTGGGGGTGTGTGTGAAAAATCCCTTCACCTTTTCACCCTGCCCCCAACTCCCTCCCATCGATCACCCCAACAAATCCAGTACCCATCTGACAATATAATAAGTTGATTTTCATACATATTTATTACAATATTATGTCATACATATTTATTACATTATTGACTATATTCCTTATGCTATACCCTACACACCCATGACTACTTTGTGACCACCAACTTGTACTTCTTTTTTTTTTAAGATTCTATTGGGGAAGGGGAACAGGATTTTTTATTGGGGAACAGTGTGTACTTCCAGGACATTTTTCCAAGTCAAGTTGTTGTCCTTTCAATCTTAGTTGTGGAGGGTGCAGTTCAATTCCTCGAGTCCCACAAGAGGTGGTGGGCAGCGCCCCTGCAACTAAAATCGAACACGGCGCCTTGAGCTGAGCTGCCGCTGAGCTCAAACTTGTACTTCTTAATACCTTCCCCATGACTCCAGATGGACACCGTCTTAAATGAACAACTTTTAGAAAAAAAAGAAAATATTTGGAATCCAGGGGAGAGGTGGGACAAATTATTTGCAAACCATATGTCTGGCACAGGCCTAACAGCTAGTGTATATGAAGAATCTCAAAACTCAACAGAAAAAGAATCCAACCAGGAAATAGGTGAGAGACATAAGGAGACATTTCATTTGTATGTTCAATCTCATCAATCATTAGGGAACACAAATTAAAACCATCACAGGAAATCACTACACACCTGTCAGAACGACTGAAATAAAAAATAGCGACAACACCAAATGCTGGTCATTATGCAGACAATGGATCTCAGAAACACTGGGGATCAAAATGGACACAGACACTCTGGAAAGTGTGGCCATTTAAAAACAAACAAACAAATTGTGCAATTGTCACGTGACCCAACATATCTACCTATTTTTTCTTTTCCCTCAGAGAATTGAGGACTGATACACAAAAACTCTGCTCAAATATTTATGGAAGCTTTGTTCACAATAGCCAAAAACTGGAAACAACCCAATTGTCTTTCAATGACAAATGGTTAAACAAACTTTTGTATATCTATTTTATAAAATACTACTTAGTGATATAAAGGAAAAAACCCAAACAAATAAACAAATAAAAATCCCAAAATAGCACAGGCCTTCTGATCCCATTCACATCCTTGAATGACAACATTATGCAAATGGGAGAGCAGATTGAGCCACTGCCAGGGTTAAAGGAGTAGGTGGTGGAGGGAGAGAAGTCGGTCATGAAAATGTTGTTTTTAGACTGTGTCATTAATAACCCAGTGATATTGTTCTAAAGATTTGCAAGATGTTACCATTGGGGGGGAAATGGGTAAAGAACACAGAATCTCTACATATTAATTCTTTCAACTGAATGTGATTATACAATTATCTTGAAATGAAAAGCTTAATTAGGACAAAAGGTACTGTCACTCTGTGCTTTAGCAGCAATTTAAACTCCCACCGAAACACCATGACTGTCCTTATTCATAACTGTCATAAACTGTGGGTATTGACAGTGACGGCTGCTTTTTGCCAACAATCAATCTCCATTTTTATGGAGTTCTGTTTCTCCTTGATTTGCTTTTTCTTGCTTTTGCCTATTACTTAAAAAATATCGTTTTTAAAATCTAACATATTTATTCATTTAATTTTTATTTTATAGAATACATTTATAAAATAAATTTTTCATGTTAAGATTTTATTTTCAAATCAAAACTTTTTGCTCAAAATTATATTTAATAAATATGCATAAAGCTATGTGGCTCCTTGTGGCAACAGAGCCAGGAGTGCAGTTTCTAGGCTCTCGGCCTCACATAGAAAGGTGCCGTCTCAGGTAGTAAATGGCCATCAACTGTGATTGGATGGCCACCAGCTGTGGCTAGTTGGCCGTCAGCTGTAACCAGTGAGCCATTGGCCACTAATACAACTGTCGTGGCTACGCTAACAGCAAGTGGAAGCTAGCAAGAAAATGGTGGCTGAACTAGCAAGAGCGGATTGCAGCTAGCAAGTGAGGTTGGTTGGCAGAGAGAAGTGGACGGAAGGTTGCGGATCATGTGGCTCCTGCTTCCTGTGTCTCCAACCCAGCCGTCAGCGAGAATATAGTGGTATGACTCCCCTATCTATGGCTCCGTGGGTGTTCCTTTTTGGTCTCACCATGTCCTGCGTTCTTATGTGGGGAGCAGGACCAGAAACCCCACATGACACTCTACACGACACACCTGACTCTAAGTCATGTTTAGAAATAACTCAGAAATATTAACAATCTAAGTACATTTTAGAAGAATTAAATTTTATTGTAGTGGGATTATGGTCTCCTTTTCAACAAAAATGTCTGTCGTTGGGAATGTAAACACAGCCCCTCACCATATACTGCATGTTGTTGTTTTTTTAAAGTATGTTAAACTGTGTCTGTGGGGACAGAGTCCCAGAGAGCAGTTTCCAGGCTCTCGGCCTCACGTGGAAAGGTGCTGGCTCGGGTAGTAGATTGCTGTCAGCTGCAATCAGACGGCCATCCACTGTAACCAGTTAGCCATTAGTTACTAATATAACTGCCATGGCTACGCTGGCAAGGGGGTTGGTTGGTTGGCAGAGAAGTAGAACGTGGATTGTGGATCCTCTGGCTCCTGCTCCCTGTGTCTCCAACCCAGCCATCAGCGAGAATATAGTGGTATGAACCTGCCATCCATTGCTCTGTGGGTGTTCCTTTTTGGCCTCACCATGTCCTGCGTTCTTATGCGGGGAGTGGGACCAGAGACCTGGCATAACACAGTCTTAAACAAAAACTCGAAATAATAACAGTAGCTGCTTCTTAATAGGCTTGTAGGGAGGAATAAATGAAAAAAGGTTTGCAAAATGCGTTAAGAGTGCTTCACATTTACAAAGACTTCTAAAATGTGTTGTTATTGATCAGACCGTACTTAGACATCTTTTCTTACCTAAAAGTCTGTTCTCTGAATAGAAAGAAGTATAATAATTAATACCTGAAAAATCATTCTTTTTTCATGTCTTCTGTGAAGAAAAAAAATGAAAGTGTTTCTTTAGCCTTCATTCGGCACCACGGGGACTGATGTCAGGTGACCTTTCAAACACCTCTCTGTCCTGCGCTTTCCAGACGCACAACCTTGACTGTGTTCTTTATCCCAGACATGGCAGCCCCTCCCTAACTTCACCTGCAGTGAGTTTGGTGGCTGAGCCCTGACGTCGCGCTGGCCTGGGAAGGCCTATTTCAGGCTTTTGGTTACCAGTCCATCGGCAGCCCATGGCAGCTGACTGCTGATTGGCCTGATTCCAGGACTGCTTGCCCAGTGACCTCCTTCTCCCGCCTGGGGTTCGTCACAGAGCACTCGGTGCCGCTTACACCAGGCTGCACCCCACGCGGCCGCAGCCGGGCCCCCCTCCCTGCATTTCATCTTTCCCATCCCCCTCCTTGCAGGCCCACTGACGGGAGTCGTGGCGTGTTTGCAGCGCTCTGGTCCGTGCTCCCGTCTTTTGAATTCCATTATATTTCCATGCTCTAGATACTAAATAGAACTTATTTTCATATTTTGAATAATCTGTATAAAAGAAATATTAAAGTAAAATATTTAAATTATTTCAAAGAATCTTTCTGAAATTGTGATTTCCTCGTTAAACTCGGTGACACGCTGCATAAGGACGTTTGGGTCAATGGCAGACCACAGGTGTGATGGTGGTCCCATGAGCGTATCCCGGACCTCAGAATGGCCCCCCGCGGTGGCAGCCGCGGTGACGTGGCGGAGCAGCGCATTGCTCACGTGTTTGTGGCGACGCTGGTGTCAACCCACCTACTACGCTGCCTGTCGCGCGAGAGTAGGACGCGTCCATCACGCGCAGTAGGGAACAGTCATAATGGTGACAGCTACGTCACTCGTGTACGTCGGGGCGCTGGCCCCCACATGGTGGAAAATGTACGTACAGCGTTTGACTCCCTGCGAAGCCTACGACCGCTGCCCCTCGTGTCTGGGGGGATTGGCTCCAGGACCCCCCAGGTACCGAAATGCAGGGTGCCCGCCCCTCGTGTTCAAGGCGGGGATCAGTGCACGCAGTCGCCCCGCCCCCGCCCCACGCACCGCACGGCCGCGATTTCCACTGCGGGTCAGGGACTGTCTCCAACCTGCCTCCGGGTTGGATCCACGCGGCTGAGCCTGGGATACGGGGGCCGACTGTGCCCTGAAGGGGCCACGCGTGAGCGGAACCGCGGGCTCCAACGGGTGTCGTTCCGGCTCCGCTGTGTTAGACGTTCGTCGTCACTGTACAGCGGTAGGACGGGGTCCCTGTCACGCGGACGACACCCTCCTGCGTCTCGTGCTCACGTGGAAGTGCCTCCGTGCTCAGCGCCCACGACGTAGTCACGTGACGGCGCGGTTCCCGGACGTATCCCACCTGTTAAGGGCCGCACCCCTGTCCTTACGCCGACCTCCGCGCCATCGCCGTCCGCACCCCGGGCTCTGCTCCTGGGCGCGCGACGCCCTGCACCGCGGTCACCGGGCCGCACACGGAGGAACAGGAACCCCGTGGTGCGGATGGGGGTGTCCGCGTGGGAAACAGCATGGAAAAGGCACAGTGAAAACGCAGTCAGATGGATCGCGCCGGCACAGCCGCACAGGCCGCGCCACGAGTGGGGCCGGCAGGACCTGACGCTGCTCCGGGCGGAGGGGGGGGCAGTGAGTGCGGGGAGGTGACGGCCGGGACGTGCTGGGCACGACTGCGACTTCACACACACTGCACACGCAGGCGCCACTAAATGTATGCAAACTTTTTTTTTCAATAATTAACCTTAGCTTATTACACACTTTTGAATATTTTAAAGTGTTGACTCTTTTGTAATAACACTTAGCTTAAACACACACACATTTTACAGCTGTACAAAAATGTTTTCTTCCTGTTCTTATTCTATAAGCTTTTTTCTATTTTAAAAATGTTTAACTATTTTTACTTTGTAAACTTTTTGTTAAAAACTGAGACACACACACACACATTTGCCTCGGCCCCACAGCCTCAGGGTCGTCACCAGCACTGTCTTCCACTGCCACTTCTGTGATCTCATCAGGTGATAGGAATTCTTCAGGTCCATCATAACCTTATAGGACCACCATCATACATGAACTCCGTCGTTGACCAAAACGTCATTAATTGGTGCGTGACTGTATACCACTGGTTGTACATCTTACAAACGAATAAACTGAGGTATAAAGGCAGTATTTGCTTCGCCCAACATTATATAGCTGGATTTTGAATCGACAGTGGATTCTAGAGCCGGTTGAACCTAAATACTACTACTCTATTGCCTCTAAATTTTGTTGGTTAGTCTCCTTTCAATATGCTAGCTTGTCCTATATTCAGTGTTCTCCAACATATATTAACTTATGGTCACCTACATAGCATATTTATAGAATTCTATTAATTTGAAATAATACTGAAATAAAGGATTGGGCATAGACATCAGTGAAGCAAATATGTTTGCATAAATTGAACCTCTAAAAGAATGTAAAGAAAAACCATGTTAAAATAGTATGCTAGGTAAATAGATCATTTAATTCAGCACTTTTCTAAGTGTATTTATAATTCATGTATTTCCAGGGAATTTAATTTTTCCCTAAATATTGTTAATGTATAAAAGTAAAAAAATACTCTACTATCTATAGTTATTGGTTAAAGTAAACATATTAGACTTTTACATACTTGCAGTTAGAACAGTTATTTTTGTTTTAACCATATCTATTCAAAGTGTTTTGTGCTTTGTTGTTCAAAATGTACTTGTGACAGAAATGATATTGACAAGGTTGATAAAAATCCATTTTGACTCATAGAGTTTAAAACTACCACATATTTGTGTACGGTAAAATGTATTGGCCATCAAAATAACATGTCTGAGAGAAAAATGGAAGTTGCCCACAAAATCAATCTCTGGTGCAATCAATTTTTTCACTATTATGATTTATTGAAAGCAGCTTCAATATCCACAGCAACGTAAATTTAGATCTTAAAGGACTTACAAAAACAAAAACTTCAGCTAAATTTAAAGAAAAAAAAATCCCAACTTGATTTTGCTTATCAATAAGTGGTTGCTATGATTAGACACATTAAAATGGTCTAATGTAATTCTATGTCAAGTAGGATAATTACACTACTGTGTGTGTGTGTGTGTGTGTGTGTGTGTGTGTGTGTTCAAATAAAAGCCTTTTTCTTTCAAGGCTACATTTTAGTAAGTATCTAGTCTCATCATGATAATGTATTATTTTTAAGGAGCTATTACCATTTCTGGGAATTCTTTTGTTTTCAAAGTTTACATTTTTCATGGATATTTTTAAAGTTTTATGTTGATGATGTGGAATTTCATGGTGTGTTTTTCTTTCTAAGTTTGAATATTATAGACTGACTTTTTTGTCTTTGAAAATTCCTCTTCTCCTGTACCAAGAGACTGTGGATTTCTCAAGAGTAAAAGCTTATTTTCTTTATCTCTCTATATCCTGAGCCTATCTGCATGGCTGGCTTATAGTGGTGGCTCACTTATCTACTGACAAAGTAATTGAGTCACAGATCCTAGAGAATGCCATGTTACTTTTTCTGTTAAAACTTTAAATTTTGCCTCTATTTCATTAATGGTACGATAATTATAGTTTTATGTATGATCCAATCTTTTCATTTTTCAAAGTGTTTTCAATGTTAGGGTGACTATCGTTAGTCCTCAGTGAAAGGAGAGAGGTCAGGTGGTATGATTTCTCTTTGAACAGAAGAGGTAACTGTCTGATTCCACTATAGGTAGAGCGGGGTGGGGCTGCATTCAGGCTTTCAATGGCCCAGGCCCCACTGTGCGCCCAGGAAAGGCCCACGCTGGTGCCACAAGCATCTGGGGCAGTTATCAGATGCAGTGGCCTACATTAATCTGACAGTGAAGAGACCTGGGGTTCCTAAGCTCAATTATAGAAGGAAGAAGAGCAAGCAAGACGCAAAGCTCTTAGGCAGTAATCAAAGTAAAGTAATGACCGACACTGAAACGTTGTAAAATCCAAAATGGTGGCCAAAGGACACCTGGGGGAGCTTCTGAGCCAGTTTCATGGCTGATGGAGTTTGTGGGTGGCTTTTCTTAACCCTCACTATGATGTTTGTTTGTGTAGGGCAGTTGTGTGTTAGGGACAAGTATGCAGTGTGGAGCTGGGAACAAAATGGACCAAACATTTTCAGAAACTTAAGACTAAGGAACTCAAGTGGCTTATCTAAAATGTCGCATAACAAAGACTCAGCAGAAGTAAACAAATCGAGGGCGATGAGTGCGTGTTTCAGTTTTCATTTAGTGTTTCAGCAGGTTTTCAGTTTTGCTTGGAGAGTTTGAAGAGTAAAGTCAGTGTCTAAAGGCTCATGGGAGTGTTTATAAGTTCAGTGGAAAATGAACCCCTGAAGAACTAGGGAGGGGTGTTTTTCGGCTCCTGCATTGATAAGAGGATAATGCAGGAGAGACACTGCTAGGTGCTCCAGCAGGCTGAGGGAGTAAAAACACAATTGCCCTCCTGAGACTCGAGCTGCGAAATGTCACTCAGTGGTCCTGGGGCGATGCTCACGGCACCACCAGGCAGGTGTTAGGCTTTAGATGACAGATGTCAAACCCAGGATACACTAGGAGGCAACACGTTGGTCAAGTAATTTATTGGATGGAGAGATCACAGAAAGAGCAAGAACAACAGTGCAGGACCTGTAGGCCCCAGGCAGCTCAGGAAACAAACAGCTCTCGAGCCCAGAGAGGAAAAGCTAATGAACCGTCCCACAGGGCAGTCCCGTGGGGACCACTCGGTGACACACAGGTTTAGGCTGTAATGGCACTTGGTTCTGCAGTGAAATGCCAGGAAGAGATGGTCATTGTCTGAGCCAGGTGTCAGCGTCTTTCCAGGTAGAGAGACACCTGCCAAGGTACTCTAACAGGACTGCCTGCCAGGGGGCAGAGAAGACTCCCTCACAGCACAGTACATTACTGTGATCAGAAGAATGAGACCTGGGTGCCAGGAAATGACATGAAATGACCACCATTAAAATGTCATTATTCCTAATGACTGGCAAAGTCTTCCTCTAAAGCTTGGAACTATTAAAATTTCCATCAAAAGCAAAGCAAATAAAATCCTATAGCCATTCCTTTGGTAATTCTCAGCATGATTTTCTTGATTTGGAAATCTGCCTTCAGATGATAAATCGCAGTTCAACTGCAAATGAACACGGACAAGAAGATCCTAGAAGCAATCAGAGAAAAATAATTGAAAGGACTAGACACATACCATTGATTTCGTAGTAGGCAACAGGACAGAGTCAAACAAATTTTCAGAGAATAGTATTTTTCAGACTTTTTTTTAAATCAAAAAGTGATTAAGGACTTTTAGATTTAGCTCATCTGTGTTGAAAGCTTGGCAGTTGTCACTCATTGCAACAAGAAAAAGCTGGGCAAACTGAAAATCAATGTATTTTCTTATACCTGTCAGAGAACTGGGTCACAAAGAAAACACCACCCTGAAATCAGAGAGCCAGGTCCAGAAGGTCTGCTTACATGGATCGGAAGTTCTGGGGCCAGGAAGTGACAGGGACATTTCAGTGCAGCTCTGCGTCCTAGCTGCTGCACACTCGACTGATCCCCAGGCCTGGGTGATCTGTGAGAACTGTTCCTCACACAGCCCCCCAGCAGCCTGCACACTCATGAGCGTCACTCTCCACACATGTATCTTACATTCAGCAAACACTCAGTGAGGCCTCAACAGACCCTGTGGGGACAAAGCCCCAGAGAGCAGTGAAGCTCTTGGAGTTACTGTCCCTCCAGAACTCTGCTCAGCAACCACCAGCTACATCAGTCTCTGCGACTCAACTGTCCCCTAAATTCAGTGATGTGCTTTCCTCACTTTGCCACCCACCTGTCTTCCACAGTTTGACATGTGCTGTCTGGCAGAAAGCCGGGGTGACTTAGGGCTCACATCACTGTCAGGGGTCAGAGGCCTGAGCTGTCTGCTGTGCATGGTTTGCAAAGACATGTCATATAGTGTTCACTTTCTAGTTGTGGAAGGTGGTGCCTTTTACTCCATTTGGCTGCAATTGGAAATCTTCCTCTTTATCACATTCATTACGTGAGAGTCTTTGAAGTTTTCAGTTATTTATTTATTATTTGTATATAAATCAATGGATCTTTGACTCTTTTTCCCCAAGTTTTTGTTCCGTATCAAGCTGTCCTCTTGTCTGGTGTGTCATCTCGCCCCCTGTAGGAGAACACGTGCTCCTGTCTTGCCTTCTCTCTCTCCTCCTCAGTGTGACACCAGCCGCTGGAGAGAGGGCTTGTCCTTGAAATGCTTTCATGCATTTGTGTTCGCTTGTTTGTTTCTGTGTTGTTGTTTTTTTGTTTTTTTTTTGCAAAACATATTTTGAAATAAATTTATAAACGCTATGATAACCGTATAATGTTCTAAGATCCCTATTATAAACAATACAATATATTGGATTCAACTTGAGTTTAGGTTGAAAAAAAAGAAAGGCTTTGGGTGGGTTTAGGTGGATATGGGGCTACATCTTACATAACTTTAAGAAACAACTTTGCAAATTAAATCATATACAAATATTCAGCGTCTATGACTCAGGGAAAAATCTGTGAATTTGAGGCTGTGTATTTCACGGTGTATCTTACACCCTAATGCAGCACTTGAATTTTGAATTACGACCATTTTCCAATTTATGAATAGTTTTTGCAAACATTAATGTTACAATGAATATTCATGACATGATTTCCTCGCTCTAGTCTATCTAAATCATGAATTTTTATTCTGAAAGTAAGATGTTTCTGTCTTGTAAAAATAAACTTACTTTTCATTAAACATTCAAGATCTCAAAGGATGCTGGGCCTCTTTGTTTTACGTAATTGAATATGGAATGTAAAACATAGTTAATATTTTTTTTTTCTTCTAGGTTTGGCAACTTTGTAAGTTATGTTATTGAGGTTTGATGTGGGACAAAATGAAAACACTAGGTGTCTGGAGATCTGTGTGGTCATCTCCCAACTATATGAACTTCTGGGGCCTTTGTAAATTTAAACAGGGTCATGTTTTGGATTAATTTTCAATTTATCACTTCTAGTAATAGCTCCAGATACAATAGAACTCCTTCTGTTTTGTCAGCAAACAGGAAAAGAGTAAAACCATGCTCTCGCTTTATGAACGATTGTAATGATTAGACAAGGATGATTTTTCCGTAAAGAGTCTGCGAGCCAGGGCTCTCTTCTCCTACCTTTGTGTCAGATATTGGACATCAACCAAGCAATATTCAGCCTCTATATTTGGTATGTTTCAAAATCGAAGAATTTACCTTTCATCCCAAGCTTACATTTATGTTGTCTTTTCATGTCTTTCAAGTTTGGTTTGCTGTAGCATTTGGTTTTTGAAATGTCAAGTTTCTAAATTTCTGGTGACTGCATTTTAATATTTTCTGTAAATATCATTGTCTTGGAAAAACGCCCCGTTTCTTCTTTACTCACAGAATACTCTGTGTGTGCACTGCCTCACTTCTGGTCAACAAACATAGCAGCGTGTTTTTACATACCAAGCAATTCCCAGACACCAGCTGGGTGTCCTTGTCCTACAATTCCTTTCAGTTCTGACACCATCTACTGGGACTTAGTGTCAGAAGCCACAGGTCAAGGGCTCAGTCCCACGAAACTCTCACTTCAGGTGCCAATCGTCCATCCAGAATGCCACCTGACTTTCTGGTGACTGTAAGCCAGCATTCCATAGCTACTTCCTCAGGTCCCCTGAATTGCTGGAATGGGTCACAGAACTCAGGAAAACACTTACAAGTTTATTAGAGAGGATAGCAGAAGACACAGCTGACCGGCCAGAAGAAGAGGTGGACAGGGGGAGGTCTGGAAGGGCCCCAAGCCCAGGAGCTTCGGGCTGCACCCATTTTCCCTGCAGCATTATCCACAACAGCCACGGCATGGAAGCCACCTAGCATCGGCCGCGGATGGATGGATAAAGAAAATGTGGTACACACGGAATATTATTCAGCCATAAAAAGAAAAAAATATTGCCATTTGTGGCAACATGGATGGACTTAGGAAGACATTAAGGTGAGTGAGAGTGGTCAGACAGAGTGAAACAAACACTATATTATCTCACTCACTTTTTTATATGGACTCTAAAAAAAACAAAACTGAACTCATGGACACAGAGGGTAGAATGGTGGCTGCCAGAGGCTGAGGGAGGGAAATGGGGAGATGCTGGTCAAAGGGTACAAGTTCCAGTTCATAATGAGTTCCAGGGACCTAAGGCACAGCATGGTGACAATAGTTTACGTATATTGTAAACCTGAAAGGCGCCATGAAAGTAAACCTTTAATATTCTCACCAGAACAACAAAACAAGAATTATGTGAGGGGGAGGGTGTGCTAGCCAACCTTCCTGTGGGAATCATTTTAGAATAGATACGTGTTTCAAATTGTTGTATCACACACCTTAAACTTGCACAGTGTTATATGTCAATTATATTTAAATAAAGCTGGAAAAAATGTACATTCATCATAGAATCTAATATTCTAGTGTTAAAAGTAATATATTTTAGGAAAATTGAAACATCTGATGCTTGTTGATGTATTTTTGTTTTAAATACTGGACCAAAGATAGTGGCAGTAGGAAGAGAATCTGACCATCAAGCACTAGCACAAAAGATTATACATATATTTAATTCTGAAGTAATTAGGCAGTGGGATGGGATATAAAAATATCCCTGGGAGTTCAGTAAGCATCAGGCCTTGGTCACCCACACACAGTTCCTCCATGAGTGAGAATCCTGTCTCCACCCCCGTGTTCCACCTCTCCGCGCCAGGCCCCGACCCCTGTCACTGCATCTCCAGCACACAGTCTGCAAGGCCAAACGTTAAAGCAGGAAGAACTAGGACTACATCACAGAGGCAGACAAAATACGATTACCACACGATAGAGACACCGGACAAGTCAACATAGAGAGAGAAAACAATTCTATGTAATTGTTTAAGGATTCTTTGCATAATTAAACTCTTGTAAAAAGGAAGAAAAAGCTTCTGGGTTTTTAAGAACCAGAATCTATCAGAATAAAATGTTAGATGCATTCACAGCTAGCTCTGTCCTACATACAATGAGCCTTGACTGCATACATTTCAACATCCTTCATCTAAAAGTGGATTTGATGTCTTAAAGTTCGCTTTTTGCTATGATGTATGGATATACCTAGATAATAAACAGTTTATATAATCGTATCATGTCACTCAATCCTATCTTTAAAATAGTGGTAGGCACACCTGTAAAAAGAGATCCCATGTCTCTCAGAAGGATATAGGCTCAAACAAACTCCATTTCAGGACAATAATTCCTATCCGTGTTCTTCTCTGACCCAGGTCCTGCACATACTTTTTGGTGGTTCCTATCAGCCTTTGTCTCGGAAAGTTTCCCTGACTTCCTTTTTTTGAGAGTGTGTTCACTGGAATCTTAGTATCTCTCGCTTTTACTCTGTTCACTGTTCCCTTTTCGCATCGCCCAGCTCTCCTAATCAGTAATTTAGATTTCACACTTGACCATCATACTGATTTCTGCTCTTCAGATTATCCACCGTCTCTTGTTTTTGTTGGGATTTCATTAAGAATAGATTGTCCAAATGAAGAATATCTTGTAATCTGTAATTTGCCCATGATGCGCACTCCAGATCATGATTCTGATTTTCACAAAGTTGACAGTTTCACTTCTTGCTCCCCAGAGTTTCCAGAAGTGGGTCCCAGCGGTCGCATGGCGCCACAGCTCGTTCTTTGTGGTCTGTTATGTTGAGCCAGCATCACTTCCCCACTAGTCAGTGTTCACACGGTCAGCGGACCTTGGCTAACCTTATCAAGTACTCATCTCATCATCTCATTCTACTAGGGTGGTGCAAACGTAAGTACAGTTTGAAAGGTTGAAAATAATTGCAAAAGCTGCAATTACTTTTGCACCAACCTAATACTAAAATGACCATCTACTTCTCTAACTCCTCTCCTTCCAGTGAATTCTTTGAGGGGGAAACTTGTCCCATGCACTTGGCTATTCCCAGTGGCAGGCACAGCTGCTGCCCCAATAGGTGCTCCTTCATTTTCTGAGTGAATGCCCTGTAAATCAACCACTGAAGGGAAAGCTCTGAGTGCTTGTGATAATTACACACGTTTCTCGCTTCACGGGCATAATTAGGCAACGTGGACATCCATGTTAATGAAGACTCAACATCTATTTCAGGGTGTCATTGAGCTTTTGACTTATTTTCTATCTATGTTTAAATTGTCTTTGTTTCACAATGTCAACGCTATATAAGGAGTGGGAGAAGCTGCCTTGTGAACCCGGGTCTAACCTCTATAACCTGATTCCCAACCTACTTGTTGGACATCTACAGCCAGCAATTGCTGACTGCTCTCTCCAGCCACAGCTAAGCTGTAACACTTCCTAATTTAGCAGAGAAGCTGCCTTCCCATTATTCACCACCTCCCATCATTACAGTGCAAATGATATGATTCATTATCGTCATGTCATTTGTAATGCAATGATATGATGGGAACCAAATGAGCAAACACTGCTTCCTGTCAAAATTGTGGACTGTAAATATGTATTCCTCTTTGAGTCTCAGCTATTCAATGTACTTAACATCTGAAAATTAGTATTTTAAAAGATCTCTTTCCCCATCTTGTCAGACTATGAGAGAATATAAGAATGTTAAGGTGTTAGATTAAGTTACAGTTTACTTGATGAAATGTTGTAATTTTCCATTGGGTAGGTTCAGAAAATAGCAAAAAGCAAAACCAAATAAACAGACTTTTGGTAATTCTCATAACTTACAGCATAAATTTCTTATAATTGTGGTAAGGCCGTACCTAATAATAAATTCTGCTTTCTTAGAATTTACAACACTTGATGGTGGGTGGAAAAGTTTAACAAATGAAAAGATTTGTCTTTTTCTATAGACCTTTCAAAGTCTGGTACATCCATTTCTAAGACAGCTGATGTGTAAGAGGAAAATAACTCCCAGGTGTCCTGCTCAGTGATGGAATAAGAATGAAGAGGATTATGGTGAGGTACGGTCTGAGAAGCCTTCCGAGAGAACGGTGCTGTTTCTGACAGGACAGTCCTGTTTGCAGCCAAGCCCTAAAGACTGTTCTATGACGTATTGACCCCCAGTGGTCAGACAAGCTTCTACCAGGGCAGCTCACTGCTTGCCTTGTTGAGTTCACACAAACACCGGGAGGTGCACTGTGCCTCTTAAATACACTCCTGGCAGTCACACATATGCTCAGGATAGAGTGTTTATCTTTTCCAAACATCTACCTTCTTAAAATGTTTTCACTTCATAAGAGGACATCCTGGAGAACTCAGTTTCACCCTAAGTCTTATCACAAACTTAGCTAGACAGTTCCACAAAAATGGGGGGTAAAATGTCAGCTAAAAATATTCCAAAGTGTAAGCATGGAGTTGAAATTAAAACAACACAAAATAGCAACTATTCAAGTTAAAAAGTTTCCTTTAGTGATTAAATATTGCCACACTTATACTGTCCACAGATCTTGCTATTACCATTGGCTAAGGTGATAAGAGACCATCTCTCTAATCCCGTCTCTGACTTCTACTGTAGGCAACGTGCGCGCGCACATGCACACACAGACACACACACAGATACACACACAGACACACACACACACACACACACACACACACTCCTAAGGAGAGCTAGCTGGGCGATTCCTCTCCTGTCTTCAGTCTCTGTTCAGAAAGTGGAAAGGCACCAGAGCCGGACGCTGATCTCCCAGGTTGATACCAGAAGGAGGACCTCCATGTCTTCACCCACATGTAAGGGAATCCGTTTCTCTTTCAGTAGGTAAGGTAACCACCCACCTTGGAAAGTGACTGCGAGGACCACAAAGAATAGAGCACGTAAAGCATGTGACACAGATTTACTTGTGTCTGCCCCTCCTTTAGCCAAATGTTCTTGGGGCTTCTCCTGATTGGAAACTAATGCCTGGGTGTTTTATCGGAAAACAACCATAACATTGTCAGGAAATGGCTGGCCTCCATGATCTAATGGTCTTGCTCACATCCTCCCCACTCCCCGCCCCTATGGCATGGACTGTTAACGTTTATAAGACCTTATAATGCTTATAAGGGTGAGAAACTCCTCACCCTCGGTGTTCGTAACCCTCTTTTAAGTTAGTTTAAGGATTATTTCAAAGTATGTAAAATTGTAGTGGGTTATCTACTTTTTACATTTCAAAGTTTTCAGTAGTCAGTGTCGCTCAGTGTTTCAGTAGATAAATAAGCCTTGTTTCCTCTGGGTCTAATGAGAAAGGCAAAAATGATGCTTAGGGTGGATTTGCTCAGACTTTGTCATAACAGGTCAGTATTCGAAGACTTCAGTTTTGGACTAGTTTTAACTCAATTCCCTCAAAATATCTCCCTTCTACAAACATGTATTTCTCCTGTTATAAATAAAGGGAATTGTAAGAACCTCAAGATAAACACTACTTCATCACATAAGACAAGCATCTTTATTATATAAGCAAAACAATAACTCCAGAATGAGCTATAATAAATCTGTTAACACAAAGGAAATAAAATCTCAAAGGGTGAGTCTACTTCCCACAAAAACTTTCTCATTATAAGAAAGCTTTTGGAACTCTGTGGATCTTTTTTTCTTTGTTTTTGTTTTGTTTTGTTTTCATGTCCGTTATCTAATGGGGGGATAAAGACTCTGTGAGGTCTAAACTCGTTACTGACACACACGGAACAGCACGTGTTCGAGGGGCTGGCTGAAGTACAGTTACTTTTTCCCTCAGTTTACCCCTTGCATCATTTTGGGAGGGAATTTTTATATTTAATAAAATATATAGAATATGAAATTTGTCATTTTAACCATTTTAGGTATATTATTCAGTGGCATGAGTACATTCAAATGTAGTGCAATTATCACCACTATCCATTAACAGAAGTGCCATACCCACTAGATAATACCTCCCCTCCCCCAGCTTCTAGAAAGTTCTACTCTACTTTTCATCTCTACGTAGCTGATCATCCTAGGAACCTCACACAAGCAAAGTCATACAGTATGTGTCCTTTCATGTCTGGCTGTTTTCCGCTCAGCATAATGACTTCCAGGTGCAGCCACATGGAATCATTCATTCACTTTTAACCTAACTTGTATGTTTTGGACACAAGGGATAAAAGTCAACATGTCTCTACACAGAAAAGTCTTCTAATGGAAGGGTAAAACGTCGTCATTGTTACCGCCGATCTCCCACAGCATTCAGCAAAAAGCTTTCACACACAGAAAACATAAATAAATGTTCTTAAATTAAATGATTAAATGAAACAAAACAGTCAATATACAAAACTATCATTTGCATTCTTGTCGTGTAACTCAGAGCATGACTAATTGCAGGCGCTCAGGCTGGTTGGACTGGGATGAACGCTGTAAGAGGCGCACAGGTGAGGCTGGGGCTCGGTACCTACGGGCTGTGAGCGCCGATTCAAAGGGACGGGGGTTCCGTGGACCTGAGTTCTCAGAGGCCCGGCTTCCCCCTGTGTGCTTCTGTGGACCATCGAAGAGAGAAGCAGTCCAAGGTGATAACTATTGGGGAACATGCCCTCGCCAGGGGCATCGCACAGGTGCCCATCTTCAAGGGGAATCATGCACGGCCCTGGAACAAGTTGTCGTGTGTGGCACTGTGCCCCTCGGTAGTCCCCGATGAACAGCGACCCTTGTGCTGCTGCCGGCGAGGCGGCCACGGCAGGTGGCTGCTGTGGAGCCAGGCCAGGCTGCGCGTGACCCGTCCCAGGGCTGAGCAGAGCCACGTGCTCACTTTCCTCACCTCGGGTGAGCAGAAAAGGACGTCCTGGATGCAAACAGAAGAGAAAACCAACGCAGGAGGGGGACATGCTGCGTGTGTGTGCCTCTTGGGTGAGAAGCAGTAAAATGGGCAGTCAGCGTACCCTGTGAACATCAGTGAGCCACGCCTTCTTACATAGCACAGTGAAGACATGCCTGCCACCCGTGTGGTGACCGTGAGCTGAACCGATCCCGCACGCTGCCGCAGCGCCCGGGGCAGGACGCGCCCCGCACGGAGGCCTGGGCAGAGCGCGGGCCGGGCCCGGGCGGGAAGAGGACGCGCGCGGCCAGGCGGTGACGGGTGCCAGGGCCTGTGAGGCCGCAGCCAACAGTCACACCCTGGGCCCCGTGGTCCGGCTCTCAGCCCGCTTGTCTGGTGGGAGGGCCTCGATGTTGTGGGACGTCAAGTGCAGCTGTGTCTCCTGGGCCGCACGCCCCACACGGGAGGGGCCGGGCAAGCGTGCGCCAAGTAACAGAATGCAGCCCACGCGTAGGCTTCAGGCCACCAGTGTCGCCGACCCTGTGCTGATGAAACGACACAGCGTCTGTAAAAGTGCCGACCCCGCTTTGTGCACAAGCGGGTCACTTTGCACACAGAAGCTCATAGCCTCTGACATCGCGTGGCTGGAGTGACCGTGCCGACGTCTTCCTTCTGCTCCGACACCAGTCGGCTCCGGCAGACCACTCACTGGGCACCGGGCTTTGCTTCTGTTTCTCCTATTAAAACCCGTCAGCTCTTTGTGAACAAGAAGAAGCTGGCAGATGTGAAAGTCACTGGGGAAGTAGGCAGCCTCCAGAAAGAGGGTGTTGTCACCTAGGAAATGCGCATGTCCCTCTTTCAACATTAGAAGGTCATCTCGGTGACTTCCATCCAGCCCTTAAGCAACTCAAAGAAAAGGGGTGTGGTCCACAGGGATATGACGTATTTATGAAAGACGCTTCTCCTCGCGCAAGCCAATCAGACTTGTCACTCCTTGTTATCTGGTTGACTCTAAAATAGCTGCATTCTTTTGTGGGTTCAATGTATATGTCAATACACCTTTTCTATTTCATAAGAAAAGTTATCTTTTGTAGAAGAAAGTATATTTATCATGTTTCATTGAATTTTGTCTTCTATGAATGAGTTATTACTTTATTCTCATTTAAGCTCAGTGAGATGTTTTCAGTCTTCTCAAAGCAACTGACAGAACTTGAGATGTGAAAGATTGGTTCTACTTCTGTAGGTCAAAGAGTAGACTAGGGGGGGGGGGCATTCCAGAAAAAAAAAAAAAAAAAAAAGCTCATGCAAGACCCTAGGGTAGGAAATAGGACCCCCCGTGCAGGAAACAGAGAGGAGCACTGTAGTGGGCAGAGCCAGAAGAAGCAGTAGGAGAGGTGACTGGCGGGGCGCTTTGAGTTTGAAGGTTTTAGTCTGAACTTGGTGACCCATCAGAGTGGTAGGAGGATAACAGAGAACACAAAATGCTACGTTTTTCATTTTGATGTGGAGGATGGCAAGAGGAAAGAGTAATCCAAGTTAGGGGTTGTGGAATAGCCGTGCAGAGACGAATGTTGTTAACAGTTTGTTGACTAGTCTGTGGAAATGGAGAGAATAGAGTCCATTAGAAAGTTTGAAGATAAAACCGAAAGCCATTTGTAATTTACTCTGTATTATGTGAGCTTAATAGAGAATGGGTTATCACGTCTGATGACCAGTATCTGGTCTGTATGGAAGCGTCTCAATAGAAGAAAAGATGGAAGACATGGATTGGGAGGGAAGCTCTGGAGTTTGGCTATGGAAGGGACACACTGAAATTAAGCTTCAAGATACGTGAGTTGTGTCAACTAACGAATTCCCTTTTCCTAATCCAACTTGAACTTTGTGTTCTAGTAATATTTCTGTGTAAGGCAACACCCTCAAATTACTGGAATAAAACAGCAGCTATTGATCATGTTCATGGTCCTGTGTGTCAGTACAAGAAGGTTACAGTGGAGTGGCTCATTCCAGTTTCACATCAAGTAGGGGCTCAGACCCAAGAAGACCCAAGGCTGGGGGCTGGACTCATCCACAGGCACTGGGCCAGGGGGGCTCCAGAACGGCCTGCCTGCCTTTACACATGGCTCGGCTTCCTCAAACTGGTGGTCTCAGGACAGTTGGCTGTCTTACATGCTGGTTTTCAGCCCAGGTGCTGGCATCCCAGGAAATAGGTGGAAGTTGTATCACCTATCCCTTCACAGGTTCAAGATTCCTGCACTGTCACCTTCATCCCTTCACGAGATCCACCAGCCCTCCCTCCTACGTCCAGGGGAGGAGATGCAGCCCTCACTTCTTGACTGGAGGAGTCCCGAGGTCACTGTAAAGGACCTTGGGGGATGGGAGATGGGAGATGCTGTAACCATCCCCAGAAACCATAATCGGCCACTTCCTTCTCTGACTCACATGGTCGGTGTCACATCCTGCAAACCTTTTTTTTTAAGCACTATCCTGCTCACCTAACGTAAATGAAGAGGACACTGCAGAATTTCCCAGCCTGCTCTTCTTTTTCTGATTGTTTTCTGTTTTATCCTTTAAAACAGTATTTCGCCTTTATATAATATAATTTATAGAACACAGTATATGGAAGAACATTTGCTAAGAAATAAAAACGTAATGAATCAAACAAAACATTTCTATGGTACCACAATCTGGAGTCAATCACTGTTAATAATTTGATAGCTGATGTTTGAGAGCTATCTTGGCAGGCTTCCTCATAAAACAAAATTCAGTCCCTTTAAGTGGTTGTATCCTTACTACAATTATGTTTTCTTCCCTCCTTCAGTATTATGTAAGTGTTTATTCATATAATTAATTAAAAGCTCTTCATGAATATAATTTTTAAATAACATTTGGTCAAAGAAATATCATCCCAAGAATAGTTTTCTACTTAGCATTAAAATTATAAAGATGTAAATAGTTAATTACATGTAGAAGTATTTATTGAACACCAAATTTGTGAGAAGAGAGAGCTGTCCAGTTTACATCGTTTGGGAAAGATATCATGGAGGGGGTGGGAGCTAAACTTCCCTCCTTTCATGCAGGTGTAAAAAAATCACAGTTTCTAGATGCTTGCAGATGATTTTAGCTAATGCAGGTGAGTCATTCCTTCCATTCCCTAATTTAACAAACAGGAAATACACATATTTAGTGCCTTTGTTTTCTGAAAGAAGCTGTAAAGTGAATATATATGTTATTAAAAATCATGGTTCATAATGAAATAGTTTCATGAACCAAATCTTTTCAATCGATGTGCCCTCGTTATGTCTGCATTCTCCTCCAAGGTTTCACTCTGAGTGTAGAGCAAAACAACCCAGAGCTGTAATCATTAAAGTGTACATGGCCTGCAGGTGAAATCTGGTGAAATCTGTCAAAGGTCTATTTTTCACCTTGCTGTGAAAAACAAACATTACATTTTTCAAAATCTTTGGAAATTATACCATGTTTCTCTGAAAATAAGACCTAGCCGGACCATCAGCTCTAATGTATCTTTTGGAGTAAAAATTAACAGAAGACCCGGTCTTATGTTAAAATAAGACCGGGTCTTATGTTATATTATATTATTTAAGACCCGGTCTTATTTTAATATTAATGTTTGCTACAGAAGACGCAGTAGAGCTGATGGTTCGGCTAGGTCTCATTTGCAGGGAAACGCGGTGTTAAACATGAAGAGGAAAAGGGTTTTTGATCATCCACAGAAAGTTGCTTTTGAGAAATAAGGGGAATTAATTTTCACTGGAAGAAAATTAATGAAAATTAATTTTCATTAGAAGAGTACTCGTTTTATTTAAGTAAAATCATGTTCAAAAAATGTAATGATCCCTATACTAGAAACAAAGGAACAAACAAAAACAGAAAAGTTTAAAAACTTTAACATATGTTTGTGAGGGGTTGAAAATGGTCCCTTAAAATCCATGTGCTGAGGCGCTTACCCTCAGCGCCTGAGTACGGGGCCTTATTTGGAAACGGGGTCATTGCCGGTGAAGTCAGTTAGGATGTGGTCATGGTGGAGTGATGAAATATAACTAGTGTCCTTTTATGAAAAGGGAGGTCTGGGCTCAGACACACAGCGACAACGCCATGCGAAGACAAGGCAGAGCTGGGAGTGATGATTCTCCAAGCCAAGCAACGCCACAGATGCCAGACTGGGAGTAGGAGGGGCCTGGAGCACACCCCCCACCCCCTCACGGCCTCGGAAGGAATCAGCCAGTGACACCTGGGTGTCAGACTTCTGACGTCCAAAATCCTGAGGAAATAAAGTTCTACTGTTTGAGCCACTCAGTTGTTCCCTCATTACAGCAGCCTCCGCAGACAGATGCGTACCCTGGTCAACTGTAATTTTATTTTATTTCTTTCTAAAAGAGTTTTCCTTCATAAGAATCAGAGATTCTGCACCACAGAAGTGTGCACCATTACAATCGTATCCAAGGAGTGAGAAAATTGAGGCACAATGAAGGGATTTAGTAATTTGTGACTGAATTTGGTCCAGAACCTACATCTAGTCAGTCTTCGTCCTGTTTTCATAGCGTTTCCCTTTTATGAGCGTTTTCTGACCCGAAGGCAATGCTAACAGCAGTAACAGAAACAAGAAGACACTGTCTCAGGTCCAGCTCTGGGCCAGCTGTGCTTCTTCTGTTCATCATCCTTCACAGCTGCATGTCTTCTGTGGGGAGAGTTAGAGCCGATCAGTCGGTATCATTAGGCCAAATCGCTGTGTGAAAACACCAAGGGAACGCGTGAGGTTTGGGTAAGAACGGTACTTTTCAATGTAATCATTCTGTGTGAGGGCACTAAGGAGCATTCACAGGACCCAGTTTTTCCTGACCCACTGTTGTGCAGGGTGTCCTGCGGGGTGTCAGCTCCTGCTCCCCACATAAGAACTCAGGACATGGTGAGGCCAAAAAGGAACACCCACGGAGCCATAGGTAGGGGAGTCATACCACTATGTTCTCGCTGGCAGCTGAGTTGGAGACACAGGAAGCAGGAGCCACACTGTTCGCAACCCCCACTGCTCCGCTTGGAGGTTCAGCCACCATCTTCTTGCTAGCCCCCATTTGCTGCTAGCGTGGCCACGGCAGTTATGTTAGTGGCCAATGGCTCACTGGTTACAGCTGACGGCCAACCGGCCACAGCTGACGGCCATCTACTACCCAAGCCAGCACTCCTCCACATAAGGCCGTGAGCCTGGAAATTGCTCTCTGGGGCTCTGTCCCCAAACCCACTTTTCGGGAGCCTCGCTTATTTGAGAGAATACCTACAGATCTTTCCAGGCTGGAGCAGTAGGACCCCCCCGCCCCCCGCCATCCATAGCTAAGGGTCCCAGTTACTGCACGACCCATTTTCTCCGTACCCAGAGTTCTGCATTGACACTGGGTGAAAACCACACACACACAGCCCTTGTGATGGCCCCTGTTTACCACTGCCTCCTTCCGACCAGGTAATTCTAATGATTTATTCTTAGACCTCATGAAATGTAGTCAATCTTGTACTACTGTCTGAGATGACCTACAACTTGATAATCTAGGAATTCTCAGTTTAAAAGGAGTTTGAAACTGACCTCAGACCCCTGAGGTCTCTGTTTAAAATGTGATCACCAGGTAGGGTGTGGAATCTGTGTTGCCACAGCCCCACGGTGAGCACAGAAGGAGCGAGCTACTACATGGTCAGCAGAACTGGCCGTAGTTAGAGGGACAGCGCTGTGGGTACAGCAAGCCACACAGCTGGTAAAGGGTCCACTGGCCCTGAGTGACAGTGAGCCAGAAGATAATGATGATGCTGAGAGGCGCAGCATAAAATGAGTTGACTGTCAGTTGATATGGCGTATGTAATGAAGGGATGAGTTGTTAGATAAGGTCACCAACCTTTGAGACGTCTTGAGAGTAACCTGATAGGGAATTATGGGAAATTATCCAGAATTTAGCTATTATAAAGGAGTTTAAGCTGAATTGTGGCCAGGTTACTTCAATTAAAGAATCAATTCTTAGGATTTTACTCTGTGTAGGTGCCACAATGTTATAAAAGGCTCAGACAAATCTTTCTTAGAAATAGCTTCCCCAAACACATCTTTTTTCCTGCAGGGAGCACTGATGTAATGGGTGTCCCATGGAGGCCAGAGGGACTCAGAGCCCCTGGTCCTGGTCCCCAAACCAGCACCTGTCCAGCCCTGACCTCCAGCAGAATCAGGGAAAAGGAAGCAAACACAACAAACCTAATTTAAACCCCAGTTTAACAGAATTTCATTTGGCCTGAACACTGCCCTCCACAGACATGCACTTTTGTTGGACTGATTGGTGATGATGGATACAAATAATCACTTGTTTCATTTTTTAATAGGTTTTATGAACAGCGGAAAAAATATTTTCAATTTTCACTTGTCCCAACTTCTCAAGAACTGTGAGAATGACCTTAAATTCCTTATATAAATATTTTTATTATGTTGACTGTTACCAAAGCAAAATAAAATTACACCTTTCCAGCCTAAAGGAATATATGGGACAATAAGTAACAAAAGTAACGCAGGAGTCCTTCTAAGTGTAAGGAGAAAAGGAGAGGAAATGAAAAGTCTAGTTAACGAGGGTCAGCTCAGCACCCTCCTGAGAGAGATCTTGTCTGGTCTGAGGGGCCCCTGGGCCCACTTTCGCATGAATTAATAACAAACCGCGGAATTTCTTCCAAGGGTTAGCTGACCTTTTCAATGACCAGATCAATTCTCTGTGGGGAAAAAAGATGCAATGTGAGGAGAGTGCTGAAATAAAAGACATACAATTATTTATTTGGAGGTCATTTCTACACGAGCGAAGGGAAATGAGTATGTGAGAAATTTCTATTAAATCCTCTAGTTTCGATCTTATTTCAAGTCGCTTATTAGGAAGTCTTTACTGCAAGTCACCAGAGGAGGTAACCATGTTTGCAGCGGTTGCATGAAAGCTGCTGTGTGTCACTGATGTCACTGGCGACACTGCAGGAAGCCAGCTTTCAACTCACTAATTGCAAGGCTTCAGGAAAGCAAACAGAGTTTAGTCATTGGGTGTGCTAACATAGCATTCCACAGGGAAAAAGAATGAAGGAGGCAGTCTCGAATGGTTTTTTCCCTAAGTCGTTTGCAGTTTGCCAGTGGGGAGATCTGAGAAGTTCAATTTCACGTAACGCAGAATTCTTGCCACATGCAGCTCTGTCGTCCATGAGTGTTATCCCTGTTGCCAGGCTCACAGCCAATTTGCTTCCACCTTATCTCCTCCTGAATGTGGGAAAGAGAGGAAAAAAAGGATGGAGGAGCACACAGCCAACGTTGGAAGCCATCACCTGGAGGGAAGCACCCGTCCTTGCTGTGGACCACGCCTTCCATGTCACCTCACTGAACTGCAAGGGGGGTTGGGGACATAATCACCCTCTGGGTGATCATGCGGCCATCGGAAAGTGCATGACAACGGTTCCAGGGGAGAATCAGTGAGGAACAAGGAGCCTTCTGCAGCGGTCTGCCCCTGGGACGCTGGCCCCCTGTAGATAACAAGCAGAACACACTCCCACACTCACACTCCCACACTCACACTCACACCCTCCCTGGGGACTGTTCCAAACCTCATCCTGTCACAGAACCCAAAGTCCAAAGCCTCTGGCCAGTTTCATGGCCTGTGGTCTGCTCAAGCACCCTCCGCACAGCAGTCTGTCCGCCTAAGCGCCCAGTAGACAGTGGTGGAATGGAATGTGGATAATGTCAACCGAAAACAAATTCTGAGAGAAGGGTGGGGATAGGATGCAGCCTTCAGTGCTGCTGAGGGCTGGGGGAGATTCTGAGCCCCGGGCTGGACAAGGGGAAGTTACCGCATTCTTCCTTCCAGGAGGAATCCCCTTGGCCGCTGTGGAGACCATTCTTGTATCTGTTTTCCTTTCTGGCCCCTGACAGTGGGTGGCGGTGGGAGCAGCCTTGTGGCCGCAGGACTTTTCAGTGTTTCCCCCCACGCACTTGTCTGCCCCCCCGCTTCACATACCAAGCCTGCTAGGTGTGGCCATATAATTTTCTTTAAAATTAACTTCTGATTTTTTTACCTCTGAAATTGCCTGTGCAAGCAACTGAACCTGTTTTTTTTTTGTTGGTGGTGGGATTTTTTGGGGGGGAGTGGGGAATTACTTCTTAAACCTCCTTTATTTATTAAATCCTTGTCCAGCTTATCTTCCTTCATTAATTTTAACAAAGTTGAAAAGGAACCAAGAGCAACATTGTACTTTCAACTAAATCTTACTGTTCAACCATGACAGTTTCTATATTTTGTATGTATGTCACTATTTATGTATCAATGTATTTATCTATGTATCTGTGTGTCTATCATCTATCATCTGTCTATCTGTCTATCATTTTTAACTGTTGGGAACGGCCATGTGAATTATGTTGTTTACCTCACTGATTGAATAGAAATAATAGGGAGACATTATTATCTGAGAGAACATTGCTTAATTAAGTAATGACTTTAGTCCAACAAAATAGCTCTCTTACTCACTCTGCCCTTCCTCTGGGTCACCTTGCCCTCCACATCCACAAATGAGCTTTGGTTCTGGTCCAGCTGTCCCCACGAGCCCTTGCCCTCCCCTGGAAGACATTCTGCTGTCTCAGTGCCATTTCTCAGGTCTGCTCCCTGTTTGGAGCAGCACCCTCCCAGGACACACAGTGCGTGTTCCAGGTCTCCAGAGAAAGCCGGTCTGCTTGCTCCTGCCCCCAGTCATGATTTGCTCAATCTCTCTTTCTTGTTCCATCAAACTGCTCTGGTAAACAGTGCACAGAGCTAGAGCCGCATAACCTTACCTTCCGCCTGCACTGCGCAGTCTGGACAGAAACCGCATGTCTTCTTCCCTTTTGTCCTATGAGTGTGGATGGCAGAGTGAGGAAGTGACTTGGATTCACAGAATTGTGTAAGAAAGACCTAGAAGCAGTCAGCGAGGTCTAATATTTAACAGCCTTTTGTTTCTTTCATTTGTATTAATATCCATTATGTGCTGTTCACATCAAAATTATTTCAGTACTGGGGATAAGTCACTCTTGCAAACACATACACAAAACATATCAAAGTCTATAAATATGCTGAATATTTTTGAATTTCCTTACATACAAAACAAAACTATTCTTTTAGAGTGTATTCATAGGAAAACTAAGTATTAACAATTTATTATACCCTTTGGAATAACTAATTAATACAATAATCAGAACAGCTGGGACAAGTCGCTAACTGCATACGCATATCAGCCAGCCAATGCAAGCTGTTTGTGCTGGAAGAGGAAATTCATATAACTAATGAAATTCTTAAATTGTCTAGTCACATTTTGGTATTTATACAATTAATTCAAAAATAATTGATTTTGTGCTATCATGTGCCAGGTACTTTTTTAGATCTGGGAATAGAGCAGTAAGTAAAACAGAAAATTTCATTCTTTTGGGGGAGATAGGAAATAAAAATAATAAATTAGGAAATTGTATATGTTTTAGAAATGTTGCATGATGATAAATGCTACATGTAAAAGTAAAGGAAGAAGAAGAAGGAGGAGAGGAAGAAGAGGGAAGAGGGCCGGGAGGGGCGCAAGGGCCCATTACAAATGGGTTTCCTGTTAAGTAGAGTGATCAAGATGGCCTCCTGTAAGGGGGAGGCAGGCAATCTCAGCCAGGGCAGGAGGGCTGGCTCCAGGAAGGAAACGTGCTCTAGGAATGTTTGCCTGATGATGGGGAGACAGAGGCCGAGGGCTCAGCCAATGCTAGGAAGGGTAGATTCTGCTCGGGAAGGGAAGGTTGGGGTCAGAAATTTGGGGACACCTGAAGAATCTGGCAGTAATGTGGAGAGTTTTTAATAGAAGAGTTGGACGTTGCTGAGTTTGCTTTTCTAAAGCAAGGATGACCTTGGGAAGCAGTTATTAACATAAAATAGAGAGTTGAGGTCAAGGTAAACTGAAATTGTAGGCAAGACTAAACCAAGTAATTCTAGACAAAGCTGTATAAATACGGTGAGTGCGTAAATCATATAAGTAAATCAGCAAGTATTTTTCTGAGGGACTGGTACATATTAAGCATTCTGGGCTGAAGATTTTTATGGCCTGTAAGTATTTACAATCTCATGGCCCACATATATTTTAAAAAGAATAAACAGCGTAAGCAGCATGGACTTAGGATTCTTAAAGTATTGGTAGTATTCTCTTTTGTAATATTGTATTTTGTAATCTGGTTTCTGGTCTATAGGAATTTTACTATCATTACTTTATCTCACACCACCACACTTACACACACACACACACACACACACACACACACACTCAAAATTGCATATTTATAAAATAGTTCATAATATGAATGTACAATAAATATTTCCTGGTTTAGCCAAGCAGAGATCAAACTATGTCCACAAGAATTAGGAAAAGGTTCTTGGAGACAGCGACTTTGATGAAAGGAGGGATCAAAACTTAACAAAACGTGAAGGGAACAATGGGGGGTTTGTAAGGCAGCGGGCCAGGGTCCCGTAAGCAATGGCTCTGTACCTTGGGGCAGGAGAGGGCACAGGTGACTCCAAAGCCCAGTTCAAGGAGGGGATGGAAGAGAGATGGCACCTCCAAGGGGCAAAGTCTGCATGGCATCTGAGATCCGGTCCAGTGGGCACACAGGAAAGGGAGAACAGCCAAGCGAGAACATAACATACATGCAGGAGCCTCTCACTTGTCCTGATGTTGCCACTTGCAAAGCTGGAAAGTCCTTGTCCTGCCCTTGAAGCCAGGCAACCAAGAGTCTTTAAAAAAAAAAGGCAGGAGGCAATTTTTGGAGGTGATGGATGGGTCTATCACCTTGATGGTGCTGATGGATTCACTGGTGGAGACGCACAGCCCAACTCATCAAACCGCATGAATTAAACACGTGCAGTGTGTTAGTGTATCAGTAGTACCCTAATAAAGATGTCAAGAGAAGAAGTATGTTCTGAGCCCAGCGTCTGACAGGTAAAGATAACAACAACTTGAACGCAGACAACTTTTATCAACATTCAATAACCAGGAAGAACGGAAAAGGCCTCAGTAGAGTGAATCTATGCATTTGAACTGATCATAATTACTTGGTCAGTTTTGTTCTGTTTTGTTTTGTTTTGGATGAGGGTCTTATTTCTTGTGTATTTCTGATAAAAAAATAAATTGTTTTAAGTGGACTATTATAAATAAAACACTAGGTAATGACTATATTGGAAATACAGATTGAATTTAAAGCCAGTGGCTCATTTGCTGTTTTCACTGAAAAACATAAAAATCTACCCTTGAACAACAGAACCCTGAAATACAGTTCAAAATACGTGGCAGAAACTCCGGAATCTCCATGAACAGCTGAGTGATTGTGGCGGGGAGGATTTCCAGATGTTCCCCACTGGGTAGCTTATGATCAAAACTCATTATCAACATGTTTTTCTCATATGCTGTCTCCCATTAAAATGCAATTTGTCAAATTGGGGACTTTTGAATGCTTTAAATTATGTTTCATTGCCAGAGTTGTATTTTAAAAAAAAAATCAAATTCCCTCTTGCCTTGTCAATAATAAGAAAATCCATTTTTTTGTCAAATGATCCCAGTGAGAACTATCAGTATCTGTTGAAAGCACGATAGACTTATCTGCAGTCTCATCTATACTTCACAACTGACATCGAGCACGTTGACTTGGGTTTGTACAGGTACCCTTGAGAGAAACTTCTCTTTCCCCGCCTGGATATGCAAAATTAGGTTATTGGATTCGATGATTTTGCCAATAGCACTGCTTAAACCTTCTGGAGGTTTTGATATTGCAGGAGCTAATCTTCCTCCTACGTCAGCTTGCACCACACCGAACGACAGTCACAGCTTAAAAGGAAGTGGCATCAGTAATATACACGGTGCCTTTACCTCGCGCTGTGGTTTATGGTCCAGATTGGCGCAAATAGACTTCAAACAGAAAAACGTCTCCTCATTGTCTCTGTTTAAAACCTATACTCTCCTAAAGTTCCTTGGACCGAAATGTCCGACACGATGAGGACACTTGTCTGATGATATGAAAAGGTGTTGACTGATGCTGCAGTTTGTCAAACAGCACCCTGGAGTCCGCACGACCACACAAGTGCAAACTCTGATGCACTCAGACAGAAACAAAGTGCTGACGGTGGAGACGTCCTGCTGGACACTGATGATGGACCGGTTTCCAGTGTCCCCTGGGAGCGCTCCCAACATCAAGCCTGTCTTCTCCATCACTGGTCAAAGTCGAAGATGGTGTGATCCTGTCCCCAAGCTTATGTGACTCCAAAACAAAGTTTCCCACAAATGTTTGCCCAGGGCCATATTCTACAGGTTTGTAGAAACTGAGGGATAAACACAAAAGAGTCAGGAAAGTGGAAAGGGAGGAGACAGGCCACGAATTGCAGCTGCCACACAGGTGATGCCAGCCTGGGGGACTTGAACAGACACTGAGATGGTTTCTAGCAGCTCATGGCCACGTCCCCATGACACTGACAAGCTCAGGCTGCCTGAGCATTCCCTGTGTGTCCCAGCCACACACGAGGACAAGGCCATTCTCACAGCCTCTGTGGGTGGTGGGGACCCAACTTCCAAACCCAGATGGGTCCCCAGGGACCAGCCTCCCCTCACTTGTTCACTCCCTGACTACTGAGCACACTCACCCCACCTCTTCACCCCTCATTCTCTCTTGAAAACACTCTGTGGCCGCCACACAAATCCAGCTGAGTTCAGTTGTCTGGACCCTCCCTACTGCAATGGCCATCCCTGCCTCAAACTGCCCTTCCCTCTCACAGAGCATCCGCCTTTGCTGGTCTTTGACGCAGGTGAAGGCAAGGTCAGAGGGAGAAGGAGAACGTGGCAGCACGGAGGGGGGCTGAGGACATGAAGAAGGCAGAGTGGAGCACCCTGGGAACATCCCCTGTTCACAACACTCCCTGCACTCCTAGCAAGGACAGAGGGCAGAGACCCCAAGAAACGTGGGGACAACAGGGCACAGGTCCTGGCTGCTGCCACGTACTCTGAGTAAACGGATCCGCCCTTTTTTTAGATTTTTATTTAAAAATATAGCTAACATACAACATTGTATCAGTTTCGGGTGTATACAACAGTCATTCAACATTTATTTACCTAAGAAGCGATCACCATAATATCAGCAACCACCGGACACAGTGTCACGCTGTTGTCATAGTACTGAGCAGGGGCCCTGCGCTGTACATTACATCCCATGACTTATCTGTGTTATACCTGGAGATTTCAACGTCATTTTCCCCTTTTTAAAAAATTTCAACTACGATTGACATTCAATATTATTTAATATTGAGTTTAGGTGTACAGCATAGTGGTTAGACATTTATATGATTTATGAAGCGATCCCCCTGACTAGTCTAGTCCCCACCTGGCACCATACATAGTTATCACCATATTATTGACTGTCTTCCCTGTGCTGTACTTTACATCCCTGTGACTATTTTGTGGGGGTTGTGTGTGCCCTCCTGTTGTAGTTGAGCCTTGATTGCTGTTGGCACGTCATGGGTGGGATTGGCCTGCAGGCTGATTGGCTGTGGGGTTTGGCCACGTCCACAGCTTACAGGCTGTTGTGCGGGGGCTTACCCCACTGAGTGGGAATTGCCCTATGGGCTGTGGTGCCTGTTGAGTTCACCCTTTGTGAATGCTATTGTGGGGCTAACTGGGTGGTGCTGTGCTCTTGTCTAAAGCCAACCTCCAAGGATGTTGGTTCTGGGACCTCTTGGGAGGGGCTTTGGTGCAAGCTCAGGTCAACCACTGCCTGTGACCAGCTGGGGACTACCTGATAGGTGATACGAAGTGACCCGTGCTTGTTCACTGCCTATGCTGGACCTGGAGGTCCATGGGAGAGGCCACACTGTGAACCGAGGACGGCTGCCGCCAATACTGGTCCTTGGGTAGCTCCACAAAAGCCAGGATACCCGGAGGCCTGCTGCCACATGCCGGCTCCCTTATTGTTCAGCCACTGATAAAGCCTCGTGTGGTATGAAGTTGGGTGAGGCAGGGTCTCAGGGAGTCACTAGAGTGGGAAGAGTTGTGGTCACCTGGTTAATATAGACTCTGGTTTAGTGCCAGTGCTGAGCCTGGAGCTACTCAGCAAAAGTCTCAGAACACACTGAGGCCGGTTGCTGCCTGTCTGGGGCTTTCAGACTCCATTAGTTTTCTAAGAGAGGTTGCAATCTGGGTGGGACTGGCTAATCACCCAGAAAGTGCCTGGGGGAGTTGGGTGGGGCAGGGTCCCAGTGAGTTGGCAGACCAGCAGAGCTCATCAGGCCAATCAGATCCAGATTTGGCCATGTGGGGGTGGGTTCAACATATTAAAGATGGCGCCCACCTGCAGGTTTCACGGCTAGATGGGAGCAGGACCCCACACAGAGAAATACCAACTGTTCTCCAGCCCTGCCCTGAAGGTACATACCTCAATCTGCCCACCATATGCCTCTGAGATCCCCGATTTACCATCCCTCCACTGGAGCCCAAGGTGAGTGTCTGCCAGAGAGTGAATCTGTGCGTGGGCCCTTTATGAGGATGTCTCAGTTTCCTGCCACCTTCCTTCCCACCCTGACAGTGGGAATCCCCACTGTTTTTCACAGCCAGGTGTTGTGGTGGCTCCTCTTTCAGCACCAGTACTCTGGGTTGGGGAGCCTGGTGGGGGCTGGGGTCTATCGCTCCTCTGGGGGGAACCTCTGTGGCTAAGATATCCCACCTGATTCTCATTTACCACACACAGGCGTGGGGCCCATTCTGCATCTCCACCCCTCCTACCAGCCTCAATGTGGCTTCTTTATATCCTTGGTTGTAAAACTTCTCAGCTAGACTTCAGATGGTTCTCCATTTTGGTTGTTCTATAAATTGTAATTTTGATATGTTCATGGGATGAGGCAAGCACAGATTTTATTTATTCTGCCATCTTGGGATCATTTCTGTCTTTTTCTTTATTTTTAATGGATCCGCCCTTTTAATACTGAGGTTCACCCTTGAGTATGCCTAGTTCGAGGTTCTCCAGACTAAGAGCTGAACACCAGCAATTGAGTTTGGAGGTGGTGCTGGGGGGAGCCGGTGGGGGTGGGAATGGGTAAGGATGGAGTCAGGAAGGCTGGATTACCGGGCACTACCAGGCGTGCCATCTTGGGGGTAATAGTAGTGGCTCTGCTTCTCTGGTACCCCATGATTTTATTTTCACTATGATTTTTCCTGCTGCTTAATAGAAAAAGCAAATTTCGTACATGAAAATGCATCTTGTGTAAGGTCTCCCCGTAATCATCGAGGCCTCAGGCTCTTTCCTCTGTGCTCTTGATCATAATGACCTCAGTAAACATGCCTTGCTATTGATTAATACCGAGAATCTAAAATGAGACTTTCCTAGTCATTCTCCACATTGTGTAAGACTCCCAATGGCAAGAAGAAGTCCTATTGAATTTTGTTCCCAAGCCATTGGCATAATGTCAAATTTGCAGTATTGCTCAATAGATATTTATTGGATGAATGAATGCTTATATCACAATATTGTCTTGCTAAATTGTATATGTTTCCAAAACTACAAAGTTGTCTACCCAGCAGACGAGAACACTTGGTTCTTATGATGACATTTCACTATCAAAGATGATTTTGGAGTTTACGTTGTCTTTGCACAAATCTAGGGTTACCAATTAGTTCATGACACCATCTCAGAGAGACAAGGAGACTATGATTCCTTCACGGTCTTCTCTGTCCCAGGCGTCAATAAGGTGCTCTTTCAGATAAAGGAAACAATACAGAGAGAAAAGCCAAAACTGTATGAATTGTATTTTGTCAAAGAAGAACTGTCATGGGAACAAACCTTGAGTCCATTTAGAAAACTGGTAATTCCATGATAATTGGAACACAGTCTCCCAGGGTTGGGCTGTATAAGCCATGAGGAGTTTGGAGCTCCTCATTTTGTGTTCTATGTGTATAATCTCCATAAGAATGATTATGCTAACAGTTGTTTGTTGCAGCTTGTCTGGGGCAAGACAATCAGCCAAGACTGTCTTTAGAAATGTTATAACATACACTTGCTTTATTTCCCTGACCTACACCTGCCTCTTACAATGAAGACAGAATTTTCTCACATTGAGCAAAGAAACTCCTTGTTATGTGATAGTAGGTATCAAAATATCTTTATTCTAATTCTGCTTGTGTGATTTTAATAACTGGTTTTAAATAGAACTATGTGATTTCTGTCACCACTAAAATAATAAATAATTCTGGAATATTACCTTAAAAATCAATTTCTTATTTAAAAATCCAGTTTATCTCCCTATAAGTCCAACTGGATAATTTCTTCTTTCTTATTTTAATTAAAGTTTATTGGGGTGACATTGGTTAGTAAAGTTACATAGGTTTCAGTGTACAATTCTTTATTACATGATCTATATATCACATTGCGTGTTCACCACCCAGAGTCAGTCCTTCGGTAAAAGGGATCAAATATATGGTGATAGAGGAGAACTGACTCTGGGTAATTTATTTCTAAAAGGTTTCTTTTAATTTATTTATTTTAGATCAGAAATACCTTGTGAAGATTATTTAATGCTAGTATTTCTAAGTGGAAGGATTCCTATTATGTGTATGAGTCATTTCAAATATATTTCATTTGACTCTGAGTTTTTATGACAAAAATTTCCTTGTTTTCAGGAATAATGTCTGTTGTTTAGAATATTATGGGTTTTCCAAAATACAACTTATTTCATGTAGATGCTATGTGAAAATTAAACTTGTAAATCATGATTCTTTGGAGTAAATATATTTCATATGCCACTTACTTAGTCAAGGGGATACATTGTCTTAATTAAGGTGGCTTCATACTTTTTTTGCCACTGAGGAACATTTATTTTATTTGATACCTCAAAAACAACCAATTTTTTATTAGTTTCAGGTGTACAAAGCAACATAATCGTTAGACATTTACACCCCGTGCAAAGTGATAACTCCCCTCCCCCCTAAGCTACTACTCCTCTGACATCTTATGTAACAGTTACAATACCCTTGGGGAATACAACAAATAAGAAAAACTTCAAGAGATCGTGCATCGTAGCAAGAACAAGTTGAGGTCATTCCGTAAAGGGTGACCACAAATGATGGTTGAAACCACCGATTTAGGTAACCAGACATTTTTATTCTCTTGTCAATGTACTTTACAATGATATACAAGGGTTAGTTGAGAAGCACTGAACTAACAGTCATACAGTTAACTATACAAATATTAAACATGTATATTTAAAAACAGAAATGTAGATTTATAATTAGAGTATGCCCAAAGTTAACTGTTATTAGTGAAATATTCCGTGGGGAAGGCATAGGAGGTAGGGAGCTTCCATTACTGGATGTCTACCATGTACCATACAGTGTATAGAGGTAAGTTTATTGTGTCTTCTAAACAATCTTAGCCAAACGTATCATTGCCTCAATTTTATCAATGGGAATATCTCATCTTAGAGACATTATATAGCTTGTCACATAGTAACTGGTAAACTGTTTGAACATATATTGAAAACTAGTCCATCCTTCTGTTCACTGTATCATGCTCTGCAGATCCTCTTGTTAGGGAACCTCTATTGTTTAGATTCAAATTTTCTTCTTGTTCCTTCAGGTCTTATGCCAATTGACTCTTGGTTAGTTCCTATTTGACTTGTCCATAATAATTGCATGGAGTCATGAGACTCTTCATAATATTTCAAAGTTTAGTCACTAAGTTATAGACTTTTCTGCTTTAAATTTGTAGAGTTTCTTCACCAGCAATGATATGGTTCTAGGGACTTTCTTTTAAATTTGCCAATTCATTGATTTAAACAAATCATTGAGGAGCAAAGTTTTGATTGTGTTGTAAAGAAATGCTTACTTAAAATAACTTCTATGTGGATTATTCCATAAATTTCCTCCTGTGTCTGGACGTATAGGAATTTTGGGCACGTCTCTGGTTTTGAAAAGGCTTCAGGAAAGTATCTGAATCAAATAAGTTTTAAAAGATTTTTAATTATCCAATTGTTCATTCAACTACTTCATTTCTACCATCTATACGCTATGATATGTATCCTGTCATAGTGTGCCAAGTGTATGCAGACATAAGAAAAAAACAACTATCATCTCAGCTCTTACGAAGTTACCATCTCTTTCAAGACGTATAAAAATTTGAAAATATAACTATAAGTGTGATATATCAAGGAGTAAACACCCAATTCTGTGAAATCACAGAGCAACACACTACCAGCTTTGGTGGTTATGCCACGCCCACCCGAGCACACTATGTTCACCTGAGCAGGTACTGCCTGAAGGACTGAGAAGAGAAGCATGTTTCAAGGAGAGGAATATGGTTAAAGTTCTGAAGACGAGGGAATTCCAGGCACAGTTGAGGCAGTTTAAAGAAGTTTGGCATGAGTGGTACAGAGAAAGGAAAGAAAGTACAACACCACTGCAACGCTGGGTTTGTCTGTGCTTTAAACACACAGTGTGTGTCTACCTAAGTGCCGCAGGCCAGGTCACGTTTTGGCAGTCCCTAAAGGCACAGGAAGCTCTGTGAGCAGGTCCCCAGATGTCCTTTGCTCTTATTTCTGACAATTTACTTCCCTTTTCTCAATCCATACCCTACCTTTGACCTCACAAGAAGTTGACTGGAGAGAACAAATTTAGATCTTTTCTATTTTATTTTAAAGAGAGCTCCGTGTGACAGCTGGCATTTCCTGAGAAGGAGCAGACAGAAGGAAAGTCTGAAAACAGAGGAAAGGGAGTCATCCTCGCAGGCAGAACCTTGAGCCACTCACCCTACCCAAAAGGAGCGAGAGCTGGAGGCAGAGCTCTATACTCCTGCATGGGCAGCTAACAGTGGTCAGCGTTGTGGGGGAGTCAGCTACTGAACAGGACATGGCTAGAGAATTTGTGGCAAGCAGCTCTTGCTGACTTAGCAGCCACCAAATAGCTCTCACTTTGAATAAGTCATTTATTCTCTCTTGGCCTTGGGAGTCTTTACTTTCTAAGGAAAAGAGGTGGTTCATATGACCTAAAAGCTTCCTTCGATGGTTAGCATTCTGTCATTTTTCTTGTAGCATGCACACTGAATTAGGATATGGAAATATTTACCATGATAAAGGAGCTCTGTATTGTTGGAATCAAGTCACCTGGGTGGCTCCAGAACACACTCTCGGATTTATGTAACAATTTATAGCTTATTCAGTCCTTCCAAGCAGGCAGCTATCAACCACACACTCCTCACTGTTTTTGAATCTCCATGCCCTGAATTAATACATATTGCGATTGCCCCAGTGGAGTGCATTTTCTAATAACACTCTTACGTCTGCCATCAACTTGGGGCTTAACGTGCAGCAGTGTGACGTGCTTCTTAAGGAGGAGTTAAGGTGAATGGGAGTCAGCAGAACTCTCTCCCAAACTGGAATGCTCAGACACAGTAAACTCTGAATGGGAGGGACATTTCCTTTCGTTCTTGTCACCAGGATGATGATCACTGCAATTTTAAGTAGCCTGAGTTCTAGCTACCCCAAATACTTACCTGCTGTAACAAAGCGGGGGAGCATTCGCCACCCTTGGTCATCGCAGCCATCTTGTTTGGTTTAATGTCCACAGCTTTGGTAGTTTTCCATTCTTATTCTTTGATCAATATCATGTGGTTTAGTTGGAATTATATCACTATTATGGATTAGATCTAGTATTTTCAATCTTGCTTATTATAATCCACATTTACTGAATCATATCGCAGCATTTGTCAACCTTAGTCTCAGGAATACTGAAGTCTTGGGCCAGACAATTCTTTGTCCTGAGGACTTGCCTGTGCTTCATTGTTCCTGGAGGCCACTAGTCACCCACCCTGTGGGGACAACCAGAAATGCCTCCAGACATTGTCAGATGCTCCCTGGAAAAGCAAGGGTACCCCAGATGGGAAACTGTCTTATGTACACAGGAAACTGCCCTAATTCTGATTTCACACAATCTTCCCCAATAGTTTTGGACTGTTTTAATAAAAACTCTGTCAAATCTTACTGATGTTAGAGAGAATGGACATTTTCTTCTAGGGGAGAAGAAGATGGAGGAGGAGAAGGAGGACAGTGTAGAGGAGGAAACAATCTGTCTCTTTAATTCTCTGTATGTCCCCATGAGCATACCTACATAGCAATTTAGCATTGAAACTTAAAATGGTTAAATCCAAAACATATATTTGCATATGTAAAATGTTCGCATGGCACTGCTAAGATAACTTTCTGAGAAATGCATGAATCAGAATGTTCACAAACATCTCTGACATCCAGAGTTTGCAGTTTTAAATAATAAGTCACATCCATAAATAATGAGCATTTGAAAAATGTTTTCAAATTGTACATCATACAAACAAAAATTCTATGATGCAAGGAGACATTAATATCACTCCTCTTTCAACATGTAAAGGACCTGAGTTTACTGAGTCCCACGGTCTTCCCAAGACCACAAGTCAACGCCAGTTAGTAAATGAACTCTGGGGTTTTACCTCTAAGTGGTTCTCTATTACTGATTATCTTCTGTCTGGTGTCTCTGTCATTTTCTATCACCTTCTGGCTGTTCTTAAGGACTTTACAGGCAGTACGTGCACCAGTAAGATGGCTATGGAGGGCCACATCTGAGTCCCTGTGACTGTCGGGATTTAATCTGGAAGCAAAGAACCCGGCCATGCCATGTGGCGTGCCCACCTGTAGGATTGGTGAGCATGCGTGTCTGTTGTCCTAAGCCATTAGGTTTGTGGCAATCAATTACACAGTAATAGAAAACTAATAACGCTACTTGTAAACACAGGTATAATCCACACTCACGTTTTGTATCACGGTTTTTGTTCTTGCAACATGGTCATGCTTTCAAGTTATATCTGGGTGATTCTAGCTTTTCAACTTTTGTTTGACACAGGCCAACTTTGTGTGTATATTTTAGCCAGCCAGCAAAACAGCTATAGCTTTTCCTAACCGCTCAACACATTGAATCAACATCTGCTTAATGGGCCAATATCAAAAAACATTGCCTGGTCCAACTTTATATTCCTCCTGCCCTAATATTTCACTCTTAAGATCCATTGTTACATGTGTTCTCTAGGTTTCTGTCAAAATCAAGAAAATTGTGTGGCCTCCTCACAGGTCACACCTTGGATTTCATCTTCTGGTGCCTGTTAGGACTTGAGTCTAGTCATATCTCTCGAGGGGAGGTGGTGGGTGTGGGTCCCAAGGAGGACCCGCCTTTGCAGGGTGACCACGTCATCTCCGTAGACCGAGGGAGACTGACCTACCCAGGCACAATGTTCAAAGTCATGACCGACATACCTGGGTTCACATCTACAGATTGCTTCTTTTCTATTCATTGCCCTTGCTGTTTGTTTCTGTTTTTATCTCCACTCTTTTTCTGCCTTTTGTGGTTTTAATTGAGCCAGTCAAATTTGATTTCACTTTCTCTACTTTTTTAGTGTATCAATTCTGCTTCTATTTTCACTTTTTTAGTGGTACCCTATACATTTACACTAATACACGTCCAATCTGAATAACACTATGCTACTCCATAGGCACTGCACGTACCCTATAATAACGAGATATTCTTATTTCCTCCTTCCTGTGTTTTGTGTCATTGCTGTCATTTATTTCACGCATCCTAAACCTAATCTATGTGTTTTTGTTCCACTAGTTACTTTTACAGTAATACCTTTATATGTTACACATAATGCCCTCTGCTTTGGTTTATTATTGCTCTTATTACTGTTGTTGATGTTTACAGCTCTCTACTAGGAGCAACACTGAAATTAGCAGTCAGCTCTTACCCTTCCCCACCTCTCTCCAGCATCGTTTTAAGGCATTTCCTTGTGCTTCCAATTATACGTATGATGTACAGATTTAAGTCGTGTGACTTATCCTGTGCTATGCAAATTTTCCTCTCTTCCAAAACAAATACTTGTCACTCATTAAAGCCCTGTTTTTAAAAAATGTATGAATTAATAAAAGGAAGAGTACAATATTTATTTGAGTTGTTAGGGACCCATAGTTGGGAAAGTGGCAATTGTGTTGATCTATGAAGAAAGCTATGAGATGTAAGCATCAAATACTTTCAGAGCTGGTGTATTCAGCAATTTTTCAAAATAAGTACACTTCTTTAATCCAGGTCACATTTAAAACCTGATCTAATAATTTTAATACTATCATAAAGTGTGCTTTGGTCATTACATCTTTCAGAAAACTCATCACAAATACACATAAATACAACTCTCAATTTGGAATGAATGTAATATAGCATTCAATACATAGGAAAATGGCATTTCCTAAGGAAAACAAAATGATCTATGATGACTCAACCCCATGTCAAATAAAACTGTTTCAGGATTTCTGTCTTAAAGTCAAGTACCATTTCTCAGAGCAGGGCTGGTAATGACTAGTTTCCACTGTTGCGGAGATGACAGGAGGAACACAAACTGCTCTCACATAGCTTCCAATCATGGCTGCTGTGGTCTGGACATCAAGCAACCCACCATGGGTGAGCCACTGTCGGCCGATGTTGGACCGCTTGTTCCTAGAGCCCACACTTGGTTTTCATGAGCCTAGTCAGCACCGATATTCTTCAGCTCCCAGCACTTACAGGCACCAGGATTTTGACCATTGGTATAATTTCTAACATCAAGACACCCCTGGTGGCTCCATGGAGTGGTGTGGTAAAAAATGCCCATGAACTGTTTTCATCCATTGGGATAATAGAAATACCATTCAAAGTAAAATTAATAGATCATTTTCTCCACTGAGAATTCTTAAGGATTTATGATTTTCAGTAAGGTATTTTATAACAAAACAGCATCAAAATATTTTAAGATAGTCCTTGACTTATGAGGTATGATCAAAACATACAGTGAATGCTGCTGCCGAGTGCCATTCACCAGAAAGGCAGGCATCTTCAATACAGGAAGCGGCACATCGAACCTTAATAACAGTGTGTGACAAGTTTCAGCTTGTTCGGTGCAGTCAGTCAGGTGTGGGCTACGGTTGAGAGAAGGGGTGTTTCAAAGTGTGCCATACATCATGCTTCACGAACATTATGTTACCATGGAATGGACAAATAGATTCATTCTCCATCATAGACAACGCGCCATGTCACACATCACTTCTGATATGGCAATTTCTGTCAAATAAAAATATTATAGTGTGTCTTCATGAACCTTATTTACCAGATCTGGCCCTGTGAGACTTCTGGCTCTTCCCCAAAGTCAAAATGGCCATGAAGAGTAAATGTTTTGAATTGATTCAGGACATCGAAGCAGCCATGACAGCACAATTAAAGACACTCAGGAAAGAGGACTTCCAGAACTGCTTCAGGAAGTGGCAAGAGCGGTGGGATAACTGTGTTTGAAGCAAGGGGGCGTGTTCTGAGGGGGGTTAATGGCAATATGGCTTTTACTGTAATGTTTTTCTAGTTTAAATATTGCCATGTTTTTTGGTCATACCTCACACAATAATTTTAATTTAATGCATTTATATAATCATGAGCTAAACCTGGAAGTAGGAATAATGTCTTTATTTTGCACACCAGGAAACTGAACCAAGGGGGGAATGACTTGAAGTAACGTAGCTCGTAACTGGCAGAGCACTTCGGATTACATACATGCTCTTCTATAAAATAACGGATTCCCAGGTTATTTTGGTTAATCTCCAAATGTGCAGATTTCTCTCTTCTTTACTTTTATGTGATATCTTTATTTTTTAACATAAGCTCAATTTTACCTTGGTGCAGTAAATACAGCGAAGAATGTGTTAGCTGTGTGGACTCAGAATATAGTATAATAAAGCCACTAGATCAAATGTGAGAAAATCTGGTTGTGTAATAGCTTATTTACCCAGTGTAACATTTAGAACTATATTTCATAGTGGCATTGAAAATTTTTTTCGTTAAAAATTCAAGATTATTGACTCCATAAATACATTGTTGTAGGCATTTCAGTCATTTTGGGACTGAAAAACTCATTCATGGTTATTTTGCATTTGAAGCAGAAAAGTTTAAATAAGAAAGATGCTTGGGTTCTGGAGAAAATGAGAAATGAGGTCAATAAAAATACAATTGATTGGTGCTTATGATATTGCTTAATGCCTAGGAGGTGTTCCATCAATGTCTGTTGAATGAGTTGAAGAGTATGTAGAAAAAAACCAATGAATCAAGAAAATTAAATGTTGATAACATGATCGACGAAGTATAATACTGGTGGGAAATTAAAGAAATTCCATTAAAATAGTTGCTATTATTAACCTCACTGATTTGTCATTGATTTTCTTTTCAAACTTCTTTATGTAAAGTTACTCTTTAAGTTATATTTCTCTTTTCAGCATGTTCCTGTGCCAAATGCAAAAACTAAGGATTAATCCTGCCCTATTCCAATAACATGTTTTGATTCAGAAAGCGAAGAATGGATTTGTGCCAGGTTTATGTACATACTTGTTGAGTCTACTCACGAACGAATCAATGGAAAGTTACATTTCTTAGCAATATTTGTTCTATCGACCTGTACACTGTAGCGATAACTCAATTACCGAGACAAAAGGTTATTTTCTAGTGGATTCAAGTCAGTTAGCCAAATGAAAGGGTGTTCCCTCTGCAGGTAATGCAAATACCTTTTAGGCTGAGAGCTTCAGAACTCTCATGTTGTCATATTCACTTAGATGGACACGTCTGTTGGGGATTTGCGGCCAGTGCATGGCACGTCTGGGCCCTTAGGGAGAGAAGCAGAGGAGGGCGGCGGTGCGCCCCTGGCTTTCCGGAACCTGCGCGCAGACGGGCTCCAGTCTCAAGGGCGGGACCTGGTCGCCAGGGTCAGTGTGAGCGGTGGCAGCCGTGTAAGGACGTGCGCTGGCGCGTGTGACAACTGAGAGCAGCACAGAGTGCGTCTCGGAAGAGACACCTGGACAGGCCAGAAGGGACATCTGCGCAGCACGTGCACGCTCACCGTGGGGTGTGTCGTGGAGAGCTCCGTGGGGACAAGGGTGAGCGCCAAGCTGGTTGGAGACGCCAGAGTGATGCCTTCTTAGGCCGCCAAAAAGAACGGAATTCCTGGGGAAACACCCTGGAATAGTCTCCCTGACGGTGATGGTTGAGGTCTCTGTTCTAGCTCTTCGTGCGTTGTGTCCAGTGCACCCACACCGCCAGTTCCTGACAGAAAACCACTACACCCGGGGAGGGGGGTTGTTTGAAGTCAATTTTCACCCACACGCATCGGATGACTGTTTGTGAGCCACTCTATTCCTTAATAGAATTGACCGGCCACTGCCTCTCAGTGGTCAGGGGCGCGGGCTGCAATTTCAGTGACTGCGAGTTTGCACTATTTCCACATTCGGAGATAAAACCCTCAACCGCCTCCTCAAGGCAAAGTCTCCACGATTTCGTTATCACCATAAATGGATGGTGGGCAGATGGGTGGATGGATAGATGGAACAATGTATAAATAAAACAGTAAATTTTCTGTTAGCACCTACGTGGTTACAACGCGTTCCACAAATGCCACATTCTACTTATTGGTAAGCCTCAGCACATCGGAGCTGGTGTAGGAACCCTGCTGCCTGGCTGCTTGTCTTCCCAGGTTATGCTCCAAACTACATCCGCTGATGGGAAGTCCACTCGCTGGTCCTTACCAGCGGGCACCAGTCCTGAGAGGGTAGCAGGCATTTGTTAGGGTGTGTTTCTTGGGTTTTTAGCATTCTTCTCTTTGACATACAAGCAAACACAGTGTTTCCTAACTGCCTTGAATGTATGGCCAAGGAGATCACCTTTGCGTGTCTGTGATTCTGGCCTCCCCACTTTCTTCTTTGAGGATGCAGTGGGGGCGGGGCTCCTTGAAAGGCTCAGCTCTGGCTGGTCCCTGGGTTCCTGTCAATAACAGGCCCTGAGGATGGGGTCCCTCCAGGGGGCTCCTAGGCCCTAGGACATACTTCCAACTGGGAAAGCTAAGCTCAGCTGAGGGAACTGTCATCACTCAGAAACCAAAAGTCCCAGCCATATCTATCTCTAATTGAATTCTTTAGGTATCAGAAAACTCATAGATCACAAACAAATCTGCAAGTGCCCTAATTTCCAAGATGAAGAAAACATAAATGCCAGATTAGGCTACTTTGTAAATGGAAACATCTTTTTCTTTAATTTACTAACTTCACAGTGTCTTTTCATAATGGGAATCTATCAAATATTGTATCAAATAGTTGAGTAGCAAAAAAAATCACAATAAAATTCAATAACTAAATATCTTTATATATTATTAATTTATATATAATTAAATATACATATATTCTTCACTCAGCATCAGGAGTGACTACTCAAAATTATTTCATGTTTTCCCAGTTGTGAAAAATACGAATGGCTTTCTCTTTGAAAATGTTACTTGGATTTTCATGTGACACTAAATTGTATTTCCCATTACAGTATGAATCCCAAATGTTGACCTAGTTATTAAATTATTGGCCCATTACGATGATATGCTACTGATACACAGAAGCATTCCTGTACAGCTTTTACATATATGCAGAAAAATCAGAGTTTTATGCATGCCGTGTGTATGTGAATTCCTAAAATACAGGAGGCAATAGCGAGGCTCACACAGCTTAAAATGACTTATTTCAGAGCAGTGACGTCTACATTTCGTTCCTTCTTCACCGGGGGCCACCTAATGCTGTTTTGCGTCGAGCGTCTGAGTGTTTGCTGTTACAGCAGGTAAGCTTCCTTGTTTGGAATACACAATGGGTGCAGAAGACATCGCAACAATACAAGCAGAACTTAAATGAGAATAATCACAAAACTGAGAAACCAGTATCACATTTGAACCCCAAATTACGCATCCGTTTCATCTTACAATTATCTCGCTGTTCTCACATTCAAAGGCACAAGTATTTGGCAAAGGGATCTTGAGGAATTCGGAATGTGTCGTGTAACTGCTTTAAAAGATTGTTATTATAAGGGGGGAAAAGAGCATTTGGAGAATTTTGCTGCTTTTAATGGCTATCATTATATGACAGAATTTACATTTTAAATTTTTATTTGTACATTTATTCCCTAATTTAAAATTCAAAACACCAAAACATAAATGAGGTTTATGAGGGTTTAAAAGTAGAATAAAATGAGATTCATCATAAATGTATTTTAAAAGTTGGAGATTTCAGGATTTGTTCGTAACACGGTAACTCACACTCTACACATCCTCTCTGAGACACATCCTACCTGAGACATATCCTACCTGAGACACATTCTCCCTGAGACACATCCTCCCTGAGACACATCCTCTCTGAGACACATCCTACCTGAGACATATCCTACCTGAGACACATCCTCCCTGAGACACATCCTCCCTGAGACAGAGCTGACTGAGGGTGCAAATCCGTCTTCAGTCTGGAATCTGGCAAAGGAGGCCTTCCGGTCAGGACCGGAGTGCTGCAGCGCAGGTTTTCTGTAAGCCTCCCCTAGGCAACACGTCACTCCTCAAAAATCTCCACGTTTGCATTAAAATCAAGACAAGTAGAACAATGAAAATTCAATTGCCATATCAGAGCTTCAGAGATCAATTGCATGAGTTCATAAAGGAAATGTATCTCATTTTCAACTGCTACATTAGTGTGTCTGGACAAAACAGCGACGAGTTCTTCAAATTAATGATAGCAAAAATTGTTCCTTTGTTCTTTTTTTCTTAACTCAAAAAGATTATTTTTTGAACAAAGAAACCGTTATTTGTGTGCATCAACAAAATGAATTTCAAAGGGACTGTATGGCATTTGAGTAAAATTCTGTCACCTAAGAGCACAATGACAAGCATAGCAAACACTTATTTACCACCTACTGTGTGCTACATAATACACTATTTGAATGCCTCTGTGTATTCATGTGTTAGGGTGAAGTCAAGACAGTACACAATGACAAAACAGAAATTTTGTAATATTTTTCTTTTAAAAATGACACAATGAATATGTCACACTTCCTTTAAGATGAAGACTTTATCTTTACATTTGAAGCTCAAATTACTGTAATTGTAAACATATAAATTTCATGTTCTAAGTCCTCTATAGTTGATGTTTTTCAGTTTAGTTTTGGTAGTAATTCATTGTTTAACACTTGGCTTTTAATTTCAAACAGAGCTACGTTCATTTTAGAGTACAAATTGGGTCTCACACCCAATTTTAAATATTATAGGACTGTTCTCTGCAAGAGGATGCCTATGTTGGAATAAATCAAATTATTTTGTTGAGGCAAGTGTGACTAAACACTTGATTGATGACTCGCATATGTTTGCATGCAGACTTTTAATATCCATATGACATATAATAAGCATATAGAACATACTAAATCTAAATGTGAAGATGAATGGATTATAAAACATGTAGCTTAAAGAATTGCAAAACATGCAGACCCGTCAGATGAAGACAGAGAACACAAACAGCATCGTGCAAACCTCCCAAACACTTCAGTTCCCCTACGTATGTCACCAGGATCTTAATTTTAATGTAATTCTACTTCTTGGTTTTATGCCTTCCAGTGTTTCTGCCTATGTATCTCTCATAACATGACTTGTTTTTCAAATAGACTTTGTTTTGTAGAGCAATGTTAGGTTCGCAGGAATGGGGAGAGCTGGCGTGGATTGGACCTCCCGCCTGAGTGGAAGGAGGGCAGCTATTCTGCGTGGGGCCAGGTCAGAGGCAGGGGTGTGGATGACCAGTGATCAAACAGCTGTCAAAATGAAAAATGGAGTCTCACACTTTATCACAATAACCCTTGGTATGTTTACAAGTCCATTTTTCAGTTTCTAATAGTAATGTGGCTTTCAATTGTATATTAATTGTTCATTTAAACTGTAACTGAATTGTAATGGGAGAATTTTATCCATATTGCATTGATTACTTTGAATATATCGAGACTTCTACTGTGGCCTCTATTGGCAACTTTAATCAGTGTTCTAAGTGTCCTCTAGAATAATGCATCTATTTCTATTCAATGACATCCTATATACTTTCAGCATAAACACTTAACCTAACTCCTCTTCTTCCAGCAATACAAGAAATTAAAAATGCATTAATACTTTATCTCCTTACTGTCATCAACCATATTTTTCTGGAGTTATAGTTTTATCTTGATTTTATTTTATTTGTATTTTTTCTAGGTTGATTAAGATATAATTGACATATAACATTGCATAAATCTTTTTAAATATCTGTCTTTTGCACCTTTTAAAAAAGTATACACTAGATAAATTTAATAAACACTTTTATTAATGTCTTTATTTCTTTGCTCAAAAATACTTCTTATACTACTTCCTCTGGGTTTCATTTTCTTGTAGTTAAACTTGATCATTTATTAGGCCTTCAAATGACATATTTTTTTTAGTTCTTATGTATCTAGTTTAGGATAAGAAATGAATTCTTCCCAAAGAATTTGGAAAGGGAGAGTCAGCAAATAATGGAGTCTGTCACATTTTTCCTTTGTATTGTTACATAATGCTTGGATGAGAAGTCTAGTGTTAGTCTAATTTTTGTATGAGTGTTAGGTGCTTACACTGTATTTGTGTGTGTGTATGTATGTGTGTATGTATTGAGATTTTTTTACCCTTGTCTTTGGTATTCAGTAATATTAGTAAAATGATTCTCAAAGTGGATTTTTTTTTTTGCTTGTTTATCCTATTTTGGACTCTACAACTTTCAATATGAGAACTTTCTCCATTTCTGAATAATTACCATATAGTGTATTTTTTAACATTACCTTTCCTCAAATAGTGTAGAATTGTCATAAAACGTTATGTCAGATTTCTTGTTTTATCCTTGCTATGCCTTTATATAAATTCCCTATTTTCTATATTTTCATCATTTACATTTATTTATTTATTTATTTATTTATTTATTTATTTATTTATTTATTTATTCTTCACTACCTTACAAATTGCTAATGCTTTCTGATAGCAATTTTTGGTCCACACTTTAAACCATTTGTTGAGTTGTTAATTTCAACGATTTCATTTCTCATCCCCAAAGCAGTTTTTATATTTTCCACTTAATCATTTTTTCCTGCCTTTTTTCCGCTTACTCTCCCACTCCGGTTCAAGCCATTGTTTGTCAGTCTAGTTGTGTAGGACACAGCTCCCTGAGCCATGCTGGTGTTAGGAGCCTTGCGCTCCCCCCCACCTCCATGGAAGAAACATGGAACCCAAGCTATCAACTGTGATTTCTTTTCTACCCGTACCCCTGGGCATTTGGCAAGATGTCCTTTCAGTACATTTTTATTCTACACTATCAAGCATTGGCAAGTTTTGGATGTTAGTGAAAGAAATGGAGGAAGGATTCATTATAGTCTCAGTCTGCCATTTCAGAAGGGTCCTTCCCTCTTGATCTGTACTCTTACTAATTGGTTCTTATACTGATTCTAAATCTAAGCCTATGTCACCTCCACATATTACCCCATGTGTATCATAAAGTGTAGAGATCAGTTCGCTTTTACTTCATAGCCCCTCAAATACCTGCAGAAATCGAGTTCTTTTTTCAATAGACTTTTTTATCATCCTTTGAATCTGCTCTGGTTTAGACCTTTCCTTTTATGTTATTATTTTAGTCCCTTAAATCTTGGTCACTTGACTTAATGTGGCCCTATTTGTCTATCTTTTAAACTGATGTGAATTTATTTTGCATAAATAAGTCATACAATCATGCCAAAAACCAGCGGGTATAGAGAAAATAGTATTTGCAAATACAGTAAAACCCTCTCAATAGCTTAAAATATAACTGGAAGTCAGTTTAGCAAATAAGTAGCACACTTTGAAGTAACTTTAGAAAATGAATCCTCTTAAAACAAGGTTTTACCTTTGGTTAACACAAGAGTTATCATATCCGAAAATTCTCTTAAAAAGTCCTTCTTTTGCTTTTCTAGAAATTGGATTTGATATATAAATTACATATATGTAATATTTATATATGATATATATATATATATATATATCACTGAAAATGGTTTACTCTTGTAAATTTCATACAATTCCCAATGTGATTTATTTTAAAGCAAAATATCTTCTGTCCACAAAAAATAATAAACACCTAATAAATTTTAAAAATACATTATTTCCTATCACCATGTGATAGTTGCCAAATTAACTGGTATTGCCACTAAGTCATTTTCTTCATTTTCTTTTTACATATTTTTATGGCTGATACTTGTTGGGACGTGAAAATGTATAAGCGAGATTAAAATCTCAGGAATTAGTTGACAGAAATTCAATTTTAGTTTAAAATAGTTCAAACTGAGCTTATCTACTATCAGAGCAGTAAATATTATAAAGTTAAGTCTGCAACTTCTTTGACCTACAAAATGACTTAAGCCAACACGTGAATTATAAATACCAGCGTTTGGGGGAAAGCCTTTATAATTCAAACATTTGAATACATTTTAATAAAATTGCATTCATAGGTACAGTAATTGTGAGAAAAAAAGTAATATTTTTTTCTCAATACACTTGAGAAAATGTTATGTCTGCTTAATGGTTCACAGAAAGATATAGAACTAGAAGAGAGGTTGAGAGAGAGAACACACGCTGCCCTCCATCTCCACCCAGGAAACACAGTAGTCCATCAACGACACTTTTCTGGCGGTCACAAGTCACAGACTGCCTATCCTACATTTCTGGCTCTCTCTAGCCCCAATCTTCTCCATGCTTGTTGGGACTTTTCTTAGGTTGAATGCCAGTCTCAGTCTCAGTGTTTGCTAAAGCAAGATCTCTTTAAAAGCCAATGGAGAGCTGGGACTATATTCTATTTTTTGTTTCTTTCCAAGTCTGTCCCTTCAGGTCTGAGATCTTTTATCTTCCCTGTATACCTCAAATAACTAACTTTTTTTCTGTATTTATTTCTCTCCTCAAAGTCCATCTTTCACCCTTCAGTTTTCTAGTCCTTGCAAGTTGGTCAACAAGAACCTACATTAAATGTCCTCTCTTTGAAACCTAGAGTGGTCCTCTTTATTATGACTGGGCCCTTTCTGATGTAGTAACTGTAATGAAAAGGAACTCAGGAACTAGGACCCTTGGGACACAGCAGTGACGTAGGGTTGATTTTTGTTTGAATCTGGCGGATCCCAGTAAATCCTGGCTGCTTGGTAACATAGAGCACGATGAGGTTGCTCAGAGCGGCCTCTTGAGGGCATTGGGAGGCCCGCAGTCTGGTCATATTTCCAAAGATCAGGCCTGGGGAATGGGCTTTACATACAAGTGCACTGGAACTACAGACCGTTTGTGAGACATGTTCACCTCAGCTCAAAGCACAACCAGAGCAGAGGGTTTCCAGGGAAGAGCTGAAGAAAGTATGTTTTCAACTATTGGGCAGACACGGATAAAAACGAGACTCAACATCTAACTGTGTGTTTTGCAGAATTGCAATATGAATTGAATTTGCAGTGTTTCAAGGGTATCATATAAAAATTAGACCACTATTTGTAGGTCAGTGTTTTCTCCAGATAGAAAGAGGTCGATCTGTTCAACCATGATTCCTTTTGTGAATATCCTGTTTTAAATTGCAATTGTGCACCATTAATTTAAAAAGAATAGTGCATAGCATCATGAAAGTATTAGTAGAAACTCTGTTTTAGAAATGGTAGAACCTGGAGTAACTGGAATGCTTGTCAAATGAAGTTTTCTTATATATTCTCGTTTATTGTGCCCATTTAACCAGCACATTTAATATTTGTTTTGAAAAGATGCATGTAAATCTAGTAAATGAAAAAAAAATATGTAGGATTGAAAATAATTGGTAAATATTGCTGACAGAGGTAGTATGGTATATTAGAACAAGCCCAGTTTGCATGGCTGGGTAGGCTGGGTGTCATGTTGGTTTGCTACCTCATGGTGTGTGGGGTTTGAAGTTAGCCTCAGCTGCTTCATGTGAAGGACAGACAATAATAATCGTGTCATAGGATAGTGGGAATTAAAAGAGGTAACCCACATCACGTGTTCAACATAGAAGTTCTGACAATTAATTCCCAAACTTGCTACAACAATGTTACTAATCTTTTTTTGAAATCAGAGGAATTATTCATTATGAATTTGTAACAACTGGACAAACAATTAACCAAGTTTACTATTTGGAAGTGCTGAAAAGGCTGCGTGAAAAAGTTAGACAAACTGAATTTTTGCCAACAGTTCATGGCTCTTGCATCACGAAAATGCACCAGCTCACACGGCACTGTCTGTGAGGGAGTTTTTAGCCAGTAAACAAATACCTGTATTGGAACACCCTCCCTACTCTCCTGATCTGGCCCTCAGTGACTTCTTTCTTTACCCGAAGATAAAGAAAATATTGAAAGGAAGACATTTTGATGACTTTCAGGGCATCAAGTGTAATACGACAACAGCTCTGATGGCCATTTCAGAAAAAAATCCAGAATTGCTTTGAAGAGTGGACTAGGCACTGGCATCGGTGCATAGCTTCCCAAGGGGAGGACTTCAAAGGTGACCATAGTGATATTCAGCAATGAGGTATGTAGCACATTTTCTAGGGTAATTTTGTGAACTTCATTGTCCAACCTCGTATACATAGTTAGCAGTGAATAAAACTTACTACTTTTATTTTTGCTTTTTTCTTAGTTGATTCATAAGCAGTTGGGTGAGGATGGGGGAAATACTGAATACAGACTATCTTTTTGCTAATTCAACCATTATAAGGAAAATATTTTTAGCTTGCCCATGATTATCAAGACTCAATTTAAGGCCTATTTAAAAAATATACCTTGAACTTCCTCATTCCCTAAGACAGCATTTTACACAGAAATTGGGGGAATTCCATAACCCCAGGACCTAACATATTTGCTTCTCTGAATAGGATTCTGGAGGCATGGCATCACTCTTGGTCGCAGGAAACCCACTGGGGGTCCTTCCGACTAACTCACCCATCTTCAGTCAAAACATGAAGTAGAGAACAGGGGAAAGAATGAAGTCTGGAGTTGAGATGAAGAGTTAATTTGTAAGGGTTCACAGACTTTATAGGATTACCCTGTCCCATTAGAACTTACTGTCTTGAGCCAAGTCATAGTTTTAACAACCGGAAGTCCTGCAGAAGGTGTGTGTGACCCGAGGTGCTTCTCAGTGCTCCACCTTGCCCACCAGATAGAGCACAGTCTGTGTGACAGACGAGGCCTTCCTCCCTGCCCCCCCTCCCTTCCCCCACCACCCAACCACCTTCTCCCCATGCATGCCTACTTCGTTCTTCAGGGTCCAGTAGCATTTCACTTTACGGACCCCACATTGTTTGTGTGGGTTTGAGGGGGGGAGTGGAGTGACTGCTGTTGGGCAAACGCTGAGCTGAGTGTGTTCTATGTCCCATATGCCACCAACCATCCCAAGTACCTGATGACATGGGCATGACTGCCTTCATTCTATCTATAAGTATAAAGCATATATAGTCATTCTATATTTACATATTTGTAAATGTGGGGACAGCCTCTCAGGCAGAGAGGGGGTGACTTGTTCATAAAAGGGCTAAGATCACATACACGCCCAGGTCTGAGGCTCTGAGGTCTGGGCTTCACTGCTGGAGCACTGCCATTTTGGAAGGCTTAGTTTGCTTCCTAATCCCCACGGTTACTTCCCTTTTGGCACCATGTTCCATTAAAAAGTTAGGAAGACCAAGAAAATGTGTACATCATTGAGACTTTAGTTCATTCCCTTGGCCATAGATTTGTTCTTGCTATAGCTACACAGTCTTTTCCAGCTGTGAACAGAAGTAAATACTGGGAGAGACAACTCAAACACATAGATGTGGCCACTTGTGAAGACGTGACATGGGACAGGAGTGGGTGCTAGGGGCAATGTGGGAGCCCGTTGGTCCTGACCTTTTCACCACTATTTGACTTTTAAAACCATATGTTACTGTAATAAAAATAAAAATTAACTTCAAAAGAGGAAATAAAAGGACGGTGCTTTCAAAGACGTGCACCCGGGCTGTGAAGGGCTGAAGAACGACCACCCTACTATGCCGCTTCAACGTCCACAGCCTCTCCTGAAATTCACTGTGACATCGGTATGCAGAGGTCTCAAAAGACAAAGTCACTCTAAAAGTGACCAGCATAACTGAATGTATTTCACTTATATAGTCACTCCTCAGTCAATGAAAAAGACAAATCCTGATTATCACAAATATTATCCAGAACACAAGATCAGTTTTTTAAAGGGCAGCAATACCACAGTATAAACGACACATGCAACATGACAAATGTGTGCCTTAGTGAGTGAGCACATCTTAGGGGTATAAAATGTTATAAAAGATTTTTTGTCAGACTCTTTCTACCGTGCTTAAAATAGTACTTCTTAGACACGTTATTAGAGAAAAAAAAAAAAGCCTTGTAAAAATATTTCTTTGCATACTGTACTTGGCGTATTTTGATGCCAGGAGTTTTGTACATTACATAAAGCCAGGAATAATTTAACATGTCATTCTTGCTTACTTTTCCATGTTGTTCCAGTTTTACAAAGTTACACATTGCAAAAGAATATGAAGAGGATATATTTCATATTAAAATATGTATTTTAAAGCTTGAATCTGTCTTTCAAAAATGAGCTAATCAGTCTTTTTTTCCCCCTGTTCTTATTAGTCAGTGAGAGACAGAGGAAACGGGAAGAATTTAGTCTGAGAGGCAAAGATGAATTCTGTGAAGTTCTCGTTTGCCAGATTCTCTCCTGACAACTTTGGATATATTATCTCAATTAAACCGTGTTGCAACACTAGTAAATAAAATGTACCATCCTACCATCCTTTCAATGATAAGGCTATCAGATTTAAGAAAGTTTATGAAATGTACTCACATAATGTCTTAGTCTGAGAGCCATATTCTTAATGACTACATTCAAATTGGTTCTACCTCAAGAAACTGAACATGTTAGCATAGGATACCTTCAACTGATAAGTCCACGTGAGAAAGTCAAAGTACACAGACCAATAACATCATTTGTAAAATGTGTATCGATTCCAAAAAAGACAGTAGTCTTGTCTATAATTCAATCAAATTTAACTGGTAGAAAAAAGCTTGATGATTTCTGATCTTGCAACTTTTCTCCACCAGTTATGAAGTCATCCACCACCTGTCTTGAAAAATGTGCATTCTCACACACAAACCCTGGGTCATGCTGCTCTGCCTCTCTTCCTCGACTCTCAAAGGTCTCTCCACCCGAGTGTCACCATCCTGAACAGCACCATTTTGAGCATTCATAAGAGGACTTATGCCACTAATGTGGTTGCCCATGAACCCCCCGTCAGGCCCCAATGCTGACACTTCACCCAGTGAGGCCATTGCACTATAGATGGACTGAGGCTGCAGTGTGGTTACTGGGTCACCCAGGACAAAGGAGGACACAGGTCAGACAAGCCCACATAGAGTGGGAAAAGCATTGTCTGAATCTGAATCAGGACTCTCCTTTACTGGCACACAGGCTTACGCAGGTTTACTTACCTTTCTCCTCAGTGTTTCCATGTTCTCACCCCCTTGACAATAGCTATCTGGAAAGCATGGCAAGGATTAAGTGACACTCACATGTACAAGGTGAGATCAAACAATACGGTGAATGTTTAAATAAAAATATATTGCAGTAAAAGCCACATTTCCATTAATCCCCCTCAGTCTACTCCCTCTCACTTCAAACACACTCATCCCATCGTTCTCGCCACGTTCTGAAGCAGTTCTGGAAGTCCTCTTTCCTGAGTGTCTTTAGTTGTGCTGTCGTAGCTGCCTCGATGTCCTGAATCATTTTGATTTGGGGAAAAAGCCAGAAGTCTCACGATGCCAGATCCAGTGAAGAAGGTGGATGAGGATACACTGTAATGTTTCATTTGACAGAAAGTCCCATACCAGAAGCGATGTGTGACACGGAGTATTGTCATGATGGAGGATGATTTATGGTACAAGTTGAAACACCCCTTCTCTCAACCGTAGCTCACACCTGACTGACTGCACCAAACAAGTTGAAACTTGTCACACACTGTTATTAAGGTTCAATGTGCCACTTCCCATATTGAAGATCCCTGCCTTTCCGTTGGATGACACTCGGCAACAGCATTCACTGTATTTTGTGATCACAACAGAAAAGCTCCCTGTCACACATCAATTTCTGTCCAATAAAAACGTTACCGTGTGTCCTCATCCACCTTATTGACCGGATCTGATACCGTACAACTCTGACTTTTCCCCAAAGTCAAAATGACCATGAAAGGTAATGTTTTGAATCAATTTAGGACATAGAGGCAGCCATGACAGTGCAACTAAAGACACTCACGAAAGTGGACTCCCAGAACTGCTTCAGGAAGTGGCAAGAAAGATGGGATAAGTGTGTTTGGAGGGAGGGGGAAATTTTTGAGGGTATTAATGGCAATGTGTCTTTTACTATAATAATTTTTTTAAATTTAAATATTCACCATACTTTTTTTTAATCACACCTCACAGGATAGCACCTCAACCCATAGCACCTGCAGCAGCCAGGAACACCAAGGAGCTGATGATCTATCAGGTCATTAGAGTGGAAGTTCAATGAAGGCAGGGTTTTTTCTTTAATTTTATAAAAATATAGCTACCATATAATATATTAGTTTCAGGGGTACACCGTAGTTCAACATTTATATACCTAAAGAAGTGATCACCACGATAAGTCCAGCTACCATCTGACATGGTACCATGCTCTCACAATATTATTGATTATATTCCCCATGCTGTATGTTACATCCCCATGACTTATTTGTTTTATACCTGGAAATTTGGGCCTCTTATTCCCCTTCCCCTTGTTTTCACTTTTTAAATTTTTCAATTAGAGTTGACATTTGATATTATTTTATTTTAATTTCAGGTGTATAGCATAGTGGTTAGACATTTATATAATTTAAGAAATGATCCCCCTGACTAGTCTAGTACCCACCTGTCACTATACACAGTTATTACCATATTATTGACTATAATCCCTGTGCTTTATTGATTGGCTATAGGGTTTGGCCACATCCACAGCTTACTGGCTGCTTGCTGCGGGAATTACACTGAGAGGGATTTGCCCCAGCTGGGCTTTGGTGCCTGTTGAGACCACCATTTGGGTGAGCTACTAGTGGGGCTAATTGGGTGTTGGTCTGAAGCCATCCTCCAAATATGTGGGTTCTGAGGCCTCTTGGAAAGGGCTTCAGTGCAGGCCCAGGTCACCCACTACTTGTGACTGGCCAGAGACTGCCTGGTAGGAGCTACAAAGCAATCCACAGTAGTTCACTGCCTGTGCTAAAATTGGAGAGGTGTAGGAGAGACCATGCTGCAAAGTGAGGATGGCTGCCACAAATACCAGGCCTAGAGCAGCTCCGCAAAAAGCCAAGGCACTTCAAGGTCTGCTGCCACCTACCAGCTCCCTTAAGATTCAGCCGCTGATAAAGCCTCATGCAGTTCACAAGTTGGGTGAGGCAGGATCTCAGCGAGTCACTAGAGTGGAAATAGTTGTGGTCACCAGGTTAATGTAGACTCTGGTTTGGTGCCAGTGCTGAGCCTGGAGCTACTCAGTAAAAATCTCAGAGCACAACGAGGCCAGTTGCCACCTGCCTGGGGCCAGGGTCTCCAACAATTTTCTAAGAAAGGGTGCAATGTGGGTGTGGCTGGCTACTCAGGAGAAAGTGCCTTAGGTGTTAGGAAAGTTGGGTGGGGCGGGGTCCCAGTGAGTCAGCAGGATGGAGCAGTAGTGCTCACCAGGCCAATCAGATTCAGATTTGGCCAGAAGTGTAGGAGGCGGGCTTAACACAGGAAAGATGGCGCCTGCCTATCGGCTGCATGGCTGCATGGGAGGAGGACACAGGGAAAACGCCAACTGTCCTCCAGCCCTGGTTCTGAAGCCACACAACTCAGGGTGCCCCTGCATGTCTCTGATGCTCCTCAAGTTACCGTCCCTCTGCTGGAGCCCAAGGTGAGTGCCTGCGAGCGAGCGAATGAGTGTGTGTGCTGGCTGTTTAAGAGGACGCCTTCCGTCCTACCCAGATGGTCAGACTCCCCACTGTTTTTCACAGCCAGATGTTGTCAGGGCTTTTCTTCCTGGCACCAGTGCTCCGGGCTGCGGAGTGTGGTGGGGACAGGTCCATAGCTTCCCCCAGGGGGCACTTCCACAGCCGAGATATCCCACCTGATTCTCATTCACCACACACACGTGTGGGGCCTGTTCTGAGTCTCTGCCTTTTTTCCCAGTCTCACCGTGGCTTCTTTTTATATCCTTAGTTATAAAGATTCTGTTCAGCTAGACTTCAGATGGTTTTCCAGGTTGATTGTTCTATAATTTAGTTGTAATTCTAATGTATTCATGGATGGACACAGGCAGTCTTTATCTACTCTGCCATCTTGGATGTCTTTCCAGTTTTTTTAACTCACTGTATCTCCAGTACCAAGAACAATATTGATTATGCATTTTTTTGTTGAATGAGTGTTTTGGTTTTCTTTTTTCACTTCTCAGCTTTTTTATCTATTGAAGATTACATTAGAATTTCTCTCATGGCAATCAGATATTCTCAGGTAGAAGCTTTACATTCCCGGGAGAATTATTTTAGGATGTTGTTTGTCACATTATTTAGTAATTTTTTAGAATAAAATCTCATTTGCTTTTAATGTAATTATTTACACTTGAATACTACACTATTTTAAATCAGCTATCTGAGTAACTCAGATAAATAACAATCTAAGAAACCAGGGTCATGGAGTTATGCAAAATATATAAATTCTTCACAATGTGTCAAAAATCTGAGAAAAAGAAAAATCTCACCCTTGTTCTAAAACTATTTGGAAATATTTTGGAAGTTAATGATCTCTCTTCTGTTCATAAATAATTGTGCAGTTGTGATATGAGTATAAGACAAGGAATAAAAATAAATTATTAAAAGAAGAAATACATAAGCTTAAACATGGCTACAGTCAGAATCTTTCAGAATCACTTGTTTAATACTTCAGAATGCTGTTCTAAGTTATTCAGTTGCTGTGAAGTCTGTAGTTGTGGTCAGGAAAACGATTGTCTCTCCATGAGGCTGGAAATTCACTGTACATGTGTGTAGCATTAACCCGTCAGGCCTACCAATGGCCATATTACACCTCCCAGCCCCTGGTAATATGTAGTTATGAGGAATATCTCAAATGATACAACAAGAATCAACCTTGAAAGCTCACGTGTGAAAAACCAAACAGCTACTCTGCTGAGACAGAAACCGGGCCCTGAAGCTAGTGTGTGGAAGTCGGAGGTGTTTCCGTGGCCTACTGAAGTCTGGGAGGAAAAAGGGAAACTTTGGGAGGGAAATCATGGAGTCCAGAGGGAAAGACTGAGGAAGGCTGCTGGCACGACAGGCGGGTAGGGGTCTGGCAGACACACCTTGAAGAAAACAGGCAGCTTTGGGACCGCATAGGCCCTGAGTCTGGCTGCCCCTGGATCCGAGCCCTTTGCAGGGCGTCCCGCCTGGGAAGCTGAGGCTGGCTGTCAGAGCCAGGAGTGCTTCCCACACGCCCTGAGCCCGCGGAGCCACAGCTGCGGAGCCGGGCTCGCAGCCCCACGCGTTGCATGTGGCAGCCAGGGGTGCTTGGCTACCCCGTCTGTGTCCATGTGGTCACTTGCTCTGCATGAGGTTGTGTTTGTAACGAGGACGGATTTCCACGCAATCACAAAGGCAGTGGTGTGGGTTTCCGAAGCTACCATAGCAAACTGCTGCACGCGAGTGGGTTGTGTCAGGGACCTGAGGCGAGAAGCCTGACATCCATCGGCGTGAGGGCAGGACCTGCTCCCTGAGACTGGGGAGGGCGCCTTCCTGGCCGGGGCTCTCCCGGCCCCCGCGCGTCCCCTGGCTCGGCTCCCGCAGCATCTCTGCGTCGCCCCCTGGCATGCTCCGTCCTTCTCTTCCTGTCGCCTTCCTTCTGTGCGTGTCGCTGCGGAATTGTCCCCTTTTTATAAGGCGCAGTCACAGTACACTAGGGTCCAGCCTAACAGCCGCATTTGTAATGTGATTCTCTCTGAACGGTGATTGTTTCCATTAGGTCACATTGGGGGATGCGGGGGGTGAGGATTCCAATGGACTTTTTTTGTGGGCGTGGTGGGGAGAGCCCCGTTCAACCCCAAACAGCAATGAGTCTTAATCCTAAAAACAGAAACTGCAAAAGTTAACTTATACATCATTTGCCCTAGACATTTCTGCAAGTTAAAAATACATTTCTTATATAAACCATTGAATTTAATGTGTTTCTAATATTTATTTGTGTTAAATGGACAGAAAGAAATATTAGTTCCTTCTTAAGATATACATTTTAACAGTAATCATATTGCTATGTTTTTCATTATCCTGACTTTCTATCCCTGCTTTCTTAATATGAAACATTTAGCCAGCACGTTTTCTTCCTTGATATGCCAGAATTAAAAAAAAAAATTGACATACAATCATCATACGAAATTAGCAGAGTTAAATATGACAGCTTAAATGAAGATGCGTAATTGAATAAGAAAAGGCCCACCAAAGCATTTTGTATTTTGAGTTACTATATTAATTAAAGCATATTTCTTTTCTCTTAAACATTATTCCTTTGCCTTAGAGTTATATAAACTCTTTCTCAAGCTTTTCCACAAGGACCATCCATATTTCAAAACCTATTATCTTAAAATTATAGTTGAAATGACTTGTTCCACTAGCATTAGTTACCTTCTCCTTGTCTATATTTAATTCTTTTCTCCAGTCTCATTATCCAATTCTGTCAAGCTCTGCACTGCACAAAGCTATATTTATACTTTCAGGCTTATTAAGGCTTATTCTATGTGTCCTGATTTCAACTGTCTTAAAAATACTAGAAGAGAATGTTCTTGAGAGAATGCGTCACTTGCATACACCCGTCTGGTGCCCAGAAGCAGACTAAAGTGTGCTAGAGTGACTGCTCCTGGAAAGGGTGGAAGACAGGACAGTGGCTGCTGCCTAGCAACACTGTCCTCTCCAGCACAGGACAAAAGCCTTAGTTTCATGCCAGGCTTAGTAATTCTGCAGTTCTAGGGACGCAAAAGGAAAAATCTGTCCTAGAGACCTGATTCAAATCCAAGGAATATAGGTACGTTTGTAGCTACACTGGATTAGATAGACAGGTGGCTTGTAAATTACATCTAGTGTGTAGATGGAAACACCTGCCTATGGTCAATTTAGTTATAATTAAAACCATCAGACTTTCTTCATTCCTCCCTGCAGCTCCTCACCTCCAAGTTATTTCACCTGACATTAACTCATTATTAGTGGGTGAGGTATGAATAGTGAAGAGCAAATGTGTTTCTCTTATTGGAAGATGCTCTGGGAAGAGAAGAGTAAAACACTCCATGCTAAAACAGGCTAATCCATGCCTTTGCATGGTCTCTGGGTGTCAATCAGTTGTCACTGTCACCACGTACCTCACATAATGCCTCCAGACTGCTTAATGCATGAGGCATAGCAAACCACACACTTTCCCCGTCAACACTTTTCTCAAAAACTTGAATTGAAAATGAATGCATCAAAAATTTAGACAATAATTTAGTCACACAGCCCTATACAAGCATAAGCTTAGACGACCAACAGGCTACAAAACGTTGGGTTAATTATGGTGTATATGTATGCATATAGGTCTATTAATATTACATGTATGAATATTAATATTAATTATGTGTGCGTGTATGTATTTTTCTGTGAAAAAGAGCTTCTTTATGTAGTTTGTTTTCAGCCCTTAAAAATGGCTTCAGCATAAAAGTTTAGTTTGCTAATAAATCACGTCCATAACTAATATTTTCCAAATGCACGAATGTCACTGAATTTGCCTAATCCTTCCCTTGGAGAGTAGAATTTGCTTTCCCTTTCCTTTGTAGCCTGGATGCAATTAATTAAGGCATTACAATTTGAATAAATTGAACGTATTCAACAGTTTCCAGGGCGGATTGATTACCACCCCTCTTTTTTTAAAAGAACCTAATTTAGCAGTGACAAGACTGGCCTGCCCTCCTAATTTGTTTCACAGTAATTTAGCGTTTACAATAGCCAGTCACATTTAGTTGCAAGGAGGAAATTTTTCCAGGTATGCTTTTCACTTATTCTGTGGTCAAAAACACTATACTGGTGCTTACAATTACTAATAGGTAATTTCTAAGTTACCTACTAGCAGCATGGCAGAATTCTTTTCTGGGCCAAAAAAAGGAAAAAGGAAGCTAGAGCCAACTCAGAAAAACAAGGCGGGTTGAAGTATGGATGGAAGTCGCAAACTAACTGGTGGTCTGTATAAATCCATTGACCTGGGTTCCCAAGGTGATTTTCAGTTAACAGTGATCTCACTCTGCCCTTTTATTGTTCCTGTTCAGTGTTTCCTCTTCTCAGACATCTCTTCAGCCTTTTCACAGTTTGCTTTTCTTGTTTTCTGAGACTATAGGTATCTGGTGACCAGCCCAGTTCCCTTTTACCTGTCTTACGTTTGTGGACCTAAGGATGCTTGGGGTGTGAGGCCATCTGATGAGAGCATTTAGAGACCTCCACGTTTCTCCATTGGGATCTTTATGAATATGCATTTCTGAGTCAGACTTTTTTATAGGCAAAAAGTGTTCATTGGAAATATGGTTTTCCAAGATTGGCCTATTTCATTTTGTACTATTTTTTTTTTTTTTACAGTAAAACAGGCAAAAAAATGCCTGTGGTCATCCAAAATTCTTACCAAGGAGCAGAATAAAACTTCCACTACTCTTCTGATTTAAACTTTGTACTTTCGTGAAATTGTGCAATACCTTCAATCTCTGAGGACAAATACAAATAAAATCGAGATATCACATTCTCATTCTCCCTGTTGAAAATAATGGAAGAGAATTCTATCCCCTCCCTTTTTCTCAGACCATTTATTTCAGGAAACTTGTAAGTACTTTTTTTCTCTCTCTGAGATGTATTCTCTTCTCTTTTTTGCTGGATAGGTCTTTTCTCAGCATTAAGACCCAGGACTGTCTTTCTCAGGACGTGGGGACCATCTTTTTGAAATGTCCTCGTCAAGGAAGATGGAGCTCCTTCTCTCAGTCTCTCTGGGAGGCTGGGAGCAGAACTCCTATGGGGACCTGTCCCAAGCTATCACCCCATGTGTTAAATTCTGAGAGGTTTGATTTTTTACCTCTGGATAAAGCCACTTAGCTAATGCAGGTAGTCACCCCTAGTTACTGTGTGTAGTAAACGGTGCTGTCAGGTCCCCTCACCTGAGGACTAGTCAGGGTTCGTGCTGAGAACTTGTGTAGTGGGTTGCATCGGCCTGGCCCTGTAAAAAAGAGACATTCCCTCTGTCTTTGCAATCTTTCAGGGGATTGCCTGGGATGTAAATAATATTCTGATTTAATGCTTATTTGATAAAAACCTGTTTTCGTTCTCTTCCTCTTTTATAGAGAGTTTTCCTGAATTGAGAGGAGATTTGGCTTCTAATCATATTCCCCCAAACAACGAAGCTCAAATCCTCTGTGGAATAGGTGAAATACAGAAACAGATAATTAGGTAAATATTGACTGTATCTACATATTCTAGGATATTCTTTAAAAGAGTCAAAAGCATATTTCTTATTGTTAACTTTATTTTTTATCTATTGCAATGAAAAATGCAGTGAAATTTTATGGCATATACTATTTCTTAAATTCCCACTGGCTATGTCATCTGTTGTCTGTTCTCTAAAAGGAATCCTATAGTAATTTATTGATCAAAATGGGGAGCAAATGCATTATGTGTTTGAAAGTCACAGAGTGCTTCCCTTTTCACCGTACAATTTTACCTCTGAGGAAGTCTACCATCTGAATTCTGGGTAACCAAAAGCTTGTCCGGGTTAATTACGCGTGCAAACCATGGGCCCATCTGTGCATTGAACATCAATTTAGAAAAATAAGTTCTATTTTAAATCTTAAAAACTTGGCTTTCTATTTTTTTGTGTGTGGAATGCTATGGCAAAGAGAAAAACTTTCAAAATGATGAAGTGAATTCATTATTTTGTTCATTGAATTTAAAGTACACTTGGAGGCTCCTAGGTATTCGGAACAAGGAGGAAATGGCTCCTGTCCTTGGTGTGACCGCGATCTCTTAGGGACAGTGGGCAGCCTCTAGACTGTGGATGAACATTAACTGACTGGTGAGAAGTAGAGGAAGAAAGCCCACCTGGTTAAGTGGGAGGGGAGTAGAATTTCAGACGCAATAATCTTGAAACAACCTTTATAGTATGAAGTGGTTTTATAAGAAGGAAACAGAGGGAAGGGCCTCTCCATCAAACACTGATACTTCCATAATACAAGAACAGAAATGTGTCATTAACAGTAAGTGCTCTGAAGAAAGACGGTCACCTCGCGTCCCACACCCTCTTGCACTTGACCACTTCCCTCAAAGGCCTGCGCCTGAGGACACTCCAGAGGCAGCCTGCCCTGGCGTCTCCATGGCGCTCAGCATAGCCCGGCTCTCCCGGTTCAGAGACTGCTCATCAATGTCTTATTCTTGTTCTATTCCAGTGATGAAAATCAGTTTTACTTAATTATTATTCTGAAAGTCCAATGAAGAGTTTGATCGTTTGTAATCGAATCATTTAAATACGAATGGGGATGAAAATAGAGCTGCACTAATGTGTTATTGGCTGTGTCTGTAGGATTAGTCGTTCCTCACAATTGGACGTCGCCTTTCTCTCAGAACTTTCCTCTCTTACAATGATGGTGTAAAAATGGTAACATATTAAGTAGCACGCCAGGCTGTGCTGGTATCACAAGGATCACTGTCTACATTAAGCGTCTGAGGCCTCCATACCTCTCCACTCGGAGACCCAGAGCCTGGGCACACGTGGAGGAGAAGAGGATATTTTGCATACGTCACAGAGACTCCGGTCCCTGTTCCATGAAGAATACCAGTTTTCTGTGACAATGGGAATTTCCCTGCTCCACTTCTGATAGGTACTCAACTCCGTGAATTTGATGTTTTCTTACATTTTCCTTTTATACTGACTGTTAGCTGGAAGGTAGGAAACTTGCTCCTGATTTAGTGAAAGGAAATGTTTTAGTCCTATTCACCACTCTGTAGCATACCCTGACACAGTTCTCATCTCTTTTCCAGTTTATCTGCATGTGTACCTATCTATCCATCCATCTATGACCTATCACTCTGTCTGTCTAGCTAGCTAGCTATCATCTCTTCCTCTTCTCAATCTCTAGCATGAACATACACACACACCTTTCACACGTATGTGAGGAACATGGTGCTGAGATCACTCTTCCATACTTTACAATCCATAAATCTCTGTAGACGTCAATCTTGTAAAGATGGTGCCATCTCTTCTGTGAGAGCCTGCTGCCCTCTGGGAAATCAAGTGACTTGCTGATTAGCAGGACTGAGATGTCCATGAACTTCTAAACCTAACTACCATACAGAGGGTGCCAAGAAAAGTACACAGATTTTAAGAAAGGAAAAAACTATTAAAATTGTAATACTCCATATATACTGATAACAAAGGGTGAAAACAAATCACATTTGACTTCTGCAATTACAAGAGGTACTCAAAGTGGTTCCCATCAGCATCCAGATACTTCTGATTACGGCGAACTACTGCTTGAACAACATTGACTAAAGAGTCCACTTGTATAATGTTTTTGGCATTCCTGGTATTTTTTCTTGAATATCAAATCATCAAAAAAATTGTTAGTTCAAACCCAGTAAGTTGTAGTTCATTTTATGTTACAAAATTTTTTAACAAAGCCAATAAATTTAAAGTTACAAATGCTACACTCTAAGAGTTAGTAAACTAGTTTTTGTGTCCCCTAAGAATTTGCTAAATTCCCCTAAGAATTTGCTAAATTCACTATGCCTGGAAATTGTATGAATTGATAGGTGTGGTACTGTGTCCATCCATCTTGTAGAAAACTTATTCTTTATTTAATATCTTAATATCTTGCTCATGATGCATTTTGCATTGATTTTAAGTTTTTAAAATGTTACATTAAATATTATTTATCTTGATAACTGAATTTTTTTGGTGTACCCTTAATTTGGTGCCTGATTCAACCTGCCCCACCCAGTTCCCAGGGCTGACATCGTAACTGCAGTTACGTCCTAGAGTGACTGAGGACTTTTCCTCCTCTCCTCTCCTCCCCTCTCCTCCCCTCCCCTCTTTCTTTCTTTGTAAATATTGATTAATGTTAGGGTTAAGAACAATATAAATTACCACTAATATAAGAACATCAATAAAGACACAAGATGTGTGCAAAATATCCAAACCTGTTCATTCTGAGCCATCTCATCACAATCTACTGGATTTTTCAGTGTAGATTTAAGTTGAACCACATTAAAAATAAAAATATTAGTAAAACCTAGCAACTAGTGGTAAAATATAAATGAAATGAGTCCACCCACTGAGGGTCATATTCTGGCTCCATCACACACTCTCTGTGCCACCATTCCTGTGTGGACAGAGTCCCAGAGAGCAGTTTCCAGGCTCTAGGCCTGGCGTGGGGAAGTGCTGGCTCGGATAGTGAATGACCAGCAACTGTGATTGGTTGGCCATCAGGTGTAACCAGTTAGCCACTTGGCTACTGATGTAACTGAAGGGCTGCTTTGATTTGTTGGTTGGCAGGCAGAGAAGTGAATGGCCCAGCAAGAATATAGTGGTGTGACTCCCCTACCTATGACTCCGTGGGTGTTCCCTTTTGGCCTCACCTTGTCCTGTGTTCTTCTGTGGGGAGCGGGACCAGAGCCTCCACAGGCTGCCCCACACGACAATTCCCCATACGTTTAAGCTCAGCTGTGGCCTCCCTATTTGGAAAAATACCAGTGGTATTAAAAGTGTTTTCATCCAGGATGAAATGAAGGCACTGGGCACAAGGTAGGAAAGATGAGTGAGGGTGTATTAAAGAGGAGTGCATGGATACGTTACAATCTGGGAAGTCCAGTGTCTAGGTGGCTGTCACTCCTTAGCTTTCAGGTCAGCCCGAGGTCTGCACACCCAGGTGGTGACTGCACCCCTGTCAGGAGACTGGGCTCTACTCCCGGCAGCCCCTTCCCATGCAGCCTGGTCATCCAAGAATCCCCGCTGGAGAAACCAGCATGCTTTTAGCTTCTGGTCTCCTCCTGTCTCCACAGCTCAGTGCTTTACTGTGATAACCAGAGAAAAACACTGTGATTCCTTCTTATCTCCTTCTGCCTCAGGGAGCCCATTGCCAGGTGACAGCAAGCCAGGACAGAGCAGCACAAAGCAGAAAAACACCTAGTAAAAAACTGCCATAGGGGGATTTTTTCCAAAGGCCGATAAATGTGAAAAGTCTCCTAGATTTGTAGTTTCTGTTTCCTGGGATGTAATAATAACAATCAAATAATAGTCAGTGACTTACACCTGTAAATAATACTTCTTTATATCTCTTAGTTCTAGGTTCATTCACATACGTCCTTTCACTTTTAGTCTCATCATGAACTTGTGAGATTTAAATCTCAGTGTCCTCATATGATGAGGAAAGAGAGACTGTGGTTTACTCAAAATCACCAAAAAGAAATTTGAATTCAGTTTTCTGTCCCTTGCTCCTTTGCTATTTGAACCATGCTACATTATTTTATTTAAAAATGTGTGCATTCAAGTGATTGCTTTAATGTAATAAAATGTTAAAACAATAGGAACCTTTTCAGTACAGGCTAGACATTGTTCTCAGTACTTAGCTACAGTATTGTTTGTTTTGATAATCACAAATTCCCTACACAATAGGAACTGCTATCTTTTTTTTTCTTTTTTAAAAAATTGAGGTAAAATTAACATACAAGATTATGTTAGTTTCAGGTGTACAATATAATCATTTGCTATTTGTATACATTGCAAAATGATTACCATGGTAAGTCTAGTTAACATCTATCACCGTTCATTGCTACAAATTTTTTTCTTGTGATGAGAACTATAAAGATCCACTCACTTAGCAACTTTCTTTTGTTTTTTAAAGCAATCCCAAAATTGAATCTTATGAGTTTTAATTCCTAATATTAATTTGGTTCCATACCTTTTTCTGGACTTAAAATGTAGCAGGTCAATCCCTGAAAGTCTACTCACTACAAGCAAATTAAGTGAATGTTAATTTGTTTAAGGTTATAATGTACTTTTATCTGCTAAACTTTTTTTTTTCAGAATCTTATCCTGAAAGTTCTTTTCTTTTTTAATTGAAATTTATTGGGGGTGATAATGGTTAGTACAATTACATAGGTTTCAAGTGTACAATCCTGTAATCCATCATCTATATCTCACATTGTATGTTCACCACCCAGAGTCAGTTCTTCCATCATCATGTATTTGACCCCCTTTACCTCTTCTACCTCCCTCCCCCCTTATCCTCTGGTAACCACTGAACTGTTGTCTGTGCAACTTTCAGTGACGCAATACGTGTTGTGAACTATAGTCACCGTCACAACCCAGGACTTATTTATGTCGTAACTGCATGTTTGTATGGTTTGATCCCTGCACTGGTTTTGCCCAACCACCATTCTCCGCCTCTGACAACCACCAGTCTGTTCTCTGTGTCTAGGAGCTTGTTTTTTTGTCTCCTATTTTTCCTTTGCTTTTTAGACCCCACATATTATTGAGATCCCACAGGAGGTGTCTTTGTCTGACTGATCTCACTCAGCATAATGCCCTCTAGGTTCACCTGCATTGTCACAAATGGCAAGATTTCGATCTCTTTTGTAAATTATGACACTGGTCCATCCCCATGTCTGGCTGTTGTGAACAATACTACAGTGAAGTTGGGGTGCAGACCCCTCTTGAGTCGGTGTTTTCATTGGCAGTGTGCCAAACTGGTTAGTGTCCCCACAGGGAGTGTCAAGGTCAGGTGCAGGCTGGCTGGAAGCCAGACGCTCAGGCAGCAGCGTCAGAAGAACAGAAATGCACAGACCTGTGGGACCTCGAGCCAAGCAGCCCACAGGTGTCCCCTGCGGAGTCGCAACCCCGGCTAAGAGCGGTCTGTCACGCTGGATAGCTCCCCGAGGAGGCACTGGGCTGGGAGCCCGAGGCGACAGTGAAAGTGGAGGCAGAGCCATCCCAGAGAGGACCCCGCCCTGGAGTGTGTCACACAGGACGCCAGCCCCACGTGTGACATCCACGATCCAGCGGCCTCCCCACCCCAAGGCCACCCCTCCGGGGACAGTGTTCGCGGGGCCCACGGGTGAGACCACTAGCCAATTAAAGGCCAGTTCCAGTGGGTCTCGGGTTTCAAAGCCAGGTGTTTGGGGCCGTCTTCTCTCAGGAGCCTGACCTGGGGTTCGAACCTTCTTATCAGGGAGCACCCGGTTTTGAGCTCCCTGCGGACCGTGGGTCCATGGGGACTGGGATGTCCTGCCCTCTGCCACCTCCACGTGGCCTGCTCTCCTTCCCTGATGGCGGGTGTCCTCAGCTGGTGATGAGGTTTCCTCGGAGAAGTGGCTCCAGCGTCTGGACCGCTCTTACTGCAGGAGCCCAGGGTTGCGACTCCGCAGGGCACACCTGTGGGTTGCCTGCCTCGAGGTCCCACAGGCCTGTGCATTTCTGTTCTTCTGACGCTGCGGCCTGAGGGTCTGGCTTCCAGCCAGCCTGCACCTCGGTGTTGACCAGGCCTCATGTGCTCAGTTCGGGGTCCCTCTGCATCATTTTGAAGGGAACTAGGAACTTCATTCATACGATTTTACAGGCCTGGAAACTGAAGCGAAGTTCAGACTCTTGCCCGTTGGTCACTCAAGGAAATAGGAACTCTTGGATTCAAGGTCAACGTCAGACATAGTTGCTGAGTTACCCTGCGTCCCCAGAGGGGTGCACAAATGTCAACTGCTCAGTGGGTAGGCCGGCATTCCTATCATAACGCATTGGTCGGCTGGCTGCCTAACCACATCATGGACTATCGAGCACAAACAGCAGACACTGTTTCCTCCAGTTCTGGAGGCTGGAAGTCCAAGATCAAGGAGCCGCAATGGGGGTTCTTGGTGAGGGTCCCCTCCTGGCTTGTAGAGGGGTCCTCCTCCCTGTGTGCTGGGGCCTCCCTCCCCCCCATGTGGAGAGAGAACGTCTCCTCAATAGGTCACCTGTCCTATGGAATTAGGGCCCCACCCTTGTGACTTCGTTGAACCTTAGGTCCTAAAAGCCTCATCTCCAAAAAAAACACGATTGTATTGGGCATTGGGGCTTCCACATCTGAACTTTAGGGGCACACAGCTCAGTCCAGAGATTATTATCAAACACAGTGAATAACTGGTTAATAGACATTTGAAAGCCATCATAATTGTGTTTTATGTTTCTGAAGAGTTCCAATTGCTTCATCTTGTGTATTAACCTCCTATTGTTTCTGTGACAAATGACTACACACTTAGTGGCTTCAAACAGCACAATTTATTATCTTACAGTTCCAGAATTTAGAAATCTGAAATCGAGGTGTTGGCAGGGTTTGCTCCCTGGAAGCTCCAGCAAGAATCTGTCTCCTGGCCTTTCCCAGCTCCAGGAGCCGGAGAATTCCTTGTCCCGTGGGCCTGGGCCATCTTCAGTCACAGAGGCTGCTGGAATCTTGCCCACAGCGCTGGGCTCAGATTCTCCCCTGCAGTCACATCTCCTTCTACCCTAGAAGGACCTTTGTGATGATGCTGGATCCACCTGGATAATCCAGGACATTCTCCCACTTCAAGCTAGAGAGTCAGGATCCTATACTTCATGACATGGGCCAGTGCCTTTTGATGGTGTGACATAATGTATTCACAGTTTCCAGGAAATGGAGGTTGGTGTCTTTAGGGGGCATTATTCAGCCTACCACATGGTGGGTACTACCTTGTTTCCCTGAAAATAAGACCTAGCCAGACCATCAGCTCTAGTGTGTTTTTTGGAGCAAAAATTAATATAAGATCCAGTCTTATTTTACTGTAATATAAGAGCAGGTCTTATAATATGATATAATACAATATAACATAACATAACATAACGTAACATAATATAATATTGAGTCTTATATTAATTTTTGCTCCAAAAGATGCATTAGAACTGATAGTCTGGCTTGGTCTTATTTTCGGGGAAACAGTATGTATAAACTAACTGCTTTCCAATAGTGTTATGCTACACGAATACATTGTGATTTAATATTCTAAAACTACTGTAATGTGTTTCAACTTAATAAAGTGGAAGTTTACTTTGGAAGACATAGTTATAAGAAAATATTACAGTTTCTCATATAATTAGAATAATTTCATTGGAAGTCAGATTGGGACCATGCCAGTTGCTCAAATGGGCTATCACAAGAATCATTTAATCATTTCTCAATAATTAAAAATTATGTGGTATACAAATGTGTACTTAAAGACCCTGAATTGGATTAAATGAGTTAAGATCCTTTTTAACACTGGACTGCTGACCTATATGATCCCTTTCATGCTTTCCTGAGGATACAGATGACATGTCACTCATTCTCTGAAGCATCTCTCCTCTAATAAGGGATACATTTGTGCAGCATCTCTCAGGATAAATGTTGGAAGCATTTCTCATGCATTTAAGTATCCTGCATCTGTTACTGAGGAAAAGCGTTCTTTTGAGTTCAGGGCAAGTTGGCCCTTTTCCAGTTTAATATGCTTGAGAATTTCCAGGTAATTCTACCAACGTCCGTCAGCCTCTATCTTTGTTCTTAAGAATCACAATGGGAATGATTCCTATTTTTAGAATGATTCTTTGGGAATTTTAATGACTAAAATTTAAGTGGATGAAAGATTCTGCATCACACAGGAGAACTGGTCATTTGTCACCTAAAGGAAGTAAAAGTTACTTGGATGCAGTCTTAATGGCTTCAAAAGAAAACTGTTAGGTACCTGTAAGTATCAGAGTTCAAGACTGACTTCAGAGAGTCTCATACCTGCCCTCTCTTTTCTTTTTTGGAAATCTGCACTTCCTAACCCATAAAATGAATTTTGTGCTTGTTGGCAAGGTGTCTGAGGCTTTTTCCAATTAGGTTTTCAAAATATGTTGGACTCGAGCTAAGTCATTTATCCCTTACCCATCGGCACTTTCTCCCACTCCCTGCTCCATGCCCTTCTAGAATCCTTTATGATATTCAGAATTCATCTCTCTCGATATTTAAGAAAACTCTAGATTAGTTCTAAAGCCCCCATTTTGAAAGCAAGTTCTCCTCTGCCTGTCCCACCCCCCAGTATTCAAACATTCTCCACACATAATACAAACATAGTCAGTTTCTGTAGAGCGTTAAGGGCAAAGTAAATGTAAGATAACTCTCTGGGAATGTTGTTCTGTTTTTCGTAAGCCTATGACCCTGGGACCCTTGCTCTTGGTAACAATTATCCGGTTTTCCATGCCTCGCACTCAATTATTCTGATTTCCAGAAAGCACCACTCATAGTAGCTGTCATAAATGATGTGGCTCCATCAGATAGCCACAGCTATTAGTTATGATATGTACATTATTTGTTTTTCACACATTCCAAGTCTCATTCTAAAAAGGCATAGTAAATAGTTCAGGTCACACAGTTGAGTGTTGAGAGTGAATTAAGTTAGAGGAATAATGCTTGAAGGTAAATACAATGTATTAACATAATTTTATAATAATTGCTTACCTAAATATCTATTTGCCCCTAAACACAGAGTGGTACTGTGTTTCCCCAAAAATAAGACCGAGTCTTATATTACGTTTTGCTCCAAAAGACACATTGGGGCTTATGTTCAGAGGGGATGTCATCCTGAAAAATGATGCTAGGGCTTATTTTCCAGTTAGATTTTATTTTCAGGGAAATACGGTACTTGGGTGGGTGTCAGCAGGAAGTGTACAGAATTGCAAATGCAGTTCACCATGTGTACCATGCTACCCATGGGCAACCCAAGGACAGCTGCAGAAATGGAGAGAGTGCTGTGTGTCCTGTGCCAACCCTGGAGGTCAGCAGGGTGGGACAGGTGGCTGAATTTCCGAGGAGGCTTTCTATGTGAAGTGAGCTACAGACAGGCAATGAATGTCTTGTTGGTCTCTGTCACTGGTTCTCTTAACAAACTACGCACTTCTGGTAAACTATGATGTCCAGTGATGCTTGTTCTTTGTGGTAAATATGCTCTAGGAAGTCAAGGAAGACCTGGACCGCGAGGGTAAATCCAGGGCCAGGTTCTCACAACACTCTGGTAAGAGGAGTTTCCCAGTGGGCCAACCCATAACCTCATCTTATGAGTGTTTCTGTTCAAAGACAACTGATATCACCTGTGCTGTTGATTGACTTTCGCTGAACTCACATGCAGCCACCGGCTCTATAACTCACGGCTGAGTGAAGCTTATCTAACACACACATTTTCTCTACAAGGAACTTCGTAGTCTTCTTGCACTTAAGGGTATGCGACAGCACTTCAGTACTCTGCTTGGAGGCCATTTTCAACCAAGAATGAAAAAATAAAAAAGTGACACTATGTAGACCACAAAAGGACACGTGTGTGCAGTATGAGCTGAATGAAACGAGAAGGCAGAGTGGGACACCTTTTCAACCTCAGCTGGAACCTCAGTGACCCGGTGACTCAAAGTTTTGCTCATTGTGCGCATGTCCAGGGTAGCAGCAAAAGCACCATGAGTGTTGATTTTTGGGTCACAGATCAATTTTCAAGTAGGCAGATTCACAGCTAGGGAGTCTGACGTTACTGAGCGCTTACTGTGGCTGGTTTGTGTTTATGGCCGTATTTCCTGTTCGCTTCTCTATGTCAGGGTATCCTCACGTGAACAGGCAGGTACCAGTTAGTCTCACTATTAAAGAAGAAATATTTTTAATTCACTCGTGTTAATTGTTTGTCACTACTATAGCTGGTAAAGTTAGTGGAATTTCAATACTGTTTTTTACTTATTATAAATATGAAACTCAGGAGATAGAAACATTTCGAACAGGGAGTTTTTATTTGTTTTGTTTTTGTTTTTAACTCCTACTACTGACCGAGGCTAAAAAATATCAATGTTATGAATGGAATGGGTTATTCTATATACCAATTGTTTTAAGATATTTGGTGTCATAAAATTTTTATAAACTATATTGTGCTAGCAAGTCAGTACCTGGAGCCTTTAGTAATTAAATCCCATATATTCAGTTGAATTTAAATTATTGTGAATATAAGATAGCGCCATGTTGTAGTAACAGTGGATTGACTGTGGAGATTCTCAGATGCTTTGAAAGTTTTCAGGCGTGGATGCAAAGATAATATGTTAATAGGATAAGAAACAAGAAACAAAGTCAACTGAAAGAGAACTAAGCAAGTGAAATAAATTCTCACTGCAAAACAGTGTGCTCTGCCGTGTAGTGGGAAGGGCCGCATACCCACTCACACCCATGCAGGAGGATTTGTAAAGGAGAAACAGGTTCATGGGTGTTTCCTTCACCACTGAGCCCTCTACCATCAGTAGATGTCAGTTGTATGGGATACTCCAGTTCTAAATCCTAGGGATAAACTTTAACAAAATATTAATGAATACCAGTTTGATAATCAAAACAACAGGGAGTGACTGGTGTCCATCATGGCCAAGCTCTGATGAGCAGCTTTTCATATTTCATACCATTGTAGTTTGGAGTGTTTGTCAAAGCATCCATGCTTATTATAAAATGAAAATATAATCGAATTCTGTAATATAGAAAGTGAGAGTCCCACATAGCACTTCAAACAAAAGAGACTCACTGTTGATAGTTGCTACCAGGCTCATCGGTTCCTTTTACAAAACCACCACTGATTCCCAGAACCAAATAGGGGTCATAATGTGGAGCAAGGGAAGCGCTCCTGGGAGGCAGGCCGGCTTGCGAGTTGCAGTTTCCTCTCTGCACATGCGCTGCATATAACGGGTGGTTTCCTGTAGGAATGCCTACATTGATGATCCCTGGGTCCTCCATCAGGGTCTTTTCCTCTGTAAGGCGCCAAGTTCACCTGTCCTTTTCATCTAAATGGCACAGAATTGGCTGTTGCGCGAACACATGTGCCTGCTCTACATCTGCATCTGATGCCTGAGACTTCTCTTATCTCCAATGCACCCCACACTCCCTCGTGTCTTGTAGTCATGTTCTCTCCATACCTGCTACCCCTTGCCCAGAGTGATATTAAAGAACAAAAGCCCACCTGGTGAAAAGCCTCACCACCTAATACCTCCTCCAAATAGCAGAGGATGACCTCTGGGGCTGCTTGCAGACAGGAGGTGGAGACTTCTTAATGCATGAGCTGAGACGGCACCACCAGCTGGCGGTGGTACCAACATTTCTATGTGGAGCGGTTTAGGCTTGGCAGTCCACATGGAATATAGGGGTCAAAGGATGTGTCTCAGCCCCTTTTCCCCAGTGAGGCCATTGTATTTCATGTAGACTACGTGTCATTGCAGATAACTTTTAAGAAATGGGTGGAAGTGGATTGTGAAGGCCCTCATACCCACTCACACCCATCTGACTACAGCTGCAGAATCTAAAAAGCAGAACTAGAAAACTAAATTTTAAAGTTGACATTGGGAGTATTAGTATATACACAGGATAGTCAATATAGCTCAGCTTTCTTTTGGTTTCCATGATGTTATCCGCATATGGCTATGGTAAATTTTGAGCAAAGGGGATTTCAATTGAACTAGACCATACTATCTGGCTAGAAAAGCCATTACCTTTCCAACTGTGTCCTTCCTACTTTATAAATCACCGTTCTTTTCTCTCTTAGAGAAAAGGCGATCTTGCTAAATTTTATTTTTATCATCAAAGACAAGTTAGTTACATTGGCCTAGAATAAGTGACAGATCAGCTAGGTAACGAGGATTTATAACTTCAGCCATATGTTTAAAATACAAAGTCCTGTGTTTCTGTAAGAAAATTAATTCAATCTAACCCAGCATTGGGGCTTAATTTTTCATTGACGAGTAGGAAGCCACGTAGGAGGGACACATGCGTCAGCTCATGAACACCTTAGAATGAACCAGTCCTTTCAGAACTGGAACTTAATTTCCACGTACTGTCAAGGGCACAGTCATGTAAAAATATGACGAGTGTAGGTAGCTGTTTGTATTTTGATACGGTGGATTGCATGATGTGAGCACGAGAAAGTCTGAGGAGTAAATGATGAAAGGTTTTATATGTCAAGTTTTCAAAGCTGCTTTCAATTCCTTAGGCAGTGATTCATACATTTCACTGGGTTTAAGAATCATCTGGTTGCTTATTCAGTGCGTCCTGCAGGATTTCCCTTCAGAGAGTCTAGTGCAGCAGGTCTCCCCAGACCCAGAATGGCTTCCGTTTTTGAAGGATAGATATTAATGGACAGGAGCTAAACATTTTATAACCCGTCTTGAAATTTAATACATTCTGAAGTAGGCGGCTAATCCAATAAGCACGGTGAAGGTACAATGGTATGACTTAAGAGTTCTGTGTGATGTGTTGTAAGAAATCAATGTGCCAGGGGTGTCTTGCATTTCTGCACATCTTGTGAGCAGAAGTACTGACTGCCTTTTGTTCTACACTGTTTTCTGAGGACAGTTACATAGCCCTCCCCCCTCACCCACAGGAGATATGATCGAAGTCGCCCAGTGGATTCTAGAAACCATGGATAGTACCAAACCCTGTATACACTGATATTTCCTATTCATTCAGACCTATGATAAAATGTAATTTATAAATGAGAAATGAGTAACTAATAATGAAATAGAACAATTAGGACATTACACTGTAATAAAAGTTATGTGAATCTGGTCTCTCTTTCAAAATATCTTGCTGCACTGTACTCACCCTTCTTATGACATCAGAAGACACAGCGCCTCATGACGAGAGGAAGTGAGGTGCTGGCACAGGCATCGTGACGTAGAGTTAGGCTACAATAGGGGGACTTGAACACAGGCCTGTGATACTTCGACCGTCAATCTGATAAGAAGGCAGCTACTACGTGACTGACAGGTGGTGAGCACACACACGGTGAATGTGCTGGACAAACGGGTGATTCGGGTGCCAGGCAGGAGAAAATGGGATGGCATGAGATTTCATCATGTTACTCAGAACAGCACCCAGGTTAAGACTTATGAATTGTATATTTCTGGCATTTTTCACTTAATATTTTTGGACCACAGTTGACCACAGTTAACTGAGGAAAGGAAAACCGCTGTTTAGGGGAGACTGCTTTACAGAGTATGCCCTTGAAAAAAATAGGCATGCTGGCTCCTCCCAGGGTAAAATGGGACACTCATCCCTGCCCCCAAAGACATGAGGGCAGATGGGAAACAATGCAGCTATGACCCTGATGCCACTGGCGCCAGTCTCTTATCTTTTCCCAGAATCCATAAAACTGTCAGTTTACTTGGTAGCTTGCAATTAGGGTAAAATCTTTGAAACTTCACAATAGTTGACAGTAAGTCTGAGGGTTGTGTGTATAGTACTGCTAGTCCATTTGCTCTTTGATCTTTACATTAATTTTTTAAATTTAATTTGAGATTTTAGCCATTCTTCAAAATTGTTTTCTGCTCCTTTTCACTCTCTTCTTCTGGGGCTCCTGTTTCACTTTCATTGGGGACCTTAACACTGTTTCATTGGTTTCCGAGACTGTTCTGTTTTCTGTTTTTCAATATTTCTCTGTTTTTTGGAGTGAATAACTTAGTCCTTACATGAGATGTTACTCATTTTGCATTTCATTTATAGGTATAATGGTTAGGAAGCAGTAAGCCTGCCAGTTATCATTTGGACTGTATCAGAGCTGGATTTATCTAGTTGTCTGCTTGTTTCTCCATGATTGGATAGTGTTACCATTGTTAATGTTTACTTGCTGTCTATTAGGTTCTACTTTGTTTGTATCTCTGTGTGGTCTGTGCCTTTGCTCCCTTATTTGGATTCATTTGCTGTCTTGAGTGGTCAGATATGTCCAAATGCAGCCTCCCTGCCATCGTGCCCTGTTTGTGAAAGAGCGGTCTTCACAGCATGAGTTGGAGTTTGCAGTCCTTCCACCCGAAAGACAGCCGAGCCCGTAACCACTTTCATCAAATGAAGTACATACAGTAAATCACAGTCATGGGAGGTGGGTTCTTACAGAGCAACGGAGAACCAAAACAAAATGGAATCGCTTTATTTTGTTTTTACGGGTATTTTTTATAAGTTTATAATGTTCTCAGTCTCATTTGTTTCTTCCTTAGTTTTCTCCTAACTTATTTATTAATTTTTTAAACAATATAATGTTTATTTCCCCTTGTTTATGAGCCTCATACAATGGTATTATATATTATATAGACTTCTGTGAGGTGTTTCACTCAGTATTGTTTCTAAGAACCATACTTGTTATGTGTATTTCTGTTACTTTCAAAACTTTGAGTTACCATAATTTATCCATTTTCCTGTCGTGCACCTTTGGATTGTTTTCTGGTTTTATTTTTGCAATCACGAACAATATTGCTTTGAATATTCTTGTTAAATATTTCCCAATGCAAGTGTTCGATGCAAGTCTCTCTAGGGTCTTTTATGTAAATATGGAATTGCTGAAGCTCAAGACGTGTGTCAATTCACATTATTTTCCAAGGGGGTATATCAGTCTTCACCCCCAAATAACAGTGTGTCAGAGCTCTGATTGTGCTACATGTTCAAGACTTCATTTTTATTACTTTCAGGTGTACAATCAACATAGTGATTAGACATTTACACCCCTCACAAAGTGATAACCCCACCAAGTCTACATTGTACATAGCTATTCCAATACCATTCACTATATTCCCTATGCTGTACTTTATGTCCTGTGAATAGACAAACACACACACACACACACACACACACACACACACACACACACACACATATACCAGGAGTGCCAAAAAAATGTATACAAGTGGACACTTTGGTCAGTGTTGCTCAAGCAGTAGTTCACCGTAATGATAGGAACCACTTTGAGCACCTCTTGTAATTGCAGAAGGCAAACGTGACTTGTATTCATCTTTTGTTATCAGTATATATTGAGTATTAAAATTTTAGTACAGTTATTTCCTTTCTTAAATACAGAGGGTACGAAAAAATGGATACACATTTTAAGAACGGAAAAAATTATATTAAAATTGTAACAGTCAATATATATCAACAACAGCAGTTGAATACAAGTCATGTATATACATTTTTGCCCCCCCGTACATATATATATATATATATATATATATATATATATATATATATATATATATATATGAGTGTGTATGTGAGTGTGGGTGTGGGTGTGTGTGGGTGTGTGTGTATTTTAGTTGCCATTCGATATTTTATATTACTTTCAGGTGTACAGTGCAGTGGTTAGGCATTTATATAATTTATAAAGTGATTCCCCCAATAAGTTCAGTGCCCATCAGACACCCTGCATAGGTTTTATAACATGGTTGACTCAATTCCCCATACTGTATTTCATGTCCCCATGACTATTTTGTAACTACTAATTTGTACTTCCTAATCCCTTCACATTTCTCACATATCGCCCCCATCCTCCTCCCATCTGGTGACCATCAGTTTGTTCTTTATATCTATGAGTCTGTTTTAGTTTTGTTTGCTTGTTTATTCTGTTCTTTAGATTCCACATATAAGTGAGATCATATAGTATTTGTCTTTCTCTGTGTGGTTTATTTCACTCAGCATAACATTCTCTAGGTCCATCCATTTTGTTGCAAATGGTAAGATTTCATCCTTTTTTCTGTCTGAGTAATACTCCATTGTACAAAAGTACCATCTCTTCTTTATCCGATCATCTATTGATGGGCATTTTAGTTGTGTCCATATCTTGGCTATTGTGAATAGCACTGCAGTAAACATAGGGGTGCATATATTTTTTCAAATTATTGTTTTGGATTTTTTTGGATAAATACCCAGGAGTGGAATTACTGGGTCATAAAGTGGTTCTATTTTTTTTATTATTGGGAAAGGGGAACAGGACTTTATTGGGGAACAGTGTGTACTTCCAGACCTTTTTTCCAAGTCAAGTTGTTGTCCTTTCAATCTTAGTTGTGGAGGGCGCAGCTCAGCTCCAGGTCCAGTTGCCATTTCTAGTTGCAGGGGGCGCAGCCCACCATCCCTTGTGGGAGTCGAGGAGTTGAACAGGCAACCTTGTGGTTGAGAGCCCACTGGCCCATGTGGGAATCGAACCGGCAGCCTTCGGAGTTAGGAGCACGGAGCTCTAACCACCTGAGCCACTGGGCCGGCCCCAGGTAGTTCTATTTTTAATGTTTAAGGAACCTCCAATCTATTTTCCATAGAGGCTTCACCAATTTGCAATCACACCAACAGAGCATGAGGGATCCCTTTTCTCCACCTCCTCACTAGCACTTGTTGCTTGTTGATTTATTGATGATGGCCATTTGGACAGGAGTGAGGTGGTATTTCATGGTGGTTTTTAACTTGCATTTCTCTGATGATTAGTGACATTGAGCATCTTTTCATATGTCTATTGGCCATCTGTATTTCCTATTTGGAGAAATGTCTGTTCATGTCCTCTTCTCTGTTTTTTAATTGGAGTATTTCTTGTTTTGTTTTGTTTTGTTTTGTTTTGTTTTGGTGTTGACTTGTATGAGTGTTTCTTAAATTTTGGATATTAACCCCTTATGAGATATATCATTGGCAAATATCTTCTCCCATTTAGTAAGATGTCTATTCATTTTGTTGATGGTTTCCTTTGTTGCGAAAAATGTTTTAGTTTCATGTAGGCCCATTTATTTATTTATTTTCATTTGTTTCCCTTGCCTGAGAGGATATGTCAGTAAAATACTACTAAGGGTAATGTAAAAGAGTTTACTGTCTATGTTTTCTTCTAGGAATTTTATGGTTTCAGGTCTTACATTTAACTCTTTAATCCATTTTGAGTTTATCCTGGTATATGGCGCAAGAAGGTGGTCCAGTTTCATTCTTTCAATGTATCTGTCCAGTTTTCCCAGCAAATAGACTGTCTTTACCCCAGTGTAAATTCTTTCTTCCTTTGTCATAGATTAAATGACCAGATAGGCATGGATTTATTTCTGGGCTCTCTATTCTATTACATTGATCTATGTGTCTGTTTTTGTGCCAATACCAATTTCTGAATATTAATTTTGTATCCTGCTACTTTACTAAATTCATTGATCAGTTCCAATAAATTTTTGGTAGAATCTTTGGGGTTCTCTATATGTAGTACCATGTTGTCTGCAAATAATGACAGTTTTACTTCCTTTCCCATTTTTCTTTCCTGGTTGCTGTGGTTAGCCATTACTACGCTGAATAAAAGTGGTCAAAGTGGGTATCCTTCTCTTGTTCCTGATCTTAAGGAGAATGCTTTTAGCTTTTCACCACTGAGTGTGATGTTAACTATGGGTTTGTCATGTATGGCCTTTATTGTGTTGAGATATGTTCCTTCTATTCCCTCTTTGCTGAGTTTTTATCTTAAATGGATGCTGCATTTTGTCAAATGCTTTTTCTGCATCTATTGATATGACCATATGATTTTTGTTTTTTATTTTGTTAATGTGGTGTATCGCATTAATTCTTTTTGCAGTTATTGAAACAATTTTGCATACCAGGAATGAATCCCACTTGATCTTGGTGTATGAACTTTTTAATGTATCGCTGAATTCACTTTGTTAATATTCTGTTGAAGATTTTTGTATCTGTGTTCATTAGGGATATTGGCATATAGTTTTCTTTTTTTGTAATATCTTTGTCTGGTTTGGGGATCTGGGTAATGGTAGCCTTGTAAAATGAGCTTGGGAATCTTCCCTCCTTCTCGATTTTTTGGAATAATATGAGACTAGGTGTTAATTTTTATTTTTTATTTTATTTTTATTTTTTGAATGTTTGGTAAAGTTCACCTGTGAAGCCACCTGTTCCAGGACTTTTGTTTGTTGGGAGCTTGTGGATATATATGGATTACTGATTTATTTCATTGGTAGTAATCTGTCAGTACAGATTTTCTATATTTTCTTGATTGAGCCTTGGAAGATTGTATGCTTCTAGAAATTTATCTATCTGTTTCTTCCAAATTGTCAAATTTGTTGGCATATTCTTGCTCATAGTGTTTTCTTTCATTTTTATTTTTTATTTTATTTGTGTGGTGTCTGTTATCACTTCTCTTTCATTTCTGATTTTATTTATTTGGGTCCTCTTTTTTTCTTGGTGACTGTGGTTAAATGTTTGTCAGTTTTGTTTATCTTTTCAAAAAAACGTGCTCTTGGTTTCATTGATCTTTTGTATTGTTTCTCTATTTCACTTATATCCATTCTGATCTTTATCATTTCTTTCAATTTGGGCTTTGTTTGCTGTTCTTTTCCCAGTTCCCTTCGGTGTAGAGTTAGACTGTGAATTTGAGAATTTTTTGTTTCTTTAGGTTTCATTGCTATGAATTTCTCTCTTAGGACTGCTTTCACTGTCTCCCACAGATTTGGGGTCATTGTGTTTTTATTTTCACTTGTCTCAAGGAATCTTTTGATTTATTTCTTGATCTCATTGTTGACCCACTCATTATTTAGTAGCATGTTATTTAGCCTCCATGTGTTTTCAGGTTTTTTGCTTATAATGAATTTTAGGTTTAATACCATTGTGGTCAGAGAAGATGCTTGATATGATTTCAGTCTTCTTAAATTTATTGAGACTTATTTTGTGGCCTACCATGTGGTCTGTCTTGGAAAAATGTTCATGTTACTTGAAAAGAATGTGCAATCTGCTGCTTTGAGGTAAAATGCTCTGAAAAATATTAATTAAATCCATCTGGTCTAGTGTGCCATTTAAGGCTGTTTTCTCCGTGTTGATCTTCTGTCTGGAGAATCTGTCCATTGGTGTCAGTGGTGTGTTAAAATCCCCTACTATGATTGTGTTACTGTCAATCACTGCCTTTATGTCAGTCAATATTTGTTTTATATATTTAGATGCTGCTATGTTGTGTGCATAAATGTTTACTAGGGTTATGCCCTCTTGTTGGATTGATATCTTTATTATTATATAATGTCCTTCTTTGTATCTTTATTATAGTCTTCGTTTTAAAGTGTATTTTGTCAGATGTAAGTATTGGTATGCCATCTTTTTTCTCATTTCCATTTCCATAAAATATCTTCGTCCATCCCTTTACATTCAGTCTATGTGTGTCCTTCAGGGTGAGGTGAATGTCTTATAAACAGCATATGCATGGGTCTTGTTTTCTTATCCACTCAGCTACCCTATGTCTTTTGATTGGAGCATTTAATCCATTTACATTTAAAGTGATTATTGATAGGTACATAGTTATTTCCATTTTACTATTTATACTTTTTACCTTCATTTGTTTGTTTTCTTCTGCTGCTTAAAGTAATTACATTTCTTGTAATACTGGTTTGAAGGTGATGAACTCCTTTAGCTTTTTCTTGTCTGGGAAGCTCTTCATCTGTCCTTCAAATATAAATGACAGCCTTGCTGAGTAGAGTAATCTTGGTTGTAGGCCTTTGATTTTCATCACTTTGAATATTTCCTGCCACTAACTTCTAGCCTGCAAAGTTTCTGTTCAGATATCTGACAGTCTTATGGGAACTCCCTTGTAGGTAACTGCTTTTCTCTTGCTGTTTTTAGAATTCTCTCTGTCTTTAATCTTTGCCATTTTTAACTATGATGTGCCTTGGTGTGGGCCTGTTTGGATTCATCTTGTTTGTGACTCTGCACTTCCTGGGCTTGTATGTCTATTTCTTTCAGCAGGTTAGGGAAGTTTTCTGTCATTATTTCTTCAAATAGGTTCTCAATCCCTTGCTCCTTCTTGTCTTTCTGGTATTCCTATGATGCGAATGTTGTTATGCATGGTATTGTCCCAAAGGCCCTTTAAACTACCTTTGTTTTGGTTATTTTATTATTCTTTTTTTCTTTTTGTTGTTCCAATTGGTTGTTTTCTGCTATCTTGTCTTCCGAATCACTGATTCAGTCCTCTGCTTCATCTAATCTGCTGTTGATTCCCTCTAATGTATTCTTCATTTCAGTTATTGTATTCTTTATTTCTGACTGGTTCTTTCTTATGGTTTCTATGGGCCCAGGATCAGGACATGCCCTGGGCAATGCAGTCCCCGTGGGGCGGGGACCCAGGGATTCACCAAGGTGGTACGCATGCGTGGATTTTACCAGACCAGTGGGGTCTCAGAATTTGCCCTTTGGGGGAGGGTTCAACATAACATAGAAAAGATGGCACCCTCCTGTAGGCTACACATGAGGCAGGCTCCACACAGGGATAATGACTGCTGTCCTTCCAGCCCTTGGCCTGAAACCACACAACTCAGTTTGTCCCTGTATGTCTCTGGCGCCTCTCTAGTTGCTGCCCCTCCACAGGACACCAAGTGAGTGTTTGCAAGGGGGTGACTCTATGTGCGGGCTCTTTAAGAGGCCGTCTGGGTTTCCAGCTTCCTTCTGTCTCACCGGAATAGACAGGTAGAGTCCTCACTGATTTTCATTGCCAGGTATGGTGGGAGCTCCCCTTACCAGCACAGGAGCCTTCTCTCCTCTGGGGGTACCTACACCACCGAGGTGTCCCTCCTCGTGTTTAGCCACTACCTGGGGCTTTGGCATAAGCTCGTTTGTGTCTTCTTCCCTCCTACAAGTCTCCATGTGGCCTCTTTCTTATATATATTTTTAAATTCTTTTTCTTATTTTCTCGTGTGTGTGTGTGTGTTTAATTGGGTAAGGGGAACAGGACGTTATTGGGGAACAGTGTGTACTTCCAGGACTTTTATCCAAGTCAAGTTGTTGTCCTTTCAATCTTAGTTGTGGAGGGTGCCGTTCAGCTTCCAGTTGTTGTCCTTTCAGTCTTAGTTGTGGAGGGCGCAGCTCAGCGCCAGGTCCAGTTGCCATTGCTAGTTGCAGGGGGCACAGCCCACCATCCCTTGCGGGAGTCGAACCAGCAACCTTGTGGTTGAGAGGATGCACTCCAACCAACTGAGCCATCCGGGAGCTCAGTGGCAGCTCTGCTCAAGGTGCCATGTTCAATCTTAGTTGCAGGGGGCGGAGCCCACCATCCTTTGTGGGACTCGAGGAGTCGAACCGGCAACTTTGTGGTTGAGAGCCCACTGGCCCATGTGGGAATCGAACCAGCAGCCTTCGGAGTTAGGAGCACAGAGCTCTAACCGCCTGAGCCACTGGGCCTGCCTCTTTCTTATATCCTTAGTTATAGGGGTTCTGTTCAACTAGTCTTCAGATGATTCTTGAGGTTTATTTATCTGTAATTTATCTGTAATTTGGTGTGATCCTGGAAGGCAACAGGCACAGCGTTTACCTAATCCGCCATCTTGCAAATATGCTAAACGCCTCCTAACTTATTTATTAAATTTAATTTTTTACTCCTAGCTATTATCCCTTAAAAAAAACAATTTCTTCCCTGTCCTTTCTCTCTAACACTTTGTTTAATTTACAGTTGTGCTAATTCTAAATTGTAAGGACATTTTAGTTTATCACACTTTATTTTTCTACCCTGTTTCACTTTTCTTTAGTCTTGTTTTTATTTAATTATATTCAAGTCTTTAGTTGTTTTACTGGGCTGGTTTTCACCTACTCTTCCCATTTTTTTTCCTGTGTAGTAGAACAAGTCAGAACATTCAACTTCTATGTGTCACAAAAATTTACAGGCATTGTTGACACTACTGGTTCAATAACACATGATAAATTCCTTTTTTTCTCTTTTTTTGCAAAATACCTGGTGATGAATCATACAGTGAATAACCACAGGTGTTAGGCACCTTACAGTTTCACAAAATTTATACGTTTTTCTAAGACTTTTTTGTTCTATATATTTTCTCCACAGTTATTTGTCAGCTGTTTCGGCAGATACCACTTCACATTGTACTGAATTAGTGTTTCTCAATTTCTTTGAAACTATTGTCAGTTGTAGTGGGTACAGGCCAGTTATCTGAAACTGAACTTTGACCCCTGGAATAAACAACTAAACAGTATTGGCAAAATCTATTGGTTCATAAAGAGCCAAGAGAAGTCACTTGAGATTATTTGTCTTGTTTTTTTATTGGTTAATGATAATACTTCCAACGTCCTCAACTCATCCAGCAAGTGTTCCCACTGAAGGACTAATAGTCTTTTAAAAAGCTGTTTATCTAAATATGTTTCTTCAGCTGTTATAACCAAATACAGTGCAATGAATTCAACATGGGAAGGCAATGAATTCAATAGAATCACTCAGAAAATTACTTTGTTACAGCCTCAAATTGTCTTTTTTATATTTTTGAAGGAATTCTTCCCTGCTGGTATATTATATTATAAATTTTATAACTTTTCTGATTGCCGCTTCCCTATGAGTTGAGAAGAGGGGGTTAAATGCTTAATCTGGTAATGGTGGTGTATATTTTATTATTTTTGTCCACGTAGAGTGTCGTTGCCTAATAAACATAATGTTTATCATCAGTTTTGATAAGGAATTAGCCAAACTCCATCATGACTTAAAAATATGAGATGCAAAGTGCACTGTTTTTCCTTCTTTTCTTCTTTTGACCTAATGGGTCCTTTGGTTTCCCCAATATACGAGGACCTCGTTCATCACTTTTTTAAAGACCTCATTCATGTCTTTACTGGATTTTTTACTTTCCTAGTGTGTTCTCCTTGTGAGGAATTTTGTCTTTGTTCCATCACAGCTGAGGATGACCTGCTCATCCCCCAGGGCTCCAGGGCGCTTTTCTGTGCAGTGTCCACTGGGACGTCCACTTCAGTTCTGACTTTTCTCATTTCAAAATACATATTTTCCTACATCAATATTAATTTGAAGTTTGCAGTGATAATTCAGCATTGTGTGACTATTCACTTCTCTACCATATTTTTTCATAATAGTTCGATTATCCACAGACAATGCTTCTCTGAATCTATCATTTTTTAAAAGTTATGCTAAATGATGATTCTCAAATTATATCAGTTTTTCTCCACATTTATTAGCTGGTCCTCTTTTCTAAGGAAGAGCTTTCTAGCATGAAAATGGGCTATTTGATTTTGAAATAGTATTCCTATTGAAAAGCAGGATAAAAACTTTTTCCTTTGCTCACTTCTCCAGTATAAGAACTTAGTCCTTCAGCCTAAGAAAGTCATTTAACAGTCATTTCCTCCTTCCTGATTATGCTGTTTAGGTCTTCTATGTCCTACTTTCTTTATTGATCTGTCTAGGACTGATAGATATTATGTTTCCTTTTAGTAGGCTAAAAGTAGTTTATCAATCCAATGCCTGAGAGACTGTAATTGTTTCAGAAAAGTAAAAGACTGCCTCATAAAGGCATTCTAAAATGTGTTCTAGACATGGAAGAAATTGTACATAAAATGGATTCTTGACTTTGTTGTTTAAGTCATTGGTGATGAGAAGTGTGCTTTGGGAGCTAGATATTTAATTGGGCTACTGTTTTACATCACGAAAATAAAAAAAAAATTAAAATGTGGATCTTCTTAGCTTCATATGGAGAATAATAATTTTCTTGTCTTACCCAACTGGATTAAATGTATCCTGCAGGCAGCTTGTCAATTACTATGACTATGTATATTGGAGTATGAGTGATCCTTCAGGGTATTTTTTTATGATATAAAATTAAACATTCCTTTTGTTTATTTTCTGCCTCTCTGACTTGCATATAAAATCCATGAGGATACGACTCTTGTCTTTTTTTGTTTTTTTACTTACACAGGTGCTTAGTTCATAATAAACATGCAATCTAAAATTTATTTTTAAATATTTGAAGGAATGGAGGCTTTCATCTGAAAAGGGAATGGAATGTTTGATCATTTACCTGAAAAAGGAATGGAATATTTGATAGTGAATATCCATTGGGCATGCAAAGGGAAGAAAACTTATTGAATTCTTTCTTTCCCAGGTAGATTAAATTATTTCTGTGAGTATATAACAGTTTCCTTCTTGAGTTATTCATTGCTGTTAGTAATTTAATGTCAATGCATATGGAGAGAGTTCTTCAACTATAATCTAAATGGAATGTCCTTTTCTACCAGGAAGAAAATATGAGAGATGATATAATAAAGAACGAGTGAGTGGTTATCTCCAGGTTGGACAGTCAGAGAGTGTTAGCAGTGCCTGCCTGATGGAGAGAATGCACTTTACTGGAGGGAAACAAGCGTCCGGGCAGAGGGAGGAGCTGTGAACCCGCGAGGGTGGGATCACACTCACTGTTCACAGAAGAACCAGCTTCCCTGTCGGGAGTGCACTGGGCAATGGAGGTTCAGGATCAAGGCAGATTTTATTGACTCATCTTTATTGTTTTCACTTTTGTAAGCCAGGCCAGCAGAGTTGACTTGTATTTTAAGCACTTGGAGTATTTCAAGCAGGCTAGTGACACTGTTGCTTTGAAATGTTTTTCAGAAGATCTCTCTGGCTCCTTGTGTGGAGGAAGGGTTTTAAAGAGGATAAGGCAGACATGTTATATTAATTCAAGGATTATAACGGTTTGGAGCAGGGAGGACTTCAGGAAGTAGATATGTCTGAGTTCATTTTGCAGAGAGAATGGACAGAAATCAATGAATTGGGTGTGAGGAAATAGAGAGAAAATCAAAGATAACTAAAATCGTTGGCTTAAGCAATTGAATTGCTAACGCTGGCATTTACAGATCTGGAGCAGAATGGAAATGGTATAGTAGGCACAGTGGGTGGGAATTAACACTTTGTTTTGAGCTCATAATGTTGCAATTTCCATTAGACCAGCCTGAGGACATGTCACATCTGAACTTGAGGGAGTCATTAACATATACGTGGTATTTAAAATTGTTAAACTGTGCAGCTCAACTGCGGATAATATATAAGTGAGAAGGGGAAAGGACCCCACAGAGTCTCCTGGGAGTACTATAATATTCAGTTACATGCTGCCAGGCAGCGCTCTGAAAGGAAATGGAGAGGGAAAGGAACGTGTTCAAAAGGCAGAGAGGTCGCCCCGTGCAAACGCAGAGACATACATGTTCCTTTGATTTGAACACAGAAGGGGTGCCTGGGACCTCAAGAGGTTTAGTCTCTCTGGGACGGTGAGAAGCAAAGCCAGACTGTGTGAGTTGAAAAGAGAATATGAAAAACAGAGGCCAAGGATAGCTCCATTACTATGTTTTGATTTGAAGGAGAACGGAAGACAGGCTGTCTCTGGGAGCAGATGTGGTTTGAATGATAGGGCAGCTGGTAATAGTGTTGGATAGGGCTGGATAGGGCAGCTGGTAATCGTGTTGCACACCTGGGGCTTTGCCAGGCCACTGAAAAGGAGAAAAGCTCATCCACAAACACCCGCAGTCATCCCTAGAAGTCATGTTTTATCTGGACACGAGGAGACGCTTACGTCTGGTCCTCTCCCACTCCACTGCCCACCCTTCCCTTAGGGAGCTAGCACTTGCTGCTCGAGCCACTCATTGGCTGCCTGGGCTGTTCAACGTGAGATCAGAGACAAGGATGGACAACCTCCTGAGGCAGCAATCACCTTTGCAATCACCACCGTCAAATTCCCCCTGAGAGTGAGCTCAGATCTGCCCTGGGACGGTCACTTGTGATGGATTTGACTCACTGATTATGACACTGGAAACCCTGTCCAGGAACACCGCCCTTCCAATACTTGGAAACGGCCAGCTTACCTTCTGCAGTTACCTTTTCTTCAGCTGCGGCCATTATATCTTACAAATGTACATGTCTGTGAGGCTCGACCCCACTCTGCTCTTCTACTTGTGTGTGGATGTCATTGTTGTGATTCTCAGAAGGTGAGGTGTTCACTGCTAAACTCAGACGCCATGCAGGGACCAAGCAGTGCGTAACCATCAATTCCCCCCCAAAATTCCTGCGCGAAACTGAAGCCCTAGAAATGGAGAAAATACAGCTTTTAAAAGTATTTGTGAACAATATTGATTTCTAGAAAGATTTTACATTAGCTGTAGGGTTTAGGAAGCCAGCATAGTTTTTTGATGTCTGTTTTTTTTTAACTCAATATGTCATGGAAATTATGAAAGAAAATGAAAAGTTTTATGTTTTAAGGAGTCTTGTATGATATCAATGAAATGGGTCCTGGCAGGCCCGTCGCACTGCCGGTACTGCCTGTACCTGAAATGTCCCCGAGTGCAGCCCCGTCCCTCTACATGCACCTTGGAACTAACAGCTGGGTGCAGGGACCTGTGCATGATGGGGCACAGCAGCTGCGGGCTCGGGGATAGGTCAGTTGCTACGTTTTTATACAAAAAGCAGGAGAATCAGTTTATTAAAGATAGAACTACTTTGTTGTCAAACAGTCATTTTGAGAATAACAGAATATTAAGAGGCATGAAAAGAAGCATAAAGAACGGACTTGTACAATAATACAAGGATGGCCCAGGAGGAAATCTGACCAAGACTGGAATTGTACTAGATGTTATGCTTTAGGAAATATCTTTCTGGGCATGGGAGAGAATTGTGCTAGGTAATGGTCACCGCGACTCATGTTTGGAATAATATGCCAATTCCTAAGAACTATGTCGTACTCTGCAAACCGCAGACAGTTGCTGCGGGAAGCAGTGACTACAAGGATAAGTTCATGTGTACCTGAGACACTGATTGTCAACATCTGGAGGTATTATTCACGTAGGAGAAGAGCTTTGACAGCACAAACACGTTTCTTCTGGGAATAAACGCTGGCCTAATTCTCATAGTTGATGCTTTTTAAAAATGTAGTTAATGCAAGGGAAATTAGAAGGAACTTTAGAAAAATATTCGCTCCCCATTTATAGTAATTGGACCAACAAGTACTGAGCACAGTTTTTGCAGGTCAAATGTTGTATGTATGGATTTGGGGGACACCTAGGAGGTGCATTTTACTGCCTGTAAAATCCTATTAATAAATTGCATAAACAACTTTGGCTGCAATAGCATAGTAAATTGCTAAAGATATGAATGGGCAATTCACTGAAAAAGAATGTGGCCTAATTAACATATTAATATATCTCCAACCTTACTAAGTTTCACAGAATGGATAACTTCAAACAAAAATAAAATATCACCCCAGGCTATTAATGTTTTTAACTATGAAAAGAGAAGATCCTTACTGGAAAGCTGTGGGGAAACGGTCACTCTTCTACAATCTCAGTGGCAGTATAAATTGATACTACATTTTAGAAAGCATTTTGGTAATGTCTAGTGAAATAATAAAAATGTCTATTTTATAATGTGGCATTTCTGTTTCCAGCAGTTTGTCCTCTAGAAATATTTCTTCGAGTTTGAAAAGCTGTGTACAAGAAGGCAGCCCTGTTTATATTGGTGACATGTTAGAAATAACTCAAATATTCATCAGAAAAAGTGTAACAAAATATAATAAATTGTAGTGTATCCTTATAAGAAACTACTGTGTGCTGCCAGAAGATTGATGGACAGCTGCATTTCCTAACATTTCCTAGGGTACAAGCAGAATAGCCAAAAGCAAGCGACATTTGGCAACACGAGGTAAATAGTTTTGAACAGCTAAAACAAAATGACATTTTGTATAAGGTGTAATCCATTTTTATTAAGAAAATACACTTATAAGGAAAACATTAAAGCAATATTGAGATTGCTAGATAATAGTAATTTCTCGGGTGCTGTAACAATTTGGAAACTCACTTTTATGTAATTCATGTTAGGATTTTGTGATGATTGAATTTAGATGGTTTCTTGCACTCTAATCAGGAAAAATATAAGAATATTATAAAATAATAGAAATGAGTGGAATAATAAATTAATATATTCGTATTTCTATTCCAGTTACTTTAGGACGAGGTTCACCCCCTCTGGCTGGTGGTGAGCCTTCTCCTTCTAATGGCATCTGTCACATCTGCCACCCATGAACCCTGGTCAGTCAGCCAGCTCTGACCTCCCTTTGATCATAAAGTCTGACTTGCACAGCACTCACCCTGATTCCCATCGGCGCCAGCTCTCCCTCAGTGCGGTCTGACTGGAGGACTGAGGGTGGCATGAAGTCCCTGACATTTGTCCACCCCCATACAGCAGCATACCCACGTCATTAGCATAAATTCCTAGGACCCTTTCAGAATAAACAACAGCAATTACAACAATCAAACCAATTGCAAAGGCCCATATGTGCTCAGACCTATGTCCTCTTTGCTGAAAAGTCAGAATACTACGGATTGAGTGTCTATGCTGCCCCAAACTGGGAAACAAAGTTTCTTTGGTTTACTCTTCATAGCATCCTTTTTGGTTCACACTGGTATTGCATGTAACAGATTTCTCTGAGAGGTTCCAAATCTAAAAGTCATGGAGGAAGGAGAAATATAGGAAAAAACTACCACTTCTCATTCCATAATTTAATAAAACATGAGAACCGGAACTTCCGTTTTTCCTTTGTGCAAAGCTTTGTGAGTAGCTGTTCTCTGCTTGTGCTACTGGCCAGACATCTGCCGGGCTGCCCCACGGCGTAGGCTGGTCCCCACTTTGTGCTTGGAAGCATGCGTTCATGATTTACTCTCCCAATACATTCTCTTTCCCTGTGGTGTCTTCTCATTATTTTATTGCTGATTTTCTGATGTGTCACTTTGCCGTCTGGATTTTGTTTTGTGAAGGGAAACGTGTTTTAAGCGACTGAACGCTCCAACCAACAGTTACACATACTTTTTCAAGAGCACTTGGAAGACTGACTATGGTGCATCATACCACAGGCCACATGGTAAATTTCATTCAATGTAAAGGATTTGCGCCACGCTAATTATGTTTCCTTATTACAGCAGAAGTAAGTCAGATATTCAGGAATGTGGAAAATACCCCAAATTGTGAAATTACACAATAAACTCCTCAACAATGCCTGGATCAAAAGAAATAACCAGATAAATTAGAACATATTTTGAACTAAATAGAAATGAACAATCATATATCAAAATGTGTGGCATGCATTTAAAACAGTGCTCAGAAGGAAATGTATAGCTTTGAGTTTTGATTGTTTTTTTTTTTGTCAGAAAAGAAGATCCCACATAAATGACCCAAGCCCCCTGCACGACAATCTAAGAAATAAATAGCATATTAAACCAAACGTAGCAGAAAAAAATGATAAATATAATATCTGGAATCAATGAAAATGAAAACAGAACATCACTAAAGGAAGTTACTGATGTCAAAATCTGATTTTCTGAAAAGATTAATAAAAAGTATAAACTTTTAATCAGAATGATCAAGAATGAAATAGAGAAGACACAAGTTACCAACAACAAGAATGAATGACACTACATCCTTGCTGATTGTACAGATAGCAAAAAGATACCATAAAAAGGGTTATGCCAGTAAATTAGATAAAAAGGTCAAATTTTTAAAATCATGAAAAACACCCAAATCAATGAAGAAAACATACAGATAACCTGAGTAACTATGTCTATTGAAGACACAGATTTTGTAGTTAACAAATCTTCCCATCATAAGAGTCACACTATTGAAACCTACCTAACATTAAGAATGGAATAATGCCAACCCTACAGAAATTCTTCCAAAGAATAGAAACTCATTCTAGGACCTTTGCCTAATTCGTATTGAAATGGAAAAAGAGACATTTCAAGAAAAGAAAATAACAGACGAATAATCTTTATAAACATAGATACAGAATTGAAATCAGTCAAAGCAATTCTGGGAGTAATACTAGCTTTCCGTAGGTCCAGAGTTCTAAAATTGATTTAGAAGAAAGGTGTTTTTACTCCCTTTTCACTAAGGCTTAACAGCAATCCCAACACGAGTGTAGATGCAGGTTAGTGGGTGCTGTTTGTAATTTTGGGTTATCCATTTGCAAACCACCATAAAAGAACGGTGTGTGTGTGTGTGTGTGTGTGTGTGTGTGTGTGTGTGTGTGTGTGTGTGCGCGCGCGCGCGCGCACTTCCAAGGCACCCAGATAACTGAGGACCTTTTAGGTAAGACTCGCTGAGCAGGCTGCAAACGTTCCTCTACAGGGACTGGCTTGTCCTCAGAAGGCTTTGCTGGCTTCCGGATCCCGCTGTCAGCTCCCCGAGACAGCTCACCCAAGTATAATACTTGGGGCATTTGGGATCCCCGCGGCCTTCTTTCTAACGGTAACCAAGACACGTGTGTCATGCAGGTGATACACCGGCCTCTATAGGTCCTTGAGTAATGTCTCAGCCTCTGTAAAAGGTCCGTGTAGGCCATGTACCTGTTAGGGATCCCCTCGAGACCTCAGCAAATCCTGGGAGCAGGAACGGTTTGGAACTAAGGGAATGTATGGAGGACGGAGTGAATATGAGAGATGCGTCTTGGAGGGGAAGGGAAAGGGGAGATGTTGGCACGAGGAAGGAACAGGGTCCAGGTTGAGTACCCGGCGGACAGGCTACACTGCGGGAAAGTCTGCCAAGTGCGTGGAGGGGTGAAAAGCGCGACCTTGGAGTTGAAGGGTGAGGCGCATGGAGGACCCAGGTGTCAGTAAACACAAGAGCCCAGGCCTCTCAGGAGGGTTTTCTCACAGAACCTAGAAAAAGACCACATGCCAACAGGTGAGCGCAGTACTATGTCCTTTCTCCTGGGGACTTTGACATTAACTTCTCAAAGAAAAACACTCTATTGCTGTTGGCAGCCCTGCCTCCATTCCACACGTTTTTTCATACAGCTTTGGAATTTCTTTTCAATAGCTGGGAAAATGAATTTAAACAATTTTTCATTTTTTTCCTGTTTTTGAAACCTCGCTGTGTGTTTATGGCGCAGGCTTCCAATCTATCACTCTCCTTGTAAAATATGTACCATGACACTGATGCCAAGTACAAAATCCAGCCATCTCTAAATTCCCATTGTTCGAATGAGTAGTCTCTAACACCAGGGCCATAAACGCTTTATTGCTCTGGCGAATTCAAACATGGTCTTGAGACTCAGGCAGGCTTTTGACACCTGCCGTGAGCTTACAGTGGTAGCCATAGCGGAGGGGCAATCCCTCTGAAGGGTGGTGTTCTCAAAGTCTTCTTGCCTTGCTCCATCTTGCAAGACAATAAGAGTGTTTCCAGGAATGCAACAAAGGATATAAATAAAATGTTACAATTCTTTTTTATATTAAAAAATATATTGTGGTAAGAACACCTAACATGAGTGCCACCCTCTTAACAGACTTTTAAGTGGACACTACAGGATTGTTGAGTGGACAGTATAGTATTGCTCAGTAGCTGGTACAGTACTATTGGGTGGACAGTACAGTATTATTGGGTGGACAGTACGGTATTATTGGGTGGACAGTACACTATTATTGGGTGGACCGGACAGTGTTGCTACAGACAGAAGTGGACAAAACAGCACAGACACAACGCTGCACACCACATCTCTGAACACTCATCTTGCATCACTGAAAATGTGTACCTTTGATTATTAACACTCCACCTCCCTCCCCACACCCCCTGGGAAACACAGTTCTGCTCCCCTCTTCTCTGGGTTGGACTATTTTATGCACCGCACCCAAGAGGGACCATCAGTATTTGTTCTTCTGAGACTGGCTTATTTCACTCAGCATCATGTCCTTAAGTTCCACCCATGTTATGGCAGTTAAAAAGACATCCTTATTTTTAAGGCTGAATAATATTCCACTGTATGTGTATATCACATTTTCTTATCCATTTGTCCTTCCATAGACATTTACGTTGTCACCACATCTTGGCTCTTGTAAAGATTGCTGCAATGAACATGGGAGTGCTAATATCGCTTCATGCTCTTGATTTCAGTTATTTTGAATAAATACCCACAAACGGAATTACTGGATCACGTGGTCTTTCTGTGTGTAACTTTCTGAGGAACCTCCATACTGATTTCCACAGTAGCTGCACCATTTTGCATTCCCACTAGCACTGCACCAGATTCCAATTTCTTCACATCCTCGCCAACCGTGTTGCCTTTGTTATTCTTTTTCTTTTTTGATAACAGCCATCCTAATAGGTGGGAGGTGACAATGTCATTGTGGCTTTTATATGCATTTCCCTGATAATTAGTGACACTGAGTACTTTGTCACATAACTGTTAGTCATTTGTATGTATTCTTTGGAGAAACGTTTATTCAATTTGGGGGGCTTTTTTTTTAAATTGGCTCTGAGCTTTGTTGCTCTTGAGTTACACAAGTTCCTTCTTTTTCTTGGAAACTAAACTTTTATCACGTACATGGTTTGCAGATATTTTCTTCATTCTCATAGGTTGGCTTTTGACAACGTTGATTGGTTTTTCCCCTGCTATGCAGAAGCCTTTTATGTTTAGAAAGAAAACTTTTATGTTTCTTGTAATCCCTCTTGTTTATTTGTGCTTTTGTTGCCTGTTCTGGTTTCATAGCCACAAGATTTTTGCCAAGATCAGTGTCACAAGACTTGTTCCACATGTTTAAATGTTGAAGACATTCTGGGTTGATATTTGTGTGTGGTATAAGTTAAGGATCAACATTCATTCTTTTACATGGGGTTTTCCAGTCCCATTTGAAAGACTGATGAAAGACCATCCTTTCCCCACTGTGTGTTCTTGGCACCTTTGTCAAAGATTAGTTGAGCATATATGCGTGGATTTATTTCTGAGTCTCCCATTCTGTCCCATTGGTATATATCTGTCTTTATGCCAGTATCATAGTTTAATTACTGTAGCTTTATAATACATTTGGAAAACAGAAAGTATAACGTTTCCAGTTTCATTCTTTCTAAAGATAGTTTTGGCTCTTTAGGGTCTTTTGTAGTTTCATATGAATTTCAGAATTGTTTTCTATCTTTGTGAGAGACGCTGCTAGGTTTTTGAGAAGGATTGTACTGAATCTATTCATCACTTAAGGTGTGCATATCTTAAAAAATTAAGGGTTCCAATCCATGAACAAAGAATATCTTTCCATTTGTTCGTGTCTTTAAATTTTTTCATCAAAGTCATAGGTATCTGTGTACAAGCTTTCACTCCCTTAGTTAAGTTTATGCCTAAGTATTTTATTACTTAACTGCTATTGTAAATTGATAGTTTTCCTAATTTTCTTTTCAGACATTTTACTATTAGTGTATAGAAATGGAACTGATTTTTGTATAGTGATTTTGTATACTGTAACTTTACTAAATTTGTGTACTGGTCCTAACAGTTTGTGTGTGTGTGTGTGTGTGGCGTTTTTTAGGATTGTCTCTATACATTATCATATCATCTATAAAAACACAATTTTACTTCTTCCTTTTCTATTTGGATGCTTTTCACTTCTCTTCCTTGCCTCATTGTTCCTGCTAGGACTCCCAGTACTGTCCAACAAAAATGGTGACAATCAGCACCCTTGCCTTTTTCCTGATCTTAGTGGAAAGCGTTCCATTTTTTAGTGTGGAATAGGATATTATCTGTGTTTTCATATATGGCCTACGTTACATTGAGGTATTTATGTTCTATTCCTACTTTCTTGAGAGTTATTATCATGAAAGGATGTTGAATTTTATTAGGTGCTTTTTCTGTGTCTCTTGAGGTACTTATGTGACTTTTACCTTCCATTCTCCAATGTAATGTATCACATTAACTGACTTTGATGGTGTTGAGACCTCCTTGGACTCAGAAATAAACTCCCCTTGGCCATGGTATATAATCCTGCCAATGGTGTTGAATTCTTTTTTTTACTATTCTGTTGAGTACACATGGATCTATGATCATCAGGGATGTTGGCTTATAGTTTTCTTGCGGTGTCTTTGTGTAGCTTTGGTATAAGGATAACACCTCATAAAATGAGTTTGCAAGTGTTTACTCTTCTTCGATGATTTCGGAATGGTTGGAGAAGGATTGGCATTAATTCTTCTTAAATATATGTTAGAATTAATACACATACAGTCACTTGCCACTAATGACAGGGATCCATTCTGAGAAGTGTATCCTGAGGCAATTTTGTAATTGTGCAAACACCACAGAGGAACTTACACCATCCTAGATGGTACACCTGGACTGCACACCTGGACGTAAGGTATACCGCCATTGTATACATGTCTGTGGTCCGTCATTGACAAAACCATTGTTATGTGGCTTATAACTGACTCCATATGTGAAAAAACATAGCAATGTCTTTTCTGATTCTTGGGGAAACTTTGGATGTCCTCACCAAATTATCAAGACCCTCTTTATAAATAACTTACCCAATATAAGATCAAGCTTTTAGCATCATCCAGATTTGATCATGAGCAAATTTTTAATAATTGAAGGTGGAAATGTGTGGGGTTAAAAATAAAGCTTTCTGGAATTATTCTACTTAACAGGCATCTGGGGTCCTACAGTGAGAACTGAGCTACACTGCCCACGAGTGGGGGTGGGGTGGGGGGAGCTGGGGAAGTAATAAAGGAAGCGAGAATATGACACCAGGCAGCTGCCTGCTGCCTGGGGACAACAAATGGTGGTGCTGTGGGGACTGACCAGAAGCCGCTCAGTGCTGCAGAGTCCCAGGCTTCAGTAAGCCCGTTCATACTAAACTGTGTGCAAATGGAGACTACTGGTCTCCAGTGCCAGAGAATAGAAATAAAAATGAAATTGTCAGTAGAATGCTGCAAATATGACCACATTACTACATGTCAAGGATATCAATAGACTCCAAGGGAAGCTATGGTGTAGTCCCCAGAGAAATGCCAATGGATGACATTAACAATAGCATATTCAGTGGGACTTTACTCTGAACCCAAATGTCAAAATATACATACGAGTATATGAGTATATGATAATCAACTTGCACAGACTTGACATAGATTCTTCCAAATCACATATGTTTGTGTGTGTATATATTTTTATGCATATATGATTTTTATTTGAGGGGAATAATTTGGATAAGTTGATTAAATTTTAAAGGTTGTAGCAGGCTTTGGGAAAATGATGTTTTGATAGTTCAGCATGTTATCGCATTGATAGCACTCAGATACATATTGAAAGTCTTAATTGCTGTTGCAATAGCTGTTTATCCCTGCGCGGAATTAGCTTCTTAACCTGTCATACAACTTCATCGTAAAACAGAGATTAGAATCACTTCTCTTTTACAAAACTGCCATGAGACGCGAACACGGTGACACATTCAAGTGCAGTTGTGGAGTGTCATTGAACTGACTCATGCACTGGTGTTAAACTACAGGGTTGAAATTTGCCATATTTTTGCCACCATCAGTTTTAATATACATACAGTCACGTGTTTGACCTCTAGCAGGACCAGGAACTGTGTGAGGGCCACCCCACCCCTCCCTGAAGCCACCGTGACCAATGTGGAGACCCACAGCCCCATTTGGTGATGGGTTCAGGAGTCCTCCCTCCACATGATTAACTAACGGCTTCTGCCTGCTGGACCAGTTCTGCCAACATTGTCAGAGATGGTGCTGCTGGCGCCACACTGCTCAGCTGGGAGCCTGGGCGTGAAGCTGCCAATGGCCTTTATCCATCACGTGAATAAAACATATGTTCAGCTTTAGCCTCGCAGGTGCAAACAAGCTGAGAGCTCATTGTGGTCTTTGAATCTGGTTGCTTCTTGAGCCAGGACTATGAGCGAATTTAAGAAATCCGCCCTCTGACCCTATGCTCCCAGGGCTGCCAAAATGAAGTCTCACAAACTGGGTGGCTTCAAACAATAGAAACTTATGTTACCACAGTTTTGGAAGCTATAAGTCCGAAACCAAAGTGCTGGCATGGCTAGGTCTTTTTGGAAGTTTTGTGGGCGAGTCCGTTCCAGGCCGCCCCCTCCTTTCTGGTCCTTGCTGACAATCTTGACATTCCTTGGCTGGGAGACGCGTCAGTCCCGGCTCCCTGTCTGCGTGGCCACACGGTACTTGCCTGTGCATTTCTGTGTCTTTTCTTATAAGGACACCTGTGATTAGACCCAGAGTCCATCCTCCCTCAGAGTGACCTCCTCTAAACATGATTAAACTTCAAGGGACCTCTTTCCAAAGGCGGTCACATTCCTAAGTATGGAGGTTAGGACTCCACCCTGTCTTTTGGGGAGACACAATTCAACCCACGGCAGGATGTCTGGATTTCCATTTTCCCTAAATAAATTTTGGCAATTTGCAGTTGCAAAACACTTGTCCAATTCTTCCTGTGTTTTCTGATAGATGAAGGGAAAGGCAGGGTCAGGGTGGGCAATGCTACCGTTTACTCTTAAATGGATCTTATTTCTCTATAAACAAGTAGTTAGGACAATTTATATTAGGAATTAATTTGCACTTTTTTATTAAACAAATAGTTTTATTCTTTTTTTTATTAGTTTTAGGTGCACAAAACAATGTAATAGTTAGACATTTATCATTTATATCCCTCACACTGTGTCAACCTTCCTCCCCCATCCACTATCCCTCTGACATCACACACAGCCATTACATTTCCACTGTCTCTATTCCTAACGCTGTACTCCGCTTCTTATAAGTATACACACACACACACACACACACACACACACACACACACACTCACAAACCTGTAGTTGACATTCATTATTGTTCAGCTTCAGCTTCAGGTGTACAGTGCAGTGATCAGGCATCTATACCATCCCTGAGGTGGTCTCCCTAACGAGACAAGTGTCCATTGGATACCCTACAAAATACAACATTATTGATTACATTCCCCAAATTAACTTTCATAACCCATTGGCAATCTTGTGGTTACTGACTGCTTTCTAATCCCCTCACCTTCCCTCTTATCCTCCCCCTCTCCCCCCGCCATCTAGCAACCCTCAGTTTTTCCTCTATGTCTCTGAAACTGTTTCTGATTAGTTCATTCATTTATTCTTTTCTCTATCCAGAGTAATCCAAAACTCTAATTCAAAAAAATTTATGCACCTCTATGTTTATTGCAGCTCTATACACAATAGCCAAGACATGGAAACAACAGAAATGCACTTTTTTTCCTTAGAAAAAACAAATGGTTATTTTGGCCATTATATAGATACTTTAATTTTTCATATTGATAACAGAAAAATCAGTCTGATTATTTATATATTCAATAGCTTTCTAATGTTAAATATACATGCGCTCAATACATAAGACAGAGGTATATGCCTACATCTGCAATCTCTCCAAAATTACTGAAGTGTGCATTAGTAAATATATGTAGCAAATAAACAGTATATTGTTTTTATTAACACTTCAACATTTATTTCATTTACGATTCCACATATTGTCTCTCCAAAGAATAGGTCAATGCAACTCAGTTATTATTCATTTTGCAATGCAGTTACCAAGGACATATAGTGAATTTTATACTGCTTTTCACTATTTTTCGAGAAGGATATTCTCTTAAAAGAATGGTTCTAAGAATTCCAAGACAGAAAAACAATGGAATGATAGTGGACTACAAATAATGACAAAAATTTTAAAGCCATGATCCATAAAATACTTCAGAAAGTTTGGACTGCCTGAAGTAAAAAGAAAACAGGATTATTTCCCGTGGACTTTTGTGTAAAGTACTACATTTAAGTCATACTACTACTTTAAAGCTCTATCTACTCTTTGTCCTCTTGAACTTTTCTGAATAACTATGGTAAATAGGCATTTAAAAAGTATGTGCTCTTGCTTGAATGCACAGTCAATACGTAAATTACTTTGTCTTAACTTTTAATAAGAATTTTTTAAAAATTAATATCTTGGTTATTTTGTAAAGCTGTATTTTAAAATGTTTGAAACGTTTATGCTATTATTTTTTTCTACCCAAGTAATGAAGAAAAAGTCATTCTTAATCTTGCTCTATTAACTATAATAAAATAAAATTCTAATACTAATTGCAACAACAAAATAGCAACATTTTAAGGACAATTTATTTATATGTTAATTATTTAGCATAAATTATATCATTTAATCTTTATCATAATCCTTTGAAAAAGATATTAACTCTACAGATGAACTGCAGAAAACAGCAAACACTTTCCTGTCTTGAGTTGAAAAACAGGATTGTGAAAGTCTTAGGAGAGACAATGGTTTTGAGCAGTGTTTCTGATTTTGAAGTGGCTTATTTTGAATTTTTCAAATAATTTTCGTGCATCTAGTAAGGTGATCGTGTACTTCAGTTCTTGGTGGTGAATGACATTGCTTGAATTTCAGATTGTGTGTTACTCGTAGTAAACACAGTCGGTCGTGATGTATTATCTTTTTCATATGTTGAAGTACCCAATTTACTAACATTTTGTAAAATATGGGCAAATCAGTTTTCATAAGGATTTTGGTAGTTCATCAAATATATCTGAAATTCTAGTTTCGTAAAGAGAGTAATTGTTCCCTCTTCGATGTATGGAAGCGCTTGTTTATAATTGGTATTACTTCTTAATTGATTAGGAATTAGCTAATGAAGCCACACGTTACTGGAGTTTTTTGGTTTTTGGTTTTTTTCCTTTTTAGTGGGAGGGTTTTTAACTATAAATTATACTATTAAAAATAAAAGTTTATGGAGTTTTACATTTCTGGAAATCCACTCACGCTCAGCAATAATGAGTGCCCTCTTTACCTTGGGTGTCAGGAAATTGATGCCCACCTTACAGGAATAAGACCTGAGTCTCTGTAGAGCAGTGTCAGAGTGGACCAGCTAAAACAGCACATTTAGATAAAATGCAGTCAGATAGTGCCCAGAATGTCCAGGTCATCCAAATTACCCAAAACTCCTGGAATCTAAAACCAATCAAAAGATGCTGACACTGAAAGCACAGAGATGTTAGAATTATTTGAAAGGTGTGTTACGTCTGCCACGATGAAACTTCTCCACTGACTGATCACAAGCACGTTGCTACAAGAAGTCAGAAAGTCTCAGTGAAGACATAGAGAACTTCAGTGAAGAGCAAGATATAAAGGAGAACCAAAGGGAAATCTTAGAACGTAAAAGTATGACAAAAAGTAAAACTCAATGAGATATATGCAACAGCAGGTTAGAATGGAGTAATGAACTAATGAACTTGAGATAAAAGGATAGAAATAATCCAATCTGAAGAACATAGAGAAAATATAATTAAAAAAATGAACAGACTCAGGCACTGTCAGATTTTAACAAAATATCTAAAGCTCTTATTAGTGAAGTACCAGAAAGAGAGAGGAAAGAGAGTGGGTCTGAAAAAGTATTCAAAGAAAGAATGGTGAAATTTCCCCAAATTTGGCAAAAGGCAAAACCTACAGATTTGAAAATCTGAGCAAAGTGCACATATGAAAACACTGTCAATTCAAGACAAAATTTATGACCGTCAAACTTCTGAAAACTAGACAGAAAATAATCCTGACATCAGTGAAAGGTAACACCTTACCCCTTGGGGGGAATCATTTAAATGACAAGTTTCTCATGAGAAACCATGGAGGCCAGAAGAAAGGGGCACCTGGTGTTTCAAGTGTTCCAATAAGAGAATTGTCAACCCAGAATTTTATATGCAGGAAAAATATCCTTTATGAATGAAGAGGAAATCAAGACATTCTTGGAGAAGAAAAACTAAGAGAATTAACTTAGAACATTTGTATGATAAACTGGGGAGGCCACCGTGATGAGGGAGATAAGGTTTCTATAGTTCATTCAAAATGGTAAAATGTCAACACTAGTAATCATTGATAAGTTATGGACCTGTAATGGAATACCTGGACCAGCCACAGAAAAAGATACACAAAGATCCTCTCAAAAATGCTATAGGTAAATCAAAATGGATTTATAAAAGCATTCAATGCACTCACAAGTAGACAGGGTGTTAACTGTTGTCACCACACACACAGAATGTCATAACTATGGTGAGAAGAATTTTAATTAGCTCATGTGGTGATCATTTCACAGTGTACACACACATGTCAGATCACATTGTACGCCTTAAATGCATTCTGTTTTTGTCTTAGCTACTTCCAGTTTTATTAATAGTGAACATTTAACCACCACTAAATAAAGTTGTTTGTTTGTTTTTTATATCAGTCATTTAAAGTGAGAAGAAAGATTAAGGAACAGGTGTGGGAACTGACATGTGCATAAGGCAGAGACAACCTATGAATGGCATTTAGATGCTCAAACAAAATTTAGGAAAACATTATCTTACATCTTTGAGTGCAGCATTCTACAACTGATAAAAAGCAAACGAATGCCAGCTGTAAAAAAGAAATAAACTCTCCTCAGAGCTAAGGAAACGAAGTTCCTGTCAACCATGAAAAGGACAACTGAGTTTGTTTTATAAGTTACTGTATTCTCTACATGTCACTACCTAGATCCTATGTTTTAACTACATTTAACCTTTTAAAGGTATGTAAAGTCTTTATGGCGACACTTTACCTACTTCCCAGGTAGCAAAGAAAGGAAAACTTAGAAGACCAAAATATTGTCATCTTCAAATGACAGATGATACAGAAAAATGTGTCTGAATTTTCAAGTCAACGGCACTAAAACTCAGGAGAGTTATTGTTTATTCTTCTCGACTATGCAAAATGCATTTTAACCTCAAAAATTATTTGGGGGTTAGTGTTATTATTCAGGGGGTTAATTTATTTTAGCAGAGCTCCCTTTGAAACACGCCAGGTGAACAGACCTTGGACCCTAAGAAGCAGCTTTTGTTCCTGCAGCATGAAAATGCCCGGGGTGGGACATGCCGCGGGCAGTTCAGGGGTTCACCGCTGCAGACCCACGCGCAGCTGTTCACAGATGCAGCTGGACAAGCAGAGACCAAGGCGAGGGCTGTGGCAACCTGAGCTGCTGGGACGGCGGGGACAGTTCCAACCTGAATCGCCCCAGAGAAGCCGAACCCCTTCCCTGGGATGGAAGGGGCCTGAAACGCATGGAAACCCCTAAAACAACAGGGGACCACAAGCTGCGGGGGTTGCCCAGTAAATGGTTAATCCCGCTGCAGGGTTTGTGGAGTCTGATGACAACACTAACCCCACGCAAAATGCTCCTCACCAGGGGACGCCAGCCTAGGAACAAGCGTGTCCTCCCTGCAGTCGGGAATCCCGCCCGGCTGCCGCCTTCTCGGCTTTCCTGTCTCCCATTGGATAGAGGGGAACAGGTGTGTTTTGGGCATAGGTCGAATTACTGCAAAGACCGTCTCTAGCCGCCGCGGGGAGCCAGCGCGTCCGCGGGCACATCTCCCACTGGAGCGCCCACGGGAACAGCCCCAAATCAGTAAACCTGGCGCTGAACCCGGGCCCAGCTTTCACAGCGCCCTGCAAATTAGGAGGCTTCCAGCCAAAGGTGTTTTTAAAGCTGCATTTGGAAGAGTGGACTCCGAAGTGTGGGCCGTATGCAGAGCCCTCTTAAAAGCACAGCCCCCGTGGGAGCAGGATGAATGCCGCTGGGTGGGGCCATCGCCGGCTATTAAAACGCAAAGCTATTCCTGCTGTGTGCTCATGCAACATGAATGAGGCCGCACAGGGGGTGCGTCTGGAGAGGCAGCCCGCAGGCTGGAACGTCTGCAGTGACTGCAGGAATATCGGTTACAGCTTTGCCTCGTTTCCAAGTTTAAATATTTGAAAGAAAACATTTCTACACTAAGTAAGCCTCCTTTTCCTCTTTGAGTAGAACCAGAATGGGTAGGACTGGGACTATGAAACTAGCTTCCTTTGAAGCAGATTACTAATGGAAGCTGATACATTTTTCTCAGAACAGTTATAAGTATATCACAAAATGTGCTTTTGTTACATGGACCATTACAGATAAACAGCACATTTGGTCCAAAAATTTTATTTAGCAGCTACTGTTGAATTTGTTTATCTAGTAAATGGGAAAACAGATACATATAGTATGTGCTAATGAGTTTGAACAAGAGTGCAAAAAAAACAAAAAACGAAACAACCCTCGTGGAACACAGAGGCATGAACCATCAGTCCTGACTGGGGAGCTATCTGGGTTGATGAAAGGTTCAGGCAAGAGGTGGTATTTGAATCTGACCTTGAAGACAGACCAGGTGATTCGGTAGATTTGGGATACAGGTAGGAATCACACGGGTAGGCCTACTCCATAGTTGTTTGTTTGTTGGCACCGATTGGCTAAGTTTGGACAGTTTTAGTAAAATGCAGATAGCATGGTTACCTTTGGTGACCACTGCCTGGAGGAGGGAGAGGAGCAGAGCTGCTGACAACAGAATTGGAGGAAGATCGTGGAGACCATTTTTCATGGGTAAGAGTCGGAGAGAACTGTTAATGGGTGTACAACAGGAGATAACGTTATAATAAGTGTGTTTTAGGAAAACTGATTTGAAAGTGAGTATTCTGCTAGGACATAGTTAAGTCTCGGGAGCCTGGAGAGAAGACCAGCCAATGGCTACAGAGCTTTTCCAGGTGCCAGGTGGCCTAGACTCCCAACTGTGAAGGCAGGATGGACTGACCCGTGAGGCTCTGCTCAGCTTGCTGATGGGCTGAGTGGGGCCATGAAGAAGAGCTTTGTGGGGGCAGAAGGAGGATGCAGGTGCAGTGAGTGAGGGGCTGCCATACAGAAACTGAAATTAGGAGGAAGAGCCAACTGGAACACAGAAATAATGAGTTTTGTTTCTTTACACTTAATACCTGGACTTCCATCGTTTGTAATTATACCTCAATTCAGTAAAAGAATTGATACCTTGTCAACTCGTTTATGAGCCCAGAATTACTATGCTATCAAAACCTGACAAAGACAAAAGAAGATACACGGATCCAATATAAATAAATATGCCCCATAGACATAAATGCAGATGTTTTCAACAAAATATTAGCTCATCAAATATAGTGATACGTAAAGAAGATACTATATCATGACCAAGTCAGTTGATAATGAGAAGAAGACACATTCCATGTTCAGAAATCCATCAACATCATGTGCCATCCTGAAAAAATAAAGAAAAGCTAGAATCGTCTCAGTAAATGCCAAAAGTGTAAAATAAGCTTCCCTGTCTGTGTGATAAAACTCGGGCATGACTAGCTGCAGGGGAATACCACGAAACGGTGCGTCTGTTACACAGTCTGTGTGTAACGCCACCCCCGTCAGGCCAGCACCACTCCCTCCAGCTGGGTGAGTGCTGTCCTTTCTTTGGTTGTGCAATGCAGGCCTACCATGCCTTCATTCAAGTGAAAACAAACGCTCATGTAGTTCCAGCTTTAATATCATTGTCTCTGTTTGATATCAACTGCAGCACGTTTGACATAGTATTCTTTTCTTCCCCCTGGTTTTTCCAGTTAGTAAGATTTTGAAGACGTCTGTATATCGGGATGTAAAAAGACTTATTTGTATTTCTATTTATCTCCCCAAACTAGCCAGTCCTTCATCCTGCACTCTTGTTCCCAAGAAGTATTGGTTTTATGCCTATAATCTTTTTAATTTGGAGAAATGTATTCAGACATTGATTGAGACCTTGAGATCTGTAGCATGGGTTTTTCTTCTTTGTTTGATTTTTTGTTTTCTTTTTGCGCTGGCATTTTTGTGCTCTTATTTGAAGCTCAAAACATCTATGAATTCGTGTGTTACATTGTAATTTGGAATTACAGCATTTTAAATTTTCCTTAGATGGAATTTGCATTTCCAGTTCTCATTAACATTTGGGTGGGAGTGGATTTCTGAAAGGCAAATAAGGATAGGCTCAGCCTTACTGTCTGAAGTCCGTACAGTATCCACTTAGTAATCTGGCAGCTGTCCCACGGGAGCACTGCTTCAGTGCCCTGTGCAGGGGCTGTCAGAGTGAGAGTGCCACCGCGTCCCTCGGCTGACCATTCCTTGGGGCTTCTGCAAAGCTCCGCTGTGTGGGGGCTCCATCCTGATTCTCCCCACTTTCTGTATCCGTGGTGGACCCTAATTAGCATCTCCTACCTCATTCTCCACCTTCAGACACCCTAACCTGCGCATGGCATCCATCTCTACTGGGGTATATACTTGCTAACAGGATGATAAAGGATATAAGAAGCATGCAGGTTTCAGTATGTTGTGTGAGGAGTAGTTGTTTTATTTCTCATCCAGGCCATGGGGTGGGGACAGGGCAGGAGCACTCACACTTGATTTATAGCAGGTTGTATGAGAGAAAAATTAATGAGGGAGGTATGTATGAAAAAGGACTTCTCTTTTATATTTTATTAAACAAAGAGAGCAAATGAAGTATAAAATAATTAGTGAAGGAGGGGTTTGAGGTCAGTACAGCCATGCAAAGACCACTTGTCTTTGAGGGGTCAGCATGTAGGAAACCGGGAACACTAGGAGTCCACAGCCACAGGCGTCAGGTCTCATGCATAACTGTGTAACCATCATTCTATTTGACGCAATTAAAGCCTTTAAAAAAACATTTCGAAATTTCAAAACTGAAATCCTAGAAGCAGTAATACAATGAGCACTTACATTTCCTCACCTAGTTTTGCAGAGTCCATGTTTTGTAATAGAATATATTCTAATAAGATGTCATGTGATGCTTTTGTTCTTTGACTCTTCCTCCCAGAGACACCCTCCTCTTTCTCCTTGACCATTGTTTCTATTTAGAAAAGCCCTGAAACTTTGGAATATTATCGCAATGCCTGCAATTCATTCCCTGACCGTGTCGCCCATTCTCAGAGCTAACAGTGTTCTGATTTGGGTACTTATAAACCTGATTCCTGCTTCTATGTAGTAATTATTAGTGTGTGTTTATCCCTGAAAATGCGTAATACTTTATTATATACTTAATACTCCTTGGCACACACAAAGAAAACATTTCTGGGTCACAGAGAATCACATTTTTAATGTAAGGGTGCCCAAATCACTCTCACAAATGCACTTATACTCACTCCCTCACAGAAATGTGTATTTTCTCTCTAGCTGCATTTAGTCTTAAACAGAATTTGAAACTTTCAGACTTATTTGCCAATCAGACAGAATCTTCCCTCAGCTTCTTACTTTAAGACGGCTTACTACATTTTTTTGCCACTTGGATTTCTTCTCTAAGGTGTTTCCTGTTTGTCTGTTTTGCCCCTTTTGCTACTGGCATATTCATAGCTTGCACCGGTGAATAAGAGTGCGGTTTGAATTTATTCAGGATATCAGCTTGCCCTACTCAGAGAGTAATTATACATTTTCTCCGCCCATGGCAATAGATCTGTGTTTTAAATGCATGTGGTGAGGTGTCTTTTGTCTGTCACCTGGAGCTGTATGGCAGCTGAGAGGTCGAGAAACTGAAAACATCAAGGTGTCAGCAGTACCACAGCAAGAAATTCTACCACTCTCTCTTCCAGCATTTCTGCACCTAATACCCACTGTTTTATTGGTTCCTCTATGTAGAAAATCTAATTTCCCTCTGAACTGGTATCTTGGTTTCTCTGTAGCTCTCAACGGATAGCTTACTTACCTATCTTTCTACTCATAGATATCAGATAGATAGATGTATTATGAATGCACGTGTGAGTATATGTAAAGAGAGACCTATATATCAAGCTATACAGATGTGCAGAGATCTACATATACAGATATGCAGGTATCTATCCCTAGGTATAAATATTTATAGACTTATCTTTGTAGATGTAGGTTTATGTGTAGATAACACAGATAGATAGCTGTATTTCTGTAACTTACTTCTGTGGATGAAAAAGGGGCCACACAGGAAACCTGACCAGCTCAGGGGACGCCAGCAGGGGGGGCGGGGACACAAACTCAGAGACTGAAACTAACCACATAGGATGGTCTGCACATAAAAATCCCTAACTACAAGCAGGCCCTGGTGGGCAGTCACATCCTTGGCCTGTGGCTTTCTTGACAAAGGTCAGTCTTTACCTGAAGTGAGTGGGTGGTCCTTTTGCATCTAAGATAACATGACCATGGAGTATCAGAGTAATCCCTTTTTGCTGACCCCCCCAGAGCACAAACCAGCACCCCAGAGCAGGAAACTACAGAATCCCTCATTGTTGTTCTTGTCCCCTGATTACCATCTCTCTGTGCTGTAAAATGCTAACTGTTAACTATCCTGTGCCCACCTATATACCGTGCTTCCCCAAAAGTAAGACCGAGCCGGACAATCAGCTCTAATGCATCTTTTGGAGCAAAAATTAATATAATACCGGGTCTTATTTTACTATAAGACCCGGTCTTATACAACATATTATTTGACCGGGTCTTATATATTAATTTTTGCTCCTAAAGACACATTAGAGCTGATAGTCTGGCTAGGTCTAATTTGGGGGGAAACAGGACAAAAGAAGTACATGTCTCTTCAATTTACTTTTACCCAATCCCAGAGATTTCCCTGCTTTGCTTTCTCCCACCCCTTTAATCTACAACAAATGGATTTCATGTAACCCTCTTCCTTTGATTCTAATATATAAAATAAGTTGGAAAACTGCCATTTTCTGGAGCATTTTCTCAATCCACTGAGATTTTGCTTCCCAGCAATTGTCAGTTTGGCTCAAATAAATGCATTAAACTTCTCTACAAGTTTGGACGTTTCTTATGCTGATACTTCTGTATTTGGGAGTACAATACTTAATACACAGGTATTTTAAAAAAGGAAAGGAAGAAAATGATCCTGAATTCTATTCCGTCGTAACAATGCAATGATAATATATACTGATTTTAAGTCGCCTGTCTATTAAGCATCTTTTAGAAGTAGTGCATTACTTTTGATTTATATCCCACAAGTAAGTGAAATCCTAGTTTTGTCCTTTTTCATCTGACTTATTTCACTTAGCCTCATACTCTCAAGATCTGTCCACATTGCAAAATCAACAAATGAACGACCAAAAACGAACTCATAGACACAGACAACAGAATGGTGGTTACAGAGGGGAAGGGGGATAGGGAGAGGACGAAAAGGGTAAAGGGGTCAATAATGATGGTGACAAGAAGTTTATATAACATTATTAACCAATGTTACCCAAATAAATTTAATTTTTTAAAAGGAAAGAAATGGTTCATTGAAGCAGTCTTCCTTTTTACCCCCCAACTAGATGATAGTTAAGAAATACTTATCATAGCTCAGGGAAATGACTGATTTCCTCTTTCTGTACTCAGAAGTCACCGACATTTATTACATGTACTGTGATGCTAAACTGAAGTAGTTTAGCTTCTATTTTAGCTAAGAGCTAAAGAGCAGGGGTGAGACACCAGGCACTATTTGATGAGATGTGAGCTCTCTTTCCACCCAGCCGTCTCCCCCAATGTCAGGAAGCTGGCCATCATGGGATTACCACTCACATAGAAGGATGGTTTGCTTTTTGCCTAAGCATCTCTGGATGAGTATGCACCTTCTGGAAGTGAAAGTAACTCCTTGGCGTCAGCCAACCCTTGACCTCCCGGCCAGTGAGTGACCTGCTCAGGCTCTGATGGAGCCTCAAAGGCACTGCTGTTTGCAGCTCATCCTGATCTCTCCAGAGTGTGTGGGGTGGGGGGAAGGAAAAGGGACAGGCGGGGGCATTGTGAACCCTGGAGCCTGAAACACGGGCAACAGGTCAATTCGAGGGGACCCCAGTGATGGGGAGGGGGGACAGAGCAGGCGTGATCTCTGAAGAACCAGACTGCGCTGATGCGTTCGGGGTGTCCGGTCCTCCTTCCGAGGGCATGGCAGGGTCAAACCTGCTGCAGGCTGGGGTGCGGGGGGGCAGAGAGGACACCCACAAACCCACTGCAGGGAGAGGTACGGGGGGCAGAGAGGACGCCCACCTCCCTGCTGTGCAGCACACATGGGTACCACCAAAATCGTGAATCCAGTTTAATAGTTGGATGTTTTCATTATTACACTGCCCTGGACAGAGTAAAACCTGACCGATATGTATGTATTATAGGGAAATGATCAGAACCTTTATGAAACAGGAGTCCCAGAACCATTTGAAGGAGGAAGAAAGAGACAAAATAAAGTTGCTTTATGACTTCATCTCATGGGTTACAGCTAAAATGACTTAGTAACGATTTGATAGAGCTTGTCTTATTAAACATTATCCAATAGGACATAAAACATTTACATTTTCTGTTATATGAAATAATTATACATATAAATGGATCTTGAGAGTATGAGGCTACATGAAGTCAGATGGAAAATAAGTCAGTTTTGGGGAAGAAGAGACTCGACTTCTGAAAAATGGGCTAATTGTGAATTGAATGCTGACCACTTGGTCTCTCACTAGGATTTTTGTTAATGGAAGTGAGAAAAGCACGTACAAATCCTATGCCTGTTTCTAGCTACAGAAAATAAGCACCATGACTTAATAAAGACACCTACTACATCTATTTGCCTTTCATTAGCTGATGATCAAACTGACGAACAGACCAAGATGGCTTGTTTAAGGGGAGAAAGGTGATACACTCATGACATCACTTCTAACTCAGGGTAAAATGCTAATGTGGCATAAGTTAAATAATGGATCTAAATCAAACACATGTCATGAAGCAGTGTTTGTATTTGTCACAAATTGTAAATACAAGGTATCAAATCGAAGAACTAACACTGCAGGAACTTGACATTGCAGAGATTGCTGGGAGTGGCACGTCCACATGTATGTAGTGACAATTAAAGGCACATCATTCAAATGTGGTACATTTCAAGCTACTGACTTCTTCATGTTTTTGCCCAATATTGTTCACTAAACTATGTTGTGTGTTACATGTTCATGCCTGTCACACAGCTTGGATCACTTACAGAAATGTTAGATAAATGAAACACTATTTACTTACAAAATACCCCTTGAGGAGTACTTATGAGTTCCTTGGATAACATTTTTCCTGTTTTTAATAGCATATATATATATATATATATATATATATATATATATATATATATATATATTTAATTAAAGTTTATTGGGTGACAATGGTTAGTAAAGTTACATAGGTTTCAGGTGTACAATTCTGTAATACATCATCTATATCTCACATGGTGTGTTCACCACCCAGAGTCAGTTCTCCTTCCATCACCATATATTTGATCCCTTTTACCCTCATCTACTACCTCCCTCCCAACCCCCTTACCCTCTGGTAACCACTAAGCTATTGTCTGTGTCTATGACTTTTTGTTTCTTCGTTTGTTTGTCTTGTTCCTTTGTTGTTTTCAGTTTTATATCCCACATATCAGTGAAATCATATGGTTCTCAACTTTTTCTGTCTGACTTATTTCGCTCAGCATAATAACCTTATATTTTAAAGATGTTCTTCCTTATTCTTGATGCAAAGTCTCATCTTTCTTTTCTATTCCTCAGAGCGGGACAGTGAATATATCCCCTGTTATATAACAGACGGTCTGATATTTGAAACTAGTGAAAAGCTCACTCTCTCCTCTACTGCCCTCATATCTAAACACCCCCCATTTTCTCATCTTCTTCTCTCTCCTTAGAATGTTTTCTGTTCCAGTCCTTTAATAAAATCATAGAACTAAACTATCCTGTTAGCCTCAGGCTTAACGTTGCTTGCCATGGGCCATAAGGAATGAAATATGTGAGTAGCAGCAAAGAACTAAGTCTTTAGGAGAGGGGAAAACTGCTTACATTCTCACGTAACCAAGTCTACTGCAGGCCTCATGCTGCTCTCTCGTGACTGGAGCGAGTTGCGTGAGGACCCACGCTCCTTGTCCTGCGTCTGTATCTGGGGGACATACAGCCACAGCAAGGGGTACTTTGTTTCAAACTCAAAAACTGCAATGTTCCCTATTTTTGTGCCAGTGGCACCCATCCCCTTCCCTAGTGGTAGCTTACCTTCCAGGTCCACTCTTCACACCCTGTCCTGTCACAGTGAAAAATTCAGTAGTGTCCAGCGGCAGCCAGTGACCACTCAGAAGACCCCATGGGAGCGTGTGTTTGTGGAAATCAGACTTGCTCTCAGGTTAGTGTTACAGAATTGAAAGTACACAGGTTTTTAAAGTGAGAATTCTTCTGAAATAATACTTGAATGCAGAATGAGGGGAATCAGGGGAGTCTATTTTTCCCTTTTATCTTAACCCATTTTATGGAATGTATGAGCATTTTGACAATAGTGGAAGTAGCGTTGAGCATTTTCTGGACTTGCATAGATATACCGTACCTAGAATGTGGCGATTTGAACTTCAGGTAGGGGAAATTGTTGTGAAAGACTGAACTTGTATATTTTGTAATTCGGATTGTATATAGTGATTTTACTTTTAGGTATACCAAAAAATAAAATGAAATCAGTTCATCTAAAGCCTATCAATTAAATCAAAACAGCTGTCTGCAGGCTTCCCTCTTCCTGCACGTGACTAAGGGGTCACTGGGTCCTGTCCCCGCTGGCATGGCCAGGGTATGTGCCGTCCTGCCCTGCTACCTGACCTGGCCGGTGCAGACCTGTGTTTTCAGACTCAGGGTCCTTATTTTTCAGTCCCTCCTGCATTCTGTAATTAACTTAGTGAACTCTAAGCCATTCGTTTCTATGGAAACGGACTTTCTATCCGATATGCAAAGCCTGTCTGTGCCTGTGGATCCTGGGAGTGTCCTGACTTCTGAACCTCTGGTGTTTTCCGTGTGGTTCAGCCTCGAAAAACACTCCATTTGCTTGAACTAAGAAGTAGAAAAACGTGTTCATGACTGTACACGACCGTAATGCACACTCACAGGTGAGCAATAGAGAACTCAGAACTATTGTGGATGCCATGGCAGAGGGTATCTGAGGCCGTTTACACTGTGGGAAGTGCCCACCCACGATTCCTGTGGGCGGGGCAGGTGGCAGAGTGGACACCCTAGGAGCTGCTGTCTTTGCGTTTGTATTTGAAAGTGCATGTTGATCTCCACAATAATGCAAAAGTCTGTCTGCCTGTCTGCCTGTCTGTCTGTCTGTCTGTCTGTCTGTCTCTCTGGACTGAACCGATGTCTCAGGAACGTGAAGTGTGCGTGCCCAGTATGTATGCAGAAGAGAGACCGACATTTCCATTATTGGCCCAATGGAAGCACTTAACTAAATTGAGACCCTATAACCTGGTGCGATTAGAGGTGAAAGAGGCAGTAATTTATAATCAATCATTTACAGACAGCAGCATAACTGGAAAGTGGCTGTGTTGTGTCTCAGCTGTCGTGAGCAGGAGAGGAGGGCGAAGGCAGCCCTCTATGTGGTTCATTGCAACTCAGTGACACTTAGCAATTACCTCAACACCTAGATACTTCGGCATTTTATTGTTGAAGAAAATAAAACCGACTCAGAGGGGTGGTTTTCCCAGGCCAGATGGCTCATAAAGGGCAGAGCCATGATTTGAAACGGGGCCTCGGGGCTTGTGTGTCTGTCGCTCAAACTGCATTTCAGCTTTCCTTTCCTGTCTCATTTTATGGAGACGACAGTAATTGCAGTCGCTCAGCCCTCTTGGTTTTGAATAGCAACAGCAGAACAGCAGATACCCAGCGTCCTGGGCAGGGGCACAGAGTTACAGAGAATCTTGTTGAACTTACGCTATGCGCTCCAGTGAGTACGTGAAGCAGAAGGTGGGCTCCAAATCCTCATCCAGTTTGGCTCAATCACAGCGATCACCGCCCCCCCCCCCCCCCCCCCCCGCCCAGTAACACTGCTCTCAGGCAGCGGGACGTCACCCTCCTGCCCACGTCTGTTATTCTGGACATCGGGGCAGCCGCTGTTGAACTTGGGAAGCAATATTTATTGTTGACCTTTCACCCTAATTTCAGTAGTTACACGATTTACTCACTCCAGGTTTTGTATGCCTTCTCCAACTGTATTGTAAAAGAGGCAGACATCAACAGGAAAACACAACGCCTGGTACTAAAATGTTCCATTTTACTGTGAGGGGCCTTACAAGAATTCATTAAGACACACCTGTCTTGGGTTTTAGGGGGATCTTTTCCCCAACACGTTGGAAGACTGTGCTTATAAAATCTGGTTTTAAATCTAGAAATGTGTGGCTTTATTCTTTTCTGTACCTGGCCCATCCTTTTCTGGTTTTTCTATATAGAAACTCCCATTTCTATATATGAACTCCCGTTATTTAGTTACATGCTCGATATTAATATGTAGGACACATAATATAAAAAGACAACCTATTAATCTTAGGCACCTTCTGTGTGGCTAAGAGATTCATGTGCGTACAAGCAAATTGGCAAAGCAAAGCATAATAATGTCTGTACTTAATCTCTGCCTAAAAGTTCATGATTGATGAGAAAGTCAAAGAAAGAAAATCAACACTAGATTTTCTAGTCATACAAAGAAGAGAAAGAAAATGTATTCAAAGGAAAGAAATAGAACTGCTTGTGCCTCGTAAATTTTTTTCAATAGTCACTCCCCAGCCACCTCTGCAGAGGAGCAGTTTCTATTAGTCAACTCACTTTCTTTACGTCAAATTTTCTTGGTGTCAAATTTTGTTCATAGTTATCTGTTGATAAAACTACCCTCTTCATTAATCTGTGTGTTCCTTACAAACAAGGAATTGAACTTAATTGATTTTTGTTCCACCAAGACTCAACTCTCAACTAGAATATTTGTTTTCAGAGAATGTTTGATGAATTAACAAATGACTGCACTGAATAGTTTGGAACTCAGATGCTTAAATTAGTGTGGTATACATATTCATATAGAATGCTAAGAAGATTACAGAAATGCTGCAGTTTTGTATATTCATCCCCAAAGGGAGAGGCTTACGAGGGAGATTATTCAAGAGGCCCCTCGGAGAGTATTGAATATTTCAAAGTCAGTTTTATATCTCTCTTTTAGTCATTTAAAAAAATTGCTTGCAAGCCACCAACTACAACAGTGTTACTTTTTTTTTTAAGTGTTAACTCTTTAAAATATAAGAAAATACAAGTCAGTGCCAACCAATTTTGGTTCATTTTATGACCTTTGACAACCTCGAGTGGCTCACAGAGACCTCTCATTTCATGGCGGGCCCTTCTGTTGCTTTTGGTGTGCAGATGAGAGAGGGCAGGGAAACAACTGCTAATTTTCTTATTTGCCTTTCACAAGGAAAAGGAGAATCATGTCCTAAGGAAAACAAACACCACGGAAAATATGGGAAAGCCATGCAAAGGTGGGGATATGCCAGTCCCTGAGGAAGAGAATAGAGACACTGCACATCACAACCACGTTAGGGGGACACCCCTGGACAGAATCACTTCTGTTATTCAGGGTCAGCGCCACCATCGGTGTGAGCTCCCAAGTGCATAGATGATTGACTGAGGGAGACGCAGAAACAGCCTCACGAGCGACAGGTTGACCCACATTCACACCACGGGGATGTGGCCACAGGCCTCAGGGGACAGCTTGGGTCTGGGTGTCTGTCCAGGCTGAAGTCTGACCCCTGCCAGTGCACGTTTGCCAGTGGGTTCTGGGATGGGACAGAGGAGTCTCCTGGGAGCTTTCAGACTGTACCACCCTTTGCTATGCACCACAGTTCTGCCCTTCCACTTAGCCATGGCTTGTCAGAATGGGCCATGATTTCAGGTAGCAGAGGTAGGACCAGACTGGGATACTGCAAACTGACGGATCGGAGAACGTTCTAGAAATAATAGAATAATAAATGAGACTGTAAATTTCTCTTTCTACTTATCTATTTTAGGATTTCAAGAATTATTTTAAAATAGTTTCCAAAATCTTGCCTGAATACAGAAAAAACACTATAATTTAACCATAAACACTTGCATGGAAAATGAGACATTGTGATAACTCAGTGTTGAATCCTAGGAGCATGTTTACAGAGCTAATACAAAGTAGGATAAAAATGCTCTGTGAACCAACAATAAGTATATTTCATTCACTCGTTCATTCATTCATCAAACATTTACTAAAAATACTATTGTGTCCCTTGAGAAGCTAATATCTTGGAGAAAAAAATACCCTTCTTTTAAAAAACTAATGTTGAAACTAATGAAAATAACTAGAAATAATGGGAAATTAACAATTGGCTTATTACAAAGTAGAATATCAATGAAAAACATTGGGTCAGTTAGGCAAATGTGTAGGTTGATAGACTCCTGAGATAACGCAGTTCCACACACAATTGTGTGCACACAGGCTTCCATAATCGACGTGACCACATTCGTTTACCAAACACTTTCCATGCGTTTCTTCAGGGGCTCTCCCTAGGACGGGGCGGTTACGTGCTGAGCAGACCACCCTTTCTTTTTTTTTTAATTAATTAATTTATTTATTAGTTTCAGGTGTACAAACAAGGTAATACTTAGACGTTCATCATTTATATCCCTCATACTGTGAACCCCCCTCCCCCCATCCACTATCCCTCTGACCTCACACTGAACCATCACATTATATATATAAAATTATAGTTGGCATTCATTAATGTTTAGCTTCTGGCAGACCACCCTTTCTTGCCGGGCATTTTGGACAGAGATCAGTCGGTCCTCATTGAGTAGCTATGAGTGACCTGAAAATGACTTCTGGAATTAACAATAGGAATCTAAGGAAAAAAAAAAGGAAAAATACTGCAACCTTAAAACCAACCATTATCATAAAGTCAGGCCTCGAATTTCTCATTGCTCAGCAGTCAGGGTTTGCAGCCATTCAAGGTGACCCTAGTTATGTGCCCAAGATGATGTCTTCTCATCCATACAATGGAGTTGACCCAAACACTTGGGGTTGAAACGATGCTTATCTTAGACAACGATTGGCCTGGGTCCAGGTCAGCGATATCGGACGAGCATGTTGGTCCTTATTGTCCACTCTGATGGATTCCTGGGAGGAGAGACTCCTAAACCTATTCTCCGTGGTCTTAGACAAAGTCTCCATCCTGTCATCCTTTTTCTTCAACACGGGGGCCAGCCTCTGTCCCTGCTATCCCAGTTAGTGAGGCTTTCAGTTCTGGGTGGAATGTTATTTTCATGGTGTTACATTCTGAAGTCCTTTCAGAGAAGTGGCTTGTAATCAAAAACTAAAGGTCTTGTCATTTGGAAACTAAATGACAAGAAGCCAACATTCTCTGTATTACTTTTGTCCTGCGGGGTCCAAATCACAGAGGCCACATGGCTGCTTCTGTTCACTCATCACAGGACCAGCGTGACAGACAAGCAGACATCGATTCATCATTCCTATGTAAAACCAGGACATGCTAACAAAAAACTGCAACTTGTAGAAGTGTTTGGTCAGTGTTTTACTTGTACTTACAAAATAAAGTGTGAAGAAATGCTGAGACTCAACTTTAAATTTTCATTTGAATGTTCCTATTTTGAGTATTCAACGTTCACTTAGCATTTTGGAAGTGATGGGTCCTCCGCGGCATTTCAGTGACAAACAGGGGAGCACTCTGTCCCGCCCGCCTCCACTGAGGCCTAGGTCAGAGCTGGGTCTCTGTCTTCTCCAGGAGCTGTTTCCAGATAATTAACAGTTGTGTTTATGATTTTTGGAAAAGAAGAATAAGGAGGGGACAGCAGAACCCTGGCCTGGGACCCATGCTGTGTTAGCCAGAGTCAGTCGCTTTGATTCTTCTCTAACATCAGGTCAGTTTTCCTTTCTTGCAATAAACAGGATTTAAGCAAAGGCAAGCATCAGGGCAGACTTATTCATATACTAAACACACTGTTCTGAATTAATACGTTGTGCTCATTAGATGCGGGGTGGGGAGGAATGTGGGAGAGAGGGCTTCACAGACGCATGGCCCTAGAAAGAGTCCTTATCTGATGATCAGAACAGGCCACGTGAAAGCGGGGCCAGATCCCTCCCGCTCACAGACCTCAGGGCCAGAGGTTGCGCTAGAATTTGTGTCACGTGCTGTTAACCCCGCCATCTGCTGCGCTGCTCTGCCGGTTGTTGGAAAAGGAGGGAGCAGAAAAAAAACACGTATTTGCAGTTAGGAGCTTTTGGTGGGCAGTTCAGGAAGAGTGAAGGGCCCGGTGATGGGCTCTGGTGCTCTGTAAAAAGGCAGGACTGCCACCGCATTTGTGACTAATTGAGAGTCTGGTTGTCCAGTGGCTGCCGTGAAGAAAAGGGAGCGTGCAGAGTGCTAGAACCTTCTTCTGATGTCAGACAGAAAAGGGGCAGGACAAAAAGCATTCAGCATCCGGGGATCGCCCACTGGGAACCCAGCTTGTCTTTGAACAGAGCTCATGTAACTCCAAACAGAATTTTAAATGCATGCCCTTCTGGCCTTGGGGGTTTCAGGATTTCTCAGTGTCCAGGGAATAGTAGACCACTGACTTTACACTAGATTTTGATAAATTAAGATTGTGTTTTTCATCTCAAATATAGATATTAACAATTCTAAGCAAAATAATATTATTTAAAGGTAATAGATGGGGAGGATAAAAAAACTATAACACATATTAGTGCAAAAGGAGGAAAGAAAAAGAAATGATGACCAGATGATAAAATAGAAAACAAATAGTAAATTTGAAGACCTGAACACAGATATGTCAATAGTTACAATAAATGTAACATTAAAAGCTGTCCTTCCTGGCACCGTAACGTGCAGTTTTTATACTTTTTCAAAATTAATCTTAACCAGAACTCAGTAAAAATGGCATTATGCCCATATTCCAGATGAAGAAACTGACATATGTAGTGGTTAAATGATTTGCTGAACTTCCAGTACATCATAACTGTTAGATGCTGGGTTTGAATTCAGAGCTAATTAAAAAGCCCGTGTTCTTTTCTGCACAAGAGCATTTCTTTCTTTTTTTTAAATGAAAACTTGTTGGGGTGACAATGGTTAGTAAAGTTACATAGATTTCAGGTGTGCAATTCTGTATTACATCATCTGTAAATCCCATTGTGTGTTCACCTCCCAGAGTCAGTTCTCCTTCCATCACCATATATTTGATCATGTTTACCCTTATCTACTACCCTCTTTTCATTTTTTTATTTTTATTTCAGATTTATAACAAAAATATAGCTAACATACAACATTATATCAGTTTCAGGTGTACACAATAGTTATTCAACATTTATACACCTAAAGAGGTGGTCACCATGATAAGTCCAACAACCATCTGACACCATACTATGCCATCACAATATTATTGACTATATTCTCCATACTGTACATTATATCACCATGACTTATTTGTTTTATACCTGGAATTTGGACCTCTTATTCCCCTTCTCCTTTCACCCCCTTTTTTAAATTATTCAATTGCAGTTGACATTCAATATTATTTTATATTAATTTTAGTGTACAGCATAGTGGTTAGACATTTATATAACCTAAGAAGTGATCCCCCTGACTAGTCTAGTACCCACCTGGCTTTATACATAGTTATTACCATATCATTGACTGTCTTCCCTGGGCTTTACTTTACACCCCATGACTATTTTGTAACCACCAATTTGTACTTCTTAATCTCTTCACCTTTTTCACCCTGCCCCCCAACCTCCCTCCCATCTATCGCCCCAATATATCTAGTACCCATCTGACACCATATCTGTTTATTATAATATTACTGACTATGTTCCTTATGCTATGCCCTATATCCCCATGATTACTTCGTAATAAACAATTTGTACTTAATCTCTCCTGCTTTTTTATTCACACCTTACTCCCTTCCCATCTGACAACCATCAAAATGTTCTCTGTATCTATGAGTTTGTTTGTTTTGTTTGTTAATTTTGTTCTTAGATTCCACATACAAGTGAAATCTCATTGACTCTGTCTTTTGCTGTCTGACATACTCCACTCAGCACAGTACCCTCCGGGTTCGTCCAGGCCCCCACAGATGGCAAGGACCCATTCCCTTCCATGGCCAAGCAATATTCTATTGTACACAGATAGTGCCAAAAATATATATGTATACATTTTAAGGAAGGAAAAAACTATTAAAATTGTAACATTCAATATATACTGATAACAAAAGATGAATGCAAGTCACGTGTGTACATTTTTTTGGCACCCTGGTATATGTACCACCTCCTCTTTACCCATTCATCCATCAATGGACACCCAGGCTCCCTCCACATCTTGGCCATTGTAAACAATGTTACAATGAAATATGCATGCATACATCCCCTGGAAGTAGCATTTTGGGTTTTTTAGATAAATACCCTGAAGTGGGATTACTGAGTTCTTCATTGTCTCTTCTTATAGCCTTTGTTTTAATGTCTGATTTTTCTGGTATAAAAATTGCTACCCCAGTTTTTTTTTGTTTGTTTGTTTCCATTTTCAAGAAATAACTTTTCCCATCCCTTTACTTTCTATCATGTATGTTTCTTTCAAACTGAAGTGAGTCTCTTGTAGGCAGCATTTGAAATATGTAAAGTGATTCTTATAATGCATTCAGCCCTCCTATGTCTTTAATTGAACATTTAATTCATTTACATTGAAAGTAATTGTTGATACTCTGTTTTCCCGAAAATAAGACCTAGCAGGACAATCAGCTCTAATGCATCTTTTGGAGCAAAACTTAAAATAAGACCCAGTATTATATTATATTATATTATATTATATTATATTATATTATATTATATTATATTATATTATATTATATTATATTATATAATACCCAGTCTTACAGTAAAATAAGACCAGGTCTTATATTAATTTTTGCTCCAAAAGATGCTCTAATGCTGATTGTCTGGCTGGGTCTTATTTTCAGGGAAACACGGTAGATATGTAGCTATTGCCATTTTATTATTCATAATTTTGACCTTTTTTTTCCCCATCTTAAAGAAGTTTCTCTAACACTCCTTGCAATACCGGTTTGGTGGTGATGAACTCCTTTAGCTTTTTCTTGTCTGGGAAGCTCTGTATCTGTCCTTCGATTTTAAATGATAGATTTGCTGGGTAGAATAATCATTGTAGATCCTTGCTTTTCATCATATTGAATATTTTGTGGAGTCCTTTCTGGCCTGCAAAGTTTCTGTTGAGAAATCAGCTGACAGTCTTGTGGGAATTCCCTTGTAAGTAACTAACTGCTTTTCTCTTCCTGCTTCTAGGATTTCCTCTTTGTCTTTAACTTTCGTCATTCTAATTATAATGTGTCTTGGTGTCGGCCTGTTTGGATTCATCTTGTTTGGCACTCTCTGGGCTTCCTGAGCCTGTATGTTTATTTTTCTCACCAAGATAGGAAAGCTTTTAGTCATTATTTCTCCAAATAGGTACTCAATCCCTCGCTTTCTCTCTTCTCCTTCTGGTACCCCTATGATGCGAATGTTGTTATACTTGATATTGTCCTGGAGGTCTCTTAAACTATCCTCATTTAAAACAATTTTTTTCACTGTTTTGAGTGGGTGTTTTCTGTTACCTTGTCTTCCAAATCACTGATTTGATCCTTTCTTTCATCTAGTCTTCTTGCAATTCCTTCTAATGCATTCTTCACTTCAGTTATTGTATTCTTCACTTCTGACTGGTTCTTTTTATAGTTTCTATGTCCTATTTTATGCTTGCTGTCTGTTTTTTGAAGTTCTCACTAAGTTCCTTGAGCGTCCTTATAACCAGTGTTTTGAACTCTGTATCTGGTAGATTGCAGCCTTCATTTTGTTCAGTTTTGATTCTGGAGTTTTCTCCTGTTCTTTCATTTGGGACTTATTTCTTTGTTTCCTCATTTTGTCTGCCTCTCCATTTCTATGTATTAGGTAGATCTTCTTTGTCTCCCAATCTTGCTGGGTGGCCTTAAGTAGTAGGTACCCTGTGGGGCCCAGTGGCATTCTTCCTGCTCACCAGCACTGGGTGCTCCAGGAGTGTCCCTTGTGTGAGTTGTGTGTGCCTTTTGGTTATGGTTGAGCCTTGATTGCTATTGGCATGTCAGTTGGTGGGATTGGCTCTCAGAATGATTGGCTGTGGGATTTGCCCATGTCTACAGCTTTGGGGCTGCTGTGCAGGGGGCTTAATCCATTCAGTGGAATTCACCACAATGGGCTAAGGTGCCTGTTGAGACCGTCCTTTGTGTGTGTTGCTTGTGGGGCTAATTGGGCAGTGCCTTGGTATGAAGACACCCTCCAAGTATGTTGGTTCTGGGGCCTCTTGAAAGGGGCCCCAGTGCAGGCCCAGGTCAGCCACTGCCTGTGACCAGCCAGGGACTACTTGGTAGGAGCTACAAAGTGATCTATGGTTATTCGCTGCTTGTGCTAAAGTGGAAGGCATGTGGGCGAGGCCACAGTGTGAACTGAGGATGGCTGCCACCATACTGAGCCTGGGGTAGGTCCCCAAAAAGCCAGGGCATCCCAAGGCCTGCTGCTACCTGCTGACTCCCTTAAGGTTCAGCCACTGATAAAGTCTCATGCAGTACAGATTTAGATGTGGCAGGGTTTTATGGGTTCACTAGAATGGGAAGCATTGTAGTCACCAGGTTAACGCAGACTCTGGTCTGGTGCCAGTGCTGAGCCTGGAGCTACTCAGCAAACATCTCAGAACACACTGAGGTCAATCACTGCCTGATTGGGGCCCATGGACTCTGATAGTTTTCCAAAAATGGGTGCAATGAGGGGAGGGCTGCCTGGTCACAAAAAAGTGCCTCCCAGGTTGGGACAGTTGGGTGGGGCAAAATCCCAGTGAATCAGCCGGGTGGCTGATTAGCAGGGCTCACCAGACTAATCAGATTCAGATTTGGCCATAAGCGTAGGGGGTGGGCTCAACACAGGAAAGATGGCTCTTGCCTGCCGGCTACATAGGAGGAGAACCCCACACAATGCCGACTGTCCTCCAGCTTTTGCCTGAAACCACACCCTTCAGTCTGCACCCCATATGACTTTGACACCCCTTAAATCACCATCTCTCCCCGAGAGCCCAAGGTGAGTGCCTGTGAGTGAGCAAATCTTTGTGAAGTTCCTTTAAGAGGATGTCTGTGTTTCCCACCACTTTCCATCCCACCTGGATGGTCGGAATCCCTACTATTTTTCACAGCCAGGTGTTGAGGGGGCTTCTGTACCCAGAACCAGCACTGCGGGCTAAGGAGGCTAGGGTGGGGCTGGGGTCCATTGCTCCTCCAGGGGTAACCTCCACAGCTGAGATATCCCACCTGATTCTCATTCACCATACGCTGGTGTGGGTACTGTTTTGTACCTCCACCCCTCCTACAAGTCTGGGCATGGCTTCCTCTTTATGTTCTTAGCTATAAAGCTTCTGTTCAGCTAGACTTCAGATGGTTCTTCAGGTTGATTGTTCTATAATTTAGTTGTAATTTTAATGTGTCTCAGAAGGATGCAGGCATGGTGTTTACCCACTCCTCCATCTTGGATCTTCACAAGAGTATTTTTCAAACTGTGTTCTTCAGAACAACAGTCTCCCCCCGCCAACACATTCCAAAAAACAGCGTGGGATGAGGGTCAGACAAGTACAAGAAAAAACAGGTTTCATACCTCCATCTTCCTGGTCCACACTGCCTATTAGCATCCTAGAGACCAAAAGATGAATTGCAGCAAAGTTAACAAACACAATGCTGATCATTCCACACAGGGACCTGATTCTCACGGGAAGTGAACACATTGCCAAGAAGCAACACGCCTGTTTTCACAGAACACCTGGGGACACACTGCTCTTCACCAGGCTGTCTCTTGAGCCATTTATTTGGGTAAAAATTGCTTCCTTGGGACTTTAGGAATAATAAGTTCTTTGCAGAGTTGTGACAGTTCAATGAGATAATGCAAATAAGTCCCCTCTATTCTGACTGAGCCAGTGATATGTTTATATAGAGGCTAACAACAGAACAAACAGCTTTTTGTCATTAATCATAATAGCTAAAAATTTACTGACACAATATCAAGTCAAATTGCTTTTTTCCTTAAAGAATGAAGACTGCAGTAGGTAAGTCAGTGCATTAAACAGACTACAATAGTACAGCGTACCTCAGGCTATGGAGTAGCTATGCAAACAGCACTTCTGTAAAAATGCATTTGAAGTTATTAAAACAATTTTTTAACTCAGTTTCTATGACAATTGAAAGAAGACCTCAGTGCCTGAGTTTTCTTTGTATTCACCTGAATTTAAAATTGTTCATGATTTGGTTAATTAATGTTTTTGTTTTTGTTTTTTATCTGAGTTAAGGAGCATTGGTCAGATGGCTTCTGGTTTTGTTGGCTAATCTGATGGTGATTTTAAATGCTTGAACATTTGCATATTGATAAAAATTGATGCTCTCAAAAGCTACTGGTTGACAATTGATTGGACATAACAAGCTCATTTAATTTTAGCAAATACAATGACAGTTGTGACTGTAATGTTTCTGTATGTGTCAGATTGCATCCAAAGCTGTTTGTTCTCAAGAGACTTGAGTCTGCTGATCATGTCTCTTCATAATAGTGCCTTTAGCCTGAGATCTAGTCACCTTGTGGTACCTGGGCATCTTGAGTGCCAGCTTCTTCTCAGGACCACTTTCCCTTTGACTTTCTTCTTTGGTGATTTTCTTCTATTCTTTGTAAGTTCATTTCTAAATCCTAATGGAATTTTGGTAGAATTTCGTCAAGTACTTTGGGAATTTTTCATAGTCAAAATTCTGAAAGTAGAATTAATTACACTATTTAGCCTCATTTCTAGCGAAAAAAGATTTAAATTCATGCAAAAATGCATATTTAATAAAAGTATTTTCCAACAAAAAATACATTTTCAAAAACATAAGCTATTGTCTTTGAAAAAGAATGAAAGTTTAGGGGTAAGTACAAACTGGGTGTCTTCCAAATTATGATTTCTAATCTCAATATAAGCATTTCTGGTCACTCTAGAAAGACTTTTTATAGGGTTATGAACAGTCTCTGAGTGGTTGCATAACTGTGTGTGTCAGATGTTCTTTACTCTTAATTGTAGCCTTACATATGGCTTCTCTCTGTCATGCACTCCTGTAGTCTGTATATGTTCGTTTTTAGGTCTTTGAGAATTAGCTGCCAACGCAGGGCTCACACTCACTGCCTGTGAAGGAAGTTTGAAGAGCCACACTCTTGTTTTTCCCAAGGGCAGAAATGAAGTGCAGATATTTCAGATCATTCCAGGTCATTCACTGTGTAATTTTTAGTTACCGTTCAGATTATTTACTAGGATAAAGCACTGGAACTCTGGCAAGAAATATTCACTTCTTCTCCATGTATTTACTTGCTCTGCTGGCCTAGGATCATTCCGTAGTCTCTCCTGACCCTTTTGACTAGCTATCCATGTTGACCACTCGAAAGGTTGCTGTAGGCACTTCTGTTTATAACACACAGGAGCTTTCCACCTGCGATGCCCACCCCAAGCCCACTCGGGACCCAGGTGACGCATCTTCAGTCACGCACCACTAAAGCCTAGGCCTCTGAAATGGAGTGCTTGTGCCCTAGAGTTTTGTGGTGTGCTAAAGAATAAGCATGAGGACTTTTCCGGAGACTTCTTTCATGGAGAAAATGGTCTTTTAAAGAAATAACAAATATTAATTTTAGCAGAAACATCAAAGAGATTGGCACTCTTTTTACATCTCCAGCCCTTCAAAAAGTCAGTCAAAGTCTTACAGAGAGATTTTTTAAGGCAAATATTTCACAGGCAGTCATCTGAAGTTATTGAGTCAATTATATTATTCTAGACCAAGAAGAACCCCTTGAAATATTTTTATACTATAATGTTTGCTAAATAAACTTGTTTCGTGCTCCTGGTGTTAGATGTTTGAAACCAACTTACAGTGTTAAGCTCAGTCTCTTGAAAGGCAGCAAATAAGTTTTGCTTTTCTAATTTTAATGCATTTGATGATATTTATTACAAGAGACACTGATACATTGTCACTTTATATAGCATTGCTTCATTAAAAACACACGTTTACTTCCGATAAGTAGGGTGGTTTTGAATTGTCAACATGAAAACTAAGTTTTGCAAACAGCTTTGACTTGTTAAGGTTAGAAACATTAATTCTCAGCTCTTATTAGGAGCACAGTGTTTCTCATTATTGAAAGTTTAAACTCAGGGACACAATTCTTCTATTGTTGTTTGCTTTGTGACTTAGATGAAAAGGCATGTTTGCTCTTTTTGTGCACATTCAGTCTCTCAATAGAATAAAGAGATCTGGAAATTCAATACTGTTATGATATAGAAACTTTAGTTCAAAGTTGTCATCCTTTGTAACACTTCAATGTCAAACCCCCTGAGCCTAAATATACTTTTTAGGCCATGGATCTCACAGAAAAGAAACTTTATGTTTATTATAAATTGCTTACCCTTTGACTTCATTAGTTTATTTAGCCTTTCTCGTAACAGGCACATTTCAGATTCCTCATACATGCGGGGCCCCTATGGACATTTTACAATCTAAAAATCTCTGTGTTTTACTGGGAAAACATATATTACTTACATTTAGGTTCATTACTGACAAATGAGGTTATATTTATCATCTTGTTTTATTTATTATATTTGTCCTCTGTGTTCTTTGGTCTTCTTTCCTCCTTTGCCTGCATTCTTTTAAATGTCTTAACTATTTTGTAAAATTACATTGTAAGTCTTTTGGCTTCTTGGCTATAACACACTGGAGGGTTCAGGACAGCACTGTACCTGAGGGCACTAATAAGCTGGAGGCGGCGATGTACAGCGGGAGTGACGTGAGACGGGCGCTCAGGGATCATTATGGGCCCAGGTCAGGGGGCAAATTCCGGAGAAGGTTTTTCTCGATGTCTTTCTGGAAAAACAAGCAGTTTGTTAAGGTGAAGATGGTGCAATGCATGCGAGGTAGAAAACGTGCATAAATAAAATACATCGGAAAGTAAAATGTGGAAGAACTGTGAGAATGTTGAACTTAGCTTTTCCCAAGAATCGGTGTGTGTACATAAAGAGAATAAGATGCAGCTTGAAAGACAGAAAGTATAATTGTCTGGGATGGCGTAGGTAAAACTGCATATTTTCAGTTAGAATGGAAAACTATTAAATTGTGAATAATTGTATGAAAGGATTGAACACTAGCAGTATGGAATGAATGATAGTTTCTTTTGTATAGTTCAAAAACTTAATGAAACATCATTCTATATCTCACTTAGGAAAGAAATTCCAAGTGCAGTTCCTAAATATGTCTTTATCAGCTGGCCCCTTTTATGTTCTCTCTTTTATTTTAAAAAAAAAATGTAGCAAGATGTCACTTTCTAAACGTTGGGGTGTTTTTTTCCTGTCTGGGAAGCCAGAAGAAATAACTTAAAATGTGTTTTGCATCACTTGTCACAAGGACCCTGTGTTGCTCTTTGAAAGCATAGTTACCTCCACCCCCACCTCTGCCTCCATCCCTCACCCCGAAACCACTAACATGTTCACCATTTCTATATTTTTTCCTTTAAATCACTTTCCGTACATGGACTCACAAAGATGTAGCTTTTAGGAATTCAGTTAGCATGACTCCGTAGACATTCATCCAAGTGGGTGCATGCATCAGTGAGAGCTTGTGCTCCCTCAAAAGCCTGTACAATTTATTTATAGAAGCATTATTTATAGTAACCCCAAACTGGAACAGTGCCGGTGTCTTTCAGCGAGTGAATGGTTGAACAAACTTCTATACGTTACACCATGGAAAAGTACTCAACAGTAAAAAGGAATTGCTCATTGGTAAATTCATTTACTCTTAATGTACTTTATGTCTTTATATTGAAATAGTTGTTTTAGGCAGGAGATAGTTGGGTATTACATTTTACAATCTAAAAATCTCTGTGTTTTACTGGGAAAACATATATTACTTACATTTAGGTTCATTACTGACAAATGAGGTTATATTTATCATCTTGTTTTATTTATTATATTTGTCCTCTGTGTTCTTTGGTCTTCTTTCCTCCTTTGCCTGCATTCTTTTAAATTTCTTAACTATTTTGTAAAATTACATTGTAAGTCTTTTGGCTTCTTGGCTATAACACACTGGAGTGTTTCAGTGGTTTCCCTGGAACTGATTGTATATGCCTTTGACTTATCACACTGTCTGCAAGTGAGATCCCATCACGTCACATATCAATAAAGGACTTTATAAAACTTATAAATATAATATAAAAGTCAATCCTATCTCTCCCTGTCTGATCTTTGTGGTATTTTTTCATACATTTTCTTTTAAATATGTTATAAACCTCACACTAACTGTTATTGTATTTAAACTGTCAATGATCATTAAAATAAATTTAAACAGTCAGAAAAGATTTGGTCTGTTTATCCGTGTAATTATCATCTCCAGAGTTTTTCATTTCTTTGTGCATATCCATCTCCACTCTCCATGGATGGCTTCTTTTAACATTTCCAACAGTGCGTGTGTGCTGAAGACGCAGCCGTTCAGCTTTGCATGCCTGAGAACGCCTTTGTGTCTCGCTTGCTAGATAAGGACAACTCTACAAGTACAGAGTTCTAGGCTGACAGAGCCATCCCCTCAGGGCTTTAGGGATGTGTGATTGTCTCAGTGCAGAAACCTGCCACAATCCTTGTTCCGGGTGCTCTGTATGGAATGTGCTGCTGTTTCCTCTGACTGCTTCTAAGAGTTTCTGTTTATCATCAGTTTTGAGCAATTTGACTAAGATATGCCTGGTATTATTTGAATGGTTTGGGTGCTTAGTGTTTATAAACCTTCTTGGATTTACAGGCCTATTGTTTTCATCCAATCTGGAAATTATTCAGCAACCCCTTCATCAAATATTTTTCTGCCCCCAGTCCTAAGGAATTCAAATGATGTGTAGACTTGACCATGTGATATTGTTCTATACGTCATTGGTTTTCCAGTCTTTCCTCATTATTTTCCTCTGTGTTTCATTGTGGGTAATTTTTATTGCTGTGCCTTCAACTTCTTTAATATTGTCTTCTGCTCTGTCTAAACAGCCCTTAATCTCATCCAGTGCATTTTTTATCTTGGATATTGTATTTTTATCTGTAGGAATTCAGGTTTTTAAAAACATATTCCATGTCTATATGTTACTTTTTTAACTTATGTGGTGAAGTTATGGTAACTGTTTTAACGTACTTATCTGCCATGTTTAAATCTGTGTTGTTTCCGGGTCCATTTCAATGGGTTGATTTTTCTCCTCATTATGGATCATATTTTCTTACTCTTTTGCATGCTAAGGCATCTTGGATTGAGTAAACATTACACATTTTACCTTTTTGGGTCATAAAGATTTTTATATGATTATGACGATGGCGTCACCAGTTATCTCATCTAGTCTGCACTTTATAACTACCATTATACCTTTAAAACTAAATACTATGCATGGACCTTTATTTTTGTTTCCTATTTTTGATTCATGTTTTATTATTCTGTTGTATCTATTAGCATGTTTATTAAAGATATATTCAAATCTTTGTTCTTGTTTTAATACTCTATCTGAGATGGGGTCTTCACCCTGGGTGTTGTTGCTTTGAAATCCTTGTGCTCCTCAATCTCACATGTATTTTGGTCTCTGAGGTCAGTTATCCTTCAGCTGTTCCGGGAAGTAATGTGTGTGAAGGAGACCATAAGCTTCTCTTCTTAGAAAGATGTGCTATGGAGACTCCAGGCCCAGAAAATTATTCTGTTACGGCTTCAAACTAACTAAATAGGAGAAGTAATATTAGAATGAGACACAACTTAGATTTTAATAAATCAGCTAGGGAGATTGGAAGGAAAGTTTCAAAGAAGAAACTCCCTCAGACCAGTCTGACTGCCTCTCCTTTCCTCAGCTTATCATTCACGCAGGGCTTCCAAGCTACTGTATTTCTACACGTTAGTCTTCTGCATCCGAGATCCAATCTCAGTTTCTGCAGATACACACACTGGCTGAACAGAAGCAAAGTGGGTCTCTGACAACTCATTTCCTGTAAGTGTTCTCCCACAGCTCTGCCTGGCCCCTCCTTCTCAGTGCCAAAGTTAACCTCCAGCACAGGCATATTCATCCAAAATTGATCGCTGTAACTCAGGGAATTTCCACTGTTTTCTTGGTATTTGGCTTGGCATTTCCACAGGTTAGTTGTGAGGCAAAAGCCAGCAGTCAGAGCAGTTGAACCGCTTAGTGGCCATTCACTAACTGATCGTTCAACTTTTTCTATTAATTATGTACCTAATACTGCTGCTAAAACTCGGTGGTGTGAAACAATAATCACTTATTTTCATGGATCTCTGTTTTGGCTGAGGGTGAGCTTTTAATGTAGATATTTTTGCTCCTTTCAACTGGGATCGCTCATGGATCTGTGGTCAGTGAAATGGTAAACAGTGGTGAATGATCCCCACCAAGACTGGGTGTGATTGGGTAGCTTTGCTCCAGGATTCTCTTGTCATCCTCTTGTCGTCATCAAGCTAACCCAAGCATGAGCAATTTCAAGTCATCAAGTGCTTTTTTGAGATTCAGATTGTGTGACATCTTTACACATACCATTTCTCTAACATACGTCACATGGTTGGCGATTTATATATCCCTGACCCACAGTGAGAGGACATTGATATGTTACCTGGCAAATGGTGTGCATCCTGGAATGACTGGACCAAAATTCAGTGTTCTACATCCAGCAATCATTTAGTCAGAGTTTATGGAGTGGAATTCAGAATTCTTAATATGTTTTTATTTTATTGGATTTCTGTTGCTCACACATTGCAAGAGAGTTGACCTTTGTATATAGTTTACTCCGATTAACTTGATTTTCTTTTCTGTCATCCTCAATGATTAAATTTACAATGTTGGCCCTGTCTGAAAGGTCCAACAGTGATTCAAGAACGAAGAAGTCAGAAAGTAGAGTATTCTTAAAGATACTATGCTTTTCTATACTGACCATCGAAAACTTGTCCTTTTTTTTTAAGAGAGAGTTTTACTATGATATTGACATTGGAAAATCCTAGAATATCTCTAGAAAACTCATTGATTTAAGAACAAAAGAGAACCGCTGATATGAGGGCAGGTGTCTGAGATTCTACCACGAATCTCAGAGGCTGTGAACTAGACACTGAAGCTTTATAGACAATATTTAACTTCTGCTCAGGTTTTCACCTAGTTTTATTTATCCTCATAGTAGGTAAATAATTTTCTCATTGTAGTGCCAGTCTATATTGTTAGTCAATTATGGAAAATGGAAACAGTTAAAAAACAAAACAAACAAAAATCAGGATGTGACTCAGTCTGTGCTGCACCTACAAAGCTAGAAAAAGTCCAAATTCTCCCTTAAATGCTTCTGTTTAATCAGAAGGAAGCTAAAGCCTATATTTCCACTATTGACCCTCAATTGGTACCAAAGCTTGTCTGTCTCATAGCTCTCTGTCAGCAGCTGCCACCTTCTCTCAAAGGAAGAGCTCTTGCCTTCTGGCCGCAGGACGTGGCCCCAGAGTTTTACGTCTCTTGTTACAGGTTTTGGTGGATGTGTGAACCCATGCACATCACAATATGCTGTGGAGATGAACGCGTGTCTGCTGTCAAATATGCCAACTTGTCATTTGTATTCAGTTTCTTTTACATCAATGACAAATGCAGGAAGGATGTAGAATGAGTGAAATATTGCCAAACCCATAAGCATTGTACAGGGAGCTTTTAACTGAAATCCATCCTTTCTGACTTATCTGAGTGAGCTGAGCAATCCTAAGAAATATTGAGGCACCATTTTCCATCCTTGGGCCAGACATGTCTACTGGTGATTTCCCTGATGGCTCCTACATGTTTCCCTCCTGTTATCCAAATAATAAGGGAACAAACCATCCAAGTACAACAGTAAATATTTCGGTGAAATTCATGCAACCTAGTCATCCACAGCTATCCTTTTGTTCCTGTAACTCAAGCAGGTAAAAGCGACTTGTACCAATAATCTGTAGCTGTTGTGCAACAACCCTTTCCAAAATTAGTGGCGTGTGACAACCAGTCATGCTTTTTTCCATGGTCTGCCATGGTCCTGTAGGCGGAGTCTTCTCAGTGAGGTGGTTCTCACTTCAAGTTTCTCATGTGGTTAGAATGAGGAAGTGGCTGGGCGGTCTGGCTGTCAGCTGGACCTCAGCTGAGACTCTTGTCTGTGATACCAACGTGGGCGCCTTGTGGTCTGGACTTCTTCATTCCACTGTGACTGGGTTGTAATACCAAGTGTCCCAACAGAGTGCAGAAGCTACAAGGCCTTTGCTCACCTCACTTTCAATGTCACGCAGGGGCATTTCATCATAATACACCCTTCAGGGCAGTTAGAAATTCCCTCCCAGGTTCAGGAGAAGGGTGTAGATGCTTTGTCTTGGTGGGAGAAATGTCAAAGAGTTGCATGTGTGTTTAAAACCAACACTTGGTGTTTCTGTTCTTCAGTGTAGAGAAGGATCGGGGCACATAGGTATGAAAAAGAATTGACTTAATTGCTCTCCTGTCTAGCCCAAGGTATACATGGTTTTGTCTTAAAGTTTTCTGACATTGGGTCCAGCCTTTGTTCACTGACTAGACATTAAACTGGAATGATCTCTTCTGCGAGTTTCTGTGCTGCTTTTACTCTTACTATCCCATCTTCCATTAAGTGTCTTAGACAATTACAGTGCCCATTTCTTGAGAATAATTGGCTGAATAGTGTAGGATGTGAGGCCAACATGCAGCGAAGGTATTTAGAGTTCTGTATTAATCATGGCATTAGTATTCCTCATGTAATCACTTGATTGCTCCTGTGGTGAAATTATTAGGCAATTATTTCCCCAAAACAGCATCTTAATGATAAAAATGAAAATTATACAATTTGCTTTAGTCATTATTTTTTCTCAAGGTTATTGCAATTGTCACATCATATTAAACACCCACATTAACCACTAGGACACTTCATAATGTAACCATACATGTCTCTGTGCAACTAATAAAAGGAACAAATTAGAACAATTGTCACCATTCTTCTCACATTTGTGAATAATAATAATAGGATGTTAGAGACTTTTTTTATTTTATTTGTAGAACAAATGAAACTATTTCTGTGATTCTCTGTGTTTAGTCTCTTAGGCATTTCATGGAGTGTGTGTGGTTATAACAATGACAACATTGTGAGCAAACACTGGATTTTGTACTGTAGCATTTAAATCAAGATTAATTCATTTTTACATAGTTGTTCAATTACTGGATTTAGACACTAAACATTATTTGATAGGAACATAGTTCAATATAACATGATTCCTCCCCTCAGCGTTTGTGTTAGCAAGATTCTGTCAGTTAGCTCTAGTCCATTGATTCTAGATTCCCTACAGGTTTTTTTTAACTAAAATTTATTGGAAGTGACAATGGTTAGTGAAATTACATAGGTTTCAACTGTGCAATTCTATAATACATCATCTGTATCTCACATTGTGTGTTCACCACTCAGAGAGTTCTCCTTCCATCACCATATATTTGACTCCGTTTACTCTCATCTACCTCCTCCCTCCCCCATTTACCCTCTGGTAACCACTAAACTATTGTCTGTGTCTATGAGTTTCTGTTTCTTTGTTTGTCTTGTTCTTTTGTTGCTTTCAGTTTTATATCCCACATATCAGTGAAGTCATATTGTTCTCGACTTTTTCTGTCTGACATTTCACTTAGCACAATAATCTCAAGATCCATCCATGTTGTCACAAATGGTCCTAGTTCATCTTTTCTTACCACCGAATAGTATTCCATTGTGTAGACATACCACAACTTCTTTATCCATTCATCTATCGAAGGACATTTTGGTTGTTTCCATGTCTTGGCCACTGTAAATAAAGCAGCAATGAACATCAGAGCACATATATCTTTATGGATAAATGTTTTCAGATTTTTGGGGTATTTGCCCAGGAGAGGGATTGTTGGGTCATATGGTAATTCTATTCGTAATTTTTTGAGGCACCTCCACACCACCTTCCATAATGGCTGCACCAGTCTGCATTCCCACCAACAGTGTATGAGGGTTCCTTTTTCTCCACAGCCTCTCCAACACTTGTTACTATTTGTCTTGTTGATGATAGCCAGTCTAACTGGTGTGAGGTGATATCTCATTGTGGTTTTGATTTGCATTTCTCTGATGATTAGTGATGTTGAACATCTTTCCATATGTCTATTGACCATGTGAATGTCCTCTTTGGAGAAATATCTATTCAGGTCCACTGACCATTTTCTTAATTGGATTGTTTGTCTTTTTGTTGTTGAGTTATATGAGTTATTTATATATTTTGGTATTAGCCCCCTATCAAAGGCATCGTTTGCAAATATCTTCTTCCATTTTGTTGGCTCCCTCTTTGTTTTGTCGTTGGTTTCTTTTGCTGTGCAGAAACGTTTTAGCTTGAAATGGAAAAACATTCCATGTTCATGGAGTGGAAGAATCAACATAGTTAAAATGGCCATATTACCCAAAGTAGTATACATATTTAATGCAATTCCCATCAAAATCCCAATGACATTTTTTAAAGAAATAGAACAAAAAATTATCAGATTTGTAGGGAGCCACGAAAGACCCTGAATAACCAAAGCAATCTTGAGGGAAAAGAACAATGCTGGAGGTATCAAACTCCCTGACTTCAGCTTGTACTATAGGGCAGCAATAAATAGACCAATGGAATAGAATTGAAAGCTCAGCAATAAACCCACATAGATATGAAAAGATAATTTTCAACAAAGGATCTAAAAACATACAGTGGAGAAAAGACAGACTCCTCAATAAACTCTGGGAGAATTGGAAAGCCACATGCAAAAGAATGAAACTGGACTGCTGTCTGTCATCATGTACTGAAATTAATTCAAAATGGATCAAAGAGCTAAACATAAGACCCGAAACAATAAACTGCATAGAAGAAAACATAGGTCTAAACTTATGGACCTTGAGTTCAAAGAGGAATTTTTGAATTTGACCTCAAAGGCAAGGGAAGTAAAAGCTAAAATAAATTAATGGGACTATATCAAACTAGATTCCCTATAGTTTAAACTGTAGAGCTGCCGCCTGCTTTGGAAAACTAGCCTGGGTCCTTGTTTAAAGGGAAAGGTGATCTAGAATTTCAAGGTCGTCACCTATCCTAATTCTATATGACTAACTTAGGTGGATTTCTCAGGTGGAGGCTAATGAAAAAGAATTGACATGAACAGTCAGATTCTCTAGTCTGAGGACTGCTGCTTCTCATAAACAAAAACACAAATTGAAATTTGAATGAAGATTCCCACAAAGACATGTGTTATAAAATGTAGAAGCACAAAAACTAATCACTGAAATAAAAAATAATGCATACTGTCCCATAAGGAGATCACCTCTATTTTATAAGTTTGCTGAGCTGAGTTTGCAGGTGAACCTGGCAGGTGTATATTATATTTTAAAGGAATAACTGTTAGAGCTTAAAGCTGTCGTTGAAGTCATTTCCTAACTAAACGGACACCACAGTAGCGAAACCTGAAGATAATAGACAGAATCACAGATGTCAGGCCTCCTTCAAGCCAATTTTCTCAGCAGTATGCCTCCTCTTCCTGCTGGATCGAAGCCCCACCACTAAGTTGACGTGTTTGACATTTGGAAGAGAGAACCTGGGTACCAAGCCCAGTCCCTGCTTGTCCCTAGATTCAGTCACCTCCACCTACCTGCTGATCACTCAGCCACTGACCTCCCAGAAGGCTCTCGGACAGAGACCACAGAATTTCATCCTGAGCACTGCTGGATTCTCAGCTTTTTTCTGAGTGAGGAACCTGTAGAGATTCCAATGGTCTGGCAGTGGTGAACCATTCATTCTGGTGACCATGCTCAGTCCTGGGGGCCATGTGGGGGTCCTACAAAACCACTGAATTCAGAACAATTGCTCTGCAGATATGGCGTCTGCCTCCCAGTGTGGCCTGGAGCACCCAGGTAGCACACTACAGACCAATGGACTTTCATGCCCCTTGGATTGAACTGGGACTGTTGATATATAGAAAACTAAAGAATCAGGAAGCAAAGGTCCTCCCCTTTCTCCTCCAGATGGATGCTTATCAGGAACTATGTTCTTTCTACATGGCTTTAATACTACGTTCAGCTTTATTCCTTTCCTCACACCTCAATTTCCCAAACTCCTTCTGTCCTGGGAATTGCCCCCAAAATGCATTAGCCTGTATGATTTCCCCAAGGCTTTATTTTCTGGGGATCCTAGCCTAAATTAATCTGCCACACCAGAAGAATATCAAAACCATTCATTTCTACTTAGAGATTATTTATATGTGTCACCTATGGTGCAGCCATAGAACTTTTCATCAAGATATCTAAAACCTGTTTAGTCAAATTCCCTCTGAGATCTGTCACAGCTGAGTAGACCTTCCCCATTTGTTATATCCTTATCAAGACACGTTTGAACTCTGGCCACCAGTCTTCCTGCTGATGAGTCTCTACTGTATTCAGACAGAGTTTGGGGGGGTTTTAAGTTTCTGTTTTTGCTTACTTTTTCTAGAAGGAAAGATTGAGCTAATGAGATGTGATTGGAAAACTGTTTTTGCTGTACATACTAGAGTAAAAAAATTGGCAAATATTAACCATAAAGAAGAAACAGGAAAACTCAAGGGCAGTTCCTGAATGCATTCCAAAGTTAAGCATTTGGAAACATGCATTATCATAACACATAGTGACACTGTCCTATTCTAATGGCAGATTCTTGGCTTCTTTTCATTTCATTAGAAGCATTAACATTTGCTAATGGATTCATGACACTGAGCATTTAAATGATGATTATTCAACTGACAGAAACTCATTCATAACTCAAAGTTTACTTCATCTATTATCAAATTTTGATACGGTTTGGAAAGTGTGGTTTATTTCTATAAAGCCTGGCAGATTAAAATGAACAGCTTACAAACCCTGCAGCACTATAAATGTTGATTTTGTTTTGGCAAGTAGAACAGATAAACGAAGGTCTAGAGAAGATTCAGATTCTATTAGCTGACAATATATGACACACTCTGCAGAGAACTTCTACAATATCATTCTAACTTATCCTAAACACATCTCTGTCATAGGCTTGAGGGAAACAATTTATGAAGAGGTCAGATAACTTTATCAGGGCCCCCCAGCTATCAGGTGATAGTGGAGAGAAGATTCGTAGAAAACATATAACTTGTGCAACCACGCAGCGATCTGGTTCAAGCATGTTTCCATCACCCACAGACATTTATGCTCGCCCTTTGCAGTCAATTCCAATTCCATCCCATGCACTTCCTTGCTTTCTGTCTCTACCATTTTGTTTTTCTAGATCCTTCTTATAAATGGAGCCAGACCACACATACTCTTTGTCTTTTACTTAGTATTATGTGTATGAGGTACACCTAAGTTGTCACATCAAGTAGTTCTCATCCCTCTTCTGAGTAATATCCCATTATATCGATGTGTCATAGTTTGTTGGTCAATTCATCGCTTGATGTCTGCTTGGGGGTATTTCCAGTTATTGCTTTCTATGAATAAGGTTCCCAAGATATTTCACTGCTGGTCTTTTTGTGGAAATATATTTTAATTTTTCTTGGATACATACATAGGACTAATATTCTGGGTCATATGGAAAGCATATTTTTTATTATTTAGAACCTTCCAAAATGCTTTACAAAATGGCTTTACTAATTTATATTCCAATGAGCATTATAAAAGATTTCCAGGTTTCTAACACTCTTCCCAACATGGTATTATCAATCTTTTTCATTAAAGCCATTCTAACTAATGTACGAGGTGTGATCACAAAATATGGTGAATGTTTAAATAAAAGAATTATTACAGTAAAAGACACATTGCCATTAATCCACTTCAAAATACACCCCCTTACTTTGAACACACTTATCCCATCATTCTTTCCACTTTCTGAAGCAGTTCTGGAAGGCCTCTTTCATGAGTGTCTTTAGTTGCTCTATAGTGGCCACCTCAATGTCTTGAATCATTTTGACTTTGGGGAAGAACCAGAAATTGCATGGTGCCAGATCCAGTGAATAAGGTAGATGAGGACACACCGTAATGTTTTTATTTGACAGAAACTGCTGTATACCAGAAGTGATGTGTGACATGGAGTCTTTCCGTTGTGATCACAACATACAGTGAATGCTGCTGCCGAGTGTCATTGTGGGGACAGAGCCCCAGAGAGCAGTTTCCAGGCTCTCGGCCTCACGTGGAAAGGTGCTGGCTTGGGTAGTAGATGGCCATCAGCTGTGGATAGTTGGCCATCAGGTGTAACCCTTGAGCCATTGGCCACTAATATAACTGCCACGGCTGTGCTGGGGAGTGGAATCGAGTGGAGTCGAGGAGAGTCGGTTGGTTGGCAGAAAAGCGGACAGCAGATCAAACATTGTGTGAATCCAGCCTCCAGTGAGACTATAGTGGTATGACTCCCCTACTGTTCCTATGGCTCCGTGGCTGTTCCTTTTTGGCCTTACCATGTCCTGCATTCTTATGTGGGGAGGGGGAGCAGAGACCCCGCAGGCCGCCCTGCATGACAGCCATCCAATGGAAAGGCAGGGATCTTCAATATGAAAAGCGGTGTGTGGAACCTTAGTAACTGTGTGACAAGTTTCAACTTGTTCAGTGCAGTCAGTCAGGTGTGAGCTACGGTTGAGAGAAGGGGTGTTTTAAAGTGTGCTGTAAATCATCCTCCATTATGACAATGCTCCATGTCACACATTGCTTCCGGTTTACTGCAATTTCTATCACATAAAAACATTACAGTGTGCTCTCATCTACTTTATTCACCAGATCTGACCCTGTGAGACTTCTGGCACTTCCCCAAAGTCAAAATTATTCAGGATATCGAGGCAGCCAGAATAGCACAAATAGAGATACTTAAGAAAGATGACTTCCAGAACTGTTTCAGAAAGTGGAAAGAATGACCGCATAAGTGTGTTTGAAGCGAGGGAGAGTATTTTGAGGGGGATTAATGGCAATGTGTCTTTTACTATAATAAACCTTTTTTTATTTAAACATTCACTGTATTTTTTGATCACATGTCGTATAATTATATATCATGATTTTATTTTGCATTTTCTTAATGACTGATGATGTCGAGCATCTTCTCATATGTCTAGGATAACCATTAGCATAACTTACTTTGTGTAATATCTACCAGACATACTTTAGATTTAAGGATACCCATTGATGAAAGTGATAGAAAAGTTACTTTGTGCAAATGGTAAACAAAAGAGAGAAGGGGTAGATATACTTAGACGAAGCAGACATTAAGTCAAAAACTGTCAAGAGGACACAGAACATCATATAATTAATTATAAAATGGTCAATTCATCAGGAAGATATCACAATTATAAAAATATTTGCAGCCAACATCATAGTACCAAAATATATAAACAAAAATTATAGTTAGTATTAACAGAAATAAAGGGAAAAATAGACCATAACACAATAATAATAGGACACATCAATGCTCCATTTTCAACAATGGATATATCATCTGAAAGAAAACCAACAGTGAGACAGTAGACTTGAGCAATACTACATACCAAATATTCCTATTAGACATGGGCAGGAGAACACCCATTTTTCTCAAGCGTCCACACACCAGTGTCTAGGGTAGATCACGTGTTAGTCTACAAAATAAATCTTAACAAATTAAAGATGACTGAAAGTATATCAAGTATCTTTTCCAAAACAAAGGTATGAAACTGAGAGCAATAAAAGGAGGAAAATTGGAAAATTCACAAATATGTGATAATTAAACAACACACTCCCAAACAACGAGTTAAAGAAAAAAATCAGAAGAAAAATCATAAAATATCTTGAGATGAAAAAAAAAAAAAGGTAATACAACATACCAGAACTTATGGAATGCAGCAGAAACAGAACTAAGAGGGAAGGTCATGGCAATAAACACCTACATTAAGAAAAAAATAAAGATCTCAAATAAAGGACCTAACTTTATTCCTCTAAGAACTAGAAAAAGAAGAAACAAACTAAAAATAAAGTTAGCAAAAGGAAAGAAATAATAAAGATTAGAGAAGAAATAAATAAAAGTGAGACTAGATAAATCAGAAAATATCTAAGAATTTAAGAGTTTTTAAAATTGAGGTATAATTGGCATATAACATTATATTAGTTTCAGGTGTAAAACATAATGAATTAATGTTTGTATATATTGCAAAATGATCACCACAATAAGTCTAGTTATCACTCATCATCACACATAGTCACAGTCTTTTCTTATGAGAAGAGTTGTTTTTTGAAAAGATAAATAAAATCTACAAAATTGTAACTAGACTAAGATTAATTGAGGTGACTCAAATTGATAAAATCAGAAATGATAGAGGAGACACTGCAACTTATGCCACAGAAGTAAAGACAATCATAAAAGACTACTATGAAGAATTACATACCAACAGATTGGATACCTAGAAAAAATGAATAAAATCTGTAAACCTACAACTTAAGACTGAATCATGAAGAAATCTGAAAAGACCAGTAATGAATAAAGAGATTGAATCAGTAATTAAAAAGCTCCTTACAAAGAAATACCCAGGACCAAATGGCTTCACTAGTAAATTATACAAAATATTTAATGAAGAATTAATACCCATCCATCTCCAACCATTCCAAAAAATTGAAGTAGATGAAACACTTGGAAACTCATTTTATGAGTCTAACACTACCTTGGTACTTGTACCAGACAAGGTACTGCAAGAAATGAAAATTACAGACCAATATCCTGATGAACATTGATGCAAAAATCCTCAACAAAACACTAGGAAATCAAATTCAACAGCACAGTAACAGGATCATACATCATGATCAAGTGAGATTTATCTCTGGGATCAAGGATGGCTGGACATCAGCAAATCAATAAAGGTGCTCCAACACATTAGCCAACAGAAGGATGACAATCATATATGATCATCTTAAAAGATGCAGAAAAAGCATGTAACAAAATTCAGTATCCTTTCATGATAAAAATATTCAACAAAATGGGTATAGAAGTAACATACCTCAGCATCATAAAAGCCACACATGAAATGTCCACAGCTAACATCAAACTCAGTAGTGAAAAGCTGAATTCTTTTCTTCTAGTTCAGGAATAAGGCATGGATGCCCACACTTTCCAGTCCTACTCAACATCACTGTGGAAGTGCTAGCCAGAAAAATTATCAAGAAAAATATTAAAGAAATCCAAATGAGAAAGAAAAGGGTAAATTATCTATGTATGTAGATACAATGATCTTATACGTAATATCCCTAAAGACTTTATAAAGAAAGTGGTAGAACTAATAAACAGATTCAGTAAAGTTGCAGGATACAAATCAATGTACACATTGAAATGTGAAAAAAGAAATTAAGAAAAATATCCCATTTACAATAGCATTAAAGAGAGTACAATACTTAGGAAAAAACATATCCAAGTGGTGAAAGATCTGTGCACTAGAAACTCCAACACACTGATGAAAGAAATTAAAGAATACACAATAAATAGAAAGACATCCTATATTCATGGACTGGAAGAATTAATATTATAAAAATCTACATATTATTCAAAGTGATATACATGTTTCACACTATCCCCATACAAATCCCAATGGTATTTTTTTTTACAGAAACAAAAATAATACTAAAATTCATATGGTATCATAAAAGAACCAGAATAAACCCACTTTTCTTAAGAATACAAAACAAAGTTAAAAGCACCATACTTCTTGATTTAAAATTACATTACAAAACTGCATCAAGTAAAACAGTATGTTACTGTCATAACATACTGACAGACTAATGAAAGAGAATAGAAGCCCCAGAAATGAAACCATGTACGGTCAACTAAGCTATGGCAAAGGAGCCAAGAACACACAATGGGGAGAGTATAGTCTCTTCTACCATTGGTGTTGGGGAAACTGGATGTCCACAAGCAAAACAATGCAACACGATCCTTATCTTACACCATAGATTAAAATCAACTCACAATGGATTAAAGACTTAGACAGAACAAAAAAATCTTAAACTTTTAGAAGAAAACATTGGGAAAAAGCTCTTTGACATTGGTCTTAACAATGATTTCTTAGATGTGACACCAAAATTATAGGCAACACAAGGAAAAATAGACAAGAGGGACTACATCCAATTTTAAACTTCCATACAGCTAAAAAAAAAAAAAAAAAAAAGAGAGAGAGAGAAGGGTGTCATAGTCCATTTGTATGGCTGTCACAAATGCTACAGACAGGGTAGCGTATGCACAACAGGAACTCACATCTCACAGTTCTGGACATGGGACATCTAAGACAAAGGTGCCAGTGTGGCTGGATGAGGGCCCCCTTCTTGGTCTTAGACTTCTCTCTGGGTTCTCAGTGGTGGAAGGCCTGGAAGTTCTGTGAGGTCTCTTTCAGAAGATCACTGGTCCCATTCATGAGGCTTTCATCCTCATGGTCTCATCGCTTCCCAAAGGCCCAACCAGTAATATAACCAGCATTGGGGGTTAGGATCTCACATATAAATTTTCAGGGGAGGGACACAAACATTCAGAAGGCAACCTATGGGATGGGGGGATATTTACAAACCACGTATCTGATAAGGAGTTAATTTGCAACATATATGAGAAACTCTTACAATGCATAACAAAACAAAAAAATGAACAACAAAAGAAACTCCAAATAACCCAATTTAAAAATGGTCCAAGAACTGGAACATACATTTATTCAGAGAAGACATACAAATAAATAGCCAATGGGTATATGATGAGATGCTCGACATCATTAATTATTGGGGAAATGCCAATCAAAATCATAATGAGATATAACCCCACACCTGTTAGGATGGCTATGACAAAGGATAACAAGTGTTGGCAGCATTGTGCAGAAATTGGAAACTTTGTACATTGTGGTTGGATTGTAAAATGGTGTGGCAGCTATGAAAAACTATATGAAGATTCCTCAAAAAAAGTGAAAACAGAACTACTCTGTGATCCAGCGTTCCAAATTCTGGGTATGTCCAAAACTGTTGAAATCAGAATCTCAGGCAGAGGCCCGCACCCCCATGTTCATTGCACCACTGTTGACAACAGCCAAGATATGGAAACAACCCAAGAGTCTATGGGCAGATGAGCGGATACAGAATAAGTGATGTCCACATACAGTGCAATATTATTCACCCTTGAACAAGAAGGAAATCCTGCTAACCGCCGAAGCATGGGTGAACGTGAAGGAATTATGCGAGGTGAGATACGCCAGTCACAGAAGGACAAACACTGCATGACTGCACTTATGTGAGGTGTCTGAAATAGTCCAGCTCAAAGGCACAGAGATTACGACAGTGGTTGCTCAGGGCTGGGGGCTGAGGGCACGGCAGGGTTGTTATTCAGAGGATGTGAAGTTTCAGTTAGGCCAGAGGCAGAAGCTCGTCTGCTGTACACATACTGCCTGGAGTTAAGAATGTGGCATTGTGACTTTCAGATTTGTTAAAAGAGTAAATCTTATGATAAGGAGTATATAAGAAGGGGGGACACGAGGAAACTCTGGGAGGTGTTGACTATAGCATCTGATACCTTGATTGTGAAGATGGTGTCACAAATGTAGGATGTCCAAGCTCATCAAATCACACGCATCACATGTGTGCAGTGTTTCTGTACGTCAACTCACCTCAATAAAAGCTGTTAAAAAAGAATGCTGTTGTGATGCTATTGTTTGTTTTAATTTTGTTTTCAGGTTGTTTGTTTTAGGATACAATGCGTTTCCGTATACTAATCTTATATCCTCTGCCTTATGGAACTCATTTATATGATCTTGTATATTGTTTTGGAAATTCCACATGATTTTCTACAGATAAAATCATGTCATTTGTGGATAAAGAAAATTTTACTTCTTTTTTTCAATATCTCTGCTTTATTTTTTATTCTCAATTGCACTGGCTAGAGCTTCCATTACAAAGTAAACAGACGTGGTAAAAGTGGACATCTTCACTTGCACTCATTCTTAGGGGAAAGCATTCAGTGTGTCAAGACTGAGTATGAGTTCTCTGACCGGGTAGGAGGCATACGTCAGTGCTGATGTGTGTCTCCCCGGTCCATGCACCAAGCAGAGCCCTTGGGTTTCTTCTAGCTCTACTCTTCTTTCCAGGAGTTTCCCCCACCACACGGACCACAGTGAACGAGAGAGGGCAGGTGTGCCCTTGAGCAGTCTGAGCAGGCCTGGGGGCCGGGCTGGCTCATTTCTATCTCTGTCAATGTAAATGCCTACTGATTGCTGACTCGGTAAATCAAATCAACTTAAACCCCATCCAAAAACAATTGTTCCTTCTCATGATCTGCACGAGGCATCGTATTCTAGCCTAACCTGCTTGTCCTACAAAACATTGTCCTACAGCCAACAATAAAAGCATGAAAACGCCCCCAAGTTTCCCACCATTAAACCAAATGTCAACCATTAAACAAAGGTCATGGCACCTAGAATGTGCAGATATATTGTCTTTCACATTTGCTTTAATAAATTGGTCTAACATATTTTAATAATGGATAGGGAGCTAATATTTTCAAAATTGTTCCTAATCCAGCATATTTATTTTAATTCTCTGTTTTGGAACAAAAAGAAGCCTTCCATGTTCTGGTAGGACTGTCGGAAGGCACTGGCGCTCTCTGAGCCCTGTCAGGACACAAGGGCACATCATGTGGCCATATGTGGACCTGGTCTTCCAGTCTCCAGAATGTGTTTGAGGGCACGCTCTGTGCTTGTCACTGTAGAAACATAGTGTTGCCGCAAACTGCTTTGTCTTTGGGGACTGAGAACATCCTCCTTGGCCAAGTTCATTTTCCTGGCTTTCTGCTCTATTCTCTTTCTCTCTCTCTTTTCCAGTTTTATTAAGATTTAATTGGCATGTAATATTGTACAGTTGGGCCTCACTTAACATCATCGATAGGTTCTTAGAAACTACGGCTTCAAGTGAAACAATGTATAACGGAAGCAATTTTACCATAGGCTATATGAGACTTAAGTTTCTGTGGCATATTTCTGGTCATAAAACATCACCAAACTTCAAATTAAGGCTCACTTGTAATATGAAACACTAAAATAAAGAAAAAAATCATTGATATAAATTTTAAAAATGTATATCAATAAAAAGTGAAATAAAAGTGAGCCATACTTACATTTAAGAAAGATTAATACAAACAAGTAAGATCATTATTTTCCAATCCACTCATTCCAGTTCCAGATGGCCCGAGCCTCTCCCTGCAACTCAGGGCACAGGAGGGACCCACCTGTACAGGACATCCTCCCATCGTAGGACCACTCACATCCACTCCCACACTCACTCAGAATGGGACTTTTTAGACACATCACTTCACCTAAGGTGAAGTCTTTGTGATGTGGGAGGAAAGTCCCCAGAGAAAACCCACACAGACATGGAGAGAATGTGTAAACTCCACACAGATGGTGGCCCCAGCTGGGAATTGATTTTTATTTGTTTGTTTGTTTATTTGTTTGTTTTCCTCATCATAATTACAACAAAATGATCTTAAAAGAAAAGGTGTTATTCAAGGACCTGCTGTAGAATTTTGAGATATACAGCATAATGATTTGATTCATCAAACTAAAGAGCTTCTGCACAGCAAAATCATTAACAATGAAAAGGCAACCTATGCAATGGGAAAAAAGTATTTGCAAACCACTGGGTTAATATTCAATATACATAAGAAACTCAACTCAATAACAAAACCCACAAATAATCTAATTAAAAAAGTAGGCAAAAGACATAAACAAACATTTTTCTTTTCCAAAGAAGATATTCAAATGGCCAACAGGTACATGTGCTCAATGTCACTAATCACCAGGGAAACACAAATTAAAACCATTAAGATGTCACCTCACACCTGTTAGAATGGCTATTACCAAAAATACAAGAGATAAGTGTTGGCGAGGATGTGGAGAAAAAAGGACCCTCAGCACTGTTGGTGGGAATGTAAATTGGTGCAGCCATGGAGAACATTATGCAAGTATCTAAAAAAATAAAAAATAGAACTATCATATGACCTGGTAATTCCACTTCTGGATATTTATCCAAATGGAACGAGAACACTATTCTGAAGAGATCTCTGCAGACCCATGCTCACTGCAGCGTTATTCACAACAACCAAACTATGGAAAAAACTGAAGTGCCCATTGATGGATGAGTGGGCAAGGAGTTGACCTATTCTCAGTACTTCCCATCAGCCTCCTGGATGCTGTCCTCCCACAGTGCCCTTAGGTTCTGCTCTATGGCCAAGACCAAAACACTCTGCTTTACATCTTTGTTCTTCTTCACTGTTTCCAGGAACAATTTAAATGTGTTTTTTCCTCTATACATCCTCTATCTCATTTATAACTCATGTGCATGCTTTAAAAGCTAAAGCACATTACTGTTTTGAATATATTCCCGATGCCTCGTGAATTTGCATGAGTATTCAATAAAGTCTCATGTTTAGATAAAGAGGATTAAAATTGTATACGAGCCCATCACCCTTTCATTGCAATGATCCAAGAAAATACTCCAAACAGTAAATTGTCAATAAGAATTTCAGTATCATATCCATCACCTTAGCATTGTTCTGAAAAATGAATGTTCAACCTTCAGGTATGAAAGGAATATAAAGATGAGCTGCAGAAAATGAAAATAACTGTCACGTGTTGTCCGAATTTGTTAGACATTTTGATTAACGCAAAATTGTGTAACAAAAAGAAGTCATTCATCCAATACAGAGTAACCAATAAGAACCACTTCTTTTTTCAGAGGCTCCAATGGAGATAGACATTCATGAGGAAACCTGTTAGAGAAAACATGCAGTCTCATTTGTCCAGCTTCAGGAAGTACACCAGACCAAATGATTGGCATTTTTCAGGGAGAGAAGGCTCAGATAAACATGGAAAGAATACATTTCTTATGATGAGAGAACTTTAAGAATCCTGTGAAATGGACATTTCCTGTTACTGGGAAAATTTCAACAGAGACAATGTCGTAGGTGACAGTATGACTTCCAATAAATTCAGCCAAGTGAATTCAAAATACCATTTCATGGGCCCGGCCCGGTGGCTCGGGCGGTTAGAGCTCCATGCTCCTAACTCCGAATGCTCAGTTGGTTGGAGCGCGGGCTCTCAACTACAAGGTTGCCAGTTCGATTAAAAAAATAATAATAATATCATTTCATATTAGTTCTCTAGTTTCCTTATTTCTTTGATATGGTGAAATACATGAATACAAACACGTGTAAGTATGTGAATTTGTATGTATGGCTACAGGGAAAATTATAGGCAGAGGTAGACGTAAGTCTTTAAAAGTGTGTGTGTGTGTGTGTGTGTGTGTGTGTGTGTGTGTACACCTGCATGTGAGTGTTTGTGTTAGGGGATGATAGTTGTGGAAAGAGCCATGTACGGAAGGAGACCTGTCCGAATATTACTCTGCTCATGACTTACCTTGAAGAAATCATTTCCCATCACCTGTTCCTCCGTCAAGTGGGGAAAATGACCTCTGTCCCGCTAGCATCACACAGAACGCAGCAGTGTATGATTGAAAAACACGTTCATACCTATTACCTCTCTTTTCCATAGCAGCTGTGACAACCTTGATGTGATAGATGTGAATATTATTTTTGAGACTTTAAAGCAATGTAAAAATACTCATTATTATAACTAGAAAAAGATGTTTGGCTTTAATACTTGAATTCTGATTAATGTGCTCATTATTTTCCAAAATAGGAATGGCAAGGAGAAAATGACAAGTTATGGTGCCTTGTAACTGAGGATTTTCTCCCTATTGCTGAATGTATTCATTGTCTTCCAGCTGTGCCTCAGACCTGGGCTTACCAAGGCAAAATCTGGGGACCTCACCAGAAGTGTGTGTGTGTGTGTGTGTGTGTGTGTGTGTGTGTGTGTGTGTGTGTGATTTATTCTCATTGTTCTTTGTACTCTTCTAACTCACACAAAAGTGCCTATTGTTATTCAGAACACACATGCCTTCTGGTTTGGCAAAGCTGCTTTTCTAAATGTCAGACCTATTCATTTTACATTATACTTTCTGTCTTGTAATGTGACATGTTGTCTCTATGAATTAGCATTCTTTCCTCGCTTTGTCATGAGACAGTTTCTTCTCCTTCAAATATGGATATAGCCCACCTCTTGTCACTGAAATTATTTTCCTGAGAAAGATACATAATATATAAACTACACATTTGGTCTACATTTACTTTAGTATATTTTTAAGTTCTTTAATCTTATCAAATATTTCTAAAATATTGGTAAAAAGACACTTTCCTCTTCGAGAAGAGGTTCCCACTTCTACCTGAGTGTTAAAATAACCTGGGAACCTTTAAAAAAACTTACTGTCACCTGGGTTCCTCCATAGAGAAAAGAAATCAGAATCAGGAATGTGGGATGTGAGGACCAGTCACCAACATTTTCTATGAGATCCATGAGTGAATTCAAATGTGCAGCAGAGACACAAAATAACTATTTCCAAGTGATGTAAAAGCAGCAAATTTATCCCAATCTCCTCAACTGAGCCAACACTCAAGGAAAACTGAGGGTAAAAATGGATGAAGGAAATCACAGGCATGTTGTTTGTGGGCCCCATTTTTAAGTATTCTTTGCCATCTTGTCCAGTGTCCCTCAGGCTACATGCTTCCTCAGCCTCAAGACTACACAGTCTGTGACAGACCATTCAAGGCCAAATATTCTCTAGGATTCATGTCTGCTGACTGTCGCCGGGCATTCCCAGTGCCCCCCTTAAATTCGTGCTTTCAGCTGGTTTCCGTGACATGTTGACAGGTTCTGTAACAAATCTCAGGTGGGTAGGAGGAGACAAGGACTCTGGGAACCACGTTAGTGCTGCTCGGAACTGACATGTGACTGGATTATGGGCTGTCATGGTGAGCCTGGTAATTAATCGTGACACATCTTTCACTGTTTTTCATAGCTTCCTTCCTAAATCTTCTTATCAACCCAAATGCTGTTCATGTTAGAACTAAAGCCCTTTGTTTCATTACTTGAGTCCATTTCCTTCTTGCATCTACTAGAAACATTTAACTTCTTAAGTGGGTAGTTTAACCAAGATGCGCGTCAGAACCACCTCAGAAACCATCAAAATACATATGGCGGATGCTGTCTCTAGGGATTCCAATTAAAAACTCTGGACAAAGTATAAACATAAATGAATACTTTAAAAAGATAGTGTGGCGAGTAGTCTTTGTGTTCCTGTCCAATATTTTTGGCCTAAAATATAATTCAAGAACATGTATCTTTGAAGAGTAGAACAAGAAAATCCATTTTTATACTTATCACATTGATATATGACATGTTTCAATTTTACTAAAACAACATAATGAATATGATTCTGATTTTTTAAAAAGATAACAATTGTATACCCATGAATATGTGGATACTACATGACTTCTGGGTATGAAGTAATTTTCTAAGAAGCCTAAATAAAAACCCAGCTTACATATGTAGAAAAGTATGTGTGTAAATATATATGATTAATATAAATAAACATCATGTTATGTTTTATATTATGTACTTAATTATATATTATATTCTACACATGTTTTGAGGCAAGTTGACACTTTATTCTAAGCTTACAGCATCATCAAAGAAAGATGGAATACAATTTGGTTCATTGCTATGGCAATCTTAATTTTGACTTGGAATGGCTTATGTGTTACAATCTCAGCAATATATAGAGCTGAAAATATTGTAGGTAAAAATTGCTTTGTTCTTTTTTCTTGCTTCTATGTAATTTACCATCTTTAAAACATAGTACACATTTATGATTCTTTGTACATATGATCTGGACATGTTGATTCAGACTATTAAATTTGATTTCTTAATTTTGTTTCTTTTTCTTTTTTTTAATTTATTGGGGTGACATTTGTTAGTAAAATTACATAGATTTCAGGTGTACAATTCTGTATTACATCATCTATAAATCCCATTGTGTGTTCACCACTCAGAGTCAGTTCTCCTTCCATCACCATATATTTGAACCCCCTTACCCTCTGGTAACCACTAAACTATTGTCTGTGTCTATGAGTTTTTGTTTCTCATTTGTTTGTCTTGTTCTTTTGTTGTTTTTGGTTTATATACCACATATCAGTGAAATCATAGGGTTCTCTGCTTTTTCTATCTGACTTATTTCGCTTAGCATTATACTCTCAAGATCCATCCATGTTGTCACAAATGCTCCTATATCTTCTTTTCTTACCGCCAAATAGTATTCCATTGTGTATATATACCACAACTTCTTTATCCATTCATCTATCGAAGGACATTTTGGTTGTTTCCATATCTTGGCCACCATAAACAAAGCTGCAATGAACATTGGAGCACACGTGTCTTTATGGATAAATGTTTTCAGATTTTTTGGGTAGATACCCAGGGGAGGGATTTCTGGGTCATATGGTAATTCTAGTCTTAATTTTTTGAGGAACCTCCACACTGCTTTCCTTAGTGGCTGCACCAATCTGCAGTCCCACCAACAGTGTATGAGGATTCCTTTTTCTCCACAGCTTCTCTAACCCTTGTTACTATTTGTCTTGTTGATGATAGCCATTCTGACTGGGGTGAGGTGATATCTCATTGTGGTTTTTATTTGCATTTCTCTGATGATTAGTGACGTTGAGCATTTTTTCATGTCTATTTGCAGTTTGTATGTCCTCTTTGGAGAAATATCTCTTCAGGTCCTCTGTCCATTTTTCAATTGGGTTGTTTGTTTTTTTGTTGTTGAGTTTCATGAGTTCCTTGTATATTTTGGATATTAGGCCCTTATCGGAGGCACTGTTTGCAAAAATCTTCTCCCATTCAGTTGGTTGCCTCTTTATTTTGTCGATGGTTTCTTTTGCTGTGCAGAAGCTTTTAAGTTTCATATAGTCCCATTCGTTTATTTCAGCTTTTACTTCCCTTGCCTTTGGAGTCAAATTCATAAAATGCTCTTTGAACCCAAGGTCCATAAGTTTAGTACCTATGTTTTCTTCTATGCAGTTTATTGTGGCAGGTCTTATGCTTAAGTCTTTGATCTATTTTGAATTAATTTTGGTACATGGTGACAGATAGCAGTCCAGTTTCATTCTTTTGCACGTGGCTATCCAATTCTCCCAGCACCATTTATTGAAGAGGCTGTCTTTCTTCTATTGTATGTTTTTTGCTTCTTTGCCAAAAATTATCTGTCCATATTTATGTGGTTTTATTTCTGGGTTCTCAATTCTATTCCATTGTTCTATGTGTCTGTTTTTCTGCCAATACCTGTGACATTTCAAAATGAGCTTTTCCCTAGAATCAGGGTGCACCTAGGAACCTTGATAAGTAAATCAGCTGGCACAGTCTGTGTCACCGTCACCCACATGCAGGCCACCACCAGCCCAGGTCCCAGGACCTCCCATGTCATTCCTCCAACACTGACAGCGTCTTGCTTCCTTTATGGCTCTTTGGAGATCGTGGATGTCCTAACTACATTCTCACAATGCTCATCGGCATAGACGCAGTTTGGCCACATCTAGTATATTTTGAGTGCTCTTCTTGTGTTTGGCTGGTGTTTGCTTGTTTTGCTTTTTGGGAGCAGGCAGAATACCACTCTGCAGCCTGATTTCTGGGTTCTTTCACGAAGTCTGTCATACTACTTTAATATAAATGACTCATTCATTTGGAATTATGGGTTAGAATAATGATACACTTAAAGTTAAAAGACAAGCGAAGTAACAGACACTTCACTTCTTATCAGTTGTGCAGTTTCTGCTTTGAAATCTTATAAAAATAAAAGCATATTTCACATGGGACTTGCCTATGCAGTTTGGTCCCAGGTGGTCAGGACAAGCTGATCCTGAGGAAAATACTCGAGAGCATCAGCCACCAAACCTCTGACCAAAAGAGAGACGGGAAGCTAACACAGGGATCTGGTTAAAGAAATGTTTTTACACTGTTGAACTAAACTGCTTTTTGCAGCTCAGTTGTGCTCCCCTAGACTGTAACTCTTTACTAGATTCTTTGATGTATGTTAAGGGTGTTTTGGAAATTGATTATAAGTTAGTAGAAGAGGTCATGAGAATTCAGTGAGGATTTGAGTTGTCTCATTTAATATCTGTTGTGTGTCTAAAATCAGTCTCTAAATATACAGCTGAAAGGTCACTGATTCCTTTGCTGTGTGTGTATGCACCACTAAGTGTTAAATCACAAAATACATCACTACAGACCTCATAGTGTGTGTGTGGTCCTGAAGATGGTGTGGTCTCCATGGAGACTGGCTCCACACTGCAGCCCATCATTGCTGGCACATTTAGTTACCTTGGGTGGTAGAGCATACCCTGCTCAAACACTACCTGTGGGATGTGTGTTAAGAGGTAAGGCGCGCCCAGCTTCTCGTCCAAAGTGTCTCTAAGTTCCATGAGTCTGCCTGGAAGAAGAGGCCATGTGTCAGCCTCAAGTCCAGTTCCAGAGCCCCAGGCTTCAGAGTCCTGCACGACAGGTCAGACACATTCATGTTTTTCTTTTCTGAGTGGAGTCCTTTCTTATGGCTCACTGTTTTGTATTTTTTTTTTATTTTTATTATTTCAGGCGTACAAAACAATGTAATAGACATTTACACCCCTCACAAAGTGATAACCCTCCATTCTACTACCCGTCTGACATCGTATATATTAATAGCTGTTACAATCCCATTGACTCTATTCCCTATGCTGTACTCCACATCCCATGAATATATATATTATATATATTACATATATATTTAATTATATATAAATTAAATATATAACTATATATAAATAAATTATATATAATTAAATACATATTTAATTATAATTGGCATTCAGTATTATTCAGCTTCAGGTATACAGCGCAGTGGTCAGGCATCTACACAGGGCTTCTTTTAAGCAGAAGAAAAGTGAAGACAAACTAAGACCAGAAATACAAATAATAAAATGGCAATAACTATGTCCCTATCAATAATAACTTTAAATATAAATGGATTAAATGCTCCAATCAAAAGACATAGGGTGGCTGAGTGGATGAGGAAACAAGACCCAGGCATAGGCTGTTTACAAGACACTCACCTCAGATCAAAAGACACACACAGACTGAAAGTGAAGGGGTGAAATAAGATATTTCATGCAAATGGAAATGAGAAAAAATCTGGGTAGCAATACTTATATCAGATAAAATAGACTTTAAAACAAACATTATAATAAAAGACAAAGAAGGGCACTACATAACGTATTTGGTTTTTTTTGTTTGTTTTTAAATCTCTTGTCATTATCTGAGTCATTTTCCATCTGCTATTCTCTCTTCTACGATATGTGGGACCTGAAAGCCCCTCCCTCCGCCCCGACTTTGTTGGCAGGTGTAGCATGTTTCACACCCACCAAAAGGAGAGACAGCCTCGATGTGAGGTCTGCATCACAAGACATGGAGAAGTCAGCTCTTTCATTTGCTTAAGTACCATGTCTTACTCCAAGATTATAAGTAAGGAAGGATGTTTAGTATTCATTTTAATGCTTTTTATCTCCACATATGTTTATTGTAATTTTTACAGCATTTTGAGTGGTAGGTTTTAGATAAATAACTTGTTTTCCATTACACTCTTGGCATTTCCTCATTAGTTCAGAGCATAATAATCTGAGTTGCAATAGTGGTATTAATTGGGTGTTATACTGATAATGTATTATTCATGCTGCTCTTTTGAAAAGGAAAGCTGAATTTATGAACATGCATTCATTTATTAAGAGGAGACTGTGTACACAAAATCAAGTACAAAATGTTTTTAAATGAAATTATTTGAAATCAAATATTGGTTTGATTTTCTGGTTTCTTCTGGGAATAAAACTTTTGTGGCCAAATGTTATTCATAATCAGTTCTTTTTCTTAATATATGGTTTCTAACAGGCTAAGTTATAATATAACTACGATTACTAATATTAAATGTTTCACTATCCTTTTTGTTGATTTTTTTTTCTTTTTTAAAAGATTTTTATTTAAAGAATGTAGCTAATATACATTATATCAGTTTCAGGGGTACACCATAGTTCAACATTTATAGACCTAAAGAAGTGATCACCATGATAAGTCCAGCGCCCATCTGACACCATACCACACTATCACAATATTATTGACTATATTCCCTGTGCTGTACATTACATCCCCAAGATTTATTTGTTTTATACCTGAAAATTTGAACCTCTTTTTACCCTTTACCTTTCCCCCCTTTAAAATTTTTAATTATCATTGGCATTCAATATTATTTTATATTAATTTCAGGTGAACAGCATAGTGGTTAGACATTTATATAATTTGAGAAGTGATCCCCCCGACTAGTCTAGTACTCACTTGGCACCATACATAGTTATCACCATATTATTGACTACATTCCCTATGCTTTACTTTACATCCCCATGACTGTTTTGTAACTGCCAGTTCGTACTTCTTAATCCTTTCACCTTTTTCACCCTGTCCCTCAACCCTCCCTGCCACTTATCAGCCCAATAAATCTAGTACCCATCTGAGCCATACATAGTTATTACAATATTATTGACTATATTCCTTATGCTATGCCCTATATCCCCATGATTACTGTGTAACAACCAATTTGTACTTCTTAATGTCTTCCTGCTTTTCACCTACCACTAAACCACCTCCCGTCTGACAATCATCAAAATGTTCTCTGTATCTATGAGTTTGTTTCATTTTGTTTGTTAGTTTTGTTCTTCAGATTCCACATAGAAGCGAAATCACATTGCATCTGTCTTTCTCTGTCTGACATACTCCACACAGCAAAATACCCTCCAGATCCATCCATGCTGCCACAGGCGGCAAGGACCCATTCCCTTCCCTGGCCGAGCAGTAATCCATTGTATATATGTACCACCTCCTCTTTATCCATTCTTTCATCGACAGACACCCAGGCTGCCTCCACGTCTTGGCCCTTGTAAATAGTGCTGCAATGAACATATGGATGAACACGTCCCCTCAACATGAAGAAAACTCCCTGGGTTTTTTCAGTTAAATACCCAGAAGTGGGATTACGGGGTCCTTGTTTGTCTCGTTATAGCCTTTGTTTTAAAGTTTATTTTGTCTGGTATAAATATTGTTACCACAGCTTTTTTTTTTTTTTTCCATTTTCATGAAATATCTTTTCCCATCCCTTTACCCTCAATCTGTGTGTGTCTTTCGATCTGAAGTGAGTCTCTTGTATGCAGCATATGTGAGGGTCTTGTTTTCTTATCTATTTAGCTACCCTATGTTTTTGATCAAAGCATTTAGTTCATTTACATTGAAAGTAATTGTTGATAGATATGTAGCTATTGCCATTGTATTATTCACAATTTTGATTTTTTTTTTCCTGTCTTAAGGAAGTTCCTCTAACATTCCTTGTAATACTGGTTTGGTGGTGATTAATTCCTCAGCTTTTTCTTGTCTGGGAAGCTATTTATCTCTCCTTCAATTTTAAATGATAGCCCTTGCTAGGTAGAGTATCCTTGGTTGTAGGTCCTTACTTTTCATCATGTTGAATATTTTGTGCCAATCTCTTCCGCCTGCAAAGTTTCTGTTGAGAAGTCAGCCAACAATCTTATGGAAGCTCCCTTATAAGTTACTAGTTGCCTTTCTCTTGCTGCTTTTAGGATTCTCTTTGTCTTTAACCTTTGCCATTTTAATTATAATGGGTCTTGGTGTGGGCCTGTTTGGGCTCATCTTGTTTGGGACTCTCTCTGCACTTCTTGGGCTTGTATATCTATTTCTTTAGCCAGGTTAGGGAAGTTTTTAGTCATTATTTCTTCAAGTAGGTTCTCAATCCCTTGCTTTCTCTCTTTTCCTTCTGGCACCCATATGATATGAATGTTGTTATGCTTGATATTGTCCCAGAGGTCTCTCAAAACATCCTCATTTTTTTTTCTTAATTCTTTTTCCCTTTTGCTATTCCAATTGGGTATCTTCTACTATCTCAACTTCCAAATCAATTATTCGCTCCTCTGCTTCATCTACTCTTCTGGTGATTCCTTCTAGTGCATTCTTCATTTCAGTTATTGTATTGTTCACTTCTGACTTGTTCTTTTTTATGGTTTCTATGTCCTTTTTTATGCTTGCTATCTCTTTGTTTAAGTTCTCAGTAAATTCCTTGAGCATACTTATAACCATTGTTTTGAACTCTGTCTCTGGTAGGTTGCTTGCCTCCATTTTGTTTAGTTCTTTTTCTGGAGTTTCTCCTCTTCTTTCATTTGGGATATGTTTCTTCATTTCCTCCTTTGGCTCCCTCTCTGTGTTAGTTTCTATGTATTAAGTAGATTGCTATGTCTCCCAGTCTTGCTGGGTGATCTTATTTAGTAGGTGGCCTGTAGGACCCAGTGGCACAGGACCTGGTCACCTGTGCTTACTGCTCCAGGAATGTCCCTTGTGTGGGTTGTGTGTGCTCTTCTGTTGTAGTTGAGACTTGATTGCTATTGGCACATCAGTGGGTGGAATTGACCCTCAGGCTGATTGGTTGTGGGGCTTGGCCATGTCCACAGCTTACAGGCTGCTGTGTAGGGAGCTTACCCCACTGAGTGGGATTTGCCCCAGTGTGCTCTGGTGCCTGTTGAGATGCCCTTGGTGTGTGCCACCTGTGAGGTTAATTGGGTAATTCAAATATGTTGTTTCTGGGGCTCTTGGGAGGAGCTCCAGTGCAGGCCTAGGTCACCCACTGCCTGTGACCAGCTGGAAGCTATAAATCTACTACAGATTTAGCTGCCTGTGCTAAACCTGGAGACACACAGGAGAGGCCACACTGAACCAAGGTACCAGGCCTGGGGTAGCCACGCAAAAAGCCAGATACTCTGAGGCCTGATGCCACCTGCCATCTCCCTTAAGGTTCAGCCGCTGATAAAGCCTTGTGTGTTATGGAATTGACTAAGACAGGGTTTCAGGGAGTCACTAGCGTGGGAAGAGCTGTGGTCACCAGGTTAATGTAGACTCTAGTTTGGTGCCAGTGCTGAGCCTAGAGCTACTTAGCAAGTTTCAGAGCACCCTGAGGCCAGTGATGACGACCTGGTGCTCAGGAATTCAATAGTTTTCCAATCGGGGCTGGGATGGCTCCTCGTGGAGAAAGTGCCTCTGGCATTGGGGGGTGGGGTCGGGCAGGGTCCCAGTGAGTCAACAGGGCAGAGCTGTGGAGCTCACCAGGCCAGTCAGATTCAGATTTGGCCATGGGGGTGGGCTCAACACAGGAAATATGGTGCCTGCCTGCCTGCTGCACGACTGTACAGGAGGAGGACCCGACACAATGCAGACTCTCTCCAACTTTTGCCCTGAAGCCACATAGTTCAGTCTCTCCTCAAATGTCTCTGATGCCACCCCCAGTCACTGTCCCTCTGCAGGAGCTCAGAGTTAGTTCCTGCGAGTGACTGAGTCTGTGTGCGGTCCCTTTAAGAGGACATTTAGGTTTCCTGTCGCCTTCCATTCCACCTAGGTGGTCAGAATCTCCACTGTTTTCCACAGCCAGGTGTTGTGGGGGCTCCTCTTCCTGGCACCAGTACACTGGCCTGGGGAGTCTGGTGGGTGCTGGGGTCCATCACTCCTCTGAGAGGAACCTCCACAGCCGAGATATCCCACTTGATTCTCATTCCCCACACACACGTGTGGGGCCTGCTCTGAATCTCTGCCCCTCTTCCCAGTCTCAACGTGGCGTCTTCTTTATGTCCTTAGCTATAAAACTTTTATTCAGCTGGACTTCAGATGGCTCTCCATGTTGATTGTTCTATAATTTAGTTGTAATTTAGTTGTAATTTTGTGTAATTAAGTATAATTTAGTTGTAATTTTGATGTGTTCACAGGATGAGGCAAGCACGATAATTATCTACACTGCCAGGTTGGATCCCCTTTTTCTTGAATATTTGAATCAACCAATGTATTAATCATGTAATGTTTGAATGTGATAGCTCAACCATTGCTTCTACCTTCTCCTTTATATTCACAGTACATGTGGTCAAAAATTTTGCAGACAGAGGTCGGAGTTTAAATTACTGACTTTAAATTCCATTACTGAGTTTAATTTCCAACTGGCAGTTGGAAATCGAGCCATGAAGCTTAGGAGAGAGCTATGAGATGAAGATAGGCTGGGAATCAACAGCATATATATGGCTTTCAGAAAAGGTATAGATTTAAAGGAATGTATAACAGACAAAAAAGGTTACTGAAGGTTTCACTCTCAGAGTGCAAAGTAATAGTCAGTCTTAAGTATTGTTGGGACTTCCACTAATTGGGACAGTCATTAAGATGCTGACTGACAAATAATTATTCTATCTATGAATAAGGAAATCACTGTGACCTTGTTGACAGGAAAAAAAAAGGACTTTTGGGGTAGAAACAAGAGTGTAGTGCTTGAGCCTTGGCTGGGCAATGTGACAGTGTACACAGACCTCTCCTTGTGGCATCTCACCATGACGATGAGGAGAAAGGAGAAAGATAAAAACAGACAGTCTCAGCCTGTTCAGGTGGTTATAACAAAGTACCCCACACCAGTGGCTTATGAACAACAGAAATCTGTTCCTCACAGTTCTGGAGGCTGGCAATTCAAGGTCAAGGTGCCGGAATGCTCATGTTCTGGTGCGATCCTCCTCCTGTGCCCAGTGAGATTTAAGACAATGGATATTTTCAAGGCACCCACATAGAAGGATTTGGCAGTCAGTTCTTGGTAACCAGACATAGGCTCACTTATTTGAAAGTAGCTTTTTCACTGATTTATTGAGAGTTAAGTTTCGTTGGGAAGGGAAAGAATGTGTTAAGTAGATTAGATATATTTGTGAGTGTCTAATGTAATGGATAATGGAATGTATTCTTGAAAGAGAAACCAGGGAAGTAATAGGTAAATCTTCACTGTAGATTCCTCAGGGAGAAGCTATGAAAATCTTAGAATTATACAAATTTGGGTAGAATTTGGGGATTTTTTTTTTTTAGTTTTTGTTTTTTTTTTCCAAGAGGGGGACAATTATAAAGAACATAAGAATGCAGATGCTTTCTCTTTGGAAATACTCTTCATCCCAGACAAGTGGAAGCAGTGCCCTGAGCCTCCTTCCATAGAACCCACCATGTATGAGAGCCCCCAGCACTTGCCCCAGCACACAACACTTTACAGAACCCATACACCACTCTGTCATTCAGTACCCGTTTCTTGGTTCTATCCTGGTGCATCCAAGAACCTGAAACACCCAGTTTCATGACCTAACACTCTTCAGACATCAAAGAAGTCCTTCTCCCCATCATTTTCCCTCTGTATTTGAAATGAAAGATGGACGTGTCCAAATGCTGTGCAGGCTTGTGGATTTGCTGGAACATGTCAGAAATGGACACTGGGCTGTGCAGGGACCTGAGCAGCGAGAATGCTTCAGTCCAAGAAAATGCAGAGTAATTAAGGTAAATTGTTCCTTTGGGACAGCATGAATGCCACGCAAAATCACGTAACAAAGAAGCCTCCCTGACCATCTAGATGAGCATTTGTTATCTTGCTGCATTTTCTATCCAGTATGTGGTTGCAGGCACAACCATGAATTACTGTGTGTTCTCACTAGCTGCACGTAGAGTATGTGAAATAGTTTGTAATACTAGGTAGCTCGTATCTGTCTTTGTATGAATATAGGTCCAGAAAGAATGTGAATGAAGTGCAATACCAATTCTTAATGTTGGCAACTGGAAAACAATTGGATGCCAGAATTAAGGATAATACACATACGTACACACACACACACACACACACACACACACACGCGCGATGGAATGCCTACATACGCATGTATGTGTTCCAGCCTCTATCTTGGCTAACTCACTATTTTAAATAGCTGGAAGGTCTACTTTTAAACATACCTTACCTACAGGTGAGTACAAAACACCTTAAGCATGGTCTACTGTTTTCTTCAGAAACTGGTTGCAGCCTTCTTTTCTAACCCAAGCTCCTTGTGTTGATTTTACGTAGCATTCTACTATGATAGATATAGATATATAGACACATAGATACATAGATAGATGATAGATGATGGATGGATAGATGATATATAGATAGGTAGATAGGTAGATAGATATATGATAGATGGTGGATGGATGGATGGATGGATGGATGGATGGATGGATGCATGGATAGACAGACAGACAGATGCTGTTTTATGCTTCATGCCTTTGCTCGTGCTTTCTCTGCTCCTCATCCCACCCAACTCCTGCTAATCAATTTCTCCTTCTTTGAGGCAAACATATTTGTTTATACATAATCTCATAAAGCCCGTACCCCACTGCCTGTTATGGTCTGAATGTATCCCGCATAATCCACATGTTGAAACCTAACCCCCTATGTGAAGGTGTTAGGAGGTGAGGTGTTAGGACGTGCTTAGATCGTGAAGGTGGAGTCCTCATGATGGGTTAGTGCCCTTGTAAAACAGACCCCACAGAGCTCTCTCTCCTTTTCACCACATGAAGACACCAAGAAGATGCCATCTATGAACCAGGAAGTGGGTCCTCACCATAACACCACTGTGCTGGCCTTGACCTTGAATTTCCCAGCCTTGAAACTGTGAAATAAATTTCTGTTCTTTAAGTCCCCTGGTCTATAGAATCTTGTTAATGGCAGCCCAAATAGATTGACACTGACTTATGTTTTCTTCTTTTTTAAGAAAAAACAAGGCAGATTTCTGACAATTATAGGAAAGATTTTCTGAAATGTAGGGCCGACAGACAAGTGAGCATTCTATTTAAGTCATAGCATCTCTGAGACTAGATTGAAGCAAATCTTAAGTCAACAAAGATGCAGAAGATTCATCAAATATTTGTCAAATACCTGGGTATACAGCAGTGAGAAAAAGAGATGAAACTCTGACTCTCAGGGACCTTCCATTCTAGTGGTAAAAAGCGTTTCCTCAGGCTGTTCCCAGACAGGCTTCGGCATCTACAGGCAACCTCTGTTAGATTTTTTTCCAGAGGTTACTTCTGCCTGTTGTAGACATCTATAATGGAATCATGTAACATATTCTGCTGTGTCTGGATTCCTTTTCCTAACACGACGTTTGTGAAAACTAAGCATGTTGTATTTTTAGTTTATTTCTTTTTTATTTACTGAATAGTGATTTATTGCATGAATATGTCGTATTTTGTTTAGCTTTTCTCCAGTTGATAGACATTTGTTGTTTCTAGTTTTTGAATGCTATGTATAATGTCACTCTGAATGTCCTTGTGAAAGTCATTTTTTGTAGATATGTCTTTATTTCTCTCAGGTAAATATATATGAGTGGAATTTAATCGTGCTTTCCCCCAACAGACTTTGCCATGTAGTTTCCATTTCTTTAGTTTGCATATGTGTTTGGGGATATGTTTTCCTTCGTGTGGCTTAACTCCTAATAATATACTCCAGCCAGTATTATTATCATTTTGGACAGCATCTTTTGACTCCTTGCCTAAGTAAATTGATATATTTCGTTCCTCCTGTTTCTGACTTTTCACTTCCATTTTTAGTATTCTTATTTATTAATTATAGCATTGTTTCCATTCCATTATGACAAAGCTTATGGACTTCCCCTCCTGTTATAAACCATAATTACCACAATTGTTTAGCTTTAGTCTATATTTAGGTTTCCAGTGTTGAACATCAGTTTCCTAACTCATTTCATTGGTTGGGTTTCACGTTTTTGATGTAATAATGCACACTACATTTTCAAAAATATTTCTAAGGTTCTTTACATATATTAACTTTTCATCTCAAAACCTCGGTGAGTTACTTAGATGCTTACTATTATTCTCACCTTTCAGATGAGGAAGTTTGGTCAGCAGAATGTTCCAGCAAGCTGAAACGTCAGCAGAGCTTCTGTGGAGATCCGTACTCTTAACCACAGTGATTTCTGAAGCTGTGCAGTCTTTGCAAGAGTCCTCGTGGATTTGGACTCCCTGACTTCCAGCAGGGAGCACCGCTTATCTGCCATCAAATCAGGTATGTGACCGCCTCCGTGCGCGCTCATCTGTGCACATGAAGATGCCACGAACCACATTTCCTAGATTCTGTTCCTCTGCGTGGTTCTGGTTGGAGTGTGCGCGAGAGGCGCTCGTGGGAGACTCGGCCGCGGACCGGGCCGAGAGGCGGTTGTTCTCCAGGGCGGTTGCGGCCGGATTCTTTCACAGACCAGAGGGTCACAGGGGCTTTCTGGTAAGGTGACAGAACCCTGCCTGGCTGTTGTGGTTGCTGTCGTTGTAGGGGCTTTGCAGAGAGTGCTCGTGTCACAGCTGTCCCCAGGCCAGCTCTCGGGACCCCTGCGTCAGCCTCAGCCAGAGGTCAGTGGGGAGAGCTGCCTTGGCCACCACGGCCGCAGCTCCTCGAGGGGCCGTGGAAACCTCTGACTCGGTACGATGAAGCTCCCAGCTTTACTTCTGTGGTCGTTGTCGGACACTGGCTGATCCTGGAAGGGTTTCGGGGCAGCAGAAGCCCGAGAGGAGGTAGATGCCATAGCAAGTCGTCGCAAACCTGGAGGCTAGAGCATGCCACGCGGTGCCCCGAGGGCCGAGCGGCCGCAGCGCCCGCGGTCTCGGAGTCCGGCTGCTGCTGCCCGCGCCTGTGCGGAGCGGGCTGGGACCAGGAGACCCGCTGGCCGACTGGGGCCCTCGGGGGCGGCGCTCACGTCCCCTTTCCTCGCTGGCGGGCGGCCGCGGGGGCTGCTTTCAGGTTCCCCAGGCCACTTCTTGACCCGTGACCTGGTCTTCCACCTTCAAAGCAGCAACCTGGGGTCAAATCTTTACCCTTGGATTTGACCCCAGGTTGCTACTTGGGGTCGCTATGTGTTTATTCCGTCTCCCCTCATTTTTATTGTCTCTTCGCTCTGACCCACTCTTCTGCCTGAATGGCTGATTTGAATGTATGGGGCCTATCTAGATAATCCTTGAGTCTCCCCAGCTCCTGGTCCTTAACCTTAATCACATCAACACAATTTCCATTGGAAATTAGGGTATGGACGTCTTTGGGGGACATTTCTTCTGCATACCACAGGTGGGGGCTGGGAGTGGATTTCTGATCTAAGCATATTTGATGGGATACTGATTTCATTGTCAATGGAAAATGAAATGGGACCCTGCTGATTTATGGCCTGCAGTGTGATACCAGGTATTTAAATTGTCACTTGGATTCATGTGTTCAAAGAATTACCTTTGGGAGACTAAATGGTTATTGTGATAGGTTTTTTTTTATTGCCAATATGGAGAATAATACAAGAAAGTCAGTGGATAAGCCCTGTGGGGTATACTGGGTACTTCTTATTACACGAACAATTGCAAAAAGAAAATAAAAAGCACTTTTTGCCCAACTCTAGTCATAGATAAAGAACCAGACATTTCTACGATTGTGTTAAAATAATATTTTTTATAAACATGTTATAAAGATTTCTGAATATAAAGTTCCAAGCTAGACCCCTCAGGTGAACACAAGGCAAGGTGGATTTTCAACATCACTTGGTCTCTTACACTAACATATGACATGGTTAAAAAGTGGGATCCTAAATATTAGAATGGCAAGATAAGGTCAATTTCAATTTATACATTGAGCACAGTTTCATACGTTGAGTGCTATCAAACATCTTTTGCTGTAGGAGCAGCTCTTCCCATTCTGAGAGGATCAGACTTTTGCTGGCCTCACAACCCCATACCAATCTGAATGGAACTAATTACTTTGAGAGGGCCATCTTTCTTCCTATAACCAACCTCCACCATCTCTACATCTGTTTCCAGACTCTGAACTAGACTCACATTCTGCCAGATTCCAGGGAAATAAGTAAAATTGCTTACCAGGAGGTGTAACTAGCATCAAAAACTAATTGCAATGATTTTGCATTTTGCATTGATAGGAGCTCTGTGTGGGAACAGTGACATGGGATGAATAAGGGAGGAAAAGTGATCTTGGATCGAAGTAAATGTATTTATATGCATAGGCTGGCAAGATATTCTAAATTTGATGTGGTAGCTCGTGCTGCTCATTGAGGCTCCAAAATTTACTTGGTAAGTGAATAAAATTGTACTCAATGTGGCCTTTATTAAATTAAGTTAAATTAAATCAAATCTCCCTTGGTATGCTGCAGAGAAAGGGGTGAAAGGAATACTGGGGTAGACTTGCTGTGTGTCGCCTGCCCCATACTGCAGTGCTGTCCCCTGGCTTTGCCTGGAGGACACTGAGTCCCTGAGGGAGGGTCAGCTTCTCCAAATGCTGCCATGGCTGTTCCTTACTGTCCCGTGGACACACTGGGGACCCGTTCTTAACATGACTGTCTTGGTGTAATGGAAGGGAGCCTGACGATGGGACAGAATGCTAGGAGGAACAGAGGACTCACTTCTCAGCCTGCTGTGGACTCTGCATCTGTTGTAAACACAGGAGCTTGGAGGCCTCGGCAGGTCCCAGTTGGAGGAACCACGGGTTTCAGAGCAACTCTGAGCTCTTTTGTGCAAATGTCTGTTCTCTTTGGGGAACAGATTCTCTCAGTCCTCCATGGGCCCCGGTACACACCTCGGGACAAGTTACCATGCCCAACAACCAGACTTGGCCATGAGAAATGAGAAGCTGTGTGAGCTCCCACGATGTGGATTTGGGGTGCATAATCGTACTCAGTCATCAGGTACAAGTGTTATACACACAGTCAGGCTCAAGCTGTTCCTGACGACATGAGAGGCCGTGACAGGTGGATATGATCAGTCTTACAGAGTGGCTGGTGGACCTGTCCTGGTCCTGCTGATGCTCCAGGAAGCATGTGTCACTGGTGCTGACCTGTGTAGAGGGAGGGCTCCCGGCTGCAAGGGGACACCTGGCCGCAGCAGCCTGCTCAACGTAACTGGTGTTTCTTTGGGGCCAGTCTTTCCCCACAGCGCTACGGTCTGCGTCGCGACACAACTCTTCACCACGAGCCTCAGAGCCACTCAGGAGATCTCATTCGGAGGCTGGTAGCGCCCACCTCTGCTGTGGGCAACCTGGCCCTCGGCATTTACTCCGGCTTCTGGGAAGACATGGCAGACTCCTAGTGAAGGAGAAAACCAGAATGCAGACTGGGCTTACTTACAATTCCACATGCCCTGTTAGCACCAAACAAAGAAGGGTGCTGCTGAAATGTGGGGTGAAGGAATCCTTCTCGGGGAGGTCCCGCAGCCACGTGCTGTGTGGTTGGCTGCTTCATGGCAGGAAACCGCCCCACGGCCGAACACTCAGAAACCTAAAGGTACAGAGATGAGAACGTTTTGACCAGATGATTCAGGGGGAGTTATACAAATGAACAGGAAAGTGTAGAGATATTTGTTTTCTCCCATTTCCAAGGCTGACTTGGGGATTGTCACCGCCGAGTGCCCAGCCTGTCACAATAGACCCAATACATGGCCTCTTTTCAGTAATATTTCTTTATTTTGTATGGTACTGTCCTCTACCAAGTTCCATTTTCCAGGCTTCAATTAACCATATGTTGGATTCCCTTATTTCTCCTCCTTATTTCTTCTTCTCTTGCAATCCCTTTCCTCTTGCTTCTTCTTTCATGTCCCCTTCCATTCATATTTCTTAAGCGTACATTCTGTGTCACCAGATCACAATTTTCTAAGCCGGGTATTTCTAAGCCCTGAGGACCATGCCACCTTCTGGTGGAGAACTCTCCTTTCTGAATTGTGAATTTCACAGACTTTCTTCTTTTCACATTTTACTGGGAAGTCAGCTGTTGTTCACGGTGGGTGGCTTTTACTTCCTCCTAGTTATCGTAAAGAGGTAGTTTTAGTTTCTATCTCCATTTTCACGGTTTTTAACTCATCCTTATGAAGGCAAATGCACTAGAAATTAACATTTTTAATTTGGAGCCTTTCCAAATCTGTTTCCATTTAGTACATAAAATTTTTCCACAGTAAGGGATGATATTTATGGATCAGCCATGTGAAAAGTATCCAGGTTGAATGTAGTGTGTGTGTGTGTGTGTGTGTGTGTGTGTGTGTGCGTGTGTGTATTTTATATATATGTGTGTGTGTGTATATACATATATATGAATTTCATGGTAGAAAGATGTGCAAATTATATCTTACTAACAGCTTAGTTGAGAAAAGACTTGAAGATTTTAGCTAACTCGCACTAAAATGTGTTGTCTTGCTTCCAAAAGACCTAAGGCGATCTCAGCATGCACAGATGGAGCGATAGGCACCTAAAAGATGAAAACAAAAATATGAGAATTATCCTGAGACTTATAGTAATTCTGTGTAGATTTCTGGCTTTATTTCAGAAGTCTTCACCAGAACAGAAAATAGATGAAGAAGAAAGGAATGAAGAAATAGCAAAGTTTGGCCTGGAAGCAGAATGTTAAGATGTGGACATGATTTTCATCTTTACATATCTGCACGAAAGAGAAGGTGGATGGTATTCTTAGGTTTCTTTCTAAGTGAATAAACAGTCTAATAAGCAAAGGGCTGCAAGGTACTGAAAAGCAGATTTTATATCCACATAAGTAAACACTTAAGCAGCGGAGCTGTTGAGAACTTCGTAGTGAAAATAAATATAAAGGCTTACAGAGTTGAGAATGGCATGAAAGGATCATTTTAATAAGAAACATTATGTACGAGGGTTGTAGGGAGTTCATCGAAAGGTCTGAGATAGGTAACATTACTGTTCCCATTTGCAATGTCTGAAACCAAAGGGGTGGAAGATTTCAGTGACTTACTCGCTGGCACAAAGCTGATGTGAATAAGGACCCAAATCCACGTAGTCTATCTCCTAATCCATAACTCCCAAGAAGTCTTGTAATGAAAATATCTTATTCTAGTTCCTTATGTGAATGTAGAAAATCACCATGTTGCTCTTGACAAAGAAAAAGGGGGAGGAGAAGCTATAGCAGCACAGACAGTGACACAGTGATGACTCCAACCGGTGCTCTTTCACGGGACACTTCTGAGCTGGCCTCTTACTAAGTTCTTTGCTTTCGGTTCTTGTAGTGTGTGTGTGTGTGTGTGTGTGTGTGTGTGTGTGTGTGTGTGTGTGAATCCTCTGATCATGTCAGTTCAGTGCCTGGTATATAGTAAGTGCACAACAGGCCTCCAGATCATGACCTTTCTGAGGCATTATCACAGAAGGACATTTTATCTGGGGCTGCTTCCTTGATTTTATATAAAAGTGGCAAATTAAAAAAAACAATAGTAAATACAAAATAGTGTACATTCAAACTGTGTGAGGCTGTCAGCGACATCAAGGATTTCCACACCAACTCTGCAGAATCTCTAGTTCTACAAGGAACTTCTCAGTGTCCTCAACAGGCATGGGGATCTGCAAGGGGGTGAGTGTGTCGAGCTGGCTTAGCATCACACAGGCGTTGGGCGACACCCTGGACACGGTTTCAACTCAAGCGGCCCTGACATAGTCATCACTTTCCCTATTTGTCAAAAATATAAAATGGAGTTAGAAACAAGAGTTCAATCAAAGAAAACAGAAACAAGCCTTTAAAACTAGTCAGCTATCTCATCAAGTTAACTGATTCTGTTTTCTGTGGTCTATGAGTTGAATCATGAATTCATCCAACTCCGTGCCAGCCCCTTCCCCACGGCAGGACCCCCGTCTGACCCACGGTGCTGGCCACTGAGATTCCCTTCATCAGGACACCAGCGTACACACAAAACACAGAGGTAGCAATAACACTATACTAATTCTAAACTCTAAGAAACTATGGGAGACCAATTCTATGCTATAAGCCAAATGACCGATTTACTGCTGTCTTTTCCTTCCTTTTCCCCATCCATCAATAAATACTTAAATAAAAATTTGGTTACCTAATTAGAAAGTTTCTAATGAATTACTCAAATTCACACCCGCTCTGGGTGTGGATTTAATGATAAATGGTACAGGAGAGAGTGGTATTAGGAAAAGAACAATCATTGTTCCCTGTAAGTCAATTCCTCAGAAATGAATCATCTTCTAGATAGTTAGAAGAAAGAATACTTTCTCAAGCTGTGTATATAATTTATGAAAGAAGATAAAGTGCAGCTCCTGAATTAATTTTATATCTAAGTAATAAATATTTATTTTTAAAATACTAACTTAAAAGTAAAACAGTTCACATATTAAATTTGCAATTAATTACACAAAGAAGAAATGGCTTCGTCAGTTATAGCATACATTTTATCTTCCTTTTTTTCTTTTGATTGTAGGTGGGAAGGGAATTGAAAGGAAAAAAAGCAGGTATAATTATAAAGACAAAAACATTAAGATAAAAGAAGGTCATTTTTAAAATAGCAACATATATAAATTGCTAATGTCACATTCTAATTTCACATTACAATCTTATGAATAATAATTAATCAGTAGAAATACTTCATTTCAAGAAAAGTTAGAAAGTATTAATAATGTTAAAACTGATTTTTATCCCTTAAGTCTATGTAAAGGAAACTGAGTTTAAATCTTTTGTAGATTCACTATTCTCATTATCAAAAAATATGTATCATGTAACATTATTCTAAGTCTTTATTATTTTGATCACAGTATATGGAGAAAATCAAGAATTGGAAGCTATGTACTGATACATTCAACTTACACTGGAAACAGATTTCAAATTTGCTGTGTATGTTTAAATAAGTAACGAGAGGCCGCCCATGTGATGACTTGCTTTGTGCTTCTGCTCTTCTCCTTAGCTCCGCCTACAGCAATTCATGCATCCCATGTATTTTAGAGTCAGAGATTGTACTTCTTGCCACTGAACTCTTCACTTGAAAATGCTTAAGGTAGAAAATTTTATATTATGAGTATTTTACCACAATAAAGACTTAGCAAAAAATAAATAGGAAAAAAAAAGAATTCCAGTACCGTGAGAACAGATCGTTAAGACAAGCCCAGGGCCCTTCTGAGTGCTGGACCCTACAGAACCACTCGTCCAGGGTCCAGGCAGCCAGCCCTGTGGACTCCCGAGTGCCAGCCTCAGTGCTAAGTTCTGCAGATGCGAATGTGAATACCAGAGTCTAGGTGCAGAATCCACGCTGCACAGAGGCCCCAGGCCACAGGGTAGCCTCTCAGACATTCAGGCAGGAGCCGATTTTAGCTAGTCCAGCCTGAGCACGTCCCGACAGAGGGTTCTCCGAGCTGAGAGATGAAGGATGGAGGGGAGGTGTTACCTGGAGAGAGGGGCAGTGTATTGAGGCAGAAAAGGAGCATGACGGCAGCATCAAATAATCTGATGTCAACAGTTGGGTATCTTCATGTGAAAAGGTCATAGTGACAGGTAGTGTTGTCAGCGGGAGATAAGAGTAAGAAAGATGTCGTGCGAAGGACAAATACATTTTGACACTCATGAGAGACAAGGAGCTATTCAGTATTTCAAACCTGAAAATTAATTTAAGTGAAATAATCGAATTGATATTGTAGTTGAATTATTTTAAAATATATAGTTTCTAGAGAAAATATGTATTTATATATTTCCTAGAAAAAAAATGGTTGGCATTTCATAACCACAATGCCAATTGTCATTTTGGTGACATATCAATCAGAAATAGCTTAATCATTTTCATATCCACAATCAATACAATCTGATTAAAACAGATATATAGCTTACCCAAACCAGAATAATATAGGATTGTAATGTAAATTTAATGAGCGTACAGCCTTTTTTGTTTGTTGTTTGTATTACTACTGTACAGCCCCAGAAATTAATACAGCATTCTATATATAAAATGTGCTCACTAAATATTTTTAAATGAATATATGAACATACAAATTAATGAAGTAAAGTATAAGATATTAAGACAAACATTCATTTATAAATTGATTAAACAGACAATAGAGGAAAAGGACAAATAGAGTATCATAAGGTAGCTAAACAATTATTTCTGTTTTAGAAACAAAATTCACTAGTTAAATAAACTGCTCCTGAAATGTAACCATGACTCTTGCTACACAATTGAAGTTTGCTATACAACTGAGAATATAAGAATATATTCTTAAGATATGGATTTAACAATTTTTAAATATGAGCTTCATTTCTAATTGATTTAGAAATATTTTTAATAAAACAGCTAACTTTTTTTCTCAAAAAGAGAATTTTATGTTTGCATCTTAATAATATAAAAATATCTATTTTAAAATGTTATTTTTGAAAATTTCTTCAGTTCTTTACTAGGTTATTTATTTTACTAATTGGGTTAAATATCTATTTTCATATTCTTCCCATTGCTGTGTTTTATGTTTTATAATCATATTTTACCTGCAATATTTATGTCCTTGGCTAACTTGTATCTAAGAGGCTTCTCACTTTACTGCATTTATTCGTGTTTCCTGATTTTTGTTTTGCTTTTTGCTCATATTTTTCTTACTCCTTAGTCTTAAATTTTATTTGCTATTCTACACATGAATAACTTCTGCTTTCTGGGTTTTGCTTATCTAGCATTATTTTTAGCCAAATGTCATTTAAAAAGCAATTAAACATTTAAATAGAATTGCATGAAAAATGTAGTTTTATAGTATTTTCATTTTCATTTATAGCAATGAACTGATTTTCTCTATAAAAAACATGCCATTTCTTCTTCCTTTTTAAAGAAAAATAGAAATAGAACAGCTAATTAGTGCAAATGAAACACAATCATCAATATCCAGAAAACACAATCACTATCTTAGTGAGAAATGTGACTAAAAGTGATTTTTGCTTCAGCAAGTCTCAAAGAAAAATATCTACTTTGAAAATACTTGCGGCCTTTACTGTCAATAAAAGAAATAATTAACGAGCTTGACATTAATACTAATTGTTTGAAATTATTTATTAATATATGCATTTGTGTGTATGTGTGTGTACGTGTGTATAATTGTGTGTATGCCATAAGTGTTTAACTATGTATGTGTGTTTACATATATACTTACATATGTGTGTGTGCATCATGTGTGTGTTTGAAAGTATATATGTATATATATATATGCCTGTATATAATTTTCAAGTAAAACCAATGTAGGCCTGCTATAATTATAAAGGGTCATGAAAATTTCCATTTACTTACTGTGTTTCCCTGAAAATAACCTAGCCGGGCAATCAGCTCTAATGCGTCTTTTGGAGCAAAAATTAATATAAGACCCAGTATTATATTTATTATATTATATTATATTATATTATATTATATTATATTATATTATAACCAGGTCTTAGTTTTTGCTCCAAAAGAATCATTAGAGCTGATTGTCCGGTTAGGTCTTATTTTGGGGGAAACACGGTAGTTTTTATTAAAACATTAAAATTGTTACCATTGGGACAAGTAAATAACGGGTGATTTTGCATGACAAGAAATATGTAATAACAATTTCATTAGTTTTTGGTCAGTACACTTGTTTTATCTGTATCAGCAAATTAATATTTATAATAAGAAAGAAAATTAAAAATTCATTTCTTGTGGAATAAAACCTATCAGTTAGGGTTTCCAGGTGGGAATTCCCGCCCATTCTCAGGAAATTTTTTCACTTTCCCGTTCCTGAATCCTGAGAAAAGTTGGTCGGGAAATCGGGAAAATCGGCTCCTTGAACCCAGGTGGTTGGTAGTATCAGCCGTCACTTTGTGGAAACAATTCATCGTGGAGAACAGAAAACAGTTTATATCTCGGGATTCAGGAACAGTAAATCGAAGAAAATTCCTGAGAACGGGCGGGAATTCCCGCCTGGAAACCCTGCTATTGGTATAAAGCCCTGCTATTATTAGAAGATCTCCAATATAATTTCCCACCCATAGCAGGCATCCCCGCTTTTGCCTAAGGGATTCCTATCTGGATTCATAGCTGCATTCCAGGTAAAGGATCCAGCAAGTGCAACGTGTATAAATATTATTCCTGGGATTACAGTGATGATAAATGCACATGAAATTACAGTTTTTATGTGTTGTGGATAATCCTGCTTTTATAAATATTATATGGTTGCTATATTGGCAGAATTAATATAAGCAGTGAATTACATCAGGTGGTGAATAGATTTATTGCTTTTATTTGGATTTCCACCAGTATTTTAGTTGCTGACACAAATGGATAGCTCCTAGCCTTTAAAAGTTAGGGAAAAAAAAATACTATTGTATGTGATGGTGTGAATTAGTAGTTTTTGCATACCTTTTTGGTAAATCACAATTTTTACTTTCTGTTATTAGATTTACAATCTAATGTTTTTATTAAACTATATTTGCAGTACAAAGTTCCCAAAATGATTTTGGGTTTGTTGGTTGGACAGGACTAGGAAGGGCAGAAAACAGATTGTAATGAAGGTTTTTTCTCACGTAAATGATGATTTAATATGATTGTTGTGATGTGTGTGCTTTCCTCGCTGTGCTGTGATTAGTATGTAGAGGGATTATAGGGCAGTGAGAACCTTGTCAGTGCCGTCAGAGAGAGAATTCTTTGTAGGGCACAAGCTAAACTATACTTCAGCTATGAACTGGTTCATAATTTAACTTTTTTATGGGTCTTGGAATGGATGACTTTGAGTTCATCCTACTGGAATTTGTTGATCTTCTTGAATATTAATATTTATGTCTTTCATCAAATTTGGGGGCTTTCCAGCCTTGATTTTCAAAAACTCTGCTAATCCCTGTAGCCCGGACAGGGTAATAGCCCTCCTCCCTTGGGGATGGTGACATGAGGGGCAGTCATTCCTCCACCCCTGCTGGCTGTTTTCCTAATATTTCAAGAGTGAGAAGTGCAGCGTCCTCTCAGCCAGTCCTGTTTGCTTAATCAGTGTGAGGATATGTCCCTATGTGGTTGCATATCTGGAATTATATTTGGATTATTATGGATTATATATCCATGATTTAGTTTTCATAAAAAACATTAAAATTGTTACCATAGTGACAAACAAATAACGTGGGTGATTTTGCATGACAAGAAATATATGAATAACACTTTCATTAATTTTTGGTCAGTATACTTGTTTTATCTGTACCAGCAAACTAATATTTATAACAAAAAGATGACTAAAAATTCATTGCTCGTGGAGTAAAAACCTATCAGTGTAAAGCCCTTTTGTCATTAGAAGATTTCCAATATAATTTCCCACCCAAAGCAGGCATCCCCACTTTCGCCTAAGGGCAGAATTTATAAAAATTAACACACATTTATACAACTATTCAATTAACAATCACATTTATAAATGATCATTTGATTTGTTCTAAACTACCCAGATTGGTAGAGAATATGGAAGTTCAAGTTTCTTAAGAATAAGAATAATAGATTGTTCTTATTGCATTCCCCAATTTTTTTAGTACCTGGAAGAAAATTCAATTCATGTATAGTAATTCAGTTCACATCAACAGCTTTGCCTTCTGGGACTTTAAAAATTTCCTTTGGGGAAAACAGAACTAGTATACAGAAAATGATAATTATTTTTTAAATATGTAGTTTATAATGACTAATGAGTATTTAGAGTAGAAATAGCTCTACGAAAAGTGAAATAATTATCAAAGACTTTCTGGGAAGCATACAACTGACTGCGTGGTTTGAGGAATGTATAATTTCAAAAGATCATGGCATTCTACCTAAGGGAGAAATATGAACAGAAAAAAGGAAACAGGAATTCACATGCATTACCAGAACAAGAAAAGAATTAACCCTAATAAAAAGGAGATGTCTTTTGGAAAGAAATTAGATACTAAAATGGAAAAGAATGGGGAGATTAAAATCCAGGAGTGGAATGCATACCTCCAATTATAATTAAACAGTAAGTCATTAGATCATATTTGGCAGGGTAGGGAAAGAATGAAAACTGTTTAAAGAAAATTAATTTACAGTGGTATCAGGACTGAGCAAACATGGTAGAGTTGCGGAAGTGTGGCAATTACCCTAATTTTATTTATTTTTTTATTTTTTTATTTATTTTTTTTCGTAACAGCTTGATTTTAATTACCATCGGGGTACACTGTTCAAAAATTCAATGTTTACACAGTTGACCATTTCTCAGCCACCAGACTTTGGGGACTGCAGAGAGTTCTGAGGTCTGTGTTCTTGCTCTGAAGTTACTGGATGCCCTGAAGGTCCCTTGAAGTCACGGACTTCTTCATCTTCTTTTTGTTCTGCACTGGCTTGTTTCGATTCAGGGTCTCGTTCAGCCTGTGATACTGACTGAAGAGTGTTGTTCCTCTAGATTTCTTAGGCTTTCTTATAGGTTTGGTAGTTTTTTTGGAGCCTTTTTTAGTAGAACTCATTTGAAGCGATCCTTTTATGTTTGGAGTTGTCATCTGTACCTTGCGACCACTTCTGGTCCTGGCTGGATTGGGAACCTTCATGTTCTTTCTTTTGGTACTTGAGGTTGATTGTTCCATGTCTCTCTTAGGCTGTGGTTGTTTCTTGGTCATTTTAGCCATTCTAAGCTTTTCAACGGACTGCCTACCCTAATTTTAGATGACTAGAGTTTTGAGACTAGGAAATGAGAGGCTGAATTAATACATTTATATGTAGTCAATAATATTGCAAAAACTATGTATGGTGTCAGATGACTTATCAGAGGGATGACTTCATAAATTATATAAATGGTTAACCACTACATTGTACACCTGAAATTAATATAATATTGAATGTCATCTATAATTTTTAAAAAATAGTCACAGGGATATATAGTACAGCATAGGGAATATAGTTGATAATACTCTAATAACTATGTACAGTGTCAGATGGGTACTAGACTTATTGGGGTTGTCACTTTGTGAATTATATAAATGTCTAATCACTATATTATATACACCTGAAACTAATAAAAAATAAAGAAAAAGAAAAAAAAAACTTTAAATGGAAAATAGATGTGACTATGTCCAAATTAGATACCTGAAATCAAATATGACTGAAATTATGAGGCTGGATCAGCTGAGAGGACATGGTGACATTCAATTTGAGTAGTTTATCAAAAGAAACTGTGGGCCCTTCAAGAAGAAGTAATCTAGAGGAAGATGGAGAGAGGTTTTGGAGAATGTCCATAATTAGGAAGTTGGAGGTAAAAGAGAAACCATTAAAAGAAGAGAAAAAAAGATTGAGAAGCAAGACAGAAATTCTTGATGACATGTGGCCTACGGATTCAGCAGGCAGAGGCATTTCCGAAGAGAAATCCCGTCAGTAAGGCTGATATAACTGTAGACAACCGCAGGGTCTGCCAAGTTGAATCGATGTGAAAAATAATGTAATAGGATGGAGATTCATCACCTTCAGGAGTCCAGTTTTCAGCATTGTCGTGATCAAATGAATAGCTGACATGGGACTTTAAAATTTTCCAAAAAGAGAAAAAGTCAAGAAAATTCCAAGGGCCACACATGGAGATCCTAGCCAAACCCTAAGAGGCCCTGACATTAGGCAGCCATTGCCCTCAAGCCACGCTTGACCTCTGGGAACTACAGCTTGATTTTATGATGGATGATACTTGAGGCCATACAAGGTAGAAAATTGGAATTTGGATGTCAGAATGAAGCTTGGGTCTTCAAAGAACTGTGTATTCTATGAGAGAACGTTCTAGAGCAAGTCTGCTCTCCTAGAAGGAGAGCAAGAAAGCATTCTCGGGGCACACGCTCCAGGTCGCACAGAAGCCTTCCTTGATGCGCCACCATCACTGTCCTGTCCTCCAGTGTCACTGGGACGGGCACGCCCCAAGCGGTCTGGGGAACCCTAAACAAGCCTAAACCTGCAGTTGTCCCAGGTGAGTAACATCCTTGGACACCTGGCAGATAGATAATATGCTCACACCAGGCTTGCAAGACTCTCACAAAGCAAAGTTCTAAAACAAAGAAACAAGGCTCCAAGTGTGAGAGTAATCAGAAAATCCAAAGGACCTCAGATACTGAATATTATATTGGTATTTAAAATGTTTAAAGAAATTATATTGTAAAAGGAATATTATAACATAAAGGAGATATGATCAACAAACACTAAAATTTTTGACATAAACGTAAGTTCCAATCGAGTTATTGAAGTTAAAGTCTCAATAGACAGGCTGCCAGTGTAGGTAGAGAGCATACTTTGCTTCTTCTAAGACAACTATTCATGGTTTTCCAGCAATAAAGGGAGAAATGGACAACTCTGTTCATGTTAAGAAAATTACAGAGCTAAAAACAATTAGGCTCACATTTCCTAATGACAATCACCTGTTTAGAAAATTAAAATATGAATAAAACTCAGACTATTATACTATTTAAGAAAAAATGTAATGATTTGTAGGTGAGTTTTAATAATGATGGATGAATAAAAAATGGTAACTTGAAGACACATAATCATTAAGTTTAGCATTAATTACATCTGTTTTCTCTGATGATGGCTATGGACTGAATCATCATTCCTCATTTTTTTCTCAGATTTTTTTTTGATGCTGATACTAAATACTTTGGTTAGAATATTTAGTACTTTTCATCAGAGTAAACATCGCACTTTCAGGTTGCACTCAGCATTGGGCAGCTCCAAGTAGTGCTGCTCATGTACCGTATTTACCCTAAAAAAGCCCTGGAAAACTTCCAATCCATGATCTTCCCCAGCAAGTCAGAGAGCGGAAGGCACAGAGCAATCAGCAGGCTCGAGCTTTAAGGGGAAACTTGTCCCCAGGGAGGAAGCATGCTCAGCGAGGTACTCCTCTGGGGAGAATTAACCAGATACCAATACAAACAATGCAGCTGGAAGAGCTGACAGGGGGACAGTATGATGAACCTGAGGGCACCGAGTGCATAACGATATTAGAGAAAAACTATTCATGACTCTTGTTGAAGATGGTAGGGAAGACTTTGCTCAAGAGGGACCGTGGCCGCAGGGACTTTGCAGTGGGAAGAGGGGCTGAGTTCAACTCCCGACAAGTGGGGGAAAGGTCGGGGGCACAGGGATTTCTGGCTAAATGCGCCAGGCAGGATGCTTACTGAAGGCAGGCCAGTTAATCAGACATGTGGGGTGGGGGATGAGGGGATTCATCGGATACCTGGGGTGGGGATTTTTGCTAAGCTGACTCAGCAGGATTCTTCTTAAAGTTATGCCAAGGTCAGGGCCCAAGGTCAGAGCCTAGTGAGAACCTGGGGGAGAAGAGAAAGAGCACAGCTGTGTGGCTGAGTCATCAGCACCCGGAATGGCTGTGTGTCCCAGGCAATCCACTGAGGGATGCAAAGACAGAAAGAAACGTCTCGTGCTTACATAGCCAGGCAACCCATTTCACGCCTGTCCTCAAGCCCAACGGCTGGTGGGAAAGGAAGAGGTGTGGATGGCACCACCTGTCACAATTAGGTCACCTGGTAATTGGGGTGACCATCTGCAGTGCTCAGTGGCTCTATTAGAAGGAAAACAAACTTCTCACGTTTTTATGACAGGTGGCAGTTTTGTAGATGAGAGCAAAAACCCACCCAAGTGAGGCTCCTGCAATCCCACAGAGCCTGGGAAAGAGGCTCCACCTCTCCAGAGGTTACCTCTTGCCTTACAGCTGCCAAAATGTTCCCCCGTGCTCTTCCCAGGACAAGGGAGTGCCTCATCACACTGAGGCCTTGAGGGGATGTCTCAGCAAACTGAGACCTGTTGGAATAATATTGGTCTCTCCCCTTCAATGGATCCCCTGGGATTGTATGTGTGTGTGAAGGCACAGTACAAGCTGGAGCACAATGGCTGTCGGAAAGACAGCCAGCAGGCTACTAACACACAGATCTTGAGATTAACGATCTTTACCTCCTCAGACGTTAACCAATGAAATCTACACATTGGCCCGATTCGGGGCTTAGTCCTTGAGGCTTGAGTCCCTTGGCCCCACTTACACTTTATTCTTGGCTACTGTCTTTCTTAACCTGCGCCGCCCTTCTCGCTTCCCACAGCTCTTGTCATGCAGGTTGCGTCAGTTACCTGTCAAAGAGATGACTCCCAGGTCCTTGATGAAGGCATTCCTGGGCACACAGCTGGCCAACTCCTATATAATATTCAACGGAATTGACATCACTACATATTGATGTATATATGCATATGTGTGATATTATAGTGAAAGAAACAATAGCCAAAAGAGGAGAAAGTACTTCACTTACAAGTTCCTAAAATAAATGATCTGAGAAAAAGGGAATGGTGGAAAGTCTCCCTTTATTTTCAGCAGGGAGAATTCAGCCTCATTTTTAATACACAGGTTTGAATAACCGGTGGTAAGAGTGTGCTTCCAGGAGAGGGACAGGAATGAAACAGAAGCTGGCAAAGGGTCTCCTGTAGAGAACGACACAAGGTGAAGATACAAAACTCAGCATCTCCCAGGACTGTGCTCTGGCCAGCCCCTCCCACCTGGACATGTCTCTATAGGACCTGGAAAGCTGTGGGGCACTGAGCGTAACCATAGCAACGGCAAATCTCAACCACACACCAAACCAGATGCATGTAAATCACACACTGAAGGCCTAGCAAAGGGAAGAAGGCCATCTCCAGACATGCAGACTGTTTACCTGTGTCACTGTTGTCCTATACGACATATACGTCTCTGAACAAACAGAACAAGGCATCTGAAAAAGTAGAAAAACAACCCACTACCAAGAAACAAAAAAATCATCAACAGCCAACTCAGACATGACACACATTTTGTAACTAAATGATATGGAAATCTTGAAAACAGCCAGAGAAAAAAAGAAATACCACATTTAGAAGAAAATGGATAAGGATTACTGCAATTTTGGCCTCAGAACCCCTGTCAGCCAGAAGAGAGCGAAGTTACATGTTTAATGTACTATAAGAATAAAAACTATCAACCCCAAATGCTATGCCCAGCAAAATTCAGCAATGACTGAGAAATAAAGTCTTTCTCAGACAGAAAAAGGAAAAAAGTAAGAAAGGAGAGCGTTAATTTGCAGGAGACCTTGTCTGTAAGAAATGTTAAAGGAAGCTCTTTGGGCTGATGTAATATTAATAGATCATACAGAAGCTTGGATCTATACTAGGAAATATGGAGCACTGGCATGGAATGAATAAAAGTAAAGGTTAAGTGTATTATTTTGCTTCGTTTGAGATAAGTCACTCAAGCCAAACATAGTGCAGTAGCTCATGAGTTTATGGCATGTATAAAAGGAGAGGGTATGAGAAAATATTTCAAATAATGTAAGGGAAAATTTGACTATATATTGTTGTAAAGTCTTACCAATAGAATGGAAGAGTCCAATTAATTCAAGATATATATTATAACCCCAAAGAACTCTATTGAAATAGTAAAAAATTAAAAGAGGTGTAAATAATAGGTCAGTCAATGGGATAGAATGGATTCAAAACTAATACTTAAAATAATAAAAGGGAGAAAAGGAGGGAAAAGAATAGATGGATCAACACCAAAAGAAATAGCCTAAGATGATAGATTTAAATCCAAACATGAGCAACTACATCACACGAGAATGGTACACACACACCAATAAAATATAGTCAGATGGGACTTTAAAAAGCCTTATATTTAAAGTTTCAAGACAGCAACTTTAAATGTAAAGAGATAGGGTCAAAGTGAAAGGATGAAGCAAAGATAAAATGCACACACAAACCAGGTGAAAGCTAGAGTAACTGTATGCTTATCAGACAAAACAGCTATCAGAGGAAGAAGCTTAGAAACCAAGTCAGAATGGCACAAGAAAGGTCAATTTCCCAAGAACACATAATAATATTTAACTTATGTCTCCTAGCAACAGAGGCAGAAATGGGGGGACTTAAAAGAGAAATAGGCAAATTCAAGTCATGTTGGCACTTGAGTATTCCTGTGTCAGTAGCTGAAGGGACAACAAGCTCTGAAATTTGATTAGCATGATGCTATGACACACATGTAATGACCGTGTGGTTTTGTAATCAGGCCGTGTCATTTGGGTGCAGTTTCTCTTCATGTTCATGTCAAAATAGAATCTACTTCTAACGCAGAATATTTCACACATTTTTTTTCCAGATGATACTATTTAACTCTCTTTCCATAAAATGGATATGGAGAAAGTCTGGTTCAATAGTATCTACCTTGATTTAGGGTTCAAGGGATGTCTTCCTTCAGCTCGTAGATGAGCATGTGTGTTTGTGCATGTGCATGTGAATGTTGGCACAAATATGGACACGTACATGCACACATGTGAACTAATTTTTCATTTTGTCTAAGCTCCCTTCCACTATTATACTGTACACTTCTTGAGGGAGGAAGTGGTTCCTCTCATCATTTTCTTTTAAGTAGCCAATTGCTCAGCATGCAGTATGCAGGTAGGAGAACTTGTACTAACGCCAGTGCTGCTGCTAAGTGCTTTTTGCCGTCACACCTCACAAGCAGCCTCCTTTTCCTTAATTGCTGAAATCTCACAAGATGAGTCTGCTTTGTAAGATCCCTTTCGTTTCTGAAATTTGGTGATTACGAGTCTACTGTTCAAGCACATCACATTATCCTCTAAGAAAAACACACATGTTAACATAAATACCACTTAAGAAGGTAACCTCCATTTCAGAATTTTTAGCACATTGTTTCAATATCATTGTGACCTTGTGGAAAAACAGGTACTGTGTTGTTTTCTAAGAACATTCTGCATTTGTGCTGTGTACTTGTGTGCTCACTGAGTCTTTTTATTCATGTTTCCTGCTCTAGTCTACATTAAGTGAGTGATCACTTCATCAGAAACACTGGCTAACAATAGTGAATCATATTCAGTATCATAATCCTATGTGTGCACGTGCACACACATGGGTGTAGTTAGAATACCTCCTCCTTCTTCCCCCTAAGATTATGATGCTTTGTATATGGATAATGTTTTCTCTGATCTGTTTGAGAATATCATTTTTCTAAGAATAGTGAATTACGTTCTGGATCACAGCAGTAAGTGGCTCTTATGACCTTCATTCAGGTGACACAAGTAAAGTAACTGGGAAGATTAAAACTCAGATGTGCCCATGTTATTCTCAGTTCCCCAGGCCAAAATCCCCAGGCTCCTCTTTTGAGCCCAGTGCCTTTGGAGCCAACAGTTTGGCCAATGTTAGAGAGTATGAGCTATGGCTCAATGCCTGTCCCATTCAAATGGAATTGTGGGTACAACACGGTTTCCCTTTGGAGCTGGACTGGACTCGGGGGCATCATTATGGGATACACCAGGCAAGGTTTCTAGGGAAAGCACTTAACGTACACATCCATGGGCAAAGGGAGAAAGGCCTGGGTGGCTGTTAGCCCCTGCCGCTCACATAATGACCTGGGACAATTGGGAACTAAACATGGTTGCTAACCCGTGAGTGTGCAAACTTTAGAAGATAAGCAGGCCCAGGAGCAGAGTGATGGGATCTGCGTGTTAAAAAGGGACTGACACTAGTGAGTTGGTAAATGGCTGGCATAGGTGCAGCACCTCTTCCACCAAAGTGACTACAGGTAATCAGGCACCACAGGCCTTTGATGGAACTCGGTCACAAGCTCTTGGGTGAAAGAGCAACAACAACAAAAATGTGTGACTAGGACATCCTTAATGAAATAAAGCTCGTGGTAGATAAAGAGAAAAACATCAACAAAGAAAAAAAGTATGAAAATTTAGTGATGGCACACACACAAACAATTTCTTCAACCAATATCAAACAATTTCCAAACTAATTGCCTCATATATTATAATTAGCAAATGTTCCATAAATTAAGAATAGAGAAACCATTGTTTAGATCAGTATTATTTGCTCAAATACAATTAGTTGATCAAAATTAAGAAATATCTCAAAACCCAAAGCATAGAATTAAAATAATGGGACTCATGAGGGAAAATAAAATAGATGTAGAGGACAGGTCAGAAAGGTTTACTATGAAAATAATAAAAATTCTAAAATTATTGTTAAAAATAGTAACAAAAGAGAATAATACATGTTGTAATGAGAAGTCCCTGATATAAAGGTGGCGTACACCTGGCAGCTGAAAACTTACTCTCAGTTAAGAACTGTAAGGGAAAAGGAGAGTGTATATATGTTTCCAAATAAAACAGATATTTACAAGCAACAGAAATAATCAGACAAACATTCAAACTATGACTGAAACACTGAGAGCTAGAAAAAGGTAGAATAAAAATTACAAGGTAGTATGAGAAAATAATAGCAATTTCTGAATTATGTACCCAGCCAAGGTATCATTGACATCACACCTTACCTGACCCAGGTGAGAAAAATACTCAAGGACAAATAAATGTCCTTGGGAGGGTGGTGGTATAAGTAAAGAGATAGCACAAAAAGATGAGTAGTAGAGGAAGAGGAGGAGGAGAAGAGAAGGCAGAGGAGGAGACGGTGATGGAGAAAAGCCTACATATTAGTAGGATTGATATATAGACAGAAAGATAGTGACACAGAGACAAGTATACATGTGAAGTATAGATTATTTAAATAGAATCGAACTCATGCAAGGGAAAATCAAATAATATCCTAGAAAGAAAGTAGATACATTATGTAAATGATAGATAAATCAGGGGTTTGAGGAAGAGGATGAAGATGTAAAAGTGTAGGTTCTAAAGGTCATACGTGTCATGGTTTGAAGAGTGGGGTATGCAATAATTTTAAAAGAATAATTTACGTACAGTGAGACAGCATAAACACAGGAAGCATAGATTGCCTTGGATGTTAGAAATAGTTGGGAATCTGTTTGCATGTAAGAGTGGAAAAATTGAAGTTTGACATATGAGTGCCAACTTCAATTTCCAGGCCAGATAGAATAACACAGAAAAATTAACCCTCCCACCAGAAATAACTTAACAACTGGACAAAATATATGACAAAACAGCTCCCAAGGCATGGGCATCAGGCCACAGAAGAGAGAGGGGAAGCCAGCGAGGTGAGTGCTCTATTTGCTGCAGCTGACTGCCTGGACTATCCAGGCCAGTGGGCAGGGAGAGGTGGGTCCAGTGGAGTTCAGTGGTTTCCCAGAGGTGAGGGCAGAGCTGAAAGTTAGGAGCAGAGTTTTCAGCAAAAGTACGAGAAAGGGCAGGGCTTCAAAAGGAACTCTGGAGATACAGAGACCCTTCCATCCACCCCCACCCCAAATATTCAGTCACATGTTGGTCAGTGAAAGACCCACCTGAGAGGATTAAAAGGGACAGTGTTTATATTTCACATAATGCCCAGATGAATGCTTTGCAAAGAGGCAGAGCAGAAAGTGTTATTTTTCATGGGGCATTGGTTATAGAGCTACAGAAGGTCTTGCATCAATAGATGGAAAGATTAATCTGAGACTATATGCAAAAGTCAAAGCTGGACTCAAAAAGATCAAAATCAATGAGTAACTTAATGGGATCCTAGAACATAGCTCAAGAATATTTTAAGAAATACAAAAATGTTCAGCACCCAGCCAGGTAAAATTCACAATGTCTGGCATCCAATCAAAAATTACCAGGCACAAATATTATAGAAAAACTAACTCAAAATGAATGACATACTTAAATGTAAAATAATGCTTTTTAAAAGGGAGAAAATGTTTAGAATCTAAGGATAGGCAAAATTTTGCATTTAATGCCAAAAGTACAATCCATATACATAAAGATTGATAAATTAGACTCTATCAAAATTAAATGATTGTTTTCTATGAATGAGACTGTAAAGTTGAAAATACATGCTACAGACTGAGAGAAAACATTTGCAAGCCACATTTTCAACAAAGACATTGCATCTGAAATATATGAAGAACTCCCAAAGTCAATAGTAAAAAAATACAAACAATCCAATTAGAAAATAGAAAAATGACATGAGCAGGCATTGAATCAAAATATGTTAAAGAAAACACTCTCAGCAGAAGAAAAATGAAATCCAATAGAAACTTTCAAGAACTTTGAAGGGACAGAGATTTCCATCTTATTTGTAAGCTAAGATGGTCATTTGCCACAGCTTCATGGTTATGATATACATCACACACTAGAAGTAAGGGAAAAGTTAATAAAGTTCATCAAAATGAGTATCAGCTAGAACTATGATAGGGATTTGGATTTTCAATTCTAAAACTAACTTTTGGTACTCTAGGATTGAGACAAAGATATGTCCAATATCATCAATAAAGAGGATAATTAGAAGCAGTGTTTTTTTTTTCTTTTTTCCTGTTGGGGGATGGAAATAGATATAGAAAAAGGGAATCCTAGAATTTACCCTGCAGGACTGTAATGGAATTCAAATTGCAGATGTCAGTACATACTCCAGTGTTATCGGTAGATAGATGATGATGTAGTTGATAGATAGATAGATGATAGATAGATAGATAGATAGATAGATAGATAGATAGATGAGATAGATAGATAGATGAGATAGATAGATAAATAGATAGATATACATTGATAACACACAAACACACACACACACACACACACACACACGTCCATGCATTCTATCTCTGTCCTTGAAAAAGCCTAAAATCAATGGCATCTTAGCAGCCGTACGCCCACCTAACCCCACACTCTTGACAGGTAAATGGCTTTCTCCATTGAAAGTAGTTAGAGTTCCTTGGAGAAATGGTTGATACCAGATTGCAGAACTGGAGTGGAAAGAGTAGAAGATGTGTTTTCAACATCTTGCTATCCCAGAAAACAAGGAAATCTCAGTAAGCCATGGGGACACACCAGAAAGAACAAGGGCTTGGCTTGAAGGGGTCCCTGCTGTCCAAGGATGGGAACGTGAGCATAAAAAAAAAAAAATCACAGTAAAATTTTATCCTGTTGGATAAAGAGATATAAAATAGAAGTAGAATAAAATATGAACCTATTAGCCCATACTGATATAAATAAATTAATAAAGTCATCTGATAAATATGAAAGAATGGTGGATTTAATAATCGTTAATGAAGTCTGAAATTAGTGGGTGAAAGTTTGAGACAAACAGAGTTTCTACATCATCTCTAACTTACTTAAGTTACTTATTTTAAAGGGAAACATTGTTACTTTGCATTTTTATCACCTCCACTAAGAAATCAACGCTAGTGTCTCCAATATTAGGACAAAATGACCACATCTCCCTTTTTACAGAATGCATTAAGAAGCATTCAACATCACCTTAGAAGTGTTAAAAATACACCACCTCTCTCTATACCTGAGGAAATTTCAAGCAAATGTATTTTGTGGTACATTCTGCAAAATAACTATCTCTGCTCCTCAAAAATGTCATCATAAAAAGTGACAAAGACAAGGAAAGCTTAGGACATTTTCTAGACTGAAAGAGAATAAAGAGACATCAGGTTGGATCCTGAGCCTGGTGATGAGGGGGTTAAAGTTAGAACATAGAGGCAAAATCTCTTATTGAATAAGAAATGAACATAAGTAGTAAAGTGTATTATACCGAAGTTAACTTTCTTTATTCTGATAGTAGCTACTTTGCTATGGAAAGCAATACCCTTGTTCTTAGGAAATTCCAGTAAAGAAGGATTAGACATTTCCAGTCTCTTCTCAAATGGTTCAGAAAAAGTATGTGTGCGTTTGCATACGAGGTCAGACAATTGAGTTCGCGAACTTGTTGCAACAATGTTGCTAACCTTTTTTTGATGTCAGAGGGATTATTTATCATGAATTTATACCAACTGGACACACAGTTAACCAAGTTTACTATTTGGAAGTGCTGAAAAAGCTGCATGAAAAAGTTAGATGACCTGAAATTTTTACCAACAATTCATGGCTCTTTCATCGTGACAATGCACCAGCTCCCACGGCATTGTCTGTGAGGGAGATTTTAGCCAGTAAACAAATAACTGTATTGGAACACCCTCCCTACTCACCTGATCTGGCCCCCAGTGACTTCTTTCTTTACCCGAAGATGAAGGAAATACTGAAAAGAAGACATTTTGATGGCATTCAGGACATCGAGGGTAACACGAGATCAGCTCTGATGGCCATTCCAGAAAGAGTTCCAAAATTGCTTTGAAGGGTGGACTAGGCGCTGGCGTCGTTGCATAGCTTCCCAAGGGGTGCACTTCTAAGGTGACTGTAGTGATATTCAACAATGAGGTATGGGGCACTTTTTCTAGAATGAGTTCGCAAACTTAATTATCTAATGCCATATGTATGTAGGCACGTGTATATGTGTGTGTGTGTGTGGAGAGAGGGGGAGGGAAGGATGAGGGAAAGCAAGCAAATATGTAAGTCTGAATCTGAGCATGGGCATATGATTTTCTTTTACTATTACTGTAACCTTTGGACACATTTTAAATTGTATCATTTATAAAATGAAGGTAAGTATGAAAGGAAGATGTAAACCCAAACATCTATGAATGCAACCTCCACACTTCCCAGGTTCTAACCATCCTCGGTTTTGTACTAGGCTGGTTTAAGTAATCTATAAAAGTTCAACTTTGTGGAGTGTGACAATCAATGAAGGGAGTAGATTGCCTATTGGTTATCTTCACTGAACAATGAGGGGCTCTTAATCCAGACATAAATAACGTTGAATGCAAGATGTTTTATATGAAACATTAAAAACATAGTCACTACTTAATGAAAAATAATATTCTTTGAGTTTATCGATTAGATATGTTTTTTAGAATTTTTTCTAGCTTTCCTTTGATGTAAATTTGAATGAATACATTAATTTAACATGTCCTTTTTGTAAAATTAAGCTGCCATATCTGTAGGCTCCTCTCCCAAGAACCAGCTAAGCAATGTCTACCTTGGCGTGCCATCTGTCTGTTGTTTATTCAAGCAAAATCTCGTGTGATATTGATTTGCACTCTACCTTCATTGGTCTATCTTGCATTTCTTCACTCTTTGAATTTCTTTCTGTTTATGATGTAAAGTAAAGCCCATTACTGCGTTTATTTACATGAAATCAGAACGTTTGTTCAGAGGCAGCAAGGGGTCTGAAGAGAAAGATACTCAAGCACACATCCATTTTTTCTGATTGCACAGGCAATTTCTTTATCAGGACTGGGAAGACTGTCGGAAGCCAGGACTCTCAGAGTTTAAAATGCAGTCTTTCCTTTAACCCTCTGTGTTTAGTACAAATACTAAAGTGCCAGTATTTCTTTGCCATCTGGAATTGCAGCTTCTGTTATAAGGCTGCCATGGAGCCCTGACATCTGAAACACCATGTGCTTGAATCCTCGGTGCTGTTTCAATCAGCAGTGACACGCTTGGCACTCAGAGATCTTCTAAACACGCAGGGTCTGCTGTGTGACATGTAAGATAGAAACAAAGGGTTCTCCAGGCCACCAGACAAAAGGAAATGTCTTAAGTGAACGTCTTGGAGGTCTTACCTGTCTATGTAGCAGAGAGTTAAAAAATTGAAATAACCCAAGACTGTTAAGACTTTTGTAATAAGTTAAAGATTTTCTGAAAGCTGAATGGGGTGCATGAGGAATTGGGTGACGAGAGGACTGGCGCTGGCCTGATTCCCTTCTTGTAGAAATTATTAACGTGTTATCCACATGTCCAGTTGCTAGGGAGCCTGGATTACCTCTGAAACAGACATTCTTACTCTGAATTTCTGAGAAATGTCAGCCATTATGAGTATCTGCATTTGCAATTAGAAATGAAATATGAGATAGATTCAAGCCAAAAAACAAACATTGATGCTGAAACTCTGCATACTCTTTATCTTAAATTGGTAAAATAAATGACACAAAAGTAGGGCCATCATGTTAATCTCTGCATGTTTGGAAACAAATCTCAGAACGTTTTAAACTTTTTCTCATCAAGAGAGAATGTTTTGAAATTGATTGATTGATTTCACGCGCATTCATTAGACTCCTCTGTGTGCCGCACAGCACAGTGTGAGACCAAAGAAAAGACATGCATAGTCAGTGCCCTGAGAAATGTATGTGATTTGGAGAAATAAGACACAGAAACGATTACAATATAGCAGGACCTGGTTAATGACAACTTCCATGTAAGATTCTTTTCGTAGATGAAAAAGGCATGAGTCTGTCATATGGGGAAAAGTACATGCACTCAGAAATTGCCCTTCTGTGTCTCTGTCATAAGCAGATCCGAAGGACTTACTTAGCTGTCAGATCTCCCTTTTGTGTGAACAGAACGCCTGTGTATTCCAGCAGCTACTGTTCCTATCAGCCAGGGAGGCGGTAACCCGCTCGCCATGAGTTACATCTCCACCCACCGCTCTGTTTTATCCGGACACTGATCTCCCCGAACACCCAAGTTTTCTGGGTCTCCCCCGAAGCTCACTGGCTCCATTTTTGAATCCACACCGCTAGACTCTCCCTTTTCTCCATCTCTTAGTATTCGCTTTAGTCAGGATTGCCTCATCAGAACTCTTCCTTCTTCTACTGATTCTCATGTCCTCAGAGATCTTACCCAAGCCCATGTGTCAAATGCCACCAGGATTTGTGACCCCAGCAGGGACTCCTTCTCTGGGCAAAGTAGTTCCACTGGGCATCTGCTCAGTGAATATGCTGCCTCCCTCGTTCGTGTAACACAAAGGAACATACAAAGGCACCCTGTTCCTTAACTGCCTTCTCTGTCCTCTGATAAAGGAAATGGACTCTGACAATCCAACTCCATTCTAAATCCTGAGTCTCTTTATCAGCTTGTTTCCCAAAATGTTTGCACTTGAAAATACAAGCTTTCAAACAAATGTATGTTTCCCTAATTGTGGGGTTTAGATTTTATGGTTGACAAATACTGGCATCAGGTACTATTTTTGCATCCGAAAATCACTCAGATGAAAAAAGGCAGAAACTTGAGTTTTTTATACGTAAATATGTTGTGTGAAAAACATCTCTAGTTGACCCAGGCAGTTAATATGACTTTTCTGACTTTGTTAATCAGAAGGAAAGAATCATTACTTGGAAGAAACAAACTTACACAAGAGAGCAAAACTCATAAAGAAAAAAATCAAAGCCATTGCTCTTCTCTCATAGATGCTAAGAATTAAAATGAATTCCTTGGGAAACTAAATGTCTTAAGTATATTTTCTGTCTCACATACTTCATTAGGACCATACAATATACACAAAGACAGAAAGAGGCTTGAAATAAATTTTGAGTCAATAGTCATCAGGTTTTCTTCTAGGATACCTGTTCTATTGTTCCCCAAGCATCTATTTCAGGCAAGATTCAGGGTTTCAAGTAGGGTTTTCACCTAGGTTGGTAGGTAGAGATTTTTATTGGGAACTGGGAATTTAATTCTGTGTAGGATAAAAGAAAAAGCACCCAAGATTGTAGATTGCCTTCTTACATGAAAGGACAAAGAGATTTCCTTTAAAAATGAAGATTAAAAAATATTCAATTTTGCCTTCTACAAAATGAGTATTTAGGGCAACTTCCCAATTCTTTGATCAGTTGTATGTGGCACTCTCACCAAGCCTTTATCTAAAACATGCCAGGGAGTCACATCCAGGAACTCTGCCATCTGGGGAAACAGAGGTTTTCACTCATTGCCAACGGTGTCCCTTCACCACTGTCACCATTTGCTGTCCCTAGTGATTCTATCCCATCCTCAATGGACTGCCACTCAGTGAGTAAGAGCTGAGAGGTCTGTCAGGGCCACTTTGTACCAGAATGTCCCCACCGTACCGCTGCCATCCCCCACCCACCACTCTGAGGCCCACACCAACCGCCTTTTGTGGTAATCCACATGCGATCACAGGAGTACTGACAGCCTGAGTCTGGGGCAATCCTCATCAACCCATCGTCATTCAGAGGAAATGAATGTGGGGTCAGAGAAGAAGGCAGAAACTAGGGTTTTCCTGCGACTGAGCAGGTGAAGGAAGGATTGAGAAGCAAAATCCGCCAGCCAGAGTGAAAGAAAAGAGCTGAGCTCTCCCTTTTTACAGAGGGGCCTGTGACCTGTGGGGTCCACAGGGGACGACACTCAAGCACTGTACACAGAGCAGTTGTGGCTGTGTCGCTGCCCAGGGCTTCCCGCCCTGAAAATCAGCCCGCACCCTGCCTCACTGCGGCCCTTTGCGGCATCCCTGACTTAAACAGACGAGGCTCACACACAAGGGCGATTTCTCTATTCCACTCTGTCAAGGACATACAGACAACAGAGTAGATTTACTTTGTTTGTTTTTTATTTACTGCTCTGTTTACTCTTTGTAAAGAGCTCTTAGTTCCCTCTCAGTAAAGATAAATTCAGACCGGTGCCTGAACAACTGGAAATCAAAGCTGCCAATTGTTAGAAGGGGAGGTTGAGCGAGAAAATGGTTTGGTTGTCAAGGTTTAGGGAAGTCAGGAGTTTAACTCTGGACAAATTAAATTTAAGATGCTTGTTAGGTGTCAACTGGACACAACCCAGTGAGTCTCTGACAAAGAAAGACAGACTGGAAATAGACATCATTGTGCCCGGCACTGATTGGTGCTGTGGACGAATATACTTTGGGAAACAGGAAAAAGGAAGGCCTCCCTGAGGAGCTGACGACTGAGCTCTGCCAAGAATGACCCAGGGTCGTGAGCCCCATGAGTGCCCTGAGCAGAACCCCGCATGGAAGGTTCAGGTTCAACAACTGCCCCACTGGGACGAGGACCCTGCCATGTTGGTTTTCAGAAGAGACGGAGAGAGAAAACGTACAAAAGGATGATGATCAGACTGTCAAACTCTGACCCAAACCTCTGCAGAACCCAGCCCTGAGCCGAGACTCAAAACCCGGTCTGTGACTGCCAGCTTCCCAGCCTTTCTGTCTCCACGTACAACTCAGGAACACTCCGAGAAAGGCTCACACATTCACCAGGCCGATGAGAGGGCCGCCCCCTTCTGCTTCTCCATCCTAGGCCCCAGGCCCATGGACTTGCAGGCCTGAGCCATCCTTTCAGCTAGGAAGCTGTTTCACCCTCTGCCCTCCTTTCAGTATCTGCTGAATGCAAATGAAAGCTCTGAGAAGAAACTGTTGCTGTATGATTGGGGTGCTCTTTGTTTATTTCCATATTTTCTGGGAGGTCCCACCTGGGCTGGGTCCACACCTCAGGCCTCACTTCTCGTGGATGTGGAGTCTGGGCTGAGGTGCAGTGGGCACGAGTCTGTGTTGATGGAGACCCTGGACACTCACGCTCGGGGGGCCGCGTGTCCGCACTGCTTCCCGTGGTGTGGCGTCCTTGAACGCGAACGTAACTGGGGGCGGGTGCGCAGGCTGCACCCGGAGGCCCCGCAGCCTCTGTAGGTTAGGGGGCGAAAGGGACGTGCAAAGGGGTATCAAGGAGAATCCAGTGTGTGTGTGTGGGGGGGGGGATTCACCACGTGGGGGTCCTCCGGGTGCTGGAAACAGTGGGGAGAAGCCTGTGGGGCCCGCGCCCTCTGCGCGACCTTGCAGGCGACCGCAGGGTTAGGAGGCTCGGCCTGTGGCCCCCACGAGGCTGCCCCCCCGCAGCAGACAGGCAGCAGCTTGCTGGGGGTGCAGTCAGGGACTCCGAGTCCCTGGGCCGCGGTCTCTCACGCGGCGTCCTCGGACACCAGCCCCTCTGCACAGTGACTGCCGAAGTCCCTCGTGTCGCACGGGTCCCGTAGGACGGAGTGTAGAACGGGAGCGATGCGGGAGCGGTTTGCTGCAGACAGAGGGTGTCTCCTAATTATGACATGACGGCGAGAGGGCCGCTTGCCTTGCTGCCGGATAAACCGCGGGCGGGGGGGAAGGGAGGATGCCGGCCACGCGGGGAGACCTCGCGGGAGACGCCGCCCGCGGCTGGTCAGGAGCGCGCGGGGCAGGGCGGGCCGGAGGCCGATGGTGGGGCCCGAGGCCACGTCGCCCTCAGAACAGGTGCCATGAAGGCGGCTGCTGGGCATGGGCGCTGCGGACGACTGGCATTGCGGACCCTGGACGTGGCCCCCGGAGGACGCGACCCTAAGACACGCGCGGCGCAGTGTTCCGAGCGGCGTGGGCGCCGGGTTCAGACACCACTGGGTTCTCAGTGGGAGTTTGGGCCAGTCTGGGCTGCTCCTGGGAAAGTGGTTTTCTCCACGCCCAGGGCTATTCATTTATTGGGGCGTCTCTCGGCGGCGCTGAGGGGTACCTGAGCTCCGCGCGTGCGCCCAACACGTGTGAGCCCAAACTCGGGGAGCAACCGCGGCTCCCACGGCGCTGCCGACCCACGACCCTGCCGACCCACGCCCGGGGCCGAGGAGGGGCACTGAGGGCCCCGTGTCCTCCACCGGGTCACCTGCTCGGCCGGGCGGCCGGCGGCCGTGCTTTCTTAAGGAGGGAACGGGGGCCTCGGAGTGGCCTTGGCCTGGGTGCCGCGTCCTCGGCGAGTCGCTCCGTGAAGTTCCGTTTCGGTTTCCCTGGTGTGTTCGCACGACGCTGGTTGCAGCAGTCCCGAGGGCGCGCGGTCATCAGCATGGCCAGCAGGGCCCAGTGGCTGCCCACGACGAGTCCCACTGAGAAAACCCTTGGAACTGGACCGGATCACAGCCTTGTGTCGAGACTACCAGGGGTCAGACACGCTGTGGGAACCGTCCGCACACGTCTCGCCTCGCAGGCTCCAGCTGCCCAGCCCCGAAGCGGCGCGAGGACAGGGTGAGGGGCTTCCGGACACAGTGATGGGCAGGCGGAGAGCTCAGGGCCACGGCCGTGGGCCTGGCCGGCGTGTGGCCTTCAGGAGACAGTCAGTAACGCCGGGGATGAAGGGACGCGCCCTCCGCTGCCCCGACTCTGGGCAATGACGTCTGTTCATCTTCACCAGGAGTTTTAAATACTGGAAAAAGAACAACAGAATGCCAGGCGAAGTTTCTGTCACATGGTATCGATTTCCTTCTGTCTGAAGACATTCTCCACATTTTTTATTTTCTACAAAATTTCCTTATGTTTCTCTCAATTTGCCTTTTGGAAAATTTCCTTAAATGTGATTGGGTAAAATTCACTTTGGAGTGACCAAAGTGAATTTGTTGTATCCTTTTACTTAATTTTGTTATTTTCTCCTCCAAAGCAGTTTGTGTGTGCTTTAGGTGGTCCGTTTATGGCCGTATATTGCTTGTATACTTCAATAGTCCTGTCAAGTTTCAAAGCAACGAGTGCCACCCAAAAACCATTTGAGTAAAGCTATGCAAGTTGGTCATATGGGGGTTTACAGGGGTAACTTTGTGGCTGGAAAACATACTATTAAAATTCCATCTCACCTGAAGCCAGCGGAAAAAAAATCAAGATATTGTAGAAAATTCCTAGTTGCTATAGCAACACGAATGTTTTTTTTTTACTATTTATAGATCATACATATTAGAGTTGAAGATACATATTATATTTCCATTTTTACATATCCAAATTAATAACACTTTCCAGCTAAAATTTTCTCCTTCCCTGCTTTCATCATGCAGGAGAAAATGAAACTAGTTTAAAAAATTAGAATTAAATGAGCCTTTAAATTATCAAAAAAAAAAAAAAAGTAAATCAAATGGAGAAATAGCTTTCAGATGTTCAGTTTTCACTGGAAGAATTAGTCAGTACTGCACATGACGTGCCAGCGTGTCCACTGGTGCCACACACAGTGAAGGGTACACACGCGTCATGGGCCCTACTTTCCCCGCCCACGGCTCTCTCCTGCTGAATTCTAATGACTTGGTTCCGAAGAGAGGGACACCCGAGAGTTCAGGTTTCCAGGTGCCTGTGGGAGCAAGCGGGGTGCTTCTGACCGTCGGCTGAGTCATCTTGGAGGCCGAGAGTTTAAATCTGAGCTCTGGTTCTGGTGAATCTGTTCCCTCAACGGCCAAGTTAGATTGACAGCTGTTTTGAACTGAAAACATTGTAGGCAGATTCAATGAGATGACACACAGAAATCCCTGAGCCCCAGGCAGCGAGGGCAGGAAGTGCCTGGGACGTGCTAGCTACTGTCATTATTATTCACCTTGTTAAAAAACTGAGAGGTGTCTGCAGGCCAAACACAGAACCAATCCTCAATTTCCAAGTGAATACAGTAAACAACTTCACATTGCTTATTTTTTTGCAAGTTGAAGCAATATTAGGAGCGAAACTCTGAAGCTGAGAAAATGCTGGGTGCTGATAAGGTAGCAGAACTAAAGGTCCCCATTCTCATTGAAATGCTGGGGAGACAAGCAGATGAATGTCTAAAATGTAACTTGACAGTGGCTGTGACAGTGTGCACAGCGGGCGGGTCCCTGGTGAGCTAAGGGTTAATGTGACTTGGCAGAAAGGTCTCAGGAAACCTCACGCTGTTCCTGCCTGGTGTGAATGGGACAGAGGGTGCTGGGAGAAGAGACAGGCTATTACATCGCAAGCTGGCATCTGTCGCAGATTTATAGTTACCTTTTAATCTTTCAAGCACAAAGTGAAAATTGAACTCTCCCATTAAGGGGGAGAAAAGACCCCAGCATGAAAACAACTCAGGCCCATGATGAGGCAGGTAACACCGGCATCCAGAGAGAAAGGGACCATGCAAGGACCCTAAAGGAACACTGCGTCATCTGAGTGGAAAAGAGGGATGGCATTTGACTGTGCGTTGAGGAGTGGGGAGGATTCGTGAGAGGTGAAAATGGTGTCACAAGGAAACAGGCAGGACAGGAATGGCTGTGGGGAAACGCAACCAAGCTCATTGTCTTCAGCAGCTCTGTCCTATCTCCTGGAGATGATGCATGCTTACCTGTGAACAGGTGCAAGGAATATTACCTATATGAAGTACTCTATAAAATGAACTTCTAGAATGCTCCACAATGCAAATGTCGCAATATTCCCTCTGATTTTATGCCCATCTTTATACTTTTCCTATATCTATAATTATACTTTCAAATTGGGGAGAGTAGGAAGAATGGTTGAAGGAAAATATATTTAACTATTTCAATCAATATGCTCTTTAACTTTGACCAGATACATTCTGACATCACTTAGCATTTAGGAGACATTATATATTGTTTCACTGCAAGAGGTTAGTTAAGGACTTCTGCAGTCATGTGGTTCTGAAGCTAGTTAGCATGCTCAAATCTGGAGCATTATTGTTTGGAGTTCCAGTAGTGCACTTGCATTCACTGGGGGAGCCAAAAACATGTATACAAGTGGACACATTGGTCAACGTTGCTCAAGCAGTAGTTCACTGTAATCAGAAGTGTCTGGACGCTGATGGGAACCACTTTGAGCTCCTCTTGTAATTGCAGAAGTCACATGTGACTCGTATTAATCTTTTGTTATAGGTATATATTGAGTATTACAATTTTAATATAGTTGTTTCCTTTCTTAAAATGTGTATATGTTTGTTTTTTTTGGTACCCCCTGTATATATAATCTACACAAGCTGAGGTTTTTGTCTTTGTCAGTTTGAAAGGCACTCACATTTTGAACCCAAATTAAACTGGATAGGAAACAAGACTCAAAACAAAATGTTGCAATTTTCTGTCAGAGGTTGGTCACCTCCTAATTTTTTTGGCTTGATCTGACAATTGCTTCTAAGTATTTGAGATGCTTTTATAAAAGATATAGCGAGTGTGTTAGAACTTCTATTGGCCCAGCATCAGAAGATGGTCCTATTAGACACACATTCTGATAGGAGCTCGATGAACTCACGTGAATCACTTAAATGACACTGAGTCTGAGAATACATTAAACCAGAATTTAGAATGAGGTCCATAGCTCAGGAATGCATGTTTTTATATATCTTAAAGGACGTGTCCATGTGTTTTTTTTCCCCACTCTCCCCCGCCACTCCGGTTCAAGCCGTTGTTTCTCAGTCTAGTTGTGGAGGATGCAGCTCTCTGGCCCACGTTGATATGATGAGCCTTGTGCTCCCACCAGGCTGAGGCAGTCAGTAGTCGGCTGGCCACTCACTGTAGCTCATGGCAACCCACCGCCAGGTCAAGCCATTGTTCACAGTCTTAGCTGTACAGGGTGCAGCTCACAGGCCCATGTAGGAATGGAACCAGCGACCTCCGCCTTAGGAGTAGGGTGCTCCAACCACCTGAGCCACCAGGCCAACCCAAGGACGTGTTCTTTTATCTGCAGTTTACCATAATTGACCATCCCATCCAAATGCTTAAGAACTACATAGGACAGTCACTCATTTATGATCAGAAGAAAGTGTAAGATTGCAACATTACTTAAAATAATGCCCCCTGAAAAATCAGTCTCATTAGAATATGAATTTTACTGGATAGGAAACATATATTGCTAAGTCTTCACTTAGACGGAAAAGATGGGATAAATTATAAGTGTCATCTCAAGGCCATGCCTGATGTTTCAGAGCAGGTCACATTCTAGATGAAGACAAAGAGAGGCTGCTCAGCAGGACTCCTACTCTGACAACATGTTTGGAGCTCGAGTCAAGAAACGCTGTGATTACAGAGGGCGTAGCACGTTCCCAACCAGTCTGTGCACTTTTGTCTAATTGACATTTGAGCTGAGGCCAATGATGGGCCTTTCTAACCCAAAAGGATCATTTTTTCCTAAAATAAGAATGGGTGGAATCAAACTGTATTGTAACAAAAATAGCAGCATTATTAAAATAATAAAAAGAAATAAATATATGTGTGTGTGATGACATCGTATGACGACACTTCAAAATCATGCATTTAATTTGCAAAAGGCCAGAACAGAAACTTCCATAACCTGCGGTCAATGTGGTCCAGAGGACATGACTGGAGTTAGACAGCTCTTTTCTTCTCTCAGCAGTGAGAAAGCTGAACGAGGCTGAGACGGAAGAGGTGAGTGCTTTCTGCCAGGCACATGGCTGATAAAATCTCGTTCTAAAAACTGCAAATGCTTGATACGCATGAGATAATGGTATGTGCTGATAATAGCACCCACCAGCTATAATACGTTATGATTTCAGCTCCGCCAGGGCAGAAAACCCTACCTATCCATTTTATATGTCAAATTGTATTGTCAGAAGCATTGCGTTGAAGCTCCCTACTCCAGAATTCTAATCTCCCTATGAACTCATTGAATTTTTCTTTTTCATACTTATTTTGGTAGATTAAAGATGGCTGTAAATTCTTTGCTACATCTTCCACTGGGAAGAGAGGTCTGATTTTCCTGTCCTTGAGCTGGGGCTGACCTTAATGATTCTCTCTGCTAACTGATGGTGGTAGATGGGACCTCCCAGGCCAGATCGTACAAGTCCCACACCTTCCCTCTTGGCACCTTAGACTGTTTGCTTGAGTGAAGCCAGGCTCGTGTAAATTCCAAATCCAGAAACCATCATGCTATGACAAAGCGTGAAGGATTCACGTGAGCAGCCCAGACACAAAGTGAAGAAGACAGTTTTTCAGCAGTTTTATGGAGGTAGAGTCGATACACAAACCCTGCGCACATTTAATACATACCATTTGATGTTCTGGACACATACAAAGACCCGTGAAACCATAACCACAGCCATGGCAATAGACATATCCATCTCTCAAATCTTCCCTGGGCTTCATTGTTTATTGGATCTTGTTTTGTTTTATGTTGTAAGAGCACGTGACATGAGGTCTACCAGCCTAACAGATGTTTCATGTACAGTGCCATGTCGTTACCTGTAGGTGCTGTGTTGTACAGCAGGTCTGTAGAATTCATTTACCTTGTGTATCTGAAACTTTGTATCTATTGAACAACTACTCCTTACTTCCCCTCCGACCAGCCCCTGGCAACCATAACTCTGCTCTCTGCTTCTATGAGTCTGACTATTTTAGACTCCTCAGGCAAGTGGGATCAAGCAGTATCTGTCTTTCTATGACTGGCTTATTTCACTCAGCATAATGTCCTCCAGATTCATCCATGTTGCCACAAAAGACACGGTAGAGTTACCTTGCCTTATTTGTTAAGGCTGAATAATACTCTGTTTTATATATAAACCACATTTTCTTTATCAGTTAGTCTGTCCATGAATGTTTGGGTTGCTTATCTTGGCTGTTGTGATTGATGCTTCAGTGAACATGAGGGTACAGCTATCTCTTCGAAATACATATTTCATTTCCTTCAGATAAGTACCAAGAAATGGAACTGCTGGATCACATGGTGATTCTATTTTTAATTTTTTGAGGAACCGCCATACTGTTTTCCATAGTGGCTGCACTATTTTTTAAGTTCCCACCAGCAGGGCACAAACTAAACACCAGGGAAATGCACAAAGCACAAAGAAGCTATTTTGAGCATTCCAGAATCAACAGACACAAAATGAAAAACAGAAGGACCAGCCAGCCCACTGCCATGACTGAGCCACTCCACTCTGTCTTATCTGGTGCCCAGCTACCACGGAGATGGGACAGCCCCCATGTTGTGTGCTGCCTGCATTCAGGACCCACTTGACATCAGAATAAGACAGATGTAGCTTCATGCCTCTTCGCATTGGGGTGGTTCTACACTGCATAAGCCAGACACTTCCCTTCCACCTGACTATTTCTTTACATCCCACAATAGAGAATATTTACTTATCTTACCCTTCACTACAATTGCCTATTTCTCAGCGAGGACTTTTGTTTCATCTTCACATCACTAGTCCCTCTCACTCTCCTTTGACTTAGACCTTTCAGTATAAAATTTAGTATTAAAGACCCACTAAAATATTTAGGGGAAATTGCTATTTACTGCCAATGAGAAGTCACAATATCTTTTTAGATCAAACTTCAAACTGTCTAAAGCCTTAAAAAATAGAAAACAACTCAAAGCCCAAAACATATTTCTGATCACAGTCAATTAAAATGTATAAGTCTTCAGGCTGCCTCTTAATTTCCTCAGTCATGTTAATTTGCTTTTTAAGAATTTAATTCTGCTTGTAATTTCTTGAATTCCTATTTGCTACTTTTCTGTAGATAATCTTAATGTGTGAATTCTCTCTTGCTGTGTGGTTGCAACATATGAAATTAGTAGCTAAGACTGTATTAGTGGCCTAAGGAGATGGTGGGCAGCCATGAAGGCCTGTGGGTCATTGCCGGCCACCATATCTGCTAGAGATGGAACTGTTATGTGCTGTCACTGTCGGAGAGCATACTTTGCAAGGAGATGAAAGATTTAATTAATAAAAATAAAACACTCATTTACTTTATCAGTTAAAAAAGTGACATTTGTTTATATAAACTGGAAATTCAATTTTCCTTTCATATATCTTAAAGACTGGAACTTTTATGTAGGTGCACGCATCAACTATGAGAGTGAGGGGTGAATTTTACAATAAACTAAATATACTGCCAATTTCAAGAAGCTTTAAATAGTGTTTTGGAATAAAATGTGAAGCTTCTAACGGAAAACCAAACCTCAGCTCTTAGGTGTCGCAAGTTTGCCATCTACTGATCAATAGGAAATCTTTTTTCCTTTCTTTTTTTCTTTTCTTAATGTAAAAGGAAATTCTGAACGTGGAGGTGGCTGCATCTAAAATGGTAATGTCCATAATTTAAAGCAAACCTGTTTAATAAGTGTAATAGCTTCGGTTCCAGCCCTCAGCTAAGCCCCAGGGAGGACAGGCGGATCCAGTCTCCAGTCATGGGTGTCTGGTAGGGACGAAAGACGAGTACACAAGTGCTCCAAGAAAACATAGAACGTGTCTTTATCCAGAAGGAGGTACACACGGGTGTGGCCTGTTCCCCACCAAGTTCGGGGACTGGGCACCGTCTGAACCATAACCGATGGCTGCTACCCCCAGAGGGGTCCCCAGTCCTCGCTCCGGAGGCGCCTGGGCGACCCTAAGGGGTATTTTACAGAGCTTCTAGTATCACTGTTTTGGAAGAGATGAAAAAGGGACAGTGGAGTAAGTCTTTTGTCAAAAAGAAACACAGACAGAATACCCAGATGAGGCAAAGCAGAGCGACCCTAGCTGGTTTGGTGATAAATTGCAGTGCCCTGCGCTGCCAACCCTGAGAGCAGGGCCTGCGCGCTCCTGCTGGGGCGCATGCATGGGAGCCACCAAACGTCACCTACCCTGTTTCCCCGAAAACAAACCCAGGTCTTATATTAAGTTTTGCTCCAAAAGACTCATTAAGGCTTATGTTCAGGAGATGTCATCCTGAAAAGTCATGCTAGGGCTTATTTTCTGGTCAGGTCTTATTTTCGGGGAAACACGGTAGTCTAGGAGGGAATCACCTGGTCAGCATCCGACCTCTGCGTCTATGTCCGAGTAGCAAACGTCCAAGGAAGTGAATATAATGTGGCTAGTTGTCAAGTCTGATTTCTAGGCTTATTAAAATAAATACTCGGCCGTGTATTCACTCAACCTTTCCCAGGTATCGTGACACCTGATCCTCAAAGCTGGGCCGGGCATCAGGGCAGAGAGCACCATCTGGTCGGGTCCTGTTCGCACAGGCAGCGTCTGTGGACATAGGCGACCACCCGGCCAGGCAGCCTCGAGCTGCCCTGACAGCACACGCCTTTGGGTCACGGGCCCCTGACTGGGGGGCAGCCCCGCAATGTCCCTTCTTTCTTAACGTGTCTTGTGTGCAGTCGGGTTTCTTTAATAACTTTTGAAACCTAAAGGCAAAATACCTGCCCCTATGGAATTGTCATAGGGTAAGTGATTTTTGGAAATTAATTCAAAAGAAGAGTTTGTTTTCCACAAATAGAAACTAAAGCTGCTTCCCGTGCGCTGATCCTTTTCGGATATGGAAGGCATTTCATATCAGAACAAAATGCTAAGTTAGTAGATACCACCCTTTGAGAGTGACTGTATTTAATTTGCAAGTCTTTTAATTATTCCAAATTATTTTATTTCTATTCAAAATTGTTCCTAAGAATAAAGTAGATATTTGGGGGAACAAATTGGTCTACAGTTTAGAAGAATTTTCAGAAGTTATTATTTGTGTAAAATATCTCTTGATAACTTTCTCTGGTGTCGTCCACGTTTTCCCATGTCTCATCCAGTAAACTGTTTTTAAACCTGTACTCTGGAGCACTGGGCTAAAGGAGCACCAACAGAGAGCCTCAGTCATTTCCACACAGGAGTTTAGGAGAATAAACACACGCTTGGGGCGAGGGTTCACGTACGAGGGTGGGGAGGGCGCACTATCGGTTCTTTGGTTGCAAAATAGCCACGTCACGTTTTGTGTAGTCAGACTAATTTAACAAAGAGGGACAGGCTTGGAGCTTTTAGATGGTGTTGCAGATTCTGGAGTCAGAACAACTTGTTTAGAAATCTGGCTTTACCGAAAACTAAATACATCACCTTAAGCAATGTCCTTTCATCTATGTGCCTCAATTTTCTTGTCTGTGAAATGGAGATAGTAAGTGTGCCTGTCCCATGTGGGTGGAGAGAGGGTTACATGATGATGTAGGTACTGAGAACAGTGTCTGATTCAGAAAAATAGGGACTTATTATAATATTAACTATTATTGTCATTATTATTAATTTGGTACTTCATTTCAATTATCTTCTCATTTTATTGAAATCTTAATTTTATAAGGTTGCAGTAATTTGGTTGTCCTAAGTATTAGTTTCTTTTGGTCTTGGTACATATTTCACATGAGGGAACATTTGGGGATAATGTAAATGGGTGGGCATCCAGAGAGGGCGGACGCTGTTGGGACAAGGTTTCCCCCGTGTTACTGGTGAGACCAGTTTAGAGAATTCCCAAGATGTGTCTACTAGGAAAATTACACAAATGTGGTACTTGGAAGCACCTTTCTCACATCAATTGCTAAGCCATGAGCTTGTTTTTAAATTTTAAAAAAGGACCAACAGTGAATGTGATGAATTTGGACACATCAGAACACTAGACTAGGAAAATAAGACACATGCCCGGTTCCAGCTCCACCAGGACACAGCTGCTGTGGTCATTAGCAATTCAGGACCTTTTCTATGGCTCAGTTTTCTTGTCCAGAAAATACAGGACTGATTTTAGCTTTGTTCCCAGATAAAAGCTATCAACATAGGCACATTTCATTTTAAACATATTCATCATTCTGAAGAGTTCATAACTTAAAACGTTCCTATCTTCCTATGATGGCAAAGAAAAATCACTGACCAATTCATTTTTAAAACACTGTGAACATTCTCTTTCCTGTGACCTGTGTGTCTGCCCACTTACTAGCCAAATACCACACGAGCCGCGTCCAATAGGGGACAGCAGTACCTGTTTACCGTGTTTCCCTGAAAATGAGACCTAGCCGGACCATCAGCTCTAATGCATCTTTGGGAGCAAAAATTAATATAAGACCCGGTCTTATATAATATAACATAAGACCCGGTATTATACTACTATATTAAAATAAGACCAGGTCTTACAATATTTTTTGCTCCAAAAGACGCATTAGAGCTGATGGTCAGCTAGGTCTTATTTTCGGGGAAACAGGGTAGTCCGCTGGTGCTGACCTTCCGCTCCCACCCCAGTGAGTAATTCACAGAGTGAGTAAACATAAGAGCCCTCCGTCCTCACTTATTTTGAAGGGTCCCAGAGAACACAGCAGTCACACACCATGGAAATGAATGTATTTCCTGGACTTAGTAAAATCTAAGTGGGTGTATAAGCCCCCAAATGTCACAGGTGAGCACCCCATGGCTTTGCATGGTTAGGTCCCTAACGACAAGGCCTAGATGTGGCATGACAGGGTTTGGGTTGAAAAGCTCACGCTCTCAAGAGCTACACTGTCCTAAAAATTTTACATGTGAGAACTCATCGTCACCATGGGAATGAGTGGAATAGGGAAAAGGTGATATTTCTATTAAGAATGGCTGATATAAAGCTAATGTAGATGTAAATGTCCAAAACTTACTTACTCTGATCATCCTGTCAGTATGGTCTAGGACTTCCCAAATATTAATATGTGAGTACATTAGAATTGAGTCCACGTGAAAACGCAGACATTTTGAATCACCGAAATCATCATGGCAACCGCTGTATATGATGTCTGACGTGCTGGAGGAGTGAAATACTGAAGTCACATACAGTGAACACTATGTTTAGAAGAAACCTATCTTCTCTGTGTTAGAGCTTGTTTCATGAGTGTCCAGTAACAAATAATCCATACTGAAAGATACTACCTCAAGTAAGTAAGGAAGATGTTACCTCACCAGACTATAGGCCCAACAAGACTGTGTTTCCGGTATGTACAGTGAAAATACAGAAAAGAAAGCAGGAGGTGATTTTCCAGACTAGTCAGTTGCTCAGACAAAATATTATTCACCTCCTTCAGAGAAAAATTTTATCTGTGTTATATTTTATCTGTATCTTGTGTTTTCTGTTTATCTATACCTTCCCTCTTACAGTGGTGAGAAACCTGGCTCAGTCCGTTTACTTTTCCCATTAAATCCCAGTACACTGTTAAAGCAGTGATGACCTTTGAAAATGTGTGTGTGTGCGTGTGTGTACCGTGTTATATTTTATTTAGTGATTATTAGTTTATTTGCATTTTATACATCTTCTTGAATCAATTTGGATAATTATATTTTTCTATATTGTCTATGGTATCTATTTTTTCATAATTACTTGCAAACTGTTATATATTATATGTGTATATAAATGTGAATTACAAAGGCAATAGACTTTAAAATATAATTATTCAAATTGATTTAATTGTAGATCTAATATCTAAATAAATTAATAATAATTTAATAAAATGTAAGGGTGGACAAAACATCAAACACTTATTCAGCTCTCCCTGCCTAGAGTTTTCTATGACTGTGGAAAAAATTAACATAGAACTAACAGTTCAAAACAACAGACATTCGTTAGCTCACAGTTCTTTATGTCATAATCTGGGGGCTTTGGCTCGGTTCCTTCGGATGTATCATTCCCAAGGTCAGCCTGGCAGGGCCCTCACCTGTGTCATGGAGGAAGAGTCCATGTCCACACCCAGGTTGGTGGCAAAACCCAGTCCTGTGGATGTGGGTCTGAGGTTCCCATTCCTTGTCGACTGCCAGCTGGGGCCACTCTGGGCTCCTGGGAAGGGCCACATTTGTCGTCTCATGGATTCGTTCTCACACCTCAAGTCTTTTGGCTTCCTGTTCTTCCACCAACAGAAAGAAGCGCCCTGCTCTTAAAGAGTTTATCTGAATGGGTCGGACCACATGGCTAATCTCCACCCATTAGGGCACTGATTTAGGACATTGATTTCATCTGCAAAATCCCTTCCCTTGAGTATGTAGGCTAGTGTTTGACTGAATAATCAGTGAGTGGGATTCCCTGGATAAAAAGGGGAGTCAGAGGAAGATGGAGAGAGAGAGGGGCAGGGGGAACGTGAGCCTTTTGGTGTTGTTTTGTTAGTTGTTTTGGTGAACTTTCTTTTTTTCAGGCTGGTTGTCCAAATTTCAAGTAATAAATATAAAAAAATGAAATAAAATAAAAGAGAGAAAACTTCTCAAATCATTTTTTGAGGTAATTATAATCTTGATACTAAAATTGGACAAGCAAAGAACAGTGAAGGAAATTATAGGCAATTTCCTTTATAGTTGTATTCTTAAGTAGAATACAAATGACATGAATTCAATAGTGCTTAAAATACCATGAACAAGTAGGGTTTATACCAAGAATGCAGGAATTATTCAACATCAGAGTACCTGTCAACATAATTCACCACGTAATTTATTCAATGATAATAGTCATGATCATTTATCTAAAAGCAAAATAGCACTCAATAATATCAGTCAGTCATGAAAATTAAAAAATATATATATTCCAGACTAAAAATTCAAAGGAACTTTTTCAATATGATGAAGGAAATAAAAAATAATCCGTTTAGGAAGAAAGTAGGGAGGTCCCTATCACTAAATCTTTTCAGATGGGATGGGAGGTCCTTATTAGTGCATCCACAGGAAAAGGCTTACAGACTGGCAAGGAGCAGTGTTATTATTGGGTACACAGAAAGAACAGGAGAATCTGCATTTCAGAATTTTTGAGTATTCTTGTTCTATTGACATATGTCTGTCGATGAAGATATGAATACACAATGTCTAACAATGAATCCTAGAAAAAGTGCTACATACCTCATTGCTGACTATCACTACAGTCACCTTCCAAGTGCTCCCCTTGGGAAGCTCTGCACCGACACCAGTGCCTAGTCCACCCTTCAAAGCAATTTTGGAACTCTTTTCCTCGAATGGACATCAGCGCTGTTGTCGTATTACCCTTGAAGCCCTGAATGTCATCAAAATGTCTTCCTTTCAATATTTCCTTTATCTTTGCAAAAAGAAAGAAGCCATTGGGGGCCAGATCAGGTGAGTAGGGAGGGTGTTTCAACACAGTTATTTGTTTACTGGCTAAAAACTCCCTCAGAGACAGTGCCATGTGAGCTGGTGCTTTGTCGTGATGCAAGAGCCATGAATTGTTGGCGAAAAGTTCAGGTCGTCTAACTTTTTCACGCAGCCTTTCAGCACTTCCAAATAGTAAACTTGGTTAACTGTTTGTCCAGGTGGTACAAATTCATAATGAATAATCCCTCTGATATCAAAAAGGTTAGCAACATCGTTGCAACAAGTTCACAAATTTAATTGTCAGATCTCATAAGTGTTATTGTGCTGATGTATATGTTTGTTTTCTTCTACATAATACATATTTATCTAGTGCACCTTTTTACTAGGAAAAACATATACTATTAGTTTTAGAAGGAAAAGATGAGTCAAGGGAACTATGAATGCTGCTGACAGTTCTCAAAAATGAGAAATGTTTCCAAAAGCTGGAAAAATAATTAGCATCATTGGTCCTATGCAACAACAATGTAGAAAAAGTATTTAAAAGGATCCAACTAAACAGAATCATTTAGTGGGATGCAAAGTATTTAAATGATCCTACAAATTAAATTGAAATGCAAATAAAGTGTAAGGAAGAAAAGTTATTTGTGAAGGCTTCATGACACTAGGGTATGATGGACATGGAGAATCTAGGAGAGGAGTTGGGGCTGAGAGCATGGAGAGGAAAGGTGGACGCATCGTCTTAGATGTGAACTGGAGTTCTCACAAAGCCGTGGGTTCACAGACTGCTCTGCCTGGTTAAGATAAGACCTCACCAGTGTGAGAAGTTGGAAAGGGTGCCTGGGACCTGCTTAACAATGACTCTTGCTGGGCAAGGTGGATGACAGTATTTGGGATGACAAACAGAATCCGTATTCCAAAGAGGCATATTTACGGTGGGGTATTCTGGTCTCCTACAATGTATAACAATAAACTTAAACCACTTACATGGCACTTACTATTTGCTAAACATTCTCTTAGGTGTTTCACACATACCGACTTATCTGATCATCACAACATTTGAGTTGAGTACCACTGTTACCCACATTTTATAGAAGAGAAAACTAAGACCCAGAAATGTTCATGATTCTCCCCAAGTTCACAAATCTGGCAGGCAGCAGAGCCAGGGGGATGACCCAGAGCACAGCAGAGCCAGGAAGATGCCCCCAGAATACAGCAGAGCCAGCGCGATGCCCCCAGAGCACTGACCTCATAACACTACACTCTGCTTTATATTATATAAGAAGTCACTGGGCACTATTGTTTCCTCAGTGCGCTTCAGTGGACAGAAAATAAAAAGGTAATAGCATTGCTAAATGCATTCATTCAGCATTAACTAGGTAACTTGCCTTCTCCTAGATTCACAAGGGAAAATAAATGAAAACTGCAGGCTCTTTGCCTTGAGATAATAAATGTATAGTTATTAAAGAAATACCATAACCTTCATATTGATCTTTTTAAAAATAAGTGCACTGTCTTATTTCACTAGATTTGGGAGTCTAAGCAGAGACAAAGTTTCCAGCAAACTGATAGGATCATAAAGCTTAAAATGTGCAACTATATAGGGAGAAAAATTGGAAAATTTATTACATCAGACATAGACTAATTTGTCAGTCACTGCTATTTACTTAGAAAGGGGAAATGAAAATACATGAACCTCGTATGTATCTAAGGTTCCTACACTCTGCAACCTTACCTGCATGGCCCATAGTTTCAGGATAGAACATAAACCACAAAGAGTTTCCCAAATAGAAAAGTGTAACTGACCACCCAAAGGATTACGCTTTGAGCTGAAGCAACAATCGGCAAAAACAAGTCTTCTGACTGGGCTCAAGGGATTAGCTGACACTGCGGAAAAGGGACAAGTACTCATCTCATAACACGTGAGCTAGCGCTTGTCACAGGCAAACCACCAGTAGCTCAGGATTGTATCCACGTGCCACCATGAATAGAAAAGTGCTCGCCAGGGTCTGGGGGAGCCAGGAAGAGGTTGGCAAAGGGGCCAAACTTTCAGCTGTAAGATGAATAAGGTCTGAGGATCTGATGGAAAACTCTGTGACTGTAGTTGACAATGCTGCATCGTATAATCGAAATCTGCTGAGAGAGTAGAACGTAAATGATCTCACCAAAAAATGAACAGAAAAGATAAATGTGAGATGATGACAGGTTAATTAACTAGATGGAGGAACCCTTCCCTCTTGTGCATGTATATCAAATCACCACAGTGTATACTGAAAATGTACAGCTTCATGCCGATTATACCTCAGGAAAGCTGAAATTGAAAAAAACAAAAAATAAATAAAACAACAATAACAACAAAACCACAATGGAAGACCACATATAACACAGCAACAATCTTGTTTGTTATAAAGATTTGGGTAATGAACAAATTCTAAATCCGGGCTTCTCAAATTGTGCATCATGGAGCGTTACTGGGTTCTGAGGTCACACAGTGGCTTTCGATGGTGACAGACACTGGGCCAGAACAGATCCCGGGCACCCTGCTCTGAGTGACAGGTCTGTGGTGTCTCAGGACTACTGTGCAGTTAATGCACATGCTTCTATGACAACATGTTTACAGTGTGTGTGTGTATTTGGGGATCACAATTAAAAACACATTCCCTACAGACGATCAAGGTTAAAAATGTGTGCTTTGTTTTTTCATTCGGGGGCCTACTCTAAAGGTCCAGAACACGGAAGCACATTCCGCTTCTGCAGATAAAATTCAGTGCACTTCAAAAAGAACTGTGTGGAAATGGTTATCTGGACTCTGGATTTCTGCTCTGCCGCAGAATAACCAAAAAAGTGGTATCTGTCAGCATAGGTGATCTCGAAATCTCATGCTGAGCACAAGAAGCCCGACTGTTCAACATACTGGGGTGATTCCACTTGCGTGAACTTCTAGGAAAAGCAAGGATTGTGTCGAGTGCCAGAAAGCAGAGCAGCAGCCGCCTGGGGCTGAGGAGAAGGGCACGGCGGTCTCCAAGGGTTCTGTCCGGATTGTGGTGGTGCTGCCCTGAGTGTGCGTACCTACAGGTGTGTGCAGCTCAGCCCTCTCTGCATTAGGATGGGAGCGTCTGATGTGAAGAACATACGGTGATTACAAAAAGTTTGGCATACGTTCCTCATCAGTTAACTGGAAGCTTCTTTTCTTTTTTGAAGCAACTCCTGAAATGATCAGGCCAAAAAACGGAAACCTTTCTAAGTTTATTAGTTTTTAATGGTAGTTTGAAAGTTTATAAGCTAATCAGGCACGATTCTCTCTGTGGGTTCTGAAAATGTTAGTTAGGGTGAGTTCTGCTCGCTGAAACTTTCCAGGGACCCGGCGTGGGGGTCACATGGTGCCCCGCCGCCTCCATCCCAGAGGACTCTTAGCCGCAGATTCTTCCCTGCCTCGTTTCCACGGCCGCGTGTGTTCTGCTCACACCTGGGAAGGGCTTGGGTTCCTGCACTGCGTCGAATCCCCTTTGGCCTCTGCTAACCCCAGAAGAGGTCAGTGGTTCTTAATGACTTAGCTAATCGCGGAGTAAAGCTCTGCTGACACCTGCAGAAGGTACCACACACGTCACCGCAGGACGGAGCAGGCCCCTGTGCGGGGCCGCCCCCCAGCACGCAGGGGTGGCGCCAGCACTCCTCCCCCACCCGCGCCCTTTGTCCCCGCTGTACCCCCTTGGTCAGCTCTCCTGAGGACACGCCCTCTGCTCCCCTTCTCCTCTAGGTGATTAGGTGTCAGCCTCCCAGGGCCCCTTCTACTGTTCCGTTTCCCAAGGGCCGGGACACAGGGACTGTGTAGGAGTGACAGACAGACGCCAATCACCCCGCTCTGAGTCTGAGGGCAGCGAGGGCTTATCTGTGCGCCCGCGTGGACAGTTTCTTTGGAAATGTACACGCTGTGACGTGCCATTGCGTGAACATTGTACACAATTTAACCACGTGCCAGAAGTGACTGCTGCTCAAAAAGTTTGGCACACACCGTCAGCAGAGCGGTCCTGAGACACGCGACAGGGCTCTGTCCTACCTGGGCCCCCGGTCCCGTGGCTCCTTGGCACGGAGGAGTGTTTACACCGGTTATATCCCCAGGAAGGGCTTCGCAGAGGACGCCTGGTGGCTTCTTCCCCGGCGTCTGTTCAGTTCCTTTCACAAACACAGGCAGACACCCAGTCTGCCTCCACATCTTGACCATTGTAATCAGTACTGCAATGAATATATGGTGCACACAGCCCCTCCACGCAGCGATTTGGGTTTTGGGATAATTACCCAGAAGTGGGATTATTGGGTCCTTCTTTGTCTCCTGTTATGGCCTTTGTTTTAAAGTTTATTTTGTCTGATGAAAGTATTTCTACCCCAGCTTCTTGGGGTTCTTTTTTCTTTTTTTTCCATTTTCATGAAATAACTTTTCCCATCCCTTTACTTTCTGTCTGTGTGTGTCTTTCAATCTGAAGTGAGTCTCCTGTAGGCAGCATATGTAAGGGTCTTGTTTTCTTATCCATTCAGCCCTCCTATGTCTTTTGATTGGAACATTTAATCCATTTACATTGAAAGCAATTATTGATAGATATGTAGTTACTGCCTTTTTATTATTCATAATTTTGATTTTTTTTCATCTTTAAGAAGTCCCTCTAACATTTTTAATAATAATACTGGTTTGGTGGTGATTAACTGCTTTAGCTTTTTTCTTGTCTGAAATACTCTTTATCTGTCCTTCAATTTTAAATGATAGCCTTGCTGTGTAGAGTAGTCTTGGTTGTAGATTCTTGCTTTTCATCACTTTGAATATTTAATGCCAATCCCTTCTGCCTGCAAAGTTTCTGTTGAGAAATCAGCTGACAATCTTATGGGAGATCCCTTGTAGGTAACTAACTGCTTTTCTGTTGCTACTTTTAGGATTCTCTCTTTGTCTTTAAACTTTGCCGTTTTAATTATAATGTGTCTTGGTGTGGGCCTGTTTGGATTCATCTCGTTTGCGACTCTGCACTTCTTGGACTTGTATATCTATTTTTTTATCCAGGTTAAGAAAGTTTTCAGCCATTAATTTCTTCTCAATCCCTTGCTTTCTGTCTTATCCTTCTGGAACCCCTATGATGCGAATGTTGTTATGCTTGATGTTGTCCCAGAGGTCTCTTAGACTCTCCTCATTTTTTGGATTCTTTTTTCTTTCTGCTGTTCTGATTGGGTGTTTTCTGCTACCTCATCTTCCAAATCTCTGATTTGGTCCTTTGCTTCATCTAGACTGCTGGTGATTCCTTCTAGTGCATTCTTCATTTCATTTATTGTATTCTGCACTTCGGACTGGTTCTTTTTTATGGTTTCTATGTCCTTTCTTTATGCTTGCTATCTCTTTGTTGAAGTTCTCACTAAGTTCCTTGAGCATGCTTATAACCAGTGTCTTGAACTCTGTCTCTGGTAGACTGTTTTCCTCCATTTTGTTTAGTTCTCTTTCTGGAGTTTTCACCAGTTATTTCATTTGGGACATATTTCTTGATTTCCTCATTTTGGCTGGCTCTCTGTTTTTGTTTCTACATATTATGTCTGCTATGTCTCCCAGTCTTGGGCAGGTGGCCTTATGTAGTAGGTGCCCTGTGGGGCCCAGTGGCACAGTCTCCCTGGTCACCTGAGCCAGGTGCTCCAGGTGTGTCCCTCGTGTGGGTGGTGTGTGCCCTCCTGTTGTAGCTGAGCCTTGGTTGTTGTTGGTACATCAGTGGGTGGGATTGGCCCTCAGGCTGACTGGTTGTGGGGTTTGGCCATGTCCACAGCTTACAGGCTGCTGTGTGGAGGGCTTACCCCACTGAGTGGAATGCACCCTAGCAGACTCAACAGATGCTTGTTGAGATGGCTGTTTGTGTGTGGCATTTGTGGGTTTAATTGGGTGGTGCTCTGCTGTGGTCTGAATCCAACCTCCAAATATGTTGGTTCTGGGGCCTCTTGGGAGGGGTTCCAGTACAGAGGCAGGTCTGCCACTGCCTGTGACTGGGTAGAGATTACCTGATAGGAGCTACAAAGTGATCCATGGTTGTTTGCTGCCTGTTTTAGCCCTGGAGGAGCATGGCAGAGGCCATGCTGCGAACCAAGGATGGCTGCCACCAATACTAGGCCTGGGGTAACTCTTCAAAAAGCTAGGACACCCCGAGGCCTGCTGCCACCTGCTGGCTCCCTTAAAGTTACCACTGTTAAAGCCTTGTGCCATATGGAGTTGGGTGAGGCAGGGTCTCAGGGAGTCACTAGAGTGGGAAGAGTTGTGGTCACCAGGTTAATGTAGACCTGGTTTGGTGCCAGTACTGAGCCTGAAGCTACTCAGCAAAAGTCTTAAATCACACAGAGGCCAGTCGCCACCTGCCTGGGGCTGTGGACTCCAATAGTTTTCCAAGAAAGAGTGCATATTATGCAAGCTGACTGTTAGAAAAGAACGTGCCTCTGGTGTCGGGAGAGTGGGGTGGGGCAGGGTCCCAGTGAGTCAGCAGAGCAGAGCTGTATAGCTCACTAGGCCAATCAGATTCAGATTTGGTTGGAGGGAGCGGGCACAACACATTAAAGATGGTGCCTACCTGCCGACTGCAGGGTTGCATGGGAGGAGGACCCCACACAATGCCGACTGTCCTCCAGCCCTCATCTTGAAAACACATTTCAGTGTGTCTGCCCCCCCACCCCTGTATGCCTCTGATACACCCCAAGTCACTGTCCCTCCACTGGAGCCCAAGGTGAGTGCCTGCGAGCAAGTGAGTCTATGCATGGTCCTTTAAGAGGACATCTGGGTTTCCCACCACCTTCTGTTCCACCTGGGTAGTCAGAATCCCCACTGTTTTTCACAGCCAGATGTTGTAGGGGCTCCTCTTCCCAGTACCAGTACTCTGAGCTGGGGAGGCCAGTATGGGGCTGGGGTCCATTGCTCCTTCATGGGGTACCCCTGTGGCTGAGACAATGCTCCTGATTCTCACTCACCATATGCAGGTGTGAGGCCCATTCCACATCTCCCTGCTTCTACCAGTCTCAATGTGGCTTCTTCTTTATGTCCTTAGTTATAAAACTTCTGTTCATCTGGACTTCAGATGGTTCTCCAGGTTGATTGTTCTATAATTTAGTTGTAATTTTCATGTATTCATGAATAGAAACAGGCACAGCATTGATCTCTTCTGCTGCCTTGGATTTCCCCAAATCAAATATATTCTTATTTACTTTCTCCTTCATTCACATTTAAATCATCATTTAAAATATGACCCACCTTAATCTATTTGACAAAAAGGTAATACGATGCACTGAGTCACCTCCCTGCTAAAATTAAACTTGTCTTCTCTCATGTAATCGCCTATCTCTATTCTACGGTGGTCCCCAATTTACTGTTATCTCCTAGCACTTGGTGTCAAAGTCTCCCAGGAACGCATCCGTGAATATTGATGGGCCTCAGGGCTGTTGTCAGCTCACATTTCCTCTCACTCTATAACCTGGGTCTTCTCATCTGTGACAGTAACTTTTCAACATTCATCTGCTAGAGATATATAATTTTCAGAATTGTCTATTCTCTAAAAATTCAGAATTTATAACCAAAAGGTGCTTGCTATTATCAAAAGCATTTTTGTATAAAGGGCCAGATAGTAAATAATTCAGGCTTTGCAGTTTGCATATTATTTCTTTTGCATATCATATCTCTTTAAATATGTAAAAAATATGTTAAATATGTAAACAGTTCTTAGCTGAGGGGCCATAGAACAAGAGCCAGCCAGTTAAGGTTTGGTCTCTGTGACATAAGATGCCCACCCCTGACCTACATCAACATTTTAAAATCAATATGAAGTTTCCAAGGATGAGATGATGTGGATAATATTATAGGGACAGATTTCTAGATTCTGGATCTTCATATTCTCTCTTAAAATTCTGCCTGACCCCCACCATAGATTGACCTTTTCCTCATTGACTCCATTTCCAGAGTTTCTTTTCAGTAGTTTGGCTGACAGAGTGCTATGTGTTTTCCATGTGTTTTCCTTGCCCTGGACACATAGAAATGTCCAGCTTCCCATATAGCTAGGTTGGGATCATGTGAGTGAGTTTTGAGCAAAAGGATATAGGAAGAATTGATAGAAGCACTTTCTATATTTTGGCCTTATAAAAAACAGAAACTATTTTCTTTTGTTTTCTCTTCACTTTTTTGGTGACCTTAGAGGCAATGTGTTCAAGATCCTGGCATCGCATGAGTCACCATGTGGAGAGTAATTGCTAAGAGCTGTCTTACCTGAATGAAACTTGTCACAAGGCAAACCATTATTTACACCATTAAAGCTTGGGTTTCAGGGTTGTTGTTACTACAACATTGCCTAAGCTATCGCACATAAACCAGTCATGAACTCCAGTGCATGGTAATGGAACACCAGTCCATCTTTTCTTGCAAATTGTCTTTTCTCACTTCAGCAAAATGTATCATGTTGAACGTCCTGCTGGACATACCCAGTCCACAACTCACACATGTGTCCTGCCACCCAGTAATGCAGCTGCCAACCTCACCACCACTCCATCCATCAAACTGTCTAACTCTGCTCCATGAGTAAATAGCACTGACCTTTCAGTGATGCCACAAACAGGCCAGATATCCACATCTCTTTCATCCTTGCTTTTAATGACAAACAAGATAACTTATATTTTCTAATTTCAGAAATAGCTGGAGTAAGAAGGAAGGAAACTCTCTTAATCTAACATGTAGAAATATCAAACCACTTCATGAAGCCTAATAGGTCTCCCATGTCACATTTATGTGTATTTCAATCTTTATTTTTTTTTCTGTTCCTCACGTTGAACATTTCTATTGATCTGTCTTTATATTTACTTATTCCTTTCTCTGTCATCTACATTTGGCTGCTGAGTCCACCTATTATGTGTTTTTTTTTTAAGAATTCAGATACTACAGTTTCTCAGTTCTATTACACAGGTGAGATTTCTTATGCATTCATTGAAAGTATATTTTGTTTTACTTCATTGAATATAAATACAATGACTTCTTTAATACCCTTGTCTGCTAGTTTCAACATCTGGGTTATATTGAGGTAAGTGTTGGCCCATTTTCTCTTCTATTGACAATAGTCTATTTTCTAAACTCATCATATATCAAATACTTTTAAATTATATTTTAGACATGATGAATGGTGAATTGTGAGGACTCTGTCCTTTGTTACTTTTCCCTTATGCATGCTGATTCTTTTGTTCTAGTAATTATCTTGGCTTCATGCAAACTGAAAATCTAGGTGGCAGCTCCAGTCTCAATTTAGATCTTTTGTCTTTAGTGAACCCGCTTTGAGTCTTTTTCACACCTGTATTTTCCCATGACCAGTGAGAGATATGGGCAGAGACTTCTGCGATCCCCTCTCTGCATGTCTCGGGACTAAATGTGCTTTTTAAAAAAACGGACTTCATACTTCCTCTTGGAAAGGTGGACTTCCCACCAAAGTCACCTGATTGTTCATTCTCCTATGGCCTCAGGAAGCTGCTCATAATTAGTTCAGATTTCAACACATTTTGTGTGAAGGATCAGCCTTGATGGGTCTTACTCCATCATCCCAACGTCCTCAATTTAAATCAAAGTAATTGAAGTCAAAAAGGTTCAAACCTCCATTCAGTATCCCCCAACTACTCCTCATCAGCAAACCCAAACCGTCTAGACCTCTGTCTAGCATACTTTTCTTCTTCCGTCCTAGTATTAACTGCATAAAACAATAGAGAATACTTTCCACGGTGTAAGAATTCCTCACATCATTAACTTGTCAGAAGATGTGTGCCTGGAAGTGGTGTCGCTTTCTGGTGTCGCTTTCTGCTTTCTGGCAGTTAGAGAGAGACCACTATCCCTTCTCTAGTTACGGTGTGGCTAAGTACTCAATGGCTTATTCCTTATGTGTTACAATTTTTTTAAAAATGGTTCTAAAATTGCTGTAACACAGTCACAAAAGTGGGAGTTTGGGCAATAATTTTAATGTTATGATGCGGAGGGGGACAGTTCTGCTAAAATGTGCACCTATGGAAATAAAGCGTCAGTCATGTCTGGCATGGTGCCTGGCACATGTCTGTACTTATTTTGGACAAAGAGACATTTGCTGGGTGACATATTTGTTATATTAAACTCAATTATTGCTTCTCTGCAGAATGTAGTGATTTAATACCCATCTCTGTCAATAAAATTGAGGTAGATAGATTGGAAAAGGCAGTGCCAAGATTGAACAGTTTGATCACTTAAGGCTTTTCCCTGGTCAACATTTTTAAAAGTAGCTTCTTGAGTATAGAAGCCAAGGATATTCATTTTGGTATAGTTATTAGGTTGATGCAAAAGAATTGTGGTCTTTGCAATTATTTTCAACCTTTTAAACCACAATTACCTTTGTACCTACCTAATATATTTGTCATAAAGGGGTACCAGGACTCTAAGAACAGTTAGTTCTTAATTTTAGTTACTATAATTCTATAAGTTTCATGTTCTAACATTTAATTCTTATTCTTTTGTCCACATTTCACATACATACATATATCAGGGGGGGCCAAAAATGTATGCACATTTTTAAGAGATGTTATCTAAGCTCAAGCAGTGGTTCATGGTAACCAGAAGTGTCTGGACGCTGATGGGAACCACTTTGAGCACCTCTTGTAATTGCAGAAGTCACACATGACTTGTATGCATCTTTTGTTATTGGTATATATTAAGTATTACAATTTTAATACAGTTTTCCTTTCTTAAAATGTGTATATATTTTTGGGCACTTTGTGTGTGTGTGTTTGTGTGTGTGTGTGTATTATAAATCAACTTAGAAAAAGTCCTTATTATCATCTCAGATAATCATTGCTTTCATTTTTGACAATGCTTTTGAATTATTAATTACTTGTTAAAGAATATTGATGTTTATCCTTGGTGTGATGACATTTATCATTTCATTAAAAAACCCATCTTTCATTTTACCTGATCATATGATCAGTGTGAATTCTGCTTTGGTATTTAGCATTTTCTTTTATTGGAAACTAACAGGCATTAGAAATTTACCACAAGAAAATTTAAAAAATAATAATAAAAAAATATATATATACATATATACTTGAAATTTTAAAACTGTTTGAAAATGACATTTAAGTGTCATTACCCCTTTATAAAGTCTGTGTATAGTATTTAAACATTAAAATACATTCCAAATATGTATATAAATAAATATATTTTATCTGAGAATGTACTTAATATGATCAAAATCATAAACATTATGTTTCAAAATATGGTAAAGCCTATTTGAAAATAGTTTTGATAATACACACATGTACACACACACACACCGCTGGAAAAAATAAATTAAATCCAAAGCAAATAGGAGGACATAAACAATAAAATTAAAAGCACTAAAGAAATAGAAATTTAAGCAGAAAAATTAGTCAATAAATAAAACTCAAAGTTCGTTAAAGAACAATAAAAATGATACAACTCTAACCAGACTAAGCGAGAAACAAAGAAAGAAGACACAAATTAGCAATCTCAGGAATGAAGGGGGGGGGTCTTCACTACACCACCTAAGACTAAGAACAATAGGTAGCTAGGAGGAATAACTCGATATCCATCAATAGTCAATGCCGGCATCTTACATGAAATGAACCAATTCTTTGAAAGACACAAAAAAACTCACTCAAGGAAAAAATAGATAACCTGAATAATCCCATGTCTATGAAAGAAATTGGACCTGTATTTAAAAACTTCTCCCAAACTAAACTATAGGTAACATGATTTTGCTAGTAAATTCTGTCATGTACTTCAGGGGGAAAAAATAGCAATTCGATAGACTCTCTTCCAGAAAAATGGAAGAGGAGGGGACTTATGACTCCAGCATTACCCAAAATAAATAAAAAGAAAAATAGTCAAGTGAGTTTAATAATCCATGAATGCAAGACTAATTTAACATGTGATAGTCAGACAATGTAGTTTTCTGTGTTAATTGCCTAAAGAAAAAAAAGTCATATAGTTATTTCAATAAATGTATAAAAGCATTGACAAAACTCAACAACTGTGCATTATAAAAACTTCTTTGTTGTTCTTTAAGGATTGTAGTGGGAGTAAAATACAGACATTAAGGAAATAATAAATGTATACTCGTAAATGCAACTGCAAGTAAGAAAGCAAGATAGCCAGAGTTTATTTGTGAGAAAATTTTAGTGATTTTAAGCAGACAAATAGAATAGAGGATTCCATGCCTATGAAATTGTTAGAATGTCTGGGAGAGAACCTTCCGGCTGTGCTCCTGAAAATGATACCCCAAACAAGGCTGATGTTTCCATCAGCCTCTTGACTGGAAAGTATAAAGGCTAGGGGGACATGTGGGACAGGGACATGAAAATAACAAAGGTCTGTGACTGAGCCAGAGATACAGCGGGGAGAAGCTCATTCTTTCCATGGAACGGTCATGAGAAACCTATGGAGTCTACAGAGAACAAGGAAGAGCTCTTGCAAATAATAATAAAAGCAAAAAAATAAAGGAATTCGAACTATGCTTTGTGACATTGATGGCATCAAATTCCAGCCCAGTCACTTCCCGGGAGGAGAGAGAGAATGGAGGCAGATGGTGTGGAGTGGAGGGTGAGGAAGGTCGGAAAGCTGAAGTGACTCAGTTCCCTCCTGTATAGAGGGAGAAAGGTGGGGGTTCTGAAACAGAGGAGCTGGGAAGAGCATGAGTGTCAGCACTCAAGGAACAGACAAGCTCGCCCGGCTGGGGAGAAGAGAGGGTGACAGTCAGGAACTACACAAACTACAGGTCAGGCATGTCGCTGAGCACAGGGACAGAGCATGACACCCCTGGGGATTTGCAGAGAACCTGAGAATCGGAGCCGACTTGTTCCCCAATTCCTTTCCCCAAAACCATTTTGCTGGGAGAGACCCAGGTCACTTGTGAGTCTGGGTGTATAGAGAGTAGCTGTGAACTGTGTGTCTGGGAGGGGGCTGCCCGGGTCTGAGGACAGAAGGAAGATGCTGTGGGCAGACCCTGCGCGCCGGGCTCTGATGCTGGGGGGGTCATCACCTTCAATACTGTCACATCGAGTGTTAGGATTTCACGTGAATTCTGGGCAATTGCAAACACTCAGTGTGTAGCAGACTACAGAGACACAAGTCCTAACAATTGTACGTGGGTACAAAGAGCAGATTGAAGAGTGTTAAATGTCCAGATGACCCGCTGGAGAACAGCCTGTGTCACAGCGATTAAATCACTGCTTCATAACTTCATGATAGCATTTGTTCAAATATAATCTAAGTAAATGAATGTCAAAGACAAAGAGATGTTTCAGATTCTTTCTAGAGAGAATAGTTATGTGTTTAACTACATGGCCCAGACTATCAACAACATTCTCTCCACAGATTAGGAAAAACAGGAAGCGCTGCCTCAAATTCCTCTGGGAATTATTTTCAGTCCCAATCAGCACTTGCTATACCATCAGTTACGACAACTGTGCATTACCATTTGTTAGACATGCGTGTCACAGTTCTGTTTCCCCGCAAAGCACACAAGAGGCAAATCAGCAAAGGGGAAGGTGCGTGGGACAAAGTTCACAGCAAACCTGACTCCAGCGTCCAGGCACTCCCCTCCCACTTCATTTCCTAGTGATGGGAGGACATACATTTGCACTATTGCTGACCGGGATGCCCCCTAAGCTCCAGTGCCTGAGGTTTTCACTGGGGAGCAAATCACACAGGCGTGTAGCACCCTTGTGACTGATCTCTGTGACTGAAGGTCCAGAACCCAGGAGGACAGCAGGTGCTCGCCATCAATCATATTGTTAGCATAAACTGCCTGCACCGATTGGCCCAGCAGGTTCAAAGCCTCAGGCTTGCAGAAACTCTGATACTAGACCCTTCCAAAGCTTGATTCCCAGGAGCTGTCCACAGGCCGGTGCTGAAACGGGCCTTTCTTAGGGAAACGCAGGGTGTGCATAACCGTGGCCTGTTAACTCTTTCTTACACATCCAGCATGAGCCACATATTAAGGTGGATACATGGCATCCAGGGAAGATTTCTTCCCACTCTTGAGAACAATAGATCCAGGTCATATAAGACCTGGAGAGGAATGAGACCTAATTGTAAACGTATGGTGGGGGAAATTGGGAAATACATCTCCAAAATAAAGAGCGTGGGGGTTTAAGAGATCTGAGTAGGAAACTGTCCTCACCTAATGATAACAAGTTAAGGAGACAACAGAGAGCTGACATTCACTGAAGAACCAAAGCACCAAGCAGGCCCAAACCTTGATGGAAGTATAATGAGCATAAAGGCCAACCAAATGAAGGTAAACAAAATGAAGAAGGCAAGAATGTTAGAGTCGTGATCCAGCAAGGAGAGCATTCGAGTCTGTGTTGATGCAGACCTAAGACAAACAAGTGTGAGCTTTCTGGTTCCAGTGTCTGGGCCGCCGCCCTCAACACTGACAAAGCTGATCAACAGCAGTGAATTGAGAGGAGCATTTAATCCTTTGACTTTACAGCAGGTGGTCACTCACCTGAAAATGGAAATTCGTAGTTACAAATAATGATTGCCACCCTCTTCATAGTTTCATAATAAGTTTGTCTTTTTAATATTTTTTAGAAGTGTGTACCTTAAAATAAACACATGGAAATTAACTTCACTGTTTCATGTATCTGTATTTCTATTTTTCTTGTAATGATTTCAAATTAAAGTTGATCCTAGAAACACCCTGTATGGAGTACGATCCCACATTTGTTAAACCCTGCTGAGTACCTCACTATTTTTCTGTCTATTACTCTGGCTGTGTGCTTCTGCTCATGTGCCCAGAAACAGGGATATTTTTTCTAAATGGTGAGATTGTTGACAGTTTTGCTCTTCTTTTTGCATTTCCCACATTGCTTGTGTGTTTTGACAGTGCTGATGTGGATCATTGTCATGAAAATGCAGTATGAATCTTTGTTCATTTCCAAGGGAGAGGGAAAGCTCCAGGGAGGAATGAGGGAGGGAGATGTGTGCACACTTCCTGAGTTCTCAAGGCACCTGAGAAACGAGTCCGTGCTCCGAGTTTTCCCGTTGGCACTGCCTGGGTTAAATGGCTCATCTGTCAATACTCTTCGTGGAATGTGACTTTGTCAGCAGGATTTGCAGTGAGTCACAAAATGCCACTTTAGCATAACCTTTTACATATCAGGTTCCATTATGTCTTTTTTATGATAAGTGTGTCAAAATAATTTCATTTATTTCAGGCACAAATTCAATTTCTTAGGTAAGGTGTAGTGCCGGTGGAATCCATAAGAATTCAGAGATGGCAATAGTTTCCATTCCCCCCTGGAATGAAGAACATGATCACAACATGACAATTTAAATGTAATCTTGTTTTTTAATCACATTATTATTGAGCCTATAATGAAAAATCAAGTATTTCAAGCAAACTAGCTTTATCAGTTCAAGTGCTTGCCTCAAGTCTGATACAGGATTCCCTCATCAGCTACCTGTGTAATGAAAATTCTAGACATCCGTGTTTGTAATCAGATTACCTCACCATCACTCTTAGTGGAGAAACTGTTATTGCAGTTTCTGCAATACTTCGTAGACACTTTTATTTACTATCTTTTCATTACTCATTTTACACCCTTTTCTGAAAACATGAAATTTAAATCTGTGTTTGCACTGTTTGTAAATTAATTAAGATGTTTCAAGTCTTCCATGGCATGTTTTAAGATGTAATTTTTCTTTCTGTTTCATCATTTTGTAACATAAAGCCTTGGACTGAAATATCAAACTGGACTTGGCTACAACTAAATACTGTATAGCTTTACTGAAAACCAAGCCCTCGACTTTGCTTATCCCTAGTAAGGCAATTCCTGCTACCGACTGGCTCTGTGTGGCTTTTATATGCTGCTCAAAAAGAAAACAAGGCGTTAAGAGACGGCCACTTATTGGACTTCACCTGCCTTCAGTCACTGCCCAGCTTCTTCACGAACTTCCTGTTTCCTCTCTCATCACAGTCACAGGACACCTGGGGACAGTCCACCCATTAAACTGGACATTCAGCTCATTTGACCTTTGAAAAAGAACAAAAGGATTTGCCCATGAAAACATAACAGCAGTAATGGTTCTGAAAAACTATTCTGTGAGGAAATATCCTGCTTTTATTCTTAGGACACAGAACTTGGCCTTCAGACTTATAGTTCATCCCCCAGGAACAGGATTATTGCCTCACAAACCAGTGTAAAGGTCCTCTAATCACATCATTAGAAAACAGGACATTTGCTCCTCCTTTTTTCTTAGTTTGATTCAGTGACCCCCAGGTTTATTTCCCTTTCTCTTCCAAAAGAAAAAAGTCAGTTCAGGCTTGATTAGCGTGCATATAAACATGATTAAAATATCTTTATTTGATTATTATGTGTTAGCATTGACTCAGATTTTAAATCCGTATCACAAGAGTTGACTAATCAAATTACCCCTGATGATCTCCGGCCCTTCAGAATATGTAAAAAGGAGCATATGTAATTCTTTTTTTTTTAAATGAAAGTTTATTGGGGTGACAATTGTTAGTAAAGTTACATAGGTTTCAGGTGTACAATTCTGTATTACATCATCTATAAATCCCATTGTGTGTTCACCACCCAGAGTCAGTTCTCCTTCCATCACCATATATTTGATCCCTCTTTACCCTCATCTCCCTCCCCCCACCTCTTACCCTCTGGTAACCACCAAACTCCTGTCTGTGTCTATGGGTTTTTGTTTCTTCTGTAGTTCTTATTAATACCAGTTCCATAATACATTTTTGTTCCCTTGAGACTTGAGGAAGAGCTCATGAATAGATTCCTTCTTTTCTTGTGAACAAGGACCCCATGGCCAGACAGCAAAAACCGGGTGTTCTGGAACAGCCTTCTCTGGGGTCGTGCACACTGCTGTCCCAGCAGGAATGGGGTCCCCTTGGCTCAGCACACAGGGAGGTCACAGCAGGGAGCAGGTGGGCCTCCACAACTGCGTGGTGGGATTCCAGTGCACACCTGCAGAGCCCCACACCTTCTTCTCTCATTATCAGGACTCAGAATTTCCCATCTCTGTGGTTGCAGTGTGATGAAAGGGCAGCTCAGCACCACAGTACTTCAACTCAAGGTTCTGCTTTAAGGACTGGGCCGTATGCCACATGCCTAGGGTTCCGTCAAGTTTTACAAGAGGTCCACTTACACAGAACTCCTCTTTCATTTTGAAACATTTCAGACATACAAAGATGCTATTATAATGAATAGCCCTGTACCTATTCCCCATATTTTGGCAAATATTATTTTACCGTATGTTTGTATGCTTCAGATTTTTTGTGTTTAAATCAACATAACAGATAGGTTTGTGCATTTCTCCCACATCTTTTTCTTTTTTCTCCCTATCTTGAATTCTAGTGACTTTTCCCATGAATATTTTTAAACAATTTACTTATATACACAACCATAGGATATGATGATTGGTTTAAGATTATTCAGTAAATTATATACATATTGACGTATTCTCTCACTATAGACTGAATGTTTGTGCTCCCCCATCATATGTCGATGGTATTTGTAGATGGCGCATGTGGGGAGTAATTAGGTTTAGGTGAGGTCATGAGGTGGAACCCCCATGAAGAGATAAGAAGAGGAAAACACTAGAGTCCTTCTCCATCAAATGAGGACAGAAAGAGAAGATGGCCACGAAAGCCAGGAAGAGGACTTTCCCCAGAAACTGAATCTGCCAGCCCCTCGGCAGATCATGGACTCCCAGCCTCCAGAACTGTGAGAAATAAAAGCCTGTTGTTTGTGAGTCACCCTGTGTGGTGTTCTCTCATCGTCACCGCAACAGACTGAAACACTTCTGCAACGTGCGTCTCTCCCTCAACACGTGTCTGACATTTAGTGCTGTCATATGCTTTAGGCTCATTCGTTTGAACTACCATACATAAAGTACTGTTATGGATTCATTCTTCCATTGATAAAAACGTTTTTCCAATATTTCTCTATTCTAACTCTGAGCACAGGTACTAAATGTCTTTGACAGCATGTATGCATACATTTTTCTATTTAGACAACTGCAAGGGGACTGGTGTGTCACAGAGTATCTTCAAATACAGCAGCTACTTGCTAATATTGGTCCAAAATTTTTGTTAGCAGGATTTGACTTAATCTAAATGAGTAGAAGAGTTTAGCACTAGCAAACCTTTTATTTTTATTTGCAATTTGTTGGCTGTTGCATTGTGTCTCACTTTGTTTTGAATTTGCTATTCCCTGCATACTAATAAGGCTGCGATAATTATCATATTTGGGGAACATAATTTCCTCTTTTTGAATTTCCTTTTCATTTCCTTGGCTTGTTTTTTTCCTATCACATTATTAGTCTTTGTTAGTTTGTTTTTAGATTTGCGTGGATCCTTTACTGGACTGGAGCCTAAGTCTTGGTCACAATATAAGTAGAAATTATCTTCTTCCACAGTGTAGTTTGTATTTTCACTTTGTTCCATCACTCATAAGTTTAAATTTCAGGAAAAATAAATTTATCTTTTTTTTTCTAGATTTATCCATGTTGTGTCTTATTTAGGAAACCTTTCTCTCTGACAGTAAGTTCTCTACTGTGTTATTTTCAGAATTGTGTTAGTATTATATTAGTTTTTTCCCTCCTTCCTATAAATTTAGGAAGAACTCCAATATACCTAATCTTTCTATGGTTCCTGATAATAATTGAATTTAGTCTATCAATCAATTTCAGAATCACTGCCACCTTTATGAAATTGAGCCTCTCTATGCATGCATGAAGTATATGTCTTTATGAGGTTTACACTGATGTCTTTCAATAAAGTTTTTATAATTTTACAAAAACTTCATGCATTTCTCTTTATATTAGTTATAGATATCAGATTCTCATTCTGTTGTAAATGTTTTTATTTATACTATCATTTAAAATTACAAATTCTAACTATGGTTGATAGATAGAAATTCCTTTTAATTTTCATATCAATTTTGTATTAAGCAAATTTACTACACAACTTAGTTTTTTCTGATTTTGTCTATACATTAAGTAATCTATATAGTGATCTATTAAGTAATCTGTGTAGACTGCCGTTTATTTGTGAAAAAAAAAATGACCTCTTGTTCTTTCTTTTTAAATTCATGCACACACACACACACAACTAATGTGAGCGTGTGTGTATTTTCTAAATTACATAAGCACATACCTACATATTCATATATTGTATATACATATATATCTTATTTTACTGTCCCCTTCCATTTGTATTACTCATCTATTTTTGCAT